>NC_139146.1:39758093-41230593 GCF_964270905.1 Leucopleurus acutus
ATATGGCACATATAAGTGACCCAAAAATGGTGCCTAAAAATATGGAAAAATGCCTATTTTTAAATAAGGAATCAGAAGCTTTGGTCATAATGTGATGACTTTTCAAATTACAGTTGAGATTACAAGTCATTTGGGTTCCACACATACCCTAAAGTTTATTTTAATTAAAAGGGCATAAATATCCAGTTATTTATCAATCTTTTTATTTAAGGCAATGTTTTTGTTTTTTTTTTTTAGTTTTTTGAGTACATGTCTACAGATTGTAATTCCATATAATGTTTTGTCTTAGTTTTGGTTCTCACCAACTGTAGAATGAATTCTGTGTCCCTGCCCTCAAATTCATATGTAGAAGCTCTAACCTAGCAATGTGATGGTATTTGGAGATGGAGCCTTTGGGAGGTAATTAGGGTTAAAGATGGTCATGAGGGCTGGGCCATCAAGATAAGATTTGTGGCTTTGTAAGAGGAAAAGAGATCAGAACTCTGTCCCTCTCTGCCATGTGAGAACACAGGGAGAAGGCAACCGTCTACAAGACAGAAAGAGGGCCTCAGAAACCAACTATGCCGGCACCCTGATCTCAGACTCCCAAGCTTCAGAACTGTGAGAAAACAAATTTCTATTGTTTAAGGCCCCCAATCTATAGAATTTTGTTAGGCAGCCCGAGCTTACTAAGACACCACCAGGAGCAAATGCGGAGACAAGAATTTGAATATATATAGTCTATTGGGAAGTGATCCTAGGAAACAGTGGTAGGAAAGTAGAGACAAGAGACAGGTAAGAGAAGGCAGCCAGAAAAGAGTTAGTTATGGGGCAAGTTATCTCTGTGGAATTTGAGGAACTGGGGAAATCTAGGCATCAACACAGAACAGGCATTTCAGAGATGTTTCTCCCATGGGACTATGGACTAAGGTATTTTTATACCGACTTCTATCAATCATTTGTTTAGAACTGTTCCCTGGGATGTTAATTCTGAGCAATTGCTGGCCTCTTAGGCTGGTGGACAGAAAGGGCTCTGGAAGCAAAAGGCTTTATACCAAGAAGTGCAAATGCAGCACCAGAAAGTTTGTCTGGTGTGTATAAAGATAGCAAGTGCCCAGGGACTGTGGGTGGGGAACCAAGGGGCTTGGCTCCATGTCTTTTACACAATCACATCCAACTTGATTGTCAGTTTATTTTCCTTAAGAGGAGCAAGAGCTTAGAGAAATCCCCCAATTTTAAAGCGATTTTACCCACACATAATTTACTATTTCTTTGTAGTAGCTCATCTTTATTTAGTCTTTCCAAACAATTCAACTCTATTTCTGCATGATTTTGCATACTAGTTAATAATTAAATTACATAATTACAACAAGAAGTACACCTAATAACAAGTTTCAAAATAAAAACTTGGCTCTTGGTAGGATTAAAGCTCAAATGTTGGCATTACAAGCATATGAGCAGAGTGCGAGGAGAATTCAGCATGCATTGGGCATCAGCCAGTAAATTCCAGAAGGAGGGAAGATCATCAGTTAATCCAATGAATCTGTTAAGTGGAGATAAGTAAAAATAACTCCCAGACTATTGGAATAGTTGTTACACAGGAAAGAAATTTTATTTGCCTTAAGGATAGAAATTTCAGATGGAGTTGGGGAAAATACACTAACTTTGCTTAGTATATTTTTATCACTATTGCATATTCCATAAAAATGGAAAGGATAGACCAGGAAAACTATAACTTATTCAAAGTAGAATATTCAAGCAAAATGTAGTTGACAACTCAGCAAGTGTCATTTGGGGGTTAATGCAATTTCATTATCATATGTTAGGTTGGGTTAACTGAGATCTTTGGATTCCTCGTGCTTTTAGATTCTCTGTTTAAACATATATCACCGTTATTATTTGTCCTCAAAGCATCATTCGGCTCCACAAATCTTTGTTAGGAAACTATGTTTACACTTTGTGCTTCTAACGGGTAAACGTTTGGGCAAAATCAAGTGTTTGTGGTAGCGAAGCCATTTTAGCATTATGAATTGTTTGACTTTCCTGCCAAAGTTAAAAGCCTTAAAAATTATCACATATTCCTAGGGAGAAGCTTTGTTTAGGTTCCAAAAGAAGCTAGCATGGGTGGTTCAAAGACAGACTGTTGAATTCTGTCCTCTGTGTGTCTGCGATGAATTCTATCTTCAAGGAAGGAAAGGCTGTTTATTCATGTCAAAGTAACTACAGAAAATGTCCTTATGTCTCCCTTTTTTTAGGAACACTTTTGTAAATCTTTGTGTGAAATGCATAGTGGGCATTCAATAATTTTTAGTCTGTTACTGGTGTTGCCAAGATCAGTGTTTATGCAGGGCTTGGTATTCTATGGGTCCCTTAATCTGGCCTTTATATCTTTTCAGTATTATCTTCTTCCTCCTCTTTTTTTTTTTTTTTTTTGTGGTATGTGGGCCTCTCACTGTTGTGGTCTCTCCCGTTGCGGAGCACAGGCTCCGGACGTACAGGCTCAGCGGCCATGGCTCACGGGTCCAGCAGCTCTGTAGCATGTGGGATCATCCCGGACCGGGGAACGAACCCGCGTCCCCTGCATTGGCAGGCAGACTCTCAACCACTGCGCCACCATGGAAGCCCTCTTCCTCCTCTTTTGAATAAAGTGCTGCTAACCCCCACCTGGGCCTTTGCCCACACTGCTCCTTCAGCTGGTAGTTCCTTCTCAACCTGTTCTTCTGATTCCATTTGGAGCATCATGACTGTATTTCTGTTCCATTCCTGGGCTTTCTCTAGCCTGGGTCAGCTCCCCTTTCAATGATAGAATCACAGGCTTCTATCATGGTCCATCTCTAGAGACAGGTACTTCCACTATTCAAAGAAGTATGCACATTGGCATTAATCATGGTGAGAGAGATTTAATACCACAGGAAGTGGTAATTCACATAGCTTGCCTTCCAATCTTATCACAGCTCCAGGATCTCAGAGAGACTTGAATGATTCATGCACAGAAAGTAGTTTGTGACGTGTGCACATCTTGGAGAAATTCATTGGGTGTACCAAGACTTGTCTTGCTAACTCACTCCCCAATGCACAGAGTTAAACAGCTTTAGCTTTGCCCTTTTTAGCTATAGTCCAGAATGTAGAAAAAGACCATCCCAGTTTTAATAGAATTTTCACTCAATCTCAACATTTTTCCCTCTTAAAATAAAATAAAATAATTTTTAAAAAAGCAATTTCTTTGACCAGCAACTTTTCTGCTCTCAACTTTATCTTCCTTCTCCCTTTTATATTTTAGTTGTCTTTCTTTTTTTTTTTTTCAGAAAAGCACAAAGGAAAGAACATAATTTCTAAAATAGATATTCTCAGGAAAGCAAATTCAGATGCCAGATTTCTCAGGGATTGCTAAGAATAAGAGACATTCATAACAACTTAGCTCATATGGTTAAAAATATGGTGCTTGGGAGGCAAAAGAGTAGATTTAGTCATGAATACATCGGTCTGTTTTCCTTCCTTCCATTTTAATGGTCTGCACTCTGTTACGTCTTGAACATAAGGAATACAAAAGGACAAGATGTAGCAGGCTCCTTGAATTATAGGAAAAATTCAAATGTGCAGGGCCTATTGACAAATGTCAAGAAACTCCATAATATAAAATATATAGGATGACATAATATGGTTAAAGGACAACCAAAATCTTCAATAACTGCACACATAATTTGTTGAATTTGAGATTTTTGAATTTTAGACAATATTTTACAAAGGTGTTAGCTGGTATGAAACACTAGATGGTATAATTTATAGCTTTCAACTCTCCTAAATCAGCTAGCCTTTGAAGAAAGTATTGTGCATGAATTTGTTAAATATTACTGCATTTTATGTTGGAAGAGTTTATAATAAATGCAGTAAGGTTAGAATGAAAGCCCTAAAGATTCTATAAGTTTAGAAGTCTCCATTTTGTAGCTGTCAAATCTTAAAATATAAGAACGTGAATTTGTGTCATGCATTTAGAATCCCTTTCTTTCAAAAGCACCTTCCAATAACTACCGACTCACTCCAAATATCCTACCTTTCTGGCATTCAAAATGTTCTACAATGAAAATTACTATTTAGGATGATCTCCTTTGAGAATTGCAATGTACCAGAATGAGCACATACTACAATACTTGTTGGTATAATCTGCCTTCTGATAATGCAAGAAAAATAAAGACATTTAAAATATGCAAGGCATTATTCATATGCATTAAAATATGCAAGGCATTATTCATATTCATTATTCAATATGCTGAGGCATTCACTTAATTCATTCCTTTTACTAGATGTTTGCCCTTAGAGGAAACACTTACCTCAGTAAACTTAGGTTTAACTATCTACATCATGGAGAATATAATGATCTCTACCAGAAAGAAAAAGGGTAAGAATCAAATGGCTTAATCTACATAAAGCTCTTAGCACAGCAACAGTTAGTAAATAATCAATAACGGTTATTTATTAATATTATTACCTCATCCACACATTCATTCAACTGTTATTCATTAACGAACACTTACTGAACTTATGGTGAACACAGAAGGTTCAATGAAAATAGAGTAGCAAAATAAACAGTTTGTTTTCCTGGTGCTCCCAGTTCAGCATAAGAGGCAGTTGTGCTTAAAATCCACTGCACTGGTGTCATGGTGGGTGTATAAGTAAAGTGCCATGGGAGCACAGGGGAAAAAGTGTTTATTTCATCTAACATGTAAGGGAGGAGGCTTTTCTTTGAAGAGAAGGTCTTTGAGAGATGAGTAGAGGAAGACAGCAAGAAAAAAGGCATGGAGAGGGTAACTATTTTGAAATTATCACGTGATCCAGCAATCCCACTCCTGGGCATATATCCGGAGAAAAACATGGTTCGAAAGGATACATACACCCCAGTGTTCATTGCAGCACTGTTTACAATAACCAGGACATGGAAGTAATCTAAATGTCCATTGACAGATGAATGGATGAAGAAGATGCGGTACATATATACAATGGACTCAGCCATTAAAAAGAATGAAATAATGCCATTTACAGCAACATGGATAGACCTGGAGATTATCATACTAGGTGAAGTAAGTTAGACAGAAACAGACAAATATCACATGATATCGCTTATATGCAGAATCTAAAAAAAAATGATGCAAACGAACTTATTTACAAAACAGAAACAGACTCACAGACTTAGGGAAGGAACTTATAGTTACTGGGGGGAAGGGTGAGCAGGGACAGATTGGGAGTTTGGGATTGACATGTACCACTTGTACCACTTCTATATTTAAAATAGATAACCAACAAGGACCTACTGTATAGCCCAGGGAGCTCTGCTCAACACTCTGTAATAATCTAAATGAGAAAAGAACTTGAAAAAGAATAGATATATGTATATGTATAACTGAATCACTTTGCTGCACACCTGAAACTAACACAACATTATTAATCAACTCTACTCCAATGTAAAATAAAAATTAAAAAAAAGAAATTATCAGTGATCCTCTGTTGCTTGAACATAGGATGCATTTGATTTTAAGTCTGGCAAAGATATGTCATCATTCACCCTGATTGACACACTAAGGGATTGTACTAATTAATTAATCCCATAGAAAATGAGGACCTGGAGAACAATGGGAGGGGGTTAGCTTGAGGAAGAGAGATTCATCACCTAGACAAATGTAGGTGGGAGGGATAATTCTGGCATCAGTATGAAAGAAAAATTAGAAAGATAAAAAATGAAGAAAGTGAGACTGCTTCAATAAACCAGCTGAAATTATTTTGGCCAGAAGATATTAAAAAGAAGTGGAGATAAAGAGAATGGGATGGATACAAGTGGCATTGTGGAGAATAATAGAGGCACTCATTTATTCAAGGGATTTCTGATATGAAGAGAAAGAGCAAAGGGATTTATTCAGTACAGATGAGGAACTTGAAGCTCAGATGGGTTAAATATTTTTTCCAAGGTCAGATGTCTTATAAGAATTATAACTTCTTTTTCTTAAGCTTTCTTACTCCTAAAGCTACTGTGTCGTTTTCCCACATTGTCTGTTGCTTCTCTCTTGGCCATGAAGATCACATGTGCAATAAAATCCAATTATGTGAATGTTATCCTACTTGGTTCCCAGAATGTATTGTTAATATTTAAAATGAACAGCTGGGATGCAATGAAGCTAGTCTCACTCTACTTCTGGTTTACTGCATACACCACAGAAGGAACAAGAACACTGGTAAGCTCTGCTCTTCTCAACTCTACTATGTCATGCACATTTAATTAGTAGCAAAAATAGAAATGCATATTTAGCTCCTTATTCAGCAAGAACTGGAAAGCCACCAGATTATAGGCACAGCAGAACACAAAGATTGACATTTTGACAAAGCCTCCTTTCAGAAATGAACACTCAAGAATGATGACTCAGGCAAATTACTTGTTAATTGCTGACCAGTTTTAAACTTGGTCAGCCCCAAATAAGGACATAAATTGAACTGGATGGAACAAATGCTTGTTACTTGGTCTGGTTCAGATGGACTTGGCAGAATTGGGGTTAGATGACAAGAAACATTTTGAGCTGGATAATGACACAAGTTTAATGACTCAAGTTATTAAAGAAAGAAACATTTATTACATAAGGCATTATTCTAGGAAAATTAAACATTATTCTCTATTATTGTTGCTCCACAGAAATTTACATGAACTTTGCAGCTTAAAACAACACAAATTATCTCACAGTTTCCATAGTCAAGATTCTGGGCACCTATTAGCTGGGTCTTCTGCTCAGGGTCTCACCAAGCTGAAATCAGAGTATCTGCTGGGGTTCTTCTAGGTTCAATGGTTATTGGCAAGATTCAGGTCCTTTTGACTGTATGACTGAGGACCTTAGCTTAAAGAAGTCTATAGCTATTCCCTGCCATATGTCTTTCTTCACAATATGACCTTTTCTTCATTACGACCTACAAGAGAACGTGTATCTTGCTTCAAATCTGTCTTCTTCCATCTCTTATTTCCTGATCCTCCTTTACAAGATAACATCCCTTTTGGTTAAGTTAAAATCAACTGTTCAGGGGCCTTAATTTCATCTGCAAAACATCTTCACCTTTTCCATATAAAGAAACTTAATTATAAGATGACATTCATAAAATTCATAGCTTCTTCCCCCACTCAGGGGAGTATTCAAAACTATATACCAGTGAAAGAAATCTTGGAATCCATTTAGAATCCTGCTCACCACAATACATTTTTGGTGGTATTTACCTCTTAAAGGTCTAAAGTTAATGGTGAATAGATGCAAATGTGGACTTGTCCAGAGAATGTTCTACTTTGAGGCAGAATATGGATTCTAACCCTCATCATGCTGTTGAGAATCTAAGCTCCCATTTTTTTCCTCCAAGAATGAAGATATTAATAACTTCCCATGTCTCAGTGTCATGGGATATTAATGACATGTTTAAAAATAAAAAAAGAGAAAACTCCTGACATACAGTGCATGCTTAAAAGAGTAGGTAAATAAATTTCCCAGCTGTAATCGCTGGCTGAAATTTCAGCCAGGAAAGCAGAAATGAGATATTTGAAGAACATAGGAATAGTTAATTTAAGTATGATCTTAAAGTATATGCAACAATAAGTATAAAATTAATAATTGCTAATATTAACTGAGGATCCACTATGTAGCAAGATAAATATTTTACAAATTGTTATATAATTATATAAATATACATTATTTTAATTCACATAATGATTTATATTACTATACTCATTTGTCAATGAAGAAACAGAATCAGAAAGTATAGTAGAAGGAATACTCAAACCTTGACATATTTGGTTTCCATACCCTTTCCACTATATCAAACTATCTTTGAATATGGTTTAATCAGGATGTTTTAAATGGTACAGAGTTTGGAAAATCTAAGAGGAATATTCAGAGGTCCAGAAAAATAGGCAAAAAGTTGCTGTCCTCTTGGTAGTTTGTCAAGAGGTTTCCAAAATCTAGTCTACTAGCTTGGGATTTTTTTCTTACCCAGAGAAAGGACAGGCAAGATGGTAGAAGGCCCTATACCCAAGCCTTGTATCCAGGGAAGAATCTACCCACAGAAAATAAAATGGCCCCTGATACTGTATAGGCAATGTATTAGTCATCTACTGCTGTGTAACAAATTAACACAAATAGTGGCTTAAAACAACACAGTTTCTGTGGATCAGAAAAATGGGTGTGGCTTAGCTGAGTCTTCTGCTTAAGGGTTTCTCACAGGCCTGAAATTAAGATGTTGCTCAAGACTGGGGTTTCATCTAAAGGTTTGAATGGGAAAGGATCTGCTTCCAAATTTATACATGATTTTTGGTAGCCTTCATTTCCTCATGGGTTGTAAGATTGAAGTTCTGAGTTCTTCATGAGCTGAAGAACTGAAAGATGAAATTCTTCTTTGGCTGTTGGCTGGAGACCATCCTCAGGTCCTTTCCACTCAAGCCTCCTCAACATAACAGCTTGCTTCACCCAAGCATGCAAGCCAAGAAGGCAGTAGAGAGAGTCTGTCAGTAAGACTGAAGTTGTAGTCTTCAATAATATAATCACCAATGTGATATTCCATCATTTGCTGATACATTGATTAGAAGCAGGTAACAAAATCCAGCCCACACTCAAATCCACTCATTAGCTCAAATGATTGATTTCATAACTGATTAGACAATGATTAGACTAAAATTAGACATAGTTGAAGGTTGAATATATAACTGAGGGTGGACTGCAAGTCAAAGAAAATATCTAGATTATAGAGTAGAAACAAAAAATTAAAGTACAAGAAATATCATAAAAGATATAGAATATGTGGGGCATTACTAAAGTATATGATATGATGTCTCAGAAGGAAGAGCAAGATGGAATGGGGAGAAGCTCTATTTAAATAATTTGCAACTGGAAATTTCTAACTTTTGGTGACCTTCACCCATTTCATTCCCCCCCACCCCAACTCTGGCAACCACCAATGTATTCTTTGTATCTATGGGCTTTGTTTTTATTATTTTAAATTTTTTTGGGGGGGGGGTAGATTCCACATATAAATGAGATCATATTATATTTGTCTTTCTCTGTCTGACTTATTTCACTTAACATAATGCCCTGAGGGTCTATCCATATTGTTGCAAATGGCAAGATTTCCTTCATTTTTATGGTTAAATAATATTCCATTATATACATGGTATATATGTGTATGTGTATATACATATGTATATATATACATAAGTATACATATATATATAATAAATATGGTGTGTGTGTGTGTATATATATATATATATATATATATATATATATATATACCATATTTATTTTATCCATTCATCAACCAATGGACACTTAGGTTACTTCCATGTCTTAGCTGTGTAATACAAATTATAATTGTGTATGGTGATGAATATTAACTAGACTTATTGTGGTGATCATTTTGCCATATATACAGAATTGAATCATTTTGCTGTACACCTGGAAATAATATAATGTTAAATGTAAATTTTATCTCAATTTAAAAAATAATTTTGCTCTAAATTTTCTGGAATTGATGAAAGATAGCAAATATCCCAGATGTGTGAGGAAATAGCAAAATACCTGAGCAGGCTATTCAAACAAGTTAAAACAGAAATCCCCATTTAAGCATATCATAGTAAAACTGTCAAAACCAAAAACAGAAAAAAATTTAAAGGCAGCTAGAAAATAACCAACCAAAGAAAAAGACATATTTATTAGCTTGAAAGGAACAAAGGTAAGACTGACAACTGACTTTTCTTCAGACACAAAGAAACTGGAAAACAGTGAATTATGAGCTGTTGAAAAGAAATTATTACTAACCTGGAAATCCGTAGCCAATAAAAATATCTTAAAAATAAATAAATGAAGAAGAAATGATAATATTGTCAGCCAAAAAGATACTAAGAGAATTTGTCTCCATCAGACTTACACTGAAAGAAATAGCAAAGGATAGATACCCTTTAGGCAAAGTCAAAATGATCTTAAACAGAAGATTGGAGATGCAGGAAGATATTGAGTACAAAGAGAGGAAGGGTGTGCACATCTAAATGAATATTGACTGATAATAAATTAATAATAACAACTATGATCTTTCATATCTCTTTATAATTAAAATACTTGATAGCATGTATGATTCAGAGTGCTTAATGAAGTTAAAGTGTTTTTAGTCTCTTGTATTTCTTGTGAAGTGGTATTGTTATCAAACTTTCATAAGCCAAGGATGCATATAATAATTTTTCAGGTAACTTCTAAAGGAAGATGAAAAGCAAACTAGTAAATTTAGGGAAGAAATGAAATAACAAAACCATTTAATCTAAAAATAGACAAGCATGTTTAAATAAAGATATCAAATCTTGTGCAACAAATAGAAAACAGACAGAAGAATGTAGTTTAACTCAACTACCTCTTACTTACATTAAAATAAACAAATTAAATGCTCTGATTAAACACAAATAATTATTGTTACAAGAAAAACACATTCAATATAAGAATATAGAAAGCTTGAACCCAATGTAGTGTACATACTTTGTTACATACAAAAGGACTTTATAAAAGATTTTTTTCAGACAATTAACATCTGAAACTAATTAATAATTTTTAGAAAGATTTAATGTTGAATAGATATTAGAGAATTTTAAGAAAAAAATATTAATTTTGTTAGTTGTGGTGCATGTCACTGTGGTTATAGGAGAAAAGTCTTATGCTTTCTAAAGATACATCCTGAATATATTGAGTAAAATGACATGAGATCTGGAATTTAAAGTTTTTCAAACACAACAAGAGAAAAAAGAATGTTAGGAAAATATTTCAAAACCTTGATAAAAATTGAATCTGGGTAATGCGAGGGGTGGAATTTACTATTCTTGTATTCTATTATTGTTTAAGTTTAACTTTTAATGTTAATTTTTAAAAAGTAAGTGATAATCAAAACGTAAAAGAAAAATGTGATCTTACAGCAGGTATCCAATGAACTTCCAGTAAAAAAAAAATGGTTAAACAAGAGTTCTGGGCTTCCCTGGTGGCACAGTGGTTGGGAGTCCGCCTGCCGATGCAGGGGATGCGGGTTCGTGCCCCGGTCCGGGAGGATCCCACATGCCGCGAAACGTCTGGGCCCGTGAGCCGTGGCCACTGGGCCTGCGCATCCGGAGCCTGTGCTCTGCAACGGGAGAGGCCACGACGGTGAGAAGCCCGCGTACCGCAAAAAAAAAAAAAAAAAAAAAAGGTAAAAAACAAACAAGAGTTCTAAACGGGATCCATGAATGTAAAAAACATCTGTGAAATGCCAAAACTTGGTAACTCCTTCTCAGACTCTCATTGAGGTAACTTTTTAAGGAATTGCCTAAGGAAAAAGGCAACTGAATCCAAAAAGAAAACTGAAATTCATAAAGGAAGGATAACCACATAAACTGGTAAATTCAAAAAGCTAAAAGCAGAAAAGTGTAAAAAATATTAAAAAGTAATAAAATAAAAAGAAATATAAGAAAGTACACAAAGAATAAAACAGGAATTAATTAAATAGAAAACAAAAACATAATAGAGATCAACAAGGCCAAAACTGTTACTTTTAAAAAATATTTTAATTTGTAATACAGGCACAAGTTATGCATAAATTTATATATTGAAAAGTACTTCTTGCTCCTATTCCTCTTTTTCAGGAATATACAAGCAAATACATGCTTGCATGTTTTTACACAAATATTAGCATTTTATTCATTGTCCATTCTTTGTTTTTCCTACTTGAGGCAGGATCTTGGGAGATATTTTTTATCTAAACTTAAATAAATTTGTCACCATCCCTTAAAGCTGTGCATCACAGGTGTGTGCCTTACTTTATTTAACTAGCTCCCAGTTGAAGACTATTTATTTGATTTTTTTTCTCCTTCTAACTGGTTTCTCTTGCATACATATAGATATCAATATGGTACATTCCTGGAATATAATTCAGGCTAAAGTTGACATTTATTGACATTTGGGATCTTTATTTGTAGAAAACATTTGGGATCTTTATTTGTAGAAAACAAAGTAATTTAGGCAATTTACAATGCCATCAAGAATGTGTTTCTGCCCACTCTGAACACATTAATTTCAAATATTTTAACACTGCCAACCTGATCATAAAAATTACAACTCATAGTTTTCTCCTTATCACTGATGTTGAAAATGTTTTCACAAGTTTAAAAACTCACTGTCTTTTTCTGTTCACTGTTTATATTTTTTGCCCATTTTTTATTTTCTACTGGGTGTTGAACTTGGTCTTATTTCTTTGTGAGTCCTCATTACATATTAAATTAAATTAATTGGTCTGTAATTAAATTCAACTATCTAAGAGTGATTGTTCTTTTTTTTTTTTCTCAGTTTATCATTTGAGTTTTAAAGTTTTATTTTCAGGGGTTTACTGTGATGCAAAATGTTTTGTTTTACTTTATATATGGTTGAGTTTACAGTTTTTCTTCCATGACCTTTAGGATTTATGTTAAAACTGTTTTCTTCTTCAAACACATTTTTAATGTGATATATTTAGAATATTTATGGTTTCATGTTTTTTTTTTCTAATTTAAATAGTTTGCATGAGGTACAAAGTATACACTCTAATTTTAAAACTTTTTCAGGTGGCTACCCAATTGTCTCAACAACAATTTTTGAATTATCTATTTTTTTCTGCACTAATTTGAAATGGCACCATTTTGATACACTAAATTTTCATAAATATTAGATCTGTTCCTGGACATTTTCTACCATTTCATTGATCTCTATCTATTCATGTGACAGCAATTAACTATGTATTTCTATAGTTTTATTACAGCAATAGACTATGTATTTCTGTAGTTTTATTACAACTAGATATTCCTTCATTATTTTTCTTCTTAAATATTTTCCTGATTATACATAACTATTTATTTTTACATTTGAACTTAAGGATAGTTTTATATAGCTTCAATAAAATCTTGTTAGTATTTTTATCAGGTTACAGAAATGCATAATTTTTAATGACAGTTGACATCTTTAGAATGCTGTTTCTGTATTCAAAAACATAGTTTGCCCTTCTATTCTGCTGAAATATATTTTTTGTCCTTCAGAGACATTAAAGATTTATTTACATATACTCTACACAACTATTTGTTACTATTATAAATTAAAACTTTTATAATATTCACATATTATTATAATTATTATAACTTCATATTATATGATATGTATTATATCATGTTGATTTTTTTTACTATCTATAGCTTAAAGATCTAAAAATTTGAGCTTAAAGCTTAAAAAAAGGAAGTGTTTTTACTTTTACAGTCCTGTATTTGATTTTCTGTTTTAAACTTATTTTATTGAAGTATAGTTGATATGTATTTAATTTTGAAAATTTGTATTAAGGATTTTTGTAGTAACTTAGTGTTATAACTTTGGTGTGATTCAAGAACAGAACACTATTTCATATCCCAGTGACAGATTATTTAGGTGAAAGATCACTGCTTATGTGAAAGTGTCGGGAAGGAAACAAGATGCAGATAGAGATGGAGATGTTGATTTGAATAACATCAAATTCCCTGGACAGCTTCTGAAACTGCTTTAGAGTAAGTGTATTATACACAACTTCAAAGGCATCAGACCTCAGGCAAAATTCTCACCAATGGGACCAAGTCTGCCAAAGAAGAGCATGACTGATTCCTTATAATACTGAGAAAATATTCTTGAGCATTTGTGAGCCTCTCTGTGGACTTGCCATGAAGGGAGATGATGTGGCTGGGGGTGGATATAATATAGGCATGTGAACTTCATAGCTAGCCTGATCAGGGTTATAAGTAGTGATGAGACCTCGTTTTTTCACTAATCATGTACCTTGTGTGACTATATCACATATATCACCTATATACACATTCATACACACACACATCACATATGTACACATTTCACATATGTACACATAGAGGTACACACATTACAGATTCTAGTATCAGTTTCCTTGCAGGGAAAACTAAGAAGCACGAGCTCTTCTAGAATTGGACTGGATCTATTTTTTGGGTGCAGTAGATGCTGTTGGAGCCATACTTGTATTCATTCTGTCTTCATTATGCTCATGCTAATTTCCAACTGTCAGGATCTGCATGCATTTCTGAGGCTTTTTTTTTTCTTTTCTTCCTAAATTTCAGGAAGCCATTCTGCATCTAGATGATGTCTGGAGGAATTGATAAGCCATAGGAATAGTCATCAGCCAATTCCTTTTATGAGTTGATATTCAGGTACTCCAGCTACTTAGTCCCTTGGGAGGAGATAAATCTTAGGTGCACCAATTCTTAAAATCATTCTTCAGTTGCCTACTGTGATAGTTGAATGAATGATGCACCCTTTAATGGTCAGCTCAGGTTGCCATAACAAAATACCAGAGATGGAGTGGCTTAAACAACTGACATTTATTTTCCTACAGTTCTGGAGGGAAGAAGTCCAAGATCAAGGTGCCAGGAGATTTGGTTTCTGGTGAGAACTCTCTTCCTGGCTTGCAGACAGCCACCTTCTTACTATGTCCTTAAATAGCTTTTCCTTTGTGATTGCACAGAGAGAGAGAGAGAGAGAGAAAGAATCTGGTGTCTCTTCCTCTTCTTATAAGGACACTAGTCTTATCAGATTAGGGCCTCATTCTTATGACTTTGTTTAACCTTAATTATATCCTTAAAGTCTCTATCTCCACATATAGTCACATTGGTGTTAGGGGTTTGACCTGTGAATTTTGGGGGTACTCAATTCAGTCTGAAACTCACCCTTTAATAACTGTCTTCCTTTCCGTGTATCACACTCTGACCCCTATGCTCCTCCCACAAGCAAAACAAAACAAAAACTAATTTCACTAAAACATTGTCTAAAAATGTTTATGGAAAAACTAAATTAAAACATTGACCATAAGTGCTTAAAACAATTACTAGGCTGGGGCAGAGGTCCTGTCATAGGAAAAATGGAAGAATCAGAAGTTCATATATGACTTACTGGACACAGATTTCTTGTTTTAATTTGTCTTATTTTCTATCTGAATATATATATATATATATATATATATATATATATATATATCTTCTTTCTATCTTTACAGGGTTACTTTTGCAAACATCAAAGTGGTACAGAATTCTCCAAGACAGTTCCCTTCAAAAAGATTCTTTGTAAATAAATTATAGGCAGGAGGCTGAAGTTTCCAACTGTTATTAAGACTCCGTTCAGAGTAAAATTTGATTTTTTTTCTGTTTTGATGGCAGCACCTCAGCAGGATTCCAAGGCACTGGTTTTTGCAGAGCCAAATCATTATTCAGGAGTCAGATTTATTTCGAGGGCACACCAAGAATTCTCAGCTCTGAGCAGTGGCATACCTCACTCCAATTAGGGGAAGTAAGAATCACTCATTTCCCTCATGGCCATGCAGAGATGGGATTACTACAGGAGTGGAGGAAGAAAGAGGACGGAAGGCCAATGTACCGATGATGAACTTCTGAGGAAACATTCTTCATGAATCTTATATAGGAAACTGAAAAGTGACATGTCTAATTAGGGCCTTGTGACTAGAAATGAAAGAAAATGTGGAGTTCACAAGAATCTTTTCAAGACACCCCGAGGTCATGAGGCTCCTAAGTTTTCACTGTGAACTTGGTTGGGAAATCTGTGCTCTAGGCTCTGAAGGCAAAAATTTAAGGCATAAATTGTCTGCTAATTAGTTGCATGACTATTAACTCATACCATCTTCTTGGGCTTTAATTTCCTGGTATGTAATTGAAACTAATCTCTTCAAGCAACTGAAAGAGATAATATAAGAGGGTACTAAGAAAACTGTAAAGAATTATTCACTGGAACTCTTTGAATGGTGGCTGCAAGAAACAATGCCATAATGATGTAATGATGGTGTCTATATGTAACACGATTTAATGTTTGCAAACTAGTCTTCTCTGAGAAAGACACATCATCATGGTGGTATTATCCCCAGTAATGCATCTCTTCAATTTACTCATTAGAAGAGTTTGGGCAAATCCATATTGAGGGGTATTCTATAGAAAAACTGACCAGTATTCTTCAAAGCATCTCAAGGTCATGATAGACAAGGAAAGACTGAGAAACTGTCACAGATAGAGGAAGCTGGGGAGATATGACAACTAAATGCAATTAGTGTCCTAGATTAGATTCTGGAATAGAAAAAAGGACATTAATGAAAAAACTGGTGAGATCAGAAAAGTCTGTATTTTAGTTTTATTAAAAAAAGTACTGGCACAACAATTAACATAAACAGTTTTGACCATGGAATATTACTTAGCCATAAAAAGAAATGAAATTGAGCTATTTGTAATGAGGTGGATGGACCTAGAGTCTGTCATACAGAGTGAAGTAAGTCAGAAAGAGAAAGACAAATACTGTATGCTAACACATATATATGGAATTTAAGAAAAAAAAATGTCATGAAGAACCTAGGGGTAAGACAGGAATAAAGATACAGACCTACTAGAGAATGGACTTGAGGATATGGGGAGGGGGAAGGGTAAGCTGTGACAAAGTGAGAGAGTGGCATGGACATATATACACTACCAAGCATAAAATAGATAGCTAGTGGGAAGCAGCCACATAGCACAGGGAGATCAGCTTGGTGCTTTGTGACCACCTAGAGGGGGGGATAGGGAGGGTGGGAGGGAGGGAGACACAAGAGGGAAGAGATATGGGAACATATGTATATGTGTAACTGATTCACTTTGTTATAAAGCAGAAACTAACACACCATTGTAAAGCAATTATACTCCAATAAAGAAGTAAAAAAAAAGAGGGATCAAATAATCAGTCTAGTACTGTACTTACAGTACTAAGAGCAGGAAAATAATTTATCCCCTGCATAATTTACTTGATATGCATCACCCATGAAGCAGACCCTAGATGAATAAGTACACCAGTAAATAGTATAATTCACTTGGTTATTCTTAATTGGTTATCCTGGATCACATTCATTTGAGCATAATATTATCATCATCCTCGCCCTCAACATCATCGTAACTCTAAAATTCCCAAAATTGAAGGTACCGTATACAAATCCATTTTTCCCTCTCTGGTCCTAAGTTTCTCCATTTGCAAAATTAATGAGTTTTATTCAATGTTGTCTAAATGCTATTTCTAACATTCCAAAATTCCTTACTGTTGAAGAATGATTAGCACTGCCAAGTATGGGTGCAGAGATGTATTAATTTGAGTTACTGCTTTAAAGCATCCATAACACATGTAGTATGGAAGAGAAAAAGGGACAGAAAGAAATGGATCACTTGGGAAATGCTGATCTCTTTGAAAAGTCTTCATTTTAATTGGAATGTCCTGTTTCAGTCTATAATAAATTTAATCTCTGAAATTCAATATTCCTGGTATTCTTGGTTAACATAGTCCTATTTAAGTCTGTGAAAGAGGATGAAAATCTCAACTGGTGTAAAAATTCTTTGGTAGGAATACAAATCAGAAGAAGGATAGGAAAAATATAAATGACCAAGTAGAGACAACTGCTCACTGTTTTTATTCCTTTTTTAAGAAAATAGTGAGGTTACTTGAAAAATTTATTTTTAGTGCTCCTTACATTTTCCATAACCCATCACTGCCTTTTCACTGAATGTCTAACAAATGAAGACAGGAAAAGTTTGAATTAATGTTTCAGGGCCCACTTTTAAAGCAGTTATGTTTCAGTTCTCTATTAGGAACCCAGCTGCCTTTTTTCTCATGTAAATGAGATTTTCATGTCAGTAAAAAAAAAATCTGGCAACATTAAAGGAGAAAATATAGAATATTTATAAATGAATGGGGCTTTTAGAATGGAAATACTTTTATTAGAGGAGAACATACTTTTCAGATATCTGTTCTAAAAGTAAACATTCTGATTTTCAAATCACAATGATGTGTCTCAACATGGTGGCCACAGTCAGAGTGAAAAATTATAGTTTCTTTCTATTTACTGTGTATGTTTGAACCATGTAAACATGAACATAAATCACTTAATTTGGGTTTGCACATGTTCTATTCATGATTTTTAGTATTCATTTTAAGCATGTATAGTAAACTTATTTTTGCTGAGTGGGTGCTTATCAAGATAGTTCTGTTCAACTGGAGAAAAGATTTTCTGTAAAGATGAAAATTTGTCATTTAAGGTAACACTGAAAAAGCCAGGAAATATGCAAACAAACCAAATGCTGATCAAAAGAAAGGGAGAAAACAGGGAAAGTGGGAAAGAGAAAGTTACCTTGAGAGTTGTATCCACACAGATTCCCAGAGTACATGAAATGCTAATGGTTGACACACATTTTATTTTTTAACATACTGTTATTGATTGAAATTTGGTTGGGCAGAGTAGGAGGTGGAAAATTAAGGGAGCTTGATTTGAATCGAGTTATATTGTTAATTAGTTTTGCACTTTGAGATTAATCAGAAGATAAGTCAATCTGATGCTCATTTATCCCCCAAGAAACCTGAAATCCTCTGAATTTTTGTGGAATGAGGTCTGACCCAGGTGGGTAAAACATAGTGACATCTTCAAATTGTAGATATGTGTGTTGATTTAGAGTGATAATGCCAAAAGAACCATCGACTTATAAAATAGTGACATTCCTTCATTCAGTGTATAGTAATTAATCATCTATTCTGTTCAAATCATTGTCCTAAGTGGGAATATAGCAGTGCGTACAATAGGCTCTGCTCTCAGAGAGCTTCCATTCTGACTGGGGAGAGACAGACAATAAATACATTAATAAATGCATGTGCTGTTTTATAAATAGTATGAAGAAAAAATCAAACAAGGCAAAGTAAAATACCAAGGTCAGAGAATGCCCATTTATTGAATGCTTATAACATGAAATCATTTCATATACTTTTTTTCCTAACGACAATTGTCACAATATCAATATTTCCATTTTACAGAAGATGAAAACAAGACACATATATTTTGTAACTTTTCAAAGTTTCCCTGTACCAAAATGCAAAGTGGGAATTTATCCTGGTATCCCAGCCAGTCTTTTTCTACATCACAGTCTCATTGACCTCACATTACCAGGAATAATTTTCTTCATAGAAAACAATTCTCTGATCCTTAACCTCATTTGGTTTACAATGGCTGTAAGCATTCCAGCAGATACATGCCAGGAAGCCAAGAATTATTTTTAAAAACACATTCATAAATCAGTACTTCTATACAAGAAAAATAGCACATGTCCAGAATGGTTAGTCTGTGCTACATTCAACAAATATTTAGAAATCCCCTACTCCAGTACCAGACAATTGGGGTGCCACAGTGCACAAACTAACTATAGTCACTGTCCTTATAGCACATGGCATCTAGAAGTGGATAACCACAAGGTAACAGGCAAGGAAGAAATAGTCTTATGGAAACTCTAATCTGATGTTAAAATCTTGCCTGATGTTATGGAAGAATATGGGAGGTGTGCCTAACCTGAATTTACAGACCAGGATCATAGAGGTTAAAGTTAATTAAATCTATTTCTGTTTAAAAATTTAGATTTATTAATTTTTTATTAATTTGTATTGGAGTATAGCTGCTTTAAAATTTTGTGTTAGTTTCTACTGTACAGCAAAGTGAACCAGTTATACGTATACATATATCTCCTCTTTTTCGGATTTCCTTCCCATTTAGATCACCGCAGAGCACTGAGTAGAGTTCCCCGTGCTATGCAGTAGGTTCTCATTAGTTATCTATTTTACACATAGTATCATTAGTGCATATATGTCAATCCCAGTCTCCCAATTCTTCCACCCCCTCTTTCCACTTTGGTATCCATATGATTGTTCTTTAGGTTTGTGTCTCTATTTCTGCTTTGCAAATAAGATCATCTATACTATTTTTTCTAGATTCCACATATATGCGTTAATATACAATATATGTTTTTCTATTTCTGACTTACTTCACTCTGTATGGCAGTCTCTAGGTCCATCCACATCTCTACAAATAACACAGTTTTGTTCCTTTTTATGGCTGAGTAATATTCCATTGTTTATATGTACCCCATCTTCTTTATCCATTCCTCTGTTGATGGACATTTAGGTTGCTTCCATGTCCTGGCTATTGTGAATAGTTCTGCAATGAACATTGGGGTGCATAAGTCTTTTTGAATTTTGATTTTCTCTGGGTATATGCCCAGTAGTGAGATTGCTGGGTCATATGTTGGTTCCATATTTAGTTTTTTAAGGGACCTCCACACTGTTCTCTATAGTGGCTGTACTAATTTATATTCCTACCAACAGTGTAGAAGAGTTCATTTTTCTCCACACTCTCTCCAGCATTTATTGTTTGTAGATTTTTTGATGATGGCCATTCTGACTGGTGTGAGGTGATATCTCATTGTAGTTTTGATTTGCATTTCTCTAATAATTAGTGATGTTGAGCAACTTTTCATATGTTGGTTGGCCATCTGTATGTCTTCTTTGGAGAAATGTCTATTTAGGTCTTCTCCCCATTTTTTGATTTTTTTTTTTTTGATATTGAGCTGCATGAGCTATTTGTATATTTTGGAGATTAATCCCTTGTCAGGTGATTTGTATACAACTATTTTCTCCAAATATGAGGGTTGTCTTTTTGTCTTGTTTATGTTTTCCTTTGCTGTGCAAAAGCTTTTCAGTTTAATTAGGTCCCATTTATTTACTTTTGTCTTTATTTTCATTGCTCTAGGAGGTGCATCAAAAAAGATCTTGCTACGATTTATGTCAAACAGTGTTCTGCCTATGTTTTGCTCTAAGAGTTTTATAGTTTTATAGTGTTTATAGTTTTATAGACTTCTATTTAGGTCTTTAATCCATTTTGAGTTTATTTTTGTGTATGGTGTTAGGGAGTGGTCTAATTTCATTCTTTTACATGTAGTTGTCCAGTTTTCCCAGCACCATTATTGAAGAGGCTGTCTTTTCTTCATTGTATATTCTTGCCCCCTTTGTCATAGATGAGGTGAACATATGTGTGTGGGTTTATCTCTGGGCTTTCTATCCTGTTCCATTGATCTATATTTTTGTTTTTGTGCCAGTACCATACTGTCTTAATTACTGTAGCTTTGTAGTATAGTCTGAAGTCAGGATGCCTGATTCCTCCAGCTCTGTTTTTCTTTCTCAAGATGGCTTTGGTATTCCAGGTCTTTTGTTTTTCCCTACAAATTGTAAAAAATTTTGTTCTAATTCTGTGAAAAATGCCATTGGTAATTTGATAGGGATTTCATTGAATCTGTAGATTACTTTGGTTAGTATAGTCATTTTCACACTATTTATTCTTCTGATCCAAGAACATCATATACCTCTCCATCTGTCTGTGTTACCTTTGATTTCTTTCATCAGTATGTTATAGTTGTCTGAGTTCAGGTCTTTTTCCTCTTTAGATAGGTTTATTCCTAGGTATTTTATCCTTTTGTTGCAGTGGTAAATGGGAATGTTTCTTTAATTTCTCTTTGTGATCTTTCATTGTTAGTGTATAAGAATGCAAGAGATTTCTGGGTATTAATTTTGTACCCTGTGACTTTACCAGATTCACTGATTAGCACCTGTAGATTTCTGGTAGCATCTTTAGGATACTATGTATAGTATCATGTCATCTGCAAGCAGTAGCAGTTTTAGTTCTTTTTTTCCAATTTGGATTCGTTTTATTTCTTTTTCTTCCCTGATTGCCATGGCTAGGACTTCCAAAACTATGTTGAATAGTAGTGGCAAGAGTGGATACCTTTGTTTTGTTCCTTATCTTAGAGGAGATGTTTTCAATTTTTCACCATTGAGAATAATGTTTGCTGTGGGTTTGTCATATATGGTCTTTATTATGTTGAGGTAGGTTTATTTATCTCATATTTTTAGATTCCACATATAAGCAATATAATATGATATCTGTCTTTCTATGTCTGACTTATTTCACTTAGTATGATAATCTAAGTTCACTAGGTCCATCCATGTTGCTGCAAATGCATTATTGTATGTTTTTTTTACAGCTGAGTAATATTCCATTGTGTATATGTACCACATCTTCTTTATCCATTCATCTGTCAATGGACATTTAGTTTGCTTCAATGTCTTGGCTATTGTGAATAGTGCTGCTATGAACATTGGGGTTCAAGTATCCTTTCAAATTATGGTTTTCTGCAGGTATATGCCCAGGAGTGAGATTGCAGGATCATATGGTAGCTCCATTTTTAGATTTCTTGTTCAACCACTATGGAGTAGCTACCTGGAACATTTAAATCAGTCTTCTAAAGATGCAAGATAATTTAAAGAACACTGCATCAAGTACAACAACTCTTAACTGGTCCTTTCTGGCTGCGTCTTTGAGTAAATAATTTATTTTCTGTAAATCACAGATTTTACATCTGTTTTATGAGGCTCAGAATACACAATAGTACTTCTTTTTTAGCATTGTTGGGGGGAATGTAATAGGATAATGGATGTGCTAGTAGGAAGTTAGACAATCATTCCCAGAAATGATAATGGATGTGGATTTGTCATTGACAGCAACTTTACTTATATTACATATAAATTTTAATAACTCCACACAATTAGTATTATTATAACCTCTACTTTATACATGAAAAACTAAGGTTTAGTTAATTTGCTCACTGTCACACAGGTAGTAAGCAAAGATGCTGAGTTCCAAACCCCAAATATCATCCTATTTCAGTGCTCCAATTCCTGGCTTTTCACATACATTGATTATTTGTTAGGGAGTTGGAAAAGTTGGCTTTCTCTGGGGAATGTCAGTAAGCTAATTGGAAGAAGTTGTAAATCACAATATTTTAATAAACTATAATAGTTTTTTTTAATGGCAATAGAAATAAATGGTTCCCTAAGGTGAAATAGTATAAAACTCTACTTCTCCTTCTCTTTTTAATATTCTTTAGTATCTTTCACAGTACGGATATTACAGTCATGTATTTGTGTCTGCATGTGTGTGGGATATTGATATAGGACATTCTTTTTTTTTTATTTTTGAATTTTATTTTAATTATTTTTTTGACACAGCAGGCTCTTATTAGTCATCAATTTTATGCACATTAGTGTATACATGTCAATCCCAATCACCCAATTCATCCCACCACCCACTGTGGCTTTCTGCCTTGGTGTCCGTACGTTTGTTCTCAAAATCTGTATCTCAACTTCTGCCCTGCAAACTGGTTCATCTGTACCATTTTTCTAGATTCCACATATATGCGTTAATATACGATATTTGTTTTTCTCTTTCTGATTTACTTCACTCTGTATGACAGTCTCTAGATCCATCCACATCTCAACAAATGACCCAATTTCGTTCCTTTATATGGCTGAGTAATATTCCACTGTATATATGTACCACATCTTCTTTATCCATTCGTCTGTTGATGAACATTGAATTTGCTTCCATGACCTGGCTATTGTAAATAGTGCTGCAGTGAACATTGGGGTGCATGTGTCTTTTTGAATTATGGTTTTCTCTGGGTATATGCCCAGTAGTGGGATTGCTGGAGCATATGGTAATTTTATTTTTAGTTTTTTAAAGAACCTCCAATACTGTTCTCCATAGTTGCTATATCAATTTACATTCCCACGAACAGTGCAAGAGGATTCCCTTTTCTCCACACCCTCTCCAGCATTTGTTGTTTGTAGATTTTCTGATGATGCCCATTCTAACTGGTGTGAGGTGATACCTCATTGTAGTTTTGATTTGCATTTCTCTAATAATTCGTGATTTTTGAGAGCTTTTCATGTGCTTCTTGGCCATCTGTATTTCTTTTTGGAGAAATGTCTATTTAGGCCTTCTGCCCATTTTTGGATTGGGTTGTTTGTTTCTTTAATATTGAGTTGCATGAACTGTTTATATATTTTGGAGATAACTCCTTTGTCCGTTGATTCATTTATAAATATTTTCTCCCACTCTGAGGGTTGTCTATTAGTCTTGTTTATGGTTTCCTTTGCTGTGAAAAAGCTTTTAAGTTTCACTAGGTCCCATTTGTTTATTTTTGTTTTTATTTCCATTACTCTAGGAAGTGGATCAAAAAAGATTCTGCTGTGATTTATGTCAAAGAGTGTTCTTCCTATGTTTTCCTGTAAGAGTTTTATAGTGTCTGGTCTTACATTTAGGTCTCTAATCCATTTTGAGTTTATTTTTGTGTATGGTGTTAGGGAGTGTTCTAATTTCATTCCTTTACATGTACCTTTCCAGTTTTGCCAGCACCACTTATTGAAGAGACTGTCTTTTCCCCATTGTATATCCTTGCCTACTTTGTCATAGATTAGTTGACCATAGGTGCATGGGTTTATCTCTGGGTTTTCTTTCTTGTTCTGTTGACATATTTTTAGGTTTTTGTGCCAGTACCACATTGTCTTGATATCTGTAGCTTTGTAGTATAGTCTGAATTCAGGGAGTCTGATTCCTCCAGCTCTGTTTTTTTCCCTCAAGACTGCTTCAGCTATTCAGGGTCTTTTGTGTCTCCATACAAATTTTAACATTTTTTGTTCTAGTTCTGTAAAAAATGCCGTTGGTAATTTGATAGGGATTGCATTGAATCTGTAGATTGCTTTGGGTAGTGTAGTCATTTTCACAATATTGATTCTTCCAATCCAAGAACATGGTATACCTCTCCATCTGTTGGTATCATCTTTAATTTCTTTCATCAGTGTCTTAAAGTTTTCTGCATACAGGTCTTTTGTCTCCCCAGGTAGATTTATTCTTGGTATTTTATTCTTTTTGTTGTAATATTAAATGGGAGTGTTTCCTTAATTTCTCTTTCAGATTTTTCATCATTAGCGTATAGGAATGCAAGAGAGTTCTGTGCATTAATTTTGTATCCTGCAACTTTACCAAATTCATTGATTGGCTGTAGTAGTTTTCTGGTGACATTTTTAGGATTCCCTATATATAGTATCATGTCATCTGCAAACAGTGACAGTTTTACTTCTTTCCCAATTTGTATTCCATTCATTTCATTTTCTTCTCTGATTGCCATTGCTAGGACTTCGAAAACTATGTTGAATATAGTGGTGAGAGTGGACATCCTTGCCTTCTTCCTGATCTTAGAGGAAATGCTTTCAGTTTTTCACCACTGAGAATGACATTGGCTGTGGGTTTGTTATATATGGCCTTTATTATGTTGAGGTAGTTTCCCTCTATGCCCACTTTCTGGAGAGTATTTATCATAAATTGGTGTTCAATTTTGTCAAAAGCTTTTTCTGCATCTACTGAGATGACCATATGTTTTTTATTCTTCAATATGTTAATATGGTGTACCAAATTGATTGATTTGCGTATATTTGAATAATTGTTACATCCTTGGGATAAATCTCACTCGATCATGGTGTATGATCCTTTTAATGTGTTGTTGGATTCTGTTTGCTAGTATTTTTCTGAGGATTGTGCATCTATATTCATCAGTGATATTGGCCTGTAATTTTTTTTTTTTTGTAGTATCTTTGTCTGGTTTTGGTATCAGGGTGATTGTGGCCTCATAGAATGAGTTTGGGAGTGCTCCTTCCTCTGCAACTTTTTGGAAGAGTTTGAGAAGGATGGGTGTTAGCTCTTCTCTAAATGTTTCATAGAGTTCACCTGTGAAGCCACCTGGTCATGGACTTCTGTTTATTGGAAAATTTTAAATCACAGTTTCAATTTCATTACTTGTGATTGGTCTGTTCATATTTTCTATTTCTTCCTGGTTCAGTCTTGCATGGTTACACCTTTCTAAAAATTTGTCCATTTCTTCCAGGTTGTCTATTTTATTGGCCTAGTGTTGCTTGTAGTAGTCTCTTAGGATGCTTTGTATTTCTGTGATGTCTGTTGTAACTTCTCCATTTTCATTTCTAATTTTATTGATTTGAGTCCTCTCCCTCTTTTTCTTGATGATTCTGGCTAATGGTTTATCAATTTTGTTTACCTTCTCAAATAACCAGCTTTTAGTATTATTGATCTTTGCTATTGTTTTCTTTGTTTCTGTTTCATTTATTTCTGCTCTGATCTTTATGATTTCTTTCCTTCTGCTAACCTTGGGTTTTGTTTGTTCTTATTTCTCTAGTTCCTTTAGGTGTAAGGTTAGATTCTTTATTTGAGATTTTTCTTGTTTTTTGAGGTAGGCTTGTATAGCTATAAGCTTCACTCTTATAATTGCTTTTGCTGCATCCCATAGGCTTTGGCTCGTCATGTTTTCATTGTCATTTGTCTCTAGGTATTGTTTGATATCCTCTTTGATTTCTTCATTGATCTGTTGGTTATTTAGTAACATATTTTTTAGCCTCCATGTGTTTATGTATTTTATGGTTTTTTCCCCCCAGTAATTCATTTCTAATCTCATTAGCATTGTGGTCAGAAAAGATGCTTGATATGATTTCAATTTTCTTATATTTACTGAGGCTTGATTTGTGACCAAAGGTGTGATCTATCCTGGAGAATATTTCATGTGCACTTGAGAAGAAAGTGTAATCTGCTCTTTATGGATGGAATGTCATATAAATATCAACTAAATCTATCTGGTCCATTGTGTCATTTAAAGCTTCTGTTTCCTTATTTATTTTCATTTTGTATAATCTCTCCATTGGTGAAAGTGAGGTGTTAAATTCCCCCACTATTATTGTGTTACTGTCGATTTCCTCTTTTAGAGCTGTTAGCAGTTGCCTTATGTATTGAGGTGCTCCTATGTTGGGTGCATATATATTTATAATTGTTATATCTTCTTGGATTGATCCCTTGATCATTATGTAGTGTCCTTCCTTGTCTATTGTAACATTCTTTATTTAAAGTCTGTTTCATCTGATATGAGTATTGCTACTCGAGCTTTCTTTTGATTTCCATTTGCATGGAATATATTTTTCTATCCCTTGACACTCAGTCTGTATGTGTCCCTAGGTCCGACGTGGGTCTCTTGTAGACACCATATATATGGGTCTTGTTTTTGTGTCCATTCAGCAAGCCTGTGTCTTTTGGTTGGAACATTTAATCCATTCACATTTAAGGTAATTATCGATATGCATGTTCCTATGACCATTTTCTTCATTGTTTTGGGTTTGTTTTTGTAGGTCCTTTTCTTCTCTTGTGTTTCTCACTTAGAGAAGTTCCTTTAGCATTTGTTGTAGAGCTGGGTTGGTGGCGCTGAATTCTCTTAGCTTTTGTTTGTCTGTAAAGCTTTTGATTTACCCATTGAATCTGAATGAGATCCTTGCTGGGCAGAGTAATCTTGGTTGTAGTTTCTTTCCTTTCATCACTTTAAGTATTTCATGCCACTTCTTTCTGGCTTGTAGAGTTTCTGCTGAGAAATCAGCTGTTAACCTTATTGGAGTTCCTTTGTACATTATTTATTATTTTTCCCTTGCTGCTTTTAATAATTTTTCTTTGTCTTTAATTTTTGCCAGTTTGATTACTATGTGTCTTAGCATGTTTCTCCTTGGGTTTATCCTGTATGGGACTCTCTGTGCTTCCTGGACTTGAGTGGCTATTTCCTTTCTCATGTTAGGGAAGTTTTTGACTATAATCTCTTCAAATATTCTCTTGGTTCCTTTCTCTCTCTCTTCTCCTTCTGGGACCCCTATAATGTGAATGTTGTTGCGTTTAATGTTGTCCCAGAAGTATCTTAGGCTGTCTTAATTTCTTTTCATTCTTCTTTCCTTATTTTGTTCCACAGCAGTGAATTCCACCATTCTGTTTTCCAGGTCACTTATCCATTCTTCTGCCTCAGCTATTCTGCTATTTATTCCTTCTAGTGTAGTTTTCATTTCAGTTATTGTATTGTTCATCTCTGTTTGTTTGTTCTTTAATTCTTCTAGGTCTTTGTTAAACATTTCTTGCATCTTCTCGATCTTTGCCTCCATTCTTTTTCCAGGGTCCTGGATCATCTTCATTATCATTATTCTGAATTCTTTTTGTGGAAGGTTGCTGATGCCCACTTTATTTAGTTGTTTTTCTGGGGTTTTGTCTTCTTCCTTCATCTGGTACATAGCCCTCTGCCTTTTCATCTTGTCTATCTTTCTATGAATGTGTTTTTTGTTCCACAGGCTGCAGGATTGTAGTTCTTCTTGCTTCTGATGCCTTCTCTCTGATGGATGAGGCTATCTAAGAAGCTTGTGTAAGTTTCCTGATGGGAAGGACTTGTGGTGGGTAGAGCTGACTGTTGCTCTGGTGGGCAGAGCTCAGTAACCTTTAGGGCATTCTTAATGTATATAAACTTTGGAAAACTTTTACTCTTAGAACCTGGCTTAAGACACCCAGCATCTATTCTTAATGATAGCTAACATTGTAAGTTTAATAAATTTTCTTTATCTTCAACAAGCTGAGCTGAAAGAGGGTTTAAGAGAAGTCATGTCTTTTAGGAGAAGGAAGAATTCAAATAATGATAAAACATAGGACTAAAAATACGTATAGAGAAAAATAAAAGTCATTCCAGGTAATAAAATTTGGTAAAAGGGTATTTGTGAGAACAGGACACTGCAAAGTGCTTTCTGAGAATATGAGCAAAACAGTTTTATAGAATGGTCAAAATGTTTTATAGGTTTTATTGTTTTATAGGTCAAAATGTTATATTGAGGCCAGATTCTGAGGCCTTCTGAATGCCAGGCTTAGAAGTTTGAATTTTACCTCATCCCTTAAAACCTAGAGAAGACCTTTGCTTCCATAAATAAAAGGACAGCATTACTTCCTGTTAGTCATGATATCAGAATTATTGGTTCTGTCAGTCCTGATATTGTCTTTTTGGCTTGTTTGTTTTTCTTTCTTTAATAAAATAATCCAGTTCAGTGAAAACAAGTTAAAAAATACCAAAATAACCAAATTATAAAATAAAAGCCTTACATATATTCCAAACAGTCAGTTTGGTATACTTTCCAGAGAAATATATACATACATATCACACACACACATACATGCAGAGTCTTGATAAACAAGCTACCTCTTTGTAATTATACATTTCTTCCCTTGACATTACATGAATATATTTATGTAGAAGAATTATCAATCTAACATATAATATTTATGAGTTAAAAACACTTTGGTGAAAAAATACTTAAAAACCATTAGAAATTCACAGTCCCACCATGGTTAGAAATGTAATATTTATATTTATGATACAAACTAATGTTTTCCCAAAACCTATTCTATCCCACCTTCAAAAGGTTAATCCTCATTGAAAAACTGATATGCATCTTTCTTTCTTTTAGAAAGAAATATATAATATACAAAAATAATATTATATAAAATATATATACCCATTAAAAACACATACATATGTGTGCACATATACACATTTGAATGCATGCACACATATGCATTTTAATGAAATTGTAATCATTTCATACTCCCAGGACACATCATAGAAACACATAGAAACACATAGAAACACATCATAGAAAAGGAGCACCTAGTTCTTCTTAATGGATTAGCAGCATGGATGCACTCAGCCACTTTTCTTACTGTTGAAAATGATAGTTTTTTTCTTACTCTGGTTTTGAGTCCTGTTTATTTTATGAATTTATAACATTTTTGGCTATGAATACAATGTGAATACACTTCTTGTTTGCCCAAAACTCTAGTCCAAAGTGTGCCTCCATTGTTGAACTTTCTGGAGAACATTCCATCTGACCAAATCTCCAAACAAGTTCTGTAGCTCAGTAATCATATGCTTATCCATCAATCACATTGAAAAAAATAAATAAATAAAACAATTAAATTCCTAGGATGGGCCACAAACTGTGCGTGTTGTTAAGAATTCAACCTTATTTGAAGTCTAATCCTTGCTCTCAAGCAGCAGCAGGTCGAGAAGTGAATGAACTATACTGCAAAGTTTTAAATGCTTTTTAGAGATTTAATTTTGTCCCTCATACAATCTAGACTCATTTGTCTATATGATCCAGATATTCCTCAAATTGTTGGAGGACTGCTGCTAGATACAGACATCATATGTTCTTTACATTCTTGACAGACTTAGGAGTATTTTTGTGAAAAAAATCACCCTAAAACAGAGACCTGCAAGAAACATAATTTTTGATTTGAGGCAAGTAAGAGGTCTGATCATAGGGTAAAGACAGGAAAAATGATGCCCATGTAGTGTTGCATGTCAAAACAATGACGTTTCAAAATTCCTGCTTAAAATCCCAACTCCATTACTTTTTATCTGTGGAATTTTGATATGGTATTTGATCTCCCTGTGCCTCAATTTCTCAATCTATAAACTTATGACTTTAAAGTTATATGCCCGATGGAATAGTTGTAAGGATTAAATGAGAAAGTACTAATCATAGTGCCCCTCCAAAAAGAAGAATAAATATATAAATGATCTCAATAAATTAAATAAATAAGGTCAATAAATTTTACCTACTATTTTATTGGTATTTATTTTATTCATATTGTTTTATGGGATCATATTAGAGTTTTAACTCAATTGGGCAAAAAACAAAAATAAAAAAATATAAAAACAAGTAAAAGATCTGAATTATGATAATTTCCAGGGACCATGAGGGTCAGACAGAATCTGTAGTGGTTAATGTGGTCGACAATTGTGTCAGGAGTCTCCCAGAACACCTCCAGATTCAGTGATTTGCTAGGGTAAGTCACAGGAATCTGTGTATAATTATACTCATGACTATAATTTATTATAGCAAAAGGATACAAATCTAAGTTAGCAAAGGGAAAAGGCACATGGAATAGTCCAGAGAAAACCAGGGGCAAGCTTCTAAGGGTCTTCTCATAGTGTTCTCATACCAGACACACAATTTCTCAAACAATGAGTTATGATCACGCATGTGAAATGTTGTCTACCAGGGAAGCTCATTACAGATTCATCACCAGGGTTTTTATTAGCGGGTGGTCATGTAAACGTACTCTGCCTCATAATGTACCAAAATTCTGGACCCCCAAAGGAAAAACAGGTATGTAGAATAAAACATATTCTTGTACAAAGAGCTTAAGCATGATAAGCTACATTTATCAGTTCTTGGAATGGTAAGAAATCTAAATTCCTGGATGCTAGGCAAAGGCCAACGCTGCAAGGAAGCCTTTCTAGGGACAGCAGTATTGGGCCTGCTCAGTTACTTTCTGCATAGCAATGAAAAAGGGAATATTGACAATGAATACACAAGTGCATATAACAGCAAAGCCACAATGAAGGTAGAAATGTTTTTCATGGGAGTGGTGATATATGACATGTAATATTTACATTTATAATAAAGTTATCTCCCCAAACTTCTATTCCACTGCCAGGCGGTAACCTCCACATTGGGGAATTAGCACTCAGGCCAAACATTAGTGCTCTCAGTCTTGAGAATTTTAAAACCCCGTAACAACAGTTGTATCATGGATGTTGGCAGTTGCATCTTTCCTACCTTTTTCTTTCTTCTTTTTGCCCTCTGGGACTGACAGTTTTGGTCTAGAAATCATCAATAGAGATGGCAAGTGGGTACCAACGTAGTGGTGCCTTTGATAAGTATTTACTCTGACAAAGTCACAACTGGACAGAATAGGAAAGAAGGAAAATTATGGGGACTATTGAACAGGCAAGAATTGATTGGGGATTAACATGAACCAACTCACTGGCGACTCTAGGACTAGGTGAGAGATACCTAAGGAGGACTGGAGTTCCTGCAGAACTAAGAAACTCATTTTTTGCATATTCCCTTTTCCCTGGCTTTGTGCATTATTCAACAAAATTATATTGAGCATCTTTGTCAGGAAAACACATGTTGAAAATAAATCAGTGAATCAGACAGCAGAACTCCCTGCCTTCATGGAGTTTACATGCTGGTAAGTACAGATCTTAAACACAGCCTGAATTTGCTAAATAGATCTTTTACACCTATATTCAAATCATATAAAATTCTCAAGGGAACAAAGCTAAGGATGATGGCTAAATTCTTTCCCTAGAAAACTCTTGCCTACTTATGATTAAAGGATTGTCAAATCACCTTCAAATAAAATAAAAATAATACCCTGCTTTCATTTCACCATGTGAACTTCATGATAAAATATTTACTTACTGTATCCAAACAAGGCACTGGAGTTTGGCAAGACTTGCTCTTAAATGGTCCATTCAGTCCTTCAGTGAACACTAAATCCATTCAATCTGAGTCTATTCAATTATTAGATATTTCTCAAGTACCTTATTAGAGGCATTCCATATTCTAAGCATTCAAATACAGCATTTATTTAATCACCTACTCTAGGTAGTGCCAAAAATCTGTAATTTCTGATATGAACTATGTTCTTCCCTTTAAAAAATTGGGACAGTTTCTCACCTTTATAGCTCCTGACACTTCTCCTTTCTTTTAAAATTTCTCAATATGCAATGACAGCTGCTCAGATATAACATTGGCAGGTTCCTTCAGCATCCAGAGATATGACTCCTGACTCTGCTGCATAAATGAATGTGTAAATGCAGACTTCCTATAAATGTGGCATTCAGAACCATCACACCTAATGACACTCCCATCGTTGGCTACCAATGTAGTTAATCAGCAATATCTCCATGATAACTTTGATTCATCCAAGAGTGATCTATCACTCATGATAGATCCTCTTAAGTGTTTAATTCACCATCATGGCCATGTAGTTTGTTTTGGCTTAATATCTGTTGCTGGGGAGGGAGGACCAGGCAAGGAAAGTGTAATTCACTTTGTTGACAAGCTGAAACAAGTTGTCAACAGATTTTTACAAGGACACTGTCAAACATAATTGGAAGCAATGTGGCAGAGCTGTTGATTCTTGGGAATTGACATCTGCAAAGAGTCTAGCTGTCAATCTCAAGTCACGTGGCTCTGCTAGAGAAGAAAGGACAAAACTTCCTATAAGGAAAAAAAAATAACAGCTTTGAGGGGAAGAGGGCTGGGAAGCCACAATTATTTTGAGGTGACTCGCTGTAGGTGCACAAAACAAAAAGATCTTAATGTCACATAGCTGTTATATCTATACACAAATTGATGTTACCATCACTGCCATTTATGAATGGGTAAGATGCATATTTAGCAACCGACCTTCAAATGACATACAACAATGCACACACACAGACACACACACAGACACACACACACACACATACATTTTTGGTGTATGATTTTGGACTATAGTTGGAAAAACCCTAAACTATACTAAAAATTCCTGAACAGAAGACCTGAGTGTTTTTACTGTCTTTTCTACTTACAGTGGGTCATGTATAAGTTGATTCACCTCTTTGCATCTCAATTTCTTCACCTGTAAAATGACAAAATTGAACACAATATATAGTTTCCCCCAACATTTTTTTCTAGCCCAAATATTTATTTAGTAAATATTTCTAGGCTAAATGTATAGACAAATACAGATTTATAGGTAGACATAGATATCTGAATTACGGGATGTCACATAAGATTTACCCATGTTTATAGTCCGTTTTCAAATAAGACATAATCATGAAAGTTTGTGTGATTCATAAATAAAAAGAAAGACAGAAATGAACAAACAAAAGAGAGGGAATAACGTAACAGGCAACAACAAAAAGAAAGAATTGAAAGTTTGAAAATTATTACTATGAAATTACCTGGCTCCCAGTAAGAACTTTTAAAATATTTAATACATATTTGCTGATTTTAGATGATCTTGAGACTAATAGGGGGTGTTAAATGTTAGAATAAAACAACATGCTTAAAAGTTCATGAACATGGGTTGTGTTACAAACAGACTATAACTTGCTTTAGTGGTGGATTTATTATTACTGTTGAAAGAATTTTGAGGCTCCTATAAGTACAATTAGCAAATAATGCCATCAAACCCATGGAACTCTCAGTGAATGAATTATCATTAATGAGATGATAATGGGAAGACTGAACCCATTTCTTGACCTCACTTCTCAACAAAAAGCAGTCAAAATGTAAGCATGTAATGGCATTTTTCAATTTTTAATAATAATAGTAGTAATAATATAGGCATACCTTGTTATATTTTGCTTCACGTTATTGTGTTTCACAGATATGCCAGTTTTTACAGATTGAAAATCTGTAGCAACCCTGCATTGAGTAAGCCTGTCAGCACCATTTTTCCAACAGCATTTGCTCACTTCATGTCTCTGTGTCACATTTTAATAATTCTCCCAATATTTCAAAATTTTTACTATTGTTACATGTGTTATGGTGATCTTTGATACTACAATTGTGATTGTTTTGGGGGACCATGAATCATGCCCATGTAAGACAGAAAACTTAATAAATGTTGTGTGTGTTCTGACTATTTTACCAACCAGACATCCCTCCATGTCTTTCCCTAGCATCAGGCCTCCCTATTCCCTGAGATACAACAGTATTGAAGTTAGGCCAACTAATAACCTGACAATGACCTCTAAGTGTTCAATTGAAAGGAAGAGTCACATGTCTCTCACTTTAAATCAAAAGCTAGAGGGCTTCCCTGGTGGCGCAGTGGTTGAGAGTCCGTCTGCCAATGCAGGGGACGTGGATTCGTGCCCCGGTCCGGGAAGATCCCACATGCTATGGAGCAGCTGGGCCCGTGAGCCATGGCCGCTGAGCCTGCGCGTCCGGAGCCTGTGCTCCGCAACGGGAGAGGCCACAACAGTGAGAGGCCCACGTACGGCAAAAAAAAAAAAAAAAAAAAGCTAGAAATGGTTAAGCTTAGTGAAGAAGGTGTGTTGAAAGAAATATAGGTCAAAAGCTAGACCTCTTTCACCAAACAGTTAGCCAAGTTTTGAATGCAAAGGAAAAGTTATTGAAGGAAATTAGAAGTGCTACTGCAGTGAACACACAAATGATAAAAAGCCAAACAGCCTTATTGCTGATATGGAGAAAGTTTTATTGGTCTGGACAGAAGATGAAACCAGCCACAGCATCCCCTTAAGCCAAAGCCTAATACAGAGCAAGGTGCTAATTCTCTTCAATTCCATGAAAGCTGAGACAAGTGAGGAGGCTGCAGAAGAAAAGTTTGAAGCTGGCAGAGCTTGGTTCATGAGGTATAAGGAGAGAAGCCATTGCCATAATATGAAAGTGCAAGGTGAAGCAGCAAGTGCTAATGTAGGAGCTGCAGCAAGTAAATCAGAATATCTATCTAATTCATGAAAGTGACTACATTAAATAACAGATTTTCAATGTAGACAAAACAGCCTCATATTGGAAGAAGATGACATCTAGGACTTTAATATCTAAAGAGGAGAGGTCAATGCCTGGTTTCAAAGCTTTAAAGGACAGGCAGACTCTCTTGTTAGGGGCTAATGCAACTGGTGATATTAAGCTGAAGCCAATGCTCATTCATTGTAGTGAAAATCCTAGGGCCCTTAAAAATTATGCTAAGTCTTCTCTGCCTGTGCTCTATAAATGGAACAACAAGGCATGGGTGGCAGCAATCTGTCCACAACATGGCTTACTGAATATTTTAAGCCCACTATTGAGATCTACTACTCAGAAGGAAAAGAAGAGAAGAGAAAGGAAAAAGAAAAGATAAGGGGAAATATTATTTTCAAAATATGACTGCTCACGGATAATTTACCTGGTCACCCAAGAACTCTGATGGAGATGTACAATGAGATTAATGTTGTTTTCATGCGTGTTAACACAACATCCATTCTGCAGCTCATGGATCGAGAAGTAATTTTTATTTTCAAGACTGATTATTTAAGAAATATATTTTGTGAAGCTATAGCCATCATAGATAGAGATTCTTCTTATGGAGCTGGGCAAAATAAATTGAAAACTTTGTGGGAAGAGTTACCTTTGTAGATGGCGTTAAGATCATTCTTGATTCATAGGAAGATATCAAAATATCAACATTAACAGGAGTTTAGAAGTTAATTACAACACTTATAGATGACTTTGAAGGGTTCAAAACATTAGTGGAAGAAGTTATTGCAGATGTGATGGAAATAGAAACAGAACTAGAATTAGAAGTGGAGCTTGAAGATGTGACTGAATTGCTACAATCTCAGGATAAAACTTTAATGTATGAGGAGTTGCTTCTTACAGAGGAGCAAAGAAAATCTTTATTTGAGATGGAATCTTCTCCTGGTGAAGATGCTGTGAAGATTGTTGAAATAACATAATGTAATTTAATTTTATCTGTTTTATATATTTCAAAACACACACACAGAACTGTGGTTTCTTGGTTATTGTCCTTTAGTGGACATCTGTCAATTTATACAATGTCCATCTTTTTTTAAAATAGCTATTAGATTTACCAATTGCCCAATGTGTAAAGGGCACCTGAAAACATTCTTTCTGGTGTGTGAATCAGCAGAAAGTGCAGGTTCACATACTCCACGCAGCTTCCTAATCATTTTTTTGGAAAGGCTATTTGCCCCTAAATGCTATCTTTTAGAGGAACAGAGTTATTGATTTATAAAGTTATTGATTTCAAGCTTGAGTGCATCCTTCAAGTCTAAACAGGCACACAAGAAGCATGCTATTCATTCCTTGAAGAAAGAAACATAAATCACCAGACATTTCAGGAAAACCTATCATAAAAGTTTGAATCCAAATGAAAAATACATTAAAACAAAAAGAAATGAATAATTTATGGGCAAAACGAAAATTGAGACACATACCCATTATTTTTCTTAGAAATGGAACCATGATATGCCTGGTTTGCAACTTTTTGTTTGTTTGCTTTTACTTAACACTTATGAATGAAGAGCTAGAGCATGCTGCAGGCTCCAAGAATTGACTACTAGGTTATTTTTGTTGTTTTTAATGTGGTATAAGGTTATAGATATTCCGTCTTATTCTTTCTCAGCTATTAATTTAAATTTCATGTGTCTCTGGACAGCCTAGATGTTGAATGCTTTGAATTCAGGTGGTCAACTCTGACCCACCCAATGGTCATCTCTTGATTAAGAATCAAAATTAGACTGCTTCCTTCACTAGAGGTCTGGATATACATCATAAAGAGAAAGAGATTGGTATTTTTGCTTATAAGATCATATATTTTCTGTTTGAAAACATTCATTGTTTTGAATAATTTTTTAAATTCTTGATTTTTAAATTTGTTTTCTTGCCTCCTGTCCTCTTTCCATCATCATCATGCCCAGGTAGCCAATATTAAACAGCCTGTGTCTATCATTCTATGCGTTTTCTTAGACTCATGGAATCATAGACAAACACACACATGCACACATTCACTGAGGTTTTTTGTTAGCAGTTATGCAAAAATATTTTATTATGTATAAGCAACTGATACTAACAAATATATATATAACATAAGGGAAATGGCCCTGCATTGTTGAAAATATTGTAAATTACTACAGTCTTTTGAGAAAGTAATTTGGAGACATTTATCAAATATTTGAAAATGGATATATCCATCAAGGTAGCAATTCTAACTCTAGGTATGTGTTCTAAAAAATATATCCATGGGACTAAAGAGGAGAGCGTACAATCATGACCATTGCAGCATCATCTCAATAGTGAAAATTGTTTACCCTGTAGAAGCATCTTAGAATTTCTTCAATTGAAAAATGGTTAGATAAATTGTGAATATTCATAATGTGAGACTGTGTTCCAGCCAGAACCAAGTTCTTCATTAGGCTCAGTAGACACAGTGAACAGGGCCCATACAAATACTTTAATTTTAATTTCTTTTAAAATCAGAGAAAATTAATATAATAATAATATAATAATTATTCTATCCTGGATTATATTAATTTTTATACAAATATAGTCATAAAGGATCATTTATGATATTGCTTTTTGTTTGTTTGTTTTGTTTTTTTGTGGTACATGGGCCTCTCACTGTTGTGGCCTCTCCCGTTGCGGAGCACAGGCTCTGGACGCACAGGCTCAGCGGCCATGGCACACGGGCCTAGCCGCATCACGGCATGTGGGATCTTCCCGGACTGGAACACGAACCCGTGTCCCCTGCATCAGCAGGCATACTCTCAACCACTGCGCCACCAGGGAAGCCCTATGATATTACTTTTTTAATGTAATAGAAGGGGCCCATTAGGGCAAATTTGGTAGAGACCATAAATATTATACTTCAGTTCTGCTTTCATCTGTTAAAAGTAATGATGTATATTTGTATATGGTGCAATGTTAATATTTCCAAGGTAACTTAAAAAGCTCAACCAGCAATATTTTGAACAATATGAATATTATTCCACAAAATATTTTAAAAGACAGCAGAATTTTATATATAAAGTATATAAATACAAAAGCCAATTGGAAGAATGCACAATTTAGCTTAAAAATAAGAGATACAGTGCAAGTGGCTTGAGGGTATGTGTATGAAGGGACCTTTTAATTTTGTCTTTATATTCTTAGATATTTCTTGAATTATTTTACAACAAGATTGTGGATTTGAGTTATAATAAAAGTCTCTAAAATATCCTGTTCTGGTTACTTTTTTGCATAGCAAATTGAATCAAAACTTACTGCTTAAAACAATATTTCTTATTTTGTTCTCAAATTCTGAATGTCAACAACTTGGACAGAGTACAGCAGAGATATCTTGTCTCTGCTCCCTCATGTCTGGGGCCTCAGCTTGAGAGGATTAAAGACTGGCTATAACATGATGGCTGGGGGCTGCAATTATCTGACATGTCTGGTGCCTGTGCTGGGATGAATTGAGGACTAGTTCTGTTGACTGTAATGCATGCATGCAATCTCAACATGTCACTTGGCTTTCTCACAGAAGGCAACCTCGGGGCAGCTGGACTGTCTAAATAACAGCTGGGGCTTCAAGCATGAATGTTCCAATGGATAAAGCAAAATTTCCATCACCTTTTAGAATCAAGCCTTGGAAATTTTAATGTCACTTCTGACATATTCAAAGCAGTTGTAAACTTCTGCCTCCATCACCAAATCTGTATGTTCACACTATAAAAGAGCATGTGTGATGTTGTCATGGCCATCTTTTGTAGATACAACTAGCCACAGTCTGCCCTCTTATCATGAAAATGTACATCCCTCCAACATAAAAAATATACTCATGCCCTCTGCTAAGACTCCTAAAATTGTTCCCCATTATGGGAGAAAATACTTGCAAATGATGTATCTGATGAGTGGTTTATTTCCAAAATACATAAGGAACTTCTACAATTCAGTCGCAAAATACAAATAATTCAATTAAAAATGGGTAAAGAACTTGAATAGCATTTCTCCAAAGAAAACATACAAATGGGCAATAAGAATATGTAAAGATGCTCAATATTGTTCATCATCAGGGAAATGCAAGTCAAAACCACAATTAAATATCACTTCATGTCTGTTAGGATGTCTGTTATCAAAAAAAAAAAAAGAAAAAGTAAGTTTTGGTGAGAAGAAAGTGGAACGCATGTGCACGGTTGGTGGGAATGTAAAATGGTGCCTCCACTATGGATAATATATGAAGGTTCCTTAAAAACTTAAATATAAAACTCCCATATGATCTAGCAATCACACTCTTAGGTATATATCCAAAAGAATTGAAAATAGGGGAGACCTTCAAGATGGCGGAGGAGTAAGACATGGAGATCATCTTCTTCCCCACAAATACATCAGAAATACATCTACATGTGTAACAACTCCTACAGAACACCAACTGAACAATGGCAGAAGACCACAGACTTCCCGAAAGGCAAGAAACTCTCCGTGTACCTGGGCAGGACAAAAGAAAAAAGAAAAAACAGAGACAAAAGAATAAGGATGGGACCTGCACCTCGGGGAGGGAGCTGTGAAGGAGGAAAAGTTTCCACACACTAGGAAGCCCCTTCACTGACGGAAACAGGGTGGTGGGGGGGAAGTTTCAGAGCCATGGAAGAAAGCACAGCAACAGGGGTGCAGAGGGCAAAGCGGAGAGATTCCCACACAGAGGATCAGTGCTGACCAGCACTCACTAGCCTGAGAGACTTGTCTGCTCACCCATCTGGGCGGGTGGGGACTGGGAGCTGAGGCTTCCGCTTCAGAGTTCAGATCCCAGGGAGAGGACTGGGTGTGGCTGCGTGAAGACAGCCTGAAGGAAGCTAGTGCACCACAGCTAGCTGGTAGGGAGTCCGAGAAAAAGTCTGGACCTGCCTAAGAGGCAAGAGACCATTGTTTCGAGGTGCACGAGGAGAGGGGATTCAGAGCACTGCCTAAACAAGCTCCAGAGATGGGCACAAGCCATGGCTATCAGTGTGGACACCAGAGACAGGTATGAAATGCTAAGGTTGCTGCTGCAGCCACCAAGAAGCCTGTGTGCAAGCACAGGTCACTATCCACTCCTCCTCTCCCAGGAGCCTGTGCAGCCCATCACTGCCAGGGTCCCGTAATCCAGGGACAACTTCCCTGGAGACTACACGGCACACCACAGGCTGTTGCAATGTCATACTGGCCTCTGCTGCTGCAGTTTTGCCCCTCATTCTGTACCCCTCCCTTCCCCCTGGCCGGAGTAGGCCAGAGCCCCCTAATCTGCTGCTACTTTAAATCGGTACTGTCTGAGCTATGAACACATGCCCTCAGGCAACCTACATGCAGAGGCAGGGCCAAATCCAAAACTGAACACCAGGAGCTGTGCAAACAAAGAAAAGAAAGAGAAATCTCTCCCAGCAGCCTCAAGAGCAGTGGTTTAAATCTCCACAATCAACTTGATGTACACTGCATCTCTGGAATACCTGAATAGACAACGAATCATCCCAAAATTGAGGTGGTGGACTTTGGGAGCAACAATATACATATTTTTTTCCATTTTCTCTCTTTGTGAGTGTATATGTGTTTGCTTCTTTGTGTGATTTTTGTCTGTATAGCTTTGCTTTTACCATTTGTCCTAGGGTTCTGTCTGTACTTTTTTTTTTTTTTTAGTATAGATTTTAGAGCTTGTAATCATTAGTGGATTTGTTTTTTGGTTTGGTTGCTGTCTTCTTTCTTTGTATTTTTTTCTTTTTTAAATTACTTTTTAATTTTTTTTTATTTTGAATTACTTTATTTTATTTTTCTCTTTCTTTCTTATTTTTGCTCCCTTTTCTTCTGAGCCGTGTGCCTGACAGGGTCTTGGTGCTCCAGCCAGATGTCAGGCCTGTGCCTCTGAGGTGGGAGAACTGAGTTCAAGATATTGGTCACCAGAGACTTACTGGCTCCACATAATATTAAACAGTGAAAGCTCTCCTACAGATCTGCATCTCAATGCTAAGACCCAGCTCCACTCAACAACCAGCAAGCTACAGTGCTGGACACCCTATGTCAAACAACTAGCAAGACAAGAACACAACCCCACCCATTAGCAGAGAGGCTGCCTAAAATCATAATAAGGTCACAGACACCCCAAAACACACCACTGAACACAGACCTGTCCACCAGAAAGACAAGATACAGACTCATCAACCAGAGCACAGGCACTAGTCCCTCCACCAGGAAGCCTACATAACACACTGAACCAACCTTAGCCACCAAGGGCAGACACCAAAAACAATGTGAACTACAAACCAGCAGCCTGTGAAAAGGAGACCCCAAACAGAGTAAGTTAAGCAAAATGAGAAGACAGAGAAACACACAGCAGATGAAGGAGCCAGGTTAAAACCTACCAGAACAAACAAATGAAGAGGAAATAGGTAGTCTACCTGAAAAAGAATTCAAAGTAGTGATAGTAGAGATGATTCAAAATCTTGGAAATAGAATGGAGAAAATAAAAGAAACATTTGGCAAGGACCTAGAAGAACTAAAGAGCAAACAAGCAATGATGAACAACACAATAAATTACATTAAAAATTCTCTGGAAGGAATCAATAAGAGAATAACTGAGGCAGAAGAATGCATAAGTGCCCTGGAAGGTAAAATAGTAGAAACAACTACTTCAGAAGTGAATAAAGAAAAAGAATGAAAATAATTGAGGGTACTGGGACAACATTAAGCACACCAATATTTGAATTATAGGGGTCCCAGAAGATGAAGAGAAAAAGAAAGGGACTGAGAATATATTTGAAGAGATTATAGTTGAAAACTTCCCTAATATGGGAAAGGAAAAGTCAATCAAGTATAGGAAGTACAAATAGTCCAATACAGGATAAATCCAAGGAGTAACATGAAAAGACACATATTAATCAAACTATCAAAAATTAAATACAAAGAAAAAATATTAAAAGTAGCAAGGGAAAAACAACAAATAACGTACAAGGGAATCCACAAAAGGTTAATGGCTGATCTTTCAGCAGAAACTCTGCAGGCCATAAAGGAGTGGCAGGACATATTTAAAGTGATGAAAGGGAAAAACCTACATCTAAGATTACTCTACCCAGCAAGGGTTTCATTCAGATTAGACAGAGAAATTAAAACCTTTACAGAGAAGCAAAATTTAAGAGAATTCAGCACCACCACACCAGCATTACAACAAATGCTAAAGGAACTTCTCTAGTCAGGAAACACAAGAGAAGGAAAAGACCTACAATAACAAACCCAAAACAATCAAGAAAATTGTAATATGAATATACATATCAATAATTATTTTAAATGTACATGGATTAAATTCTCCAATCAGAAGACATAGAATGGCTGAATGAATACAAAAACAAGACCCATATATATGTTGTCTACAAAAGACCCACTTCAGACCTAGGGACACATACAGACTGAAGTGAGGTGATGGAAAAAGATATTCCATGCAAACGGAAATCAAAAGAAAGCTAGAGTAGCAATTCTCAGATCAGAAAAAAATAGAGTTTAAACTAAAGACTATTCCAAGAGACAAAGAAGGACACTACATAATGATCAAGGGATCAATCCAAGAAGAAGATACAACAATTGTTAAATATTTATGCACCCAGCATAGGAGCACCTCAATACATAAGGCAAATGCTAAGGGGAAATCAACAGTAACACAATCATAGTAGGGGACTTTAACACCCCACTTTCACCAATGGACAGATCATCTGAAATGAAAATAAATAAGAAAACAAAAGCTTTAAATGATACATTAAGCAAGATGGACTTAATTGATATTTATAGGACATTACATCCAAAAACAACAGAATACCCTTTCTTCTCAAGTGCTCATGGGACATTCTCCAGGATAGAACATATCTTGGGCCACAAATCAAGCCTTGGTAAATTTAAGAAAATTGAAATCGTATCAAATATCCTTTTTGACCACAACGCTATGAGACTAGATATCAATTACAGGCAAAATCTATAAAAATACAAACACATGGACGCTAAATAATACAATACTTAATAACCAAGAGATCACTGAAGAAATCAAAGAAAATCAAAAGACAATGAAAACATGATGATCCAAAATCTATGGGATGCAGCAAAAGCAGTTCTATGAGGAAAATTTATAGCACTAAAATCCTACCTCAAGAAACAAGAAACATCTCAAATAAACAACTTAACCTTAAAACTAAAGCAATTAGAGAAAGAAGAACAAAAATCCCCAAAGTTAGCAGACAGAAGAAATTATAAAGTTCAGATCAGAAATAAAATAAAACAAATGAAGAAAACAATAGCAAAGATCAATAAAACTAAAAGCTAGTTCTTTGAGAAAATAAACAAAATTGATAAACCATTAACCAGACACATCAAGAAAAAAAGGGAGAAGACTCAAATCAATAGAATTAGAAATGAAAAAGGAGAAGTAACAACTGACAATGCAGAAATACAAAGGGTCATGAGAGATTACTATAAGCAACTATATGCCTATAAAATGGGCAACCTGGAAGAAATGGATAAATCCTTAGAAAAGCACAACCTTCCGAGACTGAACCAGGAAGAAATAGAAAATATAAACAACCCAATTAAAAGCACTGAAATTGAGACTGTGATTAAAAATCTTCTAACAAACAAAAACCCAGGACCAGATGGCTTCACAGGTTAATTCTATCAAACATTTAGAGAAGAATTAACACATATCCTTCTCAAACTCTTACAAAATATAGCAGAGGGAGGAAAACTCCCAAACACATTCTACGTGGCCACCCTCACCCTGATACCAAAACCAGGCAAAGATGTCACAAAGTAATAAAACTACAGGCCAAAATCACTGATGAACATAGATGGAAAAGTCCTCAACAAAATACTAGCAAACAGAATCCAACAGCACATTAAAAGGATCATACACCATGATCAAGTTGGGTTTATTCTAGGAATGCAAGGAATCTTCAATATATAGAAGTCAATCAATGTGATACACCATATTAACAAATTGAAGGACAAAAACCATGTGATAATCTCAACAGATGCAGAAAAAGCTTTTGACAAATTTCAAGACCAATTTATGATAAAAACCCTCCAGAAAGTAGACATAGAGGGAACTTTCCTCAACATAATAAAGTCCACATATGACAAACCCACAGCCAACATCATTCTCAATGGTGAAAAACTGAAACCGTTTCCACTAAGATCAGGAGCAAGACAAGGTTGCCCACTCTCACCACTATTATTCAACATAGTTTTGGAAGTTTTAGCCACAGCAAGCAGAGAACAAAAAGAAATAAAAGGAATCCAAATCACAAAAGGAGAAGTAAAGCTGTCACTGTTTGCAGATAACATGATACTATACATACAGAATCTTAACGACGCTACCAGAAAACTACTAGAGTTAATCAATGAATTTGGTAAAGTAGCAGGTTACAAAATTAATGCACAGAAATCTATTGCATTCCGATACACTAATGATGAAAAATCTGAAAGAGAACTTAAGGAAACACCCCCATTTACCTTTGCAATGAAAAGAATAAAATACCTATGCATAAACCTACCTAAGGAGACAAAAGGCCTGTATGGAGAAAATTTTAAGACACTGGTGAAAGAAATTAAAATGATACAAACAGATGGAGAGATATACCATGTTCTTGGATTGGAAGAATCAACATTGTGAAAATGACTATACTACCCAAAACAATCTACAGATTCAATGCAATCCCTATCAAAATACCAACGGCATTTTTCACAGAACTAGAACAAAAATTTTTACCATTTGTATAGAAACACAAAAGACCCCGAATAGCCAAAGCAATCTTGAGAAAGAAAAATGGATTTGGAGGAATCAAGCTCCCTGACTTCAGACTGTACTACAAAGCTACAATAATCATGACAGTATGGTACTGGCACCAAAACAGAAATATAGATCAATGGAACAGGATAGAAAGCCCAGAGATAAACCCACACACATATGGTCATTTTATCTTTGGTAAAGAAGGCAAGAATATACAATGGAGAAAAGACAGCCTCTTCAATAAGTGATGCTGGGAAAACTGCACAGCTACATGTAAAAGAAAGAAATTAGAACACTCCCTAACACCATACACAAAAATAAACTTGAAATGGATTAAAGACCTAAATGTAAGGCCAGATGCTATAAAACTCTTAGAGGAAAACATAAGCAGAACACTCTATGACATAAATCACAGTAATATCCTTTTTGATCAACCTCCTAGAGAAATGGAAATAAAATGAAAAATAAACAAATGGGACCTAAGGAAACTTAAAAGCTTTTGCACAGAAAAGTAAAACATAAACAAGATGAAGAAACAACCCTCAGAATGGGATAAAATATTTGCAAATGAAGCAACTGAGAAAGGATTAATCTCCAAAATTTGCAAGCAGCTCATGCAGCTCAATATCAAAAAAAATCAAACAACCCGATCCAAAAATAGGAAGAAGATCTAAATAGACATTTCTCCTAACAAGATATACAGATAGCCAACAAGCACATGAAAGAATGCTCAACATCATTAATCATTAGAGAAATGCAAATCAAAACTACAATGAGGTATCACCTCATGCCAGTCATAATGGCCATCATCAAAAAATCTACAGACAATAAATGCTGGAGAGGGTGTGGAGCAAAGGGAAACCTCTTGCACTGTTGGTGGGAATGTAAATTGATATAGGCACTATGGAGAAAAGTACAGAGGTTGCTTAAATAGCTAAAAACAGAAGTACTATATGACACAGCAATCCCAGTACTGGGCATATACCCTGAAAAAGTCATAATTCAGAAAGAGTCATGTACCACAATATTCACTGCTGCTCTATTTACAATAGCCAGGCATGGAAGCAACCTAAGTGTCCATCGACAGATGAATGGATAAAGAAGATATGGCACATATATGCAATGGATTATTACTCAGCCATATAAAGAAATGAAATTGAGCTATTTGTAGTGAGGTGGATGGACCCATAATCTGTCATACAGAGTGAAGTAAGTCAGAAAGATAGAAACAAATACTTTATGCTAACACATACGTAGGGAATTTCAAAAAAAAATGGTTCTGATGACCTTAGGGGAAGGACAAGAATAAAGACGTAGATGTAATGAAAGGACTTGAGGACATGGGGAGGGTGAAGGGTAAGCTGGGACAAAGTGAGAGTGGTATGGATTTATATATACTACCAAATGTAAAATAGATAGCTAGTGGGAAGCAACTGCATAGCACAGGGAGATCAGCTCAGTGCATTTTGTCCACGTACAGGGTTGGGATATGTAGGGTGGGAGGGAGACATAAGAGGGACGAGATATGGGGATATATGTAAATGTATAGCTGATTCACTATGTTATAAAGCAGAAACTAACACACCATTTTAAAGCAATTATACTCCAATAAAGATGTTAAAAAAAAATAAAGAATTGAAAATAAGATTTAGACGTAATATCTGAACTCCATCTTTATTGAAGCATTATTCACAATTGCCAAGATAGCTAAACAATCCAAATAACCATCAACAGATGAATAGATAAATAATATACATATCCATGCAATGCAATATTATTCCACCTTTAAAAAAAGGAAATTCTACTATTTGCATTTGCGAATTTGAAGAAATCACCTTAAGTGAAAAAATCACCCACAGAAGGACAAGTTAACTACATAGTTCCATTATGTGACATATCTAAGATAGACTTATAAAACAGAAAGTGATTTTGACAGCTGTCAGGGATTGGGGAAGGGGGAAAATGGGAAGTTGCTAATCTATGGGTATAAAGTTACAATTATATGAGATGACTAAGTTTAGAGATCTGTCCAAAATATAGCCTGTAGTTAATTTGGACTTATGAAATTAACAACAGGATAGATCTCCTGTTAAGTGTTCTAAACTCACAAACACACACACACATAAAGACCAAAGGAACACAGGGAAGCTTTTAGAGGTGACAGACATATCTATTACCATGATGGTATTATGATTATATGTATATGTCCAAATTCATTAAATTATCTATATTAAATATATACAGTTTTTGTACATCAATTATACCTCAATAAGGCTGTGAAAATTAATCAACCTAACTGCTGAAATGCAAAAAAAAAAAAAAATTCTGTAAACTAGACTGTTATCTTCCCCCCACCTGCAACACACACAGATGTACATAATTCAGTGGTGGGATAGGCAGTAGATAACTTGCCAAATCTTGACTAAGATCTGTGTTGCTCCTTGTTAATTGTTATCTTTGACTCTTAGCTCTATTTTCTGGGATTTTGGTTCAGTCTTCTTACTCAGTTTTCCAATTCTTTAAGGTACTACTCATTTTTGTAACTGAGTCGCCTGGTCAGTGGACTTTCTGCCTATAAAAACTGAGGTTTTCAATGGACTCTTTTCTCTTTATATGGTCTGGCCCTTTCAATCCCATTGTCAAAGACATTTTTTGGGTTGCTTGTGCATCTATTTATAATTAACTCCATTAGAAAAAAAGGAAAAAAAAAACATCTACAAATCTCTTTGACATAAGCCCTTCGTTTCTTTTGAGGTTGCTGGGGAATATTTTAAGATTCTTAGAAGCCCTATAGTTTAACAGAGACCATCTGTGAGGCACACAATTCAGATCCTCAGGAGGTCTTTGTTTATTGTTATAAGGGGTCTAGGAGGCTCCCCATCTTACATATTTCTAACGTCTTAAAATCTTTTTACAATAACAGTTTTGGCTTCATAGTTATCCTGAGAGTAGCCTGCATTTTATTTTTGCCCAGTGGTCCTTTATCACTTGATTTTTTTGTTTTGATTTGTTTTGCTTTGCCTTGTTGTTTTTGTTTATTTAGAACCCAGCAAATTTTGGTGCCTGTAGAATTCCTATATATTTTGCTTGAAAATTGAGCATTTTCTTGTTATTTCATTTCTATCTAAATGTCAGGCAACATGGATCAGATAAGTTAGCTCTTTCCGTATTCTTCCTGGAAGTTACCTAATCAAATCTGTCAGTTAATTGAAGAATGTTTCTATTCCCACATCACCACAGGGACAGTGTTACCAAATTTTATGTTACTACACAGTAAGAATTATCTTGTTTTCAGCCTCCCATAATAAATCCCTCCCTGAATCCCAGCTTCTCTAACATTCTCCTCAAGGCCTGTCCAGATTCTGCCCACACTCTGGTCCATAGTAAGACCACACATTTTAGGTTTCTGTTATGGCAGCAACCCACTTTAAGTAGCAAATTCTATTTTGATCTTTGCTCCATAAGAAAATTGACCCAGAACTTAGTAGCTTACAGCAACCATTTAGTTATGTGGGGTCCAGAATTCAGATAGAATATGGGGTGGGGTGGTGGCATTTGTCCACACTAAAGTATATGATGTTGAGACCACAGCTGAAAGACTGAAATGGTTGGAAGGGATGACAAGAGGCAGAAGTTTTATTCATTCAACTGTTTGGTGCTTGACCCCAGGGAGATGCAAGACCAACACTGCTGCCCGGAGCACCTATGCTTGCCCTCAGTGTGGCTTGGCCTCCTCTTAGCATGATACCTCCAGGATAGGTGGGCTGCTTCCACTGCACACACAGTTATCCAATGAACAAAGCAAAGCTGCATCACCTTTCATGGTCTAGCCTCAGAATTTAATTAAACATCATCACTTCTGGCATCCTCTATCTGTTGAAGCACTGGTATGCTCACCCTAATTTAAGGGAAGGGGCAAAGACCCCATCCTTGGATGAAAGGAGTGGCAAAGCCACATTGCAGAAGAGAATTCAAGATGAGACACACTGTTGTGACAGTCTTTGGAAAGAACTCCCTGCCAGGAGTGGCAAAGCCACATTGCAGAAGAGAATTCAAGATGAGATGCACTGTTGTGACAGTCTTTGGAAAGAACTCCCTGCCACACTTATCACAGTAGAAGTATCAAAACTGACCTACAAAAGACTGAAAGTTTCAGAAAATACATAAAAATCCCTGTAGAAGTCAACCTTTATTTTATTCTTAAAAATCACCAATTATATCAAAGCACAATTGAATCTCCCATCATCTTATGTGTGTAGAATTTAATTGGTTATAATATAACAGCTCATAGAATGGATTATGTATTTAAAAAAAATATTCTATTGAATTGGCTGTGTCCTGCCCATACTCATCAATTCAGTTCTACTGTCATCTCTAGGAACTTTTTGCTGGTTCCCTCTGCATTCACTGCTCACCCCAGCAGAGTTTGGGTCCCTTCATTTTACTCCCAGAGCACACCACACTGGTATATATTATAATATGCATCATTTGGAATTTGTGGCCATAATTACCCTGTCTCTTCTTCACTCTGTTGCTAACTTCCTGATTCCTAAGGACTGGATTGTACTTATTTCTTATTGAATTCCCAGGGTTTACCAAGTTCTAAGAAGACAACACAGTCTTACATTCACACATTCTTGGAATTTATATACACTTTATCTAATTTGATACATATACATTAAGGATTGATATCCTCTTTTCACAGATGAGTAAGCTGAAGTCTGGATAAGTTTGTAACTTGTCCAATATTACTAGACACAATGGTAGCTAAGGAGGGAATGAAATGCAGGATTCCTCAATTCTAGCCTAGCTATCTTCCCATCCCCTTTTTCTTCTACTATGAATGATTTAGAAATAATGACTTGTCATGAATCTACCAAACAGACTCTGATATAATTTTGATTGTGCTGTATTATGATCTGGACAAAGCAATATTGATATATTTACTTTGAAGAAACTGCATATAGAATGTCAAGGTAAAGGGACAGCAACTTTAATTCCTTCCAATTTACAGTAGCTGGATCCCATATGAAAATAAGGATACTGCCTTAAGATTCCATAAAAATTGGAGTTGTATTCAGAAGACTCCAATATTATAAAATTGAAAATTAGATTATGCATACATTCCAAATAACTATACTTATTCTTATGCCATTCTTCAAATATCTTAAAGTTTCATATTAAATTATGCATGGGGAAAATACTCACTGATACATAAATTATCCAAATAATTTATCCAAATATGTGTCCACTTATTTCTAAGTTCTGTTGCTTATGCAATTTCATGGGAAATTAAATGAATGCTTTCTCAGTATTTCACTATGAATATGAAAATTCAGAAATTAGATGAACAACATTATGGATTTATGTTTTATTTTTCCTTCCCATTTCTAGGTTTGTCCTCCCTAAATGTTAATCAATGAAGCAAAGTGTAACTTGGAGAGAAGGAGAAACTGTATATTGCTTTCCCTGATTCAATCTCTCTCTCTTTTTTCAGCTGTTTCAATATGATAGATTTTTGATCTTTCAGAACTTTTATTTTCTCTTCTGGAAAATAGGCTAAGATGACCAACCATTTAAATTTTGCATGAATGAGTATTATGAGTTGAATTTTGACCCCTCCCCGTCCCACACACAAAAATCACATGTTGATTACTAGTCCCTCAGTACCTTGGAATATGACATTATTTAGATATAGGGTATATAAAGAGGTGATTAAGGTTAAATTAAGTCACTGGGTGGGTCCTGATCCAAGATGACTGGCACCCTTATTAGAAGAGGAGATAAGTTCAGAGAAGCACACAGAGAAAAGACCATGTGAGGACACAGGGAGGAGACAGACATAAACAAGCCAAGGAGAGAGGCCTCAGAAGGAACCAACCATGCAGACACCTTGATCTCAAGACTTCTAGCCTCCAGGACTGTGAAATAATAAATTTCTGTTGTTTAATCCTCCTAGTTTGTGGTACTTTATCAGGAAGCTTTAGTAAACTAATACAAGAAGGTATGACTTATCCTAAATTTAGGTTTAGATAGATAATGGCACATCTGGTGTTGTGGAAGGTAAGTTTTCTTCCATTCTTTCTCATCCTGGAACCTCTTCCTTGGAATCCCATGAACAGAAAAGCCATAGGCATTTTTTTCAGATTTGCAATGCCAAGTTTTCTTCATATTTTCAAAATCATGATAACTGGTTTTTCTTTCAGTTATTTTCTTACAATGTTTCTTAAATTAAAACCTATCAATTTTAGGTCCCACTAGGGTCTTTTCAGCCTAACAACATTCGTGGTTGCCTGTGTGAGATTGCCAATGAAATTGATACATGCTTCCTACTGTAATAGGCATATTTACCTCTTGGTGAGTGTGCATTTATCCTCTAAATGTTAATGGGTCTTATGTATCTCACTTTCTGTGGAGACTATAATCTCACACACTGTATGCAGATGCACAAGGAAGGAAAACCACCTTTCATGCTGGTCACTGCACTTAATTTTCTCATTTCTAGTGCATCTGAACAGGCATTTCCAAAAGACAGGTTGGCTTGTGCTGCCCCTCAACAGAAGTGATTGCCTTCCCACTGTCTCACTTGAGTAATGTGCTAATAGAAAACCAAGTTATGGATCTCCAGATCTAGGACAATAATAAAATCATAATGATACTGTTAGCAATCTGGCCCCAGTGCTGGTTCCTTCTCCCAGAGAAACACTGTCACGGAAATAGAAAAACTCATCAATCACAAAAATCACACAGGAGGCAAGCCAACCAGCTTAAATTCACACACAGCATTGCAGAGGAGACTGAATTTCACTGCTGGGGAGCAGTTTCCCTCAGAAAAATCCAATTAGCACACTAATTGATGTGTCTGCCCCTTTCTGAGCAGGTCTTGGGAAGGATGAACTTATGTGATTTTACAAGGTCACACAGATGATAAGAAGTAGGACCAGGATCAGAGCTCAGTTTTAACATCAAACCCATGTTGCCTCTCTGGGATTTATATCCCAGGCTTCAGTGTTCAGTGCATGGCTCAATCCAAGGTTTTGCACCTCAGAAACTGTAAACAAATAAGAAAAACAAATAAATAAAGTGCATATATAGAGCAGTAAAATAACCCAGTTAGCCAGCTAAAATTAACTGGTAAGTCCTCGAGACTTAAACATCATCTCACCACTTAAAGCTATGAAATCGATACCCATAGACAACGATGATTTTGCAGTTTGAAGAACAAGAGAAAGCCAGAACTGCAAGTTTCCAAATAATAGGTGCTACCTACCATACTAACTTTCTGTGGGGCATGCACTTTCAGGAAATGCAAACTCTATCTCTAATAGTGGTATTATTGTTGTTTTTCCAAACCCTTATATATACTCCCTTAGATTAGTAGATTAGAATTCCTTAGACAGGAGACTCATAACTGAACCACGTCCAAAATGAATAAGTAAAGTGGAACCTCTTTTAACATGACTACCAATAAAAACAAATCATTCTGAGAGTGTTTGGCTGTCTCAAAACAAGGCCAATTTTAGAAAAAAAAAAAAAAACACTGATACACCTGTAGTATGTAATTTTTAAAAACAATTTATAGCTCATGCAATTACCTCAAATATGAAAATTTTAGTCAACAGATATTTGTTGAATGCCTGCTCTATGCCAGACCATGTTATACCTGCTGAGGATACAGCTATGAGCAAAAATCCTGTTTTTACGGTCTAGTAGAAAAAGTTAGACAATAATAAAAAAGAGAAAAAATGTAGAATGTTGTAGTTAAAAATGAGTCAGAGTAGGGGAATAGGGACAGCCATATTGTTGGTAAAGGGACCTTGTTCTTACTACTTTAATTAGGTGGACAGGGAAAACCTCACCACTAAAGTGATATTTGGGCAGAGACCTGAAAAAGTAAGAAATCAAGCTATATTGCTGTCTGAGCCAAGAGTGATCCAGATAAAGGACACATCAAGTGTTAAAGCCTTGAAGTGATGTGCTTGTTGTGCTCAAGAAATTAAAAGGAAGTTGATGGGGTTGGAGGGTAGAGCAAAGAAGAGAATAAGAGAAGATGAATTGGAGTTGGATAGGGAATGTTATGAGATTATTTAAGTCCTTGTAACCTGATGGTTAGGACTCTGAATGCCACTTTGGGCAGAAAAGTAACACAATTTACTTGTTAAAATGATCACTCTGCTTCTGTATTAAAAATAGACTACATGAGAAAAAATTGGCAGGAAGGAGACAGTTAAAACATCACTGTCACCCAGGCAAGGGGTGCTGGTGGCTTAAGGAAGGACAACAGTGATGTTGGCAAGAAGTGGTTGGATTCTGAATATATTCTGAAGGCAGAACCAACAAGCTTTCTTGACAGATTGAATGTGAGGTATAAAACAAAAAGAGGCGATAAGAATGATGCCAAGTATGTTATCAGCTAGAAGAATGAAGGTGTCATTTATTGAGAGGAGAAAGACTGGGAGAGGTGAATATATTGAGGCGGGAGAGAGATAAGGAAACACATGTTTTCACAAAGTATTTTGAGTCAATGGGTCTAGGTTTAGGAACAGTTTGGGTGAAAATAAGAGGAGATTAGTTTTAAAAATGTTTACTTGGCATATGTTGAAGTTCTGAAAGAAGCTTCTTGGAATAAATTATACTTAAGCTAAGGTATAAAGGATCAGTAGGAGTTATGGAAGTGAAGAGGAAGGCAGGGTGAGGGACCTATAGAGAAGCCTAACAGGTACATGCCCAGAGCAGGGTGAATCACAGCACATCAAACACAGACTGCTATAGCCCTTGCTTTGAAAAGTTGAATTTGTTCCAATGCAATTGATATATCAGGGGACAGTTTGAGCATGAGTGAATTTTGCATTTGCTTAAGTGTGATTTCTACTTGAGAAACACTGGTGGTTGCAGAAAACCCACACCTCACTACACTGAGCTATATAGGTATACACAATATGCACACATGCATCGCCTCAAGCATCTACCAGCTACATAGGTCCAATCTGAGTGCTCTGGGCCACAGTCACCCTTCCATATCCTGTGTGTCAACTTTCCTTTCATTTCTAGGTAACTCTCCTTCCTCCATGTTGCTATTGTTCACAACCTGCACCCTTCTGATCCTTACGTCCGTAAATATACTTCAGGTCATTTTTAAGGTTAAGTTCATTTTTTTGGTTACTTTTATGTATTTCTTAACCATTTGGTAGGTTCCCACTTTTACTAGGTTTCTATCTCCTTTTTACATGTGTCCCAAATGAAATGTTTGAGTTTGCTCTGCCCCAGGCCTTGTCAACCTTGTGGTTTTTATTGTGTAATTTTGCATAGTGCTATGATTTTTAGTAATGCACATATCATGTTATAGCTGAAGTGACTGTAACTGAAGGCAAAGCATGTGATTTGGGAACATGGGATGATGCAGGGGAAGGGTGGGAAGTAGGGGAAGAGGAAGAGTTGGAGGATGAGGTGGAGAAGTGGAATTGTCCAGGTCATCAGGGTCTTGTAAGACAGCATACATTGTTTAAAGTTTGCCATAAGGTCAATTATAAACCATAAAGGACAGCATGCTTATAATTTAGAAGATCACATGCAGTGGGGAGATTAGCCAGGAGAATGAGATTGTAGTCAAGAAGCTCAGTGAGGAGTTTGTTTCTTGAAAGCAGGCTGGATGAGATGGTGGCTGGGTCAGTGATGGCACAGATGGACAGAAGTGGACGCAACTGAATCAAGTTCTACTTATTTCTACACTAGTAGACTGTGTATCTGGAGTCTATCTACAACAGGGTATCCCAGAACAAGCAAAACGGTCAAATCAAAGAGTAAGAGCCCTAATATTATCCACTTACATTTATACATTTAACTCTCTCCCCTTTGTCCCATCCTAGTTTTGCACTTAATGTTGCTGAGAAGTAATGTGATTATTAACGGGAAAAATAATCATAATAATAACATACTCACATTGTCTAAGTTTACAGTTTTCAAACCTAAACATTTTGGTGCCAATTAATTCATCCACATAATAGGGATGATAATAATACTCAGGTATTTGTTTGTTATGTGCTAAAACACCTTTAAATGCTTATATAAGACTGCCATGTGGTAAATATTATTAAGGGTATACTTACTATTTCAAACTGTTTCATATTCACTATATCATTCTATCCTCATAGTAACCTCTGAAAGGGGGTACTATAATTTCAGTTCTTTGTTTGAGGAAGTGGAGGGTCAAGGAGGTTAATCCTTTTGCTCAAAGCCATTACCAAGTAACAATATAGGTCCTCAAACTGAGTGTTCAGTTTTCAACTCCACCCACTACTCTACTCTATGCTCCAGGTATAGAGGTATTAACACCTGAGACTTTCTGGGCAGGCAAAGAACATCCCTCATGTGGCTCTGACAACAGCTCTTCTTGTTGCCTTAAATCCTTCCCAGGCTTCCATTTCCCTGAGCAACCCTACTGCAAGCATCCGATGAGATCCATGGCTCCCATTATACCATTTTTAGGTTTTTTAAAATTAGATTTTGTGAAGTTCTTTCAGGAAAGTTCCTTAATCCTTCAGTCAGCATCACTCTGCCATGTTAATTAGCACAGAGTGGATTTAGCCATGGAATTAAGATGCCTGAATGGTTTGATTTCAGCCCATACTTTGTAAAACCCGAATCACATTCCCTGCAATCTAACCCCACCTATTTCAGAGAATCAAAGATAATCTTTTTTTTTTTTTCTCTTCACATTCAAGGCAGGAATAAATGGGAAACATTGACAATCCCATCACCTTTTTAGGCTCTGATACAAAAGTGTCCCTAAATCTTAGAGAAAGTCCTGAAAGCAGATATTCAGTATTCAATGCTTCAATACTAACGGTCTCATTCCGGAAGAAATTACTTTTGGGGAATCTCTTAAGTGCCCTTGCTTGTTTCATATTCCAAACAGTTTGCTCTCCCTTCATCTTAGAGTGCAACAAAATATTTTGATTCTGTAGACCTGTTCCATAGCAAGTCTGTGTGTAGAAAATAGTTTTATAGGAGCCCAGAGATTGAACTCTAGAAAAAATCACTCCAAGCAGAAAAGCCACCTGATGGCTGAAGGTAAGGTGGGTTTTCTAGAGGAGGGCTCCATCTTGAACTTATTGTTTCCCTTATTCTCTCAGTAATTCTAGGGAATGCTTAGAGACTAATTTCTTCTACCACTGCATTTTATTATTTGTTGAATATGGTCAGGTGAGTTAATTACTAGTAAGAAGATAATGAAAAATTTGAAGCTCACAGTTAAATGGAGGGGAGCAGTTCAAGCATAATGGGGATTTTAAGGGTTTTCAATTTCCTCCCATTTTTGAAGACCGTGAAGAGCCATCTCCGTCCCCTCCACATAATGCCATTAAAATCAGGAATTAATGCAAAGAAAACCATCAGGCTAAAGTCTGCTTTTTGCCAGCGTGCCAAAGGACACTTTTTTAACGGTTCAGGAATGAAGCTCAGCAAAGTTTTCTTTCTTTGATGTGTTTGCTTGATGTATTACTGAAGCTTATGATACTTGGCCTAAGGGGATTTAAGCAGAACATAACATATACAAATACCAATCTTTCTAGCCAGATAAATCCTAAAATCATAGAAAAATAAGTCTGCTGTACCCTGCATGACAATTGGATGACAGATGCTTAGGAAAATGGGGGCTGACACTTCGTGGCATTCAAGTCTAGTTCAGGGAATGGCGTTCAGACTCAAGTCTGTCTGCAGTGGGATCAGGAGAGGGGACAAGAGGATCTCGGATGTGTCCTGTGTTTCTGGAGCTTAAAAAGTAAAGGGAGTAGGTGACATGCACTGGGGAGAGAGAGTGGGGCTGGGACACAGCACCCTGTGGACCTCACTGCAGGGTGACATGGAGTTATGAGGGTATTTTAAGACATGGGGAGAGGGAGAGGAGGAAGTGATTATATTTATTACTTTAGAGATCACTTTGGCTCTTATAAAGATAAATGTTTGAAGAAAGAAGTGAGTCAATAAGGGGAAACCAGTTTAAAAGAGTAGTCTAGAAAGATAAACTTATAAAGTGTAAATTTCCTAGGGCTGCGGTAACAAAGTACCATAAGCTGCTTGGCTTAAACAACAGAAATTTATAGTCTCACAGTTACAGAGTCTAGAAGTCTCAGTTCAAGATGTCAGCAGGGCCCTGCTCTCTGAAGGTGCTGGGGAAGGGTCTGTTCCAGGCCTCTTTCCTGGTTTCTGGTGGTTGTTGGCAATCTTTGACTTTCTTTAGCTTGTAGATACATCACCCTGATCTCTGCCTTCATGCTGTCTCCTGTGTGTGTGTGTATGTGTGTCCATCCAAATTTCCCCGTTATATAAGGACACCAGTCATATTAGATAAAGGGTCCAACCTCCTCCAGTATAACCTCATCTTAACTAATTACATTTGCAACAGCCCTATTTCCAAATAAGGCTGCATTCTAAGTCCTGGGGGTTGGAACTTCAACATACACATTTTTGTTCAGGTACACAATTCAGCCCATAACATAATGTGTTCCATAAACAAAACAACAAGACTATTAGCCAGTGAAAAAGGAAATTGCAGAGACAAATTGATCTTTTAGAGAAAGAAAAAGAAATGAAGGAGCAGAGGAAGAAAGGAAGTAAGGGAGGGAGGAAGGAAGGAAGAGAGGAAAGAAGGGAGAGAGAGAGGGAGGGAGGGAGGGAGAGAGGAAAAACGAGAGAGAGGAAATGAAGGATGTAAGATAGCTCTGTTTTTGTTGTTGTTGTTTTTGTTGTTTTACTTTGAACATTTTAGTAATTGAGAAACTCAGCATAAGGGTGTGTATGATGGATCACAAACATTGTGTGATGAATCACAATCACCTGTGAGATATAAAGAGAGGAAGTAAAATAAAATGTTCAGTGTTGGTCCACATCACATCTCCTTATTACATCAACACCATTGTTAGGCATCTAAGACCAAGGATGTGCAAAGCTAGAGTGATGTAAACATACAAAACAATGAAATATATACATTTAGGAGAGATTAGTTAGAAGAAAATTCTGGTCACGTCCTCACTAGGGTAGGAAGGGAAGAGAAAGTGACTAGGAAATGGCATTAATTAAAGGGTTTACTGAGACACAGCCACTTTACAAACACACTTCTCATACTTTTCTTCATTTCAACCCCCCAACTCCTACCCTCCCACTTCTACCTTTTTTCTTTTATTAAGTGGTTATCTTCCTTTGCCAGGCCCTATCCTGGAGGTAAACAGTACAAAGCCTTGTCCTCATGAACATGACAAGTGGAGTATTTATTTACCTCATTTCAGTGGAGAGAAACAAAGGGTCAGAAAGTGTAGACAATGCCTCCAAAGTCTTAGCTTTACAAGACACTGGTTGTGGAATTTCACTACATTGTTGTTCTCCTAAAGACTCTACTCATTTCCCTACAAATACATGGACAGATACTTCCTCAGTGCCTCTCCTGGGAGAGAGAGCAGAGATTAAAGCCGGAAGTTTGGTAAAGAAAGGGAGTGGGGTATAGTTTTAGGTTGGCAGGCAAGAGACAAAGATCCCTTTAAATAGCTCTTTCTATTTTCTCTTTTCCTTTCAATTGCAGGAGAAAAATCTTTGATTATAGGTATGTGTCAGGAGACCAGAGTGTTTTTCTGAGGGGAAGAATTTGAAGCTGGGTGTCTAGAGTTGGTTCCACCACGTGTAAGAAAGAATAAATTAGGTTTTTTTTCCCTTCCTGGTAATCAGTCCAACTTACCCTTGTATCAGTGAAGCAGGAATTCATAGATTTGACTTTCCAAAGGACTGGAAGGATATACTGCAAACTTTGGGGAGGTTAGGAATGGAAATGGGGGGTAATCTAGGGTAATTTGCAATTTTTAATCTATATGCATTTATAAAATTTTATAAAGAACATGGTAAGTGGATGTAAAATAATAAGGAATTCCTATAAATTTGCCACTATTTTTGTACAACAAAGACTGTCCTGTAAACTGAAATGGTGAATAAAGACGGAATCTAGAACTGAGGACTGTAACCACAGGAAATATTATGTATGATATGTGTACATATATGTGTATATACTCATGTGTATATGTATGCATATGCATATATAAGTGTGTATGTTTGTGTTTATATAAAATTCTGTCACCGATGATCCTGAGGGAACCTGGTTTCATAGCAAATTTCTATTGGACAGTTCTGGATCTGTTTCTTCTTTTTTATCTCAGCTACCTATGTAATTATTCACTCTTTCTTAGAAAATAGGAAGTGGCAAATTCTAATGAGCACCTGTAGAAAGTGCACCTGCTATTGTCCACAAGGTCATGACACCTCTTATGAGTGTGAACATTGATATTGAGCTAAATATTAAGGGTATTGCTGTCTGTACCCAGGATATGTCCTCAACATGCTTCAGGCAGGACACAGGGTAAGTGCCCCTGTGGATCTGGAATGCTGACCACCTATGCTATTACGTCTCCAAAATCTTTGCTTCTTTAGAATTACTTTATCTTTTATTGCATTTCAGCTCCCACCACCCCCTGCCCCAACTCCCAAGGTGAGATGTAGGAACAGAGGATGGTAATTGGCCAGAGGACTATGTGAGTAGAATGTTCTCAAGGTCATCCCACCCCTCTGATTCTGCTTCATTGTATTTGAACTCTATTCTAGCCTCTGGTCTCTCCCTTAAGATGAGTTCTTCCTGAGGAAGGTTTTTCAATTCTCATATGAATACAGCCCAAGTTATCTCAGTGGCTCTCCGGGATGGTTCTAGACTATTGAAAACTAAATTTAGATTCAAACTGAAGAAGAAAAGAGAGAAAGAAGGAACACTGTATAATTTGAGGAAAGAGCAGGTGTTTTAAAGTCAGACTAACATGGGATTGCATCCTGGTCCATCTGCTTTTTCACTGCGAGCCTGTTTTAAAATGGAGAAAATATCAAACAGGGCATTTGTGCAATAAAAAATGTAATAATCTATATTAGGTACCAGGAACATGGCTTGATCAATCAGTAAATTTGAAGACAATGATTTTTTATTATTATTTAGCCAAATGAATTAGCTTAATGTTTTATTCTTATTTATTTATTTATTTGCGGTCTGCGGGCCTCTCACTGTTGTGGCCTCTGCCGTTGTGAAGCACAGGCTCCGGACGCGCAGGCTCAGCAGCCATGGCTCACGGGCTCAGCCGCTCCACGGCACGTGGGATCTTCCCCGACCGGGGCACGAACCAGTGTTCCCTGCAACGGCAGGCGGACTCTCAACCACTGCACCACCAAGGAAGCCCAGTTTATTCTTGAAGTTAACACATTTCAGCATTTGCTAGTGCTGGTTCATAATTTACCTCCATCTGGCAGAGAGAGGTCAAGGAGGAGTGAGTGTGATAGTAACTGCAGTACAAATGGTATCCTCAAGAAATCTATTTTCCTCTAATGCACACAGTGGGGTTGGTTCTCAATTAATAAGCCAATTTTAATATAAAAGGGCCTATGCCTATAAAGAAATTTAGTCCCACATTTTACTAAAATAAAGAAATAAATTTGCACTTAGTAAGTAAAGTAACATTATTCAGGTTAAAAAAATGCCTTCACTCAATAGCATGATATGTGTTCCAAACCTATAGTTTGTGGATAACATTTTACATGAATGAACACTTTTATGCTCTGTAAATGTCCTTTAAGGCAGGTACATCTATAATGTATATAGCTATACTGTATAGAAGACTGTAAAAGATGATTTAGGAAGGTAAAACTCATAAAACTTAAAGAATTGGACCAAAATCATCCGGGGGTAAGTTAAGGAAAAAACATGTCTTTTTGGTTCATTCTCCTGTATTTTTAGAACTACATTAGTTAACTTTATTGGTGTGATATTGAAATGTTAAGTCAATTACTCTGGACAATTTAACATTTCCAGAGTATGAAGGTATGGACTATACCTGGTTTGTCCACTATTTTATCCTCAGCTCTAAGCACAATACCAAGTATATAAGTGCTTAATAACTATTTCTTGAATTGATGAAATAATGAGGTTGTTAGTAGGTCAGCTTGTCAGGGACACAGCCTATACTTCAGGATTTATCAAAATTGCCTGTAAGTGATGAGCACATTTAGAAAACTGATTTTCAAGTGGCAACAGTTTGAGGGCAGGTCGTCTTGAATTTGTGGGAGAAATGTGTATGTGCATGTGTATGCACACATGTGTGGAGGCTGTGTGTGCACACATGTGTGTGTGTGCCCATGCAAAATGAAGGGGTAGTAGTATTGAACTAGGATAAGGGTCTAGGGATCATAGAAAACGTCACAAAAGACAACTTTAATGTAAATAAAACACCATTACTCTAATCTCATTTTTAAATTATGTGGGGAATTGTGCTCCAACAGATCTCTTATATGTGTTTGAGATCAGGTAAAATTAGAGCAGACATGCAGGACATTTAGAGATCATTTAGTCAAGGGCCCATGAATTAAACTGATCTACCAGCTGTTTTGTACCTAAAGTTTTATTGGAACACAGCAGTGTTCATTAACTTAAATATTATCTATGACTGTTTTCACACTAAAATGCTGAACTGAGTAGTCGCAAAAGAGAATATATTGCCCATGAAGCCTAAAATATTTATATTAAAATATGTTTGCTGACACCTGATTTAATCCACACCCCTCATTTAGCAGATCAAGAGCCTGAGCACCTGATGGACGGCAGGACCTGCTCAAGGTGACAGTCTTAGAGGCAGGTGGGAACTGGAACCCGAGTCTCTTCACTGCCATCCCTTAGCACCTTCCTTTGCCACAATGCATCCCATCATCCTAAAGAGTTAGACTGATTCACAAACAATTAATTTAACTTTGTTATAAAATACAATAAAATCCACTTATTTTATTTCATATATACATGGTTTTTATTGTCTATGCAAATCCCTACATCTTCCAGATGTTCTCTAACATCTGCCACACAGGAGCACCTGGGACAAGTGAACCCCCAGGGGATGTGGCAACGTCATTAACTGGGCTTATAAAAGCCGAGTTGAAAACTGTCACAAAGCCATACAAAATTTGGTAGAAAATCGATCTAAAAAAGATGAGGTTTCAGCAGTAACTCAAAGGCCAATTGTATTAAGATGCCAACTGGAAAATTTCCTTTGGTGGATCTTCCATAAACATGAATAATAGATATATATTGCTCAATGGTATACTTTAGAGAATGGCAAGGGAATGGGTCTAGATCACCCACCATAATAGAAAATACAGTAGGGATTTCAGTAGTAATAAGGACACCAGTATGGTACAGGAGGCGTCTGAGTCATCTTCCCCTTATGGGGTGGAGAGTGTAAATCGCCAGAGGCAATAAATTCAAATGAGGCCAAAATGACAGGACACTTACTTAACCTCTGTGCAAAATGCACAAATCACAGAAATATGCAGAATTGCAAACAAATTATGAAAGATCCCAAAAAGCCAAAGAAGGAAGTAGGTCCCCTAAAAGTGGAAGAGAATCAAGCAAAGCAATTAAATATTGATAAAAGGAACTAGTATTCAAGAGCCAGGGTTGGGCGATGAAGGGGAGAGAGGAATTAAATGAGTGTGGTCCTGGTTATCGGGGCAGTTTCAGGCACCTGCCACAGCAGTATTTGCACTGGTTAGCTGCACCTAAAGGGCCAGAGGAGGGTCAGCGAAGAAGATGAAAGTACGGAAATGTTACTTTCACCAGAGGATTTCCAGAGAGTTTCTCATTATTTAACAAAATCAATGAATCACTTCATAACTGAATACTTCTGGTATATTGTGTCAGATTTATGTGGGTATCTGAGACTTCTTGACAGTCCAGCATTGCTTTCATTGGAGAATTGACCATTTCCCAATCCATGTCGATGCACTATGGATATCAAACTGAACCTCCACTTCCGATCAGCAGGGTGACCACCAGTCCAGGTCAGCTATAACAGTCAGAGTAGTTAATTGCAAACATCTGAATCAACTCTTTCTAATGTAGCAAGAAAAATGAATTTCTTATTATTAGGTGGCACAAAGAATATCTGAGCGTGTCACAGGGTCATTCATTTTTAAGGATGAATGGCCAGAAATGAACCCTAAGACATTGGCTAAACAACTCTAAATCCTGTGATGGCAACAGCTATCCATGCTATGGATGCATTCCAAATGGCCTCTCCCATTGTTCTATTCTGAATTAATTTCATGTGGATGAATCTGACAGGTTGAATGTAGTACTCGGCCTCATTCCTGGATGCAAAAGAGGCTAGAAAAGGGCATTCCAGGGTACTATCTTGGAAAGGCTGGATTCATTATATAGGGAACTCTCTAAACAAAGGAAGACTCCTCAAACAAATGGAATATCTGTAAGACGTGGTAATCATTCACCACCCTGTCCAATGAGAGGGCCCTATCACTCCAGACCAAATATTAGATGAAGAAGCAAATATATGGGTTAGACAGGGTAAATGACACTTCAGTAAGTAGTACAGATGTTGAAAGATAATGGTTCACTCTTCTTACATAAGGAACTATAAGTGCTATATACGGTTGGACGTGCTGACTGCGTCACTTTGACATGTGGCAGGAATATCAAAGAATGGGGCTCATAGAGAGGAAAGTAGAGATAAAAGATACAGTAAAAGACAAGAATTAATTGTATCACAAACACCTGGATCTACTTATTCCTGAAGCCACACAATCCCTGGATTTTACAATTTCCTGAGCTGGCCCCCTCATGTTCTTACTTGAACGAGTTGTTCGTAAAAAGCCTAATACAATGTCCATTCTCTAAATTAGTGAGATTACAGATATGCTTACTGAGTAAAATCCTAGGATAAGTGGTACCTAGATAAGAAGTGTATATTCTTTTCAGGAATTGAAAGCATAACGTTTCAAGGAGAAGATAATCAAGATACATAAGATTCTCACTTGTGCCCTTTCTAACAGGCATTACATCACCTTCTCCTTGCCAATAATTCAGGAGTTTTAAAGTAGATGGGTCAGCACCCTTTGATTGGGACATTTTCTAGTGAGTGTGGTTATTAAACCAACATACACCACCCCCCACCCCCAGCATATGATGTTTTTCTTCCTCTGTGTACTTAAGACACATTGGACCTAATAAGACAGGGTCTCATGTAGGGCAAAATTCAGTATATGTATGCCAGCTGTCTTGATCTCTCTCAACCTTTGATCTATTCTACACTCTGGTACTTTCATGTCCTCCATTCCACTGCCTTATAACTAATTAAGCTAATGGTACTGTTTGTGCCTATGGAGGGAAGGAGGGAAAGAGAGAGAGAAAGAGAGAGACAGAGAGAGAGAGAGAGAGAGAGAGAGAGAGCTGCAACTTAAGGCACGTCCTCCTGCTTAATTCATCAGAGAACTCTACTCTGGAATTTTAGGCAAAAGCTCTGCTAAATATAAAGTGCAATTTGCTTTGGTTTTCCTCTTCTCCCTTTGTGAATGTTGTCAAAGTAAACCAGATCCAGATGGCAGTTAAAGTGGTGAAGGAAAATTTTATTTAGGGCTGTTGCAAAGGGAAAAAGAACTGGGCTCCCTTTTGAACAGAAGAGAGACAGTGGGAATTTGCAGCAATGAATGGAAAATTACTGAGATTCTGGCTAACCTAACCTAACAGGAGTTCTGATTAAGATAGGCCAGGGTGAACAGATACCAAGGGTAAGAGATGCTTGATAAACTGACTTAAGGTTCTTGCCAAAACTGGATTTTACAAGGAAGGGCAACGATAGGCCTAGGAGAAGATTCAGGAGCCTGACTAAAGTTTGATCAAGCAAAGAATCTTTGACAGTGTCTTTCTCAGAAACTAGCAGAATAGTAACGCCCATGTTGACTAAGCAGAGTTTGGGGAATCCTCAATCTTCTTTTTATAAGGGCATGTTCATAACCTCAAAAATTCAGTAATAACTCATAACCATGCTCTAGACACTGTAAGACATTATTACCTAATTTTCATGAAAACTCTGTTAGGTAGATTGCTATTATTTCAAATCTACAACAGAGGAAATAAGTAAATTAGAAAGATTCTAACTTACTTAGAGATTATATACAGAAAGTATGTAAGTCAGAGAGATTCTACACCTTAATGCCAAAGAATATACAAATGGGAGCACCTGTGTTTTGAAATCAGGTTTGTCCAAATCAAAGTCTGCATTTGGTGCCTTACACCTGGTGCCTGGGCTGTGACTCAGATGCAAAGTGAATCAATTTTAGCCAAAGAAGCAAAAGATTAAAAGTTCTCTGTTTAGTCTGGAAGCAGATAAATGTATATGAAGATTAAAACTGGCAAAAATAAATATATGTGAGTACATATATAAGTATAAATAAGTTGAGTGGAAGAAAGATTAAACTGGATCTGTGTCCCTCTAGGAGTTGGGAAGATGCTCATTCCCCTCTTCTCATGCTTCCATATTCCCCCTAATCTGGGAGAAAAACATGGGAAAACCACCACTGGTCTATTTCTCTGTCCCATTCCCTGATTGGTGAGGGAGGTAGATTCATCAAGCTGTGAGATGATGAGTTTGAAAAAAAACCCCAGAAAATGTACAGTAACATTCCCTTCTGGGGCTCCTGTAATATTCAGTGTTCTCCAGAGAAAGGGAACCAATGGGATGTGGTTATACAGAGAAGTTTTTTTTTTTAAGGAATTGGCTCATGTGCTTGTGGAGGCTTGGTGAGTCCAAAATCTGATGGGGGAGGCTGACATGCTGGAGACTCATGGAAAAGTTGCAGTATTAGTTCAAAAGCAGTCTGCTGGCTAAATGGGAAGAACCCATGTTGCAGATGAAGTCTGAAGGCAGTCTGCTGGCAAAATAAGTCCTGTTTGCTTAGAGGAGGTGAACCTTTTTGTTCTATTAAAGTCTTCAACTGATTGGATGAGGTCCATTCACATTATGTAGAGTAATCTGTTTTACTCAAAACCCTTGATTTTGTTGGAAGTCTCATCTAAAAATACCCTCACAGAAACATCAGAATAGTTTTGGACCCAATATCTGGGCACCGTGACCCAGCCAAGGACACACATAGAATTAGAGCCAAGAACACAGGCTCTTTTTTAAGGTAGTCTCTGAAGTATGTAAGGTTCTGAATTTTCCAGCACTCCCAGGGACTGGGTGGGTGAGTTTAAGTAACAGGTAGAGGGAGAGTTCAAAGTCTGTTGGTAGTAGATCTAAGACTGTGTTCCTGTCAGCTTATTAGCAATAAGGATAACATATTAGTTCTCTTTCTGATTCCTCATAAGTGGGTCCTACTTTGAGTAGAAGAACATAGGATGCTATTATAAAAGGGTGCAAGGGCTCAGAATCTTAGAAATTAGGGACAGAATTATGTACATAAAATTCAGACAGACTGAGGTTTTTGGCTTAGCCAGGATGAGATGCTTTCAAATCTAAGCTTTAGTAAGTTCAGATCACTAAAGTCTTTTTGAATGTGGATCACAGCTCCCCTTAGTTTCTGTTAGTTACAGACATGAAGCTATGTTTTAAAAGATGAGGGCCTGATTGATGCCCCCTGGGCTCTTAATAAGCACATCCAGGGGCCTTATCATATAGGCCATGGTAGTGAACATTGATCTGACTTACATAGTAGGGTTTGAGTCAGGGAGCAGGTAACAGGGGAAAGATTTGGGCCCAATTAAGTCTCCTCAATGAATGTTTTGGGCTTTAGTAGATGAGATGATTTTTGCTTCCAGCTTGAGTTTTTCTGCAAGAGCCTCAGGCAGTGACTTAACATTATCATTGCAGTTAGGTTCAACATAAGCTCAAGAGCCTTTGCTTTCATAGAAAGTCAGGACGCATACTTTGAATAATGGCTTTAGATAAAGACACAGCTGCATGAACAAAAGGGCAGTAGATTTTACTAATGAATACATAAAAAGGGATAGGTCTTTATAAGTAAAGGTAGAGAGGAACTCCATGAAACAAATGACTTCTCAAAAATTAAGAAAAAACAAAACAAAACAAAAAAAGCCTGTTTCTGTAACATTCACTCCATCTCTAGGAATTGAATTTTCTCAGAAATGAATTGTCTTAATCATTATGTTTCTGTCTTTCTATCACAATGGGAGCAGTGGAGAATAACAGACGCTTTAGAGAAAGCAACATGCTTGGGCAGGAAGAGGGGCAGTTTCGTGAGGTAAAATTTGGATCATAGAGTCCAGACTGGACAAATATGAATAGGGAAAGAGGATTCACTTGGACTGAATGCCCTTGAAGGGAGTTGAGGAAAGAGACAGGCATCTTTGTAGCTACTAGATCAGAGAGGATGATGTTTCCGCCCGCCACCACCCCCCCCAATCATACATAACCAAAAGGTTTCATTCCAGAGAGCAGAGTGCAGAGACCCCCAGAGGGAAACCAGATATAGGACATATCTAAGGCCTTTAAGAGCTGTGTCACAATAAAAGGGAAAACATCCATAATAGATCAGAACAGCTGTATGAAGTGATGACAGAAAATTTGTACTGATTTGAGAAGGAAAGATCAAGAAGGATACTAGCTACACAAAGCCATTGTGAGCGTTTTATAAGCCGTTCAGCTGTTGTAGTTAGGTATACAGTTATCCCATTGCCTTGAGTGAGCAGGAAAGGGATAAACACTATAAGGAAGGCACAGGGATCAAGCGCCACCCCAAGGGACTGGCACAGAACAATAGCAAATCAAGAACAGTCTTTTTTCAATGTTAATCTGAAAGGAGAATGCTGTCAGGGTGGGGTTATCCTACTTAGGAGGGTGAGAGAGGATTGGATTGTTTGGGATGATGTTTTTTGTCAGCCCCACAAATCATTTGCTTTGTACCTCTCATTACAACGACAACCTACAATGGATGATACAAAGATAACTCCCTGTGCCTCAAAAGAAAGGAAAAAAGGAAAGATGCTGCTGAGATCCAATAAAGTTAGCATAATAGAGAAGAAAAGGAAGCAACAGAAAAAAAAAAAGAAAAATGGTTAAACTGGACTAAACTATCAAACCTTCCTTAAAAGAGCATGGGGAAAAAAGAAACCTAGATGTAAATAGGACATGAGGGTCCTACCCTATTCTGCTGCAAAAGATGTAGCAAAAATGTTACTTGAAGTTTGAAATGCTCAAAAACTAAAGGAAGACAGGGTCTTGAGGAGTTTACAACAAAGGTACTGATCCTCTCTGGGGTATGCTAAAAAATGACCGAAACTAATAGGCTCATTTAGGTGCCTAAAGACGCAGGCTTCATAACCATCCCCTGCAGCTTTTGTTTTGGATCCTGCAGGGATCCTGTAGGGAGAGATACCCCAACAGAAACAAATATGGTGACAAGAACAAAATTGTCCCTAGCAGACAGTTTCTCATACTCCTGGGAGATTCCATGGCAAAGACCGGACCAGGAGGCACAGTGGGATGAGGCAAAAAGTGGCTGCTTATGAGAAGGAGCTTCAGCCTTAAGAAGCCCACACTCAGTGCTGAGTCAAGACACCAGAAGTCCAGGACTCAGATGGGAAATAAACTTTGGAAGCTTGAAATGTGAAAAGAGAGTTAGACAATGTGGCGGTTGGAGCTGCCAACCACTTTTGCAAGAAAACAAGGAATATCCCTAGTGTCATTCTCTGAGAGTAGGCATGGGTTGTAATTAACACTCCTCTCAATAGGAGATTTTCCTGAACAGCGTTTAAGTTCACAGGTTTTAGTTTCCGGATGCTTAGCACAGACTGACTAACTGGTATCGTGGTGAGACAGAAAGCAACACTTTTTACATCTTTGCAGTCTCTCGAACATTGACAGTGGGCTTCATGATTGTTACCCTCATCATGGCTCTGCTTTGCACCAAGTACTGGCTTTTGAGACATAATTGTACTTGGAATAACTGTTCATAGAGTTTAAGAATCCTTTTTTAGAGTAGATGCAGATAGTTTTCAGTTCGTGACATGCTTTTATTTTTATTTTTTGGGGGGTGGGGGGTGGTACGTGGGCCTCTCACTATTGTGGCCTCTCCCGTTGCGGAGCACTGGCTCCAGATGTGCAGGCTCAGCGGCCATGGCTCACAGGTCCAGCTGCTCCACGGCATGTGGGATCTTCGCGGACCGGGGCACGAACCCGTGTCCCCTGCATCGGCAGGCGGAGTCTCAACCACTGCGCCACCAGAGAAGCCCACATGTTATCTTTATAGTCCAGGAAGGACTCTTGATTTTATTTCATTTCTATATCTTTCCTCTTTATCTCCATTGTCCACTGTTATTTCTCTCCTCTCCCAGCCATCCATGAAAATCCATTTGGTATCTATCTCCAATTACACATTGTCTTTCCTTTATATATGGAGGCATGAGGCAGGCCCTGGCTAATTTATTTTAAATGTCACCCCACCTCCAATATATTTGCTGACTTTTCCCCAGTTTTGTACCTTTTGTCTTCTTGGCAAATCCACATATATGTTGCTTATATATCTTAAAGTTTTCTACCTTTCCCAATTAAATGTAAGTTCCATGAGTGAAGGAATTTCTGTCTGTTTTGTTCATTGCTGTGTCCCTAACTTCTGGCATAGTATCTGTCACAGAGTAGGCTCTAAATAAATATTTGTGAAATAAGAAAGTAAATGAATACATGAAACAGTGTTGGGAATGGATAGCATTCTGTCTTTGCTTGTAGAAAGTGTAGGACTGGCAATGAGGAGGTCTATATTGTCCTATTAACATCTGAACTCTTAAAAGTGAGCTACAAGAGAGAGCCGATGTGGAATTAATTCACCTTTGGACATTGAGAGGCAGCTACACCCATTCTGAGATTCTGAGTAAGACTGGACCAGAATGAAGAATGGATAAAGCATGGTATTGTTAATTTAACCTGAAAGAGAAACAACATGGAATATTCAAGCTTTATGTCTTCTGTGGGGATTTGATAGTGGGAAGGTGTTCACATGCAAATTGGGAGTATTTTGTGTTGAGAATATTGTACTTAATGAGTACTTTTAAGCTGCCATATGAAGTTACCATTTAACCACTGAAGCATTATATGTTGTACAGAGTAGCTGTGCATCAAAGAATGAGAGATTAATTTTGGGCCTTGGGTACAATAGAGTTTTAGGATTAATTCAAATTACTGTTCTGTCCTATCTAGCCTTGGTGAAGGGAGAAAGGATAAACTGTCCACCAGTTGTTCTCAAAAGAAAAAAAGGAACAATGCTTGGAAGTGAGAGAAAAGACTCATGAATGAACATGAAAGACTGCCCTAAAAAAACAGTTGTTCTAGTTTCCTTATGGGGACAGCCACACGTCTGGTGGCTGGGGAAATTAAGTTACAAAGAAGCTCTTACCTTTTCTTACTCCTGTTTCCATATGGATGATTTCCATAAATCGTCCACTCTCTAGTAGCTGCAATAGGCTTTCTCTTCTTCTTTCAAAGGCTTCCCTTGTTACTTTTCCCGTAAGTGATTTATCTTGGTATGGATGGAGAGAGAGTATTTGTATCTCCATCCCTTCCTTGCTCTCTTTTTGAGTGGCTAATCCTCAAGTGACACATGTTTCTCTACTGATCCATGAGGTAAACATGCCTGAAAAACTGTAGCTTTTTGGGCAAGGTTCTATTTAGCAGAGGAGAACATATTAGAGGATTTAGTTGTGGCAATGGGTCAAGCAGCATTTTCTAATTCTCCTTATCAATCACAAAGCTAGTAGCTTTATCACCATTTTTTTTCTAGTGCTCAATATTTCCAAACTCCAGAAACAATGGGTAGTATTTATTGGTTTGCTAAAACCATAACATGTACCAAAATAGATTTGGACCTAATATGGGGAAGTACTTTCTCTCACTACTTGGAAGGTGTTTGTAAAGGAGGGAGCTGCTTCAAAGGGCACTGAGATTCCATATCCCTAGAGGCTAAGCTGCTACCTATCCAGACATTGTTGAGTGAATCCTTTCCCTAAGAAAACATTTGACTTATTATAAGATTAATAATTGTTCCTACACTGGTGTAGAACTTTAGAGTTTACAAAGGGTTTTAAGATGCATCGTTTCGTTTAATATGAAATCATTATGTACTTATTTTTATATTTATGTATTTGATTCATTTGAGATGATGTATTATTCTAATTTAGATGTTCAAATGACTCATCTTCAAAGTAGACCCTTGAGAGTTTACTTGATTTTGTGAAGCAAAAAAATAAAAACATTTTAAACACTGTAAATTAATAATAGACATTAGTTATTATTATCAACAGCAGTAACAGTACAAGGTTAAATAGGCTATCATTACTCAAAACTTTTTAGTATCCTCATAGGGTGTACAGCATGCTTTAAAATATTTCTTACAATGAGAAATTGTTAACTTTGGGGGACCGATTCTATTTTAATTTTAATTTTAATTTCAGAACTTCACCAAAAGTAATCTCTAGCCAAATGTTATAAATCAGGTGAGGGATCAAAGAAGGGTAATATGATTTCTAGTACACCAAGAAGTGTAATGTTTTTATTTGCCTGATTTTGTTATTTTTGGAGACCAGTACTCTGTCTCACCTGGCTTTGTGAGAGGTATTGTAAAATAAATTTGAACCATGAAAACAGTTTTGTAATGCATAATAGTGATAAACAGCAAGACTATTTTGAATATTGGTTTCACCATTTATTATTTCTGGACCATTGCAAGTGGCTTAAGCTGCCTCTAGGCCTTGGATTCTGTATCGGTAAAAATGAGTCTAATAATATCTAGTATCTAGATTCTGCAGTAAGAATTGCATGAAATCAAGTATAGAAAGTACTTGGAACAGAGTAGGTGCTCAATAAATGCTACAAATTGTACAGCATAACCAAGCACTCTGTTTGCCTCCTAGGGGATCTCATAACAGAGCACATCTTATTTTGATGAATATATTGTAGTCTCTTGATTACAGTATGAAAATCATTAAAATAGTATCACACCGTAGATATAGAAACAAATAACTTACAGTCAGGTAGCTGGCTTAGAGTACCATGTCCTTAAAACTAAGTGGAGAACTCCTTTGGGAATAAGTATCTAGATTTTCAAAAGAGTCTGAGCTCTAGCATGGTAATGTAGATCAAATTTCCCCGAAGCTATACTTTGTGCTTACTGGTTCTCTCCTGCAGACCTTTCCTTTTGGATTCTGATCCTAGTTTGCCTCCCAGCTTGAATTTAATACTGGCCAGACTCCAGACGTGAAGCTAATAGCCCCTGGCACTTTGCCAAGGCCCTTCTCACAGGACGATGCTGGTTATCCCTTACCTTGGGCTTCACTGCTATTCCTTCAGGAGTGACAGCTCAGAGATGGGGTTTCCTTTGTAGTACAAGTTTCTACATATGGTACTAGGAGATATCAAGAGGAATATAGTACTTTGGTCCTTGACCTTACTGTCCTAGAGTCTTTAGCAGCACTAAATGTCTAATTGTGCCTCACCATTTAGAACTGATGTCAATATTTGAAAATGCTTCTAAGAAGAAAATATCAAAAAAAAAAAAAAGGGGGATAGAACAAATGAATGCTTAGTGAAATATTGACTATCATAGCCCTGAAGTAGAAGGCCCCCAGTGAAACAGAGAATTTCTGCATCCAAGAACCCAGGGCTAAAATGGACTCTTCCAATGAGTAGGATAGTCACAGTAATCATCACAAGAGGGAGCAAGTCTATTACATTTTTACATAATAATAAATCAAAAACCAATCACCTAAATATTACATCTTTCTTTAAAACTTCCTTCCAAGAGGACATGCATGTTTTATCATGTCCTGGTACAAATTTGTTAATTGAAGAGAATCATTGATAATGTAAGTGATAAGTTCCTTATTGACTTTTTGTTGAACTGAAATATTTATGTGATTATTATTTTTTTCTTTTTTTTATGTGATTATTAATTACAAAAGAAACATTTCATTGCTAATAACAGTAGTAGTAATACTGGTTTGCATTCCATCCTGAATATTCTAGCAATTTCCTGGAAACAGCTTAATAGCAAACTATAAAATAATTTCTAATTTTTCAGTTTTCTATGTTATGCCATGGGTTATTTAAGGACAATAACCCATAGAGAAAATGCATTTAACAATATTGTTTGGTTGGTTAGTCTATATGTTGTGTAGATGAATGGATGAGTAGATGGACAGATGAAAGGCAGAAGAATATGTTGTAGGTGTCAGAGGAAGAATGCCTTTATTGTTAGATAAATCAGGGTTAGCATCCTGACTGATCCATTTCTTAGCTTCTCTGGATTTCAGTGTTCTCTTCCGTAAAATGTATATAAAAAATTGACTTACTTCTAGCAGTGTTGTGAATATAAGATAATACATATAAAAATTTATTATAGTCTGTCACATAGTAATTTTTCAAGGAATATGATGGAGCTATCTATCTATCTATCATCATCATCATCATCCTCTTTCAGGCGCTCTTTCAAAATTAGCAATAATATAGTAAAAAAAAATAATAACAGATCTGAGCTGTAGTGCTAATTTGCTACATGACTGCAGTCAAGTCAATTATTTTGGACATTAGTGTTTTTGTCTTTGTCCATTCAGGATGCTCTAATAAAAATATCATAAACTAAGTGGCTTAAGCAATAAAGATGTATTTCTCACAGTTCTAGATTCTAGGAAGTCCAAGATTGAGACATTGGCAAATTTGATGTCTGGTGAGGACTTACTTCATGGTTCTTTGATGGCTATTTCCTTGCTGTAGTCTCACATGGCAGAAAAGGCTGAGGAAGCTCTCTGGGTCTCTATTTTTTTTTTTTTTTGAATTTTATTTTATTTATTTTTTATACAGCAGGTTCTTATTAGTTATCTATTTTATACATATTAGTGTATATATGTCAATCCCAATCTCCCAATTCATCCCACCCCACCAACACCCCCCACCACTTTCCCCCCTTGATGTCCATACATTTGTTCTCTACATCTCTGTCTCTATTTCTGCACTGCAAAGCGGTTCATCTGTACCATTTTTCTAGGTTCCACATTTTTGTGTTAACATACAATATTTGTTTTTCTCTTTCTGACTTACTTCACTCTGTATAACAGTCTCTAGATCCATCCACATCTCTACAAATGACCCAATTTTGTTCCTTGTTAAGGCTGAGTAATATTCCATTGTACAACATCTTCTTTATCCGTTCATCTGTCGATGGGCATTTAGGTAGCTTCCATGACCTAGCTATTGTAAATAGTGCTGAATGAACATTAGGGTGCATGTGTCTTTTTGAATTATGGTTTTCTCTGGGTATATACCCATAAGTGGGATTGCTGGGTCATATGCTAATTCTATTTTAGTTTTTTAAGGAACATCCATACTGTTCTCCATAGTGGCTGTATCAATTTACATTCCCACCAACAGTGCAAGAGTGTTCCCTTTTCTCCACACCCTCTCCAGCATTTGTTGTTTGTAGATTTTCTGATGATGCCCATTCTAACTGGTGTGAGGTGATACCTCATTGTAGTTTTGAATTGCATTTCTCTAATAATTAGTGATGTTGAGCAGCTTTTCATGTGCTTCTTGGCCATCTGTATGTCTTCTTTGGAGAAATGTCTATTTAGGTCTTCTGCCCATTTTTGGATTGGGTTGTTTGTTCTTTTAATATTGAACTGCATGAGCTGTCTATATATTTTGGAGATTAATCCTTTGTCTGTTGATTCATTTGTAAATATTGGGGTCTCTTTTATAAGGACACTAATCCCTTTCATGAGGATCTATCTTCATGAGCTAATCACCTCCTGAAGGCACATCTTCAAAAGCCATCACGTAGATTAGGTTTCAACTCACAAATTTTGTAAGCGACACAAACTTCATTCCATTTTAGTCCTCATCTGAAATAACAGGACTAATGATAATGGTTTACACTTCACATACTTTTCTTAAACCACTCTTTGGCAGAATTGGTAACTAAATGCAGATTAAGTCTACTAATTCATCTATGACTTTGATTTTCTCTTTGAGATTTAGACTTTTCTAAATATAACTCTCTCTTTAATAGAACTATTTAAATGACCATCTAATAACTCAAATTTAACATAATTAAAATGGCTTATACTCTCCCTAAATCATGCCCCATCCCCACTTTGTTTCCTTTATTCTCTACTTTAAGTAATAGGATCCACATTTACCAAGGAAATTAAGACAAAACTCCTCCAGATAGTGTATATCTCTCCATCTCCTTCATACTCCACACCCTATAAGTCATGAAATTATGCTGATACTACTTTTGGATTTTCTGCATTTATACTATCAGTGCCCAAGACTGTAGTTTAGAATTTAACTAGTTATGGATTATTTAAATAGCATAATATCTCTTTTTCCTAAGATGAGCTTTGGCATACAAGTGCCAGAAAAATGAACTGTCATCACCACCATCACTCTAGGTAAAGAAATCATATACTCTGGCCATGTCATTCCATGATGAGACTCTAATTCCAGGAAGATTGAACTTCTGTCTGTGTTACTTACCATTCATCTCTACTGCAAAGCTCAGTGCTCAGAAATATAGACTATACCTTGATTAGGAAATGAGGAAAACTGATGTATGAAGTATACAGACAAAAATTGGGGAAATACAATAGGTACAAAAAATTTCAAGCCAACAGAGGAAACCATAGACCTGAAGAAATCTCAGGACCTGATGAAATCTCATGATCTGAAGATGTTAGCTGCAGAATCTTTCCTGTGATCCTTGACACATACACCTTAGTGAAGAAGAAGCCAAAAAAGTCATTTACCCCTCTGAATACAACAGATTGTGTGTTTCTTAGGACAAATGACTGTCTCTTCTTCCTCCTTGTCTCCCACAGAAAACGAAGTGTTGGGCGCAGGGTAAATACTCAGCAAATTTGTTGAACTGAACAGAAATTATAAGTTACTTTATAAACAGAAAGCACACTGTAACTATAATTTATCTGAAACACCATGATTAAATTTCTTTAGGCATTCAACACTTCAAACTGATAATTTATTTGTCATGCAAATCAGTGAATTTATATTGTTTCAGCAATACACTTTAAAAAGTCAAATCACCAAGGTAACTTGAATGAATATGATTATCTGCAGAGACCTGGTACATGATTTCTTTTAGCACTTTCAAAAAAGTCATGGACTAGAATCTGTCATATCAGATGAGAAGATAATACATATAAACAAACACCCAGGCACGCGCACACACACACACACACACACACACACACACACACTCACACAGAACAAGTCCTTGTGTGTTTAGGCAAAGTAAAAGAAAATAAAATGTAAAAATGTATTCTTAGAGTTGGCATTCTCCATTGGAGTCAATTCTTCATATAACAAGCTAATTCATTGTACATTTAAAATACAGTAACTCTCCTACATATGAACCTTCAAACTGTGAACTTGCAAGGATGCGAGCGTGTGTTCACATGTCCAATCACGTAAGTTAGTTCACATGTCTGGGGTACATTGTCACTTGCGTGTATCCTCTACAAGTCGTTGTACCTTTGTGTACTTTACCGTACAGTACTGTATAGAGTACAGTAGTACAGTGTCTTTATTTCAGGCGCAGGATGTCCAGAAGCAAGTGTAAAAGCAGCAGTGGTGTACCTGGTACTACTGTACTTTTCAAGGTACTATACTGTAAGATTAAAAATGTTTATTTTTTGTTTGTTTTTTATGTATTATTTGTGTGGAAAGTATTATAAACTTATTACAGTACAGTACTATATAGCCGACTGTATTAGTTGGGTACCTAGGCTAACTTTGTTAGACTTATGAATAAATTGGACTTACGACATGCTCTTGGAACAGAACTCATTCGTATGTAGCAGACTTACTGTATATGTGTCTGGTTATGGACAAAGTTAAACAAAAGAGAATGATTTTTGGAATCTCTTCATTTTAATTTATTACTTTTATGATCAGCTAAAAGAGCCAAAGTTACTCACAAAAAGCAACATCGTTGCAGAGACTGAGAAATGACATTCTTCAGTGTTCCTGAGTGTGCTGGGGTTTGGATTCTCCTATTCCATTGTGCTACCTAAGACCTGGGACAGTAGAAAGTAGAGCCTCAGGTTAAAAGCCTGAGAAAGAAGGAAGAGTAGATATATAATTTGAAAACTCTTTGCTGAAACTAAATTAACACACCAGGTAAGCAAGACCCTCCTGAATGACTGAAATCATGAAATTGCACCCCTCTTATTTTCAGTCTGGAAATTCATTCATGGAGACACTAAGTAGAAAGTTTAAAGCTCCTTTCAACACCGCTTTTCATGTATTGGAAGGACACTGAATTGGATGAGAAACTCCCAATAGGGTTGGACACTTCTATGAGCTGTAGTAAGCATAAGAACGATGCAGAAGACAGAATATATGTTCCTATAAAAAGACTAAGATGAACAGAAATCCACAAGTAGACTCATGACCTCATTTGTTGACATTTTCTTGACAGCAACAATGATGATAAATTGAAATCGACTCTACTGAGAGAAGTCTAATTCCCTGCTGGACCTGACCATTGTGTGGTCTCCCTCTCATGTCCTGCCAGATCATGGAAGGTCTAAGTTAAGAAAAGATTGACCCTGCAAATTCCCTTAGATCTAAAACAAGATTCATAGGCCATCCAGATAAACATGAAGGGAACCCAAAGAAAAATACTCACCGTATATTTTCATAACTGTTCAAAATAAACATGACTTCATTAAAGTGTAAATGGAAAATAAGGTACAAACTGAACCATACTAAAAACAATATGAAAAGTTAAAGGAGAGAATGAGAAATGGATTCATTAATTGATTTATTCAATAACTGGCAAATATTTATTACATTTCTACTATGCAGCTGGTACTTTTCTAGATCATGAGGATACAGTGATGACCCAAATAGACAAATATCTCTCTCCTGGTGGGGTGCCTGGTCTACTGGAGAGAGACCAACAACATAAATCATATATATGACTTGCCAGTAGGTGATGAGTGATGGGAATGGAAATAAATCAGAGGAGAGGAAAGTGAAGTGTTGGCGAAATTATTTGCCCCACTCACCAATAAGCCATCTGACACTTGGGTTAAGGGAATATCAGGGCATCTTGGGCTGTTTTTGGAGACTGACTTGATCTGGAAAAGAGCAACAGGAGATAAGCCAAGGTGACTCCAAGTTAGAAAGTGGAGGTGAGGCTTCAATGTGTGGTAGTCTTGTCAGGAGGATGTAGACTTCAAGGACCACATCTTTCCTTATAGTTATGATGTGGAAGTGAGAAAAAGAATGCTTTTTTTTGTTTTGTTTTCCCTATAGCATGTGGAGGGCTGAACTACTCTCTTGATCTCTGGGCAAACCAAACTCTGATATTATTCCTGACTCTTTTAACGGAGACCTGGAAAGTGGGGGAAGGGTGGTCAGAACAGAAGAACCAGAAATACCTGTTCTGCCTTTTGTCTGCAGGAGGTAAAGGCAGAGAGACCAGTAGAGGGAGAGGTTCTTCCTCCTGCAACTATCTTCAAATAGATTCAAATAAATTTATTTCAATCTTAGTATAGAAAACAGATATAACATTGGAAAAAATAAACTTTGTGCTTTTAAGGAAATCAAAGAGTGCATTTATTTATAAGTTAAAACAATGACTATTTAAGATGGACACAGACATAAAGGACAGGTGTCAGAGAAAAGATTTCAAAATGCAAGGATTTGGTGAAACAAAGCTATAGAAGATTTAAAATGACATTGCAAGTAGTTATATTATCCTGGAAATTATTTTAGGAAAAAGAAAAGTAGAGTAAAGTAGTACAAATGTAGAGGCAAAATTATAATTTACTATCTTATAGATGCTATGATGCTTGCCTAGGAAAACAAAGATAATTAACTTTCAAAAAAATAAGAATAACAAGTGTTCACTCAGATGTTTAGGTGAAAGAATGATGGCATATAAATATTTGCTTTCTTATATGCTGACAATAAAAATAGAAAACAAAATAGAAAAATACCTTATCAAAACATCATAAACATATTAATATACTTAGAATCAAACTTTAGAAAGGCTGTACAGTACTTATGTGAATAAAATGACAAAAAATTACCATTATGTGAGAGCAGTTGAATACATAGACAACCCTGGATGTGAAATCTCAATTTTATATACATATAAAATTGAATTAAGCAGAAAAATTTTATATATATAAATATAAACATAAGTAATTAAATATTATGTATAATATAAACTGATTAGGTATATGTAATACTGTATGATATATTACATATTTATATATCATATACAATACTATATATAATACATAAAATAAATACTACAGTATGTTTATGTATAATATATTCATATTACATATTTATATAGGAGGTTTAGTGTATTTAAGAAACTTACCAAATATTGTACAGTGTCCATGTAAGGATTCAAACTTAGGTGATCTGACTTCTCAACAAGGTCTGGACTCTCAACAGCCATGATATAGAGAGAAGAAGGTAAAAAATACCTAAAGAACATGAAAAATTACACGTCTGAAAGCAAAACACAAATGCCTTTCAAAGATAATATTCCAACTTAATAATCATCAAAGACATGAAAAATAATCAAAAATAACAGTGAAACATCATGATTTGCCTATTGGGTTGGAAATCACAGAATTACTGGATAAGAGTAAAGAGGCATTCACTAAAATTGTTTTTTGGAGCATAAATTGGTACAACTGTTTATGAAACTGATTTGCTAGTATATCAAAAGTCTTGATTAGTCCTCAGGACTGTATGTAAACTCTTTCCTCAGGACTGTATGTAAATTCTTTCAGTCTTTCCTCTCTTCCCAGACACCTGAAAGACTTGTTCTTTCCTGCCCCTTTTGAAATTAGAAGTAGCCATATGACCTGTTTGTGCCAAGCTTGAGTAAAAATGCATCATTAGAAGGTGACATTGCTTATGCTTTTATTATTATAAATATTATCATGATTATTATTTACTTAAAATAAACTAAAAAGCCAATTACAAAGGAAAAAGACAGTTGGCTTGAATCTTACCAATAATCATCAAAAAGATCTGAAATAGAAAATACAGAATGCATAGCATGTGTGCAAATTAGAAATCACACATATGTTGTGTAAAGACCATAGTTTTGTTAACACTGAGACAGAGACTTGCTTTTTATTCATACTAGTCATATACAATTTGATCTTGAGCACATTGTTCAGCCTTTCTTTTTCTCTATAGCTTTACTCTATATAATGGCAGAATTCATATATACATCACTGTGTTATTGTAAGAATTAATATTATGAAGATTAAAATAAAAAATATAAATATATATAATATATAGTTTTACACTCTATAACTATGTATTTTATATAAGTATGTATATCTTATTGCTCTGCCTAAAACAAACTTTAGCTCAGTAAATACATATTAGCTTTTGTTACTTAGGATTTACTTTATCTCCATATAAGAGAATGGGACACTGAAATAGCAGTAGCTTCTGGAAGACACCCTTTCTCTTCCATAAAAGAAATCTGAGAGATGAGAAGCTTAAGGCTGGTATGGTAGCTTTCATCCTTTTCTTTACTTTTTTTTTTTTTTTTTTTTGTGGTACGTGGGCCTTTCACCGCTGTGGCCTCTTCCGTTGTGGAGCACAGGCTCCGGATGCGTAGGCACAGCGACCATGGCCCACGGGCACAGCCGCTGGTATGTGGCATGTGGGATCTTCCCGGATCGAGGCACAAACCCGTGTCCCCTGCATTGGCAGGCGGACTCCCAACCACTGCACCACCAGGGAAACCCATCCTTTCCTTTTCTTTATTCTCTGGTTTCCACACTCAAAGTTGCTTCACAGTACAAAATTCATGTTAGAACACCTGCTACCATGTTTCCATTCCATGTAGCAAGAGGTAAGGGGAAAGAAAAAAGGGACCTCTTCTCAGGTAAATCATCTTCCTGTTAACACAGTTTTAATGCAAATTCCACACAATATATTTGCATACATCTGATTGACCAGAAATGAGTCCCATCTATAATAACTCTTTTCTCTCCATCCATATGCCTTTCTTCTCAGCCTTTCCCAGTGGGAGAAGACTCTAAGTAGCCAAAGTATGCAGGTACCTTAGAGAAAAGCATCCATAATATGTATTACAAAGGAAGCTATCTCTCATCCCCTTTCCTCCTTCAGTTAAACGTTCTACTTCCCCTTAAGGTAGCCTATTTGTGTTCTTAACCCATACCCAAACTTTTCCTACTGTGGCACACCTTCTCCAACTGTCATCAAGACTAGTACTTCCTGAGAATGCTTCCCATAAATGAATCCATCCTGTTTTCCCTGAATGTAGCCCCAACATCTTTCTTGGGACTTCACCTGTGAAATATTTCCCTCCAGAACTGACTTTCCCAAGTCACACAGCAAAACCGGTACCCCTCATACAAATGCTATCTCAAATTTCACAACTATCTCCATTCCTCAGTCAGCTTCTTAGAACTACCATTTTCTTTCCTTGTGACCTCAAAGAACTTAGTTTACATTTATCTTGTGGACCCCTTCAGAAATGAAATCACTTTATATTTAATCAGGTCCACACGTGAGTCCCACTCTTGACATTGAGTTGTTGAGGACAAGGAGGCTGTTTCCAACATTTCTGCTTTCCCTACATATTTAGCAGAGTGCCTGGCACATTCGTTGTTTGTTCATAGCATGATATATAAATGTGGGTTAACTAAAAGTCATTGGCTTCCAAAATTTCCAAAATGACTTCCTCCAAAACTATGCTTATTTTTATTTCATTATAAAAATCAATTCAGAGTCATGAAATATAATTTGTAAAACAGAAATATATGGGAAGGGGAAGAACTCTCCCAGAGCCTAAATTCTGTAATGGAAATATATTTATTTAGAGTCATTTTTATGAACAATTTAAACATGATTATAATTAAACTTTATATACAGTTGTTATCCGGCTGTTTCCCTTAATAAGGGAAATGCTTATAATTTATGACATCCTCTTCTTGGGCATTCAGTTTAAATCTTGTATAAAATTCCATTGAGTAGATATACTATAATTTGTTTAAGCATTCCAATTTTGTTGGTCATTTAATTGTTTCAAGTTGATTGGTATTATAAATAACTATGTTAATTTTTTTAACATAATGATATTTTTATATTTAGGATTATTTCTTTCAGATAGAGGTTCAGAAATATAGTTGCTGGGTCTAAATGCACTAAGCTTCTATTATTCTATTAACATATATCATCAAAAGGCTTTTCATAAAAGTTGTACCAATTTTCTTACCCTGTTTATTTTACATCACCCTTGTCAGCATCAGGGATAATGATGATAAAGATGATGATGATGATAATGCATTTTGTTTTACTAATCTTTTACTGATTTCACAACAACTGTAAGATTGTTAGCACCAAAATATGAGACAGAATTAACAGAGAAAATTTCTTTCATTTTCCAATGTTTGGTCTATTTTAGCACTAGTAAGATAAAGTTGATTTATGAGAGAAAAGAAGTAGGAGGAAGAGGAGAAATAAAAGTAAGAGATGAAAGGGAAGAGTAAATAAAAATAAGGAACATGTCTTTCCTTCTTTCATCTTTTAGAATTTTGATTATTTGTAAGCATCATTATAAGTTTACCTTTTATCTATTATTTTTATTGAGAAATAATTTTTACTAAACAATCTCTTTAATACATTTTATTATGACCATGACATTCAGAAAGTTAATATAATATAATCCATTACCTTTCCAGAGAATAAAAAGAATTCTTTAATGATAACTTTTGTCTTTAAGACACCATTAAATAGAACTTAAGAAAGCAATTTCATTGTTAAATAACACCTTTCATTCTCAAAGTATCTAAATTATTTGCTTAACAATTAGTTTGATAATAGCAGTTTGATTAATCTGAAGATAAATGAAATAAATGTTACAGCCTCTACTTCCTTTCACATCCAAGTCTGGCTACTAAAACTCTTCTAATCTGGGGACATACAAGATCTTGCACCCATACTCCTTTACATCTCAGCTCAGAGACTCAGTGAATATTACACGTCAGAGGAGTTCCTGTAAATCATCTGGTTATGCCTTTCACCATTTCCAGCCCTGGCCCTGGGCAGTAAAATAACTTGTCCAAATTTGAGTATTCTTGCTTTCCACCCTTGTACTTCTTCCATTTACACTCTATTCTCTTTGAAAATTAGTATTTTCTTATCTTTGTTTTGATCTTACTAATCTCCCTTTCTCCTCTTTAATTTAAATGATAAATATCCTAAGGAGGTTCTAACTATCCTTTGAAAAGTTCCAAGAAATGCACAGCAAAAGAGTTGAGAAGTGCAGAAAAAGGAGAAATTGAGTGGGAAATATTAAAAATGAGTCATAATGTATATGACCTTGAATGCCTGGCAAGTTTGGCCCTGAGTAACACTGGCCAAAAGGGAACTGGAAAAATAAATACCAGGCCTAGGGAAACAGACATAAATGGAGGCTGAAATTCGGAGGAGATTATCCAAAAGGTGGATCGTGGGGACTGGGAGGTGGAAGGCAAGCTGTTTTGCTTTGGCTGGTTACTGATTTGATTGTACAGTAGTGACCAAGCTTTCGTTTGTAACAGGGCTCCAGTCTGTGGCTGGAGGATATAAAAGCATGGTCTTAGGTGAGAGAATTGGCAAGACTTATGCAGAATTAAGTAATCTCCTCCAGTTGTCAGAAACTCAGGGTAGAATTATAGTTCCAGAAGGCAGCTTGTTTACTAACAAAACTGTGAGATAGGGTTGGTTAGGAAGTGGGCGACATTGATTGATTTGTGTATATTGAAGAATCCTTGCATTCCTGGGATAAAGCTCACTTGTTCATGGTGTAGGATAATTTTAATGTGCTGCTGGATTCTGTTTGCTGGAATTTTGTTGAGGATTTTTTCATCTATGTTCATCAGTGATATTGGCCTTGTAGTTTTCTTTTTTTGTGACATCTTTTTCTGATTTAGGTATCAGGGTGATGGTGGCCGTGTAGAATGAGTTTGGGAGTGTTCCTCCCTCTGCTATATTTTGGAAGATTTTGAGAAGGATAGGTGTTAGCTCTTCTCTAAATGTTTGATAGAATTCACCTGTGAAGCCATCTGGTCCTGAGCTTTTGTTTGTTGGACGATTTTTAATCACAGTTTCAATTTCATTACTTGTGATTGGTCTGTTCATATTTTCTATTTCTTCCTTGTTCAGTCTTGGAAAGTTATACCTTTCTAAGAATATGTCCATTTCTTCCAGGTTGTCCATTTTATTAGTATATAGCTGCTTGTAGTAATCTCTCATGATCCTTTATATTTCTGCAGTGTCAGTTGTTACTTCTCCATTTTCATTTCTAATTCTGTTGAGCTGTGTCTTCTCCCGTTTTTTCTTGATGAGTCTGGCTAATGGTTTATCAATTTTGTTTATCTGCTCAAAGAAACAGCATTTAGTCTTATTGATCTTTGCTATCATTTCCTTCATTACTTTTTCATTTATTTCTGATATGATCTTTATGATTTCTTTCCTTCTGCTAATTTTTTGTTGTTGTTGTTGTTGTTCTTCTTCTTCTTCTTCTTTCTCTAATTGCTTTAGTTTTAAGGTTAGGTTATTTATTTGAGATTTTTCTTGTTTCTTGAGGTAGGATTGTATTACTATAAACTTCCCTCTGAGAACTGCTTTTGCTGCATCCCATAGGTTTTGGGTCATCATGTTTTCATTGGCATTTATTTCTAGGTATTTTTTTATTTCCTCTTTATTTCTTCTATGATCTCTTGGTTATTTAGTAGCATATTGTTTATCCTCCATGTGTTTGTATCTTTTACATTTATTTTCCTGTAATTGATATCTAGTCTCATAGCATTGTGGTCCAAAAAGATACTTGATATGATTTCAATTTTCTTAAATTTACCAAAGCTTCATTTGTGACCCAAGATATGATTTCCCCTGGAGAATGTTTCATGAACACTTGAGAAGAAAGCATATTCTGTTGTTTTTGAATGGAATGTCCTATAAATATCAATTAAGTCCATCTGCCCTAAAGTGTCATTTAAAGCTGTGTTTCCTTATTTATTTTCATTTTGGATGATCTCTCCATTGGTGAAAGTGGGGTGTTGAAGTCCCCTACTATTATTGTGTTACTGTCAATTTCCTCTTTTATGGTTGTTAACACTTGCCTTCTGTATTGCGGTGCTCCCATGTTGGATGCATAAATATTTACAATTGTTATATCTTCTTCTTGGATTGATCCCTTGATCATTATGTAGTGTCCTTTTTGTCTCTTGTAATATTCTTTATTTTAAAGTCTATTTTGTCTGATATGAGAATTGCTTCTCCAGCTTTCTTTTGATTTCCATTTGCATGGAATATTTTTTCCATCCCCTCACTTTCTGTCTGTCTGTGTCCCTAGGTCTGAAGTGGGTCTGTTGTAGACAGCATATATATGGGTCTTGTTTTTGTATTCATTCAGCCAGTCTATGTCTTTTGGTTGGAGCATTCAGTCCATTTACATTTAAGGTAATTATCAATATGTATGTTCCTATTACCATTTTCTTAATTGTTTTGGGTTTGTTATTATAGGTCTTTTCTTTCTCTTGTGTTTCCTCCCTAGAGAAGTTCCTTTAGTATTTGTTGTAAAGCTGGTTTTGTGGTGTGCAATTCTCTAAACTTTTGTTTTTCTGTAACGCTTTTAATTCCTTTGTTGAATCTAAACAAGATCCTTGCTGGGTAAAGTAATCTTGGTTGTGGGCTTTTCCCTTTCATCACTTTAAATAGTCCTCACACTCCTTTCTGGCTTGAAGAGTTTCTGCTGAAATATCAGCTGTTAACCTTATGGGGATTCCCTTGTATATTATTTGTTGCTTTTCTGTTGCTGCTTTTAATATTTTATCTCTGTATTTAATTTTTGATAGTTTGATTAATATGCATCTTGGTATGTTTCTCCTTGGATTTATCCTGTACAGGACTCTCTGCACTTCCTGGACTTGACTGATCCTTTCCTTTCCTATGTTAGTGAAGTTTTTGAGTATAATCTCTTCAAATATTTTCTCAGACTCTTTCTTTTTCTCTTCTCCTTCTGGGGCCCTTATAATGTGAATGTTGATGCATTTAATGTTGTCCTAGAGGTCTCTGAGACTATCCTTTTCATTCTTTTCTGTTTATTCTGCTCTGTGCCATTTATTTCCACTATTTTATCTTCCAGGTCACTTATCCATTATTCTGCTTCAATGATTCTGCTATTGATTCCTTCTAGATAATTTTTAATTTCATATATTGTGTTGTTCATCATTGTTTGTTTCCTCTTTAGTTCTTCTAAGTCCTTGTGAAACGTTTCTTGTATTTTCTCCATTCATTTTCTGAGATTTTGGATTATCTTTAGTGTCGTTACTCTGAATTCTTTTTCAGGTAGACTGTGTATTTCCTATTCATTTGTTTGGTCTCATTGATTTTTACCTTGCTCCTTCATCTGCTGCATATTTCTCTGTCTTCTCATTTTGTTTAACTTACTGTATTTGGGGTCCTTTGCACAGGCTGCATGTTCATAGTTCCCTTTTTTTTTTTTTTTGGTGTCTGCCCCCAGTGGGTGATGTTGGTTCAGTCACTTGTGTGGGCTTTCTGGTGGAGAGAATTGGTGCATGTGTTCTTGTGGTCAGGGCTGCATCCAGTGGTGTGTTTTGTGGTGTCTCTGAACTTAGTATGACTTTAGGCAGCCTTCTGATAATTGGTGGGGTTTTGTTCCTGTTTTGTTTTTTGTTTGGCATGGGACATTGAGCACTGAATCTTGCTGGCCATTGGATGGAGTTGGGTCTTAGTGTTGAGATGGAGATCTCTCAGAGAGTTCTTGCCGATTGATATTACATGGGACCAGGAAGTGTCTGGTGGTTCAATGTCCTGGACTCGGCTCTCCCACCTCAGAGGCTCATGCCCGACACCCAGCTGGAGCACCAAGACCCTGCTATGCCACCTGGCTCGGAAAAAATGGAAGAAAAAAAAATACAAACAGAGAGAACCTCAAACCAAATGGTGAAAGAAGAGCTAAACAGACTACATCATACAAAGAAACAAACACATACACTCCTAAAGAGAAAACAAAAAAACAAACAAAACAACCAAACAAAAAGGAACAGACAGTACCCTAGGAGAAGTTGTAAAAGCAAACCTAAACGGACATAATCACACAAAGAAACATACACATACACACTCATAGAAACAGAAAAAGGAAAAATTGTAATAAAAAAATAAAAAATTAAAATAAATGAAGAGAGCAACCAAACGAATATACAAATCCACCAATGATAACAAGCACTAAAAACTAAACTAAGATAAACATAAAAGCTAAAACAAATCATATGCAGAAAGCAAACTCCAAGTCTACAGTTGCTCCCAAAGTCCACTGCCTCAATTTTGGGAGCATTCATTGTTTTATTAGGTATTCCTCAGATGCAGCGTTTATCAAGGTGTTTGTGCAGCTTCTGAGGCTGCCCAGAGCAATTTCCCTTTCTCTTGTTTGTTCACACAGCTCCTGGGGTTCAGTTTTGATTTTGGCCCTACCTCTGTGTGTAGGCTACCCTCAGGAGTCTGTTCTCCTCCCAGACAGAGGGGGTTAAAAAGCAAGTGATTAGGGCTCTCTTGTTCTTTCAGACTGGGGAAAGGGAGGGGTGTGGTAGTCATAATTAGAATGCAGGGAGAGCCTGCTGAGGCAGAGGCCAGTGTAGCATTGCAACAGCCTGAGGCATGCTGTGTGTTCTCCCGGGGAAGTTGTCCCTGTATCATGGGACCCTGGCAGTGGCATGCTGTTCTGGCTCCCCAGGGGGTGTGGGTAGTAACCTGCACTTGCACACAGGATTCTTGGTGGCAGCAGTGGCAGTGTTAGCGTTTCATGCCCATCTCTGAGGTCTGAGCTGATAGCTGTGGCTCACACCCATCTCTGGAGCTTGCTTAGGCAGTGCTCTGCCTTCTGTGGGCACACAGAGCAGGAATCCCCTCTCCTCACACACCCCAAAATGATGGTCTCTTGCCTCTCTGGGCAGGTTCAGACTTTTTGGGGGCTCCCTCCTGGCTAGCCCCCTTCAGGCTGTCTTCATGCAGCCAACCCCAGTCCTCTCCCTGGGATCTGATCCCCAAATCCTGAGCCTCAGGTCTCAGCCCCTGCCCACCCTGGCAGATGATCAGACAAGAGTCTCAGGCTGGTGAGTGCTGGTTGGCACCAATCCTCTGCAGGAATCTCTCGCCTTTGCCCTCTGCACCCCTGTTATTACACTATTTTCCATGGCTCTATAGCTCCCCCTCTCCCACCCCCATCCCCACCAGTGAAGGGGCTCCCTAGTGTGTGGAAAGTTTTCCTCCTTCACAGCTCCATCCTAGACATGCAGGTCCCATCCCTATTCTTTTGTCTATGTTTTTTCGTTTATTTTTCTTTTGCCCTACCCAAGAAGGTGGGGATTTTCTTGTCTTTTGAGAAGTCTGAGGTCTTCTGTCAGCTTTCAGTAGGTGTTCTGTAGGAGTTGCTCCACATGTAGATGTATTTTTGATGTATTGGTGTGGAGGAAGATGCTCTCCATGTCTTACTCCTCCATCATCTTGAAGGTCTCTCCTGTTTTGTTTTTATTTTGTGTTTGTTTTTATATAACATGGTATCTTCTATGGACTGAAATATCTTTTATGTCCCTTCAAAATTCATCTGTTGAAGCCCTAATACCTAATGTTATTGTATTGGATATGGGTCATTTGCAGGATAAGTAGGCTTATATGCAGTCATGATAGTGAAGCTTCTATGAAGTTGTGGCTGCCATTATAAGATAGCATCCTTATATGAAAAACACCAGAAAGATGGCTTCCTCTCTCTCTACTCCCCTTCCACCCCAAACACAAAAAGAGGTCATGTGGGCACACAGCAAGTTGGCAGCTGCTACAAGACATGACAAAAGAAGAAGCCTCAATGAGACTTGCCTTGCTGACACCTTGATCTTGGATTTCCCAATCTCTAGAACTCTGAGAAATTTATTTCTGTTGGTTAAACCATTTAGTCTATGGTATTTTGTTATGGCAGCCCAAGCTAATATAGTACTGAATTATAATATACATTTGAAAAAATATGCAACTTATAAATTTGAGGTTAATAATTTTTCATTAGATAAACATAATCATATAACCAACTTTAAAAATAGTTGTTACCAGTAAAACAGAGGCCCCTTTCATGTTATCTTTCAGTCACTTCAGTACTTAATATCCTGACTCCTACTTCCATTGATCACCTTTCACTGTTTTAAAAGTTTATTTAAATCTCATACACATTTCTCGTTGGTTTTATTCAAGATTACATATGTTAGATTCATCTAAGTCATTTTGTTTACTTGTAGTTTTTTTTTTTGTTGTTGTTCATTTGTTTCATTTTTGTGGTTGGGTAATGCTCCAATACATGACTATGTCACTATTATTTAAGCATTCTACTTTTGATGTATATTTAAGTTGTTTCCAGAGTTGCTATTACTAATAACACTAAACTGTTTCTAATAGTGGCAAACATAAGAGGAATTGATGAGTAAAAGAACATGAGTTTTTACAACTTTAGTAGAAACTGCCATATATTTTCTCTCAAAGTAATTTCATCAATAAGTGTAAATTGGTTGTAGAATTTTGTTTATTGTTTTTTAGAGATTTTTATTTTATTTTTTTTTTCATGGTACGCGGGCCTCTCACTGTTGTGGCCTCTCCCATTGCAAAGCACAGGCTCCGGAAGTGCAGGCTCAGCGGCCATGGCTCACGGGACCAGCTGCTCCACGGCATGTGGGATCTTCCCAGACCGGGGCACGAACCCATGTCCCCTGCATCGGCAGGTGGACTCTCAACCACTGCGCCACCAGGGAAGCCCCAGAGATTTTTTTGTTAGACTAAATAATGTCTGTGTTTCAAGGAAGCTGAAGAGAAAAAGAGAATAAAAGTATATACACTTATTAATTTTCTTGACCCAGAAATAGCATATCACTTTTACTCTATATTCCTTTGGCTGGTAGGATTTGGACAGGCATAGTGCAGAAAAAAAAAAAAATCAAATAAAAGAAGAAAGTCAACAAATTTAGTGTCAGAGACTTATAAGGATTATAGGATGAATAAAACTGAAGGTTGTTGAGGTGAGTGGATGGGGAAGATAGATAAGACATAAGAAATGGTTTGAGTCAAATGATAGGTAATGTGGAACCAGTGAAGATTTTTAAATAACGGAATAACATGGTTTTTTTGGTTTTTTTGTTTGTTTGTTTAGTAATCAGAATCTTAACAAAGTAAACTGTCCAGAAGCACATAGAACACACTGCTGACAGAGAGTTTTCTAGTTAAGATCTGATGACCAATGTCCAAAGAAGAGATAATTAAGCATCTAATTGCAGTGATCATATTGGAAATAAAAATCTGTGAAATATATGACAGACACAAAGCATAAATGGAAGAGAACAGGATTTTCAGAATGGATTAGAAAATGTTTCTCTGGGCTCCCAGACCAGTAATCTTTCCATTTTACCACACACGCCTCAGCAATTCCTGGGGTCAATTCCAACATTATTGCTTTATGATCCTGGAGTTGCAAACAGATTTATGTCAGTTGAGTAGCAATTATTCACAATGCATTTGACCGCTGAAATTTTCCTGTGGCTTGCAGGATTACATTATGCTCATATAAGGAGCAATATATCAATATGGATGAATCAAAAAAACAGGAAGATAAAATCAGATTGGAAAGTGGTCAGTGTAATAGTCCATCTGTTCCATTAAAAATCAGTTTTCTTTCTAAGGGACATTTTAATTCAGTTTTTTTTTTCCAATAGTTAAAAGTCCCTGTTATTTTTGCCAGAATCTTCAGAAGGTGAAATTTATTTCTTGCTGTCTACTAATAAGTTCTGTCAGTTATACCTGCAGCTTCAGATAAAAGTTAAAATGTAAGTCAAGTATTTCATACAATCCCCAAAAGATGAAGAATCAAGGGCTAATGTAGTCTATATCAGAAAAATGAAGCTTCCACATCCTTCAGTACTGTTTGGATAGAAATTCATAAACCCCAAAGATTGAACCTGATCATAGTGCTTCATTTATTCAAATAGCTTTCCTTCTTATATTTCCAATAACCTAATGAGGTTATTGGGCATATATAATTTTCCCATTTTGAAAATAAGAAAATTGAATCTCAGAGAATTTAAAATACTTGTCTTTCACTATAGTATAATTGATGATGGAAGACGTATATCCATCCTTGCTTTATTCTTTGTCATTAAATTTGCTTTCATTCATCATTGGTATCTTGTGTTCTTGGGGAGATCTGTGCACTCTAGAATCCTGAAGGTAGCAGGGTTTCCTATGTCTAGGAATAGTGGTACATTTCCTAGAACTAAGGCAATAGAGTAGATGTGGGTGAGGGAAAGAAAAAAATGTAAGCTATGGGAAGATCTGAATTTTAATCCAGGCTTCACTTCCATGTGACTTTATCTAAAATGCAGGAAACTATGGCTTTGGTAACCTGAATAATGGCCTCCAAATGTCTGAGTCCTAATCTTGGGAACCTGTGAATATTATATGGCAAAAGAAAATTTTCAGATGTGATTAAGTGAAGAATCTTGAGAAGGGGAAGTTATCATGGATCATCCAGAGGCTTTGATTCTAATTGCAATTTTCTTTACAAGAAGGAAATAGAAGATTTTGTTATGGAATTGGCCTACTAGACCTGTGCTGGGGTCCTAGTCCAGTCTGAGACCCCTTGTCTCTGCCAGGGAGGTTCCTTTTCCATTTGGATTTGCACATCCAATAAAGAAACAAATGCTGAGACTGGAACAGCACAAGCTTAATTCAGTGGCCAAAGAATGAAGGAGCAGTAAACTAGTTTGCAAATATACTTCTCAAACCAATTTGGGTGGAGACACCAAACGTACATGTGGGTCGAAGTAAAAGGGAGGGATTTGGAAAGTGTGGGAGGAATATTCATGAGTTTTCCAAGAACAGGTGTGGTTTGGACTCAGAACTGATGCAACTTCCTTTTTTAGTTCTTGTACTAGCTTTTCCTATTGTCTTGGCAATCGTCAACTGTCATGGCATAGGTGGGTTTGTCATTTAGCATGTTAATGCATTACAATGAGTATACACTGAGGTTCAAGGTCTACTGGAAGCCAAATCATCCCCATCTTGGGCCTAGTTGTTTCTAAACAGTTCTTGTTATTTTTCTTTCTCTTTACCACATCCTCCTAAAATTTAGATAAGAGTAATTGATTTCTATTTGAGGGAGGGAGAGGGGTATGATTATGGGGCAATAGCCTTGGCTACAATTCTAATACAAGAGAAGAAAAAGGCATTGTGATCATTGAAGCAACATGGAGGAAGGGCCCAAGAACCAAGGAATACAAAACATGCAGTTCTAGAATCAGGAAAAGACAAAGAAACAGATTACCTCTTAAAGACTTGGGAGGGAGAATGACTCTACTAATATCTTCATTTCAACCAGAGAAACTGATTTGGGACTTCTAATCTCTGTTAGGGAATGATTAACCAAAACTTCTTGCCTTAGCCAGGCATGCTGATAGCCACTTGCATGAGTTGTTTCCCAACAAGAAGTCCCAATAAGGAGCATGGTGCTGCCACTGAACCAGGAGAATTTGGGAGGGGCCAAAAGGAGGGAAGAAACCCACCACCCCATAAAATGTCCTGCCAACCTCCCAGGATCCTTCACACTGGAATCCATCTTGGCTGAGAGATGCATGTGCCACTAGAAAGGACCTTGAGTCAGACCAAATATGGGCACAAGCAAGATGATTAGCCAGAGACAACCCGGAAACTAACCCCATTATCATAAAACCTGAGACTGTGAGACACATGTCAGAGCAAGTTCTCCTGGGTCCCCTTACCCTGCTGCTTTCTTCCTGGGGATCCCTTCCCAATAAAGTCTTTTGCTTTGTCAGTACATGTGTTGTACAATATATCCTATAGCTTACACATAATAGTTTTTCCCTCTTAATCCCTTATTCCCATATTAGGGGGAGGGACAAGAAACACTCTTTGAGACTCAGAAAAATACTGTGAAGTTCAATTAACCTGAATTGGACATTTTATCTTCCTAAATTGTGTCCTTCTCACACTTATGAAACTGAATCTTAATCCCATATCCTCAAAGATGTCCTTTGGTGAATGGACACATTTCTTGGCATTCCCATCCTAATGCATGCCAATCTTGGAACATAACTTGTCAACCACACTAACCCTGCTACTAGAACCCACCAAATAGAATAAGCCATGTTATTAAGAGTCTTTGCCAACCCAATGACGTGTGATCTTGACAAGCTCTTTGGATACTCTACATTGAATAACTGCCTTCCCTTATCAGAATTAACCTCCCCAGTGAGACCAAGTTTCTTAGCTCCTTTCTTCTTGCCATAAGCTTTCTATACTTTCTATTTAACTGGAATCACCTCATAATATATCTGCTCCAATTTACCAATTCAAGTTCAGATCTTCTGTCCTAATTTGAAATTCAAAATTTCTTTATTAACAAAACTTGCCTTGTCATGAGATTTGAGGGAAAATTGATTTAAAGTTCAGTCTCTCTACTTTCTAGGTGTAAAATACTGAGCATATCCTCTAATATCACAAAATCAAAATTTACACTTAGTATAATATAAATAATAATGGCAGTACCAATTTCTTTGGTGGATATTGTTAGAAACTTATAGGCCATTGTTCATGCTAGTGCTTTGAAAAGTCTTACAAACTTTAATGAGTAAGAACATTTTTTTCCCTCTATTGCCAGAGAAATCCTAATAAGAAGTTCTTCCCCTGTTGGATATTATTTCTAGAATAACAGGATTGTAGGACACAGTCAAGTACACCTCCTCTGTATTTTCCTTTGCCTTACGAAGTCTCCTATTTCTCAAGTGTTACCTATTATTACTCATCACTACAACTTGAAGATGATTCATCTTATGAGCAGGGTTGGGAATCTCACAACGGCAAGTCTTAATGATGATGAGTTTCGTATGATAGTATTAAAAAAATGACCTCAAAACTCTTTGACATTCTTCTCATTGAAATGTATGTTTTATGCCCCCTTCCTTTGAGTCTGGTCTCTCTGACTGGATCAACAGATAATTGGCAATGGAAATGGCTGGTTTCCGGGCCCAGGCCTTAAGAAATGGCTAGCTACCATATCCTGTCTTTTGGGAAAATGACTCATAGAACACAGCTGCCATGCTGTGAGGAAACCACATGCAGAGATGTTCTGGCCAACAGTTCCATTTTAACTGCTGCATCAACCACTAGACATGAGGGTGAGTGGGTCTTTATATGATTGCAGCATCCAGCCTTGTGAGTAGTCCTTAGCCTTGAACTGTCCAAGCTGATGGTGCAAGGAACAGAGGTGAACTGTTGTTTCCAAGCCCTTCTTAACTTGCAAATACATGAGAAAAATGAGCAATTGTAATTACTATGTCATTGCATTTGGGATATTTATTTACATAGCAATACAAATTTGGGGTAAACGATCTTATGAGAGAAGACCTCTGTTAACATACCTAAGGAAAGAAAAGTTTTCTGTTATAATGCCTTCTGGGGCTCTGGGAGACAGTGTAGCCACTATATAACAATTTTGTGTATTTATGTGTATAGACAGGGGAGGTAACCACCTCATGTTAAAAAATATAGTCTTGAGGTCAAAGATTAGGAAGGAAAACTTAAGAAGAGATACAGAGTCAAGATTCAGAGACAAGGGGTTAGCAAGTCAAAGAAAACCAAAAGACAAAAAGAAGGCTAAAATAGGCTGATTGAAGTGTCACTTGAGCAAATAATCGGAAAAGTTTTTTTTTTTTTACCCATAGTTTCTCTTTTACATATTCCTAATGCCTAATACTTCATGTTGGCAAGGCAGGTCAGATTCATAAAAATATCTTACTGAGATAATTTTATCGTTCAATGTATGCTATAGCACACATAACCTGAGAATATCCATCATGCTGGGCCCAAATTTGTGACTTTGCAGGAAACAATTGTTCTTTACAATCCAACCTACATTTCTCAATAACACAGCAAGGATCTTGACCTATAAAAGCTTGTCCCTGAGCAAAATAGATTTACAGCAAAAGGACAAGATGTTTCCCTCAGCAAAACAATAGTTACAGTTTCCATAGTTATGGGCTGGACTGAAGTGTCAGATCAGTCAACAGCCTATGGTGATAAAAATGAACTTACAAAAAAATTTCATTGAGTGCATGAGGGATCTGCAGGCAGAGTTTAAAATGTTTTCAATGACTTGATTTACATGTTAAAAATGCAGGTTCCTGGGACCCATTCTGAGGGGTTCCAGTTCTAGATTTATGGTGTGCATATATATTTTCGCCAAACACCCAGGGTGATGTTGACAGATAATGATATATGAGAATCAATAATCTCAATTCTGAATTTTTATGGGCTTCAGGATTGAGTTATATGTATTAATATTGATATTTAACACATATCTAAAGTTTTTAGAAATCCCTTCCCTTTCTCTCCCCATATCTTGTCTGTGGAAGATGCAGAAATGTACCTCTCACACTCTTCAAGACAGAAATTGTTGATAGGCTATGTTGATTATGGTTTTCTGGAACTTGCCAGTTATAACTCCTTAAGTTGTGCTATAGAGTTTGAGTTTAGGCCACACTTTTCATGATGGAGCAAGCTCGTCATTGATGGGTCAAGACCAATGAGTATTCATCTGAAGGGCAATCTTTGCTCCAGAGCTCTCCACTGGTCTTGTAGAGGCTCTTATATATATACCTCACAATTTCACAGTTGACCCCATCTGACTTTCCCTGCCAGATGGTCTGGGAACAAGTCTGCTTCTGTCTGATTTAGGTGCCACTCAGGTGCTACTCCACAATAATTCTTTACACTCCTAACTTAATTTCAGCATCTGCTTTCCAAAGGACTCAACTGATAGAACTTTCCCTTCAACTTCCTAAACAATTTAGTCCTAAAACCATTAGGTAAGGTCAAGCATGGTAGTCATCCACCTGGAAGAACCGCTTTGTATGGGGTGTCCAAACTCAAGCTGAAGACGGTATCTATATGAGATGGGCTGCCATGGGGAATCAAGCCAATTGAGTGAGGAAGGCAGCCATATCTGTGTGTGGCTCAGTTTAGGGTTTCAGAACCCAAGCAGGGTAACGTGAGTGTCTATGTGGAGGAGTGTCATTGTTGGACATTGGAGTATAAGTAGGATAAGGAGTGTCCATGTAGGGTGAGAAGGTGGGGAGTTAAAAGCTTGGTATGGACGGTCAGAGCCCAACAGAGTGAGAAGGGCATCTACCTGTACGGACACTCCAACTGAGGAGTAAGAGCCCAAGGAGAGAGAACAAAACTGTAGCCAAGGAAGGTGGTATGGGAATTCAGAGCTTGAGGGTGCCAATGGCATGCAGATTAATGAGGTAAGGAGTCTATCTGCAAACGGGAAGTGTTGAGGGAGAGGAAGAAGCTAGCAGGTTAAATCAGGAGTCCATGCAGGCAAGTCAGTAGCAATGGCAATAAGAGATTAGTTGCCTAGAGGAAAATTGATTAAATAAATTAGTATATTAAGGAAAGGGAGAGCTTTACTGTAAGGGAATGGAGTTACAAATATGGAAAGAAAAATTAGAATGAACCCTGTGATGCTGGATAGGAAACATCAGATTGGAAATATTACTGTCAATTCATGAATTTAAGGATTTCAATAATAGAGATAATAGATATCAATGTATTTGTAAATCTCTCCCTCTTCACACATCTATGTGTTTGTGTCTATGTGTATGTGTGAATGTGTAGGCATCTCAAAGATCTATATAGGCATCTATTATACAGGTATATCTCATATATATATATATATATATATATATATATATATATATATATATATACACACACACTCATATATAAATCTCATTTATGTCATGTCCACACAAACATTTATCTATGTGTGTGTGTGTGTGTATATATATATATATATATATATATATATATATATATATATTATAGGGAAATAGTGATAGGGATAGATACATTGACACATAACTTAGGTCTTTCCACTGAAAGTGTCATGGTGATACTTCTAGTTCTACATGTTCTTCTAGAATGATAGCATTCTCTCCCTTCAAAAACTGAAGTCTGTTTTTCCTTCCTTTGAAATTATGCATGGATTTATGTTTGTCTCAGCAGATAGAATATCTGAGTTTAAAGGCTAGAACATGAATGGGAGTATAGCTTGTCCTTAGTACTCTTTTTCTTGAGACATTCACCCTTAGAACCCAGCTACCATGTTGTGAGGAAACTCAGTCCTCATGGAGAAGTCACTTATAGGTGTTTTGCCTGACAGCTAAAGTTAATGTCTCAGTTTACATCCATCAACCACTCCACATGTGAGTGAGTAAATGTCAGATGACTTTGTGCCCACTCAGCTGATACCCAGTGGAGCAGAGACAAGCTGAACCTGGCAATCCCTGTCCAAGTGCATATTTGTAAGCAAAATGAATGTTGTTTTAAGCCAATGTTTTAAGCCATTGACTTTTGATATGGTTTATTATGGAGCATTAAATGATTGGAACATTTGTTAAGAGTCCTGTTTTGGACATCTTTATCTTTGAGATGCCAATTAAAGAGAACAGGAGAATGGCTTCTGGTAAGGTTAGAAAGTTAAGAAAGGATTTGGGGGGAGGGCATATTAAATATTCATTGATTCGTTCATTGATTCATTTGACAATGAAATGATTGGAATGCCATTTTCAGAAGAGAAAGTGAATTGGAGTAGTCAGAAAAGCAGAAATGGGAAGCCTCATTAGAAAGCTAGTGAAGTAGGCTCAACAAGGGATAGCTGTGGCTTGAACCAGAGTGCTGAAAATACATAAAAAGAGTTATGAAAGAATCTGAGGGCTATTTATGAGATATGATAACCAGGATCATAATTAATCTCCTTATTCTTACTTCTCTTTCACATACAGATATATGCTGCTCATCTATTGACCCATGGACAAAAATTCATCTTTGATATATGATTATAATAGACTTTAAAATGGCATGATTATCAGTACAGAGATCATAGCTATTAACTGGTACTAATCACCTTTGGCCTAATAAAAAGACCAATAGAATAAATGTCCTGAAAACTGAATTATACTGTTTTGGCCACTTAATTCTCTGAATCCAACTTCTGCATCTGTAAATTAGAAACAATGGTATTTGTGTTTCAGGTAAAGATTAAATAAACTATCTGGACAGCCAAAGATGGTGCTTGAAATAGAGTTGATACTCAATATATGTTAACTGGATCTGAATTTTAGGAGCTATGAGTATACTTCAGAATATATGATTGATAGGTACAGACCTTGGCTTCATATGTTTATCTAATATAATTACCACTCCTCTCTGCTAACCTTCCATTCAATAACCTATTAGGAACTCAGTAGGACTGCAGTAAGCTAATTGACCAGATGTCACTGGGAAGCTGGAGGCCATCCAGGGATAACAATGGAACTAGAACTCTTGTTAACAGAAGAAACACAGACCCTGTATTCTTAATCCTTTGCCCAGGCACAAAATGATTTTATTTCAACACAGAGACTGGAACTGCTTATTTAGTGTGTCTCTCTCACACATTCTGGCCCATCAGACAATCAGTTAAAGGCTACTCCACCACCATATTGGCTGCCTTCAGCAAAGATCCTCCTGAAAACCCTTGCCTGGTTGCTTGGCTGATATGTGGACACACACAGAGATAAACTGCAGTATCTCCAAAATAAATAAACAAATATAGAGACTAGCACATTGGAGGACAAACAAGACTGTATACAACGCATCTATCCTTTTCAACCCTATAATACACTATTTTGAAACTCTGGGAAAGAGACGGTTACTTCTCTACCTTACTATGCTGAAAATTTTACCATACATCACAGCACCCGAAATATACTTCAGAACTTACCTGGAAGATGAATGATGCTAAATTGGCCTTTTCATCTGGGGCAAGTGAAAGGTTGAATAATTTTATCTCAAGAAATTGAAACAAGTGTCCAAGCTATAACTCTATTGCAAAGGTTGCCAAAAGTATCTGAAGTATTGTTTGCTGGACTACTTCCAGCTTGAGTTACTAATTTATTTACTCATTCACTTATTTACTACTTTTCAGGCTTTTTACTAGAGATGGAAGATGTAAAATAGAATTCACTGCATTTCCTGAGGTAGTATTCTAGTTGGAGATGAGGTATGCAGATAAATATGTCTACTAATAATTTTTGTACCATGGGATAAATGTCAAAATATTTCAAAGCACTCTGAGTAGAAGAGGATAGATAGATAGGTAGTTAGATAGATAGATGACATAGAACATATAGAGATGTTCACAATTATGCTTTAGGGTCTTGGGAAGGCATTTGATTGTGCAGTCAATCTGGCCAATTAGTATGACTAAGATAATCTCCTCCCCTGCCCAACACCTGAAGAGATATATATGGTTTCTTTCTCACATGGATAATATTTCTGCCCGTTCGAGGGGCAGGCTTCCTAGGTTAAAATCCTGGTTCTGCTGCTATCTAGCAATGATGCCTTGGGCAAATTCCCTGCTACTTAGCCTCAGTTTCCCAGCAAAAATTAGCAGGGCTCAAGCTTTATGTGAGGACAGGAAAAATAAGTATTTCTCTTATTCTCACACCTTCACAACCACTCTCAGATGGGACATGTTTTTGTGAAGGGGTAGAATCTTCTTTCACATCATCTCTGCAGCTTTTTCTCACCACTCTGACCCATATTTGAACCTCTTAAAAACAGCCACAGAAAAGGAATCATTTGTCTTTCTTAAAATTCTCCCAGAGGCAAGAACACAAAAAACATTTCACTTGTCAATACTGTTTAATACTTGGTAGAGTAAATGTAAATCTGATGTTTTCTTAGTCAGTTGCTGATGGCTTTTCTTGGACAATGACGTATCCCCAGACTCTTTGACATTTCATTTTATATTCATGAGGCTGCCAGCTCTTTTCTGTAACTGCAAGTCAGAATAACAAGATCTTGCCTGCTTATTTAGAACAACCTGCTTAATAACTGACAGCCTAAACCTGACACAGCCTATGAGTCACGCAAGTTGGTTTTTGCAGTGAGATTGGAATATTTTGTCCCTAAAACATAAGGTACACACTGAAAATATCCTCAAAGGTGGTGACCCAGAATGATAACTCTAAAGGTGAGGATTCTTTGTGAAATCATGACACTGGGATTCTTGGAGTCCCAGAGATATAAATAATGAACTTTATACCTTTAAGAGTCATAACCATCCACAGTGACAGTAGAACACACGGAAGAAACATTTGGTGGGCAAAATAAACTTCTGTCTAATTCATTCAACTAAAAAACATTGCTGAATAATAAAGGTACATAGTGTTCTGCCACAGAATTTTCTCTTGGAAGGCAGCTGGGGATAGCAATTGTGGTAAAGGAATCACATAGATTGAACCCTTTCTCTAGCATTCATTTAGCTGTGTTTTCTTGGGACAGTTAGCTAACATTTCTGAGCCTTGATTTCTCTTGTGTAAAATGGAGATGACTTTCATTTCACCATTTTTTTTTAAGAATGATAAGTGAGAACAATGTATATCAAATATTAGCAAAATGCTGGCACATATCAGGTGTATACATTGATCTTGTTTCTTTTTGGTAGAGTTATCATCGTCATCAACATCATCAAGATCACTGTCATCAATATCATCATGACTGTCATTTCTTTCCTCTCCCAAACCATTATTCAGGTCTACAAAGCCTTCTGTAATTTGGTCCCTGCCTGGCTCTCAGGCTTTAAATCCTGCCGTTCCACCTGTATCATTATATTCTAGGAATATTTTATTTCTTCCTGTCCAAGCACATTCTTGCCTAAAGTTTTCTGTAGTAGCTGTTCCCAATGCATGAGATTCTCTTCCTCTATGCTTTTGTAGAGTTGGTTTATTTCATTATTCAGGTCTTAGCATACAGATCACTTTCTCCTCTGACTACTCAATCTCTCTTTATCATGTTCCCTTTATCTATCTATCTATCTATCTATCTATCTATCTATCTATCTATCTATCTATCTATCATCTATCATCTATCTATAATTTTTCTATCTATATATTTATTTTCTCAGAGCTTTCGTCATAATTAATTTGCTTCCTGGGTGTTTACCCATCCCCACATAAATGCTATCTCCATGAAAGCATTGATTTTTTTCCTGGTATTTTACTGTTGTTAAAATTAACTCATGGCTGATTGGGATTGACATATATACAGTAATATGTATAAAATGGATAACTAATAAGAACCTGCTGTATAAAAAATAAAATAAAATTCATGTCAGCCTCAACAGAGAAAAAATAATTAACCCATGGTAGAAACTAAGAAAAATACTTATTGAGTAGATGATATAATTTATCAATCAATTAATTGATCTATTAATTAATAAAAGGTTATACTTCAGTGGAATACTATCGACTTTGGAGTCAGACATATCTCAATCCAAATCTGGCTACACCTTAATAGGTTTGGACCAATGTTTTAATCACTAAAGCTTTGGTTTGTCCATTTATAACATCATAGTTTTCATAAACCCTCACAGAATTTTATGAGGATTTAGATGAAAACGTGCTGATAATACTACTTAAGAATCATCCTGGAACACAGATAACAACAAATATTCATTACTGTGAAGACCAAATGCCAGCTAACACCACATTTAGCTCAATATCAGCATTTTACCCATGATGCAAGGTATCTGCATATTTTGTGTACATGCTTTCAGAAAACTTAGATTTTGGAGATGAGTTATTCAGCATTGTAAGCTCCAAGCATTTTTAAAATTCAAATATATTTTACTTTTTTAAAGTTGTAATATTCATCCTTTTAGGTGTACAATTCACTGGTTTTTATTATATTCACAAAGTTTTTCAACCATTACCACTATATGATTACAGAACATTTTTATAACCTCAAAAGACACCCCACATCATCAGCAGTCAGGCTCAAATCCTCTCTCCCTACACCTTGTGTTGATCACTAATGTACAATCTGTACCTATAGATTTTTCTATTCTGGACACTTCATGTGAATGGAATCACAATATGTGACTTTATGTCTTTGGCTTCTCTAATTTAATGTTTTCAAGGTTCATCCATGCTGTACCATGAATCAGCACTTCATTCCTTTCTAGCACCAAATAATGTTCAATTGTGTAGATATGCTATGTGTTGCTTATCTGTTAAAAAGTTGATAAGCATTTGGAGCTCATCAAATAACTGGAGTTTCCACATTTTATCTATCATGAGTAATGCTGCTATGAACATTAATGTGTGTTTGTGTATAGATATACATTTTCATTCCTCTTGGGTACATACCTAGGAGTGGAAATGGCAAGTCATGTTACAATTTTATATTTAACATTTTGAAGAACTGTGAAACTGTTTTCCAAGTTGCTGCACGATTTCATATTCTAATCCACAGTGTACGAGGGTTCCAATTTATCCACATCTCCACCAAGACTTGTTATTGTCTCACTTTTTGATTATAGCCATCCTAGTGGGTATGAAATGATATCTCTTTGTGGTTTTGATTTGCATTTTTTAGTGACTAATGGTGACTAGCATATCTTCATGTACTTCTTGGCCTTTTGCATATCTTCTTTGAGAAATGTCTACCCAAATCTATCATTTAACTGAATAGTTTATTCATTATTGAACTGTTAGAATATTTAAAAAAATATGTTCTGGATATAAATTCCTTTTCAGTTGTATGATTTCCAAATGTTTTCTCCCATTCTGTGGGTTTCAGTTTTCAAACAAAAGTTTTCTTGCTTTGGTAAAGTTCAATTTATACTAATTTTTCTTTTGTCACTTTGTTTTAGGTTTTATATATTTAGAAATTTCCTAATCCAAGATCACAAGATTTACCCCTATATTTTCATGCAAATATATATATATATTAATTTGAGCTCTTACATTCTTACATTTAGATCTTTGATTCATTTGAGTTTTTTTTTTATATATGATGTGTTGTAGAGGTAGAATTATATTATTTTGCATATGAATATTTGCTGAAAATACTATTCTTTCCACATTGCATTTTCTTGGCACCCTGAAAAAGAATCACTTGACCATAGATATTTGGGTTTATTTACAGACACTTAATTCAAGTCCATTGATCTCTATCTTTATCCTTATGCCAGTACCACATGGTCTTAATTACTGTACCTTAGTAGTAAGTTTTGAAATCAAGAAGTGTGAGTTCTCCAACTTTGTTCTTCTTTAAGCATGTTTTGAGCATTCTGGTCCCTTGCGTTTCACATCAGTTTTATGATCAGCTTGTTAACTTCTGCAAATAAAATGCATATGGGATTTTAATAGGGATTTTGTTGAATTTGTAGATCTATTTGGTGAATATTACTATCTTAGCAATACTGAGTCTTCCAATCCAAGAGTATGGAATGTCTCTCCATTTATTTAGGTTTTTAATTTCTCTCAAAATTTTTTTGTGATTTTCAGTGTCCAAATCTTATTAAATTTCTTTCTAAATATTTTATTATTATTATTATTTTAACATCTTTATTGGAGTATAATTGTTTTATAATGGTGTGTTAGTTTCTGCTTTATAACCAAGTGAATCAGTTATACATATACATATGTTCCCATATCTCTTCCCTCTTGTGTCTCCCTCCCTCCCACCCTCCCTATCCCACCCCTCTAGGTGGTCACAAAGCACTGAGCTGATCTCCCTGTGCTATGCGGCTGCTTCCCATTAGCTATCTATTTTACATTTGGTAGTGTATATATGTCCTTGCCACTCTCACTTTGTCACAGCTTACCCTTCCCCCTCCTCATAACCTCAAGTCCATTCTCTAGCAGGTCTGTGTCTTTATTCCTGTCTTGTCCCTAGGTTCTTCATGACTTTTTTTTTTCTTAGATTCCATATATATGTGTTAGCATACAGTATTTGTCTTTCTCTTTCTGATTTACTTCACTTTGTATGACAGACTCTAGGTCCATCCACCTCACTACAAATAACTCAATTTCGTTTCTTTTTATGGCTGAGTAATATTCCATTGTATATATGTGCTACATCTTCTTTATCCATTCATCTCTCGATGGACACTCAGGTGGCTTCCATGTCCTGGCTATTAAATATTTTATTATTTTTGATGTTATTTTAAATAGCATCTGAATTCATTCCCATGCTGCTCATTGTTAGTGTAGAGAAATACAATTGATTTTTATGTATTGGCCTTGAATTCTGCAAACTTGCTGAACTTGTGGACTTGAGCACTAGTGGACTTTTTGGTGTATTCTTCAGTAGTTTCTATTTATAAGCTAATGACGTCTTCAAATAGAGATAGTTTTGCTTCTTCTCTTGCAATCTGGATGTTTTTTATTTATTTTTCTTTCATATGAACTAAAGCTAGATTGTCCAATACAGTGCTGAATAAAAGTGCTGAGACTAGCCAACCTTGTCTTGTTCATGATCATACAGTATTACAGTCATGTTCATAAGATAGCATTGGAAACATTGTTACATTAAAAAAATTACCTGTAATGTAGGCTGATAGGCTGATATGCAGTTTCTCCAATTATGAGAGAGAGCAAAATACTGTTCAATAATGTAATTCTTTGAAAGTAAAGTTATAAGACAGTAAGAAAACTAACATACTAATTTTATATTAAATATCATTCACCTTATGCCAATGAAAGGATAGACTATCCACTTCAGTACAATTCTTCACACGATGTCCTACACAATGAATATTTAGGCAATGATAATTATGGTAACAAAAAATGACTCATACAGTTTTGTTGTACAGTTATTAGATTTTCACATGAAGAAACACACATACACAACAGATAAGTTTATTTATGGTACATCATAATGATTACTTACTATTCATTAAGTGGAAGTTGATCACCATCATTCATCCTTGTCTTCATGTTGAGTAGACTAAAGAGAGGAGGAAGATGAGTGGTTAGACTTGTTCCCTCAGGAGTGGCAGAGGCAGAAGAAATGGAGGAGGTGGAAGGGGATGCAGGAGAGGCAGGCACACTTGGTGAAATTTTATGGATAAACAGTGTAATTTCTGTCTGACTATTTTTGTTTTTTGCATTTTCATTTATCTGAAAATGTTTCTATATGGTACCAATTATTCCTCCACCGTTTGATTTAGTTTCAGTGCCTGTATCATAGAAGGGTTCAAGTTGTAAAAGAAGTCAAATACTATCTTGAATAATCAGAACCCATCTGCCAGATTGTCTAATGTTAATTTGTTTTCTAGCACTGCTTCTTCTACATCTTCTTCCTCATCTGGCACTGCTCCAGAAACACTCATTTCCCTCAAGTCATTTTCTGTTAATTCCTCTGGTGTGGTGTCTATTAGCTCTTGAATTTCTTCAAAATCTATATCTTGAAATCTCTTACCCACAACTTTCTTTACCATATTTACAATCTCTTTCATGTTTTCCTTGATTGGCTTGGTCACAAATCCTGTGAAGTCATGCACAACATCTGGACATAGTTTTCTCTAGCAGGGATTTGTTTCCAGCCTAATAGCTTTCATGGCTTTTTCTATAACAACAATGGTATCTTCAATGATGTAATCCTTCTAGATTTTCATGATATTCTCTCTATCAGGGTTCTTTTCCATAGCATTGACAATTCTTTCCATAGAGTACTGTGTATAATAAAACTTAAATGTTCTTATGATCTCCTGATCTGGAGGCTGAATTAGAGATGTTGTTTTGGGGCAAGAAGACCACTTTGACAGCTTCACTGTTGAACTCGTGAGGCTGTGGGTAGCCAGGGACATTGCCCAATATTAAAAGAACTTTAAAGGTAGTCCCTTATTGGCAAGGTACTTCCTGACTTCAGGGACAAAATAATAATGGAACCAATCCAGAGAACAAGTTTTCCTTGTGTAGTTCTTCCTGTTGTACCAACAAAAGACTGGCAGCTGGTGTTTATTTCTTCCTTCAAGGCTGGGGGTTATCAGCTTTATGGATAAGGGAAGTTCTGATCATAAACCCAAATTCATCTGCACAAAACAGTAGAGTTAGCCTATCCCTGCCTGCCTTAAATCCTGGTGCTCACCTCTCTTCCTTACTAATAAATATCCTTGGTGGCATTTTTTTCCCCAAAAATAATGCACTTTCATCTGTATTAAAAAGCTGTTTGGGCAGATATCTTTTCTCCTCAATAATTCCTTAATGGCATCTGGGAATTTGCTGCCTCTTGGTAGGCAGAATCTGCTTCTCCTGTTATTGTGACATTTTTAAAGCCAAACCTCTTTCTAAAATTATCAAACCATCCTTTTCTGGCATTCAATTCTCCAACTTTACATCCTACATCTTCCTTTTGTTTTAGGTTGTTATATAATGACTTTGCTTTTTTTCAAACCATATTAGAGTCTATAGATTTGTCTTCTTATAGCAATACTGCACCCACATAAAAGTTGTATTTCCAATAAGAGACAAAAAGGTATTTCACAGAAAGTGCAAGGTTATCATGCCTGCTGGTGTAGCTGCAATGACAACTTCACAAATTTTCCTTTTCTTTTTTCCAATGGTCTCTATGTTGGATTCATTTAACTTTAAATGGCGGGCAACAGCAGCTGTAGACCTCAATCTACTGTACATATGAAGCAATTCAATTGTTTTCTTGTAATGTTATGACTTTTCTCTGCTTCTAGGGAAAAATTCCCTAGAATAGCAGCACTTCATATGGCCCCATGGTGTTATTCAAAGTTTACCGTATATTGCACGAAACACAAAACATATGTGAGAACAACGAGAGATCACTTTTTACTGTGATACACAATTTACTGGAGAGACAAACTGCTCATACAGAGATGATTAGCATCACACAGCATTTTAAGTGGATACTTGCAGCTCTTCAGCTCACCGCAATCGCAACAGAAATTGGCTATATAATTATTATAGTAGTACAGTATGTACTACGGTTAATTTTATGCAGTTATAATTTACTACAGCATCTTTACATTTGTTTACATTTCTCTCAACTGCAAATGGTGCCAAGTAGGGTCTATAGCGTTTGAGTGTGTAAATTTTTACAAAATTGAACTTTTTATAATAGATTTGTGTATATTTGATGGTAGTAAATTATAAAGTAGACTAGTATCTAAATATATTTTATGTGCTTATGACCTACTTAACTTTATCTTATTTTTAAAATATTTCTAGGCTGTATGGTTCATCTGTGATTTTTTTTTTCAAATTGTAACAAATCTTCAAAAATGTTTCCAATACATTTATTGAAAAAAAATTTTGTGTATAAGTGGACTCTCACTCTTCAAACTCGTGTTGTTCAAGGGTCAACTGTATCATTCTCTGTCTTTAATAATAATTTTTGGCTTAAAGTATATTTTATCTGATATTAGTACAGCCACCTAAGTTCTCTTTATTGTTCAGTTGATTTATTTTTTTCACATTTTTATTTCAATCTATTTGTATAATTGAATGTAAAGTATAGCTTTTGTAGATAGAGTATAGTTTTATATATTTTTTCTATTCTTGCAATTTCTAAATTTTAACTAGATAATTGGAGTATTTACTTAATTTTCATTTAATGTAATTCCTACATGTTAGGATGTCTGCCATTTTTCCATTTGTTTCCAACGTGCTATATGATTTTGTTTCTCTTACTCCAGTTTGTTTCTTCATTATTGTCTTATGTTGAATAGATATTTTATAGTATCACATTTTAATTGTCTTGTATTTTTATTTCATATATATATGAAATGAAAATATATATACACATATATTTTTATTTTCTCAGTGGTTTCCCTGGGGGTTATCATTTATTATCTTAATTTATAACACTATTTTGGATTAATAACAACTTAATTATAATAATATATAAAAATTTGTCGTTGTTTATCTGTATCCTTCCTTTTTTAAAAAAAATTTATTGGAGTACAGTTGCTTTACAATGTTGTGTTAGTTTCTACTGTACAACAAAGTGAATCAGCTATACATATACATATATCTCCTCTTTTGTGGATTTCCTTCCCATTTAGGTCACCACAGAGCATTGAGTAGAGTTCCCTGTGCTATAGAGTAGGTTCTCATTAGTTGTCTATTTTACAAATAGTATCAATAGTGTATATATGTCAATCCGAATCTCCCAATTCATCCCACCCCGCCTTTCCCCTTGGTATCCATACATTTGTTCTCTATGTCTGTGGCTCTATTTCTGCTTTGTATTCATTGTAGCACTATTTACAATAGCCAGGATATAAAAACAACCTAAATGTCTATCAACAGAGAAATGGATAAAGAAGATGTGGTACATATATACAATGGAATACTACTCAGTCATAAAAAAGGAACAAAATTGGGTCATTTGTAGAGACATGGATGGACCTAGAGACTGTCATAAAAGGTGAAATAAGTCAGAAAGAGAAACACAAACATCATATATTAACACATATATCCTTCCTTTTTTTTATACTATTATTGTCATACAAATTACGTCTTTTTGCATTGTGTGCCCATCAACACAGATTTATAACTGTTGCCTTGTGCAGATATTTTTAAATACAGATAGGGGAAAAAGAGATATAAAAATATTTACACTACCTTTTATATTTATCAATATAGTTAAGATTAATGGCATCTTTTATTTCTTCCCATGAATTGAAGTTACTCTCTAGTATTATTTCATTTCAGCCTGCAGGACTCAATTCAGTATTTCTTGTAGGGCAGCAGTCTACTAGTGGTAAATTCTTTCAGTTTTTGTTTATCTGGAATGTCTTGATTTCCTCTTAATTTTTAAAGGATAGCTTTGTTACAGCAGAAATTATTGGTTGATAGTCTATTTTATATTTCAGCAGTTTGAATGTGTCCTCCCATACCTTCTGACCCCCATGTCTTGTGATATAAGGTCAGTCTTAACATTATAGAGGATTTCTTCATGCCTCGTCTTTCTCTCTCTCTCTCATATGTTGCCTTTGGCTTTTTTACTGATCATGATGTGCTCAGGTGTGAATTTCTTTGAGCTTATCCAACTTGGGGTTTGTTATGCTTCTTGGATATGTAAACTGATTTCTTTCATATTAGGACATTTTTGGGCCATTTTTTTTCAATTATTCTTACTGCTCCTTTCATTCTCTATTTTCTTTCTTGGACTGCCATTATGCTGAGAATTCATATGCAAGTGTATATTGATACTCTTGAATATGTCCCACAAGTATCTGAAGCTCTGTTCATTTTTTCTTTATTTATTTTTTTCTTTCTCTTCCTCAGACTGGATAATCTCAATTAACCTTTATTCAGGAATGTTCATCTTTTTCTGCTTGCTCAAATATATTGAACCTCTCCAGTGAATTTTTTTTCTTTTCAATTAATATACTTTTCAGCTACAGAATTTCTGTGTAGTTCTTTTAAAATTGTATACCTTTTTTTTATTATTCTTCATTTTGTAAAACATCATTTTTATACTTTTCTTTAGTTCTATAAACATAGTTTTCCTTAGGTTTTTGACCATGTTTAAAATATCTGGAAGTATTTTTCTAGTAAGTCTAATATTAGAGCTTTCCAAGATATGGCTTCTGTTGACATGCTCCCTTTGTGTATGGCCCTTCCCTCTAAGATCAGGACCAAGACAAGGTTATCCATTGTCACTACTTTTATTCAACATAATTCTGGAAGTCCTAGCCACAACAATAAGGGAAGAAAAAGAAATAAAAGCAATCCAAATTGTAAAAGAAATGAAGCTGTCACTGTTTGCAGATGACATGATACTATACACAGGAAATCCTAAAGATGCTACCAGAAAACTACTAGAGCTCATCAACAGATTCAGTAAAGTTGCAGGATACAAAATTAATACACAGAAATCTCCTGGATTTCTATACAATAACAACAAAAGATCAGAAAGATAAATTAAGGAAACAATCTCATTTACCATTGCATCAAAAAGAATAAAATACCTGCTCCATACACTCTTGTTTCTTTGTATTCCTCATAGTTTTTGTGTAGAAATCTAGACATTTTAAACAATATAATCTGGAAATTCTGGAAATCAAATACTCCACTATTCCTAAGATTTGCCATTATTGTTTTTTGTAGTTGTTTTTAGTTTGTTTAGTGACTTTTCTGAAATATTTCTATGAAGTATATATTCTTTTTTGTTTGTGACCACTGAAGTATCTATCCATTTAGTTTAATGGTCAGCTTATGATATGACAGAGATTGCCTTAAATGTTTGGAACCAATACATTTCCCAGTCTTTCACAAAGAGTTCAGTATGCATGTTAGGGCAAGAATTTAACACTAAGTCATAGATTTAATAATTCCACCTTAGCTTTAACTTTCTGTTGCACGGCCTCAAAATTAGGCAAAGCTGAGAACTTATTGTTTTCTTTCGTCTTTTCTGAGCATGAATACAGCCTCATACCCATATTCCTATACACGCAAGTGCCCTTTTCGAGTCTCAGGAATGTAACAGAGCTTTTCAAAGCCCTCTATAAATTTCTCATTTCCAAGATATTCCTCTTAAACTTCTTGATTAACCTATCAGTCCCAATTGTTGTCTACTGTGCAGTCAGCTATGATGTTCAACAATTGCCTCTGATTATTTTAGACAAATGCCCCTTTGGAAAAGGTTGTTTGCATTTGGTAAACTCTCAGTAATGTCAAATAAAGACAGCCTTGCAAGTGGGGTCTTCCAGGGAACTACCAGTTTAATAATGTCAGTTCTATGGGAATGGGACTTTGAAGGACCTCTAACCATTTTTCCCCCTTTTTTGGCTTCAGACTGGTGGTTTTCACAGTGATTGCAGTCTGTTGATTTTTAAAACTATCCTGGAGCTGGGAAGAGAGGAAAGGGACTGGGAAAATTAAGGTGTCACAAGCTCACTGTTTTTACTGAGATTCAGCCGTTTGCCTTGAATACATATTTCCTGAATAACTGCAAGCCTTTAGTTAATTTCCTGTGTTCTGAGAAGATGTTTCTTATAACTTTATGCCCGTATATTCTCTCTCATTTTACAGAGAAGACAATTTTTGGAGGTCCTTACACCACCATTTTTATTGAAGTTCTGCTCCACATAATTTTATGCAGTACTTATATATATATATATATATAAATCGCTAATAAACATCTTTTAGAAAACAAATATAAATTGAATACATATAACATAGACATATTTGACATAAAAGGACAATCATTTCCATCATTTTGTAGATTTCTATATATGATGGTCAAGACATTTGGCATGCAAATCTAGAAGTATCTGTGATAGCTATTTTATTTTAAGAACACCTCATTAGTCTATCACCAGCTAATTTATCCCAACAGGAAGTGAAGTAAAAAAAAATAGTAATGGAGAACACATCTTTGAATCTCGCTGCTTTTGTCAATTCATTTGTTCACTTATTCATCCCATGGACATTAACTATGCTTGGCACTGGGGATAAAATTCCCAAGAATATGCTGACCCACATATATCTTATATTCTGTTGAAGAAGACATGTGCATAAAGGTGCAATTGCAGTATTTTACTATGAATAGAGACATGTACAAATTGCTTTGAGAATGAAGAGAGCTTGATTAAATCTATCTTGGTTGGGAAGGATATTTCCATGTTGGTAATGGCATTTTGGTTGAAAATGTTAAGATTAAATAAGTCTCTGCCAGAAGAAGCTATGAACTTAAGAGAGGACAACATTAAACATTATTTTATTGTAAATTAAGAAGAATCATTTTAAATACATTTTTGACAAATACTAGTTAAATCAGTTAAATCAGTCAAGTCAAAGATCTGGCTTCCAGATAAAGAAATGGAGAGCTTACAAAGACTATATATATTATCAGTATTTCTTTGTCCCCACCCCCTCTTCTCTTAGTACTAGCCCTTCTAAGCATCACACATGTTTCATATTATAAAACTAACAATCTGCTTTATTGTGTATTATGTATGTGTACATCTCTGTTCTCTATTATATTACAACTCCAACCTCTATATCCCCACAGAAAGAGCACTGTGCCATGCATGTTGTTTGTACACACCAAGCATTTGATAATAGAAAAGAAAACCATGGGACAACACTATAAAATCCCACAGCAGATTCTGGAGTATATTATAAAATTATTGAGTCTGGAATGGGTTTCTCATGCAACCCTTTCAGCAGCCTCAATTCTTTTTTTTTTTTTTAACATCTTTATTGGAGTATAATTGCTTCACAATGGTATGTTAGTTTCAGCTTCACAACAAAATGAATCAGTTATACATATACATATATTCCCATATCTCTTCCCGCTTGCGTCTCCCTCCCTCCCACCCTCCCTATCCCACCCCTCCAGGCAGTCACAAAGCACCGAGCTGATCTCCCTGTGCTATGCAGCTGCTTCCCACCAGCCATCTACCCCACGTTTGGTAGTGTATATATGTCCATGCCTCTTTATCGCTTTGTCACCGTTTACCCTTCCCCCTCCCCATAGCCCCAAGTCCACTCTCTAGTAAGTCTGTGTCTTTATTCCTGTTTCACAGACAAGAATGTTTTGAAAATGATGGTCTGCAAAATCATCTTCAGGAGTGAAGGCCAATCAAAGTAACCTCTATCCCTGAAATAAGTCATTTACAGATTTTGTTTGTCTAATCTTTCTTCACAATTTACAATAAGCATAGTCCATACATCTTAAATTGAAAAGCTACATGAAAAATTAGTTTGATCTGAAAAATGTAATCATCATTTCTTTTTATCCAAATGTTTACATATTCCTTCAAATAATGTTTCATGTAATGAGTCATTGGATATTTGTATTCAACAGTAAAATTTGAGAATCAAATGAAAACGTTGATGTGTCCCATAATTATTCATAATGAAAGTCACAACCTAATTACAAAACAGGTGTTTAGTTTTACAAGCACAAAGTTAAAATGATTAATTTTCAACCCTCACAAATTAGAGATCACATGTAAGAATCAGGCCTACTATCTTTCTTTAAAAGTTCAGGTTACCTGTGAAGTAGCAGCAGTCTCCTTGAACCAACATTCATTTTCTCCCTTCCAATCCCAGTCACAATCCCCACTGTTCTCCTTTGTATTTCAAACCCTGAGCACTATGTCAGTTGCAATTCATCACTATACTACTTCTGTTTTTATAGAAAATTCAAGAGGATAATGAAATACTTTTTTACCTGCAACTTTATCTGAAGAGAGAACATTAAAGATGGACAAATAAAACCTCATGTTTCAAGAAAAACATGGAAAAAATGCATTTCTCCTCTGCAAATGAAAATAATTTCTACATACTTAATATGCAAACAAAATGTCTCTATGTCAGCACATACAAATCAAAGTGTCACTTAATAAGCAAAACATACTAAGTACTACGACTGGTACATGCAGTAGTTACATCAAAACCAATTTTAGAACCTAAATAAAAGACAAATTTTAGCCGGTCTTATTTTTGAATGACAATAGATTCAACAATGCTGCTGTGAAATGTGTTAGGTGCAAAAATGACCTGAGTTTTAAAATTATATACCAAAGGTAAGCTTATAAAATTTTCTTCTGAATACAGCAAAAATTAAATGTCCTAAACTGAAACAAGCATTTGTAAATGTAAAAAAGCATTCAGAAATGCAATTTTTCAGCATGCTGAAGAAAAAGGAAAATCCACAGAGCATTAGCTATTTTATTAAGGTCAATGTATATATGACCAAGAAACGTATATATGATGGCCACAATAAGTACATATCCTAAAAATGCCTTCTTCTTGGGTGTTGCAAACGTGAAGATACACAAGTCTGAATTGGTTTGGAATCTGATGATTGATGATACCTTTGTACTAAACAAACCAATTTTGACAAATTTGAAAAGAGCCCCTATTTAAATCTAACCATTGCATCATTTACCAATAATCACCTGTGGTGAAGAGCTTTATATGTCCCTGTCAGGCACACAACAATGAATACTGTGAACTAGAAATGTTCCCATGGTTTTAGCCCTTGACGGTTAAAGTTTTGCTTGATGAATTGGATATACATTTCATCTGTCATACACCTTATAGCTGAGCAACTAAGTAAGGGAAGATGCTGGGGCAAGTTTTGATCTGTTGAAAGAAATTAATCTGCTCATATCAAGCCCAGAAAAGTTCTAACTTTGGCTCACCAATGAAAATCAAATCACCAATCAAGCATTTTTTGTTTGACATTATAACCATACAAACTTTTTGAAGGGAATTTGGAAATAATTAAATAAGTGCACTTTTTATTCTTTTCTAGTGAAAAATGAGTTCTTTAGAAATTCACCAGAGAAAAAATCTCCTGACACAATTTTGTGTGCTTAAATCATTTCCAAATGTCAAAGTAGTAACCTGAGTATATAATCAAATTGTGAAGCTGAACATTGATTTCCAAAAATGTTCTCTGAATTTCAGTTTAATGACAATGAACTAATATTACCATTTGCTTTTCTTGGGTAGTGATGATCAAAGAATAAGTTCTAAAAAAACTGTTAAACTGCAGTGTAAGATGGTTAGAAACAAAAATTATGACTACTTGGGGTACCACAAACCTTAAATATATCTGAAAGTGTTACCCCAACTAGTAAATAAACTACTGATCAAATATCACTTTACACTGTCTCTATATTCAGAAACACCTATATTATATGTGAACAGCATTTTTCCATTACACAAATAAGTAGATATATGTCATTCCCAGATAAATAATTCAAGGCTAAATTTTGTACTGAACATCTCAACAAAACATACAAGAACTGACATTGACATCTTGATGCAAAAGAAAATATGTCACACTTTTAGTTCCAAATCAAAGGAGGAATAAACTATTTAGGAAAAAAAATACAAAGTAAGTATTTCAACTTTTCAACTTGTATTGTTCTAATGTTGAAATTTAAAAATAATCTAAAATGTTATACTTGTTTATATTATGTTAGATATCTATGTCATAATTAGGCAAAGTAAGGAAAGTTTAGTTATATTTTTGAGACTTAATTTTACTGATTTTTGACCAATTGTTATGTATACAGTCTTCTTGTCACTAAATGTGAAAACCGTCTAGGCTTTCAAACAATTGCTAGAATAGTAAACCTAGAATTAAGACTTATTAAATAAGTTAATAGAAAAAAAACTCTAGAAGATTTTGAAGATTTTTAAAGGAAGGACTTGTGGTAAGATTGGGGTACCATCAGAAAGGACTAAATGACAGAAATCCTAAGAAGACACTGAAGTTAGTCATTTGCTGAAGTATAAGGTCAATTCCCTGTTTTTAAAATATTTTCAGTTACTTATTAACAGAATAATGATAAGTGTTAACTCTTTAGGCTATATCATATAATTAATATCATTGAGATTATTTAATTAAATTTAAATTAAATTAATTAAAATAAAATAAACCAATATAGAAAATTCTGAAATAAGTAATATGTCAATGGTGAACAGCTAAGTGTCAGAGCAGTGGAAGGTTCACAGACTACAAGGAAGAAAGGAGCACCCACAGAGGTGCCCCAGGACTGAAAATGGATATACAAATGAAACAAAGAAGATTGAAGACTTCATCACCTCTACTTACAATTTTGTAGAAGAAACAATTTGCTCTCACCCATATGCTGCTGCAGAGGGTATTCCAGGGTAAAGACCAACAGTTGTAGAAACTAATTGAGAGTAAGTGAGATGGACATAAGCCTGCTAAATAATAGGTACCAGGGACAACATTCCTGCCTTCTAAAATGCTTCCTGTGCCCAGAATCAGCATGTTCTTTGTCCTCAGCCAAAATGAAAACTCCTGAGTTATTATAAAACAGATGCACTAACAGTAAATGTAGCTCAGTAATCGAATAGTATTTGATATTAAATTATACTGCTTTATCCTCCTCTAATGATAATAAAATGACTAAGAATAATTACATAGGCAATTATCTTTTAACATTTCAATTACAGCATTATGAGATTTGCTTAATTGTCTTCACTGGGGGTACCAAATGTCAAACTTGCAAGTGGAAGCCCACCACTTTTAAAGTGAATCTACCATTAGCCATTCAATCTCAGGTCAGTGGGTACAAGTAAGAAGACTAAAAATGTGGTGTTTTCTGGTGACATTCAATTTTAAAGTAAACCAGGGCTTTAGAAGCACATTTGTTATAGATCTATGGAAGGGAGTGAACAAGGACCAGAGGGTAGCTTAGCTTCTTGAGTATTCTCCGTGGGACACCTTAGAACTCCTGGATTTATATAGTTGAGAATAAATGAGCTACATGAGCATTTGAGCTTCTTTATTTTTAAAATAACTGTTTTGACTTTTACAGTAAAATTTTGGTAAACATAATGGCAACTGCACTTTGAAAAGCACCTATTTTCCCCTTAACCCAGTACTTAAGGCTATGTTTAAGAAAACCTATCCCTTAGCTCTCTCACACCATGTGGAAAGTTTGTGAAGTTGCAAGTCATTCTCAAAACACTCTTAGAATTAGAAGGTCACTATCATACCCAGAGTTTAGCATATGGTGCAAACCTTGCAATCCATATGGAGCCCCTCTTAGTTGAGTGTTCAGAATCTCTTCTCTCTTACCTCTCATACTATTCTCCTCCCGAAATATTCTTCATTCCTTGTATCTGCTCTATTCTGGTGAGGCAGACTCTAGTCTGTAGTTTTTACGTTTTAATGGGAAAGACTCTAGATCCTACCATGTCTTTAGTGAAACATTAACAAGAAAGGATTTTTCTCATTTATGTTAATACTATTTTAATATATATGCATATATATTCTTTATCTATATTTTATTCATATATATTATATATTATGTATATATATATATTTCTTTCCTCATGTCCCATAATTATCTTCTACCAAGACAAGGCCTCTGGAAACATGGGGATTATTAAAAGATAAAGTGATACTGCACTTGTTGAAATCACACTCACACATTTTCTATATTCTACCACAAACTTTAATCTACAAAATATTCAGATAATGAAGTTTTTTTCATAATATTTATCAGGACCCTATAAGTATTTAAATAACCTGAGTTAGTAAGTGAGAGTAGGTTTCCCTGGGTTTATGCAAGGACATTTTAAAAATCATAAAAAGGAAATATAGGAAACAAGAAATATACTTCACATTTATTGACTACTTCTATGTACCAGGTTCTAGATGGAAAATTATAAAACTTATTTAATTTAAATTAAAGTTTACTATTAAACAGTAAGAGGAGAAGTAGAAGAATGATCACCTATATTTGAGCAATATTTTATGAGAAATCATTCAGCACAAAAGTGTGAAAAAGAAGAGGGTCCAGAGTCTGACAGCCAAGGTGAAGGCTAACTTCAATACCTACGAGTTGTGCAAACTTGAGTCAGATACTTAACTTCTCTGTGAATCAACTTCCTTCAAAAATGAGAATAATATTATCTGATTCCTGAGGTTATTTTAGGGAACAAATATGAGTCAATATATGTAAAGGATTTGAATCAATGACTGGCCCAGCGCAGACTCTTTATATAAATGTTAATTAAATAAGTTAAATTAATAATTCCAACCCTGACTAGTTTTATTGCTGGACACAAAGTATACAACAATATGTGAAGGCATTGGGAGGTCTTTGTGATCTGTCCTTCTTTTTTCTTTTTTTGGCTTTTTTGATTTCATTTGTATTTTGGTTTGCCAGGTTTATCTTTTGTTCATTTTGTTGTTGAATTCTTAGCATATGGGGAAACTGAAACTCAGAATAAGTAAAACCAATCAAAACCAAGTTTTTTAATGCTTTGGTGATTCCAAATTAAGAGTATGGTGAAGAGGCAGAAGATGTCAATAACTATTATATATCATATCTACCTTTTACTCTTGGAAATATGTAATTATTTATGTTTCCAATGGGGGAAAAAAGTCCTTGACAATGTTTGAAAATGTTTAAAAGTGCACTTATGAGTGAGGGTCTGTCTTCCTTTTCTAGAGTTTTTTCATCCTAAATGTTAGAAGTCTATAAAATATTTATAAATTATGACTACTATTTTTCTTTTACATTTTCCCTCATTATATATGTATATTTCCTTAATTATTTAGAATTTGTTTTTCATTTGAAAAAGAGCAGCTGAGATTATCCCATAGATTTGCTGTTTACCTCTTCAACTCTCCTAAATGCCAGAATCCTTATGTCTAATTTAACTATGATTTTCAACTTTTGAGGGATCTAAATAAGTTCTTGAGATTCTTGAGGCGTCAAATGCATTTGTGGAATATCCAGCAAAGCTAACAGATTTAACCAACATAAGCTTTCCACCAAACCTCATGTTTATACTTAAGGAAGAAATAGAATTGCACATTTGCTCCTCACCCTCACTCAGTCAGATAATGGGTAGGTCAAAATGATGATATCAGCTTGGATGAGATTCTATTCAACCTTTCTAGGATAGAGGTAATCATAAAAGCATCCATTCTTTTTCTCTGTCATTTCCTTCTTCTTCCCAAACAAAATTAAATGGAGTCAACAAGAGCTGTCCAACACACAGTTAACAAGTAGAGTAGTTACAGGCTAGATTAGACATAGGTTGACAGATTAGATTTAAACACCACAACCTACATTTAAGTTTCTCTTTAAGAAAAGGGAGATAAACACTGACTTAGAAGGAAAATCGATAGTACAATTAAATAGGATCACATTATCTTGCTTTGTTAACTAGTCTAATGCTTCTCAATTATTCTCTGATTTGGCGTCTTGTTCCCCTAGTTTGACATTTGTAGAAAACATGATTTGGTACAATTCATTTATGTACACTGATAAATCATATTCAATGCTTTTTATTATCAAATATATCTGCTCCCAATACAGGACCTTAAACACATTCAGTCATTGAGAAAGTAGTGATTTTCAGTAGTGTGATTTCCTCTCAATGACATTTTGTTTAAATAAGAAAATCTGTGTGAAGTGGCTTTGTGCCTATGGGTAATTTGTTTGAAGTTTAAAATATCAAATATTGGCAAAAACTATGGTAATTCTGTAAGTTGGGAAAGTAAAGTAAAATAGGTGTTGACTTTTCATTTCCCAGGGAGGATCTAATATTATTTAGTAATCCCCAATCCTCTGTTCCCATTTCTTAAATGACACATATGCCAGCTGGTTATGTAAATCACAAAGAATGTGACTATCACAGCACAGGAGGTCTTTTAATCATAGTCAAGACTAAAAATAGGAGTCCTATCTATTTTCTCATCTACTCCTTTATTTAAAGAAAAACCTTGAAGAAAACACAGAATTCACTCATTCCTCTGAAACAACAAGGAAGCAATATTCTGTTTCATTTGGTGCACCTTCAAGAGACTGTTCAAATGGCTGGATGTTGTTACAGAAATATGGTATCTAGAAGTAGCTAAAAGTTGGAGATATGAATTCTAGTGGTAAACTAGTGTATGCTCATGTGAGGAAGACATTTTAAAAGGATTCTGTAAAACATGACAACTGTGAAATATTAAAATAATTTATATTTAGTCTGGAGACAAGAAGTCTCAAATAGGGTAAGTTGGTTGTCTTCAGTTGCCTGAGGGGGATGGGACATTATTGAAAAATAATAATGGGCTTCTCTGGTGGCACAGTGGTTGAGAGTCCACCTGCCGATGCAGGGGACACGGGTTCGTGCCCCAGTCCGGGAGGATCCCACATGCCGCGGAGCGGCTGGGCCCGTGAGCCATGGCTGCTGAGCCTGCACGTCTGGAGCCTGTGCTCCACAATGGCAGAGGCCACAACAGTGAGAGGCCCGCGTACCACACACACAAAAAAATAATAATAATAATAAATAATTTTTGATGTTGCACCAGAGGGCCAATCTGGGATAGGTATATAGAAATTATAATGGAGATAATTTATAATAATTAGAATAGGTTAACAGTGAAATTGTCTGCCTTATGAAAGGCATGTTCTTTATTCCCTGGAGACACTCATGACAAGGCTAGAGGGCCAACCTGGTCCCTATTCATTAAATTCCCTTCAACTAGGGCTGTTCTCTCCTGGAGCACAGGGAAGATATGATGTATGATAACTGCCTTTTTATTCATTTTTATGCCCTCTACCTATATGCAAAATGAAGTTAACCTAAATATCTGAAATGGTAGTTTTATTTGTAGTTTTTTAAGGAACCTCCATACTGTTCTTCATAGTGGCTGTATCAATTTACATTCCCACCAACAGTGCAAGAATGTTCCCTTTTCTCCACACCCTCTCCAGCATTTACTGTTTCTAGATTTTTTGTTGATGGCCATTCTGACCGGTGTGAGATGATATCTCATTGTAGTTTTGATTTGCATTTCTCTAATGAGTAATGATGTTGAGCATTCTTTTATGTGTTTGCTGGCAATCTGTATATTTTTTTTTGGAGAAATGTCTATTTAGGTCTTCTGCCCATCACTACTGGGCATATACCCTGAGAATACCATAATTCAAAAAGAGTCATGTACCAAAATATTCATTGCAGCTCTATTTACAATAGCCAGGACATGGAAGCAACCTAAGTGTCCATCAACAGATGAATGGATAAAGAAGATGTGGCACATATATACAATGGAATATTACTCAGCCATAAAAAGAAACGAAATTGAGTTATTTGTAGTGAGGTGGAAGGACATAGAGTCTGTCATACAGAGTGAGGTAAGTCAGAAAGAGAAAAACAAATACCATCTGCTAACACATATATATGGAATCTAAGGAAAACAAACAAATGAAAAAAAAGGTCATGAAGTACCTAGAGGTAAGATGGGAATAAAGACACAGACCTACTAGAGAATGGACTTGAGGATATGGGGAGGGGCAAGGATAAGCTATGACAAAGTGAGAGTGGCATGGACATATATACACTACTAAACGTAAAATAGATAGCTACTGGGAAGCAGCTGCATAGCACAGGGAGATCAGCTAGGTGGTTTGTGACCACCTAGAGGGGTGGGATAGGGAGGGTGGGAGGGAGGGAGATGCAAGAGGGAAGAGATATGGGAACATATGTATATGTATAACTGATTCACTTTGTTATAAAGCAGAAACTAACACACCATTGTAAAGCAATTATACTCCAATAAAGATGTTAAAAAAATAAATAAATATCTGAAATGAAAATCAAAAGTCAAGTGAAATACAAATGTAATAAATCTCTCCCATGTTAGAGAATCACCCTCAGATATAGAAAGGGATCCTAAACTGGGTCAGAGGTTAAACTAGATTTGTGTTCCCCCAAACTTGTTCCTAGTAAAACTATAAATATGTGAAAGGTTGCCAGATACTGTACAAAACAGAGAAACAAAAAACACCCTGTGGTCAACCAATATTTGGGAAATAGGTGAAGATAAACATAAAGGATTTCTTGATTGCAGAAATTTTGAGATCCTTTAACATGTAAAAATTGTGAATCTTTAAAAGGGGGTTTAGAAAGCCAATTTTACTAAAACACTTTTTAAAAGTCTTTTCTTCTTTGAGAAACATCTTTAAAAAATAAAATTGCCTTTCTAAACCCCGTTTTAAAGATAGGCAGGAATAGAGATGCAGATGCAGAGAACGGAGGAGGTGTGGATGTGGTGGGGGAGGGGAGGGTGGGATGAACTGGGAGATTAGTTTTGACATATATATGCTACCATGTGTAAAATAGCTAGCTAGTGGGACCCTGTTGTATAGCACAGGAAGCTCAGCTCGGTGCTCTCTGATGACCTAGACAGGTGGAGGGAGGTCCAAGAGGGAGGGGATATATGTATACATATAGTTGACTCACTTCATTGTACAGCAGAAACTAACACAACGTTGTAAAGCAATTATTCCAATAAAAAAAAAAGTGACCAGATTCTAGTTCCATGCAACAAAAGTTTGGGAGTGATGAATGAGTTCAAAAGAGTAAAGTGTACCTGATGTATGAGGATATACACAGTCAAATGGTGACTGAATTCATCTCTAACTGGGCATAGGTGTTGAACTTTTAATTTCAAGGGGAAACAAAGTGAACAGAGCTCGCCTATAACTACATAAGTTATTTGTCCCTGGAAATGTGTACACAACCAGAAATCAAGTACAGCATGCAAGATTCAAATGCTAAGAACACTGGAAATGGTGCCATATGTGACAGAGGTCAAAGATGGAGATTCAACAAATGGAATGAAGCCGTGACACCAGATTCAAAGATAAGGACCAGAGACACATTGCCAAAAATAATTGAAAAGAACTGTGTTTTGTTGTCATGGATCAGTGATGCCACCTAACAAGGCTGAAGGTATTGAAAGGTCGTGGTGTAATAGGCAATGGTCAGAATCAGAGGGCCCTAATCACAGTCAGTGTAACCCCAACCAAGTCTAGGAATTATTGAAATGTTTTAGTGTCAGATCACTTTAATGCAAGAAACAAAGCAGGTCTCCATTCTCCAAAACCTGGGTGTTTTCAGTCAAGCGCTCCAGGAAACATACTCTGACATAGAGATCTGTGTGCAGGGATTTTACTGGGGAGTATTCTCTGGATCCAGGTCTGTGGGGGAATGAAAGGCATAGTATTGAGAAGAGGGAAAAGTTGTACCCTAGACCCTATTCCTTCCCAGAGATAAACAGAGACCTCAGCTAATTCTAGAACCCACCAAGAACTCAAGAGTTGGTGTAGCCCTTCAGAGTTTCCCCATCTTCAGACACAGGGTTAATCTTTTATACCCTTTCACTGACCAGTTTTTGGAGTGGGCTGCCTGCAGGAAGAGGTGTGACATCAGGTAAAGTGGCTCTCTTTGGCTGAGGATAATTTTTGGAAATCAGTTCAGCTATAGTTGTGAGCCACAACACACCCAGAAGCTGGTTAAATGAGTGTCTCATTCTTGAAGGAAGTTTCTGGGTGGTGCATCAGTGTACCCACTAGACTTGGTCAATGTGCACATCATGGAAGCTGAGTTTCAGGGAGGAAGACTATGCTTTTAGCTATTTTATTGCATGTAGGTAATCAGCAAATACAGAGAAATCATCACGTTAAAGCCATTCCAAGAACAAAGAAAAACATTCCTATTCTAGGGAAGAAACACAAGTTTTCTGTGTTCAGTTGTCTCCCCTTTCTTGTTCTAATTTAAAAAAAAGATTTTTCTCCCATTTAGTTTATATAATATGCATACAATTTTTCAAAATAAAAAAGAACTTGAGTTTTGATGTCAGAAAATTATTTATACATTTCATAAAAGTACTACCTTTAGCTATAAATATACTTATATATACCTTAGGCTATAACTATAAAGTTATTAATTGAATATAGCAATGACATTTGATGTATAAGAAACTAAAAACTAATTAAATAGTTATAATGTAAAACTGAATTGGTAATAGTCAGATAAAATTATAAGTTAATTATAAACATTTACAATGAAATATAATGAAGGAGTGAATATCGAGAAAAGCAATGGATTAAAAGTCAAAAGTTGTAGGTTCCAGGACGTTTTGATGTGTCATTTTGGACAAACCAACCTAATTTGGTAAGGTTCAGTTTTTCATCTGAAATCAGACCAATAACACTTCCACAACAAGGATCATTGTTGTAGGTTTTGTAAAAAAGTGGCTAATAAAGTATAATAAATATTAATAAAAAATTATTGACCATACCGTGTCCCAGGGTTTTTTATGTTTATCCTCATTAAATACCATTTTAACATTGAGTATATAGAGATTACAGATTAAATCTAGCATAATTGTTAAGAGTGTGAGGCTTAAAGTTAGACTGTCAGGTTCAAATCCTGACTTTGCTCTCTAGTTTTATAATCTTGAGTAAGTGATGTAGACTCCCTGTGTTTAAGTTTCCACTTCTGTAGAATGAAAATCATAATGCCATCCACCAGGATTGTTATGGGTATTAAAGGGGGTAATGTGAGCAAAGGCCTGGAACAGTGGTTGCTAACTATGGGATGAACAAATACTAGCTAATTGACTTGTCTGATATTAGAGGTCATATAGCTAAAAGGTTAAGAGGCTGGAAGCCAAATTACAGAATCTGCATGCCTAAAACATTCTAAACATCTTGTGACTATGCATTATTATTAAATGTGAAGGGCTTGTAAAGGAGGCTAAAGCAAGGAAACTCTACCTATAACATTGAAAGCGGGCTCCTGACCTCTCAGGAAGTGTGTTGGTTACGACCATGGATTCTCCAGTTTACCCCTCCTGAGACCTTAGTATATGACCTCAGTTTGTGAATCCATAATTCACAATAACAATTATAAGACCTATCACATACTTAAGAATTAATTAAATGTAGTACTGCATGCAAGGTTTTATCCACAGTTATTGATTACTAAGAGCAATCACACTTATCATTATGAGATGCTTTTTTTTTTTTTTTTTTTTTATTGTGGTACATGGGCCTCTCACTGTTGTGACCTCTCCCGTTGCGGAGCATAGGCTCCGGACGCGCAGGCCCAGCGGCCATGGCTCACGGGGCCAGCTGCTCTGCGGCATGTGGGATCTTCCCAGACCGGGGCACGAACCCGCGTCCCCCCCATCGGCAGGCGAACTCTCAACCACTGTGCCACCAGGGAAGCCCCTATGAGATGCTTTCTTATTCTTGGCAAGGAATTGTTGCCAGGGCAGCATCTGGAAGGCTTTGAGGATTGATTATCTAAGAGGAAAGGGAAATGATTGTTGTACCTCTTTGTGAGGTTGTGGGGGAGAGTGTTTTGTTTTGTTTTGTTTTGTTCATTGATTATCACAGCAACACTGTGAACTATTTGCCATTTTGGTTGATCAAATAGGGCTTCCCTGGTGGCGCAGTTGTTGAGAGTCCATCTGCCGATGCAGGGGACACGGGTTCGTGCCTCTGTCCGGGAAGATCCTGGAGCGGCTGGGCCCGTGAGCCATGGCTGCTGAACCTGCGCGTCAGGAGCCTGTGCTCTGCAATGGGAGAGGCCACAACAGTGAGAGGCCCACGTACAGGAAAAAATTTAAAAAAAATGGTCAAACAGTTTCATAGGGTCCAAACTAATCTGTAACTCCACTGCAGGTGAGGAAATAGTCTGAAGGGATTTAAATACCCTGTGTACACTCACATTAGTAGAGAGTGTCAGAGGCATGAGTAACTCAGTTTTGCCTGCTCCACAATGCATATACTTTACATTTTCTTTCTCAAAAGCACAAGTAATACCTTCACTTCTGGAAGCATAACAGTCCTGAGCTTTCCTTGTTCCAGATATATCTGATAGAAAAATGCTAATCCTCAACAAAGAATAATTACTGAAAAACAGTTTTTCTTCCAGTTTAAATGTAATAGCCTACAATTATTCCATTCCTGTTTTTCTAGCCTCAATGCCCTTGAGATTGGCACTTTACACTCTCGAGTTAAACTATCATTTGACAGCTTATTGAACATTCAGAGAAAGGCCGAGACAAAGTCTGAACTTTGCCTCCCCACACACCTCTCAGAGCAGTAAGAAATGGAAGCTTTGTTATTTGTTTCTGCTACATCACAAAATTGCCATCCTTGAGTTCAGTTGGCATTCTTAAGCCTAAATTGTGCAAGCTACTGTACTGAGCATCATATTTTTTTTGTGGGAAAATCTCTCACCTTTATGATTTTCATTTCTGCCTAATCGTCTAAGACAAGAATAGCATGCTGTGCCTAAGGGAAAAATTTTCCATTGCTACTGAAAAGATAAATGGTAGGAAGCAAAATGAACTAGTCTCATTACAACCTTCAAAAAAATAACCACCAAAAAAACGGCAAATTGGTCTTCAGAAATATGAGCATTGACATTTTTAATACTTTCTCATTCAATTGTGACATTTTATATCAAGGTGTTTATAATGTGCAATACAAACACTTACAGATGTTTGAAATAATGTATGATGCCTAAAATTTTTAGCTACATCTCCCCTGGAATCTGTACCCTTCAAGAAAGACAGCTATTTTTTAACGAATGTTGATTAAAAGTGAACAGAATGATCATATTTAAAAAAGCATCAATCTGTATAATAATGGTCCTAATGTCACCTAATAAGCTGTGAAAATGCCCCATTTTCTAAGAATTGGTAAAGGCAGGCAGCTTATGTGATGCTTAAGTAGCTGACGAGCTGCTAGATGACAGGGCTGAAGGGAAAATTGATTTTGTTCAGAACCAAATACAGTCTACAATAATAAGCCAATTTCTTGCTAGTGACTCATTTAGAGAAGCAATTTCTAAACATATTTTCATTAGCTGCAATGAGCATTCTCAAGGTTTCACATCTTTGGCATCAACCTGATGGTCTGCTAATTCACTAATTGAGATGGGTATTTTATGAGTGGCAAAGCTCGTAGTTACAGATCATCAAGTGTGAGTTCTACATAGATAAAATCTACTATTAACAGGAGGCCTATGCAATTGAAGTATGCATTTGCAGGAGAGGCTGAGCTTAAAATGGAGCAGAGAAAAAGAATCTACACCTAAGTCTCTAATTTCATAAAGAATGCACATAGGCTGTTAGCTCAGAGCATGACCTAACTGTGATGGTTATATGCACCAAGGTTGACCCAGATATTGAGGGACACTCGCCCTCTCTTTTGAGAGTTCAGCAAAGTAATAAAATGTACTGAAGACACTAGGAGCTAATGGTAGGTTTCATATCACTCAAAGATATTTTGAGAACTGGTTTATTAATATAAAGATTGATAAATAAATATATGTATTAATGCATATATTGTAGAAAGTCTCACTTTAAAAGATTGGGCAGAATTTGAGACTCTAAGAGATGGGCAAGACTATAAAGATAAGTTAGTCTTAATAGTTTTCATTAATGCATTCAGAAAAATGAGTTGAAAACTCTGTCCACCTCCTACTGTCACCTTTCTTCATTTGCAAATGCAGCAGAGAATGGATACGCTAAGAAAATGCACACTCACAATAGCAAAGTCTTTTGGCTCAAATTCCAACCTGGACCATCATCCTGGTGATTGGGCCTGGAAAAGAGTTGGCACCAATGTTTCTGTAAAATCCCTGGTCCTTTATATTTCATGTGGCCAAGAGAAAAAAAGAGACCTCTCAAGCAAGTGGTAGTATGTACATAGTGAAGAAAGAAGAGGAAATCAAAAGGAAATATTTGAAACCCCTTAGGAAGTCACCCTCACTGTGTCCTTGATCTCAGTATTGATGCTTCACTGAAGTCTAGTGATAGGGAGTTCATTACCTCACAAGACAGTCCATTCCAACTTTCGGTAGCTCTTTAATTTCAAACTCTCTCTCAGTAACAATCATCTATTGGTCATAGATCTTCTCTGTAGAGACTCTATCAAAAAAGTCAAATACTTCTTTGTTAGGATGACTTTCTGAAGCCAGTTTTCTTCTCCAGGTTTAAATATCTCCAGTTCTCTCAACTATTTCTCACACAACCTTCTGATGATTTATACCTCTTTTGTCTCTATTTCTTCCATATTTTCAAAGTTCAGTGCTGATGTTATAGGACTTTGTTTGCCAAATATTCCATTGTTGATCATAAGGCTTGTCTTTAGGATACAAAATTCATAGCCAACATCTACTGACCCTATGCTGCAAAGCTACTGCAGTAACGCAGAGAAGATGTGTGTTCTCGAAGAACCTTACACAGCTCTGATTTGTAGTCTGAAAAGGTAGTATATGGTAATAGCTTTTTATGAAAAAAAAGATATAGCAATTTTATAATTTTAAAGATTACAAAATGCCTGCTTATACTCTCAACAAACTCTGGGAACATGGGTCTTTTGAAGTAAAACACAAACAGAAGACTAAGGAAGACATTGCTTCATTTTATCTCAGCCATTGGTCATGTGTATTCAGTATTTACTATTTTTCAGGAATTGAGGTAAGTATCCTAATAAGACCTAGGTGATCGCAAATATTTCAGGGAGAGAAAGAAAATTGTGTCGTGATAAGTTCTATGATTTTGTTGTTCTCAGGCTGCTTTGAAGGAAAGAAGATCACTAAAAATTCTGGAAATGAGCAAACGGGGATGGTTCATAGACAACTGGCTATGTGAACTAGAATACAAAACTAAGAATGAAAATATTTTTAAAATGGTTTAAAATGCTTGGCTTTTAATTAATTAATTAATTAATTAATTTATGGCTGTGTTGGGTCTTCATTTCTGTGCGAGGGCTTCTCTAGTTGTGGCAAGCGGGGGCCACTCTTCATCGCGGTACGAGGGCCTCTCACTATTGCAGCCTCTCTTGTTGCAGAGCACAGGCTCCAGACGTGCAGACTCAGTAGTCATGGCTCACGGGCCTAGTTGCTCCGCGGCATGTGGGATCTTCCCAGACCAGGGCTCGAACCCGTGTCCCCTGCATTAGCAGGCAGATTCTCAACCACTGTGCCACCAGGGAAGCCCCTAAGAATGAATTTAACTTACAGGGTATGGTGGGTAGGCTAGATAATTGTCCCCACACCCCAAGTATGTCCATGTCCTAATCCTTGGAACCTGGGAATGTTACCTTATATGGAAAGGGACTTTGTAGATGAGGAGATCATCCTGGGTGATCTGAGTTGATGTGATAAAATCATAACTGTCTTTAAAAGAGCGACCAAGGAAGAGTCAGCATCAGAAGAGAAGGTAAGGTGATGATGGAAGCAGAGATGAAAGTGATGCTTTTTGAAAGAACCACAAGCCAAGGCATGCTTGCAGCCACTAGAAGGTGAAAAAGGCATGTAAACAGGTCCTCCCCTCAGAATCCAGCCATGGCGACACTTTGCCTTTATACAGGTAAAACTGATTTCAGACTTCTGACTTCCAGAATCGTAAAAGAATAAATTTTTGTTGTTTTAAGCCACTAAATGTGTGGTACTTTATTACAGTGGCAAGAGAAAACTCATATAGAGTGGGAAATGACAACTCACTCTAATGAGATGCTTTCAAGTAGGTAAATACAGATTATAATTGAACACTTTTGGAGCTAGCATTATTTCTTGTAATCATTGATAAAATGTCTATTTTCCTATTAGTGTGTTTAAGTTGCATACCAAGTTGTTTAAAGACATCTAAGCTTAACAATTCCCTTCTTATCAATACAAAATTTTCCATCCAAAAGGCCACTGAAAATATAAACAGTTTGCAGTTATCACACCATTTCATTTTTTTAAGGCAAAAAAAGATTGTAAGCTTGGGAAGATGACAGTAGACAGAGTGTATAAGAAATTTCTATGTATTTTTTTCTATTGCTTCAACTCTACTTCTCAAGTATTAATGAACTTCACCTCTCCAGGGAAGAATTTAAGAATTAAAGGATGACTTAAATTTAAACTTTTCCAGCAGTGTAAAAATCACATAAACACAGTGTTATTTCTGATCAATGCTAAAAAACAATAAGTTGTCATCTCACTCTACAAACCACGTCTATTCATGAGTCCTTCATACAAATCCAAAAGCATATTCTGCCATCATGTTAAATTCAACTCCTATAAAGGAATGTGTTGAACAGCTAAGGAGAAAATCAGCTGCTTTCAAAACGGACAGTGCATAGTGTTCTACTTTACGTTACAAGATGGATTTCAAAAGTGTAGACTCCAGTTGGAACACGCTTTTTTTTTTTCAGTTGAGGCCCCTGAAGGTCCACATCAGCATTTAGAAATGATGTTGATTTCTCCTGTTTACATTTTCTTTCCTTATCATGTGTGATCTCTCACTGTACCAAAGCTAAAATATGAATTACTTAGCTTGCTAAATAAAGCCTTTGTAGTCTTGACTATGCCCATCACACCAGCTTCATCTCATCTTGCTCTCTCCATCATTCCCAAAGCTTGGAACACCTGGGCAGAGTCCTAGGATGTGTCAAACTCTCTTTCACCTAATGAAAGAGAGTCACCTAATGACTTGTGTGTGCTGTTTCATATGCTTGAAATGCTCTTCCTTTGGACCTCACATAGTTGACTCTCATCTTTATTTTTTCGTGTTAATTTCACCTCCTCTGAAAAACCTTCCCTTAAGCCTTCTGAAGTAGGACCTGGCTCTTTTCTTTGTCGTATCACACTGGCTCATCATAGCAATAACATTTGAGATGATGATTCCACATGACTGTTGGGGCAACACAAATATCTCCATGACAATTAACTCCATCCACTATTCTATTCACCTGATTTGGAAATTGTAGTCTCTTTAAACATCCTTGTTAAGAACATAATGTACACTTTTGGTTATAGAGTTGTAGAAGAAAGTCTACAAGTCCTTATTATCTTGTCCTGGATGTTTTGGTTTTGATTTTCCTGTCAATATGAAATAACATCATTCTCCTTTTGTCTCTTACTTATAACCTACTTATTGGGTCATTACCTTTATCCTTAACTCGAGCTCACAAAAAGGAAAGCAAATCATGAAAAACTAACCATCAGTAGGTGATTCACTTTCCCAGCATTTCTTAGGGAGATATTTATGAAAACACCAAAAAGAAAAAAAAAAAAGCACTACTGTTTCTGCTATTGGATTTAAAAATATACCAGTGGTATACTGATAACTTTATGGGAAAATATAAATTTCTTCATAAATATGTAGTGAAAACCCTAAAGAGGACAAAGTTTTGGAAAAAAGTAATCAGTTATTGATATTCAAACAGTTCTTCTCAAAAAGGTTCTGACTATAGGTAGTTTAATAGGTTAGCTGTTACACAGTTTCTAGAAATATATAATGAGATATGTGTAGGTTCATGCTATGTAACTTGTTTTAGAGAACAGAAAGTCATTTTCCAATTCATTTTTCTAAATTAGGATATCCCTGATTTCAAAAGTTAGTAAAGAGATCACAAATACACAACTACAAGCCAGCCTCAAAGATAAGTAGATGTAGAAACACAATCATATAAGGTCACCTGAAAGCCAGAAGTATGTTGGGTAATTCTCTTTTATGGGTTTGTTTCTTCATCTGTAAACTCCAGATTATATTACTTACCTCTAAGAGTTAGCTATGAAGAAAAAAAAATACCTGCAATAAAATTGGTACTCAAGGGGCTTCCCTGGTGGCGCAGTGATTGAGAGTCCGCCTGCCGATGCAGGGGACACGGGTTCGTGCCCCGGTCTGGGAAGATCCCACATGCCATGGAGCGGCTGGGCCCGTGGGCCCGTGGGCCATGGCCGCCGAGCCTGTGCCTCCGGAGCCTGTGCTCCGCAACGCGAGAGGCCACAATAGCGGGAGGCCACAACAGGGAGAGGCCAGCGTACCGCAAAAAAAAAAAAAAAAAAAAAAATTGGTACTCAATAATTGAAAAGAATTTAACCTGCATTAACCTATGACCCGTGCTTAGTGCTGTGTGTGTAGCAATGTCCACTCCTTCTAGGTCAGGGTTACCTTCAAACAAAGCAACTAACCTCTTCCATCAAACCACAGCCTATCCAGATGGGTTGAGAGTGAGAGTTACTTGACATGAATTTTTATTCTGTTGTTCTTGTGCTTAAAGAATAAAGGAAGGTTCCCTTTTCTCCATACCCTCTCCAGCATTTACTGTTTCTAGATTTTTTGATGATGGCCATTCTGACTGGTGTGAGATGATATCTCATTGTAGTTTTGATTTGCATTTCTCTAATGATTAATGAAGTTGAGCATTCTTTCATGTGTTTGTTGGCAGGAAGGTAAATACCTTTGGTGTATGAAAGTGCATCTGTCAAGGAGGGGAGGACATTAGATTTGCACCAGGGCTTATCTTTTTCTAGTTATGCACCTAAAAGTTATTTGCCCACAAAAGTGCTGTTGCTGGCACAATCCATAGCATGGCATTCAAAATTATGTTCTCCTTAACCTGACTTTGTAGTTCATTTCTAAATCAAACCAAAGCTCATTTTGAAAGGAAAAACAGTCAAGGTGAAAGGTTCTGAAAACAAATGTGAATGTTTTCTCTTTTTATTCTCTAGCCTTTCCTAAAGTCGACATGGTAGTTTCAAGGGTTTTATTATACCACTCATCATCAGGAAGTTCTGGATGCTAAATTATTTTATGAAGTCCCTGGGTCATACTCCTATATAATATGTCATTTAATAGCCTTTCCTAGCTTTTACCAAAGTAGTTTTTAGCATTTGCCTCTTCATTTATCTATTTTTGTGGGAGGGAAGGGAGTGGGTGTAGATTGCATAATAGATGATACATGAAAACTATCAAGTAAATTTAAAGCCAAAGAAAGGTATATTTTACAAAGAAAACAATACATGCACCAACATTTCTTTCTTGTTTACAAAGAAAACAATACATGTTTACCAAGAAATGAATGGCACGAATTCCCCTCAACATTCTGCTATTTTCTTTTGTGTACAGCTGGGAGGACAGAGGGTAAAAGGCAGTGTTATAATGTATCAACCATGTTATATGACAATCAACTCTCTAGCATTTTAAAGATGTGATTTGTATTTAAGCCTTTCAAAAACTCTGTGAAGTCTGTTGTATCATTATCTATAAATACAGATTTCTGTATTGTGTCTAAGAAAGAATAAACAATGCACCCACTTTTTGGAGGAGGTCATTGAAGGGATGTGATGGCTGTCACCCGAAAGCTGGACTTGGGCAATAAAAGGAATCCCACCTCCTCCTCATCCTTGGAATGTACATCCCGCTCACAGTTCCCATTGCCAGAGACTTTTCAAGGATGCAGTCTTGGAAGAGGGATGAGTAAGGTGTTGGTGAGACTATCCGGATTTAATATGTGATTGAAATCAGTTAAGGTCTCTATATAAATTTTACGATTCTCTCGGGCCATGTGGAGATCTACTCATCTTGCTGTCACCTAAGACAAGCCTCATATGTAAGTTCCCTTCTTTGTTAAAATTGCCACCGACCAGACTGGAGTGGTCTGCCTCTTTCTTCAGTTTCTCCTGGCCCTCTGTGTGTGGGGCCAGTTTCAGATTTTACTCAGGAAACTCCTGAGGTTGCAAGTGCCACTCCCAGATCTGGACAGTCCTATAATGTACTAAGTCTCCTTGCCTGGGGGCAATGTTCTGAGGTCCCATCCCACCCAGAATGCCTAAGGCAATTCTGACAGTTTAAAGAATCCACATAGACTTGTCTTTCCAATTATCTTCCCTTACTGGTACCCAGGAAGAAAGCTTCATTATTGAAATTCCATGGGACCCACATATTTCTAGACGGAGACCACAAGAGACACCAAAACCAGTATGATGAGCATTGACAAAAGCTCAACTGGAATCCAAAGTTAAAAAAATCCAACAAGGGAATCAACGGTTACTCTCAAACTGGTGTTTCTAGAAGCAGATTTTAAATCTAAGATCAGAGGTAAAATAAATAAATAAATAACCAAAGAAAAGAGAATAAAAGAAAAGTAAGAGTGATTGCGTAAACACCTTGGACTATAATTTGGATCTTACTTTTGTCCTTCATTAAGAGAATGTAGCCTTCTCATCTTTTAAGGCTTAAAAACTGGAAAGGGTCATTTAGCCTTGACAAATGTAAATATGGGGACACCAGCTTGCCCACAGGACTCCAGATTTTTCCTTACTCTTGTGGTGTTACTCCAGCCCTGATTACTAGAATGGTGCCTCAGTTTTCTGATTCATACTTAGATTCCTGAATGGCACAGTTGCCCTTCTCTGAGGCTATACCCTCTACATTAGGATTCTGCCAAAATTTTATCTCAGAGTTGCAAAGCAGAAGCCTATAAGCGACATTCTATTTTCAGATTCATGTTAATTGGCCCAGCCAGGTTTTAAAATTTTATTTAGTTCCAACATTTAAATATCTGAAATTGATATAAATTTAAATAAATATCCCCAAAATATCTTGAAAAATGTCTGAGACTTTGCAATATTGGCCCACTTCCCACAAAGGCACAATTGGCTGAGGCTGAGTTCTAGCTGACACCATCACAAAGGGTATGCATGTTCCTTCCATGGCATCACTGTCCTTCCCACTCCCTTTGCATCAACTTCCTTGCATCACTCATGAGCCCTATCTGCCTAGTCTATGTGGGCATTAATTTATTGATCTCTCTTTCAAGAATATACCTTGCCTCTGGCTTTCACACACACAGACCACCTGGAACAATACTGCTGCCACTCTCTGAATTTGAGTACTATTTGCAGTATGCATATGTCTGCTGCTCTATCCCACCTAGTGGATTGGGAATTACTTTGATAAAATATGATCTTCAATATGCCAGGTTCACTGCACCAACTAAGCTTCCTGACACCCTTTAGGATGCTCATTGTGTTTCTCATCCAGGTCATCAACTCCTCTGAATGTTTTTCTTGTCCTTGATCACCCTCTTTTATTAACACCCTCACTGGCTAGTGTAAAGTCTCACTACATTCTGAGGGTCCTCCTCTAATCTCTTCTTAACCACACTATCAGGAGATTAATCTGCTGTCTACTTTACAGAAAAAATGTCTCACTGATATACAGACAAATTTATAAAGGTGAGCCAGGCATTGCAATTACCACTTCACTCATTCCAGGTTTTATTAAATTATTTGACTGGCAGACAGGTAATCCCTTACTTTGATTATCTCCCCCAACTATACCCCTTTTAAAATCTGGACCCTCAAAGAGGCAGATCCTCAAATGCAGAGAAATCATTCATTTGTCAAAGGTATTGGGATAGCTGTTCTTCCCTGTTAATATTCTAAATATAGACTGGAAGATCCAACAAATATTAACTAATATAAATAAAGTACTATGTAAACCAAATTCATAGTGATATCTTATCCAACCCTCAAAAAAGCTCACATTAATACTTTCTGACATCTTTCCTAACACTTATTTTAGTAAATGATATTTTCTCTAGCTTCCCACTTAATGATGAACTTAGATATCACAGAGTAGGTCCTCAGTAAATACTTGTCCAGTAAGTTAATGACTGTCAACAGTATTACCATGTAATCATGCTATATTCAATATCAAGGAGGCTGAATCAATAACCACTTGAGGATTCTGTGTTTTTTCTTCAGATCTGACACATCTCTTTCCCAGTTCCTGGAAGTATTGGCTGCCAATAACTCACAGATGCATTTCTGACTACTCCTATCACATATTCCACCACCTCAAAGTTCCTGGACAAATACAGTTGCAGATCGACCTCTTATATGTGTAGTTGAGGTGTTGGGTTGGAGATGGGTTATCATTCATGAAGCTAGAACATACACCCTAAATCAATAATTATATGTTTCTTTTATAGGAAGAATATGTGTTCTGCTCAGTAACTAAAAGTGGAAGTAGAAGTGACCTCACTCACCATCACTATCAACTAATCAGATAATGTACACTCCCCATAATACCAGATTTAGGCTCTGTGGGTTTTAGAGATCGTGGTTCTTATAGGGGAAATGTTTACACCTGGTAACACTGTAGAAGCCCCACTGAACTTTAAGCTATGGCCATCACTTGATTACTTCAGACTTCTCATACCAAGAGACTAATATGCAAGGAAAGGTATCATCTACTACCAGGGCTAATGGACCCCAATTATGAAGATGTTGACTTTCTCCTACATCACAAGAAAGGAAAGAATATGTTTGGCACTCAAGTAATAAACTGGAGTATCTGGTGGTGTTCTCATGTTCAGTTTTAATGATAAATGGACAAATATATCAGTCAAGCTATGAGGTAGGCATGATAGCCAAGAATTCAGCCTCCTCAAGGATGAAGGTCTGGGTTGTCCCACCAGACAAGTCACCTAGAGCAACAGAGGTTCTCATTGAGTTGGCAGAATATGTGGCAGAAGAAATAAAGGGTGGCATATCAGTTACAGTCTTGAGATCAACATCAGCATCAAGAGCTGTGGTTTGTCCTACTACCCCTACTCTTATAATTTCCCAGGAAAGAATAGCAATCAGAATCCTGGAGAAGCTATTTACATACGAGGTGAATTTACCATAAGAAGCAAATGAATATGAGTGCTACAATGCCTATGTATGCCTAGTTTCTAGAAAAACAAACAAACAAACTTTTTTGCGGGCCTCTCACTGTTGTGGCCTCTCCCGTTGTGGAGCACAGGCTCCGGACGCGCAGGCTCAGCAGCCATGGCTCACGGGCCCAGCCACTCCGTGGCATGCGGGATCTTCCCGGACCGGGACACGAACCCGTGTCCCCTGCATCGGCAGGCAGACTCTCAACCACTGCGCCACCAGGGAAGCCCAAACAAACATTTTTGAGGGGTTGGGGACTGAGGGCTGAAATCATCGTGGTAATATCCGAGTTTTGTTTAACATTGTGTAGAAAACAAAGGAGCAGCATAATAATCCTCTTACAGGTCTCCAGGTTTCTTGGTGTCCTGAATTCCAAATTGAACTCTTATTGAAAAAGAACTAAATAATGAGTCTTGCCTAGCCTACAAAATGGACATGAATCTTGGCATTTGCCAAATGAGCTCTTCCTTAATTTCCTCATCAATAAGATGATAAACTGGATTTAGAAAATCTCTAAGAATCTTACCAGTGATAGATTTATTTAATTCTAATAAAATCACCAAGAGCTGGAAGTTGCTCTAAGATGTGAAGAAAAGAAATAGATTATGCATCTCTCTGTATGCCTCATCAAAACCCTTAAGACCTGCAATTATTGCAGGTAGGTTATTTTCTACAGTCTTACCACCTTCCCCTTGGCCACTGTCATTTGAAAATCAGTCACTGTCTACTTTTCTCAAATGTATTTTTGGATAAATTAAAGTTGTAAACAATCAATCCTATATTATGAGTGAAGAATGTCAACACATTTTCTTCCTGTGGATCTCTAACATCTGTGACACGGAGTGTTATAAATTTTGCCATCAAAATAACAGATAATTGGCAATGAATGACATTACTATCATGTCATTTAAAGAAGAAATGGTCCATTTTGTAAAATTGGAAGAAGATAATGGTGACCCCTTGATGCTCACCACATGGGTATCATTTTCTGTTCAAACTGCCATTTATTTCAGAACTTTGCTCCCAGCGTAAGTCAGGAATATGAGAAAAGTTAAAATTGAGCATAATCCCCCACATGATAGGAATACACTGGATTAGATAGGGAGAAACCTGACTTCAGATGTCTCTTCTGCTCTGGTAGAATCTACCCAGGTACTGTGGAAATATCATCCAATAGAAAGTTGGACATCCCAACCCTGCCAAGACAAAGGCTCCAAACTTAGGTTTTCCCTCCTTATAACACCAATTATTGTCTGCAGTTTTTTGGTCTCTGAATATTTTTGACCTCACATGTTTGGCTTCATCTACACTAGCACAATGTACTTGGTGACAGAATTGTTATTTCTACTTCCATCCATGACCTTCTTCTCAGGCACGTTTTTAAGCTCCAATACCTCTGGGCCATTGCCACCCCCTAAATATTCTTACTTCCTTGCTCAATCTCCACCTCCAGTTATTTTGAAGGTTGTACCTCAGGACTATACCCTTAGCTGCACTATCTAGATGGAGTTATGTATGAAGCACACTGTCATTTCCTTCCATTTGTTGAAGACCTTGACTGCTCTCTCCATAACCTTTCTCCCCACCACTATTCTTATCATAATTTAGGCTTGTCAATATACAAATAGGTAACTTATATATCACCAGGCTCCTCAATTTCTTTACCTCTTCCAAAAACCTTTTTCTTCATGCTTTTTCAGCCTCCTACTTCTACCATCTCACATGGATCTATCTCATATCTGGACCTTACACCATGAATAAGGGCACTGCTCTAGCACCATAATTTACAGCTCCCACTCTACCATCCCAGTTCACCTGTATCAGAATGCCCATCATAGCAATTTTTCACCTTTACAAATACATAAACTCTAATCCTTTCTTTTCTGTGAATCAATTCCTCCTCTTTTCACTTCCCTCTGTAACCAGTATACATTCTATTGTAATTAACCCTTTACAAATATCCTCTATTTCTTTTCCCTCTCCTTCTTTTATAAATTAAAGGAGCTATCTTTCCTCATCCAAGACTTCTTGCCAGATCAAACTTTACTATTCTTTAGATTATCTTTAGATGGTACATTTTTAAGGTTTTTGCTAAGTGTGATCATGGATACATTTTTTAACCTATATGAGCTTGAGTTCCTTGCATTGATAAACTGGCAATCATACTATTCTTCGATATTTCTATGAAAATTAAAGAAACTAAGTGAGAAAGAAATGGCATGCAAATAGACACATTAGTTCCTGGCAAATTTTATGTATAAAAAGTGTTAGTTAGGGTAATTAAAGTATTAGGTTTCTATGTTTGTGTGACTGTGTTTCCAGACTTTGTTTTTCTTTCCTTTTGTTTTGGCTTCTTATTCTTTTTCTTTGGCTCTGAAATAATGTCTTGAGTCATATTGCAGAGTGTGATGTTTAATTATGTTTGTCAACTTGGCTAGGCTATGGTGCCCAGTTTTTTGGTCAAGCAGCAGTCTAAATGTTGCTATGAAGATTCTTTTTTTAATGAATCTAACATTTAATTCAATAGACTTGGAGTAAACAGATTATCCTTCAAAATTTGGGTGGGCCTCTTCCAATCAGTTAAAGGACTTAAAAAAAAAGACTGAGACTTTCTAAAGAAGAATTTCTGTCTCAGTAAGACTGAAACATAGACACCCTGCTTGAGTTTTTAATCTTCTGGTCTGCCCTATGAATTGGGATTTGCCCACCACACAATTAAATGAGTTAATATCTTAAAATCTCTCTCTCTCTTTCTATCTCTGTCCTAATTTCTATCTTTACATTCTATGTTCTGTGGAGAACCTGGACTAATTCACAAAGGCAAAAATTACAGCAAGATCTGAAGTCAGTGAGAGCTGAGCTTGTCTTGTTACTAGCCCTGGTATAAGAAGCATAGCATATTCCAAGTTTGTTCTGATGGTGGAACAGAGGTTTCTGATAATCCCAGAATGGCAGTGAGACAGAATACATTAAGTGAACTGAACTATGAAAATCTTCGAAACACATGGGTAAGGAAAAGGAAGAATGGACTAACAAAGAAGTGAGTACTAAGATACATAATTCAGCAAAAAAATAAAAAGAGATATGATGATTACAAAATATTATAGTAGTGGAGATGTCTAGTATTATTAACAAAAATATCTCTGGACAGGTGAGACTTGATGTAACCATATTTGTATATTCCATCAGGCTTTCAATCAGCCTTTATTTAAGACCACACCAAACTTTCCAAAAGTCTAATTAGTTTCAAAGTTAATGACAGTGTCATAAATTATATTTTGCAATTAATTGTCACATCTAGTCTATTGGTTTCCTATAATAGCTCATTAAAAATTGCATTGCACTACTTGATCTGTTAATTTCAGGGTCAAGTTTATATGTATATTTCATCTAAGAAAAATTTTATTTCTGTTGCAGCAAGAAAATAATAAAAATTTAAAATTAAAGTCTCAGGAGGTTTTAGATAACTTTCAGACATGATATTATACTATTTTAAGCAATAACAAGGCAAATGATTTCAGGTTCTAAATTTAAGGAACTGCAAAGACAAGTAATAACACACACACACACACACACACACACACACACACACACACACACAAAGTAGAAGAAGATAATTTTCTCAGAGGGAAAGCTGTGCAATATTTAAAATGAAGAAACATTCTCAACTGTCCTTGAATTAAGATATTTTTCTATGGGCGATACAGCCAGGTTTGGAAATAAGAAATGTTGTTTATAGGAAATAGCAAAACAAAATGTTAAAATATTAAATATACATAAATACTGCAGAATTTTACTTCTGAATATATTTATATGTTATCGTACTGTAGCTGAACATTTATATTGAAATTTTTTCTCTCAAACTTCATTAACAAAAATTGCTGCTCTGCCTACTTTATAGAACTGTTGTGAGGATAAAATGAGATTATAGATGTGAAGTCATTATGTAAGTTGTAAAATTTGGATGATGGCAGTGAAACAAAAGAGGGAAAAGAAAATATTGACAGGTAAATGGATCCCAATAAACATTTTAAAGAAGACATTAGCTTTAAATTTACAGGATAAAAGTGGCAAAATGCACTTGAACACATCCAGTGTGGGAGAGTATACATGGAACATGTTACTCATATTCACTGCTGACCAGTCTAAATTCATACAACGAGGCTAGAGTACACATGATAACAGCAAGTCTTTTACCTTGATCTAGCAACTCTAACTTTTAGTACCTACCTATGGATACAGTTCCATCTCTGCAGAAGATGTCATATGCAAAGGTATTCATTTTGGTATGTTGAAACGTAAAAACCGGAAACAGTGTATGATTCTGTCATTGGGGAAACAGCTAAATAAACTCTCTTCTATCAAGAGTATATATGTATGGAATAAAGCAACACTTAAAATGATGAGATAAGTCTACATATACAGACATGAATAAATCTCTAAAAATACTTTCTAGGAAAAAAAATGATAAAGTTGCCCAGTGATAAATACAGACCATATAATTTATGTAAAAATTATAATAACAATACTGCCTCAATCAGTTCTGGCTGCTGTAACAAATTATCATAAACCAGATGGCTTAAACAACAAATACTTATTTCTCACAATTCTGGAGGCTGGAAGCCCAAGATTAAGATTTGCATCTGATTCTTCCTGGTTCATAGACGGCAGTCTTCTCATGGTGTCCTCACATGGCAGAAGGGGCGAGAGAGCTCTTTGGGGTCTCTTTTATACAGGCACTAATCCTATTAGGTCATGAGGGCCCCACTCTCAGGACCTAATCACCTCCTAATGCCATCACGTTGGGGAGTTAAGATTTCAACATATGAATTTTAAGGGGAGAGAATAAACATTTAGTCCATAACAAATACCATGTACTTCAGGTGTGTGTGTGTGTGCATGTGTGTTTGTCTGCAATAACAATATACAGCGATTACTAACAGTGGTTATCTCTAGGGTTAGGGATTGTATTTTGTATGTGCATCCTTGTGCCTGCAAAGGAAGTCAGGATCAAGGTGATTGTGTCAGGTTGGGTCCTTTGGAAGTAGACTCTGAAACTGAATTTGGGTTCCAAAGTGTATAGGAAGCCTTAACCAACACAGCAAGGTGCTCTGTAGTGAGGTCGGCACCTATGAATGGTCGTGTTGGGCCACATGCCTGGGGTCATGCTTAATCACTGGACATGGGTGATAGAAAGTGTGGGACCTCAGCTGAGGCAGCTCTTAATATAGAATTTAGCCTTAATGTTTGTATATTTTAAAGAGGAATATTTTCGTGTGGTTTAAGCAGTAAGCAAATACAATAACATTTTCAAAACCCACATATGGAGAATGATATGTATGCGTATATGTATAACCTTATAAAAATTGCAAACCATTTTGATAGCAATAGCTATCTTTTCATTGTATACTTTAGTGCTTTTAAAACAATATTCAACATATATGCATTAATATTATTAACATGAAAACAATGTTTTCTGGATTCCTTGTCTGATTGTATGAAAAACATCTGGACAAAGTGAACAGCAATCTTAGATGAAGTATAAGGGGTACAGTGTGGAGGTACTGGTGAGTGGGAAGTCGCTGACAAATTTCAATCTGGAGAGGCCTCAGCAAGAGATGGTCAATACAAAGTGGGTGTGTGGCAGCCACCAAGCCTCAGAATGGTACTTAGGGACAGGACTCAATATCGAAAGGGAAAACATGTATCTAATTAGAGCCAGAGATTTCCTACTCCCATGGTCACTGTGACAAAGTGAAGTAGACGAAGAGTTTGGTCTTCGGAACAAAGTAGAAGGAAAGGCTGATGCTCACCTAACTGTAGAGAGGCTCAATGCTTTATTCCATTGCCCTCTCATCCTTCACTCTGTGCCACCCAAAGGACAAACTTGTGAAGTTAAAGATCAGATAGACTCTAGCATAACAGATTAAAAGGAAACATTTCTACATGGAAGAAAAACAATATTTTGGGACGTCCACATTTTCATTGACCTTATCTTTAAATGGCTCAGTCTACTCTTTTCTTTTGACCTAGAACTTCAAAGCCCTGGTAACTGAAATCTGTGCAAAACAGTGCTGAGCCAAGCGAAGACTGCCTGCACTCAATTCATGAATTGGAATATAGTATTTTAAGATGTATTTTTCAAAATTGATTCATAGATTCTATGAAATTCCTGTCAAAACTAGATCAGCCTCTTTTGAAGGAATAGACAAGCTAATTCTCAAATTTACATGGAAGTGCAAAGGGCTGAGCATAGCCAAAACAATCTGAATAAAGAAGAAAAAATGTTGGTGGACTTTTACTTCCTGATTTTAACACTTACTAGGAAACCTTACTAAGACAATGTGGTATCACCTTAAAGACAACTAATAGATCAATGAAATAACACAGGGAGTTCTGGTCAACCCATACATATGTAGTCCACTGATTTTGACCAAGCTACCAAGTTATTTCAACGAGAAAGAGAAAACTATTGTTAAGCAAATGGTTTTGGAACAAGAGCATATCTACATGGAAAAACAATAACAGAAAACTCAATTCTTACCTAATATGATTCAGAAAATAATAATTCAAAATGGATTATTAGCCTGACCTAAAACCATAGTCAAAAACTTCTAGAAGAAAAGATAGGAAAATATCTTTATGATATTGCAATGCGCAAGGATTTGGGGGCAGATCACAAAGAGCACTAAATGTAAAAGTAACAAAAATAATGTTGTATTAAACTTCATCAAAATTATAAATTTCTTTCTTTTTGAAATTTAAAAATGATAGACAAACCAGACTTGGAAAATGTTCACGCTACATATACCTTCCCTAAAATCATCATTAAAAGTATAAATAATTATAACAAAAAGTCTGACTGCATTTTTGATGTTTGACTGCTGAAAATTTTAAACCCTCCTCCATTCTCTTCCTTGGCTGCTACTCTGCAACTAGACATGATGATAAGAAAGCCCAGGTACTGCTGCCTTGGTACTTGGAGGTAGTTAATATTGTGCAAGGAAACCATCACTTCAGTCCTACCCTCCCACCACCACAAAAACCCCAAGCCGGCCTCCCTATCTTGCCCTCTTAAGCCATTTTGGACCCTGCCCTGTCCTTGCTAGAGAGCCTCCTTTTGTCATAAATTTTTTCATACCCTCCTAGTGCATGTGTAGCATCATTGGTCTGAAAATCCAAACCAAATTTGGTGTCTGGGGACCCATCCTCAACTATACTGTATGACTACAATAAACTGACGGGAAAAAAGGCAAAATATTTGAAACAGGCACTTCTCAAAAGAGTAACACATGTGAAGGTTTTAAATATCTTGAGTCATCAGGGAAATATCAATTTAAAGCTACTATAAAGGAACTCTACATACTCACCTGAATAGCTGAAATTTTAAAAAGATCAATAATAGCAAATGTTAATAAGGAGGTAAAAAAGCTGGAATACTAATGCATTGCTGGTCAGAGTTAAAATGTTACAACCACTTTGGGAAGCTGTTTGGCAATTTCTTAGAAATTTTTCCAAAGGTCTGTCCTATGACCCAGAAATATCATATTAGGTATTTATACAAAAGAATATAAAACCTAAGATCAAAAAATATATTTATACAAGAGTATTTTACAGCTGCCTTATTTATAACAGTCCCAAATTAAAAACAACACAATTGTTCATCTATAGAAAAATAACTAAACACATTTTTGTTTATTCATACAATTAAATATTATTCACCAATGGATAGGAACAACTCTTGATACATGCAACAACATAGAAGAATCTCAAAAACATTGCATTAGGGAACTAAGTTAAACAAAAGTAAGATATACTGTGGAATTTATGGTAAGTCTCTGTGGGAGAATCACAACGGAGATTCCTACATTTCTGGAGCAAAACTATGCTCTATGCTTTGAAGAAAGGCATACCTTTTGATAAAGAGTCCCTGGCATGCTAGTGGGTCCTGGTAGAGATGGAAAATATGATTATAGAATACTAAGTGATTATGCATTCAGAACTGCCCATCAGTTTTGTCCTATCATACCCACCAAGTCAAAATGTCATGTGGCTCAGCAGCTATCAATAATAGGATGGAAATGGTATATAAGGACGGAGCTCAAAAATGGCCAGAGGACACAAGCAAGCTTCATCAACATGCTATCATGTTCAATAGATCCCCCTACTACCCAACATGGTTTTACCAGCATCCTTCTCTTTACTCACAGCTGTACAGGGTTACATAGGAGAGCTGATAAAGGAGAAGATGTCCAAGATGGGTCAGTTCATTAAGTATGTGCCTGTAGTGGACAGAATTCTATTACATGCTTACCTGGAGTTGGACTTTAAAAAGGGTGGAGATGGGGGCTTCCCTGGTGGCGCAGTGGCTGAGAGTCCGCCTGCCGATGCAGGGGACATGAGTTCGTGCCCCGGTCCGGGAAGATCCCACATGCCGCCGGAGCGGATGGGCCCGTGAGCTGTGGCCGCTGAGCCTGCGTGTCCGGAGCCTGTGCTCCGCAACGGGAGAGGCCACAACAGTGAGACGCCCACATACCGTAAAAAAAATAAATAAATGAAGGGTGGAGAGAGGAAAATCAAGTATTCCATTCAACTAGAAACTACAGCTTCCAATGTATACTTTGGATTCCTTATGTTCAGGGTCCAAAAGGTAAGAATAGGGGCTATCATCTGTGAATGGACATGTGTAGTAAACCTGGACTGAGACAACTATTATAATGAAGTACTTAGTCACCTTCAGGAATGACAGTTTGTATGACACTACTGAATGATCACTGGGATGATCAAAGCAGAGAACTTAAGGCAAGTAGAATTTTTAATGGCAGTGGAAGAAGTAGATGAATATCATTTGAAGCCCAAAATCAATTGAAGAAAATGTAAAGGGCTATAATTGTGTCTGGCCAACCTTCCGAGTCTAAGTCTCTTCTCAGAAAGAAAGGCCAACAGGAAACACTGAAGAAACTTCTCCCCAAATGTTTATAAAGCTGTGGTGGATACACACAGCACAAGGAGTGGGCTGTAACAGACTTGGCACAGGCTATACCTGTACAGCTTGTACAGCCTTCAGGGAATTGCAATTTAAAACTGCAATAACATATCACTGGGTATCCACTGGAAGGGCTAAAATTAAAAATACAAAAAACAGTAGATGTGATGAGGATGCAGTGTAACTGGAACATACATTGCTGATAGGAGTTAAAATGACATAACCATTTTGGAAAATGGTTTGGTAGTTTCTTATGACATCCGGTCTCTAATCCATCATTTTCACCCCAAGCTATTTATGCCCCTACCAAAAAAAAAATGCAAACATATAACCTAGAAAAGACTTAAAGAAGGTTGTTCATGGAAGCATTATGCATAAGTGGCCCAAGCTGAAAACAACGCAAATGTATATCAACAAGAGAGTGCATAAATTATAATATATTCATATAATGATGTCTTACTTAGCAATTATAGAATAAAATGTTGATAAAAGCAACAAAACTAATTATCTGAAAAACATTGTATTTAATTTTAAAAAGTCAAGCACAAAAGAATATATACTACATGATTACATTTGTATGTAATTCAACAGTAGGCTAAACCTATTTATGGTGATAGACATCAGGACCATAATTGCCTTGGGGCACAGGGTCACCTGAAAAGGAATGTGAGGGAACTTTCTTGGGGTGATAAATATGTCTTTACCTTAATTGAGGTGGTTGTTACATTGACATACACAGTTGTCAGCATTCATCAAGCTCAGATACTGCCTCGAAATTAAAGTTAAAGCAGAAGCTAGAGAATTATATTCTGCAATTAAATTAATAGAAGAAAATGAAGAAAAAAAAAGGAATAGTAATGATTTAAGATAAAGGAGAAAAAAAATGAAAACCAAGAGTCTGATGGAAAGCCAGGGAAAATATGGAGTAAGAATGACATTATAATGAATTTGAAAAGGATATTAGAAAAGAGGAATGGAAAAGCAAAGTTAGGATGGCAAAAGATAAATGAAAGTTTCAACACAAAGGGTTGGAAAAATGTTGATTTTATTTACTCTCCAGAGAGGACCATGAATGCTTAGAGAAAATTAATGCCCTGTAGATGACCATTTTATCCCATCTATCGATCACAGCATGTATATTATTTTTTGCTCCTGGGACTTTTAAAAACCTTTTTGTCTTCTATTTCTTATATATTCTGACTCCTCAAGCACAAATACAAATGCTTTATCATGTCATTTAAACCAAGGTCTGTAAAACACTCTCAATACAGATAGAAAAAATTTCCAGCCTTTAACCCTCACATAGATCTTACATTTATTAAACAGAGGCAGATGATATCTTAAGAAGACCCATGGAATAAAAAGGCACTGGTGTTTACAGAAATGTGTGCTGTTAAAAAAAAAAAAAAAACTACACTAGGCAATTTACATGAGATGTTTATAGAAGTGTCTTGGTAAGAAAACCTTCCTTACCAGACACTCAGTGGGGGTAGGAATCTGCTTCTACTGGATCATAAGGACAGATTACAAAACATTCAGGAAATTTGTGGGCAACTCGGTAGCTTGAAATTAGCCATGGTGGGAGTATATATACCACAGGGTACAGCAGACATTATAAGTTGTATTTTTCTGTCCATAGAGCCAGTTTACCAGCACAGCACTGCTTGTTCTTGTTTCTTGCAACAATACAATTTTATTTAATTATTACATATCATCTTCATTAAATTATTCTCTCCATGAAAGCTACAACATTTATTTTACTTTATTTTTTATCATTTTTGGGACTCCAGGGCCTAACAGTGAAGTCATATGAGTTAGAATAGTAAACATTCCATTTTAACGATGTTGAAGTGGGTTACGTAATTTAACAAAGTTCATACAGTGAGTAAGTGATAGGGCCATGTGACAAGTTTATCTTACTCCGAAACTCTACTCTGCCCACTGACTATACTGTTCCTCCAAATAGTCAACAAATAATTTAAACAAAGAAACAAAAGAATCAAGCACACCTTTTGACAAAGGCATTTGGAGCAAATAATATACTATGTGTGTGATTGCGCATCAATCCAGATGATATGGTATTATTTTTGTCATGGAGATATGAAAAGACCATTTTACACATCAACCCATAAAGGACTCTCAGATATATTACCAAACAATATTGAGATTTTATTTTCTAAAATACCATAATGGCTAAAATGTTGGACTCTGCTCAACCTGGACTCAAATTTCATCTCTGACAACTTCTTGGTTTACTAGCTGTCTAACCTTGAAAAAAGTATTCAGTTCTGTAAGCTTAAGTTTTAAATCTCTATAAACTAAAGAAGAAAATTCCATATAATACCTAACGTGGAATGGAGTAAGTAGAGTAAATAATTGGAGGAATAATAAAAATAGTAAACACATTTTTGTTATGAATGCTTATTTGCTTAACAGTGGTATGTCTCCATAATTTGAACTAAAATTAGCTTTTACTTCCTAAATTAATGATAATGTGAATCATCTATGTAGAATTAATTCACAAGATTGCTGAAGCAGAGATGACTTTGGAGAACACATGATTTTAATTAGCCTAACACGATAACAGAAAGGCATTTTCTGAGGAAATGATCTGAATGAAAGAGGAAAGCTTAGAGATCATAAAAGCCAGAGGCAGAGAACAAGAATGTGCATACATGTCTTTAGTACATTGTTTTAGATCGAATTGGCTAGACCCAAACATCCTGCAACCTGAGAGGGGTGTGGTTGCCACAGTTCATCAGGATGAACTATCCCTGGAGACCATCACTAATTCTGTAATCAATAAGCTGCCCTCTGGTTATTTATGTGGGTTCCAGGACATACCGCAGTGGAGAACCCTAGATAATAGTTATCTCTGAAAGGCCAACATTTATTATAAATTAAAGTTTTTTTATGTCTGTTTATTCATCAATCTCTTCTGAACATGAGTAGTTCCTAACTGAATATACAACACAAGAGTAGCAAGTGTTTAGACCTGCAAAGCAGGAGAGCACATTTTCAGAATGTGGATTTGATCAGGAAGTAGTCATTTGATGAGCCCTTGCCCCAGGGACCAGCCAGACTCCCTCCTAGAAATTTCTGTGTAGCTTCCTCTAAATGCACAAAGACTAAAAATGTGAAAGTTTTAGGCATGTATAAATGATGACCAGGCTTATCTCTTTTGGTTTCTGCATTAAAAATATTAGGGAAAGAGGGGAATAAAGGCTTAATATGCCAAATTTATAGTTGAAGAAACTGGAGGCCATAAAAATGCAACAAATTAGTAAAGGTAACACAGCCAATGGGAGTCAAATCCTTGACAATAAGTCCTTTTCTCTCCTGAGTCAAACCTAAGCCCACAGCACACTTTGCCTCTAGTGATATTAGTAAGGAGCGAAATAAAATAATGAATCTTTAATTCCTGATGATGTTTTCTGAAAAGAGTCTTAGAAGGATAAATGAGTTAATGCCTGCTTTCCCAATAGAGTGTGATATAACCAATAGGGAAAAAGGCAAACATTCATTTTCCCCTCTTTCTTAGCATATCATTTTTGTTTCACTTTTAAATTGCATCATATATTTGCAAAATACTTAACTATCATTAAATAGTTAATTATTATCTACTTGGTTATTTACAGCTTCAAGTGCATTTGCTTTGTTACATGGTATCACTTAATTAATATGATTAATTGATCCTAAAGTGAGCCTTCCTAGACTAAAAGAATAAATAAAATAGGATATTTTTTAAAGCTTACACCCTAAACAGAGTACAATAAAGTAATATTTTCAGAATAAATTAGATGATGCTGGGATTCATTTATTGACTTATTTTTAAATCATGGATGGTTGTATTCTCTAGTACATATGAAAGTATTTAAACAGAAGCATATAAGAACAATAAACTAGAACTCCCCAACATTTATTTACTGCCAAATGCAGTTTTTTTTTTATTGAATCCATGTCTTTCACAATAACTTAAATATTTATAGTCACTGATGGTATTAAAAAACAATTTAAAATTAATTATCTCTGTACATCTACTAAATCTTCATATTTTTAACAAAAATTATTTTGGCTAATGCTTTGAATAGTCTTTGAAAAGTGAATTTGACTCCACTCTAACAGCACCAAATAAGAAACGGCCCAACCAGTAAAATCATGATGGCTATACAGTAAATATTAATGCTGATCATTGCCTGATGGATTTTGACTTGACATCAGGGCAGCCAACATGCTTCCACAGGTCTTTCTTTATGCAGTTGATTTTGTATAAACAAAATGACCTTAAGATAATTGCATAATTTTAAAAGAGATGTAGAAACATATTTAAAAATTTTTGGTATAAGCATTTTTTGATTATTTTAATTAAACATACACACACACATGCACACTTACAGAAATGGATACAGAATCATTAAACCCTAGAATTTTAGCAAATTTAAACTGCAAGTGAGATTATCATTTTTCTAATAAAATGAAGATAGAAATGGAAACACATGTCAGAACATTTTAGGATGATTAAAGGGAACTGCAGAGACACCATACTTAGCACTGTGCCAAGCACAGTCATTTGTTTATACATAATCCACTGTGCTAATGTCAGGGGGACACCAAAGGGTAAATCTAACCCCCATTTTCAAAGAACGTGCAATAGTGTTTACTCTTTCCCTGCACTATTCCTCTTTTCTCTCTCCAAAAACTTTTGTTAACTCTCATGGCTCACATATAATGACTATGTTAATATTTCCCAAATCTACACTCCAGCTCAGATATTGTTTTGAGCTCCAAAGTCATCGTTTCTGCCTTTTTACGGCTTATACTCATACCTTCCTCTACATGTACTTCAAATTCTACAAGAGCCCAACATTTAAACAAACCCTTTCCTCATCTGTCTTTGCCTTCTCTGTCTTACCAGAGGTGTGGCATGGTCACATATGAATGGTCAAAAAACATTCAATTTTTAAGTAAGATGTTTCCATTTTTCTAAACATCCTGATAGTCTTTATGTTAAATAGACCACTAGTTCCCCCCAAAATGTCTCAAATTTGTCCCTTTGGCATTATTATTTTTATTGCCATAATTATAGCTTCCTGGCTTCTTACCAGGATTATTTACATAACCAGCTAATGTTCCCAGGTTTTCCCACTGCAGTCTAGTAGACAGGATCCAAATATACTCAAGGATAAAAGGGATTTACCCATTCATTCAACTGTGATGTCTAGGTGAGAAAAATGTCCCAATAATGACTAGATCCAGAATTATGCCTCAGAATTCTGTCTCTGCAGGCTTCTTTCAGACAACTTGGGATCCAATCACGGTAGTTTTATCTTCTTGTAGTCCCAACTTAGAGCTCCAGTAAAAAGAGGACTTCATCATGTTGGTAGCTATGTAATATATAAGAAAAGGACATGAGTTGCTGCCCATGTGATCAGAGGGCCAAGTGGGTTGGTGTACTATAAACATCTCAATCTGAATCCATTATTCATCCCTCTGGACAAATAAGGGTAGGTGTGATGATCAATAGTTCCATCAGAAACATTTAACTGTGGAACAAGGCTTTCCCTCAAAGTAAGGATGCTGAACTAACAAAAATAACTTATTTACTCTAGGAGTCAAAATTGTGTTCCTCACAGATAACTCTAAAATGCTACTCTGGTTGATAAGCCTTCAATTTCCCTATTGTGCCTACAGATTAAAGTGCAAACTCATTTGTGTGATAAAAAATAAAAATATAAAATCTGATTTCATTTTTCTTTCATGTCTTTTCAAGTAACTGCCTTTCTGCTCCTATACTTTACATACTGCAGTTAATGAGCATTCCCCAGGGAAAAGACGCGCGCATGTGTGCACGCGCACACACACACTCCTTAATTCAAAGCACTTCTTTCCATGGTGGCTTTGCTCATTATATTTCTACTGATTTCTCTGTCTAGAATGCTTGCCACTTCTCCCTGCCATTTCTGTCACTCTGAGGAACTCGTTAGTATTTGTCAGTTCCAAGGAAAATATTACCCCTTTTGTATTAGTTTAGGGAAAGAAATTAATGTTAATTCCCTCTTTAGCATCTGCAAATGCTTTGTATATGCCTTGATTAAAGTACTAATACTAGTACTATTTGTGGAGTTTATATGAAGGAGATATATATATATATATATATATATATATATATATAATAAAAATGTAAAAGCATAGTCTAAAATGTAGATCATATCCCCATTACATGTGACACTGAGCAAGTTTGGTCCTAAATTTTCTTTTTTTCTATCTACATTTTCTCATACTTTCTCACTATAAGAATTTACTTGATCTCATATATTTAAAGACCACTCTATAATGTCAGTTTTCCAATTTCTATCACTACCATGAACTTTTCACGAAGCTCCAGATTTGTGTATTTAAGAGGATTTTAGGTACACATGTCAAACTTACCAAATCCAAAACAAAACTCTTGTTCCCTATACCACTCCACTCACTTTTCTACCACAAATCACAGCAACACCTCTGCAGTCGCTCAAGACAAAAACACAGGATTCATTCTTGGTGGCTCTCTTCCCTTTACCTTGAACCCATTAGCAAGCTCTATAGGCTAAACATCCATATGGATCTCACATCAACACATTCTCACTGTCTCCAACATCATTAATATGTCCAAGCTCTCATCGTTTTTCCAGGAGAACTTCTAAAACCAAATTGTAACTCTTTTTCATAGCTCTCCCTGAATCTTTCCTCCTACATAACCATTAGATTGAATTTATACAACCTAAACTGTTTTCATCACTCTCTTGATTAAAACCTTCTGATAGCCTCCCATTACATTTTGAATAGCGTCCAATTGCTTGCCATGAATGAGCAGCTGTCTCTTTTCCTACCTCTCTGTGCAACTAAACACTCAAGCTAAATTCCTATGTGTCTAAAGAAACAACAGTAAAGACAGTGTTGAAAAACAGTCTGCCTAGATTTGATCCCAGCTCTGCCACATACTGATTCTGTAACTTATTTAATACATTTCTGACTCAATTTCCTCAAATGTAAATTGGGAATGAAAATAAGAGTGTCTTCTGCAAAAGGTAGTTTATAGGATTAAATGAGTAAATGTGCATTAAATGTCTAGATCAGTCCCCGGCACATAGCAAGCACCGTAAAAATGTGTGCTAATATTATTTATCAGTTCATTAAGTCATTGTCTTTCACACTAGAATGTGAGCTCCATGAAATTGGGGATGTTTTCTTGTTTGGTGCTATTTTCTCAGCATTTGTATAGGTCTATCATATAGAAAAGTTTCAATAAATCTTTGTTGGATAGAGTAGTAAATGATCAATGCATGCAATATACATGAAATGTGGTCCATATCAGAAAGTTTACCAATTTTTGAAAATTTCAATTGTTTTCACCAGTGTGAACTTATTGCAGCCAAGACAGAGGAAGTAGAATACCTTATAGAGCACATATATCATGATCCAGGATCTGTGATAAGCACTTTTTATGGATTATCCTACTTAATTCTCATAATAGCCATGTGAGACAAATTGTCCATTTTCACAGATTAAGAAATTTATATTGAATAAATGTATAAGACATTTCTAAGGTCATAGAATTGGTACAACCAAGGCTTTAGAACTTCAAACTTATTATCCCCTTTTCTCACTATGCTAAAATGTCTTATTCATCTTTCTGAAGCACAACATATACTATTGGCTACACTCACAATAAATGCTTGTGGAGTGAATTACACGTAGATGACCATGAACAGAAAGATGTGTTGAAAGAACATTCCAAAATTAAACTAGCAAAGGTAGTTTTCTACACGAAATAAAATAATTTCATAATACTGATTATTATTTTTATCTATGCAAGTGTTAAACTTCTACTGGACATTCAGAGATAAATACCAGACATATTTTCACACTATAAAGATATAAGCTCATCAAAATTATTCTAATACTGCATTGCCTTGCTTCTACTTTTATGGTCCAATTTTAGAAATTATTATTGTAAATTCAAGACAATTCCATTTTAAATGATCAGGGAGTTTGTGGGCTTCTTTTATAATATCAAAATGCCTAAATCTTAGTCATTGGAATTCATTCTCTCTGAACAAATGCATTCAATTGTCTAATGTGATTAGAGCATTGTCAAAGGTACTTCATTTCTGATACACTTTTCCTCTGATTATACTTATCTTTGCTGATTTTCTATTATAAGGATTTAGGTATCAAAGATTTCTTTTTACTTACTAGAAAGAGTTTGCAAAACGAATAATGAAACTAATATGAATCCCACAAATTAGACATTTTTTTAATTTACAATTTTTTTTGAAAATCCTCCTTTAATATTCATTCTCTGCAGTGTTTTTTTAATCTAAGAAATCAAAATATCCATTTAATAGTCAATTTGATGAATAGTGGAATAACTACTACCTAAATTGGAAAATATCTTAATGGTCTTTTCTTCCAAAAATTTCAGACAATATGATGACTATTTTAAAGCATGTACTGTAATTACTGCTATATAAGGCCAAATTGCAGTGTTACAATAAAAGCACTGTTAATATTTCTGGTGATGGGAATTTTCATGCATAGTTGAAAAAAGACAATTTATATCTAAGACTTCAAAATGAAAAGCAAAGATTACTTAAACGTCAAAATTGAGCAATGAGGAAGTAGAGGGACATGAGTTTGGGAACAAATGCATTTCTTAATTTAGTGCTAAGAAAGAAAACTTCTCTCCCAGCTCTGATTTAGAGTATCTTTCAACTTTTGTCTCAGAACGTCTCTGGGTCTCAATTTCTACATGTGGAAACAATTCCTAACACACTGAAGTGCTTGTGAGGATTTAATGAGGACCCTTCTCCATCTTAAATGCATTCCTTGATTATTTTCCTCCTCTTTCAAATTTGTTTCTCCATTCTAACTACAAAGGTTGTTTTATCTATATTTTAAAAATTTTAGTAAAACATATATAACATAAAATTTGCCATTTTAATCATTTTTAAGTGTACAATTCAGTGTCTTTGATTGCATTCATGATGTTAGGCAGCCATCACTACTATGTATTTCCAAAAGTTCTTCAAAACATAAATCAGGACATTTCATACTATGCTTGATCCTCTTCAATATATGTCAGGAGTCAATGATATCATTGGTTGGGATCTCAGGTGGGACAGAGCAGGGCAGTGCTAGATTTCATGATGCTACTCAGAGCAGCCTGCTGTTTAAAACTTATGAATTGCTTATTTCTGGAATTTTCCAAATAGTGTCTTCTGACAGCAGCTGACTGCAAGTAAGTAAAACCACAGAAAGTGAAACTGTGGTTAAGGGGAACTACTATACTTACCAGTAACACCTCAAATACTTTCCTCACCTCAGTACCATCACATCAATACACATAAATACCATATTACAAGTCAAGAATTGTAAACATTGTTGATCTGCAATTTGACTCTGGGCCCCCAGAGGCAAAAACAATGTTTTATGTGTTTTGTTGTTTCATCTGTATTGTTGTTTAATTTGTACTGTTCTCGTTGCATTTAGTTAGTTTTGTATTTTTTATTTGAATTGAAATGCCTTTAGGGAAGGTTTGCCCTCTGAGGTCACCTCTGGTTTACACCACTCCCTACAATTTTTAAGTGTAAATTTTTTAGATTTGTTTGTTAGCTGCTTGACCTCTGAAGATATTTGAGTAAGTTTATTGGGGACAGTGATTAATCAAAACCAGATAAAGACATAACAAAAAAATATAACTACAACCCAATATTATGTATTAATATTGGTGGAAAATTCTCAGCACTATATTAGGTAACCCAAATCCATAAACATATAAAACAAATTGTATACTATAGCCAAATGAGATTTATCCCAGAAATGCAAGGTTGCTTTAACACTCTAAAATCAGTTCACGTAATACAACATTTTCATAAAGGACATGATCATCTCAATAGTCCTGAAAAAATATTTGACAATATCCAAATTCTTTTTTTATAAAAACACTCAAAATACTAGAAATACTAGAAAAAAACTTTCTGACTTGATAAAGGACATCTATGAAAAATCTACAGTAACATCATAATTAATGGTGAAAGACTAACATATAGATTTGTTATACATTATATAAAGACTATATATTCTTAAAGACCCAGAACAAGAATCTTTCTTGTACAGGTTCTCTGATCACTAAAAATTGTTAATCATTTCCTCTTCTCTTCCAGTACTAAAGCTCAAACTCAAACTTTATTAAAGGCTCTTACCCTTCACTTACTAGCTGTGTGAGCTTAGGTAAATGACTTGACCTCATAAAGTTCAGTTTCATTACCTATAAACTAATAAGAATGACAATACTTAATGTGTTATGATGGTGTACTGATATGATGCAGTTAAATTTCTTAGCACTCACTGTGCCAGGAACATGAAGGACTAAATAAATATGAATGTTATTATAATTACTACTATTATTACTGTTCTACTCCCATATCCTCCCAGCACTCCCAGAAAATCTTAATACTGGGTCAGGGGAAAAATCTAAGCAGGTAGCTGCTAGTTTCTTCTGATCATCTCTTGCACAGATAACTGAGAGACTAAGCTTTTGCAGTGATTCAATCCTAGGATATTTCCAGATCACTTTTTGCCATCAAACAGCACAGGCAAAACCGTGAGCTTGGCAGTTGTGTTACTTAATACTGACATGGACTTTAATCAAAGTCAATAGGAGGTACAGTCAATCTACTGTGGGATATTTAGACTCACTTTTACCATTTTATTCTAAGCTCAAATTATGTTCCTTAAGACTTCATTCTTCTCTGTGACACAAACTTTTTTTGATGCCTTCCTCCAATGTGGAGCCCTTGAGATCACTTGGTGTTCCTCCTCTAATTACTATTTATTTTATTTCCATGCATTTCTTTTTTTTCTTAATAAAATTTTTACTGTAAAGTGGCATTCTCATACTAAGACATTGGGACAGTACATGTGCAGTTCAGCCTTTACCTAAAACCTCACTTGATGTAGTGAAATCCCCATGATATTCTTGGCTCATTTCTCTTCTGAGGCCACAGAAAGGACATTGTTTCACAACCTTGGAACATTTTTTTTCCAGTCCAGTTTTGTTTTCCATTACGTAAGGTTTCATAACAATTGACATTTGAAATAATAATGCTGCATAAGAAAAAACCACAACGCATCTGTAGCATAACAAAAAATAAGTGTTTATTTGCTCAAGCATCTGGATGGTCAGACAGGTAATGTCTCTGATCTTAGTTCAGCTGTTCACATGTCTGAGAGTTGTTGTCTGTTGGTAAAGCCATATGGCAAAGAGTATTACTATAGACAAAAGTGAAGAAGTTGAGCCACTAATGAGATTAATCTATCATGGGGCTCATTTACATGTAAAATGTTCTTTTAATTTAACCCTTTAACCATTTAATTATTACTGAGTCATGTTGATATCTTTTTTCTTTGTGCTATAGATTCTCCATATGAATACACAAACACTATGATTAATATTAAATATCCATATCATCATATCTGTTCTAGTTGTCCAGTATCCCTGCCTGAAAGGAAGTTCCAAAAATCAGAAACCTGGTCTAGGAAACTGTAAATGTTATCTCTCCTGATGTCCCATGTAAGGGTTCATGCTACTCTAGAATAAGATTTAGCAAGATGTGGCCCATGAACCAAATGATTACTGCTGCCAGTAATTAGATGGCCTATGAACTAAAAATATTTTTGCAATTTTTAAGAGTCTAGATAGGATCAAAACAAGAATAACCTTTAGAAACACATGAAAATAATATGACATTATTCACATTCAAATTTTAATGTCCATAAATAAAATTTTACTGGAACACACTTCACACATTTATGTATTACCTATGGCTATTTTCCCATTACCACAGAGCTGAGTAGTTTACACAGATCACATTACTCACAAAGCCTTAAATATTTACTATCTGACCCTTTACAGAAAAAAAAAAAAAAAAAAACAACCCCAGCTCTAGGCATTTTGCTGCTTGGATTTCTCTTTTTGCCTTTATCAACACCTTTCTCTGTTTTTCTCCATCTAGACAGGTACTTCATAACTGAAAAGTACAGTAGTAGAGCTGGCTTCAGGTGCTCAAATAATAACATGAGGGTTTTGTCTTGCTTCTTCCATCCTTGGCTTTGCATTCCTCCATGAAGTTTCCATTCTCATGGGGACAACATGTCTGCCAGAAGTGTCAGGTTTACAGTCAGTCTTCACTGCAATCTCCTCATCATGAGTGAATTTTACTTTCTTAGCATTTCAACAAAAGCATTACACAGAATTGGTTCTTATCTACTCTAGATGGATCACATTTATTCTTAACTCAAGCATAGGAAGAAGGAGTATGATATGATCTTATTGGACATACTTGGGTTACATTTAAACCCTGCACATGGGGAAGGTTTCAATTCCATAAAAAACTAAAAAGGCTAGTAAGAGAAATGTGTACTTATTGAGTGTTTATTGGGAGTTGCTACCTGAAAGAAACAGAATGTATCCTGCTTAGGAATAAAATCAATTGTCACTAGATCATCTGAAAGTAGAATCTTAAAAAAATTATGCCATCCATTTGAAAGAAAAATGTAATTAAATTAATATTGTAAAATAAATCTGTGCTGGAAAACAAATAGAACCCTAAGTTTTCTTGGTATTTAAAACATAGAATGAGTTTTATAGTAAGAATGAATTTCCACAGCTTTTTTATAGAAAATAGAGTTTTATAAAATTTTACTTCACATCTAAATTTAAGAATCTCTATTATTGACTTCTATCACTAAAATGTGCTTATTTTGATTTGTATTGAATTCAATATATAATTCACTGGCCACCTGAAAACACCAGATATTTAATCTCTTAGATATTCATAAGGGGACTATGACTTGGACTCTGCTTTAAAGATGATTACTTGTAAGAGAGAAAAGCAGAAAATTAAAATACAAAATGACAAAAATATGTAAAAGTTGCAATTATAAGATCAAGAAGAATAAATCTCATTTGTTCTTTGGGAAAGAGTACATTTGTTACACAGGTGGTGACATTTACCTGTGTTAAATGCGTAGGGGATTTTTCCAATCAGATCCCTCACTAATCAGTGAAGAACAAGCCTGTGAAAATTCTCTAGGCATGAAAGAAATTGATGTGTTTGGAAAACTGTTTTATACTGTTGTTCACTGTGACTTTAGTTTAGGGTGTGTGCAAGGAATATTTGAGGACTGAGATTATGAATTAGAGTGGTAAACGATGAGGCCATAAAATGAGTCAGAACTTATAGTCTTTTATGTCAGGCCAATAAGTCTGTATTTTGTGTGTCAGAAACACTATAAAGATTTTTAGAAAGTAGATAAGTAATTTCAATGAACCTCTTGGGAAAATACAAATTTAACATTAAATTTAATTTAACAGAGACTGTGGACCTATTAGAAGTAAGAGATTATCCAAAAACAATTATAAGAATTTCTTCATAAATAATTTTTATGACCTCTCAAATAACTTTACTTCTAGTATTTCAAAGGATTGTTTCAAAAATTAAGTAAAACAATGTGTCTAGAGCAAAAGTATAGCTATATTATGTTTTCATTTATGTAAAAAGTGAGCATAAGAAAATATACATGTATCTGCACATTTGTGTGAAAAGAAACACTGGAAGAATAACTCAGAAATCACAAAGATTGCTTACCTACAGAGGTGAATGAAAACAGAGTGAGATGGATGGAAGGATGGAACTGGGGTAGAAGGGTTGAGTGTGGAGAGTGACACTTCTCTGAATACAGTTTTTTTGTATAATTCTAACTTTTAATATATTTAATTTAATTTAATTTAATTTAATTTAATTATTTAATTATTTAATTTATTATGAATTATGTATAATTCTAACTTTTAATATATTTTATTTAATTTATTTAATTTAATTTAATTATTTAATTAATTTAATTTAATTTAATTATTTAATTTAATTTAATATATTTTATAATTAAACATGTCTAAAATTAGCAATAATGAAGAGGAAGCCCAAAATAAAATGTCATAGGAAGCAAATAGACATAATTGTATTACAAATAAATAACAAAAAATACTAAATGAGAAAAGGGAAATAATTAAGGTAACTTTGGAACTTTTTTTATTATATACTCAAAGACTAAATATCAAGAAAACTATACACAATATTTTATGTTGATTAGTAGGTGTGTGTTCACAGTGATATGTGTTAGAATTGCTAAAACTATTTTATTTGTATTTGATGATGGAGCTAATAAGTAAATATATTGCAAATAATAAAAGTCACCTTTCTCACTGTCTAGAAGAAAATTACAAATAAGGAAAGAGGAAAAGGTAGAATCTTTTGGTGTTGTGTTGAAATTGGAGTTATGTGTATTAAATATCTGTTTTAAGATAGATAGATAGATGATATATAGATAGATAGATAGATAGAAGATTTAGAAATATAAATGTGTGTATGCATATCTTAATTCTTTGTACTGAAAGAAACTAGAAGCAATGATACCCAATACCATTGAGCACATACACTGCTAAAGCTTGGTTTCTAAATACCATTCTCAAATGAAAAACTAGAACTCCTTGGAGAAATGGCTGATTCCAGGGTCAGGGCAGAGAAAGTACAAGATTAGCCTGTAATATCTCATAGTACCAGAAAGGAAGGAAGTCCTCAAAACTTGGTGAAGGTATTCCAAAAATGCATAAAATCCAACTTAAAAGGGCTCTCAATGGCCAAATATGGTACACATTGAGCAAAATGGCAGTAATAATAATAATGATAATAATAATGATGATGGTGAGGATGAGAAGAAGAAGAAGGAGGAGGAGGAGGAGGAGAAGAAGAAAAAGAAGAAGAAGCAAATTTAACCTTAGGAAAAAAATAGAATGTTTTGGGTCTATGTTGAAATCAATGAATAATTGAATAAACAAATACATAGAAGATGACAGAAAGCTCTTTTTTACAAGAGAATTCCAACTGGTAAATATGTTTTAAAAATTGATGGAAGTGGAAAACAGCATTGGTCAAACCCTAAAGTAACCAACTGTTGTTTGTCAGTCAAGAATCTTTAATGACTACTACAATGAATGGACAAATGTATGATGAAGTATGGTATATTTACATAATCTAAAAGTAACTTTCACAGGTTGCTTAATTACAAAGGGAAAAATAGTAACATTACAGTGAAAAAACCTGAAGACACCATCTTAGTCAAGTGATAAAAGTTAACATCCTCACTAATGGAAAAACCAACATTGTTTGCCTCTTTCTATGATTCACTAAGATGGACAAATCCTTTCTGTGGTATTTCTATCAAAAATGCGTAACCTTAATTTTAAAAATATATTCTACAAAATCAAGAGAAATTTCATCAAATGTCTGGCCAATGGTTTTCAAAAGTGTCAGGTCATGAAGAATAATATATATATATATATATATATATATATATATATATATATATATATATATATATAATCTGTGTACTGTGACTATATAAGAAGTTAGCATTTGAGAACGTGGATGAAGGACAAATGGTAGGCTTTCCCAAGCTCAGAACTGTTGATATTTGGGGCTGAATAACATTTCATTATGGCATGCTGCCCTGTGCATTCTAGGATGTTTAGCAGCATCCGTGGCCTCTACCCACTAGATGTCAGTAGCAACACCGTCTTAGTTGTGATAACCAAAAATTTATCCAGATATTACCAAACATCTTCAGAGATGAAGGCATAAAGTCTCTGCCAGTTGAAAACCAGTGGTGTAGGGAATTTTTTGTACTGTTTTCACAACTCTTTCATAAGACTGAAATTATCTTAAGATGGAAAGTTTTAAAAATGTGTGAAAATGCCTAGCAGAGTGCCAGTAACATATGGAGCACTAAACAGGTAATACTTCTTCATAGAGGGGGACCTTCAAGATGGTGGAGGAGTAAGATGTGGAGATAAGCTTCCTCTCCACAAATACATCAAATATACATCTACATGTGGAACAACTCCTACAGAACACCTACTGAACACTGGCAGAAGACCTCAGACTTTCCAAAAGGCAAGAAAATCCCCACATACTTGGGTAGGGCAAAAGAAAGAAAAAAGTAATAAAAAACAGAGACAAAAGAATAGGGATGAGATCTGCACCTCTGGCAGGAAGCTGTAAAGGAGGAAAAGTTTCCACACACTAGGAAGCCCCTTCACTGACAGAGACAGGGGGTGGGTGGATGGGAAGCTTTGGAGCTATGGAGGAAAATGCAGCAACAGTGGTGCAGAGGGCAAAGTGGAGAGATTCCCGCACAAAGGATTGGTGCTAATCAGCACTCACCAGACTGAGATGCTTGTCTGCTACCCACCGGGGTGGGTAGAGGCTGGGAGCTGAGGTTCAGGCTTTGGAGTTCAGATCCTAGGGAGAGGACTGGGGTCAGCTGTGTGAACACAGCCTGAAGGGGGTTAGTGCACCACAGCTAGCTCAGAGGGAGTCCAGGAAAATGTCTGGACCTGCCTAAAAGTCAAAAGACCATTGTTTTGGAGTGTGTGAGGATAGGGGATTCCTTCCCTGTCTGCCTAAAGAAGGCAGAGCACCACCTAAATGATCTCCAGAGACAGGTGTGAGCCGTGGCTATCAGCTCAGACACCAGCAACAGGCATGAAATGCTAATGTTGCTGCTGCAGCCACCAAGAACACTGTGTGCAAGCACAGGTCACTATCCACAACTCCACCACCCCGGGAACCTGTGCAGCCCACCACTGCCAGTGTCCCATGATCCAGGGTGTTACAATATCACCCCAGCTTCTGCCACTGCAGCTTGCCCCACATTCCATTTATAACTACCGTACCCCTCCCTCCCCTGGAATGAGTGAGCAAGAGCCCCTTAATCAGCTGTTGCTTTAAGCCCCTTCTGTCTGGATGAGGAACAGTTGCCTGAGGGTGACCTACATGCAGAGGTGGGGAAAATCCAAAGCTGAACACCAGGGGCTGTGTGAACAAAGAAGAAAAAGGGAAATTTCTCCATGCAGGCTCAGGAGCAGTGGATTAAATCCCCAAAATCAACTTGATGTACCCTGCATCTGTGGAATACCTGAACAGACAACTAATCATCCCAGAATTGAGGTGGTGGAATTTGGGAGCAAATGTAGACTTGGGGTTTGCTGTCTGCAACTGATTTCTTTCTGATTTTTAAATTTATCTGAGTATAGTTTTTAGTGCTAGTTATCATTGGTGGATTTGTTTATTGGTTTTGTTGCTCTCTTCTTTTTTTTATTAAAAATGCTTTTTAAATATTTTTATTATAATATTTTTTATTTTAATAATTTATTTTTAAAATTTATTTATTATTTTTTTCATTCTCTTTTCTCCCATTTGTTCTGATCTGTGGGGCTGAGAGGGTCTTGGTGTGCTGGCTTGGTGTCAGGCCTGAGCCTCTGAAGTGGGAGAGCCAAGTTCAGGACATTGGACCACCAGAGACTTCCCAGTCACATGTAATATCAACTGGTGAGAGCTCTCCCAAAGATCCCCATATCAGTGCTAGGACCCAGATCTACCCAATGGCCAGCAAGATCCAGTGCTTGACACCCCTTGACAAACAACTAGTAAGAAAGAAACACAACACCACCCATTAGCAGAGAGGCTGCCTAAAATCATACTAAGTTCAGATACCCTAAAACACACCACCAGATGCAGCCCTGCCCACCAGAGAGAAAAGATACAGCACCACCCACCCCAACAAAGGCACAAGTCTCCTCTACCAGTAAGCCTACAAAAGCCATTGAATCAACCTCACCCACTGGGGGCAGACACCAAAAACAATGGGAACTACGAACCTGCAACCTGTGAAAAGGAGACTCCAAACACAGGGAGTTAAACAAAATGAGAAAACAGAGAATATGCAACAGATGAAGGAGCAAGGTAAAAACCCACCAGACCAAACAAATGAAGAAGAAATAGGCAGTCTACCTGAAAAAAGAATTCAGAGTCATGAGAGTAAAGATGATACAAAATCTTGGAAACAGAATGGAGAAAATACAAGAAACATTTAATGAAAACCTGGAAGAACTAAAGAGCAAACGAACAATGATGAACAACACAATAAATGAAATTAAAAATTCTCTAGAAGGAAACAATAGCGGAATAACTGAGGCAGAAAAATGGAAAAGTGACCAGGAAGATAAAAGATTGGAAATAACTCTTGCAGAGCAGAATAAAGAAAAAAGAATGAAAAGAATAGAGGACAGTCTCAGAGACACCTGGGACAACATTAAATGCACCAACATTCAAATTATAGAGGTCCCAGTAGAAGAAGAGGAAAGTAAAGGGACTGAGAAAATATTTGAAGGATTATAGTTGAAAACTTCCCTACCATGGGAAAATAAATAGTCAATCAAGTCCAGGAAGTGCAGAGTCCCATACAGGATAAATCCAAGGAGAAACATGCCAAGACACACATTAATCAAACTATCAAAAATTAAATACAAATAAAAAATATTAAATGCAGTAAGGGAAAAGCAACAAATAACATACAAGGGAATCCCCATAAGGTTAACAGCTGATCTTTCAGCAGAAACTCTGCAAGCCAGAGAGAGTATGAGGACATATTTAAAGTGAGAAAGGGAAATGCCTTCAATGAAGATTACTCTATCCAGCAAGGATCTTGTTTAGATTCGATGAAGAAATTAAAACCTTTATGGACAAACAAAAGTTAAGAGAATTACACACCACAAAACCAGCTTTACAACAAATGCTAAAGGAACTTCTCTAGGCAGGAAACACAAAAGGAGGAAAATAACTACAATAAAAAACCCAAAACAATTAAGAAAATGGTAATAGGAACATACATTTACCTTAATTGTAAATGGTAATTGATAATTACCTTAAATGTAAATGGATTAAATGCTTCAACCAAAAGACATAGACTGGCTGAATGGATACAAAATCAAGGCCCATGTATATGCTGTCTACAAGAGACCCACTTCAGACCTAGGGACTCACACAGAGTGAAAATGAGGGGATGGAAAAAGATATTCCATGCAAATGGAAACCATAAGAAAGCTGGAGTAGCAATTCTCATAACAGAAAATATAGACTTTAAAATAAAGACTATCACAAGAGACAAAGAAGGACACTACATTATGATCAAGGGATCAAACCAAGAATAAGATATAACAATTGTAAATATTTATGCATCCAACATAGGAGCACCTCAATACAGAAGTCAAATGTTAACAGCCATAAAAGGAGAAATTGACAGTAACACAATAATATTAAGGGACTTTAACACCCCACTTTCACCAATGGATAGATCATCCAAAATGAAAATAAATAAGGAATCACAAGGTTTAAATGACACTTTAGAGCAGATGGACTTAATTGATATTTATAGGATATTCCATTCAAAAACAACAGAATATGCTTTCTTCTCAAGTGTTCATGGAACATTCTCCAGGATAGATCATATCTTGTGTCACAAATCAAGCTTTGATAAATGTACAAAAACTGAAATTGTATAAAGTATCTTTTCTGACCACAATGCTATGAAACTAGATATCAATTACAGGAAAAAAAATTGTAAAAAATACAAACAGAAGGAGGCTAAACAATATGCTACTAAATAACCAAGAGATCACTGAAGAAATCAAAGAGGAAAAAAAAAAAAAAAAAAACCTAGAAACAAATGACAATGAAAACACGACAGGCCAAAACCTATAGGATGCAGCAAAACAGTTCTAAGAGGGAAGTTTATAGTAATACAATCCTACCTCAAGAAACAAGAAACATATCAAATAAACAACCTAAACTTACACCTAAAGCAATTAGAGAAAGAAGAACAAAAAAACACTCAAAGTTAGCAGAAGGAAATAAATCATAAAGTTCAGATCAGAAATAACTGAAAAAGAAATGAAAGAAACAATAACAAAGATCAATAAATCTAAAAGCTGGGGCTTCCCTGGTGGCGCAGTGGTTGAGAGTCCGCCTGCTGATGCAGGGGACACGGGTTCGTGCCCCAGTCCGGGAAGATCCTACATGCTGCGGAGTGGCTGGACCTGTGAGCCATGGCCACTGAGCCTGCGTGTCCGGATCCTGTACTCCGCAACGGGAGAGGCCACAACAGTGAGAGGCCTGCGTACCGAAAAAAAAAAAAAATCTAAAAGCTGTTTCCTTGAGAAGATAAACAAAATTGATAAACCATTAGCCAGACTCATCACAAAAAAAGGGAGAAGACTCAAATCAACAGAATTAGAAATGAAAAAGGAGAAGTAATAACTGACACTGCAGAAATACAAAGGATCATGAAAGATTACTACAAGCAACTATATGCCAATAAAATGGATAACCTGGAAGACATGGAAAAGTTCTTAGAAAAGCACATCCTTCCAAGACTGAACCAGGAAGAAATAGAAAATATAAACAGACCAATCACAAGCACTGAAATTGAAACTGGGATTAAAAATCTTCCAGCAAACAAAAACCCAGGACCAGATGGCTTCTACCAACCATATGGAGAAGAGATAAAACCTCTCCTTCTCAAACTCTTCCAAAATATAACAGAGTGGGGAACACTGCCAAACTCATTCTATGAGGCCACCATCACTCTGATGCCAATACCAGACAAAGACGTCAAAAAAATGAAAACTACACACCAACACTGATTAACATAGATGCAGAAATCGTCAATAAAATACTGGCAAAGAGAATCCAACAGCACACTAAAAGGATCATACACCATGATCAATTGGGGTTTATCCCAGGAATGCAAGGTTTTCAGTGTGTGCAAATCAACCAATGTGATACAGCATATTAACAAATTGAAGGATAAAAACCATACCATAATCTCAATACATGCAGAAAAAGCTTTTGACAAAATTCAACACCGATTTATGATAAAAAACTCTCGAGAAAGTAGGCATAGAGGGAAACTACTTCAACATATTACAGGCCATATGTGGCAAACTCAGAGCCAACATCATTCTCAGTGGTGAAAAATTGAAAGCATTTCCTCTAAGATCAGGAACAAGACAAGATTGCCCACTCTCAGCAGTATTATTCAACATAGTTTAGGAAGTTTTAGCCACAGCAAACCAAGAAGAAAACAAAATAAAAAGAATCAAAATCGGAAAAGAAGAAATAAACCTGTCACTGTTTGCAGATGACATGATACCATACATAGAGATCCTAAAGATGCTACCAGAAAACTACTAGAGCTAATCAATGAATTTGGTAAAGTTGTAGGATACAAAATCAATGCACAGAAATCTCTTACATTCCCATACACTAATAATAAAAAATGTGAAAGAGAAATTAAGGAAACACTCCCATTTATCACTGCAACAAAGAGAATAAAAAGCTAGGAATAAACCTGCCTAAGGATACAAAAGACCTGTATGCAGAAAACAATATGACACTGATGAAAGAAATTAAATATGATACAAACAGATGGAGAGATATACCATGTTCTTGGATTGGAAGAATAAACATTTTGAAAATGACTACACTACCCAAAGCAGTCTACAGATTCAGTGTAATCCCTATGAAACTACAAATGGCATTTTTCACAGAACTGAAACAAAAAAATCTCACAATTTGTATGGAAACACAAAAGACCCTGAACAGCCAAATCAGTCTTGAGAAAGGAAAACAGAACTGGAGGAATCAGGCTCCCTGACCTCAGACTATACTATAAAGCTACACTAATCAAGACAGTATGGTACTGACACAAAAACAGAAATATAGATAAATGGAACAGGATAGAAAGTCCAGAGAAAAACCTACACACATATCATCACCTTATCTTTGATAAAGCAGGAAAGAATAAGCAATGTAGAAAAGATAGCCTCTTCAACAAGTGGTTCTAGGAAAACTGGACAGCTACATCTAAAAGAGTACATTAGAACACTTCCTAACACTATATACAAAAGTAAACTTAAAATGGATTAAAGACCTAAATGTAAGGCCAGACACTATGAAACTCTTAAAGGAAAGCATAGGCAGAACCCTCTATGACATAAACAACAACAAGATCCTTTCTGACCCCACTCCCAGAGAAAGGGAAATAAAAACAAAGAATAAACAAATGGACCTAATGCAACTTAAAATTTTTTCAACAGCAAAGGAGACCATAAACAAGATAAAAAGACAACCCTCAGAATGGCAGAAAATATTTGCAAATGAAGCAACTGACAAAGGATTAATCTCCAAAATATACAAGCAGCTCATGCTGCTCAATATCAAACAACAAACAACCCAATCCAAAAATGGGAAGAAAACCTAAATAGACATTGCTCCAAAGGAGACATACAGATTGCCAACAAACACATGAAAGGATACTCAACATCACTAATCATTAGAGAAATGCAAATCAAAACTACAATGAGGTATCACCTCAGACTGGTCAGAATGACCATCATCCAAAAATCTGCAAACAATAAATGCTGGGTTGTGTGCGGAGAAAAGGGAACACTCTTGCACTGTTGGTGGGAAGGTAAATTGATGCAGTCACTGTGGAGAACAGTATGCAGGTTCCTTAAAAACTAAAAGTAGAACTACCATAGGACCCAGCAATCCCACTACTGGGCATATACCCTGAGACAACCATAATTCTGAGAGTCATGTACCACAGTGTTCATTGCAGCACTATTTACAATAGCCATGACACAGGACGAACCTAAGTGTCCATCAACAGATGAAAGGATAAGGAAGATTTGGCACATTTATTCAATGCAATATCACTCAGCCATAAAAAGAAACGAAACTCAGTTATTTGCAATGAGGTGGATGGACCTAGAGTCTATCATAGAGTGAAGTAAGTGAGAAAGAAAAAAAAAACAAATACTGTGTGCTAACATATATGTGTATATGGAATCTAAAAAAAAAAAAAGAATGATTCTGATGAACCTAAGGGTAGGACAGGAATAAGGATGCAGACCTAGAGAATGGACTTGAGAAACAGGGAAAGAGGAGGGGAAGGTGGAACAAAGTGAGAGAGTAGCATTGACATATATACAGTACCAAATGTAAATAGTTAGCTAGTGGGAAACAGCTGCATAACACAGGGAGATCAGCTCGGTGTGCGTTGTGACCATCTAGAGGGGTGGGATAGGGAGGGTTGGAGGGAGGCACAAGAGGGAAGGGATACGGAGATATATGTATACATATAGCTGTTTCATTTTGTTATACAGCAGAAAGTAACACAACATTTTAAAGGAATTATTCTCCAATAAAGATGTTTAAAAAAAAAAAGGAAACTAAAAGGAGGAGGAAGAGGAGGATAAAGATATAGAAAAGGAAAGGAAGTGGATTAGCAACACCCAAGAACTGGTATTTTAAATAAGAATTCTATGTCTTAGTCAAATTAGTCCACTGTAGTAAGACTGAATTCCATACCACAGATCTGCTTAATATATGAAAAGAAAGTGCTGCTTCCATACCTTATTAATGCCTGTGCTACCTGTTTCCTTTAAATATAATGCTGCTTTTAATTAAATGTCAAAATAAAATAGTTCTTATAAAATCTAGTAAACACACCTCTGTGGAAGTTCATACATAGTTCTAAATTGTATGTTTTAATGAGAAATTCAACAGGTCTATTCAAAATAACCACAAATTTAATGAGGGACCCTTTAAGTGTATAAACTACTGTGTTTTGATATCTCCAACTCTAGATTTATTCACTCAGCTTCCAAACAATGTCCATCTATGTGGCAGGTAAATCCTGTCTTTGCAATTTAATTCTCCTTATTCCTCCCGGCTTCTTCAGAATGCAAACCTTTTCTATTTGGGTTAATTTCACACCTTGAATCTCACCAAAATCTCATTACTCATTTTTTTTCAGGGATCAGCTCTGCTGTGCGCTAGGTGTGATGATAACAAGAAAATCTGTAATATTACTACACAGAACTTTAAAACACAAGGTGATCTGCAGGAAAATGGAAGCAGAGTATGGATAAAAATAGGTCCCGTTACCTTTAGATTTGACAGTTTGGACTCCAGTTTTTGACAGCCTGACCTTGCTACTCATATTGCTCACAACTGTCAGTAATTCAGTGACAAAGGAGAAGTGTGGTACTGTATTAATAACAGGCTCATGCTTAGTGATACCCAGTTGGTGATATAGGAGAAAGAGGAAGAGAAGAGAGAGGAATTAGAAGATAGAAACAGTGATTGAAAATGTAAGCAGAGGAAGGGACAGAGAGATAAGACAAGAGAAATGAAATGATAGCAGTGGTAAAGTTCAAGAACATGACAGACTGAAAGAGCAGGAACAGGGAGTTGGCTTACGCTTGTTCATGAATGGGAGAGAAACAAAGGAAGAAAGAAATTAAACAAGAAAAAACAAAATGTGAAATGTATAATGAAAGAGAGAAAAGATACCATGAGATTCTGAGGTGTAATTTGTGATTTAGGGTTCATCCAGGGGAGTGTGCTCAGTATAATGAGAAATCTGGAAATGACTAATTATGAAAAAAATAATGTAATTAAGAACATCTTGTACAAAAATTAGAAGACTGAATGGAAATATATAGTGGTCTTCAAATATTCACAGGAATTCTATTTAGAGAGAAGGAAAAGTAAAAATAAGATCAGTCTGTGTTTTCTCTTACGGCTCTGTGGAATAATGGGTGGGAGAGGGAGGATTATAAGGATATATTTTCTAGGGTGTGAGTTCAAGAATGAATTGAGACATATAATGATTTCCTGAGCCCCCCATCTTGTGGCAATACTAGGGAAGGGCTCTGTTTCTTCTTTAACAGGCAATAGGTCTAGTGTCTCATCTAATTTATTTTGCAAACTCAGACACCCTTGAAAGTAAAAAGCGGTTTATTTATAATTAACCGCTCAATATCAAACAAGGAAAATCAGAATATATGGGAATCCTGAGGATGTGTAGATAATATCTGAGAATATTGCTAATTTTAATGCTCTTACCCTAATTATATTTTTCTTTTTTGACTAGTCATTTCACTGGTGCATTTCTCAGCCATTTGGAGTAGCGGCAAAGTATCCCTATGTATTACTATGAATAAAATTAATACAATAATTAGAGAACACTGAAGATTAATTTTTAAATGTCAAGGTATTAATTAATTAATTAATCCAATGAGTGATAGTTGAATATTCCTTACATGCCTTACATGTCAGTCATTGTGCATTGTGTTGTACTCCTGCTTATAAAAGGACATTTCTGGAGCAGTATAATCAAATATCACACTAACTAAGTAGCAAAACTCACACTAAGTAAGTAGAAAAAACTCAGATTTGAACCAGAATTCTGTCTACACAGATTGTTACATACAGAAATAGATGAGAGAGAAAGGGAGAGAGAGAGAGATTTGGCTTAACAAGCAGAAATTTATTTTCACCCAGTAGTGGAGGCTGGAAGCCCAAGATCAAGGTGCAGGCAGAGTTGATTTCCTCTGGGGTCTATGAGAGAAGAATCTGTTCCAGGCCTCTCTCCTTGGCTTATAAACAAATATCTTCCCCCTGCTTGGTCCTCATAGGGCCATCCTCTGCTGTCTCTGTCTCTTCTTATTCAAAGGCATTTCTGGTGTCTCTTTCTCTTTTTATAAGGACTCCGATCATATTGGATTAGAGCCCCATCCTAATGGGCTCATTTTACTTTATCACCCTTTTAAAGACCTTATCTCCAAATACAGCTATACTCTGAGGTACTAGGGGTTGAAACTTCAACATATAAATTTTGAGGGGACACAATCCAGCCCATACAACTTGTCATTTCATTTAAGATAAAGAACAAAGTTCATTCCATGATAAACAAGCCTAGCCCTTATTCTTTTCTTTGGTCACTTTTCATATGAGAACCTCCTTTCTACCTATATTATAGCCACATTTACCATCTCTCTGTTGCTCCTAGACATTATGCTCTCTCTTGCTTTAGAGCTTTTTCATTTGCTAAAAGTCTCTCCTTCTCTACCTTTGTCTAATAATTTTGCTACATAAAAGAAAATCACTGACAGGGATCCTCAACATTAAGCTTTGAGAGGATCTGGATTTTGTTATCTCTTTCTTCTTCCCCTACCTACTAGCCTCTGGGAACCACCAATTTACTCTCTGTTTTTAGAAGTACATTGTGATCCAGCAATTCAATTTCTGGGTATATATCCAAAGGAATGAAAAGAGGATATGGAAGAGATATCTGCACTCCTGTTAATAATAATAATAACTTCATTGTTATTCACAATAGTTAAGATATGGAAACAATCTAAGTATCCATCAAGGGAAGAATGGATAAAAATTTGGATTATAATTCAGCCATGAGAAAGGAGGAAATCCTGCCACATGTAACAATATGGATAGACCTTGAAGATATTACGCTAAGTGAGGTAAGTCAGAGAATGATGAGTACTGTATGATATCACTTATATGTGGAATCTGAAAAAGCTGAGCCTGCAGATATATTTATAACCACTCATGGAAGAGAGTTGCAATGACTTACATATTAGAGTTGATGGGTTCCAGAGTTTGGGAAACAAAAGTTGTGACATAAGGAATGACATAGTTGAAGAATGTCAAAGTAGAGAACACTCCCTTATGTCGATTAATTATAAATGATGGAAAGCATCTCCAAACCAACATCATTTAAAATAAGTTTTTAGCTGTCTATAAAATTCAAGGGTGGACCTGGCTTCCCCCTTTGTTACATCTAAGAGCTTAAAGGAAGTTGAATCATTGACATCATATTTTTCTCTCTTCAAGGTCTGATTATCTTTAAGATAATTGTTTGGTATAATTACATAATTCTGTCTCATAGCTCCACCATATGAGATCTCTAGCAGTTCTAGGCTCATGTCTTCATAGCATTGAATACAGTAAGCAAGGTTTCTTGTGTGGTGGGAATAACTATGTTTTAGTCTTTTAGCAAGTTTGATGTTTGTAATACAGTTCTGTTGTCTATAACCACTATACTGTGCATTAGATCTCTAGGACTTATTTATCTACTAGTTACAAGTTTGTACCCTTATCCTTCCTCTTCCCCAATTATTCAACCGTATATTTTAAAAAGAATAAAAAAGAGAAGGAGGAAAGGAAAAATAAAGGAAGGAAGGAAGGAAAGAAGGAAGGAAAGGAGCAAGGAAGGAAGGAAGGAAGGAAAGGAAGAAAAAATAGAGGGAAAGAAGGAAGAAGGAAAGATGCCTTCAATTTGACACTCATTGTCCAAAACTAGATACCAAAACCATTCTTGTGACCCATGTGATGACATAGCCATAGAGATGTGCAAATGGAATCCATTGCCTAAAGTTACAGCCACTCATGCAACAGCAAGAAATACGAACCACCCAACCCACATAGGCTGCAACTGAGGGAAAGAAGAATTACCAATAAAAATTGGAGAGGCTGGTATCAGAAGAAAAGGAAAGAGAAGCTGGACAGCAAAACCTAACAAATGTTTACCTCATCCTTCATCTTCAGACATCAAAATATAAAATGTTGAGTAAAGTAGGGAAACGAAAGTTATATTTGGTAGCTTGGTATCTATACTGGGGTCTTTGACTCTTTGGGACAGTCACAGTTTCTTGAACTTTTTAATTCAACACTGATTAGAAGGTAAATGCATACTGAGTGAAGTAGAATACCTATCAAATTCTCAATTCAGAACCTCTGAGTAAAGTACTAGAAGCATGGTGATTACATGATTAAACTCCTTAGTGCACAGGAGGTGCTTACTAGATATGAATTTTCCCTTCTGTTCCTCCTCTTCCTTCTCTCTACTTTCTCATTTTTTTACTTTCCTTTAATCTATGATCCTAGTGCTGTCTTTAGGATGTCACAAAGAATGAATCACTTTCTATACATCATTCAGCCTTACCGATATCCTCTTCTCCAATTTAAATGTCTGAAACTTCTTCAAGTGCTGTTTCCATAGCTAGTTTCTAAAGCTCTTAAAAGCATGATTGCCCACTTCTGGATGCATACTGATTCATCAATAATGTAAGAGGACACAGTGTTATAGATGATATTTAATTATAAATACTATTCAATATTTTTGGTATCCATTCCTGAACTTATGTCTTCAGATCATCCTAACTCCTGAACTTATAAGTCTTCAGATCATCCTAACTTCAGACCATTTCTAAACTCCTTAAGAGATAGAAATTTGTCCTTTCTCTTTATTTTATTTGTTTCTTTTATTTTATAACAACTGTATTGAATTTTAATTAATACACAAAGAACTGCACATATTTAGCATGTACAATTTGATAAGTTTGGGCATATGTATACACCAGTGATACCATCACCACAATCAAGGTAATAGTAATATCCAACAACTTTCAGTTTGGCCATTTGTCCCTTTGTTGTTGTTATTGTTTTGTTTTTGTGATAAGAACACTTGAGAGACTCTTAACAATTTGAAGTGCACCAGCTATAGCTCAGCTGGTAGAGTGGAAAACTTGACCCTTCTCTTTTTAAATCTGTTTAAGATTTCCCTAATGTTCTTTGTATCACAACCTTGTATAATTTCCTTGAAAATGACTCACCATTTGTGAAGAAAGCCTATGAAATCAGAAGGACAGAATGGTACAACGAGGAGAGAATAAGATTTGAGACTGGAAACCCTGTATTCAGTTAGTTCCTTAATTCACAAGGGGAAGTACCTTTGGTAAATCATTTAGTTATCCTGAGCTTCTGTTTCACTATCTGTAGTGATTGTGATAACAATATTGAATGCTTTACAATATAATTGGTTGTAGATATCAGTATTATTAAATTACCAAAATATAATTAAATTTATTTTATGATCATTCTTAAAATCGTGGAGGTCATGGACCTTAACATCACTAAGCTGGTGTATGGAGAAGTTTCTTACCTTCTGTAAACCAGCTTTTTAGAATGGAGCCTAAAACCTATATATGAATCATATGTGACTATTTCTCAAATATGAAGTTGCCTTGAGAATAAAAATAGGGAGAAATAATTTTGCTGTTTTTAGGCACCTGTAGCATTCAGAACTGTAATGTATCAAATAAGTTCAAGTGGATCAATATCTCCTCAGCGTGACTCGAGTATAAATAAAAATTTATGATCCAAATATAGCATGCTGTGAGCAAAGTGAATGAATAAGAGAAAGTGGTACTACAGAAATAAACATTTCTATATCAGGATGGCTGGGTATTAATTTTTATAAAAGCATGGAAAAAAGCAGAGCCAGAGACACTTTTGCACGCAAAGGACAATTTGTTCTTCCCTAAAAATTCAATATGGCAACAAACTCTGTGAAATTACAATAAATTTTGTTCATAGTAGATAACGGTACAAAAATCATAAGTAAATATATTCAAGAAAGTGTATTCATAGTTACATATTATCTTAAAACAGAAAAGGCTAAAGAAAATCAATTAACAGAGTCTCCACATTATATAAATGTGAGGTGAAGTTAACTTGGCCAGGGTCAGAAATCTGGTTAGCAACAGAGCTTACATTATCAGATATATGTAGGTCATTACAAAATTTATATTTCATATCCATGTCTCTCTCTCTTCTAATTACAAACGACATCAACTATACTCTTGGGTTTACCAGATTTAGCAAATAAAAATCCAGGATACCCAGTTAAATGAAATTTCAGATTAAAAAACAAACAAACAAGTAATTGGTTTAGATTGTTCCAATATTTTGTGCATATTTATATTAAAATTATTTATTGTTTATTTAAAATTCAAATTTACCTAGGTGACCTGTATTTTATCTGACAACCTTACACACTAGGAATTCCCATTTGGATGAAACATGGGCACTCCTAGCTCAACATATTCAAAACCAAACTTGTTATCTTTACCTTCAAACTCAGCCTCTCTCCATGTCCCTGTTCTCAGTGAATGACCTCACATCATCTGGTTTCCCAAGCCAGAATGCTGGCATCATTTTGATTTTCATCTTTCTCATTGTCTTCCTTTCTACTCATAATCAGTCACGTCTTAAACATCTTCTAAATAACCTCATCTCTCAGTCCTCACTGTTGTTGCTTAGTTCAGCTCATTCTTACTTGCTTTAGTTACTTTAGTGCCTACCTTATTGGTTTATCTGCCCCTTTTTCACCTCTTTAATCTACATGACTGTGTAACTAGAAAAAGGAAGATAAAATTACAGACCTGATGACCTTTTTACCTTGCTTGTAGCCTTCAATGAACACTCATTAATGACAAAGGAGGAACTAAAACATTCCCATTCAGAATGATTCATAGTCTGACCACTGATTGTTTCAGTGGTCCCAAGTTTCTCAAAACCTCCTTGCCCTCTACAGTCTAGATCAGGGGTTTTCAACCCTTGAATAATACTGCCCACTGACTGCTTTGTAAATAAAGTTGTATTAGGGCTTAGCCATACCAATTTGTCTGAATATTGTCTATGACTGTCTCCTTGCTATGACTCTGGTAGTTGTAACAGAGATTGATAGTTCACAAAACCTAAAATATTTACTATCTGGCCCTTAATAAAAAATATTTGACAGCTCCTGCTCTACATAAAACAAACTATTTGTAATGCTTTTGAACTTATTATGCTCTATCTCATCACTAGGACAAAATTAACAATCTCTATGTAAAATATTATTTCTTTCAACAAAAGCCACTATAATTCTCCTCAAAAACCCCACTTCTCCTTTATATTTATAAAAACAAACAAACAAACAAAAAACACCTCTACCACCAGAAAAGCTCCTGGTCTACCAGAACTGATATGAAGCCTCCAACTCTGGGTTCTATTGGGCATTTCCTCTCTACAACTTTGCTCCACTTATCATACTTGATATTTACAAAACTTTCTCTTTTGAGACCATAAAATTTGTGTCTCATTCCCTATTCTAGTCTCAGCAATTAGGAAAAACATAACATGAACTTGGTGCTCAGTTTTTTTAAGATTAATTTTAATCAGTGAAGTAGCAGTAACACAATAATAGTAATGGGCTTTAACACCTCATTTTCACCAATGGACAGATGATCCAAAATGAAAAAAAAAAATAAGGAAACACAAGCTTTAAATGAAACATTAAACAAGATGGACTTAATTGATATTTATAGGACATTCCATCCAAAAACAACAGAATACACTTTCTTCTCAAGTGTTCATGGAATATTCTCCAGGATAAATCATGTCTTCAGTCACAAATCAAGCCTTGATAAACTTAAGAAAATTGAAATTGTATCAAATATCTTTTCCAACCACAATGTTATGAGGCTAGATATCAATTACAGGAAAAAAAAATATACAAACACATGGAGGCTAAACAATACACCACTAAAAAACCAAGAAATCACTGAAGAAATCAAAGAGGAAATCAAAAAATACCTAGAAATAAATAACAATGAAAACATGATGACCCCAAACCTATGGGATGCAGCAAAAGAAGTTCTAAGAGGGACGTTTATAGCAGTACAATCCTACCACAAGAAACATCTCAAATAAACAACCTAACCTTACACCTAAGGAAATTAGAGAAAGAAGAACAAAAACCCCCCAAAAGTTAGCTGAAGGAAAGAAATCAAAGTTCAAATCAGAAATAAATGAAAAATAAATGAAGGGAAAAATAGCAAAAATCAATAAAACTAAAAGTTGGTCCTTTGAGAAGATAAACAAAATAGATAAACCATTAGCCAGACTCATCAAAAAAAAAAAAAAAGGGAGAAGACACTAATCAACAGAATTAGAAATGAAAAAGGAGAAGTAACAATGGACACTGCAGAAATTCAAAGGATCATGAGAGATTAGTACAAGCAAGTATATGCCAATAAAATGGACAACCTGGAAGAAATGGACAAATTATTGGAAAAGCACAACATACTGAGGCTTAACCAGGAAGAAATAGAAAATATAAACAGACAAATCACAAGCACTGAAATTGAAACTGTGATTAAAAATCTTCCAACAAACAACAGCCCAGGACCAGAAGGCTTCACAAGCAAATTCTATAAGACATATAGAGAAGCACTAACACCTATCCTTTGCAAATTCCTCCAAAATATAGCAGAGTGGGGAACACTCCCAAACTCATTCTAAGAGGCCACCATCACCCTGATACCAACACCAGACAAAGACGTCACAAAATAAGAAAACTACAGGTCAATATCACTGATTAACATAGATGCAAAAATCCTCAAAAAAGTACTGGCAAAGATAATCCAACAGCACATTAAAAGGATCATACACTATGATCAAGTGGGATTTATCCCAGGAATGCAAGGATTCTTCCGTATACACAAATCAATCAATGTGATACACCATATAAACAAATTGAAGGATAAAACCCTATGATAATCTCATTAGATGCAGAAAAAGCTTTTGACAATATTCAACACCAATTTATGAATAAAACTCTACAGAAAGTAGTCATAGAGGTAACCTACTTCAACATAATAAAGGCCATATATGACAAATCCACAGCCAATATTGTTCTCAACAGTGAAAAACTGGAACCATTTCCTCTATGATCAGGAATAAGACAAGGTTGCCCACTCACACCACTATTATTCAACATAGTTTTGCAAGTTGTAGCCACGTCAATATGAGACAAAATAGAAATAAAAGGAATCCACATCAGAAAAGAATAAGTAAATCTGTCACTGATTGCAGATGACATGATAAAATACTTAGAGAATCTGAAGATGCTACCAGAAAACTATCAAAGCTAATCAATGAATTTGGTAAAGTAACAGGATACAAAATTAATGCACAGAAATCTCTTACATTCCTATACACTAATGATGAAAAATCTGAAATAGAAATTAAGAAAACACTCCTATTTAACATTGCGACAAAAAGAATAAAATACCTAAGAATAAACCTACCTAAAGAGGCAAAAGACTGGTATGCAGAAAACTATGACACTGATGAAAGAAATTAAAGACGATACAAACAGATGGAAAGATATATCATGTTCTTGGATTGGAAGAATCAACATTGTGAAAATGATTATACTACCCAAAGCAATCTACAGAGTCAATGTAATCCTTATCCACTACCAGTGACATTTTTTACAGAACTAGAACAAAAATTTTCACAATTTGTATGGAAATATAAAAGACTCTGAATAGCCAAAACAATCTTGAGAAAGAAAAATGGAGCTGGGGGAATCAGGCTCCCTGACTTCAGACTATACTACAAAACTACAGTAATCAAGACAGTATGGTACTGGCACAAAAAAAGACATTTAGACCAATGGAGCAGGATAGAAAGCTCAGAGAAAAACCCACACATATATGCTCACCTTATCTTTGATAAAGGAGGCAAGAATAAGCAATGTAGAAAAGACAGCATCTTCAAAAAGTGGTCCTGGGAAAACTGGTCAGTTACATGTAAAAGAGTGAAATTAGAACACTCCCTACACCATGCACAAAAATGAATTCAAAATGGATTAAAGATCACATGTAAGGCCAGACACTATAAAACTCTTAGAGGAAAACATAAGCAGAACACTATGACATAAATCACAGCAGTATCCTTTTTGACCCACCTCCTAGAGAAATAGAAACAAAAATAAACAAATGAGACCTAATGAAACTTAAAAGCTTTTTCACAGCAAAGTAAACCATAAATAAGACAAAAAGACAACCCTCAGAATGGGAGTAAATATTTGCAAATGAAGCAACTGTCAAAGGATTAATCTCCAAAATATACAAGCAGGTCATGTAGCTCAATATCAAAAAACAAACAACCCAATCCAAAAATGGACAGAAGACCTAAATAGACATTTTTCCAAAGAAGACATATAAATTGCCAACAAACACATTAAAGGATGTTTGACATCAATAATAATTAGAGAAATGCAAATCAAAACTACAATGAGGTATCACCTCACACAGGTCAGAATGGCCATCATCAAAAATCTACAAACTATAAATGTTGGAGAGGGTGTGGAGAAAGGGAACTCTCTTGCACTGTTGGTGGGTGTGTAAATTGATACAGCCACTATGGAACACAATATGGTGGTTCCTTAAAAAACTAAAAATACAACTACCATATGATCCAGGAATCCCACTACTCGGCTTATACCCTGAGAAAACCATAATTCAAAAAGAGTCATGTACCACAATGTTCATTGCAGTACCATTTACAATAGCCAGGACATGGAAACAACCTAAGTGTCCATCGACAGATGAATAGATAAAGAAGATGTGGCACATATATACGATGGAATATTACTCAGCCTTTAAAAGAAATGAAATTGACTTATTTGTAGTGAGGTAGATGGACCTAGAGTCTGTCATACAGAGTGAAGTAAGTCAGAAAGAGAAAAACAAATACCATATGCTCACACATCTATATGGAATCTAAAAAAAAAGGAAAAAAAAGTAAAACGTTCTGATGAACCTAGGGGCGGGAAAGGAATAAAGACGGAGATGTAGAGAATGGACTTGAGGGCATGTGGAGGACAAATGATAAGCTGGGACGAAGTGAGAGAGTAGCATTGACATATATACACAACCAAACGTAAAATATATAGCTAATGGGAAGCAGCTGCATAGCACAGGGAGATCAGTTTGGTGCTTTGTGAATATCTAGAGGGGTGGGATAGGGAGGGTGGGAGGGAGACACAAGAGGGATGGTCTATGGGAGTATATTTATACATATAGCTGATTCACTTTGTTATACAGTAGAAACTAACACAACATTGTAAAGCAACTCTACTCCAAAAAGATGTTAAAAAAATTTTGTAAAGACAATGTACAGTTATGTAATAACTCCCATAAGAACTATATACATAAATTGTTAATAGCAGATTATCCTGGACAGTAAGATTAGTAGTGGGGAAGTGTAAAGTAGGAAACATTTTTTTTATCATAAGGACTTTTATATGATTTTTGGGCGTTTTTTTTTTAATGTCATGCACTATTTGATATTTAAAAGTGGATTTTAAATGAAATTTTTCTGTAGATCTTATATCTGTAACAGCATTTGTGGGTATTTTAATCCTTTATTCATGGAGTCACATTTCAGTTATCCTTATTTAACTCTAAGTCCCAGAATGCCCCCTGAAGTATTCAACATTATATTTCCTATTTTCTTTACATTCTGCTCAATATTTGCCAGGTAGCATGTGTTTAACTCTGAAGCATTTTCATGCAGGGTCCCAGAGGCCTTCAGTAGGACCGAGCCCCAGTTGGCACCATAACTGTTCATTAGCGTACACTGTATTGAGATCCTTCTCTTTTCTGCTTCAGTTTCCCATTTCCTACTGGTGCAACCTGTGACCCCTCTCAAAACAGACTATTGCACTCAAAGCCTTTTATCAGGATCTACTTCAAAGGAAACATAAGTTATGATAATTGGAGCCAAAGTAGAATAATAGACAGTAGGAACATGGATCTGGGAGCAGGCTGCTAAATGACCAAATGGCAACATGACACCATAATGGGTGGTAAGTCAGTTTAATAGAAGTGTGATCCATGGTGGATTGTGATGGCATACATATACAGGTGTGAAATTATGTACAGGGTTATGATACAAAAGAAAATTTAAGAATTCTATCTGTTAACAAATGTTCTAGAGCTCTGAAAGAAAAGAATACTAGTCTCAGTTTAGGCAACTATTAAACCAGGGAATATTGAAAAAGAAAGTAAGACTCAATGGACATGTTTAAAAAGACCATTCATTTCACCTGGAGGATAGACTTTGCTAAATGGCCTGGGACTTGAGTATAAGGGTTTCAGAGTTAGGATAAAACCTGAACTGATAGCTCCAACAGGTCTTCTACAGTAATGTTTGGTCTGTAATAAGACAAGAATAAAACTCTGAAATCCAGGATGGGAATATTGGGCAGATGTGTTTGAGTCTCAACATTTCCTTAAACCTTCTAGGCTGAAGAGTAGCCTTCTATTAGAAAAGAATGACCTGTCATTGCACAAAGTCCTTGCAAGGGCTTCACCCAAGATTAATGCTAACCAACAGGATATTGCCCTTCTAAGATCTGCTCCTCCCTTCCTTGTTCTCAGTCAATATTTAGTGTCAGCATGGTCCAAAGATGAAAGAACATATGGTAGTACACACAATCAGGGACCCGTAGAACATGCCTAAGGATAGATCTGGAGGGTCCAGCGCAATACATGGCTGATGGAAGAGAGTTTATTGATATGAGGACACTCTTCAGTGATTTAGGATTTACTACCACTGAAAGGATGCCTAGTATCCTTTTGAATTTGACCGCTGCATAGAAACAATATTGGACTACAAATAAATGAAGGAGAGATGCCAGAATGACTTTAACAGATAGGAATGGAAGGGTTTCAGAATAGCTGAAGTTCATAATTATTAGAGGTAAAGTGGATACAAATTATTAGAGGTAACAAGAGGGCAATCCCAGAAAGGCAACCAGGGATCTTGGTGATGGCACTTCAAAGAACAGCCAATGAGAATAAAATTTTATTTATGTAATTAAACAAACAAACAAAAAAGATTAAGAAACAGTCATGAAGAAAGCTGATGTCAACTACCCTAATGAAAAATCACTCTCCCTTAACCAGTTTCTAAACCTAAACCAGTTATTGAACTCTAGAGTCTACTGAATGAAAGATCATATCTATTTAAGAAAGGGCCCTTTAATGTTACAATAATAATATACAATAGCTATTTCTTCCCAAAACAGCATACAGCAGCCTATAAAAGTAAGTTTTTATTGAGAAAAAAATATCTGAATGTTCATAGGACCATTGGATACAGAATCTGAATTACTACTGGTAAAATATGAATGAGGATAGCCCCTTTTCAGAGTGTGGATGTACAAAAGGTACATAATAATTAGACTCTTGACCCAAATATGTCCCATCTCAGTTTCTGACTACATAATGACTGGGTCATTTCCCCATCCTCATAGAGCATAATCTACATGGATATATTTAGCAGCTGGCAGAACCATCGTTGTGTTCCCTAACCTGTGGATGAAGAGTTATTATGCTATAAAGAGCCAAGTAGAAGCTTGTAAAACTGTCTGCATCCCTCATTTATAGGAAATCAAAAGTAGTAGTGCATCCTAGATAAAGTAGTACAGCTGATGCCACCTTAAAAATCTTAAAGGACATAGCAGTGGTGGGCCTCATTACACCCCTGCTTAATTCACTGATATGGTATGTATGAGTAAAAAAAGGTGGGTTTTGACAGAGGATGATAATCTTTCATAAATATAACAAAGTGACAGCCCTAATAATAGTTTATGTGTTGGAGTTGTGTCTTTTCTAGAAGAAATCACCATTCCTTACTCGCCCTTGGTATTATAGATGTTGATCTGGGAAAACTATATTTTTCAACACCTATCAGGAAGGGGGATCATATGTTGTTAGCATTCACTTGGAAAGACAGCAGTATACATTTACAGTCTTGTCTCAGGGTTATGTTAATCTCCTGCTCTCTGTCTCAATGTATGTCGATGGGACCTTGACCATCTGGACACATTGCATGTATGACAATATTCTACTATACCAGAGTTCAGGAAACTTTTACTGTAAAAAGGCAAGTAAGAAATATTTTAGGATTTGAAGACTATATAGTCTTTGTCACAACTACTAAACTCTGCCACTGAGCAGTCATAGACATTATGTAAATTAATGTGCGATAGAGTTCCAATAAAACTTTATAAATGAAAGCAGGTGACAGGCTGAATTTGGCTTGGAGGTCGTAGTTTTCAAACCTCTTCACTACACTAATAGCATCATGTTAATTTGACCTGGAGACCATGAAATGGCAAGCACTCTGGAAATCCTGGAAAAGCACTTATGTATCAGAGGAATATTAAACCTCAAAAAGTTTTGGTTAACATCTGTGAAGTTTTTAGAGGTCTGAGAGCTTGGGTAATACTGAGACATCAGGATATTTCACCTTGTATTTCCTACCACCAGGAAACTGAGACAGTGCTTGGATGGTCAATTTGAGTTTTGAAGATACCATGTACCATTTTAGCAATATAGCTCTGAATCATTTCTTAGATGACTCATTAAGATGCCAGTTTTAAGTGTAGTAGAACAATAAAGCCTTCTACAGTAAGCTCAGGAATTGGTTCAAATGGGTGCATTCAAGAAGGTGAAAGTATTTATGTGTTATCCCTGGTGGTCTACAACATGTTGACAGCTCTGTCAAGCTTCTGAAGGCATGCTGGATTTTTTTATACCAGAGCACTATTTATTTTTGAACAGCAAATTTTGACCTGCCACTGGACTTTAGTAGAAAATCTGTAATAGACCATGATATATGCATAGTAAGTATGCAATGGGTATGCACATATGTCAGCTCATATAAAGTATCCTTTACTTCATACAGTGAGGCCATTATGAGCTAATTATTTTCAGGAGATCACAGCATTAATTTATCATATTATGGAAGTGATACTGTGGTAATTGGGCACGAGCAGAGCAGGAGAGTACAAATAATTTGTACAAATGGGTGGCCTATATCCTTATGTCAACTGGACTCTCATGACCAATCCTCTCCTCAGCCCATATATGTGACCCTATTGGGTGTTCCCTGGGACCAGCTGACATTTAGAAGAATAACCTGAAACTGGTTCATAGATGGGTCTACACCATATGTTGTTATGACAATTTTTGCAGTACAGTCCCAACCATGGATATCCATGAAATATAGTGATGGTGTATATTCCTCCCTAGTGGGCAGGTCTTTAGCAGTGCAAATGTTCACCAATTTGGTGGGAAAATGGTCACAGGTAAGAATGCACACAGAGATGCCTGAGCAATGGTAAATGACATAGCCTGGAAAAACTGGACATTGAGGATAATGAAATAAGAAAATCATCAGGAAAATGTTTGGGACTAGATCTATGGGTCCAAAAGGTGTAGATCTTTTTGTCTCAGGTCAATGTCCACCAGAAAGAGTATCCGTCTCAGCAGAAACCCTGAACAACTAGATGAACAAGATAAACTCATCCAGTTGAGGGTGGCCAGGCTCTTTTATTGTTCATCCCAGCATCTGCACAATATGCTCATAGTGAGCATCCATGATGGTAGGAATGGCAGTTATTCATGGGTGCAACATTATTGGCTTCCATTATCAAGTCTATTATGATTATCATGCTGATGTCAAATCTACCATTAAAGTTAGAAACCGAGCCTTTGCTATGGTAATATATAATAAGAAGACAAATCAGCCACTTAGAGACAAATTACATAAGAACTCTATCATCTGAACAGGATCAGCAACTTGTCCTTACAAGAATTGGTATATTTTCTGAATATGGGTTGGCCATCCCTGAAGATATTGTCCAGATATTATATTCATTCCTTTTGCACTCAATGTTCCTGTGTATTACTGACTTGGTGACTTCCTATTACGAGTACCTGGGAATTTTTCCCAAGGTCTTGATCTGGCCACTGGAATAGACTCAGCTCCCACAGGAACAGACTGAAAGTACCAATGAATTAGCAATGTAGAAGCAGCATTCAACTAATTATTAACAGAAGTTGTGTTCTTAAAAACATCAGCATCAACACATATATATGGAATCTTAAAAAAAAATGGTTCTGAAGAACCTAAGGGCAGGATAGGAATAAAGATTCAGAGATAGAGAATGGACTTGAGGACACAGGAAGGGAGAAGGGTAAGCTGGGATGAAGTGACAGAGTGGCATGGACATATATACACTACCAGATGTAAAATAGGTAGCTAGTGGGAAGCAGCTGCATTGCACATGGAGAAAAGCTCAATGCTCTGTGACCACCTAGAGGGGTGGGATAGGGAGGGTGGGAGGGAGACATAAGAGGGAGGGTATATGGGGAGCTGATTCACTTTGTTATACAGCAGAAACTAACACACGGTTATAAAGTGATTATATTCCAATAAGGATGTTTAAAAAAAAATCAGCAGTCTTGCTTGTTGGGTGAGAGAGTCCTGAAGTTTGCTGTTTGCAGTTTTCCAGAGGTCTCTAGCAAGATTGAGACCCAGTGACACAAAATGGTAAGCAGTTAATTAGCACTGCTTTTATTGACTTTCTTCCTTTTCCTATCTTACTTTCCACTCCTCCCATGATTTCTGACATCATAAGACAAATAAACCACTTGAATTCAATTCCCTTTCTCAGTTTTTTTCTTCTCAAGAATTCTAACCTTAATACATTTGGGTTTAGAAAATTGTCCATAAAACCAAAGTAGTTAATTGCATTTTTAAACCTTCTTTTTTTTTTTTTTTTCATGAGAACACATTGGGAAAAAAAATTATTTCTGGCTGCTTTTCATGAAATATTGACATTGTAAAGATAACATAATTCATAATATGCCACCATGATGCAGACACTGATGACAAGCTAGTTAATGAATGTAGTCAATTTAAAGATTTTTAAAGACTAGTCATCACACAAGACACCTTGAAATGCCCTGGAATTTATGATGAAATAAATGTAATAGAAGCCTCCCCAAATTTGGCAGCAATCTTTTTTTTTAAACTTTTTATTTTATATTGGAGTATAGTCGATTAACAATGTTGTAATAGTGTCAGGTGCACAGCAAAGCAACCTAGCCATACATACACAGGTATCCACTCTCCCCCAAACTCTCCTCCCACCCAGGCTGCCACATAACATTGAGCAGAGTTCCCTGTGCTATACAGTAGGTGCTTGTTGGTTACCTATTTAAAATATAGCAGTGTGTACATGTCAGTCCCAAAGTCCTTAACTATTTCTTCCCCCCACACTTCTCCCCTAGTAACCATAACTTCATTCTCTAAATCTGTGAGTCTGTTTCTGTTTTGTAAATAAGTTCATTTGTATCACTTCTTTTTAGATTCCACATATAATTGATATATGCTATTTCTCTTTCTCTGTCTGACATAATTCACTCAGTATGACTATCTCTAGGTCCATTCATGTTGCTGCAAATGACATTATTTCATTCTTTTTAATGGCTGAGTAATATTCCATTGTATATATGTACCACATCTTCTTTATCCATTCCTCTGTGGATAGATATTTAGGTTGTTGCCATGTCTTGGCTATTGTAAACAGTGCTGTAATGAACACTGGGGTGCATGTATCCTTTCAGGCCATGTTTTTCTCCAGATACATGTTTTCCCAGAAATATTTAAAACATCTATTATTTATTCATTGGACAAAGAATCATCAATTATTTACTCATTGGACAAAGATTTATTGGAAATCTCTTATGTATATATCTCTTATCTTAAGCAAAGCACAGACTAGTGACTTGAGAGACAAATGAACCAAAATTAGAATGCAACATGATAAGTCCTTAAACAGAGAATTACAGGAGACACAACAATGGAGAGGGATAGGGAGAGGAAGAGGGAAAGAGAGAGAGAGAGAGAGACTACTTTATACTTTTAGAGGTGAAGGAAGACATCCTAGTTGAGCCTGTGAGAAATTTGGGGCTTCTTAATAAGTAAGGAGGTTGAGAAGGCTACTTTAGCTTTGAGGATTTATAGGCAGGCAAGTTAAGGAAAAACATTATAGGTCAGAGGAGCAGCATATTAAAAAATGCATAAAGGTGGTGTCCAAAGGAGTAAAGAGAGGCTTTACCCCTGTTCTTTTCATTTATTTATTTGTTTAGAGACAGGGAAGGAGCATTGAAGGACTTATTATGGTAATACCTTATTTTTCTGCCTTTGAATCAAGTTCAGTAAACATTTCTACCAGAAAATGTATGTTTCAATACTGACCTAATGAATATATTTTGAACCTGCTAGCATTTTTAATAATAAATATTTTATAAGGTGGATATGAAACCAGAAAGATAAATGCTCCAAATGGCAAATGCATATCTGCAACTCCTATATTTCAATGGCATCTTTTGATTCTAGGACCTAAAGAACAACAAACTTCTGATCATTTCTATTAAAACCAACCTTATCACATGCATTCTGTTGAACAGACTGTGTGTGTGTGTGTTTGTGTTTGTGTGTGTGTGTGTGTGTGTGTTGGTGATGATGATGATGTTGGTGGAAGGTGTTCTTCTCTGTCTAGAAATAAAAATTCCCTTCAATCCTTCCACCTCTCCAGGAAATGCTGGGACAGATTTTTCCTCTCTTCTTGCTACCCATCACTCGCTACTCCCTGAAGCATCGAAGGAGTTGCTGGCATATGTGGAAGCTGGCTATTTGTTGGTTACTGATGTTTGTTGATTACTGATGAAAGTTAAAGATAATGTATGTTTCTGCCCTTTGTCTTTCTTTAAAGAGACCTACCCACAAGCTGAGAACATTTCCCCATCTACTTCTGCTGTGATGTTTAAGCTTCCTACCATCCTCTTGAATATCCATCTATACCAGGGCTCAACTCACGGAAGAGGTGACAAGAATCCCTATTCTGACTTCAAGGTCAGGCTTCTAATTGTTATCTATTAGAAATCAAGTGGATCATATGTTTTAATGTTTACCCAGCTCCTGTGCATCAGCTGGTCTATAATCTGGTGGGTAGGAAGGTGGAATTATTAGGTTCCTCTAAACTTCAACAGTTTTTCTTTCTTCTAATGGTCACAAGAACACTTCATTTGCATTGCACAATGCACATTATAGCATGCTTGAGCTGAAACCAATCAGCTAGAGCTGAAAGGAATGGTAGGGAGCATGCAACCAATGGCTCAGTTCATAGCTAGGAAACTCAGGTCTACACATTTTAAATGATTGTCTAAGGTCATAGATCCACTTGGAGGAAGAACTAGGGCCAGAATTTAGTTCTATTAATATTCACTTCAGACTACTTTTCACATAATCTGACTTCCTCTCAATAAATAGGTACTTAATAAATGAATGAACATAACATTAAACAACCAAAGCATAGGCCTATTTAAAGGACACCATAGTATGAATGCATTAGACCTTAAGGTGATAGAGCACCTAAGTACTAATTTCAAGCTACACTTTCTGGAATTCAGTGTTAGCAGTATTATACCTCATAACTAAAAGACTGTGTCTGTTAGTAATAAAGGGAATTAAAGTGGACTTACAAAAAAGGAGGGAAAAATTGAGCCATTTCATCGAAAGGCTCATGTTTATTTGGGGAAACCAGCATGCAGACAAACCAGTACATCTACCTTATGGCACTGGCTACAGTGGAGCTTCAGGGACAGAGTCAGGCAAACGCAAGTGAGGAAGCAGTGGAATCTCTAGAGGAACCGAAAAGACATTGCAGAGCACTGAGTAGATCTGTAAATATTGTGAGATGGCTAACGACATCTTAGTGAATGGGATAGAAAGAAGTCGAAGAACAGGGGTGGGAAGGTTGGTGGGAACTGGGAAAGGAGAGGAATCTTGTGTGTAGATGAATGCTGGGGAACAAAAGGAGTGGGAGGGTCTTTGGGCTGCCTGATTAAGGTGAGAAAAAGACATTCATACATGAGCAACAGCTCCAAAATTTATGCTAGAACTTGGACTAAAATAGGACATCTTGTTAAAGCACAGTTCTGATAACATTTACCCTGGCTTTAAAATTTATGTTAGCTCTACCATATCTTCTGGATAAAATCCAACTTCTTAGGTCTGCCAGTTTTGGGGCCTACTCCATTTCCCATCAGTATACAAGATTCTGATCAAAACAAAGTTTCTCTTTATCCTGTATATTTCCCCTTCTCCTCCCAATCACCTCCCTTTGACACTTTCATCATAGTTTTCTTACGAATGATGCTTGTCTCTCCTTCATTTCCCACAAGACTCAGCCCAGTTGATATTTAGCACACAGTTCAAATGTCACCTCATTCATAAACTTTTTCTACCATATAGTGGTGTTTTCTCCTCTTCTGAGCTCCTCTAACATGTAGCTATAACTTGTGTGTGTGTGCTTGTGTGTACATGTTTAGACTTATTTTTCCCAGTAAACTCTTCAGTACTCAAAGGAAAGATCCATGAAAGTCTTAACTGTATTCATTAGAGCAGCTAATGGACAGACTGTCAATGACTCCTGTATGATGACTTTTTTTCCTCTAAGCAGTAGATTTGAGGCTTTGAATGCAACTTATTATGAGGAGGCACCATTTTGAATTCAGTGTATGGGAGAAAAGCATGATGTCTTCACTTTTTTTCTAGAAACAAATAAAAGAGGGAGAGATGACAATCCATTTGTTTCTCATATGATATTAACATATTTGTGATATCAACAACTAATTGTGATAATTGATATCAACAACTAACATTAATATAACCCTTTTCCATTTCTAAGAACTATACAATTGCATACACTACCTTATATGGAATTTCACAGTGACCTACATATATGAGAGTTATAATTTTCAAAGATAGAAACAGCAGCTCAAATGTGCCAAATAGTTTGTTCACAGATAGAATCATTCTTCATCAGGACTTTAACCCAAATCCTCTGACTCCAATATGCTAAAATATAGTGTCTCCCCTGAAAAGATAATTAAAACCATTTTACCAAAGCATTTCAGATCCCTTTACCTTTTTTATCAGATGCAGAACAACTAAGTAAATGCAAATTAGTATATTTCTTTCCAATTTGAAAAAGGAATTTCTCATTTAGAAGATTAAAAACTTGATAATAATAAGTTACTCTTAATGAGGATCTGTTCTGCATCATTTCCTAAACATTGCTCTTAGAAATTATTATTTCCATTTTATAGATGAAAAAACTGAAGCACCAGGATGCTAAGTAACTTGTCCATCACTTCAAAGCTAATAGACATCAGATCTGAAACTCCAGTCAAATTTTCTGACTTTAAACCTATACTAATTTCAAAATATCCAACTGCCTGAAGAGAAGATAAAGAACAGAAAGAAAACAAGCAAGAGAGAAATGAGAAAAGTGTGTAGAAGGCACTTATATACAAACATCAATTTCTTCTCAAGTTTCTAAGATCTGAAGATTCTCAATGACTAAATTCTTTCCTGGAGGTAATATATGTACTGAGAGAGACATAAAAAAATGTTTTTAGGACACAGGAAGACTATTTAGAACAACACTCAGTAGACAGAACATTTATGACTTGCCTAGCAGGAACAAAAATGATTCTTCAGGAAACACTAACTGAAACAGTGATGTCAACACCAAGCTTATGGAAGTTCTCCCCTGAGTAGATCCTTGTATTATTTTTATTTCATTCTTCTTCTTGGGACATCTAGAATTTGGGACATTACTCCCAAATTCATTACCTTTCTATAACAAACTATATTCTTATACAAATACTTTAGTAAATGTCTTTCAGGATCATGTAATTCCTTTAGGGGTTGCATGGGGAAACCCTCTGTCCACTTGATTTATGAAAGGCAGATGGTTAGTAATACTTGAACTGTTATTGATGCCTCCTGACATCTTTCTCAGCACCCTTAAAGAGAGTGGCATAATTCTTTAAGACATAATATTACACTTAGGAATTGCTCTAAAATATCATCAATCTTTTATGCACGACTCTGAACAAGCAGCTAGTGTTAAATAAACCATAACCAGAAATGAAATTCAAGTTACTTTGAGTGACTTCAAAATGCTCTCCATTTGCCAATTATGTCCTACCATATTTCATTTTATCAGTTATTCACTATTCTTGGCTAAAAATACAGTTATGACAAATAGTATATCTCAGAGGAAGTTTCATGATTTTCCAAAGAAATACGATCAATATGTCTCAGCCAAGCCATCCTTTATATTTTGCACTTGGTGAAACTAATATTGTGAGTGATGATGATGGTGACTTTATTGGCAGTTGCTGATGAATTTGGCTTTTAGGAATGTAAATATAACTAAAAAGAATATCGAAACAAAATGGCAGGGCTTCCCTGGTGACACAGTGGTTAAGAATCTAACTGCCAGTGCAGGGGATATGGGTTCGAGCCCTGGTCTGGGAAGATGTCACATGCTGTGGAGCAACTAAGCACATGTGTCACAACTACTGAGCCTGTGTACTACAACTACTGAAGCCTGCGAGCTTAGAACCTATGCTCCACAACAAAGAGAAGCCACCACAATGAGAAGCCTGCACACTGCAATGAAGAGCAGCCCCCACTCTCCGCAACTAGAGAAAGCCTGCATGCAGAAACAAAGACCCAACACAGCCAAAAAATAAATAAATGAAAAAAATATATAAATACATATTTTAAAAATGGCATAGTTATAAAAAAAAGATGTCTGCTAAACACAGAATGGACTTTCACCAGAGGAAAGGCAATCAGTGAAGGATTCTCTCCTTTTTATATAATTTGGAATAAAGAAAATAAATTCAAAATTCAATCAGCAAGAACAGGTGCTCCACTCCTCACCTTCCACCTTCTAGAAATAGATTGAAAAATATCCAAAGCTTTGAACTTTATATCATTTACTTGTTTTATGAAATGAAATATGATGTATGGAGAAGGGAATGGAACTGTTCATCATGTATCCTGATCTGGAGTCTTCTTGGATGCTCTGTATCTCGAGGTAAATTACTTAACTTCTCTAACCCTCAGTTTCATAAATATTTTAATCACTACTTCAAGAATCAAATAACATACAAACCTAAAAATATTTTAAAATATAAAGAGCTCTTCAAATATAAATAATCACTCATTATATTCCCTAGAGAAAAAGAGTTTTCATAGTACTAAAATAAAGTTAAAATTAAAATCATTATTCATGTATATAAGCTATAAAACTATATGAACACAAATGCACTAAAATAGTTTATAGAGTAAAAAACCTATATATAAATTACTAGATTTATGAAATTAATTAACAGCAATTGTATATTTTCACATATCACCATTATAAGCAATATGCTGTAACTAACAACTGCAATTTGAGGTATTCAACAACAGCATAAAATTCATCCTCACATTTTCCATCTTGCTGTGTTTCTGTGATGCTACCAGCAGTTTTTTCTGTCATTCAAACCTACAAGCCACTTTAAGTTGAAGATTCTCTATCTCCCTCAGATATGGCCACATCAGTCTTAAAGTGATCTCAGTATCTTTTTCAACAGAGAAGAACAAGAACTTTGTGTGTGTGGGGGGGGTACGCGGGCCTCTCACTGTCGTGGCCTCTCCCGTTGCGGAGCACAGGCTCCAGACGCGCAGGCTCAGCGGCCATGGCTCACGGGACCAGCCGCTCTGCGGCATGTGGGATCTTCCCGGACTGGGGCACAAACCCGTGTCCCATGCATCGGCAGGCGGACTCTCAACCACTGCGCCACCAGGGATGCCCACAAGAACTTTTTGATTAGAATCTAAGCCTTCCGAGTCTCTTCCTCGAAGTTGCGTGTGTCTGCCGCTTCCAGCACGATCTGCTCACCTCCTGCACCACTGTGAAGAGTAACCCATCATTTGCTCAGGCAGAAGCACTTATCAGCGTCCAAAGAAGTCCAGACAACCTTATACAGTTTCCATGTCACAAGGAATTGAGATCCCTACAAAAACCAGTGCTTACTGACCAGGTACTGAACAATTATTCCTGGGTCCAGGTAAGGGGAACAAGCCGTGTGGATGAAAAGCTTTTGGTGCTCCAGCCAGGAGGCAGGGCTCTGCCTCTGAGGTAGGAGAGCCAACTTCAGGGCACTGATCAACAAGAGACCTCCCAGCTCCACATAATATCAAACGGCGAAAATCTCCCAGAGACCTCCATCTTAACACCAGCACCCAGCTTCACTCAACGACCAGCAAGCCACAGTGCTGGAAAACCTATGCCAAACAACTAGCAAAACAGGAACACAACCTCACCCATTAGCAGAGAGGCTGCCTAAAATCATAATAAGGCCACAGACACCCCCAAACACACCACCAGACGTGAACCTGCCCACTAGAGAGACAAGATCCAGCCTCATCCACCACAACACAGGCACTAGTCCCCTCCACCAGGAAGCCTACACAACCCACTGAGCCAACCTTAGCCACTGGAGACAGACATCAAAAACAGGAGGAACTACGAACCTGCAGCCTGCAAAAAGGAGACCCCAAACACAGTAAGATAAGCAAAATGAGAAGACAGAAAAACACACAGCAGATAAAGGAGCAAGATAAAAATGCACCAGACCTAACAAATGAAGAGGAAATAGGCAGTCTACCTGAAAGAGAATTCAGAATAATGATAGTAAGGTTGATCCGAAATCTTGGAGATAGAATGGACAATAGATTGGACAAAATGCAAGAATCAGTTAACAAGGACCTAGAAGAACTAAAGATGAAACAAGCAATGATGAACAACACAATAAATGAAATTAAAAGTACTCTAGATGGGATCAATAGCAGAATAACTGAGGCAGAAGAACGGATAAGTGACCTGGAAGATAAAATAGTGGAAATAACTACTGCAGAGCAGAATAAAGAAAAAAGAATGAAAAGAACTGAGGACAGTCTCAGAGACCTCTGGGACAACATTAAATGCACCAACATTCGAATTATAGGGGTTCCAGAAGAAGAAGAGAAAAAGAAAGGGACTGAGAAAATATTTGAAGAGATTTTAGTTGAAAACTTCCCTAACATGGGAAAGGAAATAGTTAATCAAGTCCAGGAAGCACAGAGAGTCCCATACAAGATAAATAAAAGGAGAAATACGCCAAGACACATATTAATCAAACTGTCAAAAATTAAATACAAAGAAAGCATATTAAAAGCAGCAAGGGAAAAACAACAAATAACACATAAGGGAATCCCCATAAGGTTAACAGCTGATCTCTCAGCAGAAACCCTACAAGCCAGAAGGGAGTGGCAGGACATACTGAAAGTGATGAAGGAGAAAAACATGCAGCCAAGACTACTCTACCCAGCAAGGATCTCATTCAGATTTGATGGAGAAATTAAAACCTTTACAGACAAGCAAAAGCTGAGAGAGTTCAGCACCACCAAACCAGCTTTACAACAAATGCTAAAGGATCTTTTCTAGGCAAGAAACACAAGAGAAGGAAAAGACCTATAATAACGAACCCAAAACAATTTAGAAAATGGGAATAGGAACATACATATCGATAATTACCTTAAATGTAAATGGACTAAATGCTCCCACCAAAAGACACAGATTAGCTGAATGGATACAAAAACAAGACCCTTATATATGCTGTCTACAAGAGACCCACTTCAGACCTAGAGACACATACAGACTGAAAGTAAGGGGATGGAAAAAGATATTCCATGCAAATGGAAGCCAAAAGAAAGCTGGAGTAGCAATTCTCATATCAGACAAAATGGACTTTAAAATAAAGACTATTAAAAGAGACAAAGAAGGACACTACATAATGATCAAGGGATCGATCCAAGAAGAAGATATAACAATTGTAAATATTTATGCACCCAACATAGGAGCACCTCAATACATAAGGCAAATACTAACAGCCATAAAAGGGGAAATCGACAGTAACACATTCATAGTAGGGGACTTAAACACCCCACTTTCACCCATGGACAGATCATCCAAAATGAAAATAAATAAGGAAACACAAGCTTTAAATGATACATTAAACAAGATGGACTTAATTGATATTTATAGGACACTCCATCTAAAAACAACAGAATACACATTTTTCTCAAGTGCTCATGGAACATTCTCCAGGATAGATCATATCTTAGGTCACAAATCAAGCCTTGGTAAATTTAAGAAAATTGAAATTGTATCAAGTATCTTTTCTGATCACAACGCCATGAGACTAGATATCAATTACAGGAAAAGATCTGTAAAAAATACAAACACATGGAGGCTAAACAATACACTACTTAATAATGAAGATATCACTGAAGAAATCAAAGAGGAAATCAAAAAATACCTAGAAACAAATGACAATGGAGACACAACGACCCAAAACCTGTGGGATGCAGCAAAAGCAGTTCTAAGGGGGAAGTTTATAGCAATACAAGCCCACCTTAAGAAGCAGGAAACATGTCGAATAAACAACCTAACCTTGCATCTCAAGCAATTAGAGAAATAAGAACAAAAAAACCCCAAAGCTAGCAGAAGGAAAGAAATCATAAAAATCAGATCAGAAATAAATGAAAAAGAAATGAAGGAAACAATAGCAAAGATCAATAAAACTAAAAGCTGGTTCTTTGAGAAGATAAACAAAATAGATAAACCACTAGCCAGACTCATCAAGAAAAAAAGGGAGAAGACTCAAATCAATAGAATTAGAAATGAAAAAGGAGAGGTAACAACTGACACTGCAGAGATAAAAGAGATCATAAGAGATTACTACAAGCAACTCTATGCCAATAAAATGGACAATCTGGAAGAAATGGACAAATTCTTAGAAATGCACAACCTGCCAAGACTGAATCAGGAAGAAATAGAAAATATGAACAGACCAATCACAAGCACTGAAATTGAAACTGTGATTAAAAACCTTCCAACAAAGAAAAGCCCAGGACCAGATGGCTTTAAAGGCGAATTCTATCAAACATTTAGAGAAGAGCTAACACCTATCCTTCTCAAACTCTTCCAAAATATAGCAGAGGGAGGACCACTCCCAAACTCCTTCTACGAGGCCACCATCACCTTGATACCAAAACCAGACAAGGATGTCACAAAGAAAGAAAACTACAGACCAATATCACTGATGAACATAAATGCAAAAATCCTCAACAAAATACTAGCAAACAGAATCCAACAGCACATTAAAAGGATCATACACCATGATCAAGTGGGGTTTATTCCAGGAATGCAAGGATTCTTCAATATACGCAAATCTATCAATGTGATAAACCATATTAACAAATTGAAGGAGAAAAACCATATGATCATCTCAATAGATGCAGAGAAAGCTTTTGACAAAATTCAACACCCATTTATGATAAAAACCCTGCAGAAAGTAGGCATAGAGGGAACTTTCCTCAACATAATAAAGGCCATATATGACAAGCCCACAGCAAACATCATCCTCAATGGTGAAAAACTGAAAGCATTTCCACTAAGATCAGGAACAAGACAAGGTTGCCCACTCTCACCACTATTATTCAACATTGTTTTGGAAGTTTTAGCCACAGCAATCAGAGAAGAAAAGGAAATAAAAGGAATCCAAATCGGAAAAGAAGAAGTAAAGCTGTCACTGTTTGCAGATGACATGATCCTATACATAGAGAACCCTAAAGATGCTACCAGAAAACTACTAGAGCTAATCAATGAATTTGGTAAAGTGGCAGGATACAAAATTAATGCACAGAAATCTCTGGCATTCCTATATACTAATGATGAAAAATCTGAAAGTGAAATCAAGAAAACACTCCCATTTACCATTGCAACAAAAAGAATAAAATATCTAGGAATAAACCTACCTAAGGAGACAAAAGACCTGTATGCAGAAAATTATAAGACACTGATGAAAGAAATTAAAGATGATACAAATAGATGGAGAGATATACCATGTTCTTGGATCGGAAGAATCAACATTGTGAAAATGACTCTACTACCGAAAGCAATCTATAGATTCAATGCAATCCCTATCAAACTACCACTGGCATTTTTCACAAAACTAGAACAAAAAATTTCACAATTTGTATGGAAACACAAAAGACCCCGAATAGCCAAAGCAATCTTGAGAACGAAAGAAGGAACTGGAGGAATCAGGCTCCCTGACTTCAGACTATACTACAAAGCTACAGTTATCAAGATGGTATGGTACTGGCACAAAAACAGAAAGATAGATCAATGGAACAGGATAGAAAGCCCAGAGATAAACCCATGCACATATGGACACCTTATCTTTGATAAAGGTGGCAGTAATGTACAATGGAGCAAGGACAGCCTCTTCAATAAGTGGTGCTGGGAAAACTGGACAGGTACATGTAAAAGTATGAGATTAGATCACTCCCTAACACCATACACAAAAATAAGCTCAAAATGGATTAAAGACCTAAATGTAAGGCCAGAAACTATCAAACTCTTAGAGGAAAACATAGGCAGAACACTCTATGACATAAATCACAGCAAGATCCTTTCTGACCCACCTCCTAGAGTAATGGAAATAAAAACAAAAATAAACAAATGGGACCTAATGAAACTTCAAAGCTTTTGCACAGCAAAGGAAACCATAAACAGGACCAAAAGACAACCCTCAGAATGGGAGAAAATATTTGCAAATGAAGCAACCGACAAAGGATTAATCTCCAAAATTTACAAGCAGCTCATGCAGCTCAATAACAAGAAAACAAACAACCCAATCCAAAAATGGGCAGAAGACCTAAATAGACATTTCTCCAAAGAAGATATACAGACTGCCAACAAACACATGAAAGAATGCTCAACATCATTAATCATTAGAGAAATGCAAATCAAAACTACAATGAGATATCATCTCACACCAGTCAGAATGGCCATCATCAAAAAATCTAGAAACAATAAATGCTGGAGAGGGTGTGGAGAAAAGGGAACACTCTTGCACTGCTGGTGGGAATGTGAATTGGTTCAGCCACTATGGAGAACAGTATGGAGGTTCCTTAAAAAACTACAAATAGAACTACCATATGACCCAGCAATCCCACTACTGGGCATATACCCTGAGAAAACCAAAATTCAAAAAAAGTCATGTACCAAAATGTTCATTGCAGCTCTATTTACAATAGCCCGGAGATGGAAACAACCTAAGTGCCCATCATCGGATGAATGGATAAAGAAGATGTGGCACATATATACAATGGAATATTACTCAGCCATAAAAAGAAACGAAATTGAGCTATTTGTAATGAGGTGGATAGACCTAGAGTCTGTCATACAGAGTGAAGTAAGTCAGAAAGAAAAAGACAAATACCGTATGCTAACACATATATATGGAATTTAAGAAAAAAAATGTCATGAAGAACCTAGGGGTAAAGCAGGAATAAAGACGCAGACCTCCTAGAGAACGGACTTGAGGTTATGGGGAGGGGGAAGGGTGAGCTGTGACAGGGCGAGAGAGAGTCATGGGCATATACACACTAACAAACGTTGTAAGGTAGATAGCTAGTGGGAAGCAGCCGCATGGCACAGGGATATTGGCTCGGTGCTTTGTGACAGCCTGGAGGGGTGGGATAGGGAGGGTGGGAGGGAGGGAGATGCAACAGGGAAGACATATGGGAACATATGTTTATGTATGACTGATTCACTTTGTTATAAAGCAGAAACTAACACACCATTGTAAAGCAATTATACCCCAATAAAGATGTTAAAAAAAAAAAAAAAAAGAATCTAAGCCTTCCAAGCTTACAGACGGGTATGTGTTCCCAGGGAGGTGGATGGGGGAGATGCCACATTAAAAACCTTATGAAAGGGAAAATACAGTCATAGGTCATAGTGTTCAAATGGGGAATGTTGGAGGACCAGCCAGACTAAAGTGGATGTTTGATATAAGTGTCATGGGAGATAATGCTGGGACGGGTATGAGGTCAGATCAGAGCAAGAGGATACTGAACACTATTCTGAGGAACCTACACTATCCTCTTAGTAGTGGAGACATTTTAGAGCAAGGTAGTGAGCTCACACTTTTGCTTGAGGAAATTGACTCAGGCCTGCAGGGCAAGTTAGAATGAAGCAAGGAGAAACACAAAGGGAAAACAGGAAAAAAAAAAAAGCTATGTAAGAAAGCATGTTGTTCTGTAATACCTTCTTGGCTTACTTGCTGGTTCCCTTTACCTATATCCTTTAGCTGAGTAATATAATCTCTTCTTTCCTGCTTCCCCATGCTGAGAGTCTCATATTAAGTCCCATGGTCTAAAAGAAGAAGCTTGATTTTTAGGACCTGATAAAATCATGTGCAAATCCCAGCTCTACAGAATACTATCTGTGCAAACCTAGAAATATTCCTTTTTTTTTCTGAGCCTGTCTCTTGTCTTATAAAAAAGGAATAACAATAGCTATACTGCACTGGCTGTTGTGAGAATTAAAGGCAAACTATGGAATTTGCATGGAACTTAGTAGGTTCTCAGAAAATGTTAGTTCCTATCGTTTTTATTTCTTTACCTTAATTTAGTGTGATCTTTTGCTACAGATGTGGAAATAGATCCATTGAAGGAAAGTGCCTTGCCCTAGATGCCTTAATGAGTTAAGGAAGTAGAATCCATAGTTTCCAAATTAGGCTGAGGCTGCCATCTTTATGCTCCATTACCTCTCTCCTTTCTTCTCAATATGTTACACTATCGTGCTGATATGAAAATGTCCAGGTAAGCCACACTCTGATGCTTCTCTTCTGCCAGCACTGCCAACAAAACCTTCAGGCCATATGTCTTTACCCTAAACATCATCATGACTTGTATCAGTCCAGGTAAGCCATACTCTGATGCTTCTCTTCTGCCAGCACTGCCAACAAAACCTTCAGGCCATATGTCTTTACCCTAAACATCATCATGACTTGTATCAGCCATGTTTATATGTGTGGATAATTTATTTATATGTCACTAACTTAATATTATATATTAAATCTTATTTTCTGTTTCAATTAACTTTGAAACAAAACTACATTTAAATTCTATTTCAAAGTATTTATGAGCATCTTTTTTTTTTTTTTTTTTTTTTTTTTGCGGTACGCGGACCACTCACTGTTGTGGCCTCTCCCGTTGTGGAGCACAGGCTCCGGACGCGCAGGCTCAGCAGCCATGTCTCACGGGCCCAGCCGCTCCACGGCATGTGGGATCTTCCCGGACCGGGGCATGAACCCGTGTCCCCTGCATCGGCAGGCGGACTCTCAACCACTACGCCACCAGGGGAGCCCTATGAGCATCATTTTTATACTGAAATGTGTCTCATCCATATATATGATTCATTCTAATGTTGCTCACTTGGATTGTTATTTACTATGTAATTTTATAAATAATAGTGATAAATAATATTTGGGTATAGACATTTTAATAGGTATAGTGAGATTTCCTTAGTGTAGATTTTCTAAATGATAACGGCAATAATAAAAACAGCCAGTATTAATTGGGTTTTTATTCTAAGTCTGTACTGAGCACTTCACATGCATTATTTGACTGAATACAAGTGGCAATCCTGTGAGATTATATTAATATTGTCATTTTTTTATTGAAGTATAGTTGCTTTACCATGTTGTGTTAGTTTCAGGTGTACAGCAAAGTGATTCAGTTATAACACACACACATACACACACATATATAATATATATATATATTCTTTTTCAGATTAATTTCCCATATAGGTTATTTCAAAATATAGAGTATAGTTCCCTGTGCTATACAGTAGATCCTTGTTGTTTATTTTATATATAGTAGTATGGATATGTCACTCCCAAACTCCGAACTTATCCCTCCCCCAGCCTTTCCCCTTTAGTAACCATGTTTGTTTTCTATGTCTGTGAGTCTGTTTCTCTTTTGTAAATAATTTCATTTGTATCATTTTTTTAGATTCCATATACAAGTGATATCATATGATATTTGTATTTCCATGTCTGACTTACTTCACTTAGTATGATTATCTCTAGGTCCATCCATGTTGCTGCAAATGGCATTATTTCATTCCTTTTTATGGCTGAATAACATTCCATTCATCTTCTTTATCCATTCATCTGTCAATGGACATTTAGGTTGCTTCCATGTCTTGGTTATTGTAAATAGTGCTACAATGAACATTGGAGTGCATGTATCTTTTTGAGATATGGTTTTCTCCAGATATATGCCCAGGAGTGGGATTGCAGGATCATATGGTGGCTCTAATTTTAGTGTTTTAAGGAACCTCCATATTGTTCTCTATAGTGGCTGTACCCATTTACATTCCCACCAACAGTGTGGGAGAGTTCCCTTTTCTCTACACCCTCTCCAGCATTTATTATTTGTAGACATGTTGATGATGGCCATTCTGATTGATGAGATGATACCTCATTGTACCTCTGATTTGCATTTCTCTAATAATTAATGATGTTGAGCATCTTTTCATGTGTCTTTTGGCCATCTGTATGTCTTCTTTGGAGAAATGTCTGTTTAGGTGTTCTGCCCATTTTTTGATTGGGTTGTTTGCTTTTTTTTTTTTATATCGAGCTGTATGTACTGTTTGTATATTTTGGAGATTAATCTCTTGTCGTTTGCATTGTATGCAAATATTTTCCCCCACTCTGTAGGTTGTGTTTTTGTTTTGTTTATGGTTTCTTTTAAGCTTTTCAGATTAGAAAAATGGTGCTCAGAGAGGCCAACTGTCCTGTTAGCCAGTAAATGGAAGAGCCAGAATTGAGCACAGCTCTGCCAGAGTTCAGAGTGCATGTATAAATAGTATCAGAAACGTGCCTCCTGCATGCATATCAAAAGCAAGAAAATACAACCATCCTCAGAAAAATAGAAAAAAGGTTTAAAGTTTATATGAAACTTGACCTTGTTGTTATCATGATAATCTCAATGGAATTCCCTCCTAGAACTCTTGCTATGTGGAAGGGACCTCCTAGGTTTAATTTTTAACTGCAAGTATATAATAATGAGGATACAAAGCTCTGTGGCAAAACACTAGGGTGAAATTCTTAGAAATGTAAAAATTTTGCCACCTCCCTAGCAGTGATTAGATGTTTAAATAAACCACTGTATGGGTGTCACCAGCTGGAGGAGAGTTCTAGTGAGACATGTAAGTACTCTGGGGACAAAAACAGACTTCAAAAAAATCACAAGTTAACAAATGACAGAAAAATTGAACAATGCAGCTGGAACCATTTATCCAAATGCTGCTGACAAAGACAGTTGGCTTAATAGGAGACTAATAGCATTTTTGCTTGAAAATTCACTTTATAAATGGAAGTCATATACAAGTGCTTATATTTGATCAGTGAAGATAATATCTAGGGCTTAAAAAGACAAAATCCCTTGCCATCCAGAGGAAGAGACAGGAATCTCACCTATAAAGCAACAATGAATGATTGAATAAAATATAGAATTAAGTATGTAGAGTAATAATCCATGTGCTGAACCATCAGTGAAAGCTCAGTAGAGGGGAAATTTTATAGAAGAAGCAGAAATTAGTCACAGTATTTTGCAGAATGGAAATGCAAGAAATGTGAATTGGATTCACCTAGTTTAGCACACTCCCTGGACCTCTGACATCAGTAGGTGCTTCCGTGCTTAGAGAATAGTGGATAGGCAATTGCTACACACATAACCTGACAAGGTAAAGCACCCAAAGACTCAGGGATTCAGGAATGAGGGTCTGGCTTATTCTACCTGGCAAGCGACCCAGACCACCTGAAGAGCTGAGCAAGGGGAGACAATTCAATAAATGGATAGTAGAGGAATATTAAAATTTATTTTTTAAGGAAATTATAGAAAATAATACAGAATAGAAAGAACATAATGGATCATTTTACCTGTGAATAAATTGACTAGAGGAGAGTAGAACGGTTGGCATTAGAGTGAAGGGAAAGTCCATATATTTGAACAGGATAGAAGAATGATAATATAAATACAGATGCAAGCAGGCCAGAATCTTAGTGATGGGAAGATAAAATCATACTTAAATGACTGGCTTCATGCAATATTAGCTATGGTCATTGGTTACACTTGCATGTGGGCACAGTGAATGCTGACATTTTTAGGAGAGAGATAAATATGTTAAATAGTTTTCTGAGAGAGGAGAAAATAGGCTTATTTGGAAAGTGTGGGTCTTATTTAGAAAAAAAAAATAGTAGTTACAGATTGGGACACTTAAAATAGATATCTTAGAGGTTGAGCAATTATGGATGGGACAAGATCTAGAGTAAGTCTATGAGAGTGGGAACCAGAAATGGGAGCAGAGAATGACAAGGTCATTGGAGCTGGAATGTCACGAATCTGGGAGTCCAAGCTATTGGACATTATCATCACAGTAGTCATGAAGACCATCAATGATGTTAACAGGAGTTAGTGGTAAAGAAAAAGACTGTAAGCCAGATGGTAAAGACATCAATGTACAAGGGTTACTACCTGGTGAGTAGTTGATGACAACAATAAAGAAGGGAGTAGTGGGTGATAAAATTTAAAGACACATACTTAAAAGAAGCTTTTTTATGTAGCTAGTGGAATAAATAGTTTGGAAATTGCAATGAGGAGCAAGCAGAAAACTTGTCCCACTACAACAGCTAGCTAAAGCTGATGGCAAAAAAAAGAGTATTTTTTTTCTGTCTCTCACAAACCACACACACATGCATGTGTTTGTTCATGTGTATATTCTAATATACGTTACAGATATTTACTCTAATACACAATTAAACAAATAAATATATCCTCACACAAGTAAATAGATTTATATAATTTCAACAGTTCTTTTTAAAGTATTTCTTCTATAATATGAGATGTTCATTTACCACATCCAGTATGTAAAAGTATACGATTTCAATATTTATAATGAATAAGTAAATTGTTTATACATGTTTAATTTATACATGCATCTATACACATCTATATGCATTGGATGTGTGCATCTGTTCACATATATGTTGAATTTGCTCTGCTGATTTATTCTTTTTCAAAACTGTTTGGATAGTTCAAGCAGATGTGTTGTGACTCTATTAAAACTTTGCTTTTAGCAATGGACTGGCAATGACCTGGAGAAGATGGGTAGAAGGATGGACTGGGAGACCAGTGGGCATGAGGGAGTACTGATGAGACCATTGACTGCCTTCTCCACACACCTCCTTTCCTTATACCTAGTCCCAGTGTTCAAATATCAGAAAGATTTGGCTTCAGGGGAGTTTGGTCTGCTAGCCATACCGATCTTGTGTGAATCCTGACTGGCTTAGAACAATCTTGATATTTCCCCACCAAAGCCATTGACTAGTGTCACACAACTTTGGCATGCAAAAACACAAGAGAAATGATGCTGAGAACACTTTTGAGAAATATTTTCTCTCCTGAAGATAGTGACCCATTTGAGAGGATGAAGATGGGACTATGCTGTCCAGTTTTTGCTTTTGGATATGATGACTGGAAGCATGATAGCCACATTGGAACCATGGATGGGTTTTGCCTGGGGAAATAAGCAAAAATATAAAGATTAAAGACAGAGGATTGAGTTATGACATCAAAATGAGGTTCAAACATGGAATAAAAACAACCAAAAAAAAGAAACTTTTAAGTACCTTATTTATCATAATTATTTCCAATTTGTTGGACTTTCTCTTCTCTCAAATGCCAAAAGGTAATGTCTATTATCTATTAGTACTGGACACAATAATTTGTCCATAATTAAGAGGTAATATTTTTTGTAACAAACAGATACATTTAGGTTGGATATCAGATTGGTGATAGTATTTAATTAAAACCCATCATTTTTCAAGAGAGTAAACAGGGGTGAAATGGCAGTCTCAAACATTTACACTAGTTGTGGCAAATAAAAACACAAACAAACAAAATCAAACCACCCAGAATAATAAGGATGCCTGATGTGTAGACAGCATTTTCCACTCATAAAGCACTTGTCCTTTAACCTAGAAACCAGTCTTCTATCTTCTTATCTAGTGTTCCTTCTACTACTGCCTTCTGTCCTTGCAAATCTCACCATCTCAGGAGACAGAAAGATTGATAGAGCATGCAAATTTTTGTTATCCTTCTGTTTGACTACAAACCATTTTCTTTTTTCAGAAGCAGGTGGGAAGAAAGTAAATGTAAATAATAGCAATGCTTTCATTCTGTGAAACCATTGAGGATTGTTAATCTGTCTCCAGGAGACGATGAAGGATGAAACAGTGATATAGAGTACAGGGTCTTGGCAAAGAGTCTCATCTGTTGCCTTTTAGACAGGTAACACTTCATCTCTGGATTTAGGACAATGGTTGATGTGCCAGATCAAATTTACATTGACAGTGGCTTCAGAGTAGTGCAAGAAAAGGAGAAGGAGGGAGGGAGGGTGGGAGAAAGAAATGATATTTTTTTTAATTAAAGCTTACCACATGCCAGGCAATACACTGTTAAATATAAACACTAACATATTAATTACATATATAATTCCAATTAATATATTTCATATTATATCTTAAACTGAGCATCATTAGTGTTGGTCCAGAAGACTAACAGAGATATCCAGAGAGATATTTCTTGAAATAATGAGTGAACATTAGACTTGCAAAGTGCTTTAAAGACCATTAAACCACCTACTTCACAGATGAAAATTTAAGAGCTATGTATATATTGTCACTTGCCCAGAGTAACATAGTAGCAGAGTCGGGGCTAGAATCATACAGAGTTCAGAACATAAGTTAAAAATATAAACTTTCATTCAGTTTGTTCATATTTACTAAGGTACTTCTATACACAGATGTGCCAGATCTCTAACAATGGTCACATGAAAAAATAGTGCAGAATGTAAGAGACTCAGGATTCTGAAGAAAAAAAAAATTGACAGATGAAATTTAAGTTATAAGGTCATAAAATTTTCATGAAACTTTGGCTCTTCGTGTTGGTTTTTTGGAAGGTTTCAGGTAGGCAAAGAGAATGGAGAGTCTTCCTATATATGGGAAATGATATGGACAAATGAATGCCAGTTTAAGTGGAAGGTGGCCAATTTCCCAAATATCTGATGAACATCTCATTCTCCTTTCCCCTTTCCTCATCTGTTCTCTGAATCTTTACCACATACACTTAAAAATGTTCTTTGGAGTCACAAAGACTTGAATTTAAGTCTTGGTTCCTGTTCTCTTGTGAAATGTGGGAAAATGCTATCAAGTTTCTGGCCTTCAATTTCCTCCTCAAAATTGTCAATTGCACAGATCATGAGATGGCTGTGTGTTAAATGGGATCAACTACAAAGACACTAAAACCTTAGTCTAGTTAGTGGAACATAATAAATATTCAAAAATGTCATTTTCCTTTCCCCTACTCCTCATTTTTGTGTCATTTATTATTGCTGACTTTATCTTGTAGTTGTTTTGGTGACATTATGTTACCATCTTACATTAGAAACTCCTTAAAGGTAGGAATCAAATTATGTAGACCATTGTGTCATCAGTCATTTTAAGAAAAAAATCAAATCCTCTGTGTTTGGAGGCAGTTCAAGTCTGAATTCCATAGGGCAAGCCATTAGGGAATTCTCCAGTGTTAGCTGAAACTATAGTCCATAGGTGGAATTTCTAATTAAGGCCTTTCAACTGATTGAATCAGGCACACAGAATATCAAGAATAATATTTACTTAATGTTTACTGATTATAGATTTTAATCACATCTACAAAATGTCTTCACAGCACACCTAGATAAGTGTTTGATTGAATAACTGGGGACTATAGCCTAGCCATGTTGACACATAAAAATGACCATCACAACAACCTTATCTTAATAGAGGATATCTTGATAACCTAATAATAATTCATTTTTGTGTTGCATTATATAATGTTCAAAGAGCTTTCAATGCATTATCTCATTGAATGCAAAGCAAATATAGCTGTTCCCATTTACTAAAGAGAATACTGGAGCTAATGACACCCAAATTGTGCTCAAATCCCACTGTTGTTAAGTGGGATCTGAGTACATAACCCAGTTCCTTAAACTCTGATCAATAAAAGGATGCTACCAAGCTTCATACAAAGCACCTTTCATCTGAGGTAGCATTCTATTTCTAATGGAAAAAGTTGTTCTGACTCTCTTCTTTATGTCCAGAATAGAGTCCACATGCTGAGATAATAGAGTTATAATACAGAAAGAGTCTGGGTCATTGAATCACCTGGAATTTCAATGAGTAAGAAGTTGTGTTCTCAAGAAGTTAATTTATTTCATTAAACCACTGACTTTTGGAGGTTGTTGGTTAGCAGAGCATAACCTAGTTTATGTTAACTAATTAACTTCATTAACTTCTTAGGGAGTTGATTTAAGGATTTTATTGGATAAAAGATGTGAAAATGTTGGAAAAGGCTAAGCATTACTGTGTTTTCAATCCTGCAGCTATGTTTCAATTAAGTCACTGTCTGATGTAAACAAGCCTAGACATCATGGCTGACTTCTCTCAGTCGATAGTATTTATTTCTCCAAGAAGTTTTACCAGCTGAATATGTCAAATTGCTGTCTCAATTTTAATTAGTCAGAAAAGTCAAGATCTCACACCAGAGAAACACAGCTGGGATGGGATTTTCAGGCAGTAAATTAAGCTTTTAAACATTTTTTGTCCTCTCTACCTCATTGTCCAGCCCAGGGTCAGACACAAGATGACCATCAATGTATTTTTGTTTCTAAGATACCAAACTGTTCTTTGTTCATGTCCTAAGCATCATATTAAAATCAGTCATACATACCAATGTGTCCTAAACTGCATACAGTGGGCTTAAACAGTTAAAAAAATTTCCAGCTCAGGTAGAAAGTTGTAAAAAAACACTTTTTTTTTAAGCCAAGGCTATCCATATTCAACTAGGTAATTTGAACTAGTTGAACTAGTGATGTCCATTGGGGTGGTGTGTAGTGTCTTCAAAAAGTACTTAGTTTGTCTAAAGCTCAAAAAGACTATATGTTTTTCCACATCCACCACTATAGAAAGTATTCTGTTCAGAGCACATGGATATCAGGATAATCCAAATTGAGTCTGTACAACTTTGAAGAGAACAAAATTGCTCAAAAGTTCATGTTAAAAAGTGATAACTAAAATTACAAGAAACAGGTAACTCAGACTACATCAGAATAGATAAAATCTAAGAACTATTATGTGCAGTTCTTATCAATAAATGATGAGATAATCTTGGCATTTAACATCAAAATTACTGTATTTTTTACCAATATATTTTTGTAAATAATTGAATAATAATAATGATGATATAAAACTTCATTTTTTGATATCCTACTATAATTCAGAAAATGTGCAGGGAAAGTTTTATATATTGTTCCACTTAATTTTCACAATAACTATGCAAGATAAGCAAATATCTTTATCCTTATTTTATAAACAGGGACACTGAGATTCCCAATAGCTGTATGACTTGCTTAAGGTCTCCTAACTACTAAGGCTTTGTAAAGGAAAATATATTTCCAGTTCTTTCCATTTTCTATGAGAAGTCAGAAGTCCAAAATTTATATGCAATCACAATTTCTAACTTTCAGAAGCTAATTTAAAACAAATGTTTAAAATATGTATGCAGGTCAGTTTTTTCCCAGAGACTGTCAGATTGTGGTCTTTATTCTGCATGACAATAGGCAACTGTTGTCTAAGGCCACTTTAGAAGTGGTTGGGAAGATTTTATAACCTGTGCCCTACCCCCTTGTTCACTGATGATTCTAAATCTATCACCATTGTGTATTTCCTTACTCAACCCAGAAAGAATTAAAGTTTCAAAATGCCTATCTATTTGATGGTACTCCTCTATCTAACCCACACACAGAGAAATATTCTATTCAAGGTTAGATAAGATGTAAATGACTACTATTGTACACCATGACAAGGGTATGAAGAAAGGAACAGTGAGTGTGGAAGAAGCTCCAGAGGTGCTGGAGGAATAATGCTGGGAGGGGCAACAGAATTCTAGCTTCTTCCTATTTATAACTCTAATTGACCCTTATTATCAGGTAGAAGAACTAAAGAATATTTTTATTTCAGTGTGTGTCCACCACACTGGACTCTGAGTCCAGGCTTATGATTTTTCTGTAATACCACATGGGATTTCAGATATGACCTAATGGTTTGTTGACATTTAAAAGGAACAAAATAAAGTACTGGTTTTCATTCTTATGTGTCCAGAAGTAATTAAAATATACACAGTGAAATCATTAAGATAAAAATCAAAATATTGATTTTATTGCTGGTATATATGAATTTGGATTTGTAACTTCGATCTGTGTCTAAAATAGACTTTTAAATATTTTGCTCCTGGACTTTAACATACAGTCATTTAATCCTTGCTTCACATTCATGTAAGGAATTTCTGAAAATACTAATGCTCAGGTCCCACCCAACAGATTCTGGCTTAATTGGTCTTGGATGGAACCTGGGCTTTAGTTTACTTTGTAAAAGTTCCTCATATGATTTTATCATACAGCCAGGATGGGGAAAGATACATTGGCCTGCATGAGTCCTTCTCAAAAACTTTTATGTGCATGTGTATCACAGGAGAACTTTGTGAAAATGAACATTCTGATTCACTGGTCCTGGGGTGGGTCCAGAAGAATCTGCATTTCTGGTCTCTGGTTGAAATTTTTCATGGCAGGTTCTAAACCACCAAGATGTTCTGCCTTAGGGAGAGAATGACTAACAGACCATATCCTGCTCAGCTGATCCAAGGGAATTTGCTACCTCCTAGCTGAGGCCAGTGAGATGCAGACCTCCACCCATGTTTTTAAAGATGTAACTTGACCTTGACACTAGTATGCTTTTGATGTGGAACCAGAGACAAAGCATAACCACTTTGTTCTATGAGTAGAAAGATCCATAAGAGGCTAAGAAAGGCTTACACTACAGAGGAGCAGCAGTTCTTTCTTCCAATTGTGCTAATCCTGTAAGTCACAACTTTGTGACATGGTTAAGGAAGCAGGGGGAAGGGCAGAAGCCATGTCACCAATGTTTCAAGAGGTTTGGTCTGGGGAAGAGTGTGGAGAGGAGATAAGAATGTCTCCTCCTAACTGAGCTCATTATAAATTGTTTGATGTTAACCTTGTCTTTGATGAAAAGATGGTATCCTGGTCCTTCAATCTCTGAATCCCCAAATTAGCTTTCAGTACCGCAAGTCCCCAAAGAAGACTTGTGGAGGTGTTTTTCTAGGTTAATGTATAAATTATATTATAATAAGCTTTATAATATGACTAGACTTTATTTTGTTTTCTGCCATTCTGTTCTAGGTTAATCCACACTGAGTATCAATGTGGATTCCATCTAGCCTAAGACCTCAGCTAACTTCTGATCAAATAGCAGAATCTTTGGGGTTCCTGGGCATTGAGGTTTTAAGAAAACTCTCCTAGATGGCCTTAATGTGACACCATAGTTGAGAGTCATGGATCTTTAAGACTTTGCAAGTAAAATGTTAAAACACTTATTTGGTCACACGTCTAAGTGATATGTCTTAATTCAGGTAGGTAGGCTTCTTGGCTTATTTTTAGTTATGACTGTGAGTGTAGATGTCAGTGTTCTGAAGACAGAGGGAAGGACAATGCTCCTTACTCAGTGCACAAATGGTCTAAACTATTTCACCTGGGCTGCCCCTTCACGGTGCCCCATATAGTAGGCAACTTTGGGCTTGACTTGGTTCACCAGTTCCATGGGGCATCAATGAAATATTGAGAAATCTCCAAAGCAACATAGACAAAGAGAGACAATTCAAGGAGGAAAAAAACACACAGTCACCAAAAGAGGTCCTAACATATTTCATAGATTTGCTAACCAAACTGGAACTTTATTCTCTGATGACTTGGAATAGTAACGTCCTCAGGAGAGAGGAGGGTGTTTTGATCTTCTTGTAGAAGTTTAAACATCCCATTAACACTATGATTATAGATAGTTAGATATCTCTTCCAAGTAATGTTCCCATTCAAAGCCATACCTTTATTTTGGGGATAAACAGTTTCACCCCTTCTAAAGGTACTTGCATTTTTGGTTTGCCATATGCAGATTTGGTCATTTTGGGAAATGCATGCTTAAAATCATTTTTAACTATTCACCCTAACTGTATCACTAGCTCTAAATCTGTTTCTTTATATAGAGAGTAAGTTAATAATTTGTGTATACCACACAAGTATTTTTGCAAACTATAAAATATAGTTTACATTGTCATGTATGTTATAAATTTGCATTTGCACACTTATCATGAATGACACAAATATAAACATATATCAAATGAATTTACTTATAGCATTAATTGATAAAAATATTGTTCAGTTAAATTCTGCATTATGGGTAAGAAGGAAATTAAAAATATCTTCTGATAAAAAAGTATTTTATATGCTATACCGATATTTCAAATTACCAGTGGAGAGAGAAGAGTATTTGTGTGTTTGGATTTCAGATGGAAGGATTTGCACAGGAATGAGGAAAAGAAATGATGGGCCATGAATCTTGTCCTATAAGCATTCTTCCTTGCCTTCCTTGATGAAACCAGCAGTTGCCAATCCCCCTGTTTGTTTGAATTTTTTTTAATACATACTAATTGATAGCAAAAAAGAAAGTAAAAAAATATATATTAGAAGGAAATAAAAACCCGAATTCTACAAACAGTTCTCACAGTTCATTGATTTGTGTTATAAGCTGAAGTCTGCCTCTTACACCAGAGGAGTAATCTTTTCCACTTCAGGCCTCAGTTTCCTCAAATCTAAACAAAGGATGGTATCATCCAGTTCTAGAATCCTACTCTTTGGCAGAAAAAAAAAAAAGCCCTGAAGTGGTTAACAGATACTCAGAGTCTGGGAAAATGCAAGGAGAAGCTGTCACCACTGGAGCTTAGCTGGCAGCCCTCTTATCCAATTCTCTGTCTCCCCTCCAATCCCATCCTCACCCTGCTAACCTACCCCAGATGAGTTACAGATAGACCTGTCAAACTGGCCTCTACATGTAGTACCACCAAAAATGTAATACTTTTCTTTTTCCCTAAAAATATCTGTTTTCAATCACCTTGTAAATTCAGGACAGCTTCCGGGTGTCTGGACTTGTTTGGAAATTTCACTTTAACACTTGAGTGCCAGACCCAACAGACACAGCTTTGACATCAATTAACAGCACAACAAATTGACAGCAGCCACTTCTGGAAACAACTTCTACACTGACAGTGAGGTATGACGGTTGAGAAACAGTCCCTCCAGTAACACTTCGTCATTCTCTGACATTGCCGCCAGACCCCATACCTTCCCCCAGACCTACACAACACAAACATGCATGCACATGTTCTTACAAATATGAATATACAGCTGGGTTTGAACATGCAGGCTTACATAGGAATCAAGGAGCTTGCACATAGGGGTACTCATGTTCCTCTCCACACAGGTGTTCACACATACACACACCCTTAAGCATTTAAATTTGCTCACACATGCAACCCTTCACAATTGCATGCACATAGACACTCACATCGACAAACAGACACAAATGATCAGTCACCTATGTGTGTACACAAATCTAAGTGTGCCCCTCTGATTATCCACAGGCTCATACACGTGCCTGCAAACCCAGCTCTCACAAAAACATGCACAGAGAACAAAGAGACATAATTTCTCAGATGCTGTATTATTCGAATACATGCTCACACAAATACAGGCACATATAAATACCCACCCAGTGCAAGAGACTGTAGACCATTTTCTGAAGTAAAGTTGCAAAATGCAGCTGTTTTGGCTCTGAACAAAGACTATGAAATCCAGAGTAAACAAAGGAATGCTCTTCATACATTCTGGTTTTAATATATTTAGCTATGAACAGTTTTATCTGCCACATGTCTCTCTCTCTCTCTCTCTGTCTCTCTGTCTCTCTCTCTTTGCCATTCAGGGTGTTGGAGTTATGTTTACATAACAAGGTCTTGGAACATTTGGTCAAATTAATATTTCTTTTATGTGAAAAGATACTGCCTTCAATGGCTGGTTTTAGCTGTTGTTTAGCACCATTTACTCGACGGAGAAACTTTTCATGGTTGTTCAGTCTTGACATGTTTTGCCACAAATTGCTTCTATTTGTGTCTTCCAGCACCTACAATCACCTTTAAGAGTTTTCAGATCACTGGCTAGAAAAGAATAAAGGCTGTTCTTCCAAGTCTTCATATTTTTTAATGCCTTTCATATGTTTGGAAAATTAAACAGCTTTATTAATTAACACTTACTTTGGGACATGTGAGCAGAAAAAAAAGGGAAGAAGATGTGTACTGTTGTCCTCAGCATAAATGAGAACAGCTGGAGCTGGAGAACAGAACAGAAAAACAGAGTGTCTTTATTTATGGAGGATAAAGCCACAGTCCTGGAATCTCGATGGGCAATAATTTAGCAGGCAACTGAGTGAGGTGCAGTAGGTTACAGAAGACTGGGTCAGAACTTAGGTCCCTCCACTGGGCACCTGTGTGACTCAGGGCAAATTATTTTAAGCTCTGAGATTTGGGTACCTTCAATGTACAATGACAATGATGGTCCCTCATTGAATTTTTGTGACAGAGAGTGGTCAGCATAGTCTTTTTGGTACTCAAAAATCATGATATGCTTTTATCTTTCCTTCAATTATTGTCTGCAACATCATCTATTTAGTTTTTGTATTAAACCCTAGACCAGTGATTCTTAACCTATAAAAGATTCATGTGGTTTGCTATCTCAGAAAAGGATCAGCTTATATTTTTAAGTGCTTTTATTTCCCCCTAGAGGAGTTTTGTGGGTTCCTGGACTCAATGCCAGCATATGTGAGGGAGGCTTCCCAACACCCATAAGCAGTTCTCTGACACCAACTGGGTGCCTACAATTCAACTCTATTCTGACACTATCTACTCAGAGACAGCATCAGATTTCACAAGATTAAAGTTCAGTCCTCCAAGGCTGCCCACCTCCCATTTTAGATGCCAGTTGTAAGCCCTGGTGATCAGCTGTGCTTCTCACCAACCAGCTATGGATTAGAGGTTCCAACAATCCCCTCCTTGGACTTCAGACTTCAGGTTGTTACCTGTTCTTCTTATCCAATGGCTATAAATCAGAGGTTCCCACAACCTCCTCATCAGGTTCAGTTAATTTGCTAGAGATGCTCACGGAAGTCAGAGAAATATTTTACTTACTAGATCACTGGTTTATTTTAAAAGTTATAACTCAGGAGCTGCCAGATGGAAGAGATGCATAGGACAAGTTGTGTGGGAACGGGCACGAGCTCCCATGCCCTCTCCAGGCTCTTCACTCTCTCTAAATTACCATGTGCTTACCAACTCATAAGGTTTCTGAACCCTGTCCTTTTGAGTTTGATAGAGGCTCCATTACATAGACATAGTTGATTAAATCATTGACCATTGGCAACTGATTCAACTTGCAGCCTCTCACTTCTCCCCAGAGGTTGGGGGCGGTAGGACTGAAAGTTTCAACCCTCCATGGTTGGCTTCACTGGTCACCAGTCCCCATGCTTAGGTGTTTTACAGAAGTAACCTCATTAACATAAGAGGCATATTTAAACTTTTATCACTTAGGAAATTCCATTGAGAGCTGTGAGCCAGGAATTATGGAGGAAAATCAAATATATATAAGAAATATGAATCTGATCATCTGAATGACCAAATTCACTGTTGTATCTCCAGTACCCAGATAAGTGTCTGGCACCTAATAGATTCTCAATAGTATTTGCTGAAATGACAAATAAGTTTCTCAGATATTCCCATTTGGGTCCCCTATCCCAAGCCAAAAAAAAAAAAAAGATTCACTCTATTCTTTCCATGAAGAATCATAATTGCCATGGGCTGAACATGTCCCCCCAAAACTTATATGTTGAACTCCTAGCCCCCAATGAGATGGTATCAGAAGATGGGTCCTTTGGAAGATGACTAGGTTATGGAGGGTGGAGCCCTCATGAATGAGATTAGTGTCCTTATAAAAGATACCTCAGAGAATTCTCTTGCCCTCCTACTGCCATGTGAGGGGACAGAAAGAACCAGGAAGCATAACACAAAATCTGTCATACACAAAAGCACCAAATCTCCCTGCACCTTGAACGTGGACAGGCCAACCTCCAGAACTGTGAGAAATAAATGTTTGTTTATTTAAGTCATGCAGTCTATGGGATTTCTGTTATAGCATTATGAACCGATTAAGACAATAATCAAAGACTACGGCTCCCCATCACTCTGTCCCCAGGACCTGGAATGGCATATAAAAGAGGCTTAATAAGTATGTGTTACATGAATCAATAAAATAACAGTAAGAATTTTTTGTGGGGACAGCGAAAATATAATACCATTAAAATATCATCATTAAAATAATCCAGTTCCACATTTCTTGCAGAGAAGCAAAGTTCTTGTTCTTCACTTATTCTTACTTATCTGCTTCCAAGTGGGGCTCCTGTCCTTAGACCCAGAGTATACAAATTATGCTGACATATAACCCTCTGTTTTTCTGATAATACATAATTTATCTCAATAATTTCATCTATACTTTTTTTCTAATTGCCATATGCATTAGAACATTCCCATCTCAAGCTCATCCTCTTCATAAACTTTAGCTTTCAATATTCAGTGAGCTGGAGCACTCTATCAGGAGAGCCTGCAAATGCCTTAAACTAAAATGATCACCAGCATTCACCCAGTAGACATCCTGAGTACCCCTGTACCTGTCTGTACCCTGTTGGGTCTCCTTTTCATCCTCTCAACACTTTTTCTCCTTCTGCATTAACTATTGTTGCAGTTTAAGTATCCATGTCTTGCTCCCTTTTCTTCTTCCTGCACAAATCTATGCACAAAAAGGCTCTGAGAGGCAGTGTGATGCAGCAAAATTTCACAGGACTTAAATTTACCTTTAAAAGATTTAAAGATACCTATGACCTTGAATAACAGTAGATGAGAAAGAACTGTCAAATGCACTGAAGAGCAGAGACACTTGTTGAAAAAGGCAAATCTATAAAATAAAGTTAGCAAATATAGCTCCCAAAAGGAAGTGCAATACATAAGGGCAAACCAGCACTCATTTCTTTGAGCAACTAGAATAGGGTATGCAGACTAGCATCCTTGACACCCCTTCCACAATGCTGAGATGTAGGCAAAGTACGTGGTTTCAGGAAAGCTTGAAGCAGTTTCCCAGGAAGGAGGAACCTTGACTTGGGACCAACCTGGCTGCAGTTTATCTCTGCTTTCTGGGAAGAAGCAAAGGCACAAAAAATTCACAGTCATACAACCCTGCCAAATAAGTAACCCCATGCTGTTATGTGGGAAAACTTGTTGATACAGAAACCCATTCTGGCCCCAGCTTAACCCAAATTCTCCTGAAAACAGCTGTCCTGTAAGAACCTACCCCACTCAAAGATGAGAAACCAATAAAAAGGAAGAAGTACAGGATCTCTACAAAGATACTACAAGAAATAAGAATAAAAAGAACAGCAAAATGTGAAAGATGACTAAGCCTCACTAGAAAAATATTGCCATAGAACAGATGTAATATATGAGCAAACACAGAATCATAAATAAAATTTTAAAAATACCTTTTAAAAAACTGTACTAGTAAGATGCAACAAGTTAACCAAAAGAGATGAAACATGAGCTGACAGAATGTGGGAGATAAGTGGAGAGGAAATGGGAAAATTATCATCTACAAAACATGTCTGCATTGGAAAAAGCACAGAAGAAAATAGAAACTGCTCAAAGTGCAGTAAGGCCATGAAAGACACAAAGACAAAAAAATGAGAGAAAAATGAACAAAGAATTTTAAAAGATTGCAGATGGCAGATATGAAACAAATGAAAGAAAAAAATGACTTCACACATGCACTGTGAAAGGTAGCTTCAAAAATTGAATAAATATGTTTTTAAAGCTATGATTTTGTAAATATTTTCAGATGTAAAAGAAGACCTAACTATATATGTTGAAAGTGTACCCTATAATGTAAGACTTTTTGAAAGGAGAAATTTCAAGTTACTGGTCTTCTAAGATAGAGAAAGAATACTTTGGACATGATGATTAGATCATCGACACGAGAAAATAATCAGGCTAGATTCAAAATGATTCATAGCAACATTTACTGTTAGAAGACTGAGGAACATGTGGTTCCAACATCCTCAGGGAAACAAGAATTTTAGCCCGAAGAAATGTTGGTCTAATTATAAAGTCGACATTCATTCATTTGTTCTGAAATATTTATTGAGCACCTATTATAGTCAAGCATTCTAGGTACAAGGAATACAATATCAGCAATAATAATAACTAGCAGATAAAATTCCCTCTCTTATAAAGCTTACATTCTAATTGGCGGTAAAAATTGAGCAATATATGTATAATGGGAGGAGGTGATAAGTGATAAATTCTAAATAAATAAATAAAATAAATAAGCATAGAATGTACATAGAGATTATCAAAAGCATTGCATTTAAGTGATAAATGCTCAATAAATAAAGCAAATAAATAAATAAGCATAGAAAGTAAATAGAGATTATCAAAAGCACTGCTGTTTTAGAGAGGGTGCCCAGGAAAGCCTTAATGAGACATGACATGTGAGCAAAAATAGGAATGAGTAAAGGAGTAAGCCTTGCATATACCCAGGGAAAGAACATTCTAAGCAAAGATAATAGCTACTACCAAGGCGCTAAAGCATAAATGTGCCTGGAATGTTTAGGAAACAAGAAAAAGATCAGTATGGATGGAACAGAGTGAGGAGGAGGCAATAGGAAGATGAGGTCAGGAAGGTAATGTGGAAAGGCTATTTTTATGCTGGCTATTTTAAAGCTTTGAGATTTTACTCTGAGATGGGAAATCATTGGAGAGTTTTAAGATGAGTGACATGACCTCTTGCATATTTTAATTCCCTTGTTCTATCTTCTATATTACAAAATGACCATAGGCAAATATAGGAGTCTATTTAGGAGGCTATTAAATAATATAAGTTAAAGTTGATGGTGACTTGACCCTAAGTGTTAGTCATGTAAGCAGTGAAAATCAAAAATATTTGGTTATGAATTGACTGTAGGATTAAAAAATAAGTGAAAAGCTCTAATTCACTGTTGGTGGAATACAAAAAGATACACCCACTTTGGAAGCTGTTTGGTAGTTTCTTACAAAACTAAGTATACTCTTACCATAAGATGCAGCAAATGTGCTCTGATATTTGCCTAAAGGTATTAAAAACTTATGTCCACACAAAAACTTGCAGATGGGTGTTTAGAACAGTTTTATTCATAATTGCCAAAACCCGGAAGCAACCAAGATGTCCTTCACTAGGTGAATGGATAAATAAACTGTGGTGCATACAGACAATGGAATATTGTTTAGAGCCAAAAAAATGAGCTTCCCAGCCATGAAAAGACATGGAGAAGCCTTAAATGTATATTATATAGTGAAAGAAGCCAACTGAATAGGCTACATACTGTGTGATTTCAACTATATGACATTCTGTAAAAGGCAAAACTATTGAATAGTTAAAAAAATCAATGACTGTCAAGGATTAAGGGAGAGAAAGGGATGAATAGGCAGAGCATAGGGGAGTTTTAGGGCAGACAAACTACTCTGTATGATGTTATAAGGGTGGATACATGGCAATATATATTTACCCGAACTCACTGAATGTACACCACCAATAGTGAGCCCTAATGTAAACTACAGGCTTTGAGTGATAAAGTTGTGTCAATGTAGGTTCATCAATTATAACAAATACACTATTCTGGTGGGGGATGTTGATATTGGGGGAGGTTATGCATGACTGGAGGCAGGGATATATATGTACGTTCTGCTCAATTATGCTTTGAATCTAAAACTACTCTAAAAAATAAATTCTATTAAAAAAGTAAATAAAAAGAGAAGAGTTAAAAATGACTCCATGTGTTTTTGTTCACTGGGGTAAAAAATGGACTTGCCATTTACTGGGAAAATTGTGGGAGGAATAGATTTGGGATTTGGTAAGGGGAAGATTAGAAGCCCACTTTTGAAACTGTAACATTGGCAGTCCAAGTACGGAAGCTGAATAGGTAGTTAGATTTATAATAAAATATTTTTGAGCATACAAGAAATCACAAATTTTGAATAAGCCTTTTTTAAATATTAGAAGACAAACTTTAGCAAAACTTAAGATCAATAGAAAATCATTGGGAAAGGAGCCTATGGTGGACTTTTAACTCATACATCTATAGGGTTAAGATTAAGAAACCAGTATTACTAAATATTTAATGAAAATAATAAAAATGTTATAAACCTAGAAAGAGAGAAATGGAAAATAGCAAATGAAAAAGCAAAGGGAAAAAGTGTAAGAGAGCGTTTAAGAAGACATGTCCTCATCTCTTATAATGAAGCTCTCAAAATTATATAATTTAAAGTGGGTAAATCAAGTTACAAGGATGCAAGTACATTTAAATGTATAAAGTTAAATAGGAGAATAATAAGGAAAAGCAATCATTTTATTAAGAAAAAATAATTAATTACAGCAGACACTTCAATCTCCCACCTACTTCCCTTCTTTCTTACTACTTCAATAGTCAGCACAAATTACAATTACCAGCATCTGTTTTTTGTTTTCTTTTGTTTTTGCTTGAGGACTTGGCTTTCTGTCGCAAGGAAAACATTTTGCCCATCCAAGTGGCATCAAGAAGTGCCAGGAAATTAACACACCTTTAGATCAGCCCTCAACCAAGACTCTTCTCATCAGGTGAATAACCCTGAAATACAAATGTATGTTCTACCCTGGCTGCTCAAGATTTTTCAGTCACTCATAGCAATAGTAGGCCCTTTTGAGGTCTGCCTTCCCTTCCTAGCTATATCCCTACTTTTTCTTCTCAGGAAAATCCTTTAATCTGGTCCTGATTCTGATGGAAAACAAATTAAGACAGTTGGTATGAGAAATGGTCCTACGAAGCAGATACTCAGGATGGATTCTGAAATCGGATCACTTACCAACCGGAAGACAATAATGATGTTACTTTTGAGGTAAGAGGTGCTAATACTTGCTGTGTTTTAACTAGCATGGATCTCACGATTTCACTCACCTGTGGTGCATTGGGGTGTGATACAAATAGAGGGGGATGCCCCAACTAATGCAGTATTTCTATCATTTGAGAGATAAAATACGGTAGTTCCTAGAAGTACCATGGAATTGGTTACTGTTAAGTACAATTGAAACACTGAGGAAGAAATAGCACACATCAGCTAATTAACAAATGAGGGCATGATTTAAAAGCCAATATATATATGTAGAAATATCAGCTCCTCCTCAAGGTCACCTACTTTCCCTTTCAGTCAATGGTTTATTTTCTGGATATTCCAGAACATCATGCTGATCCATTGTATTGATGAATCATGGTAAACAGACTTGAAGAGCAAGAAATGGCAAGTGCACTGGATGTTCTGGTTGAATATATGCATACTAGACGGTGTGTGATGAATCCTATAATGAATGAGTTATGCACCAGCTCCACTGATAAAATTTGTAGGTGTCCATTGATCTGGGGAATGGTAGAACATCATTTTCAAGAAAAAAGGACAAGTGATTATATACCTCCTACCACTAAAAAAAGGAGAAACAGTACTTGATAGGTTCTTCACATTTTGAAGACAGGATACCATGCTTGGGAATCCTGGTGTGGCTTGTATATTGGGTGACAAAGAAAGCTGTCAGATTGTGGTACAAAATCTTCCCAATTGGCCTATATGGCAGGTACAATTGTCTGTGCTAGATATAAAAACTGTGTGAAGTCTGGCAAACCTTAATAGAGTCAGAGCACAAATCTCTAAGGTTCTGAAACAAAGGCATACTCTCTGCAACACAGAACTTTACTATTTTTAAATCAATGCCTGACACGTTGTTGGGCCCTGGTAAAACTGAGTTCATGATTATAGGACACCAAGTTATTATACAAAATTGTCCAGAGCTACTATTGTCAGACTCACCAAGTCAGAGTCAGGTGGGCACAGCAACAATTCATTGTGACCCATTTATATCCACAGGGCACAGGCCATTTATATAAACAGGTGGCATAGACTTATATGTCACCTATTTTTGTCATAATTACCTCTTCCACTAAGCTCACTCTTATGGCCTTGCGGTAGTCACCAGCTTACTTTATGAATGAGCTATCTTGATATGTACATATAAGCTCAGAATGGACCTCAGTGGCACTACAGCTTCATTCAAAAGTGGCTTTGAAGGACACGGATGAGTAAAATCCTCCTACAGGGCAGAGCTATAAACATTAAGCCTCTATTCATCAACTTGATGTACAGAGAGAAGTGGCCTGGGTGAAGAATATATATGGACTTATAGACAGTGATAAATGTCTTGTTTTTTTGGCCAGTGTCCTTAAAGGAACAAGATTAAAAGATGGAAGAAAAAGATTTTAGAGCAAGAGGCATACAGATGGTACTTCAAGGGTGAATGCTAAGTGTGCAGATCTTTATGCACTCCAACCTGAGAGGTCACAGCAATGGAGGCACTGAATAACCAGGGAGACAGCTGGCCTCATCTGTCATCTGTGAGGATTAACCAGCCTCTCTCCTCAGCTACCCCTTGCATGAAGAAGTTACGGTGGCATGGGTGGAGATAGTGCATGGATTTAACAGCTAATTTAGTTACTGCCACTACTAAATGCCCAACCCATTAGCAGCAGAGACAAAAACTGATGCTGTGATATGGCATCAACTTTTCCAGAAGACTAACTAACCATCCACTGAGCAGCAAGTTGATTTCACTGGATGTTTTTTACCTGTAGGGAGTCTATTTCATAATTACTGAGATTGACAACTATTCTGCGAATGGATTTTTACTCCTTATTCTGAACGCCTTGACCAGCATCAGTATGTAAAAGGTCACTAGGTTATTGTCATGGGCTTTTGCATAATACTATCTCAGACCGAGGGACTGACTTACAGCAACAAGGTAGTGTGACACTTGGACATGATCACAGGATCCACCAGTTCTTCCATTCACTCTATCACCAGCCTGCTGCCATCCATCGGGAACACTGGGATAGACTCTTCAGGATATAACTAAGATGCCAGCTCAGGTATGGTACCCTATGGGTCTGAAGTGATGCCCTTCAATATTTGATGTATATTTTAACCAACAGCCATGATATGATGTTGGTCCTGCAGTAGGTAAATAAGGTCCAGAATCCAAGAGGTAGAAGGTAGGAGTGACCTCACATGTTATCACTCTCAGTGACCTTCTTGGGCAATATGTGTTTTCTGTGCCTACTACTTCCAGCTTTAGGTTTTGCTGGACTCTAGAGGTCTAGTTTCACAGGCAGTAGGATGCTTTTTCCAGAGATACAGTGGGAATTCTACTATGTCTCTCACCATGTGATCTTCATGCTAGTAGACTAACAGGCAAAAAGAAAAAAAATAGAAAAAGAGGAGTTATTATAATTGGTAAAGTTAATTGACCTCAATAATCACGAGAAGATAATGTTGCTGTTATATAAGATTATAGGGATCAGTTCGTATGGGATTCAAGGAATTTCTGGGGGTACCTCTTGCCTCCATGTTCTGTCCTATGATAGTAGTAAAGGAGCAGTTGTAGCAACCACAACCTAATAAGGTCATCAAAGCCAGAGAGGAGTAGAAATGCTGATAAATGAAATCTAGGACAGGTGGTAGAGGCAGGAGAAGATGTACAAAAATCAAGGCTCTAAGACCAGCTTTTAGCAGTTGGAATTAGAGCTTGTCTTATCAAGTCTTCTTTTGTAAGACTTCCTTTTAAAAAAAAACTTGCGACAGGTTACCACCTCAAATAACTGTTGACAGGAATTTGACATGGGACATGAGTAAAGCCGTGTGATGACAGGGTGGTAGGGCTGTAGTAGATGTTATGACTGTTCCATCATTATCTCTAATCCCTTTCAATTTTAGGGCAGAAAATTCCAACTTTGAGTACCTGCACTTCTTTGTCCTAGGTTTTCTCAGTTATTGATGTTACTTCCTCTGTGAGAAAAGCCAGAAGTGCAGGGAAATTATCAGCCCTCAGAGCAGCCTTCAAAAAATCACCATTGTGGATTGGCTTATAATCCCCACAGTTCCCTTACCTTCAGATAAGATGATTCTGAGAAGTGTTTTGCGCTGGTCCTAAGAATTTCACAGCAAGATTTCACTCCAGTCACCCATGGTGGGAGCTGGTTTGATAATACCACCTTAGTGCCTTTCTTCCTCCCCCACTTTCCTACCATTACCTTCCAAATGATCGACATTACACTTGAAATCCTTGCTTCAAGATCTGCTTCTGAGAGAAACTAAACGAAGACACTAGTGTTGTAATCTTATTATTGTGAAGATTCAATAGTTGCTGTGTAAATCAGTGAAATAGCAAGAATTTATATAAAGTTGTAGTTATAAAAGTAACATTAAGAAGAGCAATTAACGGAACATAATTCTAAATTATCAAGGAACACATACATAAATAAAAAAAAATACACTTCATGTAGTAAAGGATTGTAAAAAGGAGCAGTAAAAGCAGAAAGTGTCACATAAATTATGAGATAAAATTAAGACTAATTGCCTATTTATATACAAAGAATATCACATAAGATTACAAAGGAAAAGGATATGACTATAACTTGACTTAGAGAAGTTGAAAAATAAAAGGATGGGCAATTTTATACTGAGAAAATATAGATGAAAGGGTGGATTAAAATCTAAATATCATTCAAAAATGAGCTAAACAAGAAATAAAGAAAAACTAGGGTCATTTATGGATAAAGCTTACAGTTCTAATACAGATCAAGGCATTTTAAATATATATTTAATGAATAGTTTAAGATATATCATCATTAACATAGGAAAGCTATAGGAAATGACAGGAAAGTAAATAGAAATATATTATCCATTTAATTCACTTTCTTTAGTGCTTGACATAGGAACAATATATAAACAACAACAACAACACCTATATAGTTATTCTGATGTCGTTAAATTCTAATCCCTGAAAAGAGAGACTATGCCTTCCTTTCTCAAGTTTCTGGTGTAAAGTAAAATGCATAAGATGTTTTATATAGAAGTAAAAAGGAAAAATATCCAGAATGAGTTAGGAATTTAAGTGATCTAAAAAAGATAAGAACTTAAGGAAGATTTTTTTCTTAGGTGTTTTTTGGAAAATATATTTTTTATAATGATGAAAGCTAGAAGCCATAACATTTTTAAAATGACAATATACATAATATAAGCATTGTGCAAGGCAAAAATAAAGTAAAAATGCAAACATGACTTGGATAAAAAGTTTACAGCACATATTACAAGTGAAGGTCTTGTTCTCTCAATGTACAGTTAATAAAAGTTAATAGGAAAATCCCAACAGTTCATTAGAATAATCAACAAAACAAAATGTCACACAAGAGCAAACACAGCTAGACATAAGACATAAAAAGATTTAAAAATAAATAAATAAAGCTACAAGGATACGTCATTTTTCACTTCTCAGACTGCAAAGGAGCAAAAGCACTTGATAACAGTATAATGGCAAGGAGTTGGACACTCCCCTTTATTGCTAGTAAGAGTTTATTACAATCTCCATTGGATGGCAAAATGACAATTATCAAATACCCATAATTTTTTAACCAGAAATTCATTTTTTAAACATTTTTCTATAAATAGACTCACATGTAATTACAAAATGCTTAAAAATGAGATTCATTGCAACTCTCTTTTTCCTAACGATAAAAGGTTAGAAGATCTACCCAGGGCTTCTCTGGTGTCCCAGTGGTTAAGAATCCACCCACCAATACAGGGGACAACAGGTTTGAGCCCTTGTGTGGCAAGATCCCACATGCCACAGAACAACTAAGCCTGTGCCCCACAGCTACTGAGCCTGTGCTCTAGAGCCTGCGAGCCACAACTACTGAACCTGTGCACCACAACTACTGAAGCCCGCGCACCTAGATCCCATGCTCCTCAACAAGAGAAGCCACAGCAATGAGAAGCCCACACACCACAATGAAGAGTAGCCCCTGCTCATCACAACTAGAGAAAGCCCACACGCAGCAATGAAAACCCAACTCAGCCAAAAATAAATAAATAAAATAAATAAATTTATTAAAAAAAAAAAGATCTACCCAGAGGGAAGTTGTTAAGTATATTATGTTACATTTATGTAATGGAATACTCTTCATTGCAATGAATGAGAAATCCCTATCAAAGCTGATTGTAAGAAATCTCCCATTATTATCAGGAGAAAACACAAGGAGCAGATCAGAACAAAATACTCTACCATTTAAAAGTTAATGCTAATTCATTGTTATTCAAAAATATTTATTGACATATACTCATTTTAGGTTCTGGAGATATAGTAGTAAATAAGACTACTGAGTTCTGAGTTCATATTCTAGGGTGGAAGGGGTCAACATATGTTAAAGGAAAACAACAGATTGATGACATTATTTAAGTTCAAGCAGAGGTAAGTGTTCTGAAGTATAATACTAAAGCGTAAATAAAAAGAAAGTCACAGAGATGGGGATTAGAGAGTGCTATATTTTTTTAATTTTTAAAATTTTTTTTGCAGTACACGGGCCTCTCACCGTTGTGGCCTCTCCTGTTGCAGAGCACAGGCTCCAGACGCGCAGGCTCAGCAGTCATGGCTCAAGGGCCCAGCCGCTCCATGGCATGTGGGATCTTCCTGGACCAGCGCACGAACCCGTGTCCCCTGCAGTGGCAGGCAGACTCTCAACCGCTGTGCCACCAGGGAAGCCCTAGAGAGTGCTATATTTTTTCCCTCTTCCCAGGCCACTTTTTAATTTTTTTTTTATTGAAGTTGATTCATTTACAATATTATATTAGTTTTAGGTGTACAACATAGTGACTAAAATTTTTCATAGATTATGTTCCATTTAAACTTATTGTAAAATAATGGCTATATTTCTCAGTGCTCTACAGTATATCCTTTCACTTATTTATTTTATACATAGTGGTTTGTATCTTTTAATCCCTTATTTTGCCCTTCTCCCCTTCCCTCTGGTAACTGCTAGTCTGCTCTCTATATCTGTGAGTCCTTTTCTGTTTTGTTATATACGTTCCTTTGTGTGCTATTTGAAATAAGGATGACCAGTGATGTCTACTCTGAAGAGCTGACATTTCAGTAGATTTTTCAATAGAGGAGCTGACCATGTGAGCAGCTAAGGTGGTACCTAAAAATATAGAAAAAAGGGAAAAGGTGTGACTTTTCAATGTTATACTGTACTTATAAGTACACTTCATTTATAAGTGAAGTAAGTTGTGATCAGTAAGACCTGTTTCATATCTTTATATTAGATGACTATGTGTTCCTCCTGTTTGTTGCTTTACATGTTTATTTATTTACTTCTTTTTTTCTGAGGCATGGACTAGATAATATGATGTTTTGTAATGTCAGGACATCCTGAAGAATACTAGTATATAGAAAATAGTAATATGCTTCTATTAACAACATTTTACTTCTCCTTTCATGTATCTTACCTACTTTCCCTGCTGTTCCCATCCTAAAATTGTCATGAACTCATCTGCTAAGGCTAAGAGTGAACCACAGTCTTCTCTCCCTAGTTAGGTCCTTTTGCATCAGTTCTTCTTTAGGAAGCACTATTTAGTAGAATTTACCCCTCACTGGCTTTCTTAATAAAATCCCAGATTCCCATGACACCCACTATCTTCAGCCATTTACCTAAACAATTGTAATTTTCTCTACCTTCTTAACACTAATGTAGAGGAGATATGGATTACACTTTAATTGGCCTTTTGCCTTAATTAAATTTTCCAGAGTTTCTTCTTAAGTGCCATTCAGGCACTCTTTCTTCAATACCTCTAATGTAAAACTGTCTGTTTTTTTAAATTTATTTTCATTTATTTGTTTGTTCTGTTATCAGTATCACATGGAGTTGAAAGAATCTTGAAGTTTGGGTGCAAACCAAATACCAAGAATTGAAAGTCAAGTACAGTTTCTCCTTTGCTGGTTAAATCCTCTCCCTCTGACTCTGAGCATGCTATTCCCTTCTCTAAGGTGAAGTTTCCTCATAAGAGGATCAGAAAAATAATTATGAAAGTCCCATCCAATTGCAGACTCTTAAGAAGTTAGTTTTTCATCTCTTTTATTCTGCTATTTCCTCCCACAGTAGAATAAGAAAAAAGTGTGGCCCTGAGACATACTTGGTTTCATGCATTAGCTGTGTAAGTTTGGGCATTTAGTCATTCACTGAAAAATAAGCCTTAGTTTTCTCATCTGGATCAATGCAGTGGTAATAATACCTACTGGCTCAGGTAAAAACCTCACATAAAATCTGACTTGAACAGGCTTAAGCCAAAAAGGGAACTTATTAGCTTAGGTAAATGAAATGGCCAGATCTAGGGGGGGCTGCATGACTAGATTCAAGACTTGATGACAAGAAGGCTCTGCATCTCTCTACCTCCTGGTTCTATGACAGATCCCCTTGGTGGCCTCTGTCATATCCAGGATCTACCCAGGCAAGCATAAGATCACTATATAACTAGATATCACAAGCACCACCAAAGACTCACTCCAGCAGTAGAAGAACATTTCTCCTACAGTAGGTAACCCAAAAATGGGAACCTAACTCTCACTGGTTTGCTCCCTAATCATTGGACTGGAAAAGTGAAATATATTGATTAGCTTAACCACTGCTCTCCAGTGCTTTGGTAAATTGACTCTGCTTGCATCTCCATCAGCAAGAGACAAAAGAGAACAAGGGGGTTTCAAGTGTAAATTCTAGATAAGGCCACCCGGCTTTACTCTGTAGGTAAAGCTTCCCCTTTTCCAGGGCTGGCCATTTTTGAGGATAGCTTTGAATATATAGAATCAAACTCTGAATATACCTGGAAAAGCCCCACAGCTTTCTCCTTAATTAACAACAGGATCACTCTAAAATCGGCCCTGATATCACTTCTTCCCTATTATCTCTCTGGGACCAACTAAGAAGCTTCCTTACCCTCCATCCATTGAAATGATTCTTGTAAATATTAACAATAACTACCACATTGCTAGATCCATTGTTCAGTTCTTAGACCTTATTCTACCTGACCTCCGAGATCCATTTGAAATAATTGGTCCCCCTTCTGCCTTGACAGGCTTGATTTCCAGGATCTTGCAGTTTCCTGGTTTTTATCCTACCTCGCTGATCATTGTTTTTCTGTCTTTCGAGCAGAATCCTCTACTTAGCCCTTATTCATTTAGTAATCCTCTCCAGATACTTGGCTTTTTAATCATCTATATACAGAATACTCCAAATATTTCTCTTTAGCCCAGGCCTCTCTCCCAGACTCCAGACTCATATATCCACTGCTTACTTTATATCTGCAATGGGTGCTAAAAACATCTCAAATTTGACATGTCTAAAACTGACGTCTTGGTTCTGCCCCATTGCCCACCCCCATACTTTGCCACCACAAAATTTTCCCCATCCCATTTGATGACAACTACTTATTTCCTTTTATTCAGGCCAAAAACCTTAGAATCACTTTTTCCTTCACAGGATACTTTTAACCTATCAGGAAACCCTGTTGGCTCTCCTGTCTACAGGTATTCTGAATCCAGCTATTACTTATCACCACCTCCACCGTTACCATCCTGGTCTGAACCACTTGAATGAATCCTGTTTTTGTTTTTGTTTTTTTTTGTCTTTACTTTATTCTCAGCCTAGCAACAAGAATAATTCTTTAAGAGTCATGACAGACCATGACTTTTAAGCACTCTGTGCACAAAACTCTAAAATGGCTCCCAATTTAACTGAGAATAAGTTCTAATGTCCATTTCTGTGGTCGATAAGACTACATATGATCTGAATCCCTGCCTCATCTAATATCTCCCCTTCACTCATTCTACTCCAGGCATAATGACTTGCAGGCTGTCCCTCAACACAAGCCAAATGAGTGTCCATTTTAGAACCTGTACTCTAGGTGTCCTCATGCCTGGAAAACTCTTGCCCTCTACATCTGATTGTCCATGTCTCTAACCTTCTTAAAATCTTTGCTGAAATGACATCTTATAAGTGAGGCCAATCTCAGCCTTCTTATTTACGACTGTACTCTCCTCCCCCTCCCTTCAGCTTTCTGATTTCTTTTTACACTGCTATGCTTTCTTTTATTTACCAGCACATGCCATCATCTAATGCATGTGTTAACTTACCATTTAGTACATTTACATTTGCATGATTGCATATAAGATACATGCAGTGGTATGCTTGAGTCTGTTCTTACTTTTATTCAAGATCTAATTGTGTACATTTCTTTCCTACTCTGTGTGTAAGTGGTAGCTTGCAATTTGTCATAGTAGGTTGGCTAAATCAGAGAAGTTCAGAAAGCTCCAAATTAGGTCTTCCTTTAATTTTTTTGAAGAGCCAGTTCTCAAATATTTTCCAACACAACACTCTATCCATGAGATCAGAGATCTTTGTTTTGTTAATTACCATATCTGCAACATCTAAACTGTGCTTGGCATATGGTAGCCACTCAATAAATGTTTACTGAATGGATACCTCAGAACCAATCATTATTTTAACCCTATTTTTTTGGGGGGGTACCACAAGAAGCTTAGAACTTTGATTATCCCTTTTCCTCTCCATAAATTACTATGGGTAATGAAAGAACTTGTCCAACATCTACCATTCAATTCCCATACTCATGCTTTATTTTTTCTCTGTTTCATTTGTCACCATTTGATCTTTTCTATATTTCACTTCTACATTTGTTTGTATGTACATTCTATCACTGCAATGTTTTTGTCTATTTTGTTTGAAGCTGTATCTCAAGCACCTTATTCAATCATATATGTCCTGCCCCTGAAGTTGATATTGGCAGTAGGAAGGAGTGTTTTTTTTTTACCCCCAAAGGAAATTCAATGTATTATTTTGCCAGTAAAAAGGTTTTGCTTAGCAAAAATAACAGCTATCCCCTACAGTAGCCCATGGATATGTTTTAAGAGTAAATTAGAAATTTTATACAAAGTGTCTAATTTAACATTTCTAAAAGTAGGAACAGTAGAATACTCCTTCTGCAAGAACATACTGTGGTTACGCATGCCTATGGAAAAATAGCTCTGAGTCAAAAAATTTTGAATAATTCCCACTTCAGATTAAATAACACTAAAAGACTTTCTTTACTGCAGGATACCTCAGAGCATTTGATACACTAATGTAAATATAAATTCCTTAGGCATGTTAAAGCAAGAAAAAATTCACAAATATATATGTACATACATATTAATACATATATACATACGTATTATAATACCAATTATATACGCATATAATATATATGATACATAGAGAGATATACATACAATATAATATATATACCTTTGTATACATACACACACTATGTATATGCATATTACATGTGTGTGTGTGTATATATATATATATACACACTATATATATATGTATGTATACATATATATATATATATCTTTCATGTAATTTTCCTGTACTAAGAATATTTTGAGATTGCTTAACCATGCAGACATTCATTTTCTTACATCTTTGTACTTGTAAATTCTATCAGACTTGGTGATAATTAGATGTAAAATGCAAAGAAGCCAAGCTTTCAAGTTAGGAGTCTTAGATAAATTATATTCTTCCTAAGAACTTTATGCATGCACACATATATAAAAGCATACACACCTACACAAATGTATATGGATAAAAGATTATAATACTGTTAACACATACATGGGGGAGAATATTGAAACAATAAATAATGATTGAAATAGCTCAATATTCATAGTGATTTTGTTTTTCAAAATACACTTGAAATTTATTTTATTTAATGGATTTTTTAAAAAGGAAAATACACTTTTATTTGAGGATCCAGTTATTTATCTATAGTCATTAAACCAGATTCATGTCAGAACTCTTTATATTTTTGCATTTAACTCTTTATCTCAAAGAGCTTATCAAAATCTCAATAATATGAGGTGATTTCTAGTTGATTCTGACATAAATACTGTCATAGGAAAGCTCTAAGATTCCTCAGGTAGGGCCTTAAAGCTGGTGTTCTTGGCTGTTTTATGGATGACTGATGTTCCTCTGCACAGTCCCTGGGGTAGGGACTGGTCACAGTGCATTGAGAAGTGGTATGTGAACAGGGGATATGATATGGTGGTGATTCTCAGTGGGTACACTGTCTTATTAAAAGAAATCACTTAAGAGAAAGGAATTCCATGTGATAAAGTTATTTGAGATGGTTCATTTAGAATGAAAGTAGCAATATGATTACTGGACCATTGACTGAGGTCTCCAACACAGTTCAAATAATTTCCTTCACTAGCCAAGCATACTTGAGAGTGATGGCAATCCACTGGAGAATGACAGCTCGGAAACTAAACAGTGTAAATTTATCTTTGGCATAGGTATTCCATGCAAGCCAACTGTAATACTAACCCATTTTCCCTAACCATCACAAGCCCTTCAACTTGCCAAAAACTGTGAAGAGTCAATAAAAAATGCAAATGTTGAAAATAAATGTGTGCATGCTCACATACACACACACACATAATGAGGAGGGCACTAAGGCATCTGCAAAATCCTGCCAAATTGCATATTATTTATAGACAGAGTAATTTTAGTTCAGGGATAGTAGATCATCCATGTAATTGCTATATATATTAAGGTGTGATATATCTGAAAATGTGTGCTTCCATATCAAACCCCAGTATGGAATATTTATCTCATCAGTGAAATCTCTGTACTGTGTCAAACATATAGGTCTCCCTGTCAAAGATACTGTGAGGATGTTGTAAGATAATGAGTTTGAGGAAGCACTCAAATGAACTCTCAAATATGATGTAAAAGTAACTAAGTATTGCCTTTTTGTACAACCTTCCTCTCTGCTTTCTCTCTCCTGGCCCTCTTTCCCAAATGTCAAAATATTCCCATCTTACACAACAAAATTTAAAAAGTAACACTAATTAGAAGCAAAGAGTTGAAGAATGCTTCAGAGTTATCTAATTTCCCAGATGTTCTTGAATTTCATTTATGGTACCTATTCATTCATTAGACAAACATGCCTTGAGCTTGAACTGTAAGTCTGGCACTGTGTTCCTACAAAGTAAGCATTGTAATTCTCATTTTATACACGAGTCTGGTGAGGCTTAAATACATTGAGTAAAATGCAGACCGTATACTATGCAGTTGTGAAATGTTTCACACAAAACCCAGGCATAAGTCTTCTCACCACTATAATGTGTAACCATGAGATAGGAGAGCATTTCAGAAGTTAGCTGACTAATATAAAGGCAAGGAAGATCACATATGGGCAAGGAACCATCATACATTGCCAAATATCTTCTTCAGCACAAGTGGATTTGGGCCAACATGATTTTGCACTCCCTCCCCCTTCAAACCTTCACCGCCACAGTATTCCATCATATAATATAACCTTTTTATAAAACTGTCTTTGATTCATCTCTTCCTTCAAAAAAATTTATAACTTTTTTGAATTTTGATTCATATTAATCCACATTTCCCTCAAGACTCATCTGTATTTATATTTTGGATTATATATTTTTCTGTGCTAGGGTTTATATTTTTTGAACAAGACCTGTGTTGCATACATCATTCTATCTATCATGATGGCTATCCTGAGCTGAGCAACCAACACTTTTTAATGAATGAAAGGAAGGAAGGAAGGAAGAAAGGGAGGGAGGGAGGAACCATGGACTCAGCTTCTGTGTATGAACCACTCCTAATGTCATCCAACCAGCCAGCCAAACATTCTTCGAACTTTCTAGCTACTTATACATATCTATATTAATTCATTCAAAACTTGAGAATCAACAATATGCCAGAGAAATTCTGGCAACTGGAGTACAAATCACAACCAATCATTCAGACTTTAGAGGTATTTCAGTCAGATTTGTGTTTAAAGATTACCCTCTGAAACCAGAAATGAAAGATAACTCTATGGACAAGTGGAAATGTAAGGAATAGCTCATAGGGAGCAAGGTTTCTCCTTGGTTTTAATATTGTCTTATCACAACATAGAACACTATTTCCTCTTTTTGGAAAGCTAACATAGTGTAAACAATGAGGTAGTTCCATATCACTTATGAATCAGTGCCGAATTATTAATAACATCAAATCATTATCAACGGTACAAGACCAGATATCAATTACAGGAAAAAAAACTGTAAAAAATATAAACACATGGAGGCTAAACAATACACTACTAAATAACCAAGAGATCACTGAAGAAATCAAAGAGGAAATCAAAAATACCTAGAAACAAATGACAATGAAAACATGATGATCCAAAACCTATGGGATGCATACAAAGCAGTTCTAAGAGGGAAGTTTATAGCAATATAATTCTACCTCAAGAAACAAGAGAAAACTCAAATAAACAATCTAAAATTACACCTAAAAAAACTAGAGAAAGAAGAATAAACAGAACCCAAAATTAGTAGAAGGAAAGCAATAATAAAATCAGAACAGAAATAAATGAAATAGAAACAAAGAAAACAATAACAAAGATCTATAAAACTAAAAGATGGTTCTTAGGGAAGGTAAACAAAATTGATAGAACTTTAACCAGACTCATCAAGAAAAATAGGGAGAGGACTCAATTCAATACAATTAGAAAAGAAAAAGGAGAAGTTACAACAGACATCTCAGAAATACAACTCCTAAGGGACTATGACAAGCAACTCTATGCCAATAAAATGGACAACCTGGAAGAAATGGACAAATTCTTAGAAACGTATAACCTTCCAAGACTGAACTAGGAAGAAATAGAAAATGTGAACAGACCAATCACAAGCACTGAGATTGAAACCGTGATTAAAAATCTTCCAATAAACAAACGTCCAGGACCAGATGGCTTCAAAGGTGAAATCTATCAAACGTTTAGAGAAGAGCTAACACCCATCATTTTAAGACTCTTCAAAAAAAATTTCAGGAGAAGGAACACTCCCAAACTCATTCTATGTGGTCATGATCACCCTGATACCAAACCCAGACAAAGATACTACAAAAAAAGAAAATTACAGACCAATATCACTGATGAATAAACATGCAGAACACCTCAACAAACTACTAGCAAACAGAATCCAACAACACATTAAAAGAATCATACACCATGACCAAGTGGGATTTATTTCAGAGATGCAAGAATTCTTCAATATATGCAAATCAATCAATGTGATACATCATATTAACAAACTGAAGAATAAAAAACAAATGATCATCTCAATAGATGCAGAAAAAGTTTTTAACAAAATTCAACACAATTTATGATAAAAACTTTCCAGAAAGTGAGAATAGAGGGAACATACCTCAACATAACAAAGGTCATATATGACAAACCCACAGGAAACATCATTCTCAGTGGTGAAAAACTGAAAGCATTTCCTCTAAGACCAGGAAAAGACAAGGATGTCCATTCTTGCCACTATTACTTAAAAACGTTATGGAAGTCCTAGCCATGGCAATCAGAGAAGAAAAAGAAATAAAAGGAATACAAATCTGAAAAGAAGAATTAAAACTGTCACTGTTTGCAGATGACATGATATTATACAAAACAAAATTCTAAAGATGCACCAGAAAACTACTAGAGCTAATCAATTAATTTGGTAAGTTGCAGGATACAAAATTAATGCACAGAAAACTCTTGCATTCCTAGAAACTAATGATGAAATATCTGAAAGAGAAATTAAGGAAACACTCCCATTTACCTTTGCAACAAAAATAATAAAATACCTAGGAATAAACCTACCTAAGGAGACAAAAGACTGGTATACATAAAACTATAAGACACTGTAAGACACTGACAAAAGAAATTAAAGATGATACAGACAGATGGAGAGATATACGATGTTCTTGGGTTAGAAGAATGAACACTGTGAAAATGACTATACTACCCAAAGCAATCTACAGATTCAATGCAATCCTTATCAAACTACCAGTGGCATTTTTCACAGAACTAGAATAAAAAATATTAAAATTTGTATGGAAACACAAAAGACCCTGAATAGCCAAAACAGTCACGAGAAAGAAAAATGGAGCTGGAGGAATCAGGTTCCCTGACTTCAGACGATACTACAAAGCTACAGTAATCAAGAAAGAATGGTACTGGCACAAAAACAGAAATACAGATCAATGGTACAAGATAGAAGCCCAGGGGCTACCCTGGTGGTGCAGTGGTTGAGAGTCCGCCTGCTGATGCGGGGGACATGGGTTTGTGCCGTGGTCCAGGAAGATCCCACATACCAAGGAGTGGCTAGGCCCATGAGCCATGGCCACTGAGCCTGCACATCCGGAGCCTGTGCTCCACAACGGGAGAGGCCCGTGTACTGCAAAAAAAAAAAAAAAAAAAAAAAAAAAAAGATAGAAAGCCCAGAGATAAACCCACGCACATATGGTCACCTTGTCTTTGATAAAGAGGCAAGAATATACAATGGAGAATAGACAGCCTCTTCAACAAGTGGTGCTGGGAAAACTGGACAGCTTCATGTAAAAGAATGAAATTAGAACACTTCTTAATGCCATACACAAAAATAAACTCAAAATGGATTAAAGACCACATGTAAGTCTGGACACTATAAAACTCTTAGAGGAAAACATAGGCAGAACACTCTATGACATAAATCACAGCAAAATCCTTTTTGACCCACCTCCTAGAGAAATGGAAATAAAAACAAAAATAAACAAAAGGAACCTAAGGAAACTTAAAAGCTTTTGAACAGCTAAGGAATCTTTAAACAAGATGAAAAGACAGCCCTCAGAATGGGAGAAATATTTGCAAATGAAGCAACTGACAAAGGATTAATCTACAAAATATTAAAGCAGCTCATGCAGGTCAATATCACAAAAACAAGAAACCCAATCCAAAAATGGGCAGAAGACCTAAACAGACATTTCTCCAAAGAAGATATGCAGATTTCAAACAAACACATGATAGTATGTTCAACATCACTAATCATTAGAGAAATGCAAATCAAAACCACAATGTGGTATTACCTTACACATTGGTTAGAATGGCTATCATCAAAAAATCTACAAACAATAAATTCGGGAGAGTGTAGAAAAAAGGGAACCATCTTACACTGTTGGTGGGAATTTAAATTGCTACAGCCACTATGGAGAACAGTATGGAGATTCCTTAAAAATCTAAAAATAGAACTACCATATGACCCAGCAATCCCACTACTGGGCATATACCCTGGGAAAACCATAATTCAAAAAGAGACATGTACCACAATGTTCATTGCAGCACTATTTGCAATAGCCAGGATATGGAAGGAACTTAAGTGTCTATCGACAGATGAATGGCTAAAGAAGACATGGCACATATATTCAATGGAATATTACTCAGCCATAAAAAGAAACAAAATTGACTTGTTTGTAGTGAGTTGGATGGACCTAGAGTCTTTCATACAGAGTGAAGTGAGAAAGAGAAAAGCAAATATAATATGCTAACACATACATATGGAATCTAAAAAAAAAAAAAGTTTCTGATGAACTTAGGAGCAGGACCAGAATAAAGATGCAGATGTAGAGAATGGACTTTGAGGACATGGGGAAAGGGGAAGTGTAAGCTAGGACAAAGTGACAGAATAGCACTGACATATATACACTATCAAATGTGAAATTGATAGCTTGTGGGAAGCAGCTGCATAGCACAGGGAGATCAGCTCAGTGTTTTGTGACCACCTGTTGGGGTGGGATAGGGAGTGTGGGAGGGAGACACAAGAGGGTGGGGATATAGGGATATATGTATACATATAGCTGACTCAGTTTGTTATACAGCAGAAACTAACACAACATTGTAGAGCAATTATACTCCAATAAAGATGTTTAAAAAAATCATCAGGTCAAATTGTTAATACTTAACAATCAAATTGTTAAGACTCTGCACTGTAGTTTAAGCATTTCCAGTTTTCACATCTATTATCTCGTCAAGTCTGTGTAGTAGATAGAGTGAACAATATTACTTCTGGTTTACAAACAAGGAAGCACAAGCTCAGATGACATAAAAAGCTTGCATAAGGTTGAATGACAGATAAATGAGAAAAAGAAAAAAATGAATTTTTCCTGAACCTAGCATAGTCGCAGTATAGTTGTCTGATTCACCTCAGTGATGGGACCACTTATGGTAAGATTAATAAAATCCTCACAAAGTCTGTACAGCAAATTCCAAATCATTGTGATCTCTCTGTTCTTTTTGGACATATGAACAAACAATATCATTTACTATTTTTAGTACATGCTTGTCAATCAGAAACTGGATTGTGATGCCTCTAGTATCATTGAATTAAATTATTCTTTAATGTTATACTTTTTAATCTTAATGTATGAATGCCTGTTCTTAGGTCTGAAATATCAGTCCCCAAGCTTTGATCTTTACATAGAGTCTGGATTTCAGAACTGATTTCCAGCCTCTTCCATGTAATAATATGTGATATGGAGCAAATTTCTTTAGCAATCCAAACGTATCCTCATAGGTTAAAAAAAAAAAAAGAGAGTGATATATTCTTATCAGTCACTGTGAAGGTTAATTGACACAGAAAGTAAAATTGCTTAATATCATTTAGAATAAATAATAGCTGCCCTAAAATAGCACCTGTGTTTAATATTATAACTAATCCCATTATATACTTGATTTATCCAAAAGACCAAGGGATGCCTGTTTGCACTTACATTCTTCTCATGGACTAACCAGTGTATGCATGGAGCAGGTATCCAACACATATGTGTTGATTGATTTAAGATAATGTCCAGTAAGTTATGAGAGGTGGACTACTTGTGTATATTTACAAGATAAGTTGTGAATCAAAAAGAACATGTCACAAAGCTATAACAGAAAAAATACAGTAAAGGTTATAGGGGTTGCCTAAAAATTGTGGTCACTTACAAAGAGAAAACAAAATGAAAAGTGGAGAAAGCTACTCAGGCTAGCCCAAAAAAGTACAAATCTGGTTAATGGAAACAGCAGGCATCAGAAAAATGACATATGGGCAGGCTGCATGAGAATGTAGATTACAACTAGAGAATTTCAAAGAATTTATTGTCTCTCTCTCTCTCTCTCTCTCTCTCTCTCTCTCTCTCTCTCTCTCTCTTGCTCCTAACTCTTAGACTTACGGAAAATCTAATTCATAACCTGGGGGGTTTCAATGTGGTAATACCATATCTCTTTAAGAACAGCATACTTTCCTACTCCTCAACTGAGGAAGTGAAATTCAAATGGCTTTTGAATTTGCTCAGCATCTTGTACCATTTTTAACCACAGGAAAATCAACTATTACAAAGTCTTAACCTCTGTTTGTTACTTGTTCCTCATTTTCTATGTGAGCTTCACATTAACATATGTGAGAAAATGTATAGAAGTAGAAAGTAAAAATTGCAAAGTGAAACAAAGGATAAAATGCCAGTTGTTATAGTCAACATTATGAAACTCTCATGATGGAACAATTAATAGGAAAATGTAGTCACAGTTGTTGGTCCTAATTAATCAGAAGGATGGGAATATGAACATGAGTTACTATTAAGTGCACAGTGGGAAAGAAAGTTTATACATATCACAATAAAAATATAAGACCACAAGTATATAAGGTATGTTGTTCTTAACATTTTTTTCAGCGCACAAGGTATTCCAACTTTTCAGTAAATGAAATCTAATCCAGAGTCCCACATTTTTCTAATTTTTAGTAATTATATTTATTATATTATTACTATAGCTTATGTTTATATAATAGTTTATAATTTGCAAAATCTTTTCATATAGTTATCTCCTCTGATCCTCACAATGTCCAGTGAAGATGATAGAGCAGGGGTGACAGTTAAGAGGGTTCCTCATAAATAATTCTCTCTCTTTCCTTCTGGACATGTGATAGTATTGCATTACCTTGCCTACTTGAGATTTGGTGAGGACCTTGGATTAGTTTTTGGTCAATAAACCAAGGAGAGAAGTAACATGTCATTTTGGTGCCATGTCATGCTTCTCTGTAGTCTTCTTTTCTTATGGCAAGTGACTACTAATGTTCAGGACAGTTGCTCTTTCATCAGTGTAGAGCTCTGAGAAACTGCAATGATCAGCTCCATCACTACATGTCCTGGGATCAAAATGCAAAGTGAGCAAGAAATACATATTTGTCATTACAAGTCACTAAGACATTGGAGTCATTTGTTGCCATAACACAGCCAGACTTTTCTGACTGATAAAGCAAGTATAATTTTCCCTTCTTTTAAAATGATTGTCTAATACTTAGAGAAGCTAAGTGGCTTACTAGAGATAGAATCATTTAAATTAAAAGTACTATTTTTCTTTTAGAGCAAGCAAAATATGGAGAAAACAGAAAAAATAATTAAATAATAATATTTTTACCAAAATAACATGAATTTTCATTTAGTGCTATCATCTTGTGTGTGTGTGTGTGTGTGTGTGTGTGTCTTCTAATGTTTTGCGTTAAAAGTGGTTTTAGGTGGAGAAGGAATTTGTGCAGCATGGAAATCTTTGTGTTGATATTTAATTTTCTTCTCTATAGTCAGAGTGTAAATATTTCTGTGACCTTGTTAATTCTTTTATCTTTGTACAGAAGCTGGAAGTGGTCTCCTTAATTTCTGACAGCAAGTTGATAATACATACATTGGGTCAGCATATAGGCTGGAGGTCCTAACACTGCTTTCTAGAATGTTTCCAATTTTGCCTTAAGTTTCTTTAGAACACAAATTCAAGATAATCAAAATCAGCCCCCTGTATCAACTTATTACATTAATCAATACAAGAAATCTACTCCAACCTTTAAGACAGTGGAGGAGTAAGATGTGGACATCACCTTCCTCCCCATAAATACATCAAAAATACATGTACATGTGGAACAGCTCCCACAGAACACCTACTGAATGCTGGCAGAAGACCTCAGACTTCCCCAAAGGAAAAAAAACAAAAAAATCCCCACATACCTGGATAGGGCCAAAGAAAAAAAGAAAAAAAATCAGAGACAAAAGAATAGGGATGGGACCTGCACCTCTGGGAGGGAGCTGTGAAGGAGGAAGTTTCCACACACTAAGAAGCCCCTTCACTGGTGGGGATGTATGTGGGAAGGGGGGAAACTTCAGAGCCACAGAGGGGAGCACAGCAACAGGGGTGCAGAAGGTAAAGTGGAGAGATTCCTGCACAGAGGATTGGTGCTGAACATCACTCACCAGCCTTAGATGCTTGTCTGCTACTGACGCACCTGTGGCAGCCTGTGCAGCATGCCACTGCCAGGGTCCCATCATCCAGGGCCAACTTTCCCAGGAGAATACATGGTAAGCCTCAGGCTGCTGCAATGTCATGTCAGCCTCTGCTGCCCCAGGCTTGCCCTGCATTCCAATTATGACTACTGTACCCTTCCCTCTCCCAAGCCTGAGTGAGCAAGGAAGACCTAATAAGCTGCTGCTTTAACCCTCTCTTGTATGGGCAGGGAACAGATGCCTGAGGGCAGCCTCCAGGCAGAGTTGGGGCCAAAATCAAAGCTGAAGCCCAGTGGCTGTGAAAACAAAGAAAAGAAGGGGAAATTTCTCCTTGCAGCCTCAGGAGCAGCAGATTAAATCCCCACATCAACTTCATAAACACTACATCTGTGGAATACCTGAATAGACAATGAAAGTTCCCAAAATTGAGGTGGTGGACTTTGGGAGCAACTGTAGATCTGGGGTTTGCTTTCTGCATCTGATTTGTTTTTGATTTTATGTTTATATTAGTTTATTATTCAGTGCTTGTTATTGTTGGTGGATTTGTTTATTGGTTTGGTTGCTCTCTTCCCTTTTTTAATTTATTATTTTTTAAATTTTAAAATTTTATTTCTATTCTTCTCTTTTTGTGAGTGTGTGTATGTATATTGCTTTGTGTGATTTTGTCTGTTTAGGTTTGCTTTTACCATTTGTCCTACAGTTCTGTCTGTTCCTTTTTTTTCTCTTTTTTAGATTTTGTTGTTGTTGTTTTGGTTTTTGCGTGTTTGTTTTCTTTTTATGAGTGTGTGTGTGCATGTTTCTTTGTGTGATTTTGTCTGTTTAGTTTTGCTTTTACCATTTGGTTTGGGGTACTATCTGTTCGGTTTCTTTTCTTCCTTTTCTTCCAAGCCTTGAGGCTGGCGGGGTCTTGGTGCTCCGGCTATATTTCAGACCTGAACCTCCAATGTGGGAGAGCCAAGTCCAGGACATTGGACCACCAGAGACCTCCCAGGCCCATGTAATATCAATTGGCAAGAGCTCTCCCAGAGATCTCCGTCTCAACACTAAAACCCAGGTCCACCAATGTCCACCAAGATCCAGTGCTGGATGCTCCATGTCAAACAACTAGCAAGACAGGAACACAACCCCACCGATTAGCAGACATGAGCCTAAAGTCATACTGAGCTCACAGACACCTGAAAGAAACATCACCAGATGCAGCCCTGCCCACCAGAAGGACAAGATCCAGCCCCACCATCACAACACAGGCACCAGTCTCCTCCAGCAGGAAGCCTACACAAGACACTGAACCAACATCACCCACTGGGGGCAGACACTAAAACAAACAGGAGCTATGAACCTGCAGCCTATGAAAAGGAGACCCTGAACACAGTAAGTTAAACAAAATGAGAAGACAGGAAAATATTCAGCAGATGAAGGAGCAAGATAAAAACACACCACACCGAACAAATGGAGAGGAAATAGGTAGTCTACCTGAAAAACAGTTCAGAGTAATCATACTAAAGATGAACAAAAATCTTGGAAATAAAAGGAAGAAAATACAAGAAACGTTTAATGAGGACCTAGAAGAATTAAACAGAACACAACAAATGAAGTTAAAAGTACTCCAGAAGGAATCAAAGGCAGAATAACTGAGGCACAAGAACAGATAAGTGACCTGGAAGATAGAATACTGGAAATAACTGCCACTGAGCAGAATAAAGAAAAAAGAATGAAAAGAAATGAGGACAATCTCAGTGACCTCTGGAACAACACTAAATGCATGAACATTCAAATTATAGGAGTCCCAGAAGAACAGAAAAAAAAAAAAGGACTGAGAAAATATTTATAGATATTATAGTTGAAAACTTCTCTAATATGGGAAAGGAAATAGTCAAACAAGTCCAGGAAGCACAGAGAGTCCCATACAGGATAAATCTAAGGAGAAACATGCCAAGTCACATACTACTCAAACAAACAATAATTAAATATAAAGAAACAATATTAAAAGCAGCAAGAGAAAAGCAACAAATAACATATAAGGGGATCCCCGTAAGGTTAACAGCTGATCTTTCACCAGAAACTCTACAATCCAGAAGGGAGTGGCAGGAAATATTTAAAGTGATGAAAGGGAAAAAAAAAACTGCAACCAAGATTACTCTACCCAGCAAGGATCTCATTCAGATTTGATGGAGAAATTAAAACTTTTACAGACAAGCAAGAGCGAAGTGAATTCAGCATCACCAAACCAGCTTTACAACAAATGCTAAAGGAACTTCTCTAGGCAGGAAACAAAAGAGAAGGAAAAGACCTACAAAAACACCCAAAGCAATTAAGAAAATGGTAATAGGAACATACATATCGATAATTACCTTAAACGTAAATGAATTAAACACTCCAACTAAAAGACACAGACTGGCTGAATGGTTACAAAAAGAAGACCCGTATATATGCTGTCTACAAGAGACCCACTTCTGACCTAGGGACACATACAGACTGAAAGTGAGGGGACAGAAAAAGATATTCTATGTAAATGGAAATTTTTTTAAAAAGCTGTAGTAGCAATTCTCATATCCAACAAAATGACTTTAAAATAAAGACTATTACAAGAGACAAAGAAGGATACTACATAATGGTCAGGGATCAATCCATGAAGAAGATATAATAATTGTATATATTTATGCACGCAACATAGGAGCACCTCAATACAGAAGGCAAATGCTAACAGTCATGAAAAGGGAAATAGACAGTTACACAGTAATACTAGGGGATAAAGTCACTAAAGTGCTAAAGGGACTCCACTTTCATCAAAGGGCAGGTCATCCAAACTGAAAATAAATAAGGAAACACAAGCTTTAATTGACACATTATACCAGATGGACTTAATTGATATCTATAGGACATTCCATCCAAAAACAAAAAAATACACTTTCTTCTCAAGTGCACATGGAACATTGTCCAGGATAGATCATATCCTGGGTAACAAATCAAGCCTCGGTAAATTTAAGAAATTTGAAATAGCAGCAAGTATCATTTCTGACCACAGCCCTATGAGATTAGATATAAATTACAGGAAAAAAAAAAGTATAAAAAGTACAAACACATGGAGACTAAACAAATATGCTACAAAATAACCAAGAGATCACTGAAGAAATCAAAGAGGAAATCAAAAAGTACCTAGAAACAAATAGACATTTCTCCAAAGAAGATATACAGATTGCTAACAAACACATGAAAGAATGCTCAACATCATTAATCATTAGAGAAATGCAAATCAAAACTACAATGAGATATCATCTCACACCAGTCAGAATGGCCATCATCAAAAAATCTAGAAACAATAAATGCTGGAGAGGGTGTGGAGAAAAAGGAACCCTCTTGCACTGCTGGTGGGAATGTGAATTGGTACAGCCACTATGGAGAACAGTATGGAGGTTCCTTAAAAAACTACAAATAGAACTGCCATATGACCCAGCAATCCCACTACTGGGCATATACCCTGAGAAAACCATAATTCAAAGAGTCATGTACCAAAATGTTCATTGCAGCTCTGTTTACAATAGCCAGGATATGGAAGCAACTTAAGTGTCCATCAACAGATGAATGGATAAAGAAGATGTGGCACATATATACAATGGAATATTACTCAGCCATAAAAAGAAACAAAATTGAGTTATTTGTAGTGAGGTGGATGGACCTAGAGTCTGTCATACAGAGTGAAGTAAGTCAGAAAGAGAAAAACAAATACCATATGCTAGCACATATATATGGAATCTAAGAAAAGAAAAATTTAAAAAAAGTCATGATGTACCTAGTAAGATGGGAATAAAGACACTGACCTACTAGAGAATGGACTTGAGGATATGGGGAGGGGGAAGGGTACGTTGTGACAAAGTGAGAGAGTGGCATGGACATATATACACTACCAAACGTAAAATAGATAGCTAGTGGGAAGCAGCCGCATAACACAGGGAGATAAGCTAGGTGGTTTGTGACCACCTAGAGGGATGGAATAGAGAGGGTGGGAGGGAAGGATATGCAAGAGGGAAGAAATATGGGTACATATATATATATATATAACTGATTCACTTTGTTATAAAGCAGAAAATAGCACACCATTGTAAAGCAATTATACTCCGATAAAGATGTTAAAAAAAATACCTAGAAAAAAATGACAATGAAAACATGATTACCCAAAACTTATGGGATACAGGAAAAGCAGCTCTAAGAGGGAAGTTTATAGCAATACAATCCTACCTCGAGAAACAAGAAATATCTCAAGTAAACAACTTAAACTTACACATAAAACAATTAGAGAAAGAAGAACAAAAAAAACCCCAAAGTTAGCAGAAGGAAAGAAATCATAAATATCAGATAAGAAATAAAAGAAAAAGAAGGGAAGGAAACAATAGCAAAGATCAATAAAACTAAAGCTGATTCTTTGAGAAGATAAACAAAACTGATAAACCAGTAGCCACATACATTAAGAAAAGAAAGGGAGAAGGCTCAAATCAACAGAATTAGAAATGAAGAAGAAGTAACAACTGACACTGCAGAAATACAAAGGATCATAAGGGATTACTACAAGCAACTATATGCCAATAAAATGGAAAACCTGAAAGAAATGGAAAAATTCTTAGAAAAGAACAACCTTCTGAGACTGAACCAGGAAAAAATAGAAAATATGAACATACTGATCTCAAGCACTGAAATTGAAACTCTGATTAAAAATCTTCCAAAGGCCCAGGACCAGATGGCTTCACAGGTGAATTCTATCAAACATTTAGAGAAGATCTAACACCTATCCTTCTCAAACTCTTTGAAAATATAGCAGAAGGAGGAACACTCCCAATCTCCTTCTATGAGGCCACCATCACCCTGATAGCAAAACTAGACAAAGATGTCACATAAAAAGAAAACTACAGGCCAGTATAACTGAAGAACACAGATGCAAAAATTCTCCACAAAACACTAGCAAACAGAATCCAACAGCACATTAAAAGAATCATACACCATGATCAAGTGGCGTTTATCCTAAGAATACAAAGATTCCTCAATATATGCAAATCAATCAATATGATACACCATATTAACGTACTGAAGGATAAAAACTATATGATCATCTCAATAGATGCAGGAAAAGCTTTTGACAAAATTCAACACCACTAATGATAAAAAGTATTCAGAAAGTGGGCATAGAAGGAAGCTACCTCAACATAATAAAGCCCATATATGACAAACCCACAGGCAACATCATTCTCAATGGTGAAAAATTGAAACTATTTCCACTATGATCAGGAACAAGACAAGGTTGCCCACCCTCACCACTATTATTCAACGTACTTTTGGAATTCCTAGCCATGGCAATCAGAGAAGAAAAAAAATAAAATAAAAGGACTCCAAACCGGAAAAGAAGTAAAACTGTCACTGTTTGCAGATGACATGATACTATACGTAGAGAATCCTAAAGATGCTACTAGAAAACTACCAGAGCTAATCAATGAATTTGGTAAAGTAGCAGGATACAAAATTAATGCACAGAAATCTCTTGCATTCCTATACACTAATGATGAAAAATCAGAAAGATAAATTAAGGAAACACTCCCATTTACCTTTGCAACATAAAGAATAAAATACCTAGGAATAAACCTTCTTCAGGAGACAAAAGACCTGTATGCAGAAAACTATAAGACACTGATTAAAGAAATTAAAGATAATACAAACAGATGGAGAGATATACCGTGTTCTTGGATTGGAAGAATCAACATTGTGAAAATGACTACACTACCCAAAGCAATCTACAGATTCAGTGCAATCCCTGTCAAACTACCCATGGTATTTTTCACAGAACTAGAACAAAATTTGCACAATATGTATGGAAACACAAAAGACCCCGAATAGCCAAAGCAATCTTGAGAAAGAAAAATGGAGCTGGAGGAATAAGGTTCCCTGACTTCAGACTATACTATAAAGCTACAGTAATCAAGACAGTATGGTACTGGCACAAAAACAGAAATATAGATCAATGGAATAGGTTAGAAAGTCCAGAGATAAACCCACACATGTATGGTTATCGTATCTTTGATAAAGGAGGCAAGAATATACATTGGAGAAAAGACAGCCTCTTCAACAAGTGGTGCTGGGAAAACTAGACAGTTGCATGTAAAAGAATGAAATTAGAACACTCCCTAACACCATACACAAAAATAAACTCAAATTGGATTAAAGACCACATGTAAGGCCAGACACTATTAAACTCCTAGAGGAAAACATAGGCTGAACACTCTATGGCATAAATCACAGCAAGATCCTTTATGACCCACCTCCTAGAGAAATGGGAATAAAAACAACAATAAACAAATGGAACCTAATACTTTTGCACAGAAAAGGAGACCATAAACAATAATAAAAGACAACCCTCAGAATGGGAGACAATATTTGCAAAATAATCAACTGACAAAGATTAATCTCCAAAATATACAAGCAGCTCATGCAGCTCAATATCAAAAAAACAAACAACCCAATCCAAAAATGGGCAGAAGGGACCTTCCTGGTTGTCCAGTGGTAAAGTATCTGACTTCCAATGCAGGGGACATGGGTTTGATCTCTGGTTGGGAAACTAAGATCCCTCATGCCACATGGCAAATAAGCCCGCGAGCCAGAACTACTGAGCCCGTGCGCTGCAGTGAAAGATCCCGCAACAACAATCCCTCATGTCGCAACTAAGACCTGACACAGCCAAAAATAAATAAATAAAATAAAATAAAATATTGTTAAAAAGGAAAAAAATGGGTGGAAGACCTAAATAGACATTTCTCTAAAGAATATATACAGATTGCCAACAAACACATGAAAGGATGCTCAACATCACTAATCATTAGAGAAATGCAAATCAAAACCACAATGAGGTATCACCTCACACTGGTCAGAATGGCCATCGTCAAAAAATCTACAACAATAAATGCTGGAGTAGGTGTGTTGAAAAGGGAGCAATCTTTCACTGTTTGTGGGAATATAAATTGATACAGCCAGTATGGAGAACAGTATGGAGGCTCCTTAAAAAACTAAAAATAGAACTACCATATGACCCAGCGATTCCACTACTGGGCATATACCCTGATAAAACCATAATTCAAAAAGAGACATGTATCACAATATTCATTGTAGCACTATTTACAATAGCCAGGACATGAGAGCAACCTAAGTTTCCATCGACAGATGAATGGATAAAGAAGATTTGGCATATATATACAATGGAATATTACTCAGCCATAAAAAGAAACAAAACTGAGTTTATTGCTGTGAGGTGGATGGACCTAGAGTCTGTCATACAGAGTGAAGTAAGTCAGAAAGGGAAAAAACAAATACCGTATGCTAACACGTATGTATGGAATTGAAAAACAAAAAAAAAGTTTCTGATGAACCTAGTCGTAGGATAAGAATAAAGATGCAGACCTTGAGAATGGACTTGAGGACATTGTGAGGGGGAAGGGTAAGCTGGGATGAAGTGAGAGAGTAGCATTGACATATATACACTACCAGTTGTGAAATAGATAGCTAGTGGGAAGCAGCTGCATAGCACAGGGAGATCAGCTCTGTGCTTTGTGACCACCTTGAGGGGTGGGATGTGGAGAGTTGGAAGGCGACGCAAGAGGGAGGGGATATAGGGATATATGTATACATATAGCTGACTCACTTTGTTATACAGCAGAAACTGACACAACATTGTAAAGCAAGTATACTCCAATAGAGATGTTAAAAAAAGAAATCTATTCTAAATAATACTATATAGACCATCATTTTGGTTAAATATAGTTCAGTTCACCTATTTCTCCAACCTCTTGAAGGATAAAATATTCCATATGAGTTAACGTTTCCAGATAACTGAAAAATACTCTTTTAATTGCAAATTAGTGTTTATTTTGCCATTGAAATATTTTTTTCTTAAATGTATCATGTATCGTCTCCACCTTCTAAAATACAGTAAAAAGAATAGATGGCATTACACAGTTATTGGATGTTTGCTAAATATCAATCACTGAACTTAATCACCATTGTTATAAGTAACAAATACTTATGACCCTTTTACAGATGAATGCATGGGGCCTCCTTGAATTTGAGAAACTTGTTTCAAGGTCACACAACTAGTCAAGGATGGAGCATAAATGCAGGGATTCGTATGCCAAGGTCCCCACTTCTCTCTGCTGCTATGTTATTGGGGATTCCACTCTGAACACAGTTTAGTTTATAATCACAGATATGGTAATATTAGAATTAGGACTGAATTTAGAGACTGTCATATTCAACTGTCTCAATTTAGAGGTTAGAAAACAAGTTAAAATAGGTAGAATGAGTGATCATAAGCTTAATATATGATATAATTCTGGTAATGAGCTAAGGCTATCAGAGTTTGGTCAGGGAAACAGATGCCAGTTTGCAAGGCAATTAATACAAGTAGTTAGAGACTCACACACAGCTGTTAGGGCTGGTGGAGCAAAAGTCGGGGGATCTATTGCTGGCAATCTCAGCCTGTTGCACCAAAGTTTGGGACTGGGTGATTTCTCAGTCTCACCCAGGAGCCACTGAGAATTTCAAGAACTTAGAAGAAGCACTAAAGAATCTAGTAAGCCAGTAGCTTTTCTTCTGTGATATCAAGTTGGCAACAGACTGTCCAGCACCATGAAGTCTCTGACCTTAAGCCTGGTACTCCTTCAGTTATGTTGAACTGTATCCAGAATGTCTGGGTAGGCTCAAAGGGGATCAGCTATACATAAGATTAGTAATACAAAATGATTCCACTTATAAATATAGAGAAACAGGCAAAATGCATCTATTCTGCTGTAAGTCAGGATGTGGGTGGTCCTTAATGGGGGTGAGGAAAGGTAACTGGAAAACCAAGGAAGCTTCTGTGGTCCATCCTGGTAATGCTCTATTTATTCAACCGAATGTGTTCAATTTAGGAAAATGTGTCAGGTTATGCAGTTACTGAGAATATACGTAGTTTTCAGTATGAATGTGATGCATCAATAATATATTCATAAAAATAAGACAAGCATCAATTAGTATTAGGTATTATACATGTTGGCATCTGCAAATATTTGCAGAAGAGGTGGCCAGCCTGTGGCTAGCTTGGGTTGCCCAGAACCACTGAAGAATACTCCATGGTATTGGACACAGAGTTTTGTCCCTGAATTGAATGACTTGATTCACACGTGTTACCTGAGTATGAGGCAGAACAGCATACTGGCTACAACAGGGGGCTCTGGTAACGAGACCGACCAGGACTGACTCAAAGTTCTGAATGTGTGTTCTTGGGCTATGATCCTGTAAACTCTTTAATCCTTGATTCCTCAAGTTAATGCATCAGAGGAGGAGTTTGACAGAGTGACCAACACTTAACAAGTGCTCTGTAAATGATGGTTCTTTATATGGTTAAGAGAAAGATCCCAGACTCAGTTTACTCATCTGAAATTTTTAAGTATTATCTCGCTGGGTCCATGTGAGAAATTAAAAGTCACATTAGAGAACATATGGCACTTTGCTACAGAAGTAGCATTCTAAACATCAATTCAGAATATATATATATGTTTTCTTTTTTTTTTTTTTCTTATCAGAACTCCAGAAGAATATCATCACTTGGATCTTTAAATGTATAATTTGGGGAGATTGATATGTCAAGGATGTAGATATAGGTTTTTAAATTTATTTTTTTATTTTTTATTTTTTTAACATCTTTATTGGAGTATAATTGCTTTACAATGGTGCATTATTTTCTGCTTTATAACAAAGTGAATCAGCTGTACATATACATATATCCCCATATCTCCTCCCTCTTGCATCTCCCGCCCCTCTAGGTGGACACAAAGCACCGAGATGAAGATATTTCTTATCTCAACATTATCGGTTCTAAAAATGTAATACTATATTCAGGGAAACATCAGTGTGGTGTTTAAACTAATATAGTCCAAGTGTGTTACTGTCTGCCTAGGAAAGACTCACAAAACCAAGAAACAGGAAGTTCTTATATTCCTTAGATTGTTTCTCTCAACTCATTTTCCTTAGAATCTATTTCAACAGGTATTTATTGAGCTTCCCTGATATCCTAGATCCCACACTGGCCGCTGGGAATTGAGAAGGGAAGAAAAACAAGGCCTTTGCCTCCTAACCCTTGCAGAGTCTTGCAGACAGCTTGTCACAAGCAAATAATCAAAAGGCAACGTGATCCCACCTGAGCTACAGCGATGTTGGGAAATCCTTGAGAGGAGTGAACTATCATCCTCCCGTGGAGTCATGGATGGTTTCTCAGAGATAATACTTGACCCGGGTCTTAAATGGTAAGCTGGCATTTCCTAGGTAAAAACAACAGAAAGTTTTCCAGAGAGAAATAATTGATTCAAAAAGGGGCTCAGGTTCTGTGTGGTCATAGAGGTGATAAATGAAACTAGAAAGATACTATTTTAATCAGGTGATGAAGGAGTTCTGACTCACCACTACTTTCAATCACGTGGAAAATATTTACACAATTTCAAAAACTTTCTGTCCATGCTTTATTTTTTTTATCCTTAGTAATTATTCCCAACTAACCAACTATGTATTTTACTGTTTTGCTTTTTTTTAAATCTCACTTACTGTCTTTTCTTCTCCAATGATATTAAAGTTCCTTGAGAGGAGGGATTTTTGTTAGTATTGCCCATCATTACATTTCTAGTGTCTAGAATGGATCCTGCCTCATGGCAGGTTCTTAATACATATATATTGTGTCCAAATGAGCTTACTGAGGTCTTTTTATGCATCAAGCATGGTGCTAGTTGCTGGGGATATATGTACGCTTATGATCCTGTGGCATCCCTCCAGGAACACAAAGTTTAGCCAGTAGACAGTCACGTAAACAGAAAATTACTGTTAAATATGATAGGGGCTGTAAATGGTGAATTAAATAAAATGCTATGTGATACAACCTCACTGAGAATTTTAAAATATCTTTTAAACCTATTTAACCTATTAGGGAAAGGGAGCCAATGGATATATCTCAGCAGGTGAGTAGAGGCTTGAGTTTTAATTCCAATATGATTCACAGGCCGATATCTGTCCATAATGAGTTAAGTACAAAAATAGAGAAGTATAGAAACTACCATGGCAATTTAGCATTATCAAGACCACCAGACTTGACCAGTAAACCTAGGAATGACCAACAGATTTGCTTATAGCGAAGCAGGCATGGAACTCATTTGTGATATTAGCTACGTACTGGTTATACACCATAGGACTAGATATTAAAGAATTTCTTTCAATGGCCATTCACCACAGCTAGTTTGAGGTGGACTGTTCTAAAAATGATGAGCTTGGCAGCCTTTTGGCATTGCTTGATTAGAGTCATCTCATGGCTGAATTCTTGGACACGTGCTTGAAGTTCTATGCTGTGTAGCTGATTAAAGATAGATCCATATGCTTCCAATGCAGATGTGCTGGCGTTAGAACTGACATTCTGCTGTGAAGGCACTTCTAATTTGGGACTTTACAGTACTTACCCCAGTATGCACTGTGAATCATTGATGGTGCAAGAGGCAGAGCCAGGGTAACCTTGAGCACGTGAAGCTAAGAGATAAAAATCTAAGAATGGGTAGCCCCTGCTGTGCTCACTGTCCACATACTCTGCCAATATACGGAAGCTAAAGTCACTGGACTCAGCAGCCCTCTGTGTCCAGAAAGAGCCACCTCTGCACAAGGCACATGTTGAAACTTCAGCAAGTACTGCTTTGTGGGTGCTGAAATAAACATATGATCTACAAGATTAAAAAGATGTTTTGAATTTATTTATTATGCGGATAAAAAGTTACCAGATGTCAAGCTTTTTACAGAAATAATCTCTATGTCTTCACACACAAACATTAGTATTATTATATTTCTACAGAAAAAAAATCATTGAGCTTCAGAGAAATGAGTAGATTTCCCAAAGTCAAAGACCTGGAACATTATGTATCTGTGTATCAAACCAGATCTTCTAGAAGTCCCTGCCTAGCCTGTTATTGCTTGTGTTGGTAAAAGTGAACTGGGACTTTTCCCTTTTGTGTTAACAAAGATAATCCTTGTTTTCTTCCTAGCAAACAAATCTAATTTCTTACTGTCAAGTCCAAAATAACAAAGATAGCAAAGAGAGAGAGATGGAATAAATACCTTCCATAATAAATGCCTATATTTACTTAAATGAACCAACAAAAAATCAATTTGGTTCTGGTCTCAGACCCTCAACATCAATGATATTTTGGGAATTAATTCATTTTTTTGGTTTTTCTCTTGGCTTTCAGAATGTCACAACTTGCCAGTTTTACTTATCCCATTGATAGGTTCTTAGTTTCCTTTGCTTCCTTCTCTTGCTCTGCTGAAACTCTACATGTCACTGCACCCTGGGATTTCATTTGGGGTTATGATTGCTAGATTTAGAAAATAATTTGAATTTTTAAATTTTGTAAAATATGTAAATTTAATTATCATTTAGCACGTATTTATACTGAAAAGAAAACTTATCCTGAGTTCTCTTCTCTTCCCTTTCCACATGATTTCTTCAGTCAATCTCATTGAGTCTTGTGGCTTGATTCATTTTTTGAGCAGATAATTCTCAATTTTCCCTTTACAACTTTTCTCTGTGTTCAACTGCCTTCTTTATATCTTCACTTGGGTATCTCACACTTCAAATATCCAAAATCAAACTCTTACAATCAAATCCTTTCCATGTATGAATCTATTTTTTAAAAAAAAATCAATCTTTTAACCAACCAATAAATGGTTCCATCATTCACTTGGATTTTAAGGTAAAAACCAATTGATCATTCTTGAGTCTTCTCTTCATATCATTTTCCAATACCTAACTCATAATTAAGTCTTGTAATTTAGCATCAAATTATATTCTAAATATTTCCATTTCTCTGACCCCAGCTTCAGTCATCATTCTCTCTTGCCCACATGACTGCAATGACTTACTAACCAGCCTTCTTCATTCCACACTTGTCCTACAATAACCTATTCTCCACAAGGTAGTGAGAGTGATTTTCTAAAATTTTTTTACCAGCAAAGTTCTAATATCAAAAGTGTACTGCTCAATCTTCAAAAACTAAATACAGTTATTACTATACGCCATGACAGAGGTATAGTTTATTCAGCTTTGTATTTTTACAATGTACCTTAGAATCATTTAGGAATATAAGTGGTGGGAAGATTTTTTATTAAGCTATACCCATAAAAATATGTATATGCTGCTATATTTAGTGAAGAGTGTTATTTTTTAGTGTGATGCCATGTATTCACACCATGATAAATTATAACATGTTTTCACTCACTCCTTCTCTCTTACACATTCTCAAACCATCAACCATGGCTGTAAGTATAGTAGAGAAGATTAGATGCCTGTAAATAAACATCTTTGTGAAAATTAAGAAAAGTAAAAACAAGGATCTTTCCATTTCTCAATGTTTGTCAGCAAGAAAAATCATGTTATAGTATTTATAAAAAAGGATTGTAGATACCCTTTCCTGGCATGGAAGTCTGTTCTCATTAATTGAGTTCATGAATGTTCTCAGTGAATGTTCTCATTCATTCATTTTGAACACATGCACATCAATGTTTCTTTATGTGAGAAAGTTACCAGTATTGAAAACCCGTATTTATCATACTTGAAACACACAAACAACTCAACTATTCATCACATGATTGCACAGGTTTGGTATATTCAAGCTTGTATTGATACAACAATAGAAATAATTTAGGAAAGACTCAAGGGTGGAAGCCAGGAAGACCAGAAGTCTCTCCTCTACCAAATAGAACTACTATTGAAGATTATAGTTATTCAAGATAAACAGGAGTGTCACATAATACGTCTTTGTCTCCATCTCAAACAGAAAAGAATCATTGTATTTACACAAAAATGTCTCATGACATATAAATTGGAACTTGGAAGTCATCAAAAAATAATCCACAATTAACTTTAAATTATTTTATATAAATAAAGATTCATTCTTCTCTTATTTTTTGCCTAACTTCAATAGTCCAGAAGTCTCTTTTGACATATACATTACTTATGCCAGAATTCATATCAAATAAAGCTATTAGTTCTTTCTCTTTTTAAAATTTTAATCCTTTAAAAATGGAGGTGACCATGTTGACTCTTACCAAACTTTGTTTATTTGGTCTTGAATTAAGGTGACCTAGAAACTCTGGTTGCTTGCAACATTTTAAAATACTTGTGTGTTCCTGGACAGCATGACCCACACCTGAGTCCAGTTTGAGAAAACACATGTTAAACAGCTCTGTGAGAAGTCATTCTTGAAGCTCAGCTGGTGGTTTGCTAATGGGACCAAGGGAAGCATAAGACCTGACCCCTTTGCTCCACTACTGCCCTTCATTCATGGTTCCCTTGGGTTGGAGAGTTGAGTGAACTAAGAAAGAACCCACTATTAAAGAGGCACTAAACTGTTGCTAGGTTCTCCTTAATAATGTCAGAAATTGTCCTTACTCAGGGGCTTTACTATGTAAGCTATGTTGAGTAAGTTTGTAACACCTGCCTTCATTATAGGAAAGGAAAGCAACTCAAAGTATAGTGTCCAAAAGACCAGGAGAGCTCATACTTCCTCTGATTTGGTCCTTATATCAGAGTGTAGGCTCTAGGGGATAGGGGCAAGGCAACGGGAGTACGCAGGTGGTGACAACACTTGTAGCCAAATGGTGAAGTTTAGGAGAATTTTCCACTGGAACTCCACTCAGCCAATCCTTAGAAATTCTGATCAGAGTTCAATCCTCTGAGAAATTAGAGATCTAGCACAAGCCAAGTGAGTGAGATGATCTCCAGGAATCAGACTCAGTTTTAGTCAGGTAGGCTTCCAGTCCCAGTTGAATAGTAAAGTAAAGCTGTAATTCTGTTGGGCAGCAAAGCACAGTGAGGTACATAGTAAAGATTATTCCATAAAGAGATCATGTTCTAGGATTCAAACAGCAAGAAAGAATATTTCCAGATATCTCTTACTTGATGTCTGGGAAAACCTACTATAATTTCTGTTCTGTTTAATATTTGTTATAAAACAGAATGGATGTTATAAGTTTTCGGGATAAGTTTTATTTTGTATGGCAACTGGGAACAAAGATCCAGCAGGAATTCCTATGGTTATAGGACAGTGAGGCTAATTGCAGTTTTCCAATAGAAAAGATTGGCCTTTCTGAAATCCAAATCTGACTTAAAGAGTGGCTGAAAGAATAAAAATGATGCCAAGCATTGTGTATAGTAGGAAAATTGATCTGAAAGGGGCAGATAGGAGACATTTACTGAAACGATAAAATAGAGAATGGAAATATGATAACTAGATGGTGTCTTGGAAAGAGAGGAGAGAAATAACAGTACCTGTAGACATCTCATCAGACCAGAATGTTGCTGTTTGATGATGACCAGACATTGTAGCTATACAGGCATGATACCCCCTGACATAGATTCTGCAATCTCCTGACTGCATTCTGGACAAACTCAGATGGGGCAACTGTTATTTAAACAAAAACTGAATAATTATAAAAGTAAAATATACAGCTATGTTCTACTTGGGATGGATTTGTCAGTATCTTATTATAACAAACCAAATTGGAATGCATGCCCTTAAATTCATTTCCTGCTTTTTGTGGTTCCCATAAGTCTGAGACCGTGAGGAGTGTTTCTGACTTAATAAGTGTCTAGACCAAGGGAATGCATACATATGGGTACAAACTAAAGTGTCTCTAATCATGTCTATGCTGGGAAAATCCTAATTAAAGAATGCTTTCCAAACTTTTGTTAGTAACAAAGTTCAAAGATATCTCATGACTCCAACAGGTGAAAACTTGATCATGTTTGCTTTATACTTCCTTAACAATCACTGACGTGAAAATCAAAATCTTCTTCTTTGCTTGGCTTTAATGGCCTGGGCACAATTTACATCACAGCTAGAATTTCAGGACTTCATAATGTGTAGAAATCATCTTAATCTTCTTTTACCACCTGGCAAGGTGCTGTCATCCCTTGTTTTCTCTACCTGTCTGGCATCCCTTCAAATGTCTATCTAGAAGCAGGCTTAGTCTCTATTTTATGAGCTAGTCTTCCCCAGAGCAGAAAGCATATTGTTATCTTCAGACCTCAGTTGGATGGATCTCAAATAAATTTTGCTGCCCTATACATAATACCTCCTGTATCCAAAAGTCATTTCCTACCTCTTGACCCCCAATCTTATTCCGAATACCACATGGAAGTTCTGAATAAGTTGTACATATTTTTCTCTAGCTTTATTTTCCACATATCTCTTAATTATTTTGGTCTATGACCTCATCACATTTTCATATGTTTTGCATATTACTTTCTCATTAGGAGAATCCTAACTCTCTGTAGACCGAAACTCAGGCTTCTCGTTTGATAATTCAGTACTAGGATCTCTTGGGACCTTCTATCTTTACACAATCTCCAGGTCTTCTATCTTGGGAAAGTCCTTCTGGGGGCACTTTTACTTACTTCTATTTGGGGCTAAATAGTGAATGAGATCTGGGCTGAGCCTTGCAGCCAAAAAGTGCTGGCCACCTGCATACTCACTAAACAGTACCTAGTCCCTGTCTGAACTGGGTAAGATCAAGTTCCTAGCTATCACTGGAATCATATTCAGTTTCCAAGGCTAGCACTTTACCTATTAGAACTAGAGACCTACTAAAAAATCACATTTTAACTGTTTAGGATGCTGACATCTTATATATGTCTTATTCTCTTCTGTCAGGAGATTAAATCTGGGTACTGATTAAATCACCCATTGACTTCTGGAATATTACAAAACTGCTACATGGTTCCTTACAATATGCCTTAATATTACCCACTTTGTACAAATATATGCCACAAGTCCATCTAAAAATACCATGACTTTTTTTTTTTTTTTTTTTTTTTTTTGCAGTACGCAGACCTCTCACTGTTGTGGCCTCTCCTGTTGCGGAGCACAGGCTCTGGACGCGCAGTCTCAGAGGCCATGGCTCATGGGCCCAGCTGCTCCACGGCATGTGGGATCTTCCCGGACCAGGGCACGCACCCATGTCCCCTGCATTGGCAGGCGGATTCTCAACCAGTGAGCCACCAGGGAAGCCCCCATCACTTTTGTATTGTCTTTTGTGAGTGAAAAATTTGCTGCAGTTTAGCACAAGACTGAAGTAACATGGTGTCCTTTATAGTAAAATTGAGTCTTCTTTCTCACAACTACTCTGAATTCATGAACCTGATTTCACATGAAAGAATTCAACGTGCCCATGAGGACAGTGCCTAGAACAACTGAGGAGTCCAGGAGTCCATCCTGAAGAAAGAAAATTTTCCAGGATCTCTCATTCAACCTGCCTTGTCCTCTTTTTCACTAATTTATAGCAGGATCACTAGTAGGAATCATTGAGAATTGCATCACTATTCCCTTATACTAGAGGCCATCTCATTTAGGCAGGGAAGTCTTTCTAAAGTGTTAAGCAATGAAATTTTGTCCCCATGAGTAGATAGGAGAAGGGAAAGAGACACAGCCGAAGAGTGTGTTCTGCCAGAGAAAGGGGCAAGTTAGGATATGTGGGTTGAAGCCTTCCTCTTCTATTTTCAAGTGCTGTGACATTGTGGCAGAAACTCAACTCTCACTGAAATTAGCTTATTCAACACTAAAGCAGGGAAATTTATAAAACATAATGGATTGAAATGCTTTTATAACTATAGAACACTAGATAAAGAGGAAATTATTACTGTCACATAGTCCTTGTAAAGGTGCTGTGATAGATTCAAAGGTTAAGATATATCCCTTGAGAGAGTATTTTATATCTAATAGGAACAAGTATAAGTTTAGGGCACACAGAGTACTGGGTTAAAAGCCTGGCTTTAGCCCTTCGGGCTAATGTCATCTAACTCCAAGTATTCTGTGCAAATGAAATAATATGTGTAAAAAAATTAGTGTAGGAACATAGAACACATTAGGAAAGCTCAACAGGGTATAAATAAATTAAAGAGATATAAAATGTGTAATTTTTTACCATCAAATTTTAAAAACTCAAATAATAAATAAGTATATTTTAACCTCCTAAAAGAATATATGACATGGTCTTTTTCCATGTATAGGCAGTTCTTTTTTTTTTATTCCTTAACATTATTATTGGAGTATACATGCTTTACAATGGTGTGTTAGTTTCTGCTGTATACATATACATACATCCCCGTATCTCCTCCCTCTTGTGTCTCTCTCCCTCCCTGCCTATCCCACCCATCTGGTTGGACACAAAACACCAAGCTGATCTCCCCGTGCTATGTGGCTTCTTCCCACTAGCCATCTATTTTGCAGTTGGTAGTGTATATATGTCCATGCCACTCTCTCACTTTGTCCCAACTTACCCTTCTCCCTCCCCGTTTTCTCAAGTCCATTCTCTACGTCTGCGTCTTTATTCCTGTCCTGCCCTTAGGTTCTTCAGAATCCTTTTTTTGAGATTCCATATACAGGTGTTAGTGTACAGTATTTTTTTCTCTTTCTGACTTACTTCACTCTGTATGACAGACTCTAGGTCCATCCACCTCACTACAAATAACTCAGTTTTGTTTCTTTTTATGGCTGAGTAATATTCCATTGTATATAGGTGCCATATCTTCTGTATCCATTCATCTGTAGATGGACACTTAGGCTATTTCCATGTCCTGCCTAAAGTAAATACAGCTTCGATGAACTTTGTGGTACATGACTCTTTTTGAATTATGGTTTCCTCAGGGTATATGCTCAGTAGTGGGATTGCTGGGTCATATGGTAGCTCTATTTTTAGTTTTTTAAGGGAACTCCATACTGTTCTCCATAGTGGCTATATCAATTTATATTCCCACAAACAGTGAAAGATCGCTCCCTTTTCTACACACCTACTCCAGCATTTATTTTTTGTAGATTTTTTGACGATGGCCATTCTGACCAGTGTGAGGTGATACCTCATTGTAGTTTTGATTTGCATTTCTCTAATGATTAATGATATTGAGCATCCTTTCATGTGTTTGTTGGCAATCTGTATATCTTCTTTGGAGAAATGTCTATTTAGGTCTTCTGCCCATTGCTGGATTGGTTTTCTTGTTTTTGTGATATTGACCTGCATGAGCTGCTTGTATATTTTGGAGATTAATCCTTTGTCACAGGCTTCGTTTGCAAATATTTTCACCATTGTGAGGGTTGTCTTTTCATCTTGTTTAAGGTTTCCTTAGCGGTGCAAAAACTTTTAAGCTCCCTTAAGTCCCATTTGTTTATTTTTATTTCCATTTCTCTAGGAGGTGGTCAAAAAGGATACTGCTGTGATTTATGTCATAGAGTGTTCGGCCAATGTTTTCCTCTAAGAGTTATAGTGTCTGGCTTTACATTTAGGTCTTTAATCCATTTTGAATTCATTTCTGTGCATGGTGTTAGGGAGTGTTCTAATTTCATTCTTTTACATGTAGTTGTCCAGTTTTCCCAGCACCACTTATTGAAGAGGCTGCCTTTTCTCCACTGTATATCTTGCCTCCTTTATCAAAGATAAGGTGACCATATGTGCATGGGTTTATCTCTGGGCTTTCTATCCTGTTCCATTGATCTATATTTCTGTTTTTGTGCCAGTACCATGCTGTCTTGATTACTGTAGCTTTGTAGTATAGTCTGAAGTCAGGGAGCCTGATTCCTCCAGCTCCATTTTTCTTTCTCAAGATTGCTTTTGCTGTTCAGGGACTTTTGTGCTTTCATACAAATTGTGTGATTTTTTTTGGTTCCTGTTCTGTGAAAAATTCCATTTGTAGTTTGACAGGGATTACGTTGAGTCTGATGATTGAATTGGATAGTATAGTCATTTTCACAATGTTGATTCTTCCAATCTAAGAACATGGTATATCTCTCCATCTGTTTGTGTCATCTTTGATTTCTTTCATCAATGTCTTATAGTTTTCTGCATACATGTCTTTTGTCTCCTTAGGCAGGTTTATTCCTAGGTGTTTTATTCTTTTTGTTACAATGGTAAATGGGAATGTTTCCTAAATTTCTCTTTCAGATTTTTCATCATTAGTGTATAGAAATGCAAGAGATTTCTGTGCATTAATTTTGTATCCTGCTACTTTACCAAATTCATTGATTAGCTCTAGTAGTGTTCTGGTAGCATCTTTAGGATTCTCTATGTATAGTATTATGTCATCTGCAAACAGTGACAGTTTTACTTCTTCTTTTCCAATTTGGATTTCTTTTTCTTCTCTGATTGCCATGGCTAGGAGTTCCAAAACTATGTTGAATAATAGTGGTGAGAGTGGGCAATCTTGTCTTGTTCCTGATCTTAGTGGAAATGGTTTCAATTTTTCATCATTGAGAATGATGTTGGCTGTGGGTTTGTCATATATGGCCTTTATTATGTTGAGGGAAATTCACTGTATGCCCAATTTCTGGAGAGTTTTTATCATAAATAGGTGTTGAATTTTGTCAAAAGCTTTTTCTGCATCTATTGAGTTTATCATATGGTTTTTTACTTCAATTTGTTAATATGTTATATTACATTGATTGACTTGCATATATTGAAGAATCTTTGCTTTCCTGGGATAAACACCACTTGATCAAGGTGTATGGTCCTTTTAATGTTCTGTTGGGTTCTGTTGGCTAATATTTCATTGAGGATATTTGCATCTATGTTCATCAGTGATATTGGCCTCTAGTTTTCTTTTTTTTTGGTGACACTTTTGCCTGGTTTTGGTATCAGGGTGATGGTGGCCTCATAGAGTGAGTTTGGGAGTATTCCTCCCTCTGCTATATTTTGGAAGAGTTTTAGAAGGATAGGTGTTAGCTCTTCTCTAAGTGTTTGATAGAATTCACCTCGGAAGCCATCTGGTCCTGGGCTTTAGTCTGTTGGGAGAATTTTAATCACAGTTTCAATGTCAGTGCTTGTGGTTAGTCTGTTTATATTTATATTTCTTCCTGGTTCAGTCTCAGAAGGTTGTGCTTTTCTAAGAATTTGTCTATTTCTTCCAGATTGCCAGTTTTATTGGCATATAGTTGCTTGTAGTAATCTCTCATGATCCTTTGTATTTCTGCAGTGTCAGCTGTTACTTCTCCTTTTTCATTTCTAATTCTATTGATTTGAGTCTTCTCCCTTTTTTTCTTGATGAGTCTGGCTAATGGTTTACCAATTTTGTTTATCTTCTCAAAGAATCAGCTTTTAGTTTTATTGATCTTTGCTCTCATTTCCTTCACTTCTTTTTAATTTAGTTCTGATATGATCTTTATGACTTCTTTCCTTCTACTAAATTTGGAGTATTTTTCTTCTTATTTTTCTAATTGTTTTAGGTGTAAGGTTAGATTGTTTATTTGAGATTTTTCTTGTTTCTTGAGGTAAGATTTATTGCTATATACTTCCCTCTTAGAACAGTTGTTGCTGCTTCCCATAGGTTTTGGGTTATTTTTATTTGTTTCTAGATTTTTTTTTATTTCCTCTTTGATTTCTTCAGTGACCTCTTGGTTATTTCATAGCATACTGTTTAGCCTCCATGTGTTGGTATTTTTTACAGGTTTTTTCCAGCTTTTTTCTGGTAATTGATATCTAGTCTCATAGTGTTATGGTCAGAAAAGATACTTGATATTATTTCAATTTTCTTAAATTTCCCAAGACTTGATTTTTGACCCAAGGTATTTTATATCCTGGAGAATGTTCCATGAACACTGGAGAACAAATTGTATTCTGTTGTTTTTGAATGGAATATCCTATAAGTATTAATTAAGTCCATCTTTTTTAATGTGTCATTTAAAGCTTGTGTTTTCTTATTTATTTTCATTTTGGATGATCTTTCTATTGGTGAAAGTGGGGTGTTAAAGTCCCCTACTATTATTGTGCTGCTGTCAATTTCCCCTTTTATGGCTGTTAACATTTGCCTTATGTATGAGGTGGTCCTACATTAGGTGCATAAATATTTACAATTATTACATCTTCTTCTTGGATTGATCCCTTGATCATTATGTAGTGTCCTTCTTTATCTCTTGTAATAATCTTTATTTTAAAGTCTATGTTGTCTGATATGAGAATTACTACTCCAGTTTTCTTTTGATTTCCATTTGCATAGATATCTTTTTCTATCCCCTCACTTTCAGTCTGTGTGTGTCCCTAGGTCTGAAGTGGGTCTCTTGTAGACAGCATATGTATGGGTTTTGTTTTTATAGCCATTCAGCCAGTCTATTTCTTTTGGTTGGAGCATTTGATCCATTAACCTTTAAGGTAATTATCAATATGTATGTTCCTATTACCATTTTCTTTATTGTTTTGCATTTGTTATTGTTAGTCTTTTCCTTTTCTTGTGTTTCTTGCCTAGAAAAGTTCCTTTAACATTTTTTGTAAAGCTGGTTTGGTGGTGCTGAATTCTCTTAAATGTTGCTTCTCTTTAAAGGTTTTAATTTCTCTGTCGAATCTGAATGAGATCCTTGTTGGGTAGAGTAATGTTGGTTGTAGGTTTTTCCCTTTCATCATTTTAAATATGTCCTCATACTCCTTTCTAGCTTGCAGAGTTTCTTCTGGTAAGTCAGCTGTTAACTTTATGAGGATTCCTTTGTATGTTGTTTGTTTTCCTTTTCCCTTGCTGTTTTTAATGTCTTTTATTTGTATTTAATTTTTATAGTTTGATTAATATGTGTCTTGGCCTATTTCTTCTTGGATTTATCCTGTATGGGACTCTCTGCACTTTCTGGACTTGATTGACTAGTTCCTTTCCCATATTCGGGAAGTTTTCAACTATAATCTCTTCAAATATTTTCTCAGTCCCTTTCTTTTTCTCTTCTTCTTCTGGGACCCCTATAATTTGAATGCTGGTGTGTTTAATGTTGTCCCAGGGGTCTCTGAGGCTGTCCTCAATTCTTTTCATCCTTTTTTCTTTATTCTGCTCTGCAGTAATTATTTCCACTATTTTATCTTCCAGGTCACTTATCCATTCTCTGCCTCAGTTATTCTGCTATTGATTCCTTCTAGAGAATTTTTAATTTCATTTATTGTGTTGTTCCTCATTGCTTGTTTGCTCTTTAGTTCTTCAAGTCCTTGTTAAACATTTCTTGTATTTTCTCTGTTGTACTTCCAAGATTTTGGATCATCTTTACTATCATTACTCTGAATTCTTTTTCAGGTAGACTGCTTATTTCTTCTTAATTTGTTTGGTCTGTTGGGTTTTTACCTTGCTCCTTCATCTGCTGTGTATTTTTCTGTCTTCTCATTTTGCTTAACCTACTGAGTTTGGGGTCTACTTTTTGCAGGTTGTAGGATTGTAGTTCCTGTTGTTTTTTGTGTCTGACCCCTAGTTGGTGAGGTTGGTTCAGTGGGTGTGTAGGCTTCCTGGTGGATGGGACTGTATCTTGGGTGCCTGCTTCCAAGCACTGTGTTCTGGTGAATAAGGCTGTATCTTGTCTTTCTGTTGGGCAGGACTGTGTTCAGTGGTGTGTTTTGGGGTGTCTTGTGAACTTATTATGATATTAGGCAGCCTCTCTGCTAGTGGGTGGGGTTGTGTTCCTATCTTGCTAGTTGTTTGGCATGAGGTGTCCAGTACTGGAGCTTGCTGGTCATAGAGTGGAGCCAGATCTTATCTTTGAGACGGAGATCTCTGGTTGAGGTCTCACCAACTGATATTACGCATGGCCGGGATTTTTCTCATGGAACAATGTTCTGAGTTTTACTCTCCCAACTAAGCAGCTCAGGCCTGACTCCTGGCCAGAGCACCAAGACTCTGTAAGCCACATGGATTACTGTATGTAGCCTGTCAGCTCCCAAATACCAATTCCTTTCTCCAGCTACCAAGCTCTGTGGTAGGTGGTGCCTCTTGGAGGAACTCTGAGGGGCAGCTTCTCAGGACAAGTGGTCCCAGGAACTGTTAAGACCTTACCTATAAATTCTTCAACTAAAAGGGTGAGACTCTGCAGTTCTTAAGTAATGCTTTAAAGTAAGAAAAGTAAATAAATTATTTATAATATAATTTATCTACAGTAAGTAATACATCTTTAATGCTTACAGTGTATACACAGTTCTAAAGTTTTTTCATGTATTAATTGACTTAATCTTCACAGTAACTCTATGATAGGGAATATTACTATCCCCATTACAGATGAGGAAACTTAGAGAATTGTGAGTAGTAAATTGCCTAAGACTCTAAAGTAACTAACAGGTAGTTCTTCTTCATAACTCAAGGGTAGTGTCTCTATGGGAGACAGTCATTATCTAGGTGTTTCTGCAAGATCTGCAAGTAAGGCATTAATGGTCCTTTTGTCCAGACTATCTTTTTAAGGATGTTAGTATAGTGAACATCTTGGAAGATAGAAATAGTGTTTCTCTCCAGAGCAAAAGACTTTTTTGCATGCAGTTTTGAAAAGTAGACATAGTGTCTCCATCTGTAACAACAGGAATGCATGCTTTCTCTAACCTCAGGATTTCCCTCCTGTAATGCAACTTACTGTACACACAGGTGTCATCTGGCCCCTTCACATCACCTTATAGGAATTGGGCCTCAGGGAAGAGGTACAAAATTGCTGATGCTCGGACTACTGTTATTGCCATCTGTAATTAATACTTCTTCACCTTTGAAACAGGAGTCTTATGTCTTCTACTTGCATCTGTGAAATGCTGGCTGGCGACTCAGATGCTTCATGGTTCTTAATATTCTCATGGTGATAATAATTACAATATTACTTCTATTAAATATCTTTATTTTAGATGTCTTTATTTTGCAGTATATGTTGGTACATATTTTTCAAAAGGGGTTTTAAATGTTAGGAGTTTGTTTGAAACATCATCCAGTAATTGCTTGGTATGTCATCTTCAAAATATCTATATATGTTAGCTTAGCTAAGACACCTTTAGAGTTACTTTGCAATTATTTTGTCACAGGTTACTGTAGTCTTTATGACTTGTCTTAATTAATCATGTAGTTGTATTTAACTGAAGGTCACCACAGTTATTTTAGATTGGGAGAGATGTCAGAAAGTTCCTTACAAAGGATGTGAAGGAAGCATATTTTAACATTATGTCAAAAAATAACATCAAGAACACTTTATTGTAAGTCCTCCCTGTCTTTCTCCAGGCATATTTAAAGAGTATTGCCTTCCCTCCACCCAATCAAGCAAGGGTTGGGTGCAGGCTAGAGTTTAACTTGATTTGACAAGGTTATTGACTTTGGTACTCTGTAGAATATAAATAGCCAAAAATAACATGAAGAAATGTCTCCAACTATTTGATTTTTTTACTGAAATTTTAAAAGATGTACATATGCTTCCTTCAAATACAAACATATTCCCTGCATATGTTAAAAAAAAAAGCACTTTGTAACAAATTAGGTTACTAAGTTTAGGCAAATACTGTTGAAGTTTGAGTAATATCCTAGAAACCTCAACCAGATTAAATAAATGCAACCTCCATATAAGTAGTACATTCCCTAGAAGCAAGACAAAATTAATCTTATTATGTAGAAACCTGTTACAACACTCCGATAATAAGAAAAGTGGTACCTCCCATTTGTGGAGCTTCTTATAATTTTCAGAATGGATTTGCACATGTTCATCATTTGCATCTTAGGATAGCAATTATACAGCCTCACATGGTGGTTAAGAGACCAAAGAATCACACAAGTAATAAACTTGAGATTAGAGCAGACAGCCAGGAATTCTGCCTCACCTCTTTTCAATAACTTATGCTACAATTTATATACTGATTTACACTTTCAAAGTCATCACTGAAATTATGCCATTCATATATGGTCTAAATATTTCACATATATAGCGATCAGCATATGTGGACCTATGGATCAAGGAAGAAGCAGAAGGAGGAGGAAAAAGTTGGAGTTGGAAGAAAATTGACAACAATACAAAACCAAGTTATCTTTTATACCCAAGTGAAAGCATTATCTTTGACATAGCTCTTAGCCTCCATTACCCATGATATAGTTTTAGTTCAACCTCCCAATTCTGTTGGAAATGACTGTTTCATTACCATTGTCTTTATTGTCTTTCATATGATTAATCTCCTGAAAAGTTACCCTGAATCTAGCTTCTCCTTTTCCATTCATACATTCCTCCTCCTGCCAGTGGTACTTTTTTTTTTTTCATTCATGATCATGTCACTCTTCTCTCAGCACTGTGTTTGCTGCTAGGAAACAAAGCAGAATAAAATCCAAGTTCAGTTCTGGAGGGAGTTTGATGTGATTTGTTGACACTTAACAGAGTTTACAATGCAGTGTTATAAATACTATAATCACAGTCTCAACAAACTGTTCTGGGAAAGCTGAGAAGGAAACTATTGATCTTATAGAGGGGTAACAAGGAAGGAATCAGGGCATAAAGGATATTGGCATGGAGTTATTCAAGAATAGAAGAGTTTGCCAGATATAAAAGGATAAAGACATGTCAGAGAACAAGTATTGTATGCCTGGACTCTGCTGTATCCCTAGCAAGTAGATTTGTGACTGGGTTAAAATAATATGATAGCAAACACTTAGTAGTAATTGTTGGCACTAATCTAAGCATTTTACATATATTAACTCATTTAATCCATACAACAATTCTATTAGATATATACCATTATCATCTTTTCAGACGTGAGAAACAGACACTAAGAGGTTAAATGAATTGTCCACAAGGTTACACAGCTAAAGTGTCAGAGCCATGAGTGAAGCACCTGTACATCTGCAACCTGATTGTGGAATCCTGACCCTTCACTGTCATGATATAATGTAACCAGGGAACTAGTAGCAAAGGATTTTGCATGATGTAATTAATAAAAATTCGATGATTTAACCACAAAGGTAAGAATCAGGTTTCTTTTAACAAGACAACATTGGCAGGGGTGTAGCTGACAAACAAGAGGAAGAAATGTAAATGGGCAGGAGTATTATTATAAGGACTTTGTAGACAAGTAACATTACGGGCTTGGTGGGCTCACTTTGGTGGGAATGAAGCAGAGGAGGCTGATTTCAATACATATTTAGGAAATAAAATCAATACCATTTGGGCAGAAAGTGGATGTGGGTAATGTGTGAAGGGAAAATTCAAGAATGTCTTCCAGGTTTTGGTGTCTGACAACAAGGATGATGGCACCCTTTAAGTACCATGAAGAAGATTCAGTCAGTTAAGTTTGAGGAGTATAAATGTTGAAGGATCAGCAGGACATTCACATGGAAATTCTCAGTGTGAATCAAGCTTTTTTCTTCCCTTCCTTCCTTCCTTCCTCCCTTCTTTCTTTCCTTCTTTCCTTCCTTCCTTCCTTCCTTCTTTCCTTCCTTCCTTCCTTCCTTCCTTCCTCCCTTCCTTCCTTCCTTCTCTCCTTCCTTTCTTCCTTGCTCCCTCTCTTTTTCTGTCTCTCTCTCCCTCTCTTTCTTTCTTGTAGGTTGGGAATTTTGAAAATTATCCCTATACAGATAATTTCCTGTCTTACGGGCTGTACTTTCCAGCTAAAAACTGTATCTCCCCATGTCTTACCAACATTGTAGGGTCCTACTGTAAGGAGGAAAGACCAAATTCTTTGCAACTAGACTGTCTTTGGGTGGGAATCTGTCCTCTGTCACTTACTCATTTCCTCATTTAGATAGTAGGGTTACTCTCAGGAGAGCACAGTCTTCAAATAAGCAGAACTGAGCCTGAAAACCAGACATGTCACTTTTAGATGTCATTTAATATTTTTGAGCCTCAGTTTCCTCTATTGTAAAATGGCATAATAACACACACCTCGTAGTCTTCATTTAAGGATGAAAAAAATATAAGGTATACAAAATTCTTAGTTGATATCATATAGTAATCACTCAATAAATATTAGCCAGTAACCACAGCCATGCTAATAAGTAGTAGTGTATGCAAAATGTGTGCTGCAATGTAGTTATTAAATTGCTTTTACCAATTAACAATCATAATGTGGATTAAAATGCAATAAAAATATTTGTATAGAGATTCCCTCTGTCTCTATCACTCTGATATTATGTAACCTTCAAAGAGAAGTCCCAATGAAACATTTGCAAGTCTTTTTTCCAATCTTTCTAATTAGAATGACTTGCTTTCTCTCCTGCAGTCCCAGAACAATTTTATAACACTTCTCTTACTATAATAGTCTAATTTATAATTATGCATATGCTTAAAAGAGTCTTCTAATCAATTCTGAGCTCCAAAAATATAATGGTTATGCTTTATTCATCTTTTAATTCTCCAACAGCACTGAGGATAGGGCTCAGTAAATGTTAACTTGATCTTACTGAGAAAACTGCTCACAACATATTAAAAAACAATAGGAATATTGCAGTGGCTTGACTGAGATCACTGTAACAGATGTGTGAGTGAGTCTCATGATCTCTTAACTATGTGCATGGGAGGGGGGGTTTATTTTTCTCAACACATGCATTTGCATAGAGAATATTTGAGTTCTTTTGTTTATTTTCATCTGAAACAAATGTCTTTTGTTTTGCTAAACTGGCAATATGTTGATGCTTTTCAAGCCTGCATTTATCATTAAACTATCCCAAGGAAATTAAAGGGCAATGCCAGCTCTTGGATATAAGCACTTATAAACTCTAGAATGTTAAGTAGCTACTGTGTTGGGAATTTTTGCCATACACCTATAGGAAGAAAAATGTTGTTATATGTTGTAGTTTGTGCTTTTATTCATAGCTTGTGTGTGTAAGAGTACTAATTGCACTAATGTTTTAAGGAGGTACATTGAATAAATGTTTTATAATATTAGTCATCCAGTATTTATATTCCACCATGCTTTCTTTTTTTTTTTAAAGATAAACTAAAACATTAGAGTTTGCATTACAGCCTCTTTAGAAGAACAGTTCCAGTCCAATTTTCCTTTCTTAACCAAAGTTGTCATTAACATTTCATAATTTATATGTACATCTGCACACGTGTACACACACACACACACACACACACACACTTATGACCAGCTTGTTGTTGTCTGCAGAATATTGGAAGAGTGCAAAACAGGACTCATTTTTATTCCAGCTGTGGGAACTTGGAAATATTTTTTTATCCTCGGAACTTGTTTTTCTCATCTATGAAGTGGGGAAATCGTGCTACCTACTCAAAGGATATAAAGATATCATAAGAATTATGAACATCTGAAGTCCTGTGAAGAGTGCATGTATTAAGCACTCAGTAAATATAGGTTCTCCTTAGTATAGTTTTATGTATATTTAAATTCATAAACACATCATTAATCAATTGATTTTTTAAAATTCAACTTTAGTTTTGGAATCCTTTTAATGTTAACATCAAGGGGATAAAATAATTAATGTGTTATTTTTAACATTTATAGTATTATCTCATATGAATACATTGCATTTTACTTACCCATACTCTTTAATGGATGTTTAGAATGTTTTATTTTAAAAATCATTTTAGAAACAATGTTGCAATGAGCATACATTTATAGGTTTCCTTGAGCAAATATGCAAGTTTCTCTCAGCTATTTATAAAGGTGAGAAATCATCAGAACGTAGGGAATGCACATTTTACTTTTTAAATTAATTTTTATTAGAGTATAGTTGATTTACAATGTTGTTAGTTTCTGCTGTACAGCAAGGTGAATCAGTTATACATATACATATATCCACTCTTTTTTAGATTCTTTTCTGATATAGTTCATTACAGAGTATTGAGTAGAGTTCCCTGTGCTATACAGTAGTCCTTATTAGTTATCTATTTTATATATAGTAGTGTGTATATGTCAATCCCAATCTCCCAATTTATCCTTCCCCCACCCTTCCCCCCTTGGTAACCATAAGTTTGTTTTCTACAACTCTGACTCTACTTCTGTTTTTTTTTGTTTCTTTTTTTTTTTTTTTGTGGTACGCGAGCCTCTCACTGTTGTGGCCTCTCCCGTTGTGGAGCACAGGCTCCAGACGCACAGGCTCAGCAACCATGGCTCACGGGCCCAGCCACACCGTGGCATGTGGGATCCTCCCGGACTGGGGCATGAACCCGTGTCCCCTGCATCAGCAGGCAGACTCTCAACCACTGTGCCACCAGGGAAGCCCTCTACTTCTGTTTTGTAAATAAGTTAATTTGTACCATTTTTTTAGATTTCACGTATAAGCGATATTATATATTTGTCTTTCTCTGTCTGACTTACTTCACTCAGTATGACAATCTCTAGGTCCATCCATGTTGCTGCAAATGGCATTATTTGTTCTTTTTCATGGCTGAATAATATTCCATGGTATACATGTACCACATCTTTATCCATTCATCCAGACATTTAGGTGGGCCAAATTGCTCCCCATAGTAGCTCTAATTAAACTTCTCCCAATCGTGAATGAAAGTTTCTGTTTCCCTATATATTGTCATTGTATGATATTATCAGACTTCTTAACTTTTGCCAGTCTGAAGGTATATCAATATACCAATAGGTATATCTGTGTATAAATAGTATTTAATTGTTTTAATTTGAATGCAACATGTGGAGTTTGCACGATGCCACCTGCCATTGGCCTGGATGAAGAGAAATCTGCATACACTTCTGAGACAGTGCTGAGTTTGGATGCTTTGTAAGACCATGAAGGGATTGTTTAGAAAGATTGTCACCAAAAGAGACTTTGGGAACCACCACCCCATAATGTTACTCTCATACTTGTACAGTATAATGGTTATGGATCCAGCAACTCTGCCTGGTTTTCAGAAAACTAGGAAGCTGGGGTGGGAACATCTAATAAACTAAAAACAATACAAATTATGACCATTCTGACACTTTCTTACATTCTCTGAGCCCCATTATACTCATCCCCATTTACTCTTCTAAAAAATGAAGAGAATAATCTTTGTGAAGAGTAAATGAAGTAAAGTGAATGTGTTTTGAAGCAGTAACATTCAATATATGTGTTGGGTGGCAAATTGAATTCTCCTGAATTCCTCTGAATGATCAAAGCATCAGATCAGTTTTGATATTCCAGACCTCTTGAAAGAACACACTCTTTGAAATAAATTAATATGATTTTGTAGCCTACATGATATCCCACCAAAAGCTTATGGAGTTAGTTGGTTTTATCACCCATCAACATTTCAGTGCAATTAGCTTCCAGAGGGAAAGCTCATATTTTCTATAAAAATGTACAATGAAGTTAAAAGAGACTTGAATTAAAAAAGGAGAAGGTAAATGAGCAACATTCTCTGCTGCTTCTATTAAAGTCCAATTTAACTTAAGTTCATTTTTTTAAGTGAAAACAAACTCTTTTCAACATCATTTAAAGCTATAACTTCCTGAATGCCTCTGGCTTATTTGGGAATGTCTGGCTATGAGTCCAACTGATACTAAGATTGTTCATATCCAGCCAACAGACCACCCAACCAGTCTTTAACAGTCCTGTCCACGGTATTAATATGGCCTCTAATTACTCTGTCAGCTGGGAACTAAGTTCATTCAAACAGATGGCATGGTCATCCGGTTAACCCGGCCATCTGCTCCATGGCCCAAAAGAGCTATAGAAGAAATTGGACCAGATCACAGGGTAGGTCAAGTGTTCTTGAATACCTAACCTCATAGCTCTTGGAGATTATGTCTAAATTCCCAAACACAGTGGGGAAAAATGTATTTAAAACTACTCTTGTAATTCAGCTTAAAATAGTAGTCATTCTCAAGTGGACTTCAAGATTTTAGAATATATATGTTTTAAAAATAAGAAGAAATATAAAGGAGAGAATATTTCTAAATAGGTGAGTTAAACTTTTAGAAGGCTTCAATTTAGCCTCTTTGGCTATAAACTGTCTTCACTGAGATACTTTTTTATGTCACCTCTACATACTTATAAATCTGCTTTAATACGAGTTCTCTGTGGTATGACCCAGTAGCACGGCTACTTAGTTAAGAAATTAGGAAACTGGGTCCAGCTCTACCTAAATTAGCTGTGAAAGCATTTAGGTCACTCAAAGACTGCATTTCTTGTTATCTGAATGAGGGGTAATTGGTACATTAACTCTACACAATGGTTTTCTTTTACTTAATTTGATAATTATAAATGATGATACAGCACCTTCAAAGCATGTTTATGATATAATAATTCAAACCATTTGTATAATAAATGATGAAGGGCAAAATACAAAATTGGTAATGCTTTAATTTCAAATGTGCAAAACTACCTATTCCCCCCGCTAATGAAACTATTTACATACCATGTCAACAGTTATATATCAACCAATTTCAGCTAGATTCTAACTAGAGTTAGCACACTGGGTAAGCAAGGGAATTGCTTAAAAAGCTGTTAGTATTTGCAGTGGCAGAAATAGTAATCAGAAATCCCTATCTAAGGGTACTACAAAAGCATATTTATAAATGTGTAAACTAAATAACAAAGATGAGCTATGATTATTAATATTTAGGGTGAAAAGAAGACTATAATATTTTAATGCATAGTTTTCAGGAAGAAAGGATAAAGGAAAAGCAAATCCACTGTACTTATTTACTTATAACTTTACATCTTTGCCAATCAAATTAGACTGATTACATTACAACCCTGATGATTTAACATCATGGAATAAAATGCATTATTGCATCCATTATTTCTCTCCCTGTAAATAACACTCTAAAACATATAGACACAACATTAATCACACTCGATATTGAAGGCAATTTGTATTCAGATATGCCTGAGTACACCACAAAGAATTTATCTTTCATCTGGTAACATGGATCAAACTGCAGCCCTGGTCCACAACCTTGAAGGTCTAAAAGTCATCATTCAGATACTAGGATATGCAGAAGTCACAGAAACATTTTACTGGACTTGTCTTGGTAAGAAATCAGTTCTCGCCACCTGTATCCCTGCTACCTTGGTCCACATTATTGCTTGCATTATTTAAAAAAGGTTATGCTGTCTTCCTACTCTCATCCTTGGTCTCCACTCATCGTCACAGAGCTTCCAAAAATGATCTTATAAAAACATAATCCAAAAGGCTGTGAGTGAGGCTGTACATATAACCCCATTGACTCTTCCGCTAAATACATATCAATATTATCAGATAAAACATTTGTTAATCACCATAAAGGCTTGGAAGAGCTGAAAAAGTAGTGCAAGAAATGCCAGGCAGAATTTTGGAGAATTGATTGAACCCAGGGAACTAATCAGACTATTGTAACATCAAACATACATAATGGGTGTTTACACATACCACACGCTTGAACTGAAGGTTGTATGATTTACTGGAATGATGAGGACAGAATTTCAGTCACAATGACTACTCAACAAAAACAATCTTGGAGCTACTTTTCCCATATTAAACTGAGAACAGGCCCATCAGGTACCACTGCACAGGTTGTATACTGCAAAACTCCAAGATGGGAGGGAGCATCCCACTACACTACAGTGTAAATTGTGTACCCTGAAATTGCCCGAAGATCAGGCACACACACAAGAGTAGATCCCCTGCTTGTCAAAATATTGAAATGCTTCCATTACAAATCATAAATAGCCACTTCTCGAGTGCCCTGGTTCTTTCCTGGTCAGATATCTCAACATTCTTCTGAGCTCCCCACAATTCAGCAAATAAGAAGGTACACTTGTCCAGTTGGGTTCCAATTGCCTGCACCAGTGCTGTAACCAGCATCCTTTCTGGGTAGTCAGTGCATCTACTGTACCAGTCACTAATATTTTGAACATCCCTGGAAATTGGTATTTCCCCCTGTTATGTGCTAGTCTTGGCCTATCAATAATCAATGTTGTGGTTGGACTAGCACTTGTGCTTCTTGTTATGACTGAACAATACCCTAGCAATAACCATCAGGAAACTACGAAAAAATAAAGGTTTATTACTTACAAGACCTGGAAATTCCATAGCACACCTGGGGCCACAGAGCAAGGTCACAGGTAGAGAGACAATGCACGGGTTTGAGGATTTGGGACTCTGCTTTTATTGGGGTCAAGGGTGGTGACCCAGGTTTTCATGGGCTCATCCTTTATTAGCAAATTTCAAACATGAGAGTAGGAACTTAAAGCAGGGGAAGAGAAAAGAAAACAAACAACTCAATTGGTCAGTTATTAAAATTAACCGAGATCTCTAAAACAAAGAAGTCTCAGTGTGGGGAGGTTGGCAGTGTGTTTCTTTGAGATAGCTTGATCTTTGAATTGGATGCCTCTTTGAAATAGATGCCTGGACAATCAAAACTTAAATCAGGGGCTTCCCTGGTGGTGCAGTGGTTGACAGTCCGCCTGCCGATGCAGGGGACACAGGTTCGTGCCCTGGTACGGGAAGATCCCACATGCCACGGAGCGGCTGTGTCCGTGAGCCATGGCTGCTGAGCCTGCGCGTCCGGAGCCTGTTGCTCCACAATGGGAGAGGCCACAACAGTGAGAGGCCCACCTACCGCAAAAAACACAAACAAACAAAAACTTAAATCAGACACTTGTGTTACAAAAAAGAAACAAAAAAAACAAAACAACAGCAAAAATCCTGTTGGGGTTTACACTACACTTCATTTTATGAATGAGAAAATTCAACTTTAGAAAAATAAGTGGTGCACTTAGAGTCATGCAACTTTTAGCTGTCAGACATAGAATTCAATCCAACTCTGTAGAACGAAATACGACAGATCATTAGATTAAAAATTGCGATCAGTTTCTACAAGCAAGTTTGGCAGTCTCACTGTCCTTTGAAAAAAAAAAAAAAGCCCCCTCATCTCAGGCCACAAACACATTGGGAAAGAGCTTAGATTATTGGTTCTGGAGTTTCAAGCATTTATTTCTTAGACCCTCTATTTTTCAATGTGTTTAGATACAGACATAAAATGTAATACACAGTCAAATTATTCATATATTTCAGCAGCTTTCAGATCCATGTTTACTGATATCCTTTAACTCTATAAATCATTTTGTCCAAGCTAGGAAAAACAAGATTCATCAGCTCTGTGTCAAAATTTCTTTATGTTGCCATATTTTCTTCCCTGGATGAAATACATCACCTTCAAAGTCAAAGCTGGATACATGGAGATGAGGAAACATTGTCACAGCATCTCAGAACACCACTGTCAAATAATAGAAAATTTTTGTTAGACAAAAAAAGTCAGACAAAGACAAATATCATATGATATCACTTATATGTGAAATCTAAAAAAGTGGTACAAATGAACTAATTTACAAAACAGAAATAGAATCACGGATGAAGAGAACAAACTTATGGTTACCGGGGGGAAAAGGAGGGAAGGATAAATTAAGAAATTAGGACTGACATAGACATACTACTATATATAAAATAGATAACTACTAAGAACCTACTGTATAGCAAAGTGAACTCTTCTCATTACTCTGTAATGGCCTATATGGGAAAAGAATCTAAAACAGAGTGGATGTATGTTTATGTATAACTGATTCACTTTGCTGTACAGCAGAAACTAACATAACAATGTAAATCAATTATACTCCAATAAAATTAATTTAAAAATCACCAATTTAAGGCAATAAAAGAACACAACACTTAAAAGTACATGAAACAGGGCTTCCCTGGTGGCACAGTGGTTGAGAGTCCGCCTGCCGATGCAGGGGACACGGGTTCGTGCCCCGGTCCAGGAGGATCCCATATGCCGTGGAGCGGTTGGGCCTGTGAGCCATGGCCGCTGAGCCTGCGCTTCCAGAGCCTGTGCTCCGCAACGGGAGAGGCCACAACAGTGAGAGGCCCGCGTACCGCAAAAAAAAAAAAAAAAAAAAGTATATGAAACAATTATTTCTGACTATATTTTACTTCAGTGAATGTTTAAGGTTTTCTATATCAATATGCACAAAAATGGTTATAGCAGGATAGTTTATATTTATGTCTCAATGTCCTTTACTTCTATAAATAATTCTGTATTAATTTTGGTAAAAGATTATATGTGTGTCATTTGGAAGCTGCAGTTGGTGATGGTTCTTATCATATATGAGGATAGTTGATCTACAGTGAAAAGAAATAGAGACACGTGTAGAGAGAAATGGAGATTCTCTTCTATCAATTGTGTTCTATGCTTAAATTTGTCGTTAAGTCCTAGGTAAGTCTTTATCCTTATGAAAGTTTGCCTAATTAGATTCCATGAACTAAAATTATGACCTTTATTATAGAAGGCACTGTAGCCAGAGAAGACTAAATGAGTATAGAAGTAATAGAGTATGGGGTCAGAGAGATAAAGGGCCATCACATCTGGAGAAGCCTTCAGGTCATGGTAATCAAATAAATACAAATTTGAACACATCCCTTTTTTATTATTATAAAGAGTACATTATATTACTGGTAATCAGGAAACAACGTTTGTTCCTGTACAAATTGTTATTTCTAATTTAGAAAACAACTAACAGAATATATATACAACTTAGGGACATATGTTTATATACTTTGAAACAGTATCTGCTATTTCTAGATAAAGCTTTTCCATATATTAGATTATTTTCTTAGGTAAAATATCTTAAACAGAAAATTGCAGCAATCCAAACCAGAAAGGAAAGTAGATCAGATCAAAAGGGGCAGTGCAAGAGTGAGAAGTGCTTAATTGTGGACATATTTGGTTGATAGAGCTTCCAGAATGTGTTGAGAGGTTGAATGTGGTGCATAGGACAAAGACAAGAGTCAAAAAGGACACCAAGATGTTTGGCCTTAAAAACCAGAAGAATGGAGTTGCCCTTAACTGAGATGGAGAGGTAGCAGAGGAGCCGTTTTGGGCAAAAATACAAGTAGATCAGTTTTATACATGTTAGTTTCAGATGCCAGCAAACCTATACACCTCTCCTTATCTACACTACAATTATCTTTCCCTCCTGTCATAAAAAAGAGATGGCTTAAATCTCCTACTTATCATCCACATTTATATCATTACCCAAATCAACTTCATATGAGGAGGAAATTGAAAGTGAATGAAAACCCAGAATAACATGTTGACTCTTTGCAGGTGGAAGCTCCACCTCCACCCCAAGGAAGGGTTGGATTCCCTTTTTTCACCATTAAAATATAAAAGAGTAGGGACTTCCCTGGTGGCACAGTGGTTAAGAATCCATCTACCAGGGCAGGGGACACGGGTTCCATCCCTGGTCCGGGAAGATCCCACATGTGCTGGAGCAACTAAGCCCATGCATCACAATTACGGAGACTTCGTGCCTGCAGCCCATGCTCCACAACAAGAGAAGCCACTGCAATGAGAAGCTCGCACACTGCAAGGAAGAGTAGCTCCCACTTGGAAGGTTGCTGGGGCAGGTTGGTGGTGATGGGATGAACTGGGAGATTGGAATTCACATATATACACTAATATGTATAAAATAGATAACTAAAAAGAACCTTCTGTATAAAAAAATAAAATTCAAAAAAATATATAAAAGAGTAAAGAGATGGATCATATCTTCTATGTTTGTCTCATCTGAACATACATTATATAGACTTGACTGTGGACATCATGAGTCACTCTATGAAGTTATATTCATAAACTTCAAATCACAGCTGGAGTCAGACTACGTATGAATACATTTTTAGGGAAAAGAGAAAAGTAAAATCATTTGAGTACTTACTTCATTTGCCCTGTCCTTACATCACATATCAGTAATGTGAAATGAGAACTAGCTTTCATTTTTTTACATAGAGGAAATGGAGGTGCAAAATTGTTAGGCAAATTGCCCAAAATCACAAATTTAGAAAGTTATAAAATTAGGTTAAAATGCAATTTCTCTAAAATCTCTTAAGTTCTGCTATATATTTTGATATATTTATATTTTTGTTCATAAACCGCTTTTTATTTCAAACTGGTAATGAATAGTTTCATTCAATGCTATTGTATTATATATATTATGTAAGTAGAGAATGGTTAAAGGGGGTTGGAAGCTGGTGAGCATTAGGTATTATACTCTGATTCATATAAGTATTTTATCAGTTTATTCATTCATCATGATAATTTTATTATTGCCATCACATTTTACAAACTATGTTATAGACACAGAGATTGTCTGGAATCCTTGTTTACCGAAAGTCAGAAACAAACTGAAATAATTTAAATAAAAAGATAATTTCCTGGCTTGTGTAATTAAATAAAAAATAGATGACATAGGTAGATAAAGACACAAATAATGTAAGGAGCAGTCATTTAGCTAGACTTGAGGAACAACTGGACCTACTAGAACTAATTTTCTCTCTTTCATCCCTATACATTGTTATACACAGGCATTATTCTTTTAAACAAAGCAGCAATTCCTTAACCTAACAACAAGTGGCTTTGCCATCAGAGAGACCAATTTTTTTCTCTCACTCTAGTTCAATAATATTTGGAAAGGAATTCTAATTGCGTGTCTTGGTCACTTGCTCACCCTTCAGTGAATCAGTTGCGGGCAACAGCCAGGTATGCACAGAGAGAGTCACTCCTATTCTAACTAACTCCAATACACCAATTCTGTGATGTAAGACATCAGAATTCATAATTCATTTTAAGCAAAGAAATTTGGGATCTGCATGCTTGACATAATAAGCCAATAATGTGACTGAAAAAGACATTCGAGAGTCCTAGTTTGAGAACTTGTTTTATTCTTTTTTTTTTTTTTTGCATCTTTATTGGAGTATAATTGCTTTACAATGGTGTCTTAGTTTCGGCTTTATAACAAAGTGAATCAGTTATACATATACATATGTTCCCATATCTCGTCCCTCTTGTGTCTCCCTCCCTCTCACCCTCCCTATCCCACCCCTCCAGGTGGTCACAAAGCACTGAGCTGATCTCTCTGTGCTATATAGCTTCTTCCCACTAGCTATCTGCCTTACGTTTGGTAGTGTATGTATGTCCATGCTTCTCTCTCGCTTTGTCACAGATTACCCTTCCCCCTCTCCATATCTTCAAGTCCATTCTCTAGCAGGTCTATGCCTTTATTCCTGTCTTACCCCTAGGTTCTTCATGACATTTTTTTTTCTTAAATTCCATTTATATGTGTCAGCATACAATATTTGTCTTTCTCTTTCTGACTCACTTCACTTTGTATGACAGACTCTAGGTCTATCCACCTCATTACAAATAGCTCAATTTCATTTTTTTATGGCTGAGTAATATTCCATTGTATATATTGGCCACAACTTCTTTATACATTCATCTGATGATGGACACTTAGGTTGTTTCCATCTCTGGGCTATTGTAAATACAGCTGCAATGAATATTTTGGTACATGACTCTTTTTGAATTTTGGTTTTCTCAGGGTATATGCCCAGTAGTGGGATTGCTGGGTCATATGGTAGTTCTATATGTAGTTTTTAAAGGAACTTCCATTCTGTTCTCCATAGTGGCTGTACCAATTCACATTCCCACCAGCAGTGCAAGAGTGTTCCCTTTTCTCCACACCCTCTCCAGCATTTATTGTTTCTAGATTTTTTTGATGATGGTCATTCTAACTGGTGTGAGATGATATCTCACTGTAGTTTTGACTTGCATTTCTCTAATGATTAATGATGTTGAGCATTCTTTCATGTGTTTGTTGGCAGTCCGTATATCTTCTTTGGAGAAATATCTATTTAGGTCTTCTGCCCATTTTGGGATTGGGTTGTTTGTTTTCTTGTTATTGAGCTGCATGAGCTGTTTATAAATTTTGGAGATTAATTCTTTATCAGTTGCTTCATTTACAAATATTTTCTCTCATTCTGAGGGTTGTCTTTTGGTCTTGTTTATGGTTTCCTTTGCTGTGCAAAAGCTTTGAAGTTTCATTAGGTCCCATTTGTTTATTTTTGTTTTTATTTCCATTTCTCTAGGAGCTGGGTCAAAAAGGATCTTGCTGTGTTTTATGTCATAGAGTGTTCTGCCTATGTTTTCCTCTAAGAGTTTGATAGTTTCTGGCCTTACATTTAGGTCTTTAATCCATTTTGAGCTTATTTTTGTGTATGGTGTTAGAGAGTGATCTAATCTCATACTTTTACATGTACCTGTCCAGTTTTTCCAGCACCACTTATTAAAGAGGCTGTCCTTTCTCCACTGTACATTCCTGACTCCTTTATCAAAGATAAGGTGACCATATGTGCGTGGGTTTATCTCTGGGATTTCTATCCTGTTCCATTGATCTATCTTTCTGTTTTTGTGCCACTACCATACTGTCTTGATTACTGTAGCTTTATAGTATAGTCTGAAGTCAGAGAGCCTGATTCTTCCAGCTCCATTTATCGTTCTCAAGATTGCTTTGGCTCTTCGGGGTCTTTTGTGTTTCCATACAAATTGTGAAATTTTTTGTTCTAGTTCTGTGAAAAATGCCAGTGGTAGTTTGATAGGGATTGCATTGAATCTATAGATTGCTTTGGGTAGTATAATCATGATCCTTTTAATGTGCTGTTGGATTCTGTTTGCTAGTATTTTGTTGAGGATTTTTGCATCTATGTTCATCAGTGATATTGGCCTGTAGGTTTCTTTCTTTGTGACATCCTTGTCTGGTTTTGGTATCAAGGTGATGCTGTCCTCGTAGAATGAGTTTGGGAGTATTCCTCCCTCTGCTATATTTTGGAAGAGTTTGAGAAAGATAGGTGTTAGCTCTTCTCTAAATGTTTGATAGAATTCTCCTGTGAAGACATCTGGTCCTGGGCTTTTATTTGTTGGAAGATTTTTAATCACAGTTTCAATTTCATTACTTGTGATTGGTCTGTTCATATTTTCTATTCCTTCCTAGTTCAGTCTTGGAAGGTTATACCTTTCTAAGAATTTGTCCATTTCTTCCAGGTTGTCCATTTTATTGGCATATCATTGCTTGTAGTAATCTCTCATGATCCTTTGTATTTCTGCCGCATCAATTCTTACTTCTTTTTCACTTCTAATTCTGTTGATTTCAGTCTTCTCCTTTTTTTTCTTGATGAGTCTGGCTAATGGTTTATCAATTTTGTTTATCTTCTCAAATATCTAGTTTTCAGTTTTATTTATCTTTGTGAGCAATTCCGTCCATTGGTGAAAGTGAGATGTTAAAGTCCCCTTTTGTTATTGTGTTACTGTTGATTTCCCCTTTTATGGCTGTTAGCATTTGCCTTATGTATTCAGGTGCTCCTATGTTGGGTGCATAAATATTTACAATTGTTATATCCTCTTTCTGGATTGATCCCTTGATCATTATGTAGTGTCCTTCTTTGTCTCTTGTAATATACTTTATTTTAAAGTCTATTTTGTCAGATATGAGAATTGGTACCCTAGTTTTCTTTTGATTTCCAATTGCACGGAATAACTTTTTCCATCTCCTACATTCAGTCTGTATGTGTCCCTAGGTCTGAAGTGGGTTTCTTGTAGACACCATATATGTGGGCCTTGTTTTTGTATCCATTCAGCCTGTCTACGTATTTTGGCTGCAGCATTTAGTCCATTTACATTTAAGGTAGTTATCAATATGTATGTTCCACTACCATTTTCTTACTTGTTTTGTTTTGTTTTGATTTTTTTGGTAGGTCATTTCCTTCTCTTGTGTTTCCTCCCTAGAGAAGTTCCTTAAGCATTGTTGTAAAGCTGGTTTGGTGGTTCTAAATTCCCTTAGCTTTTGCTTGTCTGTAGAGGTTTTAATTTCTCCATTGAATCTGAATGAGATCCTTGCTGGGTAGAGCAATCTTAGTTGTAGGTTTTTCCCTTTCCTCACTTTAAATATGTCTTACCACTACCTTCTGGCTTGCAGAGTTTCTGCTGAAAAATCAGCTGTTAACCTTATGGGGATTCCTTTGTATGTTATTTTTTGCTTTTCTCTTGCTGCTTTTAATACTTTTTGTTTGTAGTTAATTTTTGATTGGTTGATTAATATGTGTTTTGGCATGTTTCTCCTTAGATTTAGCTTTTATGGGACTCTCTGTGCTTCCTGGACTTGATTAACTATTTCCCTTCCCATATTAGGGAAGTTTTCAACTATAATGTCTTTAATATTTTCTCAGTCCCTTTCTTTTTCTCTTCTTCTTCTGGGACCCCTATAATTCAAATGTTCATGTGTTTAATGTTGTCCCACAGGTCTCTGAGACTGTCTTCAATCCTTTTCATTCTTTTTTCTTTATTCTCCTCTGTGGTAATTACTTCTACTCTTTTGTCTACCAGGTCACTTATCCGCTCTTCTGCCTCAGTTATTCTGCAATTGCTTCCTTCTAGAGAATTGTTAATTTCATTTTTTGTGTTATTCATCATTGTTTGCTCTTTAGTTCTACTAGGTCCCTCTTAAATGTTTCTTGTATTTTCTCCCTTCTGTTTCCAAGATTTTGGATCATCTTTACTGTCATTACTCTGAATTATTTTTCATGTAGACTGCCTATTTCCTCTTCATTTGTTTGGTCTTGTGGGTTTTTACTTTGCTCCTTCATCTGCTGCATATTTCTCTGTTTTCTCATTTTGCTTAACTTACTGTGTTTGTTGTCTCTTTTTCATAGGGTGCAATTTCGTAGTTCCTGTTGTTTTTTGTGTCTGTTCCCAGTGAGTAAGGTTGGTTCAGTGGCTTGTGTAGGCTTCCTGGTGGCTGGGACTGGTGCCTGTGTTCTGGTGGATGAGGCTTATCCTATCTTTCTTGTGGGCAGGACTCTCTCCAGTGGTGTTTTTGGTAGTGCCTGTGACCTTATTATGATTTTAGGCTGCCTCTCTGCTAATGTGTGAGGTTGTGTTCCTGTCTTGCTAGTTGTTTGGCATGGGGTGCCCAGCACTGGAGCTTGCTCATCATTGAGTGGAGCTGGGTCTTAGTGTTGAGATGGAGATCTCTGGGTGAGTTCTTGCTGATTGATATTATGTGTGGCTGGGAAGTCTCTGGTGGTCCAATATCCTGAACTTGGCTCTCTTACCTCAGAGTCTAAGGCCTGACACCTGGCAGAAGCACCAAGACCCTTTCAGCCACATGGCTAGGTACATGGCGAGTTTCTTGCCTTTTGGTAAGTGAGGTCTTCTTCCATCATTCAGTAGGTGTTCTGTAGGAGTTGTTCCACATGTAGATGTATTTTTGATGTATTTGTGGGGAGGAAAACAATCTCCATATCTTACTCCTCCACCATCTTAAAGTATAATCACTAATTAACCACACATTAATCAGTGATTGGATGCATGCTACCACCAGAAAGAGACATGAACTCCAGTGAAACTAGTTGCCCCTGTTGGCTGAGTGCAACTACTAGAGAAGGGCTCAGTTGTGAGACTTCTGCATGATAGGCAGCACTCCTGAGAGCTGGAATAAAAATGAGGATCTAGGTCCCCATTATAATGATTCAACAGACAAGAGTTCTGAACAGTATTAAAAATCTGTTGGATACATAGTAGCTGGCTTAGAAGAGTAGAATGGGTAATGCTGAGTCCTAACTGCCTACTAACTTAAGTACAACAGGCAAAGTGGAGGGTACTGTAAGGCAAGGGGCTAAAAATGAGGTATTAAAAAAAGGTTCCACATAGATAAGACCACTGTGCAAATTTGAAACCTGTGAAAGGAAGATGGGAAGAAGTAGAGATGGGTAAGAAGAACCTCATATCGCAATATAGGTCTGAAAAGTCTCAGGGGACCCAAAGCGGAATTCCCCAGAAAAGACTGCCCATCCAAGGACCCCTTCTCTTGGGGAGAAATGGACAGTCCCTGTCATTTCACCAAGTTCACTCATTGGGTGTAGGTGCCCAGGGAAATATTGTCTCTCCCCAATGTCACAGTGATCACAATGTCACTGCAGTCCCAGGCAAATCCAAGTTCCTTCTTTCAGGAAGATCAGAGTTGTACATCTCCATGGCACCACATGTCAGAAACTTGATTATAAGGGAGAAATGCTTTCATATTCTGAGTGGAAGGAGTTTCCAAACCAGAATTCTATAATTTGTTAAACTATCAAACAAGAATGAAGGTAAGAATAAAAAAATTCTTAAGTCCTAGATATCTTAACGACATAATAATTTTTTAATATATCCTAGGAAAGTAATCTGGGAAGAAAATTCCCCAAACAAGGGAGTGAACCAAGAAAGAGGAAGTCATGTAATCCAGGAAACAAGACATTCCACATAAGACTACTCAGAAGGAAATTTCCATTTAAAGTAGGGCTAAAAAGAAATCAATGAAAACTGGAATAAGAAGCCATATCCCCTCCAAACCGCACAAAAGACAAAGAAAAAAACAAAAGTTCTTATGTGTTTGTCCTTATTTAAAACAGTTTCACACTTCCATTATCTATTTGTGGAGAGGATAATTAAGGATATATACATAGAAACCCAAGCTAAAATAATCAAGCCAATCTGTAAGATGAGCAAATTAATAGTATCATACAAGGAAGGAAATGATTTGTCATAATACACAATAGTACACAGCAAGGCTCACCTTTGAACAATATTTATGTAGTCATAATTTATATACAGTATATAATGACAGGAGATAACTGTTACATAATCACTTTTGGTGCATACGAGTGGCAAAATGTAATGGGAAGTGATGGAGAAAGAGGGTTAAAATTGTATCTTTCATAACAAGAAGTCAATAGATAAGATCTCAAAGCAAAAAAGAAACAAGCTCAGTTTAGATATATTATTTATAAATACCAAAGAGAATAGCTATAATAACTGGAAGTGATTTGGGAGGAATGAGAGTTGGGAGTAGAGTGTTTTCAGACTTTTAGTGCTACTTGAATTTTTCAAATTCGGTGCATATATGAACTTTCATAAGTAAAGAATTTAGCAGAACCACACAAGAAGAGAAGTCATGAATACCAGACCAGTAACTATGCCATGGGCATGGGAGGAAAGAGAGGTGAGTTTTGCTCTCAAACAACTTCAGTGTAGCTTTGATAATAATGCCACCTTATACTTGTATATCACTTGGCAGAACACTTGCATACATGTCCTGATATGCACACATTTTCCTCACATACCTCTCCTCTGTGCAGGTTCTTTATTGATTACTCTTTACTCTGTGCAAAGTCCTTCAACTCTTCTCTACCTGGCAAACTCCTACTCTTTCTCAAGATGATGCTACAAAATCATCCTTTCTTTAAAGACTTTCCTCATACTCCCTGTCTCAGAACAGAATTAATTATTCCCTCATTTAAGCCTCCCATAGCATATATCCTGTAGCTTCATCATGGCATCCCCACCCTCTAGCACCATTAGCTACCTTTTTGTCTCTCCTGATGAACTGTGAGCTACTTCTCTTAGAGTAGGGACATGTTTTATTCATGTTGTGTCCTTGCTTCCTTTTACTGAATCTGGCACACACAAAGCCAAACCTCGATTCATAGCTTCTAAATTAATTACATAGAGTGTCGTTACACGTCAGAGAAGGTAGGACAGCTATCATTAGCTTCCTTTGGCTGGTGAGGAAATTGAGTCTCAGGTTGACTGAGCACCTTGCCTGAGGTCACAGAGTTAGCAGCTGTGAGGTACTTTTGGTCTTTGACAAAGTACATCTCTCATGCCCACATAATACAGAAGAGGGTTATTTATTACAAAGATAACCATGGTCTTCCCTCCAAGTCCCTTGGTACACCCATTAGGCACAGTATCAAGGTTCAGTTAAGCAAAGGGACTGGCCCAGAGTGGCCTTCGGTTTATTCCTGGTCATTAAGTAGCATAGTGCTCCACTGTAGAATTGGCCCCGAGGAGCCTTGGGGCTCTTCAAAGTTAATGATTCTTACTTCCTAATACCAGGTCCCAGTGGGCCCCCAGCCTAGAACAAACTCTGCCTACTTTCGGAGGTTGCGGGCTCAAGGCTGACAAGTGAATGGTAATGTGATTCTCTGGTGCCAAGTTTTCTTGGGAAGGAAAGCCACAAGGCCATAGAGTACAGAAATGCTAAGGAAAAAAATTATGGGTGTTAATATGGAACACATTATATACATCATTACATGGCAACAACAAATCCACTCACAGACTATCTGGGTTTTGCATGCTCTCTCTTTAAGTTCATAAAGCTTATTTATAAAATTCAGAGCTTTAAGCATAGCAAATACTTTGAAAAATAAAGTTTTTTCGGAGCAGGTGTGATTGCAGCTGCTCAAGTGCTGGCACTAAATAAATGTTAATGGAATGATTAGAGACTTAATAAGAGTAGCAATAAAAAGATTTTTCCAAATACCCATTTAAGTCTTAAACTAGGTAAAACGTCCATGCCAAGTATTTCATATCAATTAATTCCAAATGGCTTTGACTTGATTTTTATCAATAGTGCTTTTTCTCTTCAACAACATAAAATCAAGCAACGTATTCTCAGAACAATACTGTCCAAAGAGAAATTGATTTTAAGGCATTTTCTTCATTATCTGTCATCCTGACAAGACTGCAAAATCTTTGAGATTCCATTCATGTTGTTTTCGCCCTTTCCATTAGCAGTAAAAGTGCTCAGTACCATTTTCTTCATACATTAACCACCCAGGGAGTTCCCAGGATGGTTTAATTTCAGAATAGAGTACTGATGTAGTGAACAATATGCAAAAAGTGACTTACTAGGTTACTTGCAAAATAAACCTAATTTAAGAGATCTGTCCCTAGATTATTTTGCAAGGGTGTATGTGTATATGTGTGTGCACATGTGTGTGCAGGTATTATATGGCAATTTGTCTATAAATTATTTAAAATAATTTATTATTTAAATCTGAATAACAGTTACATCTTTTCATGAAGTGTGCATACATCTGGAACTAATGGAAAGGTCAAGAATAGAGATAGTAATGCGGAAGTCCTCAGCATATACAAAAGTATTAGCATGGGGCTTCCCTGGTGGCACAGTGGTTGAGAGTCCGCCTGCTGATGCAGGGGACACGGGTTCATGTCCCAGTCCTGGAAGATCCCACATGCCACGGAGCGGCTGGGCCCGTGAGCCATGTCCGCTGAGCCTGCGCATCTGGAGCCTGTGCTCTGTAATGGGAGAGGCCACAACAGTGAGAGGCCCGCGTACTGCAAAAAAAAAAAAAAGTATTAGCATATTATGGATATTATGTACAAATACATTCATATTGTTAAGTAGCTAAACATATATATATATATATATATAATGAAACATTAAAGTCCACCTTCCAACTATCATCTCCTATTCCTCCCAATGTTCAGTCCCCTCCCTTGATTTAAGAGCATCATGCATGTTTGTCATTTATCCTTCCAGTCCCATCTCTAAGCATTAATGGACCTAACTAACTTTTTATAGTATACCATATTTTCCTTTATTTTTTAGTATGTATTTTTTATACTGCAAGTAATTATTCCATTTATATTTATACATATTTTCCACTGAACATATATAACCATACAATTTCTCATATTATTCAACATTCTGCAAAAATATTATTTTAAGCATTTTGGCATAAGTTGTATTCAATTTTGGACATTTATGTTTTAATAAAATCCTTGCTATTATAAAAATGTTGAGAAGGTGTTGGAATCAATAGGTATCTACATTTCAGATTAGCTTTTAGGAATCAATAGGTATCTACATTTCAGATTAGCTTTTTATTTTTTTGATTTGAAAAAATAAAATTAGGGCTTTACATAGAGACAAATTTTTCTTCAGACAGAATGCAACAATTTATATATTTATTGATAATTATGTGAGTGGCCATCTCCTTTATTTCTGTTACCATGGAGTATCATTATTTTTAATCTTTGATCAACTGACTAACAAAAATATTCCTTAATGATAAAGCACTTCATTTTAATTTATTAGTGCCAAGGCCAAACATTTTGGTTAATTAAGCATCTGAATATTTTTAATTTTCCAAATTAAAATTGCTCATGTAATTTACCCATTTTTCTTTAGTACTCTGCAATCCTTCTGACCAGCTCCTTCCTACCACACATCCACCCCGACCAGGGAACTTGTGCTCAGCTTTCTGTCACTCTAGATTGGCTTTAATTTTCTTTGAATTGTCTAAATGGAATCATACAATATATTTTCATTTTTTGTATGACATCAGTTACCCAGAATTGTTTTGAGAGTCCTTCATGTTATAACATACATCAATGTCATTCCTATTTGTTACTGAATAGTTTTCTATTATATGGATACTAAGGAACACTGTTCACTCATTCACCTCTTTACAGACATTTGGGTTGTTTCCAGTTTGGGGTTATTATGAATAAATTTGTTAAAAACACTCATAAGTTTCCTTGGCATACTCAATCATTTTTAAAAATATTTAACCATTCTGATATGTGTGTAATGGTATCCCATTGTAAGTTTAAATTTGTGTTTCCTAATGACTGGTGACACTGGGCATCTTTTCATATGCTTAATTGTCATCTGTATATCTTTTTAGTGAAAAATAATGTTCAAATATTTTGCCCATTTTTAATGGATTGTTTACAAAGTTTTGAGAGTTATCTCTTATGAATATAAGTCCTTTAACAGACATATGATTAACAAATATTTTCTCCCAATCTGTTGCTTGTCCTCTTATTCTCTTCAGTGTGTTTTGAAGAGCAGAACTTCATGGTTTTTATTAAGTCTAATTTATTAATTTGTTCTTTTATGGATCATGCTTTTGATGTTGTAGCTAAGAAATGTTTGCCTAACTCAAGGTCACAACTGTTTTCTCCTAGAATATTTATAGCTCAAGGTTTTGCACTTAGGCATATGATACATTATATTTAATTTTTGTACATGATATAAAGTACATATTGACATTCATTTTGTTACATATGAATATACAACTATTCTAGCACTATTTGATGAAAAACTACCCTTTTTCCACTGAATTACTTTTGTATTTTATCAAAAATCAGTAGTCCATATATTTATATTCTATTTCTAGACTCTCTAACCTGCTCCACTGAAAGTACCATGTTGACAATACCACATTATCTTGATTGCTATAATTTCATAATACTATGTGAAATAGTGTAGTCAAACTCCCAACTGTGATCTTTCTCAAAACTGTTTTGATCCTTCTAGAACTTTTGCATTTCCATCTATATTTTAGCATTGACTCATCAGTTCACTGAAAAACCAATTCTGCTGGTTGCAGTGAATCTATAGATCTATTTGGGGAAAATTGATATTTTAACAACATTGAGTCTATTGACTAATGAGCAGGGCATACCTTTCCATTTATTTAAATCTTCTTTAATTTATCTTAATAATAGTCTGCTGTCATTGTGTGTTCTATAAATATTATGTCAAGTTGGTTGATCATACTCTTCAAATCTTTGATATAATTACTGATTTCCTGTCTAATTATTCCATCAATTATTGAGAAAGAGATGTTGAAATCTCCAACTTTAACTATGGATTTAACTATTTCTTCTTCAATTTCATTATTGTTAATTTCATGTGTATTATGTTTCTATTATTAGGTACACAAACATTTAGGATTGTTATGTTCTCTTGTTGAACTAATCCCATTATCATTATGAAATGACTTTGTTTAACCCAGCATTATTCTTTGTTCTGAAATCCCCCTCCAGCAAAGAATGTAATTTTTCATCCTTTTATTTTTAACTTGTTTGATCCTTTATATTTAAAAGGTGTTTTCTTAGGTAGCATGTAGTTGTGCTGTCCTTTTTTATTCAAACTGAGATAAGTTGAGTCAAATTGAGATAACTGTGTCATTTAGACTATTTACATGTAATGTGATTATTGATCTGATTAGCTTTCACTATAATTTTTTGTTATTTGCTTTCTGTTTATCCCATCATTTCTCTGTTCATTTTCTCCTATTTTTCTACTTTATTTTTATTAATTCAATAACTTGTATAATTCAATTTACCTATGTTGATTTATTAACTATAATCTTTTAAAAAATTTAGTGGTTTATTTAATTTTGCATCCTTTACTTATTACTCTCTACCTTCAAGTGATATTATATGACTTCACAAATAGTTTAAGAACCTTACAATACTATACTTGAATTCTCCCCAATGTTTGTGTCACAGTTGCTATATAGTTTACTTTTATATATGGTGTCAAACCTGCATTACAGGATAATTTAAACAATTATTTTTAGATTGATTTAAATAAAAATAACACTATATTATGTACTTATCTATGTAGCTATTATTTTCTTTACTCTCTATTCTTTTATGTACATCCAAATTTCCTTCTGATGTCATTGTCTTTCACCCTGAAGAGCTTTAAAATATTCCTTGCAGCGTGGTTCTGCTGGTGATTTTTTACCCATAATTTGTCTAAAACTAATTTATTTTTAAAAATAACGTACCTGGATATAAAATTCTAAGTTGACAGATTTTTTTTTCTTTCAGAACTTAAAAGATTGCCTCACTGTCTTCTGACTTGCATTGTTTTGAGCAAGAAATATTCTATCACTTTTATCAATGTTCCTCTGTAAGTTCCTTCTTTACTTTCCTTTTATGGTTTTGAGATTTGTTTATTATTAATTTTGAGCAATTTGATTATGTTGTGCATGCTGCAGTTTTATTCATATTGTGTGTCTGTGTACATGCATGCAGCACACACACTTAGAGTCATTGAACTACTTGGATCTTTGAGTTTATAGAGGTCATCAAATTTAGAAATTTTCCATCATTATTTTTTCAAAAAAATTGTTTTCTCTTTCCTTTGTTTTTGAGACTCCAATAACATCATTTTAGGTTGTTTTCATTTTTCTCACAGTTCACTAATGCTCAGTTGATTTTTTTTACTGTTGTTTTCACTTTTATCTCTGCATTTTATTTGAGTTTCTACTGTTCTATCTTCAAGTCCATTAATCTTTTCCTCTGCAATGTTTATTATAGCAATAATCTCATCTAATATATCATTTATCTCAAATTTTTACTTCTAGAAGTTCAGTTTTTTTAATATTTCTCTACCTGTACTTATATTTTTAAACACATAGAATATGTTTATAATAATTATTTGCATGTCCTTGTCTGCTAATAACTGGTTTCTATCTATGTCACAACTGGATCAGTTTTTGATTGATTTTTCTTCTCATTATGGTTTGTATTTTCCTACTTATTTTAATGTCTGGTAATCTTTGAATAGATGCCAAACATTATAAATTTTACCTTGTGTGGTTCTATTTTTGATAAAAACACTTGCGCATTCTTGTTACACACAGAAGTTTCTTGGAAATAGTTGGATCCTTTCCAATTATTTTCAAATTTGTTAGGTATGGTCAGAATAGTTGTTAATCTAGGGCTAATTATTACCAACTACTGAGGCAAGATCCTTTTGTGTAAAATTCTTCTTGGAGATAAGATCCAATGCCCCAAGAATCATGAGGATTTTCTGGTTTGGCTTGTGGGAATAGGCACTAATTTTGGTCTTCAAACCCTGTTTGATGTTCTTCTTTGCCCCAGCCTCAGATAGTTTCTTCTCCTTCATGTGCTGGTCTGCTGAATACTCAAAGATAACTATGTTCAGAAGTTCAGAGATTTTTGTCTGTGCTGTCCTCTCCTCTAGGTATTCCAGAATTTGAACTCTAGATGTCTGTATCTCTGAAGCTCTCAACCCTATTTCCTTAATTCACAGATACTGCAAGAATTCTTGGGGTCCTTCATCCCTGCACTGCATCCAGGAAACATTCAAGGCAATGAGACTGGGAAATAGTAGGACTCACCTCCCTTGTTTCCCAGATCTCCGGATCACTGTCCCTTGTTGCCTGATATTCAATATCTTGTAAACCATACTTGAATGGAATTTAGAAAACACATACATGCATACATTGGTACTTAAAATTCATTATGAATGTTGATAGGTCAATATGTTAGGAAGTTATAAAAAAAAAGCTCCATTTTCCTCAAGTTATTTATGGTAGTCACTCACTACCTTGTAATTTGGAGGTAGAAGTAACCTAGATATCATCCAATTCAATGACCTATCAAAATTGACCTCAATGAATCTCAGAACGTGAATTGTTTTGCCTTAAGTCATATCATTTATGGAATTGCTGAAAACAAACTATTATTTTATATTTGACTCCAGGGCCTCACAGTGTTCTTTGCAAGGAATAAATATTCTGTAACACTTTGACCAACCTTCAGTACCTTCTAAACTGAATCCAACAGAAGGAAATTAAATTGTGTGTGTGCCAAGATATAGGTTATGGTTTTTCCCTCCTTCTGAGAGACTTTCTCTCAAGTATTCCTTTTATTTCTATGTTCTTTCTCTTTGGTTAAGTGCAGACATTCAACAACCAGAGGTTAATTCAACAGGAAAAAATACAGGACAAGTGCCAACTATTATTTTATTATACCTGTCAATTTCTGTGATTATTTCTGTTTTGACTTATTCCTTGACAAGTCTGAATTGAAAATAAAATGATAGATATTCTTTCTGAAAGAGGATCAACATCCACTCAGGAGATTTAGTGAGATGAAGGTTTTTATGTATTATTTCCACTGCTTTATGACTTACAGTGATGTTTTCAGGTTGGAAACTCTCTTCCCAAAATAAATTGAGATTTCAACACTTTCACTGCAGTAAATAGATAGTATAACCTGAAGACATGTTTTTAACACTGATTTGGAAATGCTTGGTCTTAAAAGGAATGGAAGAGGACTGAAGGAACAGCCTCAGTGATAAGTTTTAGAGAAGACAATAATTGGTAAAAGTAAAAGAATACTGAAGAAGTAAATAATCAGTAAAATAATAACAGCAGTAAGAGTAACAGTAATAGCATGGATTATATATGGATGTTTCACAAAACATCTATATATACCATATTTAATTTGATTCTCATGTCTACTCTAAAATTAAATATCATTCTCACCTACATTTTGTGGACAAGGAACTTGGGTGGGATTGAGGGAAATACATGAAACTCACTGTTGAATTACCACACATATCCTAGCCAAGTTACTTTCACTAACTACTTTTAGAAGCCTCAATTTCTTCATTGAAAAATGACAATAACATGTGATTTGCAAATTTGTTTTCCAAACAATGATACTACATATATGAAACTTCCAAGCAACATATTTTATGCTTAATATATTACCAAAACATGGTTTAAAGGTAGTTTTCCTATTATCACTGACCTAGTAAACACTGTTAATAAAAAATTTAGGATTTAAGAAATTATGCAATTTTTATTTAGCCACATTATCTCATACAAAATAATATCATTATAATCAATTTCAACTTCCATTACATTTGTATGATATTTTTCAGTTAGCAAAATAGTAAATAAATAACAGAAGGCAGAAAATAAAGTTAAAAGGTATACATGGCTCTAGCATGGAATAAGCATCACTCTACAAATTCCAGAAAGCAAATATCTTAGTATGGTTCACTAAATAGAAGATAGAGGCTCACCTTCCTTAAAAGCATGAGTTAATAATATAAAAATCAACATTTTTTGAGGGCCATTTATAACCAGGCACTATTTTAAGCCATTTGCTTTCCTTGTGCCGTTTATTATTTACCATAAATTTATGCAGTTAAATAGTATTACTATTTTGCAGATGAGATCACTGAGACTTGGTGTACTGAGTAGAGAATTTATGACTTGCATACAAATTTAGAGGACAGCAACAAGCACTGAACATTATTATCATGTTGAGTGCACACTAATCATTTTATGTTTTCTGTAAATATTTTATATCCGCATGGACACAAAGCCTCAAAACCGTCAGAATTATGGACCATGTTTCTCTGGTATGCTTTAAGATCAACTTCCAAATTGAACAATTATTAAAAATAATATATACATTCTTCCAATAGGGAAAATTGAACTCAATGACATGTTGAATTGTGCTCATATCATGAACTGAGGAGCTTCCTTGGTGTATCTGTGTTAAATCTTTTTCTAATATCTCCCCTTCTTCTCTGAGTATGAACACAAAGAATCACAGGAGTAAAAACAGAGGAGTGGTTTATACTTCTAAGATGAATCATGAAAGGCAACATAGAAGGACTTACTGTTGAGATGGGCCTTAAAATAAGACTAATGTTTTCCAAATCAAGTGCAGGAAATATCTTATTCATTGCTATGTTCTAAGGGCTGGTACAATGCAGGGTCGAGTGATCGGCTTTTTGCACAAAAGATGAAATGAAAGGAGACACTAAATATATTGCATAATGTATGCAAAAGAGCCTATTATAGACTATAACAGATTATTTAACAGTTTTGGTAAAATTTGAATCTGAAAAATATAAATTACATTGAGGTATGGTATTAAATTTGGGGCACTATTTGCAATTTGAGTGTCACAATGAGTTATGATGAAATCTAATTTTTTTTTTAACAACAGACCAAAGATTTTATCTAGGAAGTTAAGTTATTATTGTCACCTAGAGCCAGCATTCATAGAGGATTTTGCTGTCAAGTAGGTTTTGTTTTGGCATCTGTTAATTTCAAGGCATTTAGAGATGTGAGTCCCTTGGGAGCAAATATCATACTTTAGACAACACCGTATACTCAGTGCCTAGCAGTTTCCTTGGCATAAAGTAAGAATTCAGTACATGTTCCATGAATAAATGAATGTATCTGAGCTTGCATCCCGCAATGCACATATGATTTGCTTTCAAGTCATTAATTTAGTCTTAGGAACAAAAATCAATAAAGTTCTATGGAAAGGGTGCTATGCTAGGTATTGGAATCCACCAAAAAATATGAAGGGTATATGAAAGACCTAGGTATAAGAAAAACAATCACAAGTAAAATGAAAAATAATTCAAGGTACAATAAATGAGATTCCATACAGATATTGGCTAAATTTCCTCTCCCACTTGATTTTCATTATTCTAGAATTTACTGTAACTTTTTGTATTTAGAGGTAAAAATAATATATAATTGAACTCCAAAATAATATTCTATATAATATATATAATATGATTGCCTATTGAAAGTTTATCAGCAATGATTGAATATCCTTAGAAATTCAACAGTTAGTGATTTATGGCATGAACACTCCATAAATAAAAATGTATTTCATCACAGATCATGACAGAAAACTTAGCAAAAGAGAACACTAAACTCCAAATTTTTCTGTTGATACTTCCAGGATTGGTATGTACTATTCTCTTACAAATCTCAGTAAACATATAATTAGTGCAGCAATTTAGAACTGAAGATGAAAACCAAGATGTGTTTCTTCTTTACCATGTAAAATTGTCATAACCATACTGAGTGAAAATCAGCACCTATATCTCAGTTTCTTTAACTATAAAAGTCAATTAATCTTTTTTTCACCTAGCAGACTCATCACTTCCCAGGTCAAGTTGTATAGTGAGTTGATCTAAATCATTGGTCCGATGGCCAGGTAAGAAAGTAGGGGGAAATCCTGAAGAAGTTGCATGCTGTTCTATAAAGTAGATTTCTCTGCATTGTCTGTAAGCAAGTGGAGAGCACTAGCCATTAATGGAAGAAGTGAGCTACTTCTGCAGCTCAGAGTGTTCAGAAGAATATTGGGTTTAAACATTCTTCAATGTATTGACTCAGAATTGTCCACTCTGGGTCTCAATCTGTCCCTGATCTTGGTGTAGTAGACTTTCAGTGTTTACCCTTATTATTAAGCTCAGCTATTGTCCATTTGTGTTTTCTATTTTGGAAATTTTATGTTTGATTATTATATCGATATGCTTGATTTACTGGTCTGTTTTACTGGTTTTATATACTAAGAATTTTTATATACTATACATACTTACATATATTCTATTATTATGTAATAGAATCCTAATATATATAACATGACATACGAGTAAATATTCTTAATATAAATAATGTTATATAATATATTAAGAATACTTTTTATTATTTTAAAATGTTTTAATATTAAAAATATTAACAAAATTAATATCTATGTTCCGTGTCCCACCTCCAGTTTGAACTTTGACTTTTAGTTTTATTTATAATTCTTTTTAAAATAAGAAATTGTCCTTATCAATGTTTAGAAAGTAAATGTATTAACCTTTTCTTTTACAGTTTCTTTCCTTGATTTTACTATTTTAGGAAGTCAAGCTATTAAGTCAGAGATTTTCTTTTAATAATAATGCTACTCATATTGATAATAAATTTGGAAAATACATAGTGATAAGAAAGTCCTCATATCCCTAAAACCTTTAAACCATTACTGGACATATTTTAGCATATTTATGTCCTATATTCATGCTATGTGTATTTTTCTGCATGTTTGAAATAATACCAAGGGTCCAATTTTCTCTTTCACTTTTTTCTCTTAGCATTTTCTCAGGGCATTAATACTGGCTGTGTACTACCCAAATCAGGATATTCACCATGACTATTGCTGGAAAGTTAGCTTGCTTTTATTTTTCTCTATTATAAATAATGCTGCAATCAACATCTTTGTATATAGTTTTCCGTTTCCCCAGACAATGGGTTATTTCCATAGGATAGATTCAAGCAAAATGGAATTCTGATTCAAAGGACATGAAGTACTTAAGAAACATAATGCATATTGTCAAATTTCTCTAGCAGTATGTCCTCCCTCCACAATTATAAGTACTCACACAGTTCCCAACAGAAGAATCTACTGCTTTTAGTGGTCATAATTTGTCTTTGGGCCATGCACACACATATATATACATACACAATCAACTCTTACCCATGTTTTAAGTGGAAATTATAGTGATGCTTGCCTCCTTTTGGTTATAGTTCAAGGTAAAGAAAAAGTAAATTGTGGCTTATGAGTTATTGATTGGAAGTAGGGTATCATTTGTCAAAGAAGTCATTGGCCTGAAATATCAGCAACTGTAATAAACACATATGCCCCCATCACAGGTTTTCTACTCTTGTTCTGTTATGGAAACACAAAGCCTTATTGATTGCATTCTGGAATTAAAGCTCAGCTTGATGGTTGAAAGCATACCATTGCCTATAATACATTTATTTTTGAGACTTGTTTTACTGTAGTAGCTCAAAAAATCAATTTGTGGAGCCCAGTTAGACTGACTTTTAAGAAACAAAATAACCTTTTATTATTTTGTTTGTTTGTTTGTTTTGCGGTAAGCGGGCGTCTCACTGTTGTGGCCTCTCCTGTTGCGGAGCACAGGCTCTGGACGCGAAGGTTCAGCGGCCATGGCTCACAGGCCTAGCCGCTCCGCGGCATGTGGGATCTTCCAGGGCCAGGGCACGAACCCGTGTCCCCTGCATCGGCAGGCGGACTCTCAACCACTGCTCCACCAGGGAAGCCCCTAACCTTTTTTTTTTCTCCCCTCTGGTCCTCATGTAATTTTAGTCCTACTCTTCTATGGTCTTATGACCTCATGGTACTTAGAAAATTCCATAAAACCAGTATTAGATAGTTTGTGGTGAAGATGACCTGATTGAGATAGAGAAAGAAAGGGGCATTTTTACAGGTCTTGATTTGTTCAGTTTCTTCTTTTTTTCAACAGTTTTGTTGACACCACATTATGGTGGTAATAGTATGAAGGGTGTTTGTGTATGTCTAAGCTCAATTTGCACAGGTCATAATTAATGGTTCAGTGCAGAGAACCTCTGTGAGCTATCAGCTGATGCATCTTGATTCATATTTATTTTTCTTCATTTTACTATGCTCCCTTATTCTGGGAGTTTGTATTGATGGACTTAAATATGGCACATCAGGATCTAAGGTCAAATAAAAAAGTGAGAAGACTCTCAGGTGACATAGAAATAGATATATATAGAGTTCATCAAAGATGCTCACATTTCTTCTAAAGAAACACATTCTGTATTGGTAGTGTAAACAGCTTTTTCAAATTTAATGTCTATAAAAATTATCTCATTGGCTGAGTCTCCCTAGTCAAGGCTGTTGAGAAGGAAGGTAGAAGAAAAAAAAGCAGAAGGAGCCTGGAGAAGCATGCCATGTTGAGGTTTAAGAACATCAGTGTCATGGGGTTAGGGAACATGATGGCTGAAAATACCTAAATACCTCTCAGAGTTTCCTCTGTCCTTCTGTTTCTTCATTTGTATGTATTTGTGTGTGTGTGTTTGTGTGTGGTAATAGCACATAACATGAGATCTACCCTCTCAAATTTTGAAGTGAACAATAGCATATCATGAATTATAGGAACCATGTTGTACAGATATTTCTAGAACCTATTCATCCACTCTTTCTTTGAATTATTTAGTCATTTATTTACTGCTCTTACACTGAGCACAGGCTCCAAGCTGGGACTAGTTGTCTACATGCTCAGAGTCCAGCTGCAGAAGCAGACACATGAATGGATAAGAACAATTCACTGAGCCAAGTCTTGGGTTGAGGCATGCCCACAGTGCTGCCGTATCCCTAGAGAAAAGGGACCAAGCTAACAGAGCTGAAAAAGGTATTCTAGAAGCTGAGCCAAAATTCATTGAGTTGGATCTTGAAAACTACATAGACATTTTTTTTTTTAATGAGAAGATGGAGAAATAAGAACAGGCAGAAAGAGCACCATTTTGCCAGCAGGATCTTGGGCAAGTTTGAAGGTAATCTGACTGGAGGAAAGGTCACATGGAGTGAGTGTATCAATAGAATGAGATTATGGAAAGTCTTTTATGCCAGGTAGGAACTTTGAACGTTTTCTCTTTTCCTGTAGCAGAACAACATGTTTTATATTTTTCTCTTTAAATCTATTCTCAAACAGCAGCCAATTTTAGTCAGACTACTTAACACTTCTGCAAACCTTTAATGACTGTCATTTCACTCAAAATTAGTCCAACTAAAAATGGTTTATAGAACAATGCAGACTTCCCTGTTCATTCTTCTCAGCTTTTCTTGGGCTGCCCTCTCATTCACTTGAATGCAGCCACTAGGCCCTCTCTCTGATGTTCCTATAACCTGGAAATCTCATTCCCCAAAATCCATACCACCTGCTGACTCCCTCCCCTAGTGCTTTGCTGAAGCATCTCCCAGCTTTAGTGAAACATTCTACTTAATGGTGACTGATATCTTTAACCCAGCAACCCCTTCCCCTTCTCAGCTTTATGTATTATCATAGAACTTATCACTGTTAGAGTATTGTACATCTTATTCATTTACAGTCCTCCTTCGGTATCCATAGGGGATTGCTTCCAGGAGGTGCTGTGGAAATCTGCAGGTGCTCAAGTCCCATAGTTGGCCCTCCTTAACAGCGGGTTCTGCATCTGCGCATTCAACCAACCTAAGATGGTAAACATAGTATGTTCATAGTATGTAACCCATGGATATGGAAAGCCAACTATCTAATTTTCTGGCTCCTCTCTTTAAAATGTAAGTTCCAGGGCTTCCCTGGTGGCGCAGTGGTTGAGAGTTCGCCTGCCGACGCAGGGGACAGGGGTTCGTGCCCCGATCCGGGAAGATCCCACATGCCGCGGAGCAGCTGGACCCGTGAGCTATGGCCGCTGGGCCTGTGAGTCCGGAGCCTGTGCTCCGCAATGGGAGAGGCCAAAACAGTGAGAGGCCTGCGTACTGCAAAAAAAAAAAAAAAGTAAGTTCCATAAGGCAGATACTCTCATCTGCTTTATTTATTCATGTATCTCTGGCACCTGGTTATCGATCAATAAATATCTCTGGAATGAATAAACATCATTCTTCTCTAAACATTGGTGCATAAAAAATAATTTTAAGACCTTATTGGATACTATTTTATTCATAAAAAAATTACCCCAAATGCAGCGTATTGATGAACTTTTATGTAAAACATAGTATGATGATACATTTTCTAACCATTTATAAAGAAGGCAACTTGAGATTTGTAGGGTACCTGACACCTCTGCATTCCCTACCGCATGGCTTAAGGCAACCTGGTGACTCACTGGACTTGTTTCCAAATCTGTGGCATAAGGCGGGTTAGATTTCCAAATCTGAAGGTTTTTTCCTCAGCTCTTATTTGCTGTGTACTTCCTCAGTGTTATCTCTCAGGTAGATCAAGTTCAACCTATCTCGGAATTCCATCATTGGGTAGGAGAAAGTATGGGCCAAGAACATACTGGAGTCTTAGAGAATACTCAGTAGTGTCTTCGAGTAAATTACTAGAAATTTTGATACATAAAGTAATGGAAAGATGTGAAAGAGATAGAAAATTATAAAAATTGTCAAACATTTCTTCCTTCTTGTGCTTCTCACTTAATACTTTCTTATCCTGATACAGTCAAGCTACTAATATTTGAAGAAAACAACTAATATGTGGCAAGAAGATTGGGACATGAAGTTTCCTCTTAGGTTTCGCTCATTCTAATACATTACTAAGAATCACACCCACTTTTGGCTTCACCATATAGCAGGCATAGTACCATATTGCCTGGGAGTGCTACCTTTTGGGGAGATGCTTAGAGTTTGGGAAGCTTGAGGAGAACCAGAGTGAGACCCTTGAGAAATGAGGTATAGAGTGTATGATTCTTGCTCTAATTGATCAGAAGGGAAATGCCATTGCTTCCTTTTCCTTTGAACACAGCTGGAGAGAAAAACTCTAAAGAACAAGGTAAGAAATAGAAAAAAAGACTTTTTTTTTTTTAAACTGACCTCAAATCTAGACTTTGTGCTGAAGGAAGAAATGTTATTCTTTTTTTTTTTTTTTTTTTTTTTTTTTTTGCGGTACACGGGCCTCTCACTGTTGTGGCCTCTACCGTTGCAGAGCACAGGCTCTGGACGTGCAGGCTCAGCAGCCATGGCTCACGGGTCCAGCCGCTCCACGGCATATGGGATCTTCCCGGCCCGGGGCACAAACCTGTGTCCCCTGCATCGGCAGGCGGACTCTCAACCACTGCGCCACCAGGGAAGCCCAAGAAAGGCTATTCTTAATGACAACACATAGTTTAGAACTGCTCCTCATGGTGGGAAACTAATAAACACTAGCAGTTGCGTGTTAGATTGTCATAAAGAACATTATTTTTCCATATGCTTAAACTGTGTATGAATTAAGCACAAAGGTAGAAAGCTAGTCAAGTTTTCTGAGATTGTGGATTTAGAATTTAAGTCACAGTTAACACAATTACATTTGCTTTCATCAGCTGGGCAGAATATTCATGGGTAATAACAGTAATAACAAAATTAACACTAGTTGCTCAAAAGTGTTTACTACTTTTGTGCCCAGATCATGGGTATTTTACTTAGTTTAGTTTCATTTACATAGTTTAGCTCAAGCAAAAGCAATTTTTTTCTCTAAAGGGTCAGATAGTAAATATTTTAGTATTTGCAGGCAAATAGGGTCAGTGTCCATCACAACTACCCAACTCTGCAGTTGTAGCCATGTAAAAAAGTGGGCCTCGCTGTGTTCCAATACAACTTTATTTATAAAAGAAGGCAGTGGCAAGATTTGTCCATGGGTTGCAGTTCAAGACCTCTGGTTTAGTTCATTTGACAGCTATGACAACTCTAAGGTATTATTCTTAACCCCAATTTATTGGTTAAGAATAATATTGGAAAATGGTTCTCAAGACTAGGACCAATAAGTTAGCTGGGATGTGGAAGGAGTAGTGTTCTAATATTTGTCTATCTGATCCCAGCATCAACGGCCTTTTCCCTGCATTGCATTTTTTACTCGTTTGTGACAGATAAAGTTGTCCTTCCTGCCTTCAATGTACCCTTCCATTCCAGGAACCACTGGATTTAGAAGACATGTTGGTTCCATCAGTTCTTGTTCAGCTCCAAACATCAGTGGGGAATCTGTGTCTGCTGTTTCTCAAGTACAGGTGCTGCTCTGGTCCTCAAGGATGTTTGCTGACTTTACCTCTTCATCCTGTCTCTCTTTTTCTGTCTACACTGAAAACCTGATATATGAGCTTTATTTTAGTGTCAAACTCAATTTGTCAGTGCTACCATCTTTCCTTGTGTAGTTCTGAAAAACAAGGGAGTTGGTTTGAAACCAAGGGCTTACACATTGAACACTACTCAACTCTAATGAAATTCCTTTTTGTTGGGAAGAAAAAAATCAGGCTGGAAAGTTGAAATCTGACCAAGTGGAGCAAAGGAAATAATAAGAAAGGAACTATTTTTTGGAGGGAATAGTGCTGGGCCAAGAAATCAAGATTCACTGGTTCAGTAGTTTTCAGCTAAGCTGAATGGGCTTGGATTTGTCACTTAGTGTCATTATGATGGAATATAAATGACATAATTTGAAAGAATGACCTTTTCAAGTTTCCAGAGTTAACTTGTACACATTGATAGAGATATCATAGGCATCATGAACCCTGATTGGCACACATATTGAAGGGCCGATTCTCAATCCCCCTGCCTTTCCACATCATTAGTTCTATCCCAACACCTATCTTCATTGTCCTTCTCCTGGTCATCAGGACCCCTCCTCTTCAAGACCAAGAATGTTACCCCCACCTAGAGTTTTTTCTTCGTTCTGGTTTCCAGTATGAGAAGGAAAAATCTCCTCAACAAGAGATGAGGATGATGAGAAGGACAACTTACCCTTCTTGGAAAATCTGTTTCCAACCTAGAGGAAAATAGTATTCTCCCTTCTGCAAGCCCAGTGGCATATAATATAGCATTCATAGCATCTTATAGCCATAATCAGATATAAGTAACAACTGTTCCCTCAGAGAATATCAGGGTCTACTGTCAACTTACACTTATAAAACAATGTTCTGAAAAACTACAAGAAACACTCACACCAGGTACTGCCTTAAATACAAGAGCAATTTTCTAATATTAATCCCAAAGAATTACATTAACATGCAAGCTTCAATTCACCCAATTTTAACATCTTGTTTTCTTTAAAACCAAGCAATCAGAGCACATTGTCAGGTTGGCACTAATACAAAACAAGCAAATCCACAGCTCCACTGAGATTAATGTGTTTATTTGTACAACTAAAGGTGTGTGGTCTAATGTCAACCTTCAGCTTGGAATGCCATGGTTTTAAAAATAAAATATAAATTTCATTTTTAATGGCAGCAGTTAAAAGAAAGCAAACACTTTGCTTTCCTCCCCACCAAGGATTCTTTCGTACATTTGGGGAATGAATTGTTCCACTGTCTCTTTCCACTTTGCTGTTTTAGTTTCCTGGAACTGCCTTGAGCCTGTTTTTCCACTGGTAGTCAGAACTGCTCAGGCTTGGTGCTTCCTGGAGTATGTAAAAGTTTCAGCTTTGCAGGAGGCTTAGAATGTTGGCTCAGGTAATGTGACCGCATACACAAGAGCTTGATTTTTAAGACCGGTTAATGTGAAATGCTTTATAAAGAACATCATTAACTGCCTCTAATGAAGGACCTTCACCTTCTGGAGAAACTCCTTCAGAGCACTCAGAGATTTTAATAAATGGTTCATTTTTTACATTCCTCTTACATGTATCATCAGGTCCTTCAGATGTAGAGGGAAGAAGAAAGAAGCACAAGGCTATCCTAATTGAAATTTCAATTTACATAATATTGGAAGATATACTGGGTAACAACATGTACTTTCCAATTACAAAGCGTTAATTTATCTTTTTTAATGAGGAAACTGACATTTGTTCTGTACCTACCATGTGTTCAGTGCTTTACATTTGTTATCTTTCACAGTCCCTGTAAGATACATACTGCTATCCTGTCCCTCTTGATGAAAAATCAGAGAAGCTAAGCTAGTTGCCTACAGTCACATAGTATTATAATGTGGGAAATAAGATTAAAAATTCCAGAATCAGAACACTTGGGTTCATATTTCACCTCCATCACTTGCTGATAGGACTTAAATCTGTCTTAGAAGCTACACAACAGGGTTGATTTTTATATTTTCAACATAAAAATATTGATGTTATCATAAAATGAAAATGTGAAAAAAATGATTTAAAATATTTTAACATATGATAGAGAAAGTTTGATAAATAAGATACAGGACAGCTTAAAATATAACACAAAAATATAAAACAATGTAAAATCTTAATATAAAATAGGCAAAGTGTATGATTAGTAAATGGAACAATAATAATAACCAATAAGCATAATCATTTTTATTCCATTAGTTACTAATGAACTTTATAAATGAAGTAAGAAGTTAGTATGTTATTTTAATATATTGGCAAAAAATAGTAAATGATATTTAACATTGGAGAAACAGGCACTTTCATAAGCAAATATAAGAGAGCCACAGTGCAATTTTCTCAGAGGGTAGGTTTCTAATATTTAAAAAAATATATTTTCTTATATATTCAAACTACCAAAATATGTAATATCTGGGTTTTATCCTGAAGAAATAATTGATGTTGTGGGCTAAACTGCACCTTCCCACCAAATTCATAGGTAGAAGCACTAACCACCAATGTGGTTGTATTTAGAGATGGGGCCTTTGGAAGATAATCAGGTTTAGATAAATTCATGATGGTAGGACTCTCACAATGGAATTAGTGTCCTTATAAGAAAAGGAAGAGATGCCACAGCTCTCTCTGACACCTGACAACACAGTGAGAAGGTGACCATCTGCCAAAAAGAGGGTCCTCGTCCTCACTTTATATTGTGCTACAGGTCACAATTTTATATATATATATATATAAACAGACACACTCTGGAGTATATTTAAAATCATCTCAATATACATACAGTATTAGTGTATTAGTTTATGCAGGGTTCACCAGAGAGCTAGATATATATATATATGGACAGAGAGAGAGAGAAAGATAGGGTGAGATTAACTATAAGGAAGTGGCTCAAGTAAATACAGAGGCTAAGAAGTCCCAAGATCTGGAGTCAACAAACTGGGATGCAGAAGAACCGATGATGTAAGTTCCAAAATGAAAGCTGGCAGGCTGGGGACCCAAGAAGAGCTGATGTTTTGGTTTGTATACAAAGGCAGAAAAAACTGATATTCCAGGTCAAGCAGTCAGGCAGAAGCAGTTGTCTCTTACTCAAGGGAGGATCAGCTGTTTTGTTCTATTCAGACTTTCAACTGATTGGATGAGGGTCACCTACATTAGGGAGGATAATCTGCTTTATTCAGTCTACTGATTCAAGGGCTGACATCAAGAAACACCCTCACAGATGCACCTGGAATAATGTGTGACCAAATATCTGGGCCCCCATGGACCATTTAAGTGGACTAATAAAATTAACAATCTTATATATAGTATATAGGCTAAGCTAAATTCACTATACATGGTTTTTATTTTCTCTGTTTAATTTGGATAATACTTATTGCTGTGTCTTCAAGTTTGTTGATTTGTTTTCATATGTGTCCAAATTGTTATTAATCCTATTCCATGTATTTTTTATTCCAGTGTTGTATTTTTCATCTCTACAGGTTCCCTTGGATCTTTTTATATATTCCATTCTAAAATTGTATTCATATTTTCTGATACTTATTTAAATATCTGGAGCATAGTATACTATCTGTTTTAATGTTCTTTTCTATTAATTCTATCATCTCTCTTACTTCAAGATCTGTTTCTACTGAAAATGTTTTTTCAATAGGTCACATTTCTCTGCTTTTTTATAATCTAGTGATTTTTATTTGAATAATGAAGTCTGTGAATGTTATGCTCTTAATTGCTAGATTTTACTTCACTATTTTAAAAAACAATGGCTTTATCTGGCAGGTAGTTTTGTTACTTTTGCGTTAGTTTCATGATTTTGAGGCTTTTTTTTAAGTGAAAGGCAAGTGACTACTCTTTATTTTACAGAAAGGTTTCCAAGTTTTAAAAACTACAAGCTTCTTTAAATTATCTGATTCTCTTGTTTTTAAATCGACTTGATTTATTGCATTTATTTTTCTAAAGGAAGGTATCACTGTGATTTACTGAAAAAAGGCTTATTATTACATCCAATTGAAGAAAATTTTATCATAGTCCTTGACAGAGTTTTATAGAATAATGTAAATGAAGATTTAATTTAATACTTTGTAAACTGTCTTGTTACACAAACAGACCTTTTAATATGTCATACAGTTCCTAGAAAATGAAAATTACTGTTATGCCTCTGCCATAGAGGGTGATTCTATGGTAAGATAAATGTTGAACATAATACTAAGTCAAAATAAGCATTGGGTTTTAAAACACGTGAAGATTGTTTTTTTAAAGGTTTATTTTTGAGGAGGACCAGAATTTAATATGGAAAAATTATCTGTTATGGCATAGCTCCTCTCTTATCTCTACTGATTGTTCTGTGTATTTAACAAGGTGTCTCCCATAGGGGTCTATAATAATATCCAACTCTGTGTGATCTCTGAGAATTATTTGGCTTACAGTTCCACAGTAACGCTTCTTTCCTTGAGTTTTTATTATCTGCTTTGTGGGATTTCACTCTATACATGAACAGGTTGGTATTCAGCTAAAGACTCAAGAAGACTCCTGATAAAAATATTTCAGAGTTTTTTCTAGACATCTCCTTTCTCTTGGACACTCAGTTCCACATATTATAGCTGCCTTGGCCTTCCTTACTTTTATCCCTGCCTTTTCTACTCAGCAAGATTGCTGGTCAATCTGACATCACCTGACAGACTCTCATTCTGTAATTCCCTCCAGTCAGAAAGCTGGGACAATCATAGGGCTCACCCACCTTGTTTGTTTTGCTTCTTTCAGGCATCAATAAAAATGCTGAATGTTGTCCAACATGTTAAAATGGTTACTTTCTATATTTTGTCCATTTCTTTTTCATTTATATTACAGGAGGGTAATTCTGCACTATTTCATTTAATCACGGTCAGAACCTAAAGTTTAAAATGCATTCTATATTTACTTTCCATCTCAAATTATGTCTAGCCATGTTGTACAATGCATCTTATTAGTGATGCTACAATAAGATTAAATGCAGTTAAGACACTCAAAATGTCAACAGTATGAAAATGGTCCCAACTTTAATTTAAACTGTGTCCCGTAATTTCAGGAAGTATTTAAATCCAAAAATTAAAAACTGAATAATTTTACAAGTTAAAGTCTACAATGAATTAATGCCTAAAATGAAATTTTTTCTTCCTTGTGAATTAAAGTTCAAGAAAATTCAAATTTAAAATTCATCCTTCCCCATTTCTTATTCGGCTCAGTTTCAGCAAGACACTCTTGATGCTTGGTTGGGTCAAAATTCCTTTTGTAGTAGTTAGAAGCCTCTCGTTCTGTCTCTGTCTCTGTCTCTTTGTCTCTGCCTGTCTTTCTCTTTCTCCATCTCTGTCTCTCTCCTTCCCCTTATGTTTTAGTTCCATGGTAAATTCTATCTTTATCTTATTTCTCAAGGAGTCTAAATAGAATTCACATTATAAGCACTGACCATCAGAGAATGTCATACGTGTTATTACTAACTTCTTGCAAGTTTTAGAAATGTTCAGTAGTGGTAGCCCAGGTCACCAGGTATTTTAAATAACTTCTTCTCTCATCTAGTATATATTTATAAATATATCTATATCCATATTTATAACTGTGTCAATATATGTCTCTCTTATTTCCGATTTCTCCTTTTATCCTTGAAAATAATTGCTAATGCATGAATTCTTTCCAGTGACATAATGTTCACTCTTCCCTGTTTAGTCCTTTGCCCCGGTGCCTGCTTCTACTACTTCTCACTGTGAAATTTGTCATAGCTATTCTTTTTGCCTCACAGGGAATTATTTAATCTAGAGCTAACTTGAGACCATCTGGAAGAGGTGAACCTGTGGACAAGGTCACATTCAGGTTTTGTGGGGTCTGAAGTTTATATAATTGGCAACATCCTCTTATTAACAAAAAATAACATGGAATTTCAATTACTAAACCAACTATGACCTCTGATACTGCTCCTGTGTGTAATGCCTTTGGGTGGGTTAGCACAGAGATGGAAGGGATATTCTTGGAATCATGGCCTGTATCTGGATGCCTAAAAATAGTATGACCCTTCATGAAAGTGATCGAGATCCACATGCATATACACCGCTCAGCCCAAACTACGTGTCTCTGTTTTAACTTCCTTTTAGTTGGATCTCCAAAACTGTCTATGGCAACTCCCATCTCATCCATAAACTGGGGAAGACAGATGAGGGAAATTCAGAGTCTAAATAGCTAATGGTCATAACTGATTATGGCTCAGATAGCTTAATTTTGCCAATTTTATAAAACATATGGCCCTATGAACACATTGCTAGGAAATTTCTGAGAGCTTTGGAGGGAAACTACATAAGAGGGACCCTGAAGCCTATGCTTCATTACTTTCACCATAAAGCAACTTATGCAGAAGCACTTCCATGCATCCAAGGTTAGCCTCTGGTCCTAAAAGAAGAATACAATTTGGATCCCCTAGTCTACCACTACATGACTATTCCTGGGACTAACAATTAGAAGTTGGGGCCCTAGTACCTTTGTCTAGTTCATGGGCAACTCATGTGCGTAACGTTTGAAAGGAAAAAAAAATATATTCCTCTCCTTTACTATCTAAAAGGCTAAGAAGATTCTTTCCCTTATAACAAAATGTTTGCCTTGCCCAACCCTGCTCGGGAAAAGATGCATTTTCATATCTCAATATCAAGGCACAGAAAGTTGGCCCACTCCTCTGCTGAGGCCAGTTGTAGCCTCACCTGAGTTTGTGGCTAGGATCCACAGAGCTAGCATGTGCTGTGGCCACTCTAGAGGACAATGCATGACTTTAGCTTCCACAGCAACCTATGTGCTAAGGCCAAAGCTTTTGTAAGTGTAAGGTCAAGGTTTAACAGCTACCCCATGCCTTCTGTCATTGAGCCTGCAATCCATAACTATGGAAATTTTTTCCTTGCAGAAGCTAGTGTGTCCAATATTTGCTTGCCAGACCAGTCTCCATGGTTTTGCTGAAGAGTCAGAATTTCTATGCTATTACTACATCCAGGGGCTGCCATACCAAAATCCATGGTCCACAACTTTCCTGAGGCTCACTTTTGCAAAAAACAAACAAAGCCTAAGCCCTACTGCATGGGGATTTATATATCTGGTGATGCTTCTATAAAGTATACTGTCTGACTTTACAAAAAATTGCCTTAAATGGTAGAGATCAATTAAGTTCAAAAGCCCATGTGTTCTAAGGCCTAAATCAGGTAGTCAGGTGACAGTGGTTACAATTCAACTAAAAAAATGGACTTGTATCCCAGCATATGCCTGTAAAAATCATGAAGCTTAACATGTCATATCCACATAATAGGCTCAACGCTAGGTTGGTTGAACACAACAAAAATATTTCCAAGTATTGTTTTTTAACCTAATATCTGTTGTATAGACAAAGTTTAGTGCTATGAATATTAATATTGGGGACATAATGTCAGGATTGTAATCCTTGCTCTGCCATTTACTAAATATGTAACTTCGGGAAATTTACTTCCCTTCTCTGTGCTTTAATGATGCTTTCCTCATCACTTAAACTGGGATAACACTATGATACAGTAACACTATATGATAATGTACAATAATGCTATGATATAGTATTGTTACAAAGATTAAATGACTTCATATTTGTAAAACACATAACAAGCACTTTCTAAGTGTTTATCAAGTATACATACATACACACATACATACATTAATTAATTAATCAATTACATCCTGTTTCTCAAAGTTCACAGCCTAATGCACCCAAATGAAATGAACTCGACCGAGCTCCAGCTCTTTCACTGCCATCACCACCACCTTGAAGGAAGAGCCCTTTCCACCAAGCTTACTGCATGGAACATCTATCCCAATCCTTCAGGCCCAAACTTCATATCTTGGGGTTTGAAGAGATTCAAAGATTGGCATTCTCCTTTCTTTCCTTAGCTCTGAACAAATTGAGAAATAAGATAACATAAGGCAGATGAGGCTAAAACACAAATTTTATTACTGTTAAAGCTAATGTTAATGAATATGGCTTATATTTGTAGTCCTGTAAACTTTCTGATACTGAACCTCAAAATTAAGCAACTTACCCACTCAGTCTGACTGTCCCAAATGGAACAGGTCTCCATACATGTGTCGTATGTATTTGTGTGTGTGTGTGTGTGTGTGTGTGTATTCCACTCTGTAAAACTTAGATGAGAAGTGGAGTAAAATACATATCCCTGCAGGCACCATGTACAGTAGTTAGTTCATAACCTCAGGAGCCTCCTGGGTGTAATCTGAAACCAGCCCCCATATGTGGAGGGCAAGAAGAGACAAAAGAAAGAGGCAGAGGCAGACAGTTCCAGGTTGATCAGTGGCAAGTTTAGTAAAAAAAGGGAACTTACCTACAAGGCTTGCCTTGGGTGGCCAATAGGCTTCGAACTTGCCCACCAAAATCTTTTTATAGTTTATATACAGGTGTTATATACACTTTATATACAGGTGTTTTTTATAGTTTATATACAGGTGTTAAGTGGGCTCAGTTGTGTATACATCCAGATGGTTTCAATAACATATTGTTATTTCAAGGCATTGTCCATAGATAGCTTTTAGTGAGGGGAACGCAAGCAAGGTGTACATTCTAAGGTCAGGGGAGAGGGTGGGGAGCCTCCCTTTGGCCGGGTCCAGCTTGAGGGTCAACAGTGGTCACATTCTCTCAAAGACTTCCTACAACGTGTGCACCCATAATAATGGAATAAAGGAAGAAGAAATTACTTGACTATATGTCTCCAAATTATTTTTCCAAACTCACCAATCAGGAAATTGGAGAAGTGAGGGGATAGGAAGAGGTCAGCAGAATTGAGCTAACAGATAGGAAATCAGCCATTGCCATTAAAACATTTGATCACAAAGCACATCCAAACGCAGTGGCTAAAAGCAACAATCATTTGCTCTTAACCGTCTGAAGCTCAGATGAGTATTGGATATTCTAGGTTGGGCTCAGCTGGGTGGCTCTCTCTTAGCCTACAGGTTTGCTTGCTGACTGGGGTGACTCTAATCTTTGTGCATTTATTCTGCGGCCCAGGCTGAAGGGACATCAGAGACATATTCTTTTCAAGGTGATGGCAAAAGCATAAATGAGAAAGAGAATGGAAATACACAAGATGTCTTAAGACCTAGGCTCAGATCTGACACAATGTCACCTCCAGCCACATGCCATTTGACAAAGCAAGTCACATGGCTAAGCCCAGAATCAAGAGGTGGGAATACACTCTACCCACAATGAGGTGACAGAACTGGAGAGAGGCAGAGAAAAATGAAGAATTGGGGTCTGTTATTCAATCCACTTCAAGTCCCTAATCTAACTGTCTGGAATGCTAAGCAAGATTCCTGGTGTTAATCTCTATACTAAACACTGCTTATGGCACACGCACTCATTTGGAGACCCTTGCTCTAAACAAACAAAAGAAGAAAAAGTAAACACCACATTCTTGCCTGAATTAATGATGCTTAGCATTTGGTACATTCTCAAATTTTTTTTTAATGAATGAATGATGAATAATTATATGCCTTGAATGTTACCTACACTCACTGAGTCCCATAATTATAATACAACTGTGAATAATTTAGCTATTAAAATGGTCATGAATAATCTTTTGTTATTATTAATTCATAGATTTTTTCATTGATTTTCATAGATGCTTTTGAAAATTTGTTTTTGTTTTTGTTTCTCTAGTATCTCAAACTTTGCCTTTGTTTTCAAGGTTTTTTTATGCTAAATTTATCCAATTTGTCAATTTAAAAAATATCTCCAGCCTTCTGTAACTTTAAAGCTTTCTTCTTACTCCTTAATCTTTTGTTTTGGACTCTGACATTGAATGATGGCTTTGGAATGAGAATAAATGACCAAAAACAGAAGGTCTTAGAGCTATAGGGCCTGCTTTCAAACAGATGGAGATTATATCTTGATTTCATGTTATTTCAGTTTATTTTTAAAATAAGAAATTGAAAAATCTACTGTAACCTAAAAGAACAAGATAAATATTGTGACAACATAAATGTCAACTGTGACTGAAGATTGACTTAGAAGCCCCACATTTTTAATAAATTTGCATATATGTGGTAAGACTACAAAGCAATTTTGAGCAAACCTCAGAATATATGAATGCATATGAATGTAAATGTAAATGACATCGAAATACTTTAGAAGATCAGCATAGTTATAAATAGTTGGATTTCCTAAGCATTTATTGAGCACATACTACACTCACAACATAGGGTGAATCCTTGTGGGTATATAAAGATCAAAATGTCATAATGCAAAGGATTTTGTAGAGCTCTACCACTTACTCACTGGCCTGCATCATTCAGTTCAATCTGTTGAGCTTCAGTTACCTCATGTGTATAAGAGTAGGCATTAGTTTTGTTTGTTTGCTTTAATCTAGAACCAAGTCACTAGCAAGCTTCTTTAATTTGCACAAAATTTCTCATTTCCCAGTTTACATTTGAGGAAACTGAGAAACTAAGTATAAAACATATCAGGTTAACATAAAAGTAAAACCTTGGAAGAAGGAAACCAGATATGTAAACAAAAGCTCTAGAGTTGGCCCAGTTTTAAATCAAGCCTCTGTCACTTATCTGAGCTGAAAAAGAATTATTTGTTGTGCTTCTGAATCTTCTCAGGAAAATGGTGCAATGGCATTTTTCTATCTCATGGAAATGATGTGAGGAATGAAAAGGAAACCCAAGTAAAGTGCTAAGAGCAGTGACCAGCGTATGTTAAGTGCTCAGTACGTTTCACCAGATTAGGCATGAAATTCCCACTTGGTTTCCCAGATCCCATAGTCCATGCTGTTTCCAGACATGATCAGGACTTGTAGGATGATTAAATAAAATTACCCTTGGCATTTACTTTCAGTGCCTGACAAGCAGTAAGTACTCAACAAACTTTTATTTATTTATTAAATAAATAGATGCAGCTCTTACACTTTGGGAACTTAGTGGAAAAGTACAAACATCTATTTGCATCCACTCTAAATTTTAATTCCTTCAAGTCACAATGACAATCAGATTCAGATTTTGAGCAAAACAGAAAGTGTTGCCCTACTGTTTTAGATTATCATTATCTACTTCCAATCAGTATTTCCTAACCAGATCACAACTCTTGTTCACTAACCTCGGCTCTGACTTTAACCATTTTTAAATTGACTGAAAGAAAGATCAGGACGCCTTCTCTGAAAAAAAAAAAATCTAATAACAAGTAGGAAATTATTTACCTAACAAATCAGAAGGCCAATGCCCAAATAGGTTTAAAGCAATGACTCTTATCAGACCTTACTTTGCACTAGGCAGTATAGTAGGTGTTGGACTGTTGTAAAATTAAGGCAGCCTGTTTTCTTTTTCTTTTTCTTTTTTTTTGAGGCAGACTGGGGTGGTGGGTTGGGTGAGAAAGAGACATGGGAAAAACAAGGGCAATACATTTCAAAATGAAAAACTCGAGGTGTTCATAACCCAAGAATTTGTCAGTACTGATAAAGACAGGCCTTCTTAATCTGATAAGAACCAGTATTTGGTAAATTCATAAAAAATGTTTTATTAATGTATAAAATATTATTTTTTATTAATGATATAAATGATACACACATAACTTGTACATTAATTTTATTTTAACCTGAAACTACTAATGTATATAGATTTAATAGCCTTATGTCATAGACTGAACACTTTCCCTGGAGTCCAGATTCCTGCTGGAGTCCTGCTTCCCATTTCCTTTATAAGCCACACCCACAGTGAATCATCTTTGATTTCCAGCCTAAGTGTCTTTAAAGTGGGTCAGAATGTAAAGATAGTTTCAAAACAATACGTGATTAGAATCTAATTAAACTTTTAAAATAATTTTCTGTAGTTTACAGTTGTCTCATTAATACATAATTTGACATTTATATTTTTAATCAACTCTCTTTTTATAAGTTATTCTAAGATATTTAGGTTAGTTTTCAAAGAAATTATGACTCTCAAGAGTCTGTTGTTATAGTTCTCTGTTTGTTTTCTATTTTGTTAGTTAGCTGGTTGGTTAGTTGGTTTATTGATTAGTTCATTCATTTTCTAGAATTCTGTACAATAAACCCAAAGACCAAGACCTTGTTAGCTTGACTTTTAGAAGCTCTTGGGGATCTAACATAAAAGTTTCAGAGAAACTGACCCAAAGAATGTAAAGGTACCCCTGATTCAAATGATAGAATCCTGATGCACGTCTAGCCACTATCATAAGCAGAATTGCTGTCAGTTTATGTGTATAAGACTGGGTCTAGGAGAAGGTCACTGTTTTTCACAGATAACCTGCTCATTTATTCTTAAGCTATAATCAACAACTATCTGTCTCCTTGTGGGAATCTTGAAGTCCCAAATCTTGAGCCTCCATCTGTCATTTGTTGACCTATTCTTTATTGCTCTACTCTTCTCCTGATTACACTGGGCTCTTTTTTTTATCTCTTCAGAAAACCCAGTGTGATTTGCCCACATGATGTTTTTGTATGAGTTTTAAGTCTATTTGTAACTCTGCTCATCCTCTTATACAAGTAGTTATGCATATTTATATCCCATTAATTTACATAATGCTGAATTGTATCATTAAATAATTGTATAAACAAGTAGAACTGGTATAAACAGGTTGGAGATAAACACAACTGCCCCTTGGTATGCATCCATTTCAAATGCTCTTGGGAGCCCAAGCTGCTTGAAGGCAGCAAAGAGAAGCCAGTGGTAAAACAAAGTTAAGGTTAATCTTCAGAGTGAGTTATATGAAGGTTTCATGGAAGTTGTACTGGCTTCCTGAGGCTGCTATAACAAATTACCCCAAACTGGCTGGCATAAAATACCAGAAATGTTCTCACAGTTCTGGAGGCCAGAAGTCTAAAATCAAGGTTTCAGTAGAGTCATGATTCCTCTGGAGGATCTTGAGGAGGATCACTCCTTCTTTGCTTCCTCCAGCTTCTGATGGCTGTGGGCAATCCTTGGCTTCCATGTCTCATGGCACATCATTCCAATCTCTACTTCCATCTTTACATCCTCCTTCTCCTCTATATGTCTCAGACCTCCCTCTGCCTTTCTCTTACAAAGACACTTGTCATTGGATTTAGGGCACACCTGGATAACCTAGGAAAATCTCATCTCGAGATATTTAATGTAATTACATCTGCAAAGACTCTTTTTCCAAATTACCAAAAGGTAATATTCACAAGTTTCAGGGGATCGATGTGGACGTGTTTTGGGGAGGTCCTCACACTCAGCCCACTACAGAGGTCTTCTACTATTAAAAGAATCATTCATATTGCTCTACTTCTCTGTTTGAAACACTTCAGAGGCTTTAATCTTGTTTATTCCAGCCAATGTATATGTCACTACCTACTATTCTGATCTCTACCCACATTCTCTTTGTCACTCAACACACCAGCCACATTGACCTTCTTCCTATCTTCAGACATCATATTTGTCTCTATCTCCAGGACCTCTGTTCTTGCTCTTCTTTCTACCTGGAATATTCTTCCAAATATTTTCACACAGCTAGCTGCTTCTCAGCATGTTGGCCTCAGCTTAAGATCATCCCCCATGAGACCTTCTGTGATGTATATCTGTCAGATACCAACAGGACAGAGACAACACATGCAAAACAGGATAATTTGAGGATTTACTTTTCAGGAGACTATTTATAAACATGAGTATGGGGAAACCCAAGTGATAGTGCAGAGTAGTAATAGTTACCAGAAGCCAGAATGAAGGACAGCTGTGTAGAGTCCTAGGAACAGTAACCTATAGACAAAGGACAAAGCCAACCCAAGGTCACCTTACAGGAAAGGAGCAAAAATAAGTAAATATTCAGACTTCATTTTCTTCCAATCTCTATAGGAAGCGAAATCCTCAAGAAGCCTTAGGTTACCAATCAATGTAGTCTTCCTGAGTCAGTCTCCTTCCAAAGCAGAGAGAAGGGTAGGGACAGGGGGAGAGTGGATGTGGAGGGGCAGACAAAAGATATCAGTTGCAGTCTGTTTTAGTGTTCCATCACTAGGCACTCTTGGTCATTCCTCCCTGCTTCCTTTATTTCATAACACTTATTACTACATGAAATTATGCTGTCTTGCTGTTTGTCTGTCTATTCCACTCCAATATGTAAGCTGCATGGGATCAAGAATTTCTCTATATCATTCATCGCTCTATCCCTATTGCTTAGAACTGTGTATGGCATACATTAAATATTTGATAAATATTGTATGGGAGCTTAAATAAATCAATCCATATAGGTATTAATCAGTATTCTCCAGTGAAGCAGAACCAATAAGATGTGTATACAGAGAGATTTATTTTAAGGAATTAGTTCACATGATTATGGAACCTAGCAAGTCCAAAATCTATAGTTCAAGTTCAAAGGTCCTCTACTAGCAGAATTCTCTCTTGTTGGGGGGTGGGGAAAGGGGAGATCAGTCTTTTGTTCTAGTCAAGCTTTCAACTGATTGGATGAGGACCACACACATTATTGAGGGCATTCTGTTTTACTCAAAGTCCACTAATTAAAATGCTAATCTCATTAAAAACACTCTCACCAGAACATCCTGAATAATGCTTGACCACATATCTTAACACTATGCCCAGCCAAGCTGACATATATAATTAACCATCAGAATACCACATGACATTAACAAAGAGCTAGGTTACTTTATTTTCAGATCCCTGAGAAATATGTATATCATATCTTCTAACCCCAATCTTACACATACTGACTGAAACTCAGATAAATAAATGGTATATCCAGTGGTAACAAATTTAGTAATTTCAGAACCAGAATTCTTTGTACATTATCAGTATTAAAAGGAACATTTTTGAGTATTTACTATGCTTACTACATGTATTATCTCATATATTGCTTCATCTCTTCCCAAGGTATTATAAGTATCTTTGCTTTCCAGATGTGGAAAATTAAGCTTAGCATGATTAAGTAACCTATGCAAGATATACTGGTTATTTACCTCTTCTGCCTAAAAATCTGCATTGTATCCATTTACCAGTTATGGAAAGATCAAGAAGTCGACCTCCTAAATTTAAAAATAAATAAATAAATAAAAATGCATTGAAGAAATGACAGAAAAAATTTATGGAAACTTACTTTTTCCTCTGTTACATCATACCACTGGTTGAACTTGTTACTGAACTGAACTTGCATCTGGTCACCCACCACACAGCAAAGCCAATTTACAGACACCAGGTTGTGGTGAAGGAAAGTATAATATAGCATTTATTGAAAGACCCAGAAAGGAGTACAGGCAGCTCATGCTCAAAAGACCCAAAGTCCCCAATGGCTTTCAGGAGAGCATTTTTAAAGGCAACATTTGGAGGTGAGGGCTGCAGTATTCATAATTTTCTTCTCATTGGTAGGTGGTGAGCTAGAAGTGTGATGTTTCATGAATCTCAATCATCAACATTCTGATTCCAACCAGCCAGGGGTCTCTGTGCTTGTGTTCAGCACGTGGTCACCATCCTCCACCTAGGGAGGGAAGGGTCTTAGTTCCTGAAGAACAACTCAGATATCCATCAGATTGCCATGTATATCCTTTCAGGAGGAACTAGGGCTCTGTTTTATTGCTGAACTATTGTCATTACTTTTCTTGTTTAACTGTTTGTCTCTAATTAGTAAGTGCTTGAGTCTGCTCTTTGGAACTCAGGGAAGACCTAGGATACTAAAGCCTTTTTCTGTAAACAAGAAATGGGGGACATGGAGGGTGTTTTGTACCTGGGAGGGCCCTCCCTCCTTTGTTTCACCCCCCCCTTTTCTTTGATACCACTAGATTTTGAGGGGACAAGAAAGAGAGTGAAGTTTTGGATAGAGAAGTTAACTATAAACTCAGCTGAGGAGCTCAATTTTAGGGGGACTTGGTTTCAAACTAAATTTCTGACCAGATGAGACATTTTCAGCTTTCTCTATGTAAGTGACATTTATCAGAAAAATTTCTCAGTACAATGATATTTTTGAAGCACACACTAAGGAATATTGCCCTTTTACCTACTGATTATGCCACTGAAAAGGAGACTTCTCAACTCTCACTTGGGAAATCTGGCACTGTCTGATAAACCTCTGGGTATTCGTGAACAATAATTTAGATTTAGAAGCCAAACAATGCTGATAGCAATTGTTAAGCAGCCATAAAGAAGAGGTGTACTACAAAGAGGTGAATTAGTCACAACCTCAGCTGCACTGCTCTTACAATTAAAATAAATTTGCATTATAGCATGTCTAGCGATATAGGTTTAATATTGCCAGATACAGGAAGAAAGCTAAAAACAAAAAGCAACAATTAATGAATAATCTTCTCCTTTGCCTCAGAATGCTTAGTAAATAAATAAATAAATAAATAAATAAATAAATAAATAAATTGCTGGCTATTAGTGTTTAGGGTGAGGAAAACTTTACCATTATTTACTTATTGACAAATCACCTAATTGTTTCCCAAAGGCATTTGAGGCAAGTTATAGTGCAAGGATATATGGGAAAGATGATTAAAATCTCAGGAGTGAGGAATAAAGAGAGAGAAGTTTAAAAGAAGTGGATGAAAAGGAATCTTGTTCAGGCTCAGCATAGATTAAGAAATTTTAATGAAGAAATTTTAATTAAGAAATCTCTTCTGTTTATACTTGTACTAGCCAGCTCAGACTGCCATATCAAAATGTCACAGGCTGGATGCCTTAAACAACAGAAATTTATTTCTCACAGTTCTGGAAGGTAGAAGTCCCAGATCAAGGTCTGAGAGGTTTGGTTGATGGTGAGAGCTCTGTTTCTGATTTGCAGACAGTACTTTGTCCTCACATGGCCTTTCCTCTGAGCTAGCAGAGAGACATCTCTCTCCTCCTTTTCTTATAAGGTAACCAATTCTATAGGAATAAGGCCCCACCCTTATACCCACATTTAACCTTAATTACCTCCTAAAAGTCTTCATTTCAAATACCACCACATTGGAGGTTAGGACTTTAACTTATGAATTTTGACGGGACACAATTCAGTATGTAGTAGTGCATTTAACATTTAACTGTAAAATATATCATTATCCCTTAGTCCTGCACTTCTTGAAAATTCAGGATTAGGCTTTTCAGGTCAGCTTTGCACTCTTAGCCCTAACTTCCTACCTCTGGGTTCTGGTACCCTCCACTGGGCATCCATGAATCTCTGACTTATACCTTATAGCTTATTTCATTGTGTCTCCTTCTCTAGAACCTTAGTCTGCAATAAATTATAAGATTCTGATAGTAGGGACTGTCTTACTTGTCTTGAATTCATTCACTCAGGTAGTCACTTCATTATCAAATATGCATTGACTTCCACTATGTGCCAGAGACTATCTTCAAATAAACTTCTCACCAAGTCTTATATTCCTGCCCTCATGTTGGTTACATTTTGTGGAATAGGGATGGTGAGAGTGAATGACAGTCAAAAACAATTAAACTGGTGGGATAGGGAGGGTGGGAGGGAGGGAGACGCAAGAGGGAAGACATATGGGAACATATGTTTATGTATGACTGATTCACTTTGTTATAAAGCAGAAACTAACACACCATTGTAAAGCAATTATACCCCAATAAAGATGTTAAAAAAAAAACAATTAAACTGACAGATTAGAGAAATATTTTTGCTCAGTAAGTTCAAAGAAGTTGTTAAATTAGTGACTGTGATAAAGAGTAATGGGAATTCTCGACAATATTCATGGAAGAACTCTTTGATGTTAAATTACATTTAAGCTGAAGTCAAAAATGACAAAGCAACCACCGCTGCAAAGAGCTGTTTGTTTATGTTCCAAGAAGAAGAAACAGCATTTACAACATCTTAACATGGGAAATAATTTGGTATATTGGAAAAGGTGACCAAAGGTCTGGGTGGCCAATTAAGTTTAAATAGGATAAAATGACAGAGTAACTTTGGAGAAGTAATCAAGGGCCAGGTCACAAAAAAACATGTAACACAGTTTGGTATACAACAGGAGCTTATAAACATAGAGTAAATGAACAAAAATATCCAAAGTGAGTGGTCAGTGTAACCAAAAAAGGGTGATTTGGAGATGTAATAAAACAACAGGCCCCTACCAAATATCCTAGAGCAGATCTCAATGTCTACACAAGGAAGGATGGAGACATAGTACTAAGCCCAACATCATCCAGGGCCCATGACATTGGAGGCACTCAACAATGTCAATCATTATTCTTTCCTTCCATACTCCATCCATATATACTCGACTCTGCCCATTTTTACCCTTCACAGTTAGATGGTATATTTCTCTATAGACATACTTCTTAGTAGAAAACAAAGAAACAATTATTATTTTCCTACGAAAGCACAATATCCTTAAAGAAAAAGACTAAACTAACACTTAAGCCTTATCAGATCCTCCCTGTTAATTTAAACTAATAAGCACTGAATACCTATTAGGTGCAAAAGATATTGCTGTCTGCTACAGGAGTTGTAAAGGTCCACAAGTCACTGTCTCTGTTTTCAAGGAATTGATCATATAACCTACCTCCTCAGAAGGCCAAAATTCTACTTCCAATAAATGTACAAATGCATGGGAGTCCAATAAAGACTTGTCAAATGACAACTGAATGGATGGGTGTATAATGCAATTTGGAGATATAATGAAACCATAGGCCCCTGCCAAATATCTCAGAACAGACCTCAATGTCTGACCAAAGGAAGGTTTCTACTAAATGTTAGATGAGAGAATAATATATAAACTATGCCTTCCCTCCCCAAACACACACACTATTCATAGGGTAATGTTAGTATAGTACGTGTGCTCATAACTTCTGACAATTTAATTTTCAAATTATGTGTCCAAGTCAATTTTCTTTTTTAAAAATTGCATATAAGAAGAATTTAGGTGGAGTAATGATACTAATTATTGAATGATAGCTCTATGAGGCTAATAACAATTGATGTCATTTAATTTATCAAACAAGCAATAAATCAAAACACACTGACCGGAAGCACAATGTATCTGATTTCTTCACTGAGACTCAATAATTCTATTTACATGTGAAAAATAATACATAAAGAAAATTGGAATTTTAAGATTTCCCTCTACAAGTTCTCTTTAAAAGACAATTCTGTTCACGTAGCTGTAATTTTGCCAATATCAACAGTTCCAATAGCATTTTTTGGAAGGGTGATTTTGGCACAGCTTGGTTTAGACTAAGTAAGTACTGTATGATGTTTATACATTATAAAATAGGCATGTTTCTCAGGGACGTAAACCTGGGCTGTGAGATGTCATTAAGTATTTGTTGATAGAGAAATCAACACTGTAATTAATTAGATCTGGTAGAACCATCAGCTGGCTCACCTGCCCCCACAAAACTGGTTCCAAGAATCTCTCTCTTAGTCAAATCCTGTTCTTGTTCATTATTTCCTTTCAGCTGAGCAGAGATAGAAGTCAGGAGCCCTTAACCTTAAACCAGTATGCGTATCAACATGATGGTTATGCTTTGGGGGGATAGTTTAGAACTGAAAAATCTATCCCCTTCCTTTGAAGTCTGTAAGAGATGGCAGCTTTGCATTAAATGCTTTATCTTCTTGCATCCTCACAACAGTCATGAGACTTAGACTGAACACAAAATCATGTGCTATTTTTCAGATGAGGATGAAGGTCTGAACGGCCTGGTAGTTAGTAACTAGCAGATTGGTCTAGAGGGCTTACAGAATAGATTTTGAGAATCTTTATTTTCACACACTTCACCCTTGGTGTCATCAGTTCTTTATTTTCCCAATTGCACAGCTTCAAGCAGAGATCTGTTTTTATTCCTTCTGAGGGAGGACCTCTCTGCCATCACTTAATTATAAATCTTGCACGTGATCCAATTTCAAAAGACTGGCAAACTGTAGTCATTTTTAAACCCAGTGGCAGACATTATCATAGAAATCTTTATGAGTGATGAAGAAAGAAACTATTAAAAGGAGAAAGTGGAGAGAAAAACTAAAGTGAAAAAAGGCTCATATCATCCCCAAGAAAAATGCCTCAGTTATTACATAAAAAAGAGGCAGTTTGCTGCTGGCACAAAGAATATGGGAGGGATACTAAGGCAATTAGTGAAAAGAAATATTAGAATTTCCAGGACAGGTGGCTAGGCATACGTTTAAAATAGTAAGGGAAAAATTCTTCTTTCACTTTTGTAAGAGGGAATATCACTGAAATATCTTAATAGCATGTATATATATTTTATTTGTTAATTTTTCAATTTTAAAAACAGTATCCCAAAATGATTTAAATTACTTGAAATAAAGGGAAGAAAGTCACTTATATTTTCATCTCCTAAACATAGCTGTTTTCACGTCCATATGTCTTTCTTGTCTTTATATATAAACATACATTGTTTAATATAACACTCTTCAAAAAGGTCATAGAAGGTCCCCTCTCGGCATTTTCGTTAAAATCAAATGTAGTAGTTGTTTGTATCAATTTAGCCTGTGGTATGTTTTGTGTCGGAAAGTAACACATTAAATGAGTGTTTAAAACCGAAAGAAAAAAAAAAGGTCATAGAATACTTGTATGGTCTATGCTTCAGAAAGTTCAGTTAAATAATGAATTAAGTTGTTCATCTTGTCTCCATTAGATTCACTTACTTTACTACTCACCCAGTATTTTATCCATGGTGGAAAAAAAATGAAGTTCCTTATATTGAATAGGAGGGAGGGGGGGACGAGTACCAACTGGCATTCTATCAGGGTGGCTTCTGGATGATTGTCCACTGAGCCTAGGAGGAAGCTAACCAATTCTGAGTACTTACCATGAGTTAGGAATTGAGCTAAGAAAAATGTTCAAGCAGGTATACATGTATGCATAATTTCACATACTTCTGGACAGATATGTACTATTAATCCTATTTAGTCATAGTAAACTATATTCTTGAATGATACATGATAATGATAAATATTTCCTTTATGAAAATAAAGTCTCAAAACTAACTTATTTTAGGACAAAGAATTTGATTTGAGGAAGCATGAGACTGTCTTGGGAGGACATCTCCTCTACTAAAACAAACCCAATTTTAAGAAAAAAAGAAACACTAGTAATAACCTCATCATTGATGTTCTGTCTTGTACATGATTCTTAACCTCTCTATAGCTCTGTCCTTAAACAGAACAAGTCTTGCCTCTTAAGGCATTATCTGCCCCATACAGTGCCAATGGCTTCCTCAAAATTTTGAGTCCCCTTTGACATTATAGAGATGGGAGTGCCTTGCCTGCCATGAGCCTACACCAGATCTGTGTGATTTCTCCCACTTGGGAGCTCTTTGACCTTCTATTTTTTCCGAGGATATAACCAATGCACCTGGGAACACCAGTACTTTGCCTCCAGGTTTGCTTGAGGTTGGGATTCTTGTTCTAGGAGGATGGCTGGTAAGGGTGCTTTAAGGTACCAATGCTGAATTTGCTTCATGGAATCACAAGACATTGGACCATCATAAGAGTACTGACCTGCTGATAATCTTCTCACAATATACCTGTAAATAAATCCCAAAGAATTCAACAAAAAGAAAAAAATCACACACAAAGTGCCTGGAAGATTAACTAACTTAATGTCTATCAAATGTTCGGATCTGAATACAAGCTAAGAATAAGTGTAATGAAATAAGCAGAAGTGTTCTAAAAAGTTAAGTACAAAAAGAAAAATGCTTTTAAAAAGCTAAATGAATGAAATTCAAAGAAAAAAATAGCAAATAAGTGTAATAGCTATGTCAAAGAGTTATTTTTCATAATGAATAAATATGTAGATCAAAGTTTAAGGGGAAAATCAGCAAGTTCAGTAGACAAATGGTAAGGATCACAGGGGCTTCATAAAATAGGAAATATCAATGATAATAATATTGAACACTACACATTGATTTAAAGATGCCAAGGTAAAAGTAATAGAAGTTTGTCTCTCAAATTGCATCTATTGGAAAAATGGCAATTCTCAGTGCTGGCAAGTATGAAGTAACAAGGGCATTTTAATACACTATAGGTAGACTAAGAGTCAACAGATTTGATAAATAGAGTTTAATGTGGGAAATATATATATGTTTAAAGAGATCCACATCAATAATTTTTATAGAACAAAAACCTGAAATGTTGAAAAAATATGAAAATAACTAGAGTACTTTCACGTATTAATATCATGCAGCCTTTAAAATGGTGTTTACAGTGACCTGTCAGTCACTTGATTTTACTTTTTTATGCAATGTTAGCTGATAGACACAGAATATAGTTGTGAATAACATGCATAAAATTTAGACAGAAATGTCTTAGAATATATTTTGAAATGGATATTTTTACATCATGTGTTCTTAAACTTGAGTGAAACTAAGAAACTTGTCTAAAGTGCCTATTCCTGGTCTACAGTCCTAAAATTTCTGATTCAATGAATCTGAAGAGGAGGCACAAAAAGAATTTGTGATTTTTTTCTTTTGGCACTGAGATATCATTTTTCCAGTTTTATTGGCATATCACTGACATACAACACTGTGTAATTTATGGTGTACAGCATAATGACTTGACTTACATATATTGTGAAATAATTACCAAAATAACTTTAGTTTACATCCATCATCTCATATAGACACACACAAAGTTCAAAGCAAAATTTTCCTTATGATGAGAACTGTTAGGATCTACTCTCTTAACAATTTTCAAATATTTCATACAGTAGTGCTAACTATATTTCATCATGTTGTACAGTAAATCTCTAGTACTTGTCTATCTTACAACTGGAAGTTTGTACCTTCTGACCACATTCATGCAATTTCCTCTCCCCCCATTCCCTGCCTATTGTAACCACAAATCTGATTACTTTTTCTAGGAATTTTGTTTGTTTTGTAGTTTTCACATATAAATGAGATTATACAGTATTGTCTTTCTCTATATGATTTATTTCACTTAGCATAATGCCCTCAAGTTTCACCCATGTTGTTGCAAATAGCAGGATTTCCTTCTTTTTATGTTTTAATAATATTCCATTCTATATATATTCACTACAACTTTATCCTTTCATCTGTTGATGGACACTTAGGTTGTTTTCATGACTCAGTTATTGTAAATAATGCTGCTAATGAACATGGCGGTGCAGATATCTCTTTGACATGGTGTTTATGTCTCCTTTGGATATATTCCCTGAAGTAGAATTGCTAAATCATATGGCAGTTCTATTTTTCTTTTTTTTTAAACTTTTTGAGGAAGTTCCATACTGTTTTTCATAATGACTATACCAATTTACAATTCCACCAACAGTTCTCAAGAATTTCCTTTTTTCCATATCCCTGCCAGCATTTGTATTGCTTGTCTTTTTGATAATGGGCATTGTAACAAGTGTGAGGTTATGTCTCATGGTTTTAATCTGCATTTTACTAACGATTTGCTGTGTTGAGCATTTTTTCATGTATCTTTTGGCCATCTCTATATCTTCGTTGGAAAAAATGTCTATTCAGCTCCTTTGCCCTTGTTTTTTTTTTTTTTTTTTTTTGCGGTACGCGGGCCTCTCACTGTTGTGGCCTCTCCCGTTGCAGAGCACAGGCTCCAGACATGCAAGCTAGCGGCCATGGCTCACAGGCCCAGCTGCTCCGTGGTGTGTGGGATCTTCCTGGATCAGGGCACGAACCCATGTCCCCTGCATTGGCAGGCGGACTCTCAACCATTGTGCCACCAGGGAAGCCCCTCTCTTAGCTTTTGCTTGTCTGTAAAGGTTTTAATTTCTCTGTCGAATCTGAATGAGATCCTTGCTGGGTAGAGTAATCTTGGTTGTAGGTTTTTCCCTTTTATCACTTTAAATATGTGCTCACACTCCCTTCTGGCTTGCAGAGTTTCTGCTGAAAGATCAGCTGTTAACCTTATGGAGATTCCTTTGTATGTTATTTGTTGCTTTTCCTTTGTGTCTTTTAATATTTTTTCTTTCTATTTGATTAATATGTGTCTTGGTGTGTTTCTCCTTGGATTTATCCTGTATGGGCCTCTGTGCCCTTCCTGGATTGATTATTTCCTGTCCAATGTTAGGGAAGTTTTCAAGTATAATTTCTTCAAATGTTTTCTCAGTCCCTTTCTTTTTCTCTTCTTCTTCTGGGACCCCTATAATTCGAATGTTGGTGAATTTAATGTTTTCCCAGAAGTCTCTGAGACTGTCCTCAATCCTTTTCATTCTTTTTTTCTTTATTCTGCTCTGTAGTAGTTATTTCCACTCCTTTATCTTCCAGGTCACTTATCCGTTCTTCTGCCTCAGTTATTCTGCTAATAATTCCTTCTAGAGAATTTTTAACTTCATTTATTGTGCTGTTCATCATTGTTTGTTTGCTCTTTAGTTCTTCTAGGTCCTTGTTAAATGTTTCTTGTATTTTCTTCATTCTGTTTCCATGATTTTGGATCATCTTTACTCTCATTCCTCTGAATTCTTTTTCAGGTAAACTGCCTATTTCCTCTTCATTTGTTTGGTGTGGTGAGTTTTTACCTTGCTCCTTCATCTGCTTTGTATTTCTCTGTCTTCTCATTTTGCTTAACTTACTCTGTTTTGGTCTCTTTTTCGCAGGCTGCAGGTTCTTTGTTCCCATTATTTTTCGTGTCTACTCCCAGTGGCTAAGCTTGGTTCAGTGGGTTGTGTCAGCTTCCTGGTGGAGGGGACTGATGACTGTGTTCTGGTGGATGAGCCTGGAACTTTTTTTTCTGGTGGGCAGGACCGTGTCTGGTGGTGTGTTTTGAGGTGTCTGTGAGCTTAGTATGATTTTAGGCAACCTCTCTGCTAATGGGTAGGGTTGTGTTCCTGTTTTGCTAGTGGGGTGTTCTGCACTGCAACTTGCTCGTCATTGAGTGGAGCTGGGTCTTAGTGTTGCGATGGAGATCTCTGTGAGGGCTCTTGCCAGTTGATATTATGTGGGGCCCGGAGGTCTCTTGTGATCCAATGTCCTGAATTCGGCTCTCGCACCTCATTGGCTCAGGCCTGACACCCAGCTGGAGCAACAAGACCCTGTCAGCCACACAGCTTTTGGGAAGTCTGAGGTCTTCTGCCACCGTTCACTAGATGTTCTGTAGGATTTCTTCCACATATAGATGTATTTTTTTTTTGTTTTATATTCCATATATATGTGTTAGCATACGGTATTTGTTATTCTTTTTCTGACTTATTTCACTCTGTATGACAGACTCTAGGTCCATCCACCTCACTACAAATAACTCAATTTTGTTTCTTTTTATGGCTGAGTAATATTCCATTTTATATATGTGTCACATCTCCTTTATCCATTCATCTGTTGATGGGCCCTTAAGTTGCTTCCATGTTCTGGCTATTGTAAATAGAGCTGCAATGAACATTTTGGTACATGACTCTTTTTGAATTATGGTTTTCTCAGGGTATATGCTCAGCAGTGGGATTGCTGGGTCATATGGTAGTTCTATTTTTAATTTTTAAAGGAACCTCCATACTGTTCTCCATAGTGGCTGTATCATTTACATTCCCACCAACAGTGCAAGAGGGTTCCCTTTTCTCCATACCCTCTCCAGCATTTATTGTTCATAGATTTTTTGATGATGTCATTCTGACTGGTGTGAGATGATATCTCATTGTAGTTTTGATTCACATTTCTCTAATGATTAATGACGTTGAGCATACTTTCATGTGTTTGTTGTTAATCTGTATATCTTCTTTGGAGAAATGTCTGTTTAGGTCTTCTGCCCATTTTTGGATTGGGTTGTTTGTTTTTTTGATATTGAACTCCATGAGCTGCTTGCAAATTTTTGTTGTATTTTTAATGTGTTTGTGGAGAGGAAGGTGATCTCCACATCTTACTCCTCTGCCAGCTAGAAAGTCCTCTCCTACTGAGTCTTCTCAGTCTTTTCTTTATTCCCTTTTTTTTTCCTTTCTGTGTTTCATTCCATTTGAATAGTCCAGAAGGTCTCTATTTTAAAGAGAGATCCAAGTACCTGACAGGTTTCCTAGGGAAAAGCTGCACATCCCAACATCAGATGTGGTGCACAGTGAGTGCATTAGAGTCTCAGGAGAGTTGCAGTCAAGGATTCAGGGCCCTTTGTGTATATGTTTATACAGTCATCCCTTACAGTTGGTGCTGCAAGCCTGCATCGGTTCTGACTTTGTGGTTTCCCTGTACGAGTAAAATCTTCAAAAGAGTAGGGACACCCCCTCCTCTTACTGAAATAGTGGAATAGTATCCCAAGTGTCTATCTATAGACCTGGTATGTCTTTTAAGAAATATCTTCATTTATTGTCTCCCAGACACTGCTGATCAATGGCATTTTGAGGCTCAAGAACCTATTAAGGATTTCTACCTTCTGATGCTTGTTCAATTGGATCAAAATCTAGGAAAAGAATATTGAAGCATAATTTCTTGGCAACCGCCTAATTCCCAACAATATTGTGTAACAAACAGTACTAAACTGTTCAGTACACTTGAGGATCTAAATAATATTGATGATGAGGCAATGGTCGAGTCTCTGTGGTCAGGGTGTTTGAAGTTTTGTACAGTTGTTTGAGGTCAAAGAAATAAGTAAGCCAGAATATTAAGTATTTCAAAGAAGAAGCACCAAAACAAGTCAGCAACATCCTAATGAGCTTTAACCTCATAGTTGGAATTGTCTACTGTCTATTCTATTTTCTATTTTCTAAATGGATGTTTCCCAATGCCTTGATTCTCTTAAGTGTATGGGCATAGGAGTCTTGAGGTAGAAGGATAAGCAAACAAGTTATTTATAAGTGATTTAATAGAAAAGATTGTATAAGGAATCAAAATAGGTTCTTTTGGATTCAATTTTGACAACTTTTAATCTTTTAACCATTTAGTTAGGTCTTCCTAAGAAGAAGTATTTTGCAGAAATATAGATTCATTGCCTCTTTAGAAATTGACAACAATTTGAATATGGGTTACTATAAATTAGATATATAGAGAGATCAAGTTTAATAAAAACGTTATTAATGTGAGTAGAAAGGTGTTAATGTTTACTCTTATGGTATTGGTTTATAGTAGAGATGTATTACAAACAATATCTAAGATCATAAGATATGATAATTCTTTAAAGGTCACTTTGGCCAATTCCTAAATTAAAAATAAAAAGGTAGGAGGAGCAAGCTTCAGAATATAGTGGCTAAGGCTATTGCCTAAAACCACACAACTATTTGGTAGATAAACTAAATTTTGAACAGAGAGCTTCTGATCTCTAATTGAACGATCTTTCCACAAGCCTAAGATAGTGTTGCTCCAAAGTTTAACTTGTATTTAAAGTTTGTTGTTCTTATAAATTTGGGTTCTTTTATTTTATTTATTTATTATTTTTTGCGGTACACGGGACTCTCACTGTTGTGGCCTCTCCCGTTGAGGAGCACAGGCTCCAGACGTGTAGGCTCAGTGGCCATGGCTCAAGGGCCCAGCCGCTCCGCGGCATGTGAGATCTTCCCGGACCGGGGCACAAACCCGTGTCCCCTGCATTAGCAGGCGGACTCTCAACCACTGTGCCACCAGGGAAGCCTGGTTCTTTTATTGATTTTTTCTGTCCCCCCCCTTTTTTCATTCTAAGTTTCTCCCTTACATGTTGAAAGGGTTATAAAATAGATAATTATCCAATCTGGTATAAATCACAGAGCAATTTGATAGCGTGAGCATGTTGCATATATGTTATGCTCAAATTCTTAATAAAAATTGTTAGCCTATAAGATGGCTTCTCTCTTCTTGCTTCTGCCTTCAGCCACTTATCCTTGTTAGCCTTGAATTTACACTAGATTCAATTTTACAAGGTCTAGATATTATTGTCTGACATTACCTCCATCCAGGCTTAGTCATTCCCCAGCTTCTGCTGCAGGGCCATCTTAGCTTACCAAGGCCTTTCTCAAGGCACATCTGCTGGTGTCAGCTCAGTGACCATGCCTCACAATGTTTGACCATGCTCCATACCTGAGTTAACTTTGATATGATGGTGCCCTAGGTTGGTATAAATTCTTGGCCTCTCCTCCAATATTATAGGGATAGCTATTGTCTATGACTGGTTTGATAAAGTTAATTCTGAACATTAATATTAGCAAGTGTTAAGAAACATAATTGCCTAACATGTAAGTTATGTCTTCAGTCTTGCCTTTGAGAGAAATAAAGGTAATAACTGGTCTCCATCTGTTGAATCCATTCCCTTACTTCTAAGTTGCATCAGAACCCAAGTAGAGAAGATAGATGCTCTTTTTTGTCACCCCTCAACCAAAACAAAATATCAGGAATATTCTTAGGCATTTCATCTGTATTTCCATATTATGATAATCTATTTTCCCATCTCCTATAGCAAAAGAAAACCTATAACACTGTATCTATTCAGTTATCTTACTTTAAAAAATATTTACTAATTTGATAGGCAAAATAATATGAACTGTGCTTACAAATCTTGTATTACTTGTCAATATTCTATCATGCCTTGAATTTTAAGGAGTCTTTTTATAATACAGTGAAAGCTCCAGTTATTTATATCTAGTGAAAAGTCATGCTACTCATTGTATGTTTCAAACAGAGATTCCCCAAATGGTAACCTAAGTATCTGGAGCTCAAACATGTTTTTGCATTACCTGTATTCAGATTTCTTCCTTCCCAGTAGACACACTTTGTAAATAATTCATAAACCATGTTTATAATTTTCTGTCAATTAATAATGCAATACCTAAAGCACAGAAAAATTGTCTGTAAGTGATTTACTGGTGATGGATCATTGTAGGATAATTTGGTGCATGTAAAATGCATATAGAAATCTCAAACATTTTAAAAACTAAACGAAATAATGCCATTTGCAGCAACATGGATGGACCTACAGATGATCATACTAAGTGAAGTAACTCAGACAGAGAAAGACAAATATCATATGATATCACTCATATGTGGAATCTATTTTTTTAAATGATACAAATGAACTTATTTACAAAACATAAACAGACTTATAGATATCAAAAACAAACTTATGGTTACCAAAGGGGAAATATTTGCGGGGAGGGATAAATCAGGAACTTGGGATGAATATCCACACACTATTATATGTAACATAGATAACCAGCACAGGGATATAGCACAGGGAACTCTACTCAATATTCTGTGATAACCTATATGAGAAAAGAATCTGAAAAAGAATGAATGTGTGCATATGTACAACTGAATCACTTTGCTGTGCACCTGAAACTAACACAACATGGCAAATCAACCATACTCCAATAAAAGTTAAAAATAAGTACATAAATCTCAACTCTGAACTCTGGGTAATGTGAGAGTAAAATCATGTCTTTGGGTGTTTTCAAGTCTAACATGTAAAGAACAACAAAAAATGATAACTTACAGTCACATTTCAATTGCTAAACTTCATAAATATGTTTATATCTGTTATTTGTTAGTTACACTATGTTGAACATTTTCTTAGGAGAAGTAAAGGCAATTCTTATAATTTGAGAATTGTAAGAAAATTACCTAAATTTAGAAAAAGAGATGTGAAAATAGTAACATAATAACCATAAAACAAAATTCAAGATCTCATTGTTTCAAAACTGGACTCACAAAAATATACAACCACAGAACATTAGAAATTGTTAGATTTTAACCCTCCATTTGAGCTTTTACTTCCCTATTTTGTTAAGTGATCCCATAGATGACCTGAGTGAGTTTTACTTCTCATATTACCTGCCCATTCATAATTTCCAGCCTGTAGATTTCATCACCAGTGATGAACAGATGTATGGATATTGGCACAGTGTAAAGAGAGATACATTGGACCATCTATAATAGATTGCTTACAGAATGGCTAAAATGATTCCCCTTCCTGTATCCATGCCCTGTCACAAAGGAACATCTATTTCCACTCCTCTAAAACCCAGGTTAGCTTTGTAACTTGCTCTGGCAAGAGAATGCAGTGAAAGCATCAATGTGGATCAAGGGGACTTGAGTGCATCTACTCTCGTCCTGCTTTCTCTTATATCCTTGTCATTAGCATGTGAAGACATCTATCCTAACATGCTAGAGCATGCAGTGTCATATGAAGCAGGGACAGTTATTCTACTGAGATGCCCCAGCAAAACTGGTAGCTGATCACAGCTTCACAAATGAGCCTAACAGACTGGAAAAGTCACCCAGCCAAGCCCAGTCCAAATTACCAATCTGCAGAATTGTGAGCCAGTGGTTGTTTTGTTAAGCCATAACTTTTAGGAGAGTTTATTATGCAGCAGATGCTAACAGATACTCAGTCTTTTTAGCAGTAGTAAAAAATGTTGCTGTTTGCTATAGGTTATTGACCACCCTGCAACACACAAGGCTCTGTCCAGTTAAAAGCCTAAAAAGAGGAACATTGCCTTTCTAAGGTATCAGCAGGAGCTCAGATTGACATCTTACACTGGTGCCACTTAAAATACAAAAGATGCTTGTTTCTGGTTACAAGCAAAGGATAACCTGTTCCAGCCAGGTCATTCTGTGGTAGGATTAAGGAGCAGAGCCAGTGATAAGAAAATCTCTTTGTAGCCAAGGGCAAAAACAGCAATGACTTATAATGATGGAAAGATTTCTTTGAAATTAATCTCCAGAGTACCATGTTCCATCAGCCAATACCAATATGGAAGATCAGGTGAGAAGTAGTCTAGTTACTCAAACGAAGTGACCATTTAGAAAGCTTGATGCGTGTTGCCAGGAGGATGAGGGACATAGCAAATGGCACTTGACACTTGCTTTGAGAAGTCTTTTCTGCCAGCAGCATAGAGGAGACATGGGGTACATTGAGAACAGCCTGTGACAAGAAAGTATAGCAAGGCATTTCAAGTTGGGACATATGGGCACCCTGTGGAAGGGAGGTAGACAGAGTGGTCTAGAGGAATTCATCCAAGAAAGCAGACTGGATGGGTAAGGTGACCCAACAATGGAAAGGATGGTGGGAAGAGAGGGTTTGAAAGTTAAGAAGTAAGTGGCTGAAATGAGTCATTACCTAGACCAAGAAAACTGGAACTGAGAGAAATTATATAGGCACTTCAAATAACTACTCCCTCTCAAATAAAACAGCACAAAAGAAGGGAATTAGCCACATAAAAAGAACACCTGGGCCAAATTAAAAATTTTAAATCCATAAAAGATTTTTCTCTCCCTTAACTCTTGTACCTTTATTTATTCCTACCCAGAAAGAACTCAAAACAGCAGTGACGAGTTGGAGGAGAAAATGAATGAAAAAGAGAGGGAAAAAAAATAGTTCCTTCCTCATCTCAAGTTTTCTGATTTAAGTTAGGGTTCCCTAAGCTTTTTAAAATTGAATAATATGTGGTTTGATAGTATATTGAGGAGGACTGCCTTTAATAAACTCTTTTTAATTACTTGAATTTAACCAGATAACTTATTTTTAACTTTAGTATCATCCAAGTTTGGGGAAAAACAACTCAGGTAAGGTGCTTTGGAAAGACATTGGTCAGAAAGAATAAAGTGGTACAAGTGTAGCTCATGCAATAAATAAGTTTTACATATACATAAGTAGAGTTTAGTTCTAATTCCCTTTAGAAGGTACATATTTAATAGTTATAATAAAATTACCTTAAAGGAGGAAATGATTTTATTTAACCAGAAAAAGAGATGACTGATTATAAGTCCAAGTGTTCAAAATGAAAAAAATAAGTGATAGACATTTCTTCCCATAATTCCTAGCTAGTTGGTATATCATTTATTCCCATGCACTTAAAAGTATTTTGTGGCAAATTAGTATTGCTGTTGTTTCCATTCCTGTGATATTTGTACACCAAGAGTGCATCCCATTTGGACCTCCCTTCTTCTTGGTAATTTTCACATATTTTCTTTCCAACCAATTATTCAATCAGCTGCCATTCATTGTCCATCTACCGAGCAAAATCATGTGATTGATGTTAGAGAGAAAAAGCAAAAGTCACAGCCCCAACCCCCACTAAAAATTTATAACATATTACAGAAAATAAAACAACAGACAAATACATTCAGATAATTAAGATCAGTATGCAATATATGAAAACACAATAGAGGGGACTTTTCTTAGCTAAATATTTAAAGATGAACAGAAATGTTCTAGGCAGAGAACCAGGAAAGGGAGTCCTCCTAATAGGAAGGATGTTGGATGTAAAGACATAAGGACATGAAACCAACATGGTGCATTCAGGGAACACCAGGTGTCTCAACTGGCTGCAGAGAAGGGCATTTGGGTCCAAGATATAAATAAAGGGAATAAAGAGATAAGAGCCAAACATTCAACAGCCTTATTCTGAAGGCAGTGAGGAACCCAGCAATGGGAAGATTGACTTTCATGTTTACAGTTTAATGAGTAAATGTTCAATTGAATCTCAAAGTCATTTCCTAACACCAGCCTCACAGCCTTATGCTCCATGCTCTGAGGGGTCTGTGGTTTGTGTAAGTCTACCTTTTCCCTAAGGTATGGGCTGTCTGGCTGTCACCATTGTCCATTCCTTGGAAATATGATTAATAATTTTACAGAAGAGAATGAAAGAAAATAGCTATGAGTTTGGCAATTGTCTGCCCTTTTTCCATTTCCCTCTGTTTTTTTTTATAACGCTCTGGGGACACTTTTTTTTTTTTTAAGATAGTAGAAAAGATTTAGTGGAAAAGGAGAGAAAACAGACTAATTGAAGAGGAGATGAAAAAGATAGCAAAAAATACCAACCTAAGATTAAGATAAAAGAGTTAAGGCTGAGAAACGAGAAGAAAAATAAGCTAGAAAGACGTGAGAGAGTAACTGAGATTTGGTTAAGTAATTAGTGCAACATTTGGGGCCAGGTGGCTGACAGAAAGAAAATAATAAATAAAACAAGCAAAAGAAGGATTAATAAAGAAGTATAAATAAAATGGTGATAAAGAACATTTTATTACAATACATTATTGATTTATATTGCATTATTTAATACTTGACCAATAACACTTAGATACCAACTCTGGATGTTATAGCCATAACATAAATGAGAAATTGGAGAACTTATTTATTTATTTTTGTATCTGCAAAGAGCAAATGAACACTGAGGTGAATAGTATCTACAGAGGTGCACAAGTGGTCAGTGCTTTTACAGAAAACCTCTGTTTCCTTAATGCCTCCTTTACAGTGACATGCCTGGGCTTTTCAGTAAATGTTTGTGATTGGGAATAAAGTGATGAATAGGAAGCCACAAAGTAAATCAATAGGAAATATGTAAATAGAACTCTTAGCTCATGATGTGCATTTTTAATCATAGCTCTACAAAGCTGTTCTCACATGTATAAAAAGCAGTAAAATCACAAGGGAGACTCCTTCCTGCTTCCTCATGATTCAGTACTTTAATCCAGGGTAGGACTTCTCAAACATAGCCCTGCTGACATTTGAGTCCAGATAACTCTTTGTTTGTGGAGGTGTCCTGTGCATTGTAGCATGTTCTAACAGCATTCTTGATCTCTACTTACTAGATGCCAGTAGCATTACAACCAGAAAATATCTCCAGGTATTGCCAAATGTCCTGTGAGGGGTAAAGTCACCCCCCTGTTGAAAAGCAGTGGTCTAGTAGAAATGGCCATAGTTCAGGCTAAGGCAGAAAATAGATCTGGTCCCATAACTAACTTTGCAACTTGAAGCAAACCATTGTTGTTTCACTTCATTCATTCATTTGTCTAGAGACAAAGATTCTCTCATTGGGCAAATTCTACTCATATTTCCCTGAACTCTTTTTTCAACTAGTCTTGACTTTTGGACTTCCGTTATCCTCTCTGCATTGTCCACTTTTAGCAAGAATCCTGATTAGTCAGTTTAACCAGAACTCCCACACTCAATATCTAATTATCTTCAATATCTGATTGGGTTTCTCACCTCCACATCCCTAGATGAAGTCTGATCACCCTGCATGCCTTCAGCAAGAATCCTGTTAGATCAGTTAAACCAGAATCCTCCTTACTCCTGAGGTTTCCTCTAACTAATTTTCCATCCACTGACCTCCACCCTAATCCTTGGCCATAAATTCCGACTTGCACATGCTGTATTCAGAGTTGAGTCCAAACTCTCTCCATCACTGTAAAATTCCAACACAATGGTCCCTATTCCTATCATGATGGTCCTCCCTTGAATAAAGTCTTTCAAACTATGCTTTAACAAGTGCCACTGAATAATTTTTCTTTGACACTATTTCCTTTTTAACTGAACAAGATGCACTAGGTGTGAGCCTAACAAAAGAGGAAGTAATGATAAGAGGATTGCCAAAGCAACTCAAGTTTGGAAAGATGTTTGTAGCAGTCATTGATGCAGAGAGTTGGTGAAGACCAGAATCATGGATAGGAATCAAAGTTATACCTGGGGGAATGATGGTCATTATCAAGAGCAAAGAGGCTACTATGGAAGTTGAAGAATGAGGAGGAATACTGACGGCAGTAGGGTCAATAGCCGAGTGAAATTGATTCAATGAAGAAGAGTGGAGAATGGATATGAAGCAAGTAGAACTAAGGCTGAAGGACTGCACATGTGGCTGGAGCTGCCTGCATATGCAGGACTTTGGGCCTGTTCTGAAACTTGGCATGGGACAATGAGTGACATACAGATTAGAGAATGCTCACCCATAATGTCTCATCATACTTGCATTTCATGTTTCATTTCAGAAATCATTTGTTAAACTTAAAGCACTGGCCTGGATACTTTTTTAATCATTTATTTAATATTCCCAACATTTGCTTTCCTTACTTGCAAAAATTGAGATAATACCTTTTGAATAATCTGATGTATATGAAATGAACTACAACAGAACTTGACTTGCGGAATGTTCTTAATAAAAGCTACATTACCTCATTTTTTTCTCTTTTCTTGGGAAACACAAAGATAAATAAAACACAATGCTTTCTTCCAGTAAAGAAAGGGTGGGAATAGTGGAAAGAAATAGTTGAATGATTTCATAGCATACCATGCATACAAGGTCTCTTTCAGTATTCAGAAACTTCTATGAAGTAAATATTATTACCTGCTTTTAATGGACAAGGAAAATGAGACTCAGAGAAAATAAGTTACTTAATACTCATATGAAAAATTAAGTGATCTAAAAGTCACACGTAGATGGGTCACCCCAGAGTCCGTGCTCTTTCACTCATACCACACCTCTGCTCTCTAACATCTATCCTGATAGAATCAATTAGGTTAATGTTATTTGTAAAGGATAAGTACACTATAAATTATGAGATGTTATTATAATTTCAAAGTCAGGAGGAGAAAAACACACCTGGCAGTTGGAAAAAAAATGGTAATCTGAATATATCATATCTCAGAATTTTAGAGGAAGTATTTGCTATTCTGTTAGCTTGTGGGAGTAGACAAACAATTCCAAAAATATGAAAAGAAACAGGTATCAAATATTTGGGAAGCCTCCAAATTTTGCAAGGAGGTTGGCAAGCATTTTTAAATGCAGAATCTCATTCCAACGTTGCTAACTGAAGAATGTGGACAAGATTTCAATGGATGAAAATATACATAATGCTAATATTCTTTATTTAAAGTGTGCAAGATAATTTCTGAATCCATAATACTTTCTCTTAAGTATTCAAGCCAGCCATTCCTTCTAATAGACAAAGCAATTACTTATTTCCTATGAATGAGAGAAACATACTTGCATGGACAGGATAAGTTATGCTATTGGATCATGATGAGAAAACAGAAATCTTTCTTCATCACAGTTACTGTAACATGACATTTTCTAAAAACTTCTTTTCTTTTAACTAAGAGCAACCCCCCAAAAAAGAAACAAAAAAAAGATAATCAGTAAGCCCTTCTGCATTGATATATTTGAGGAAGCTCATATATCATAGGATGAGTGGTCTTCCATTGTCTTCGCTGGGAAAAAGGGAAAGTTGGATGAATCTGAGCAGTTGCTTATAATTGTGCTACTTCATATTGCCATATCTTAGTCTTGGACATTTTATCAGTGCCAAGCATTGGAGAAAAATAGTCCTTAATAAGATAGTATTTGAACTAAGGAGCCACAATTTTGTCATTATTACCAGCACAATGGAAAGGCTCACCAGAATCAGCCAGCCAAGCTCTGAAGGGGCTTGAAGTTAATTACATCAACTTAGACAATAAGTTAGTCTTTGTGGTTCCAGTTATCTCTGTGCACAGTTGGCTCTATTTTTTTGTTGTTGTGTAATGTCCCATTAATCACAGTTACATTTGTTCCCTGCCATGTGATTCATCATCCTTTCCCCCTGAAAGGACTTTCATTCTCCAGGACTCAAGATAAACCACTAATTTAAAGTGGCAGTGGCCAACCTTGCCTATCACAGTGGCCTACTGTGAATGAAGAGGGTCAATGGCTGACTTGAGGAGTTTCAGTCGACTCAAATTATCTCCAGTGATTGGGTTCAGGCACTGAGACAGAGATCAGGTGTTACAATTACAGGATGGACTCCTGAAATGGAGCTGGAGGTGCATTTGCCTCTGGAACTGATCCAAGCACCATTCATTTAAAAAAATATGACAAAGTGAAGTATATGGAAAAGGAGCAAATATAATAGAAAAAAACACTGGCTAAGTGTGGGGATAAATGTGTTCTAACTATTGTTTTAAAGAAAAGAAGTATGTTACTATGAACAAGTCATTTCATCACTCTGGGTCTCAATTTCTTAATTCAAAAAAAAGTGATGACCTTAAAGAAGACAGTGTATCTACTTTTTTTTTTCTTTTTCTTTTCCTGAAGTCTGATTTCTTGGATTTGTGTATTGGCATGGGAAGGCCTACTTTTGATCAACTATCAACAAAAGAATCATGTAAAACATTCTGAATTTTTTTCTAAAAATTATTATTTGGTGAATAAATTAATTCCTGCTGTAAATTATAGCTCTTTCCCCTTATCAAATCTGGGGCTTCAGGAAGAGGTAGTAGCTCTAGGCCAGCTGATGTTTATTTTCTTTTCATGTCCTGCTAATCCTAACTTTGCCAAACAATTGCAAATCCCTCTTAACTCTCTGGTTAATTATTTTATGCTGTTTAGCAGACTAAGGAAGAAACAACTTGTATGAGTCCCTCCAAGGTATTTTTTAAGTTTGGTTAAAAGGATTCATCACTTAATACAAATAGCTAAACCCAAAAGGAAATTTCCAGAGATGTGGACTATTGATGGAAATTTTGGAATTGTAAACCAATTATTATTTTACCAAATTAATATTGTACATAAGGATAATCATTTTTATCACATCAATTCTTACTCTTGAGATGAGGCATCACAGAAATATCACCCCTCTGAATCTGTTCCCTGTATTAGTATAATTCATTTACTTATTATGTGCAGACCACCTTGTACTGTCACTATGTTTCTTTTTACCTGTCAGTGAACTTCTTAAAGACAGGGTCTAGATATCACACATTTGAAAATTCAGTTTTCCATAATCCCTAGAGAGAGTACTCAGTAAAGTGATAAATATAATTCACTACCCAGTGCAGTGCTGATCAAGGAATATTTATTTTCCACCTCTGCAGTCCCGCCCTTAGGCCTTATGAAGAGCTCCTAATTGCCACATACATTGGTCTAAAATGTGTTCTGGACCGCACATATATCATTACTAAACTTCAGAACACTTGTGTAAAGCAGCTGCTTCCACCTCCCATTTACAGATGAGAAAATGGAGACATAAAGAGTTTAAATTATGCCTATGAAACTGTATACTGACTAGACAGTGGAGTTAAGAACCACACCCAGGTTATATGTCCCCAATGCCCTTGCACTTTCAATTACTTAGTGCTGGCTAAAGCACATAAACTGGTAGACTTATGATTACTGGGAATCATGGAATTAATGTATGTGAGGCTCTGAGGAAATCTCTTGGCCTGTCTATCTCTTATAGCCAACATGTTAGGTCCCCTAAGTTTTCAAATTAAGAACCAATTAAGATTGTATGGAACATGGGAAACATTTAGACCAAATGAGAATGAGCTGCATGCAGCATCTGTACTTTCATAAAGATCAGTGCTTCTCAACCATGGGCAATTCCATGCCTCACAACATATCTGGAGGTATTTTTTAGTTATCACAGTCGGGGCAATGCTACTGACCATATATTGCATAAAGGCCAACGATTCTGCTAGACACTCTACAATACACAGAACAGCCTGCCTCTACAGTGAATTATTGGCCCAAAATATTAAATTGTGCCAAGATTGAAAAACCCTGATATAGTCAGATAATAATTAATTAAAAAACATAATTGTAAAAGACATTAAGTGCACATTAAGAATAATAACAAAGGCTAGAGATATAACAAATAAAACATAGAGAGAAATATAAGAAATGTACAGATTCATTTGTGGGAAAAAACTATACAACTTTTCTCTAGAACATATTTAGAAAAGAAAAACAGGAAAATACATACAGCTCATTCTAGGATAGCAAAACTTAATCATGTAAATGTGCTAATTCTCCATAAAGTAATCTCTGCAGCCAATGAGATCCCATAAAATTGTGTTCTGAGATGCTGGAACAGCCTGGGACAGAAGTATATGGGGTAGCAAGGTTACTATAGTAAACTAAGAACTGTGGCACCTTGTAGAACATTGTAAAAATTAAAATTTTTCTCTTTGTGAAAAAAGGCTAGCACTGGAAGATTCCAACAGTTTTGAAATTTAAAAGTCTCAGTCATGTAGTGAGGTTGAAAAGTTTGTGTGTGTATATTATGAGAGAGATGATCACGGTTGAAGTAAAAAGATAACTAGGATGCTATTGTAGTGGGATGGGTGAGCAATGGTGGTGCTTGTTCTTGGTTGGTTACAAAGAATATTATAGAAATTGGTTGGCGAAGGGAAGTCTGAAGTTAAAGCTAAGAGCAGTTGCTTTGTGGTGGATATCTATAAATGTAGAGAGAGGAATTATTCAAAAATTACTTAAGTTTTTGACCCACATGCCTTCTAAAGTTTAGAGTTGTTATTTACTGGGATGGGAATAACTGAGACAGAGCAGATTTGCGTGTAGGTGGAAAAGAAGAGCTGGGTTTTGGAAATCTTAAGTTTGAGGTATATATTAGACATTCGATAGATCTCATAGACAGTTAGATAATTGAGTGTGAAGTTCATTGGGAGAAGTCAGGACTTGAAATACACATTTAGGAATCATCAAAGTTAAGGCACATAAAATCATTCAGTTGATGAGGTAACCTAAAGTGAAAGTTGACAACAAAGAACAGGTCTAAGACTAAATACTAAAACATTTCAAACTTTAAAGACCTGAGAAAAGAGTAAAAGATACTGAAAATGAGTGGTCAATGAGATTAGAGGGCAAATTACAAAGACATAAAATCAAAGTGTAAATAGGATATTTTATAGCTTCCAGTTTAACTGATAAAACCATTTTGCTAGCAATTAGACTGTTTCCCAAGAGTGATAGAGTGTTTTAAATAACCTTCAAAAGATAAGTACCACTTTAAAGAGTTTATCATTAAAAATCCACGATATAAACAAAACTTACCCTAAAATTCTAAATATATCTATTTTCATGCATTGGCAATTTTTTTAAAAAAGGAAGCAACCCGTAAGAAAGAGGAATTTACAAATGTGGATAATCTGAATAAATTTTTATAAGTACTTTGATGTAAGTTAACATTATAAGAATATGATAATAGCTAATTATGTTCACACAATGTATTACTTATTGTTTTATTTTAAGTCTACAAAGATATTCATGTCATCAGGCTTAGATAATTCAAACTGTGCTCCACTTAATGGCCCATCTTTGAATAATCTTCTTATATTTCTAGTGTAGCACTCTGTCTACTGCCACAGCAGTTATAAAAGTTTCATGTATCTTACACATTTTATGAAGAAATATTTTCTTAAGGGAGCTATTGCTCACACTTTGAGAAATAACTTTCAAAGATAAACTCACACTTAGGGAATAAATATATACTGAAAGAGCAGAAAACAGTCTGTATGTTGGCCACGAATATTTGACTACATTAACTACTCTAATCTTTCTACTTTGTACAGCTATAAAATTATTTCAGTGAACAACAGTGGTCCTTTTCCCATCCTTCCATCCAAAAATAATTATTACATTATTGATACATGACAAGCACTACTAGTTGTTAATAAAACTGAATAAGACTTACTTTCTGTCTCCAAAAGAAAGACAAGCACACAATGAAAGTACAAAATGGAAAGTGCTAGAATATGGGTAGGCACAAAATGTTTGTTATTAGAGCATAGACAAATTTGGGTAGAGGTAGGGGGATAAGGAACACTCCTTTGAAGATGCGATACCTTAGCAAAAACAGAAAAAAACTAGCTGGAATTAGATAAAGATTATAATGAAGAGAAGAAAACACTGTGCAGAGATAAGGGCAGGTAGAGAGGCTCAGGTGAGAGATAACATGTCTGTACTGTGTTCAAAATATATGAAGGTCAGAAGACAAGATGGCATTCCAAGTGCTGAAGGTACACTTGGACTATTCTACAAGATAGACCATACATTCACCCATAAAAAAAATATCAATAACTTCAGGAGGATTAAAATCACACAGAGCATATTCCTCTACTAAAATGGTATGAAATTAGAGAATACAACAGATAAAAATTTAGGGAATACACAAATGTGTGGAAATTAAACAACACACTCCCACATAAACAAAGGGTCAAAGAAGAAATCACAAGGGAAATTAGAAATTATGTTGAGCTGAATAAAACTGAAAACACAACATATCAAGATTTATGAGCTACATTGAAAGCAGACATTAGATGGAAATATATAGCTATTAATACCTATATTAAGAATGATAACAGGTACCAGTATTAGTTTGCTAGGACTGCCATAAGAAAAAACTATAAACTGGGTAACTCAAACAAGAAAAATTTATTTTCTAACAATTCTGGAGACTATAAATTTGAGATCAAAGTGTTCACATGGTTGCTTTCTTCTGAGACCTCTTTCCTTGGTGTATAGAGGGCTCTCTTCTCCCTGTGTCTTCACGTGGTCTTTTCAATGTACATGTCTGTGTCCAAGTTTCCTCTTCTTCCAAGGACATTAGTCATATTGGTTTAGGGTCCACCCTAATAACCTAATTTTAATTGAAATACATCTTTAAATACTCTATTCACTGGTAGAGTAGGAAGATACTGAGCTAACCTTCTCATTCATACACCAAAATTACAATTACTTACAGAGAAACTATTGATGAGAAAGACTGGAACTTATGAGAAAAGACCTTCTAGAACTAAAGATACAAAGAAGGAACCAAAATGAGACAAATAAGAAGGACAAAGTCACTGTACAGTCAAGGTCCATAACCCAGGGTGGGCAACCCCAAAACGAAAGAATAACTATAATTGCAGAGGTTCTCTCAAAGGAGCCACGGGTCTGAACCATATATTGGGCTCCCCAGGCCAGGGCTTCTGTCTTGGGAAGATGAGCCCCTAGAACATTTGATTTTGAGGGCCAGTGGAGCTTACATTCAGGAAAACCAGAGGGCTGTAGGAAATAGAGGCTCTGCTCTTCAAGGGCACATACAAAATCTCATGCACTCTGGGACCTAAGGAAGAAGCAGTAATTTAAAAGGATCTGGGGTCAGATCCACCTTCTGATCTTGGAGAGTCTCCTGGAGAGGCAGGAGGCAACTGGAGCTCACCCTGGGGACACAGACACTGGGGAAGCCATTTTTGGAAGCTCCTTCTACCATGTGGACACTGGTGCTGGAAAGTGCCATTTTGGAATCCTCTTTCTAGCTTATTAGACTGAGGACCCAGCCCTGCCGCACCTACCAGCCTAGAGGTACCAGTACTATGACACCTCAGGCCAAGCACCTAACAGGGTAGGCACACAGCCCCAGCAACCAGCAGACCATCTTCCTTAAGACCTCCTGAGTGACTTTCCTGGTAGTCCAGTGGTTAAGAATCCACCTTCCAATGCAGGGGACGTGGATTCCATCCCTGGTCAGGGAACTAAGACCCCACATGTGGCGGGATCTTAGTTCTCGTGTGCCACAACTACTGAGACCACGTACCACAACTAGAGGATCCCACGCACCAGAACTACTGAGGCTGTGCTCCACAATGAAGAGCCCGTGAGCCACAATGAAAAGATCCTGCATGCTGCAAATAAGACCCAATGCAGCCAAAAATAAATAAATAAATAAATATTAAAATAAAAGAGACCTTCTGTGCCCCCAGCCACCCTTGGACATTGCCCTGCCCATCAGGGAGACCAGGACCCAGCCCCACACACCACTGTGCAGGTACTAGACCTGGGACCCCCAAGGCCCTGTAGCCAGAGACTCCAGGACCAACCTCCAATGACGAATGAGCAGGCACCAGCCCCAGGATGTGCTGGCCCTCAGCCTCACCCATCACACTTCAATACAAGCTTTGGGACACCACAAACCCCACAACCAGCTGTGTCAGGAACTGGCTCCACACACCACAGGTCTGACACCAGCTCTAGGATCCCAGGGTCCTTCAGCTAGACCCCAGCACCTGGCTCTGCCTGCCAGTTTGCTGGCACTAATCTCAGGACCTGGTTTCACCCACTGGTGGGAGGGCATCATCCTCGAGGTCTCCTGGATCCTGACTCTGCCCACCAGTGAACTAACACTATTTCTGGGGCCCCTCAGGGTTTTTCAGCCAGCTTCCTCATGATCCTGTTCTGCCAACCAGTGGCTGGCAGCCTCCTCACAAGGCAGGACTTGGCAACCAACCAAACCAGGTGCCAGCAACTCCTACCAGACTGCCCACAGTAGTCAGCTCACCACAACAGAAGTACCAATGCAGCCCACATTGAGGGCACTCCTAGAGCATATAGCTCTGGTGACCAGAGAGGAGTGTGCTGTTGAGATGCATAGTACATCTCCTACAAAAAGCCACTTCTCCAAGGTTGGGAAACATAACCAACATACCAGATACATAAAAAAAACCCAGCAAGTTAGGCAATATGAGATGACAGAGGAACATGTTCCAAAATAAGGAACAATATAAAACACCAGAAGAACTAAGTGAAGTGAAGATAGGAAATCTACCCAAGAAAGAGTTCAAGGTAATGATGGAAAGATGATCAAAGAACTCAGGAGAAGAATGGATGAACAGATAGAGAAATTAGAAGTTTTTTAACAAAAAAATTAGAAAATATAAATAACAACCAAACTGAAATGAAGAATACAATAACTGAAATAAAAAGTACACTGGAAGGAAACAACAGTATACTAAATGATGCAGAGGAATGGATCAGCAAGCTAGAAGACAGAGTAGTGGAAATCATTGATATTCTGGGACTGCTATTCCTGATAATGAGCAACAGGTGTTACTTGCCTGTTAGTTTGCACAATGCAGGGTTGCCACCAAAGTACACCATATCATGGTGGAGGCACAACAGAATATAAAGGCTCTAGGATTCCCTGGGTGAACCTGGGACTTCTGCTCGCTAGGTACATGTGGGCAATATTATAGAATATGTCATATTTGTTCAGTATGTGACCTCCCTTCCTAGGTTGCACAACCAGAGCTGAAGCGTTTGGATGGAGCAAAAGGTGCAGTGGATTCCTGTGGAAGTTGTAGCCTCAGGACTTGAACAAATAGCCTGGGTAGATATACCAGGGTAGTCCTCACCCTGGATCATTGGACAAGAGCATCTCCAATCTTAGGAGTTTCATAAAATGGGAGGAGGGTGGGAACATGCATTTTACCTCTCCTCATTCCTGCAGAAACCTCTGCTGTGTCTGGCACAAAAACACTGGGATACAAATCAGAACAGTTGTGGTGACAGAAGGCGGACTCAAACATTGCTGGATCTGTCCTCCCCGACTGAAGTTCCTCTCATCCTGCACTCCCTGTGTAACAGCCTGGTCAGTGCACAATAACTTGGACTTTTCTTAGGTTCCAAGACCAAGAAGACACACTAAACTCACTAGCCAAGGTGGTAATGAGCAACTGAAAAGCCCTCAATTATCTGCTGGTGGAACAGGGTGGCATTTGTGTTATTGTCAACATCTCTTGCTGTGTGTATATAAAAATAATTCAAGAAAGGTAAAAATTGAGCTGTAGGAAATCCAGAAAATCACCTATGAGAAATCTACAGCCAACATCATGGTGGAAAACTTAAACCTTTCTCAACTATATTGGACCAAGACAAGGATTTCTGCCTTAACAACTTCTATTCCACCTTGTACTGGATGTTCTAGCAAGGTAATTATGCAAGGAAAAATTGCCAGCCAAATTAAAGAGGAAGAAGTAAAACTATATTTATTTTCAGAAGCCATTATCTTTTATGGTCTTAAGAACCTGCAAAATAACTATTAGAGCTGAAAACAAATTCAGCAACATTGAAAATATCAATATAAAAATCAGCTATATTGTTATACGATAGCTATAAAAATCTAAATTAAAAAAATATATTTACAATAGCATGAAAGAGAATAAAATACTTGGAAATAAATGTAGCACAAAAGGTGCAAGAATTGTACACTGAAAAGTGCAAAAAATCATTGAAAGAAATTTTTAAAAATCTAGATAAATGGAATGACATCCATATTCATGGATTAGAATACATAATATTATTAAGAGGGCAATAATTCCCAAGTTGCTCCAGAGATTGAATACAACTTCTTTCAAAGTTGCAACTGCTTTTTCAATAGAAATTGACAAGCTGATCCTAAAATTCATATATAAAAACAAAAGAACCAGAATTGCCCAATCTTGAAAAATAAGATTAAAGTTGCAGGATTCACACTCTGCAATTTCAAATTTTTTTACAAAGCTATAGTAACCACAAGACTGTGGTACTGGTAGAGTATGTAAATAGGTATAGAGATCAGTGGAATAGTATTTAGGGTCAATTGATTTTTATTAAGGCTTCCAAGACAATTCACTAAGGAAAATAAATCTTTTTAACAAATGATTCTGGCACAATTGGATACTCACATGCAAATGAATGTGAAGTTCTATTTCACATTATGTACAAAAATTAACTCAAAATAGATCAAAAACCTAAATGTAACTACTAAAACTACAAAATTCTTAAAGAAAATAAGGAAGCACATTTTTTGACCTTGGATTAATCAATTAATTTTTAGATATGACACCAAAAGAATCAACAACAAAAGGAAAAAATAATACAAGACCAGTTAGGCTACAACAAGATTAAAAACTTGTGTGCTTCAAAGGATAATGTCAAGAACATGAAAAGACAACTCACAAAATTGAAGAATATATCTGAAAATCATATATTTGATAAGGGTTTGGTGTTCAGTATATAAAAATAACAATTAACCCCCAAGTATTAAAAGACAAATCACCAAATTAAAAAATCTGTAAATACCTGGATAGACATTTTCCCAAAGAAGATATGCTCATGGCCAAGAAGCACATTGTGCACTTAACATCATTAGTCACTATGGAAAGGCAAATCAAAACAAAAATGAGATATTGTTCCATGCACATTAGAATGGATATAATCAAAAAGATGAACAATAACAAGTGTTGGAGAGAATCTGGAGAATTTGGAATCCTCATACATTCCTACTGAAAATGAAAAATTTTGCAGTCACTTTGGAAAACAGTTTGGCATTTTCTCACAATGTTATATATAGAGTCACTATTATAACCTGGAAATTGCACTTTTAGGTGTCTACGTATATACCCCAAAGAAATGAAAACATTCATCCATACAAAATTTACACACAGATACATAGCAGTGTTATTCATAACATCCAAAAAGTGGAACAACCTTAATGTCCATCAACTGAGGAATGAATAAAAAATACTTAAAAATTTGTAAAATGGAATATTACTCCACCATAAAAAGGAATAAAGTACTGATGCATGTTACAGCATTGGTGAACCATGAAAATATTATGTTAAATGGAAGAAGTCAGGCATAAAAGGTCATATCTTGTATGACTCTTTTCATATAAAATGTTCAGAATAGGCAAATCCTTAGTGATAGAAAATAGATCAGTAGGGCTTCCCTGGTGGCGCAGTGGTTGAGAGTCCATCTGCCGATGCAGGGGACACGGGTTCGTGCCCCGGTCCGGGAAGATCCCACATGCCACGGAGCGGCTGGGCCCGTGAGCCATGGCCGCTGAGCCTGCGCGTCTGGAGCCTGTGCTCTGCAATGGGAGAGGCCACAACAGGGAGAGGCCACAACATTGAAAGGCCTGCGTACCGCAAAAAAAAAAAAAAAGAAAGAAAGAAAGGAAATAGATCAGTAGTTTCCAGGAGCTGGGGATGACAAGGTCACATCCATTGTCCTTCCATTGGTCACAGAAGGTCATAGGGTCAGTCTCAACAAAAATGATGTGCAGCCATCCACATATACTGGAGAGAGCCACCAAAAATCACATAGCAACTCTTGGAATTGTGTCTCTTATAGGAGAGAATCAATTAAGAAACTAAAACGATTTACCATATATATGTTATTAATTCAGTCTCTCACTTACCTCTTTGTCTTTTCAGATATTGCATCTCTAATATCCTTCTGTGCCTTGATGCCTGGTAACTTCTATGAAGTCCTTCCAATCAAATCTCTATTATAAAATTAAGCATATGCTACCATGATTTTGTTTTTATTTATTTTCTATTACCTTTGTCTAACAGTAAGCTACTCAAGAGTCAGACTAGAAAAATTCTCTTTGTTACCTGGATTCAGAAACTGTAAGTGTTCAGTGAGTATTTGATGAATTAATGACAGAAAAATGTCAAGTTCTGTTATTAAGTGGGCATTTTATGTCTTATTTGATGACATTCTCTTCTTTCCTCCTCCCTCCTTCCCTGCCTTCTTTCTAACTTTAACTAACATTGGTTGAGTGCCTTCTATTTGTTCAACAATGTAGCATGAAAACAACAATGAATAAAACATTCTTTGTATTATTCAGGGTCCCACAGTTTACTAGGAGACAGAAATACTTGAACAAGAAGTCAGATTAACTTTAATAAATAAAGCCCAGATTGATGATACCAGCATGAAACTGAAATCTGACAGTTCCAATATCTTACCAGAAATTCAATTGCAGGGCTTTCTGTATTCCAATTCAGGGCATTTTGAATGGCATTATCTTAATTGTAGAATGTCTAAGGGAATTCTGAACAAATTACCTTTCTGTCAAAATTCCTTGGTCATATTTTTTGGCTGACACACTTGCTTTACTTTTCAGACAGTTGTCCTTTGTGTCTCATATAAGACAATCATTTCCTCTAAGTCTATATTTTTGTGGTTTTCAAACTGGCCTGCTGACTTTTAGATAGCCCTTAGCATGTTATCAGAGCTTCCATCAAATCACCATTATTATCTTTACCTCAACATATTACGGTTATCACCAATGTGTTCATTGTTAATTAAATAATTAGCTATACTATAAATGTTAACATTTATAGTATTTGATATGGCTAAAATGGAAGCTAGTCATCTAAATTAAAATACTTCCTGGGACTTCCCTGGTCGCGCAGTGGTTAAGAATCTGCCTGCCAATGCAGGGGACACAGGTTCGAGCCCTGGTCTGGTAAGATCCCACATGCTGTGGAGCAGCTAAGCCTGTGTGCCACAACTACTGAGCCTGTGCTGTAGAGCCTGTGAGCCACAACTACTGAGCCCACGTGCCACAACTACTGAAGCCTGTGCCTAGAGTCCATGCTCCACAACAGGAGAAGCCACCGCAATGAGAAGCCTGTGCACTGCAATGAAGAGTAGCCCCGCTCGCCACAACTGAAAGCCCGCATGCAGCAATGAAGACCTAACACAGCCAAAAATAAATAAATATTAAAAAAAAAACAAAACCAAAAACCTTCCTGGTTGAAATAAGGAGAAAAAGAAAAAACACTTTTTCTAGACAGATGAAGCTCTCTGAGAACAAAAATACCTTTGCAGTAACACAATTTTGAGGGTAATGAAGTAGCTACAAGTTTTGGTATTCTGTTCAGAACAGACAAATCCACAAGGGAAAAGGTAAAAAGCTAATTTTCACTGGTGCAACAAAGTTTGATCTTTCCCTTAATGTAAGCTTTCTCTGTAATATCAGTTGATTGGGCTTGTCAACTGAAGAAAGTTGACATCTCAGATGCTTTTGAGGAAAACAATAGGCTTAATTATCTGAAATGATTAAATCATTGTCCTAGGAGGAAATTTCAATCTTACCACCAGTGTTTTAACTCTTTTTGACTGTAGAAAGAGTATTGTGTGGGTTCTTCATGTCACACTTTAGAAGAAAACTTAAGCATTGTTGCTTCAATTGCTGTATAACAAGTTACCACAAAACATGGAAGCTTGAAACAGTACATTTTTATCTCACACAGTGTTCTTGGGTGAGGCATTTGGGAGTGACTTAGCTGAGTGTTTCTAGTTTAAGGTCTCCTGTGAGGTTACAGTAAAGATAAGAGACAGACTTCGGCCATCTGAAGGCTTGCCTGGGACTTATCACTCAGAGGAGCAAGTCACCTCATGGTGGAAGTGCTATCTTATATTTGCAGTAGATGTTAGCACCACTTGTCCTCTAAGGCCAAGTTCTGGTTCTCCCATCAGAAAAATGCTATGACTTTACCTGGAGAAAACACTAAAACCAGTAGACACTGAAGGTTTCCTATCCAAAAGTTATTTTATCCCTTTCAGCTCTCTGCCTCTTATTTTATTCCTTTGGTGGGGGGAAAAAAGCAACTACTGCCATCCATCAAAGGTGGAAGTCATGAAAGAGCTAATTAGTCTTGAATTTAATCTCATTAGGGGGTCAAGACAAAATTTGTATCAGAGCTGACAGTTTTGATGTTGTCCTTAACTTATTGTCTTTGGCAAAAAGAAAAGATGAGATGCATTTTTCAAAAGTAGAAGAGAAAATAATCTCCCAGGTATCTAATTTGTATGTTAGAAACAAGCCTAGGCTATCAGGGTTCATGAAAGTTTGAGTTTGTACTGAAAGGGATAGTCAACTCTCAGATAACAAAGGAATGAAAGGGAACATGGGCACAGATAACCCCAAACTGTGGCATCAGAAGGTACTGTTGAGATGTCTAAGTTGACACAAGACCTGATAGCTCTTCCCAGCCCACCCACTGTGGGTATGATTCTCTTATTCTTTTCTTTTTTCTATGTAAGTACTTTTCAATGTCATGCTTGTCATCTATGCTTACAAAGCTTATAGAAGAGGAAATACATAGAGAAACCTCAGTCAATAAAGGTCTCTATACCTCCTTTTGACTTGATCCTGACCAGCTAAAATTCCAACTTCTCTCAAAACCCCAATCATCTAGAAAATCCAGGCCACATATCTATTAATTCCTGTACACCAGAACCAGCCTGAATTGCTTGATTTAAAGTAACATATGGGTGAAGCAATGTAGGAGGAACCATGTGTTGAATTTAGAGAGTAGAAATTAAAGGTTGCTTAATAATGGACCCCCACCTCCCTGAAAGGGAAGGACATCTCTGTGTGAACCACATGGAATTTGCAAACCAATCAACATGACACTGAATAATTGACATTTGAGTGTTTACATCAGATATTCCTGGAGTCATAGATCCTAAGAAGTATGCACCTACCCTAATGTTCAGGGCTCAGTGAGAGCTGGATTCCTACAAGAATTTATAATATACTTAATTTGAGGAGGGTCCCTCCTCCAAACATCCCTCATCCCACTTCAGTTGAGTTCAATTTGACAAACATTCTTTAGACACATGTTATGTGCCAGGGACTAAGATACTGAACATACAACAATGAATAAGATAGGGTCCCCCTTGCTCATAGACTAGTGGGGAAAGTAGCTATAAGTAGACAATTTCATTGTAGTATTATAAGCTCAGTGGTAAAAGTAAGCATTGAAGACTATGTAATTAGAGAGATGTGGATACCCTAAATGGGGCAAATCTTTCTTTTCCATCCATAAAAAAGGCACCTGAGGGGCTTCCCTGGTGGCGCAGTGGTTGAGAGTCCGCCTGCCGATGCAGGGGACACGGGTTTGTGCCCCGGTCCGGGAGGATCCCACATGCCGCGGAGCGGCTATGCCTGTGAGCCATTACCACTGAGGCTGTGCGTCCGGAGCCTGTGCTCCGCAACGGGAGAGGCCACAACAGTGAGAGGTCCGCATACCGCAAAAAAAAAAAAAAAGAATGAATTTAGAAAAAAAGCAATATTCCAGGGATAAAGAAAACATGTCAGAGAACATGGTGAGGGGTTATGAACCAGTCAAGCAGGTTGCTCTATAAAAAGTATCGGAGTAGCTACCAAGTTGGAAGAATGAAGCAAGAGATATCAAAGGACATAGACAGGGCAAGTACAGAAAATTCAAGGACTGACTTTGGACTTATATGTTGAATGTTGACCTTTTTGCCCACGGAGTTTTTCTTACGTGTTTCATAATTTGTCTGTACTTCAGTCTTCCCTAAAGTATACTGGGATACTAATAATACCTATCTTATAGAATTCTGTGGAGGATTATACTGATATGTACAATATACACACATACACACACAAAATATGTATATGTATACATGTTACAACTGTGCTGGGCTGGCATGTAAAACTTTAGAAATAATTCAACAAATATCTATTTTTATTGTTTTATTACTATTTTGTTATTTTTGGAATGACATATTATAGAGTCTGGGACTAGATCCTTGATGTTGATGAATGTTCCTAAACATCCTTCAAGTATCTTGGGGCATATGATTAGTGGCAATTTTTTGCTCTGTTTCAACAATGCCTCTTCTCCAACCCCAGTAATTGAGGGTGAGGGATTGTGGCTTCTCTGCAGTTTGTAATTTCCTCTTATCCCTCAAAATCCTGACATTTGATTTAATCATTGTAAGTCCTGCTTGGATACAAGCACACATCAAATGTGATCCATGGCTCCAGATTCCCCATGATCATTGGCTGATTCTCTTATTACGACCAATAAAATATTTTAATACTTTATTTCCTTAATAACTATGTATTAAGTGTCTGACATAGTTCATTTAATCTCCACGAGGTTATTGCAACTGCCCCTACTGTACAGATAAGACAACTGAGTGTCTGTCAGAGGTTAACTCACTTATACAAAATCAAATCACTTGGGTAAATTGGAAACCCTGGATTGGAACCAAGGGCTGTTTGGTGTTGGAGCTCAAGCTCTTTACTCTTCCTCCTGCTGCCTCCTCATAATTCCATCATCAAGTCATAATGGTGTCTCCTGTCTTGCACTGCACTCTCAAGAGGTTTGCCAATCCCTTACCCTGAAGTCATCTGCCTTAATCTTGTGATTTGGAAGGATCAAAGGCACATTCCTGAATTTCTCCCTTCTTATCTCTATCTTCTGCTGAATGTTCTGATGTAGCCTCTCTCTCTCCCTTTAGTGAACACCTGCAGCCATCTGTCTGAGTCCCCTTCACTCCCCCTGCCAGCTGATTAACCCCCCAGCATGCTAAATCCTGGTCGTTCACAGTAGCAGCAGCACCTCCTGGGAACTTAGAAATGCAAATTCTCAGGCCCACTCCTAACCTCCTGCACCAGAAACTGCAGAAATGGGGACTTCTTGGTGATTCTGACACATGTTCAAGTTTGAGAATCACTGTGATAGTCTAGTAGTGTGGACATCACACGGATAGGCCCACACATTGTTTAGCTGTGTAAAAATGCTAAGTGGATCCTCTCTTGTTCAAATCAGTGAAATGATAAAATACAAAAATTTAAAAATATTCTCTCATTAGAAAATTCCATTTTATCAATTGGATGATTACAATAAAACCAGGCCCTTGATAAGTGCTTGTATATGCAGGGGTGGGATGGTGCACAGAAGGAACAAAGGAATCCCATTGAAACATTAGGAAATTGTTGGCTAGAAACTAAACTCATGGACTCTGAGTTACAAAAAATGCAGCAGTTACATTTTGAAGACCCAAAAGACTTTGTTCTTATGTTGATTTCTGGGGAATGGGCCAATACGCTTCTTATTCTACAACAAAATCTGCTATTTGCTTTCCAAATTCTTAAGGAAAATTAGAGAGAAATGCAGGGAATTAAGAAGAGGCCAATTACCAAAGGAAACAGAGAAATTTAATTATGACACAAAGGAAATGCCCTGAAGAAGCACTGCTTGTGAGGAAAACTATCTTAACAGGAGAACTGTTAAACTTGGATGAACTCAACAACGTTGAACTCTTACACAGCTAATTATAGTCTTTCTTTATCCTGCTTTGCAGAATTAAGCAGAAATATTGGTTTGATTATGTGACACTGTCCAGATCAACCAAGGGTGTCATATAATAAAAGGCATTTGTTCCATATTATGTTTCAAAAATCTGAAAAATTCCAAATTCCCAAGCACCACTGAACCCCTATGTTTCAAGGAAAGGATGAAGCAGTGAGCCAGGAAGCTGCATTCTTTATCCAGGTACCTTTCCACAGTGCACCTCTCACCATTCCCCTTTCACACCTAGTTCCCTCTTCCTCCTCCACTTAAACTAGCTCCCACACAACAGGCAAGAACCTTGCAGAAATGATCCTTCTTCTGAAATCCTTAGAGAGATAGAGTTGCTTTTCCTCTGTGCTCCCATTTTGCCCAACCCTTACCACAGAAGTGAAGTGATTTTCCTAATATCACACAATATCACACAGTTTTGGAAACCAAGCTCACCCTTAGAAAAAGAGGTAAAAGAAATATAAGAAAGAAGTGTTGAGTACAAGCAGGGCTTCCACCTAGGTGTTCAAATGTCTTAAAACTCTTGGTTCCAAAAATTCAGAGAAGCACAAAGACTGTCCCATTCTGTAATCTCAGTAGGATACTCTTGAAGCATCTGCCTTCAGAAAGGGGACATTAGCCAGTCCCCTCTCCTGAGTGGCTATTTCATCTTCCATTCAGAAGCAGAGAAAGAGGTAACTTATTCATACTATGTTTCTTTTTTTTTTTTAACATCTTTATTGGAGTATAATTGCTTTACAATGGTGTGTTAATTTCTGCTTTATAACAAAGTGAATCAGTTATACATATACCTATGTTCCCATATCTCTTCCCTCTTACATCTGCCTCCCTCCCACCCTCCCTATCCCACCCCTCTAGGTGGTCACAAAGCACCGAGCTGATCTCCCTGTGCTATGCGGCTGCTTCCCACTAGCTATCTATTTTACGTTTGGTAGTGTATATATGTCCATGCCACTCTCTCACTTTGTCACAGCTTACCCTTCCCCCTCCCCATATCCTCAAGTCCATTCTCTAGTAGGTCTGTGTTTTTATTCCTGTCTTAGCCCTAGGTTCTTCATGAACTTTTTTTTTCTTAGATTCCATATATATGTTAGCATACGGTATTTGTTTTTCTCTTTTTGACGTACTTCACTCTGTATGACAGACTCTAGGTCCATCCACCTCACTACAAATATCTCAATTTTGTTTCTTTTTATGACTGAGTAATACTATGTTTCTTTATTCCTCTTTAACTGCTCCCCACTTCCCAATACAGCTCTTCTTAAGAGTCATCCATCATAACACCTAGCCTATGCTGCATTCAAGCCCTAATAGGTTCCTTTTTACCATAGGGAGATTATTGTTAAGGCTTGAATGAGCAGCAGCTTGTATTTACCTCTCTTGTAAATCGTTCATTATCTTTGCAAGGAAGGACAGTTTCTTGCCATTTTCATTATCTGAGATACTCATGTTAAATCACTTTATGTGCACTTTTATTTTCAAATCATATATCCATATCCATCCTTCAATTTCAATTTTAGGAAGAATAAAATATTTACATCTTGAAGTTTGACAGCTTGAAATTTCTTTAAAAAATTTCTGATCAGTTTTTAAGCTGCAATAATCAGCTTCCAAAGACTATAGCATTTTACCTTCAATTCAGTTAATAAAATAACAGAAGATGTGAGGTGTGGACGTGCTAATGGTGGAGAACTTTGGCCCTGGAGACAGGCTGACATGGCTTTTATAGGAGGTGCTGCTTTTTACTAAAAGTGGGTTACTAAACATCTTTAAAAGCAGTAGTGATGGCTAATATTTATTCTAAGTTCCCTTAGTGAAAGTTACTGTGATAAGAACTTAACAAGTATTATTCTCTTTCAGATTTATGATAATCATGTGCAATAAGTACAAATGCTATTCCCATTTTACAGATGAGGAATCTGAGGTCAAACAACTTGCTCAGAATCACATAGCTGGTAGATAGGGAACTGGGATTCAAAGCCAGGCAAGTTGTGCCCAAAGTCTACTCCTACTGCAATGTTCTTTTAAATGTGGGTTTCTTATTTTGTAAAATGGGGATAATAATGTTGCCTATATGAGGGGTTCTTGAGAGGATGTGGAGAAACAGTGGGACTAAGACAGGCAGCACACTGCCTGTCTGGCTTTGTAAAGTCTCTTTCCAGAGACCACCATGAGAAACTTCCCAAGGTCACAGGCAAGTAAGGAGCTGAAGTTATGCAGGAACTTAAGGGAAAGTCAAATAGATGATAAAGAATTTTGGAGAAATTTAGAAGCTGGGAGCATTTAAATATAAGATTTGACACTTTGGGAAATAGCACCTAGTTCCTATTTTAGAATATATCACAACATATATACCTTATATCAGAAGTTCTGATAAAAGGAAAACTCTTCTCAGAAATGTAAAAGAAGTATAACTTGCTATGTGTTTTTTTACTCTCTTAGGGTTATTTTTTTCCAATCTTTCTCTTATGTTCACCTTTTTCTTCATACAGTTTTTTTCCAGCAATATGACAGAACTATAAATGTTTTGCATGGTTTATGGCATTTATGGAAGGAAAAGAAGCAACTTTTTAACTGTCCTCTCTGTGCCAGGACCTTAGTTAGGCTCACAAACTCTGTAAGAAAGATGCTGTTATCCCGTATCACAGATGAGGAAATTTGCCTTAAATCCAGGGAACAGGCCTTACCCTCTGTCTTGCCTGACATCCAGGGATAATCTCAAAAGAGCTGATTCTCACAAAGACCCATAAATAATAAACACTGCATCAACAATGAAAATCCTATGTGTCTGTTTTAAAGAAAAATCTTCAATTTGTTTCCCTTTTATTTATTAATGTAGCAAATTACTCTCCTCTTGTAGCTCTGTGTTTGCTTCTCCAGGGAAGAGAAACCTGTTTTTACTTACTGTTTTTCTGACTATAGGCTGACAACTGGTTTACCGCTCTGCATTCTCAATCAACTATAGGGGGCTTATTGCTGGGATCCAGGTACCACAAGGGCAGAGCAACTGGTCATTATTTTGAGAGAGCCGCAAGTTTAGAACTGTACTTAGAACTTGAGCCCTCAGCATTCATTTGCTAACTTTGGACTTGCATGGTTTGACTAGACATGAGATACAGATGAAGTGAGCTGAGTGTGCATTTCATTCCTCCTCCTAACCTTTACCATGAGCTTCCATGCACCCAAAATCATCTGTTCTTTACCTTACCATTTCAGCTCCTGCCATAAGAGGATTTTGCTAACTTACCTTAATTCTGAACCATAATCATTCTGTTCTTCCTGCAGATATTTTCCCCCTCTGCCTCCTTATTTCTCCTTTTATTCTAAGGTTGAAATTAGGTCACTTATTTCCAGAATGGCATGGTGTTTTTTTTGTTTTTTTTTTCTTTTTTCCAGATTGGTAGCAATAAAATAATGAAAACTGAAGTCCTAAACACAGAAGATAGGGAGAAACTGAAGTTTCCTTTTTATATCAGAAACTTAGGCTCCCTGGAGGCTCTCACAGAGCTGATTGTCTTTCACTCTAAAATTGTCTCCTGGCACAAGCATAGAAAATAGCATTTCTTTTTGCATTTTTTAAAAACACAGTAATGTAGAAAGGTTGATTTCAAAGACTTCAGGTGAATTAGCTTGATTGTATATCCCTGAGGAGATATTACCACAAAGGAAAAGAGCTAAGAGGGGAATATGCACTTAGGACTTAAGGATGCTAAGAGTTTGTACTTGGTCATATAAACCCAGGTGAAAGAAATAGGGAAGGGAAGAACATTGCACTTGAAAAAAATTCCAGGATCTGACTTCATAGAGAGAGACCCTGGCTTAGTCACATTGTCCCCTGAGACTTGGTTTCTTTCAGCTGTGCAAAATGTCAATGCTATTTTCGTTTAGATTAATAAAAGAGTATCAAGAGAGAAGAGGAAAATAGTGGTGCTGCTAAAATCTGCAGCCATCCTTGGCTCTCCCCTTCAGGTCTCACTCCAAAAGAGGACCTTTCCCCCACATAAAAAATAACCCTCTTCCTGAGCATTGATTTCTAATACATCCCCATCCTTTGGGATGCTGCTAACCAATTACAGCCTTTCTCCAATATCAATTCCATTCTCCCTCCAATATCTTCATCATCACTTTCTTAACTGGTTCTTTCCATAAAGAATTTAAAACACTTGAGTCTCTCTCATCATAAGGAAAGAAACAAACCAAACATGATTTTCTTTTGACCCCATGACCCCTTCATGAATTGCTCCCTCACTGCCCTCCTCTAAGAGCCAATCATTCCATTTTCTTTAGAGGCTTTCCCCACTTTATCCAATTTCCCACTCCCTCCTCATCTCTGTCCCCTCTTCTTTCTATTTTCCCTTTTAAACATTTTCCTTTTGTCTTCTGATAGTCACCTCTATATCGCCACTAATAGTATTTTTACAAGACATTATTTGTTGGCTTTGGCCATGAAAGGTGAGAATTCAACTTTTTTTTTCCCTTTCTGTTTCTCTACAATTTTGATAGTTATTATTTTATTTCCATTTCTCTTCTAAGCTCTTAATTTTATATCATCTTTGTGGTTTTCCCTCACTGAGATGAAAATATGATTACACCCTTCTTTCTACTTTACCTTCCTCACTGCTCCCCCGTATATTCTGTTAACTGTAACTTGACTTTTACATTGAAAAATATATATAATTTTTTTTCTGTTTTCTAAACATTATTCTGTCTTCTGTGTTTTGTCAAAGGTTGATCCTTAAATGTTGACATCAACTAAACAGTGTTTAATCCATTTTCTTCTTTTTTGCATTGTTGAAATAAAAACATGTGTTTCTTTACCCTCTTGCTAATAATTTTTTCCCTTCTTAGTAATTCTAATTTGGGATCCATCCCACATTTATTTTTGCAGTTTACAGGTTTAATATTCTAATTTAGACCAGTAACTTTCTAAGCCTGATTCTCAACAGTGACTGTGATTTTTGTATATTGGGTTCCTGCTCTAACTCATATCTACCTCAAGCCATATTTTGCTACTGTCAATTCTGTGAATTCTATTAAAATTTGATGCATACAACTGCCTGTAATATTTTAAAAATGTTTATACTTAGGATATATATTTGTGGGAGGTGGTGACTTTTACTAAATTCAAGTCATAAAATAAATGTTATTTGAGAAGCACATATTCATGAGAAATTAAATATTTAATACATATTTTTAGAAAGGAAGATGCCCTTAGACTTGTCTAAGCATTTTTTAAAGGCAATAATAAATAACAGAATGTTCAAACCACCAATAGTTTACTTTCTAGAGTTATCCAGAGAACTGAGATGAGTGGAAATTTTCATATATAGAGATGAGATTAGAAAGATACATTTGCAGATAGAACGTGGTAAAATAGAAACACTCCATACTCCTATTTCCCTATCATTGCTTTATTATATTCAACACCCTATAAAATCATAGTTGTTTTAATCATCTTCATAATCATCATTATAGTTGCCAATGTAAAATTTCAAAATAAAGGAACAAATCAAATTACAAAAATTTCCTCTGAGTCTTCCTCATTTCCAAGCCCATTAGCCTTATTATTATTTTTTTTTAAATTTTGGCTTTATTTAGGTATAATTGGCATAGAACATTGTAAGATATTTAAAATGTACATTGTGGTAATTTGATATACATATATATTGTGAAAGAATTCCCCCCATCTAGTTAACTAACATGTACATCACCTCATATATTTGCCTTTTATTTTTCTTTTTTGTGGGAGAATAGTTAAACTCTATTTTCAGCAAATCTCAGTTACACAATACAGGATACTGTTATCAACTATAGTCAACATATTAGATTTTCAGACCTTATTCATATTATAGTTGAAAGTTTGTACCCTTTTACCAACCTCTCTCTATTTTTCCCACCCTGCGGCCACTGGCAACTGCTCTTCTACTCTGTTTCTATGAGCTTGACCTTTTATTTATTTATTTATTTTTTTAGGTTTCACATATAAGTGACACCATGTGTCTTTCTCTGTCCAGCTTATTTTGCTTAGCATAATGTTCTCAAGATCTGTCAATGGCAGGATTTTCTTATTTCTAATAGCTGAATAATATTGCTGATATAGGGTGTATATATACCTCATACTTTCTTATCCACTCATCCATTGACAGACACTTAGATTGCTTCCATATCTTAGCTATTGAAAATAATGCTGCATGGGGGTGCAGATATCTCTTTGATAGTCTGTTTTCATTTCCTTTGGATACATACCCAGAATTGGGACTGCTAGATCATATGGAGGCTTTATTTTTAACTTTTTTGAGGAACTCCATACTATTTTCCATATTCGCTGTATCAATTTACATTTCCACCAACAGTGCACAAGAGTTTCCTTTCACTGCAGTCTCACCAACACTTGCTATCACTTATCTTTTTTTGTGATAGCTATTCTAACAAAGGAGAGGTAATATTTCACGTTGGTCTTGATTTGCATTTCCTTAATGATTAGTGATGTTGTGTACCTTTTCATATACGTGTTGGCCACTTGGGTGTTTTATTTGGGAAAAAAATCTATTCAATTCCTCTGTCCATTTTCAATCAGATTGTTTACTTTCTTTGATATTAAGTTGTATGAGTTCTTTATATTTTGGATATTAATCCTTTATAGCTTTGCAAATATTTTCTTCCATTTTGTAGGTTAGTTTTTCATTTTGTTGATGGTTTCCTTTGTTATGCAGAAGTTTTTAGTTTGATGTACTCTCACATGTTTATTTTTGCTTTTGTTGTCTTTGCTAGTGGTGTGAAATCCAAAATATCATTGCCAAGACCTACATCAGGGAGTTTATCCCCTATGTTTTCTCTAGAGTCTTATGGTTTCAGGTCCTACATTTAAGACTTTAATTCATTTTGAGTTGATTTTTGTGAATAATGTAAGAGAGGGGTCATTTCATTCTTTTGCGTGTGGCTGTCCAGTTTTCCCACCATCATTTATTGAAAAGACTATCTGTCCCCCATTGTATAGTCTTGGGGTTTTTGTCGTAAATTAATTGACCATATATGTGAGGGCTTATTTCTGGGCTCTATATTTTCTTTCATTGATCTATGTGTCTGTTTTTATGCCAATACCACACTATTTTGATTATTATAGCTTTGTAATGTAATGAAATTAGGAAGTGTGATGCTTCCATCTTTGTTCTTTTGCAAGATTGCTTTGACTCTTTGGAATCTTTTGAAGTGTCATACAAATTGTAGGCTGTCTTGTTCTATTTCTGTGAAAAATGCCATTGGAATTTTGATATGGATTGCATTATATCTGTAGATAACTTTGGATAATATAGATGTTTTTAACAATACTACTTCTCCTAATCCATAAGCATGGGATATCTTTACATTTATTTGTGTCTTCCACAATTTATTTTATCAGTATCTTATTCTTCAGTATACAGATCTTTTACTTTCTTGATTAAATTTATTAGTAGTTCTTATTTCTTTTTTTGCAATTTTTGTGCATGTGATTGAATTTTAACTTTCTCTTTCTGTGTATAGAAATGCAACTGATTTTTGTATATTGATTTTGTTTCCTGCAACTTTACTAAATTTATTTATTCATTCTTATAAATTTTTGGTGGGGTCTTCAGGTAAACCCATTAGTGTTAATTTCCAGTGTGTATTACTTTTCTAAAAGTACTATTTCATTCTTTTAATCATATTCTAACAGGGTGTTTTAATCCAAGTTTTCTCTCCCTTAGTTTATCTTTATGCTTATAAGCTCTGACATAAAAAAAGAAAAAAAAGAAAGAAGGAAAGAAAGAAAAAAAATAAGAAAAGGGAGATGGCGGAGGTCAAGCAAATAAACTAATACTTTTCTTTGAAAGTAGAATATACCACTTATAGCTTCAATGATTTCAAGTTTAAAATCTTTCAGAGTTCAGATGTAAGCAAGAGGGTCAGAAAAAACAAGATTTGGTTTATAAAAGAAGAAAAGAGCTTGCTGCCCTGTATTTCAATCCATTTGATCTTAGCACAGTACCAGCTCAGATAACATTTTTTAAATGTCATTTACTCATGACAGAGGCAAACAATCTCACCTCCTGAAGGTGATACTTTGTTAAGAAGCATAATGCCTTCCTAATAAAATCCAGGTGATTTATAGCAGGTACACAGAAGAAGCAGATTCGGGATAAAAATTGACAGTTACCCAAATATCAGAAATGCCAGCTGCTGCATTTTGGTTCCCTCTGGAAAGGAATTCACCCTCTTGCTGGGAACCATCTGCATAGGGGTAGGAAGAAACATTCCCAGGAAGTCTCTTCATATCTATGTGCTAAAATAATCTAAGCAGACTCTTATCACCCTCTTTCATGTGGTTAATAATAATAAAATTAATAATACATATTTTAATACCAATTCATCATAAACTAGCAAGAATAATAATTAAAGATATTAATGAATAACTAAACATTTGGAGTGATGTGTTCATTTAAGTTCGAGTATCCCTTCCTTTAAGCCTTCCTCTCTGATCATGCCCAATCCCACAAGGACTAAGGACTCTTCATGGCACCCTACCGTAGCATCCTGAGCTTAACCTTTACAACAACTGACACATGGTATTTTAATTATTGCTTTCCTTTGTTTTGTTTACTGAGATTAGAGATTACATCTCACTTGAATATATATCCCCAATATGTGGTTTAGTTCCTGGTGTATAATAGGCACTTAATAAATTTTAATGAATGAATGAATTCACAAAGCACTTGCACACACAATTTCTCATCTGATTACTATAATTATACTGCTGAGTTGAAAGCATGGAAAATTTTATTAGCACCCCTTTCACAGATGGGAAGGAGCAAAAATGATTTGGGACATGATTTACAAATGTTATACTGAAAATCAATGGCAGAGGCAGTGTTTCAAGCTCTGCTCTTTCAAGCTGCTACCTTGCACAGAGAGATGATGATGAACAACAGATTTAGTGCCCACATCTCCTTGGACCCTAGATGTGTGCTACAAAATGAAAACCCTAAATAAACTAACTTTTTTTATCATTTATAATCCATAAAGAATGATATGGCCAAAAGTGACCATTTATGTATTCATTCAGGGGGAACCTATTTAGAGACTAACTGGTTAGGTTTTCACTCCTAACATCTAATCCCTTGCACATCATTATCCATGCTGTAGCCAAGTGAACTTTCCAAAAGGTGATTCTGTTGTTTCCTAACTTAAAACCTTCCAAGGGCTCATGGTACCTTAAACCATTTGCTTTGCAACATGATCCTTTATGACGCAACCCCTTCTTACTACATCAGCTTCATCAAGATGCAGTCTACCCTCTCTACTGGGCAACTCTTGTCTCATTGGTCTTCTATACTTCCTCAAAAGTGTATATATTCCCCAAAAGTGGATAAGGGATGGTAGATAGATGGATGTTATATGTGTGAATATATATGTATATCTATAGTAACAAAGATATGAACATGTAGTACACAGTGTGTGAGCAAATTAATGTGGAGGTCTTCTGAAAAATAAAGACCTGCATCATAAGGTATTATTATAGCCATTTAAAATAGTGCCTAGGGCTTCCCTGGTGGCGCAGTGGTTGAGAGTCCGCCTGCCGATGCAGGGGACACGGGTTCGTGGCCTGGTCTGGGAGGATCCCACATGCCGCGGAGCGGCTATGCCGGTGAGCCATGGTCGCTGAGCCTGTGCGTCCGGAGCCTGTGCTTCCCAATGGGAGAGGCCACAACAGTGAGAGGCCCACATACCGCAAAAAAAAAAATAAAATAAATAAAATAAAATAGTGCCTCAAGTGGCTATTTATTTTCTCATTTAGGGAGCATTTATTGAAATCTATAATTATATCCCTTACTAGAGAGAGCCTTCCAACTTCCTCATGTACTTTAAAGCCCTCTGTCCTGGGTTTCTAGAGGACCTTAGAACCTTATATTTCTCCTTTCATAAAACTTATCTTTTTTTCCATGTCTGTCTCCACCATAGACTCTAGGTTCTGTGAGGCCAGAAAACCTGTTTACTTTATTCATCACTATGTCCTCAGGATTTAGTAGAGTTCCTGTCATATAGTAAATGTTCAATAAATATGTTTTGGATGAATAAATGATAAAAAGGCATATGAATGTAACATGCTGGACTTGGCTTAAGTGAAAAAGATAGAAAATTGAAATGCATTGTGATAAATGCTGTGAAAATACATCTACCGGTTTGTCTTTTAAGCATCCTCTTTCTTTTACTTCTTTTGGGGAATCATCTCGTCTCACTTCTTTCACTCTTGGCATCATTGGTTCAGGCAGGCTGACCCAAAATCTTATCCTCAGGATGTGCATGTGGCCAAAACAAGGATGCTTAATGTCAGTAGAGGCACCTTGACTGAGACTAATAGGAAACGGATATCATCTTCCCTTTATTGTTGTTTAGTAGAATATAAGCCTATATCTGCAGGGAGCCCTGTCTTTGGACCGCTTGAGCAGAGTCCACTAAATAATGACATCATTACCTGTGAGAGAAGAATTGAGCTAGCAAAAGAGAGACCAAATTCCAAAAACATTTTTGGAAAATTCTATCAGGTCATGCCTGAATTTAGTGAGCCTTTTAAATTGTTCTTTTAATCAATAGTCCACTTTAACTTAAACTTAATTTTAGTTTAAGTTAGCTTGAATTCAGTTTCTGTAAGCTTCAGTGGAAAATATTTGAACTCATGTACACAGGCAAGTAGAAGAGACAATGGGAAGGAGGAGGCTTTAAAGAAGCCCACATAGAGAAGGTTATACCCGAAGCTAAACTCAAACTAGTGTTGTTAATACTTGCAGAAAATCAAACCTGAACTTGGTACTAATTGCATTTTTGGAACCCATGTTCTTGATAGAAGGAGTCATACAGAAATGTATAGCTTTATTACCTGGAAACAAAATATGCCTAAGACTCATACTTATACTTAGCCAATAGTCTTCCCTTCCCTGATCCTCAGTTATCTGGGTGTTGCAGCGAAGCATAACTTCCAAAGTTGTGTACCTACCAGAGTGGTGGAAAAAGCAAAAGATCTTGAACCCACTCTAACTGCAACATCTAAAGATAGTATTAAAATACCACAGGAATGTTTTTCAATTGCAGAGATTTTCCTCTTTCTTATCTGTAAAAATTGGACAGTAATACTTATGTCAAAAGAATGAGATAACATACAGCAAAGACACTGGCATATAGCAATCAGTTTTAGTTTAGCTAGCCAAAATGTTCTACTGAGAGAATCCTGGATCATGAATTCTTACAGGAAAAGATATTACATCACTTCTCTAATTTAAGTATAAAGTCCAACACAATTTGGACATTCAAATGTTTGTGAAGGAAACAAAACTTTCTCAAAAGACCAGCATAGGCTCACTGGACCCAATTCGTCATCCAACTCTCTTTTCTGTCCACTGTAACCATGCATGGTTCTATTTTCACTACTCCATGGAAATATCTTATGGAAATATCTCATCTCCAAGTTCAATAGATATATTTTAGCTGTTACCTAACTTAACCTCTAGGCAGCAATTACATTCCATGGGCCTTTTGGGCCATTTTTCCTTTCTTAAAACTATCTTCTCTAAGTTTAAAGAACCCACTTTCATTTTCTTCTCCTTAGTAAATACCTGCCTCTGGGTAGTCTTTCTGTATCTGATCATTAAAAGCTGGTGTTTAGGGGTTACTAGGGGCTAAGGGGAGAAGAAAATGGAGAGTCAGTGTTTCATGGGTACAGAATTTCAGTTTAGGAACACAAAAATATTTTGGAGATGGATGGTGGTGATGATATCACAACATTGCGAATATACTTAATGCCACAGAATTATGCACTTAGAAATGGTGAAAATGGTAAATGTTGTGTTATGTATATTTTATTACAGTAAAAATGTTCATGTTGATCCAAATTGTGTCCCTGCCTTCTTTGTTCTTACCATTCAATACTTTTTTTTGGACTAATCCCATCCAATTCCAAACTTTCAGCTAACTCTTATGCCTTAAGCTATCACTTATACTTAATTTAAAAATATATTACCTCTAGTTTCAAATGATCCCCTAGCTCCATCAATTCAGTCATTCAGAAACCATTCACTGCATGCCATTTTCGTGTCTAGCACTGGACTAACAATTAGGAGTAAGCTGTAAACCAACAGATATTTTCATTTGAATATCTGTTCTAGTCTGGGTTTACCCAGAAGTAGACCCCAAGACAAGGCTTGAATACAGATAATTTGTTTGGGTTGTAATAAGCACAAGAGAATTGGTGAAGTGAGACAGGGAATAGTGTGTTAATGAGGAGTTAGGTATCACTGTGGAATACAAGTATTTCATCCTTTTGGAGACCCTCTGAAAACTGTGTAAAACTACCTGGGAATTATCCCACCAGAGTTTTGGAAAGCTATCACATGAATCAACAACTCCCATCTCCCACTGTTTGAGGATTGCCCTCAGGAGCATCAACTATCTCATACTTGTAGATTGTGCCTGTTTGAAACAGAACAAGTCCCAATGATATTGGAGAAATTTTTCAAAGAAGAGGGACTCAGATCCAGACTCCTGAGATAAGGAATTAACAGTGTGCTGAAAACTACACTCTACAACTACCCTGGAGAACTCAAGTAGACCAGGACAGTGTGGACCAGTGAGACAGGTTGGGACCTGGGACCATTTGCAGCAGTGCTGCAATGCTTGCACCTGGACAAACCTCTCCTCGAGCAACAAAATACAAAGAAACTATATGGGACTACAACTAACTGCATGCATGCTCAGTAAGGGCAAATTATAGACAGAAAGATACAAAAAGACCAAAAAACCCAACTGCCACTTCTGAAGAGCTGGGAGCAAAAACCAGGTGTCAGGAGCAAAAGCAGGGTACTGTGCCTGACCCCTGCACTCAACACCACAAAGGGGTGGGCAGAACACCTAAGCCACCCCTCTGGCCTGACTCCTGGACATACCCCTGACCTCACCTCATATAAGGAATCAGCTTGCTCCTGCTCTGGGAGTGAGCAAGGTAATCTGTTACTTGTTCTTTCTCCCTTACTGCTGCAGTAGGGGCCCCAATAAAGCCTTGCCTGAATTTCTTGTCTCGCCTCTAGTCAAATTCTATTGATTGGGGAAGGCCAAGAACCCTGGTCTGTATCACCAGGACAGCAGCACTTGTTACATCTCCTGGGCCTCTCAAATCAGCATTCCCCAAACTAAACATTCAGTCATCTCTCTCACACCTGTTCCTGTGTCTTCTCATCATAGTAAATAGCACCAGTATATATCCCAATCAAATGTGAAACACAATGTCACCATTATCACAGTTATTATTCAGTAAGTGATATTTTCCAGCCACTGAAACAAGTTTATTTACTGTCTCTTACATGTTCAAAAATGCTGCAAGAAGGAAGTATGTTTCTTATTCTATAAGTAAATGTAAAGATCACAGTAATTTGCCCAAACTCATAGGATTGTGATATAATAGAAGCAGGTTTAAGATCCAGATCTGACTGATTTCCAAATATAGACTCTGAACTATTATATATATATATATAATTTTTATTATACATATACATACATATATAATTTTTATTTTATATATATATAATTTTCTGCTTCTGTAAAATGAGGATAATGTTACTTCTTCAAAAACACTGATGTAAGAATTAAATATATTAGCACATATTTAGTATCTGACATGGAGACTATCATCACAGATATTTCATACATGTTGATGGCCCGGACTGGTCCATCTCTTTCTTGGTAAAGCAGTTGAAACAAAAGCACCCAAAACAAAATTTTTAAAAAGAGTGCTGTGCTTTCTTTTTGCTTCCAGTGCCTTGTATAATGTCTGAAATAATAGTAGATGTTCAATAATGTGTTCATTTTTACTCAGTTTTTTCCCTTAAATGTCTCCTATCTTCCAAAATCTACCACTTCAATTCTTTTTCCACTTGCACTAAAATGATATAGCCAAAATGAAAACTGCATTGCACTGCATCCTAGCTTAAAGCGTTCAAGGATTATCAACACTTACACTGTAATCCACAGTTTTTCAGCGTGTTACTGAATGTGCTTCATTGTCTGTGTTGTTTTCCTATACACACAACACCCAGCTCTTCAGGGTTCCCTGTTGGTTCTGGGATACTTCCCTCTAAGGCCTCTGTGCCTTCACTCTGCCTGGAATCTTCTCTCAAACTGATTTTCACCCCCAGATCAGGTTACTCATGCTCTGTGAATACTTCTTTACTTGACTATTGAGCTCCATACCTTCCTCCAATCCAGTCTATAAGTTCCCCCTTAGTATGTCCTCCATGCCTTATGCATACTCTGTAATAGTACCTATTACATCCAGATGCTGCACTCCACAAGAGAAAAGATTATAGTTTATTATATTTATTATATTTAGTTTATTTTATTATATTTATTATATTTATATATTTTATTATATTTAGTTTATTATATTTAGTTTAACTATATATATAGTTTATTTATTATTTCTTTAATCCTGAAATCTAATCAATGAGATAATAAATGATTAATTATATAGTTTAGTGAGTTAATTGAATGCAGTTGTAGTTCACGCTAACCTTTCTAAAATCTACAAAGAAACGGTCTCGAATAGTTTTATAGGTAGAAGTTACATTTTAATAAGTCATGATATGTAAGTAAGGCTAGTTGATTAAATAACATTTTTGCACAGATTGATCTGGAACTAAAAGGAGATAAGAGAACATAGTTTTTTAACTAGTGGGAAAATCTACCAAGTCACAGTTTATATATTATGCTTTCTCTTCCCTTGAGGGCTATGGGACTGGGAACCAGTCTGAGAATGTGTGAACACTTAACCACCAATCTTAGTTTTGTTTTTGGCTTTTGGGAGTCTCATAGAAGAGCAAAAGCAGAAAACAAAGGTCCCATTTTAAATTCTGTTACACAAAGTTATAAACATGTGCTGGATATAATACACGGGTGTTTTGAATGCCAGGCCAAGGAAACTGGAAAACGTTAAAAATTCTCCAAACTAAGTTTTAGAAATGTTTGTTCTTGCCTTTGTATGTATTTCTTTGTCTCTGCTTGCAGGTTCCGCTAAAGCTCAAAAATTTTAATGGCACAGGCACTTTGGAACCCAGCGAAAATTTGGTTTTCATTATATGCCCCAGATAATAAATCAGCTCCTATTGATTTGCAACTTGACTGAGGTCTTCTAAAAAGACTTAATTTTCTTTTCTGGGTTGTTAGATTGGACGAATTTCTCTCAGTTTTGAATTTCATTACAAACTGCCTTCTGCATTCAGTGGAAAGCTGATTTCCTTTGCAAACCCACCAAACGCATCTCTCCAAACTGTAGTTGAACTTTTCTTAGTGGGATGTCTGCAACCTCCATGATAAATATTGATCTTGTATTCAGACATTCTAAAATAAAACATTTCCCATTTTCATGTGTTTCACCCTGTGGAGGTAGATCCTCCAAAGAAGAGGCTAGTCTTCACCTCTCATCAAATAACTAGTACTACCAATTTCTATTGAGCCAAGAGAATCTGAATAGGTTTTCAAATGCCTTCTCCCAAAATCACCTTTTAGAACTTGAAGTCCAATAATCAAACGCATATTGAGAATTTGTGGTGTCAACAAGAAAATTACAAGCATGCTCACATATAATCTACGCCTGGGAAAAGGATTTCTTTTCACTGATGGAAAACTGATCATTTTGCCTAAGACTACAGATGTAAATACCTAATGGATATATTAAATTTTAAACAGTAGAAAAAAAATAAAAGCATTATTTTTTTGTTTTTTTTGTTTTTTTTTTTTTTTGCGGTACGCAAGCCTCTCACTGTTGTGGCCTCTCCTGTTGCGGAGCACAGGCTCCGGAGGCGCAGGCTCAGCGGCCATGGCTCACAGGCCCAGCCGCTCCGCGGCATGTGGGATCTTCCTGGACCGGGACACGAACCCGTGTTCCCTGCGTCGTCAGGTGGACTCTCAACCCCTGTGCCACCAGGGAAGCCCACATTATTGGTTTTTGATTAACATGCCAGAGGTCATTCTGCCTCTAGCTCGAGTCTTTCTAAATTCATCTATCAGTTAGAGACATACTAATCTTCTCCCTAAAATCTCAGTTTTTTTCTGTTACATCTGAGCCCCTCAAATTTTACTGTTTCTCCATGGTTTAAATTTCCAAAGTCTTAGCCTAAGGATCTAAATCCTTTGTATTCTGATTCCAGCTTATTCTTGCAGACCCATTTCTCTCAATTTCTGCAAGAATGGACTCTTTTCTTAAGTACCTTGGCCCAGTAAAGATATAGAATTTTCTAGCTTTTCCCTGTCTGTATCTCAAGGACACCAAGTTCTCTCAAATTATTTCATAATTGACAAATTTTAATACCACAAAACCTTAGACAAGGACTTAGGAGTAGGTTTACTTGGGAGGTACCCCTGAATACAATTGTGAGGGAGTGGGGAGAGTGTGACAAGGAGAGGAAGGTACACTATGAAGTAGGTTACCATGGTGGAATATGGGACTCAAAGCTCTTGGGGAATTTCAAGTCTGCTAGGATGAGCTTAAGCATTACCTTTCTGAAGGCTGGAACAAGGGGCATTTACCCCCTAACTTTCATTTCCCAATAGTGGGGAATTCACTTGGAGGCATTTATTCACCCACCCTTCTGTGCTGTACCAGGTACATGAGCTAAATAACCTTCAGTGACTTCAGAGAAATCATTGCAGTAGAAAAGCAGTCTCACTAGGTATGTTTGGGGTGGGATGCTGTCAGGGTAAGTGAAACCATCCACCGGAATGTCACTGAAATCAGAGGTGGGCTGAGGGACATGGTTAGGGGCACCAGTAGCATTGGACCATCTTCCACTGGCATTAGAGTAAGGCCCAGAGCAACTCATGTTTGCTTTCTCCTTATTCCTGACTTCAGATGGACTTCCTGGCTTCTGGTTTTATAGCTTCTCAGCAGTTCATGGGTTCTATTAATGGCCTCATGAATGGCTTCTCACAAGAAAACATGCCCCCAAGACCTCCAGTCATTATATGGTTCCTTAGTTAGCAGTCCTTCTTCCAGTGGACTGAGGGATACAGACATTACATTCCTCCCCAAACCCTGTCCTTCAACCAAATGCTGTGCTCAGTGACCACCAAAGAGCCCTTTTATTTTCACAAATGCTTAGAACCTTCTTTCTATACAGTTCATCCTCCCACATCCCCTTTATAACCACTATTTAACATCCCTTATTTAACATCAATTTTGGGTTTTAGAAAACAGCTTTATGCTTCAAAGTTCCACCTGGCTGCTGCATCATCTATGACATGTTTTATGATTGTCCCAATATAAAATGATCCCTCTTTTCTATTAATTCCTATGATAAAAACAGAAAGAGTAATTATTTCTCTATGAAATGAAAATGTCAACAGATACACCCTGTGCTTTCAGATCCAAATCAATGTAGAATTCACCCTTTTCAAGCATTCCAGGGATTCTGGGAGGAAATCACTCACATTTTCTCCAGGTACCCCTGATTAGCAGTCTCTGCTTCTTCTGAATTAATTCAATTTGTGGATCATCATGGAGATGATGTCTCTATTCACACATATGTCAAAACAAACCTGATATGTAGCTCTCTTCTCTTGAGTCCAGCAACAAAAATAACAATAACATACCTATCCATCTATATGAAACTTCTATTTGCACAGAAGACTGAAAAAAAATTCTAATGTATCACTGGAATACAAAAATTACATTGGCCATTTATACCAAATAGGGATTCAGTTTTCTTCTATGTTAATGAGTGTCATGCAATCATACCTTCCTTTATTCTGTCATGCCTCTCTTTACCTCAATCCTAAATCCCTTTTCATCTTATATTCTGAGTTCATTTCTTTCAAACCATACTCTCAACCCTCAGAATCAACCCCAATGTGACCATCAAGGTGTTTACCTAATAAGGTCTTTTACTTCCCTCAAAGAAACGCGGAAAATAATATTTTGCCTTTAAAGGTGTAGTCATCAATAGAAGATAGACATGGATCTGGAAATGGTGAAGTGTCTTCTAAGAGAGATCCTCACTGGATTCTACTCTAAGGGCCCAGATACTGCTTAACTAGCCCCCAGTAATGACAAGACACTAAGAGAATGAATCACAAAGTAAACAAATACAAAACCAATATGTTCTCAGTGTGTCATTTTATCAGTTTACAATGAGAAATATAATCATCTTGTGGGCCAGAGATGTTCAGATCTCTTGTTTAGCCTTTTCTTCCTCTGTAGCTAATGAACAGGGACACCAAATCACAACCAGAAACAGTCATTAAGTAACCATGTGAAATCATTTTCAGAGAGTGTAAACAATCAAAGTCTTTGTCATCAGTGCAGTATCTCTTTAATGCCCTTCAGTAGGCATGAAAACAAGAACTGTGGAAAAAGTCCCATGGTCAAGGGCAATTGGGCTAATATATTCATAGTGATCCTTGCCAGTGACAGCTGATAGCTTGGACACTGATCATAAATTCCTCTGATTCTTCTCTTTCTATACTACAAGGCAAACCCATTCTTATGGGCACATTATTTTATAAGTATATTAATATATTTGAAAATGTCACTCTGGAGTCTAGTTATCCCAGGCACTATATTCTGCTTCAGATAATTCTACATCTCTTTTCTCTGTCTTTTTACATTATCTTACAGCTTAATTTCTCTCTGTTCCAAGTTCTTAGAGCAGTTACATACTTTGGTTCAGGCACAGCATTGATACTTTACAATTTGTGGCTCTAGTCTTTAAAACTCACATTACAAGTTACATTTCATTAAGGTACATTTTATAGTCTATATCTTCTCCTATTCAACTGATATTTGCCTCATGATAGATATTTGTTTATAGTCCTAGTATTTTCTTCTTTAATTATGAGCTCTCTAAAAGCAAGGGCAAAGTCCAGGGACAGTAGGAGACCTACAGATATGTGAACTATACTATATAAACTGAAATGCAAATGAATAACTGTAGCAACCATTTCACAAAACTTATAAAAAGGCAAAAAAACTGTCTCAAATACTGTTGATAAAAAGTCGTCATTAGGTTTAATATTGAGGAATTGAAGATGATTTTTTTTTTCTGAAAATGAGTAACATTGGCCTTGATACAGGGCCATGACCTACCCAATGAAGAAGAGTATGTGATGAAAACCACACTGGTCACTTCAAGAAGAATTATAAGACCCAGGGAGAGAGATTGCATCCAGGAAGAGGGATGTGATGGGCTTCCCTGGTAGCGCAGTGGTTGAGAGTCCCCCTGCCGATGCAGGGGACACAGGTTCATGCCCCCGTCTGGGAAGATCCCACATGCCGCAGAGCGGCTGGGCCCGTGAGCCATGGCCGCTGGGCCTGCGCGTCCGGAGCCTGTGCTCCGCAACAGGAGAGGCCACGACAGTGAGAGGCCCACGTACCGCCAAAAAAAAAAAAAAAAAAAAAAGGAAGAGGGATGTGATTTGCCAAATGGGATGAGAAACACATTTTAAGTTAAATGATGGATATATTATCATTGCATGAGAATCAGCACGAGAAAACGAGAAGCAAGCTGGGTAAAACTCAGTAGGTGAGTTTGAGGTATAGCTCTTCTTCTTGCTGCTGAGACACCTTCGTAAATTTCTGTTTCCTCATCTGTACAGTAAGGATGATAAAATCTGCCTTAGAGAGCTGTTGTGAAGATGGCTTTGTAATAGCTCGTATTTATTGAATATGCACCATGATCTACCTAGGGACTCTGCTTGCATAATCCCATACAATCCTTCTAACAATACTGAGATAGGTATTAGTACTTACTATGGAGAAAAAAAGGCACAGGGAGATCACTCCGTGTCATGCAGGTAATATATGTTAGAGTTAGAATTTGACGCCAGCATTCTGATCCTAGAGGCTCTCCGCTCTTAAGCCAGGTTGCTGCACTGCCTCCTAAATGACCCATTACCTTATTAAAGATTTCCTTTTTTTTTTTTTTAACATCTTTATTGGAGTATAATTGCTTTACAATGGTATGTTAGTTTCAGCTTCACAACAAAATGAATCAGTTATATATATACATATATTCCCATATCTCTTCCCGCTTGCGTCTCCCTCCCTCCCACCCTCCCTATCCCACCACTCCAGGCGGTCACAAAGCACCGAGCTGATCTCCCTGTGCTATGCGGCTGCTTCCCACTAGTTATCTACCTTACATTTGGTAGTGTATATATGTCCATGCCTCTTTATCGCTTTGTCACCGTTTACCCTTCCCCCTCCCCATAGCCTCAAGTCCATTCTCTAGTAAGTCTGTGTCTTTATTCCTGTTTCACCTCTAGGTTTTTCATGACATTTTTTTTTTTAAATTCCATATATATGTGTTAGCATACGGTATTTGTCTCTCTCTTTCTGACTTACTTCACTCTGTATGACAGACTCTAGGTCTATCCACCTCATTACAAATAGCTCAATTTCGTCTCTTTTTATGGCTGAGTAATATTCCATTGTATATATGTGCCACATCTTCTTTATCCATTCATCCGATGATGGACACTTAGGTTGTTTCCATCTCTGGGCTATTGTAAATAGAGCTGCAATGAACATTTTGGTACATGACTCTTTTTGAATTATGGTTTTCTCAGGGTATATGCCCAGTAGTGGGATTGCTGGGTCATATGGTAGTTCTATTTGTAGCTTTTTAAGGAACCTCCATACTGTTCTCCACAGTGGCTGTATCAATTTACATTCCCATCAACAGTGTAAGAGGGTTCCCTTTTCTCCACACCCTCTCCAGCATTTATTGTTTCTAGATTTTTTGATGATGGCCATTCTGACTGGTGTGAGATGATATCTCATTGTAGTTTTGATTTGCATTTCTCTCATGATTAGTGATGTTGAGCATTCTTTCATGTGTTTGTTGGCACTCTGTATATCTTCTTTGGAGAAATGTCTATTTAGGTCTTCTGCCCATTTTTGGATTGGGTTGTTTGTTTTTTTTGTTATTAAGCTGCATGAGCTGCTTATAAATTTTGGAGATCAATCTTTTGTCAGTTGCTTCATTTGCAAATATTTTCTCCCATTCTGAGGGTTGTCTTTTGGTCTTGTTTATGGTTTCCTTTGCTGCACAAAAGCTTTTAAGCTTCATTAGGTCCCATTTGTTTACTCTTGCTTTTATTTCCATTTCTCTAGGAGGTGGGTCAAAAAGGACCTTGCTGTGATTTATGTCATAGAGTGTTCTACCTATGTTTTCCTCTAAGAGTTTGATAGTTTCTGGCCTTACATTTAGGTCTTTAATCCATTTTGAGCTTATTTTTGTGTATGGTGTTAGGGAGTGATCTAATTTCATACTTTTACATGTAGCTGTCCAGTTTTCCCAGCACCACTTATTGAAGAGGCTGTCCTTTCTCCACTGTACATTTCTGCCTCCTTTGTCAAAGATAAGGTGACCATATGTGCGTGGGTTTATCTCTGGGCTTTCTATCCTGTTCCATTGATCTATCTTTCTGTTTTTGTGCCAGTACCATACCGTCTTGATAACTGTAGCTTTGTAGTATAGTCTGAAGTCTGGGAGCCTGATTCCTCCAGTTCCTTCTTTCGTTCTCAAGATTGCTTTGGCTATTCGGGGTCTTTTGTGTTTCCATACAAATTGCAAAATTTTTTGTTCTAGTTCTGTGAAAAATGCCAGTGGTAGTTTGATAGGGATTGCATTGAATCTATAGATTGCTTTGGGTAGTAGAGTCATTTTCACAATGTTGATTCTTCCAATCCAAGAACATGGTATATCTCTCCATCTATTTGTATCATCTTTAATTTCTTTCATCAGTGTCTTATAATTTTCTGCATACAGATCTTTTGTCTCCTTAGGTAGGTTTATTCCTAGATATTTTATTCTTTTTGTTGCAATGGTAAATGGGAGTGTTTTCTTGATTTCACTTTCAGATTTTTCATCATTAGTATATAGGAATGCCAGAGATTTCTGTGCATTAATTTTGTATCCTGCCACTTTACCAAATTCATTGATTAGCTCTAGTAGTTTTCTGGTAGCATCTTTAGGGTTCTCTATGTATAGGATCATGTCATCTGCAAACAGTGACAGCTTTACTTCTTCTTTTCCAATTTGGATTCCTTTTATTTCCTTTTCTTCTCTGATTGCTGTGGCTAAAACTTCCAAAACTATGTTGAATAAGAGTGGTGAGAGTGGGCAACCTTGTCTTGTTCCTGATCTTAGTGGAAATGCTTTCAGTTTTTCACCATTGAGGATGATGTTTGCTGTGGGCTTGTCATATATGGCCTTTATTATGTTGAGGAAAGTTCCCTCTATGCCTACTTTCTGCAGGGTTTTTATCATAAATGGGTGTTGAATTTTGTCAAAAGCTTTCTCTGCATCTATTGAGATGATCATATGGTTTTTCTCCTTCAGTTTGTTAATATGGTTTATCACATTGATAGATTTGCATATATTGAAGAATCCTTGCATTCCTGGAATAAACCCCACTTGATCATGGTGTATGATCCTTTTAATGTGCTGTTGGATTCTGTTTGCTAGTATTTTGTTGAGGATTTTTGCATCTATGTTCATCAGTGATATTGGCCTGTAGTTTTCTTTCTTTGTGACATCCTTGTCTGGTTTTGGTATCAAGGTGATGGTGGCCTCGTAGAAGGAGTTTGGGAGTGTTCCTCCCTCTGCTATATTTTGGAAGAGTTTGAGAAGGATAGGTGTTAGCTCTTCTCTAAATGTTTGATAGAATTCGCCTGTGAAGCCATCTGGTCCTGGGCTTTTCTTTGTTGGAAGATTTTTAATCACAGTTTCAATTTCAGTGCTTGTGATTGGTCTGTTCATATTTTCTATTTCTTCCTGATTCAGTCTTGGCAGGTTGTGCATTTCTAAGAATTTGTCCATTTCTTCCAGATTGTCCATTTTATTGGCATAGAGTTGCTTGTAGTAATCTCTCATGATCTCTTTTATTTCTGCAGTGTCAGTTGTTACCTCTCCTTTTTCGTTTCTAATTTTATTGATTTGAGTCTTCTCCCTTTTTTTCTTGATGAGTCTGGCTAGTGGTTTATCTATTTTGTTTATCTTCTCAAAGAACCAGCTTTTAGTTTTATTGATCTTTGCTATTGTTTCCTTCATTTCTTTTTCATTTATTTCTGATCTGATTTTTATGATTTCTTTCCTTCTGCTAGCTTTGGGGTTTTTTTGTTCTTCTTTCTCTAATTGCTTGAGGTGCAAGGTTAGGTTGTTTATTCGAGATGTTTCCTGCTTCTTAAGGTGGGCTTGTATTGCTATAAACTTCCCCCTTAGAACTGCTTTTGCTGCATCCCACAGGTATTGGGTCGTTGTGTCTCCATTGTCATTTGTTTCTAGGTATTTTTTGATTTCCTCTTTGATTTCTTCAGTGATCACTTCATTATTAAGTAGTGTATTGTTTAGCCTCCATGTGTTTGTATTTTTTACAGATCTTTTCCTGTAATTGATATCTAGTCTCATGGCGTTGTGGTCAGAAAAGATACTTGATACAATTTCAATTTTCTTAAATTTACCAAGGCTTGATTTGTGACCCAAGATATGATCTATCCTGGAGAATGTTCCATGAGCACTTGAGAAAAATGTGTATTCTGTTGTTTTTGGATGGAATGTCCTATAAATATCAATTAACTCCATCTCGTTTAATATATCATTTAAAGCTTGTGTTTCCTTATTTATTTTCATTTTGGATGATCTGTCCATTGGTGAAAGTGGGGTGTTAAAGTCCCCTACTATGAATGTGTTACTGTCGATTTCCCCTTTTATGGTTGTCAGTATTTGCCTTATGTATTGAGGTGCACCTATGTTGGGTGCATAAATATTTACAATTGTTATATCTTCCTCTTGGATCGATCCCTTGATCATTATGTAGTGTCCTTCTTTGTCTCTTCTAATAGCCTTTGTTTTAAAGTCTATTTTGTCTGATATGAGAATTGCTACTCCAGCTTTCTTTTGGTTTCCATTTGCATGAAATACCTTTTTCCATCCCCTTACTTTCAGTCTGTATGTGTCTCTAGGTCTGAAGTGGGTCTCTTGTAGACAGCAAATATATGGGTCTTGTTTTTGTATCCATTCAGCCAATCTGTGTCTTTTGGTGGGAGCATTTAGTCCATTTACATTTAAGGTAATTATCGATATGTGTGTTCCTATTCCCATTTTCTTAATTGTTTTGGGTTCTTTATTGTAGGTCCTTTCCTTCTTTTGTGTTTCTTGCCTAGAGAAGTTCCTTTAGCAGTTGTTGTAGAGCTGGTTTGGTGGTGCTGAACTCTCTCAGTTTTTGCTTGTCTGTAAAGGTTTTAATTTCTCCATCAAATCTGAATGAGATCCTTGCTGGGTAGAGTAATCTTGGTTGCAGGTTTTTCTCCTTCAACACTTTCAATATGTCCTGCCACTCCCTTCTGGCTTGCAGAGTTTCTGCTGAAAGATCAGCTGTTAACCTTATGGGGATTCCCTTGTGTGTTATTTGTTGTTTTTCCCTGGCTGCTTTTAATATGTTTTCTTTGTATTTAATTTTTGACAGTTTGATTAATATGTGTCTTGGCGTATTTCTCCTTGGATTTATCCTGTATGGGACTCTCTGTGCTTCCTGGACTTGATTAACTATTTCCTTTCCCATATTAGGGAAGTTTTCAACTATAATCTCTTCAAATATTTTCTCAGTCCCTTTCTTTTTCTCTTCTTCTTCTGGAACCCCTATAATTCGAATGTTGGTGCGTTTAATGTTGTCCCAGAGGTCTCTGAGACTGTCCTCAGTTCTTTTCATTCTTTTTTCTTTATTCTGCTCTGCAGTAGTTATTTCCACTATTTTATCTTCCAGGTCACTTATCCGTTCTTCTGCCTCAGTTATTCTGCTATTGATCCCATCTAGAGTACTTTTAATTTCATTTATTGTGTTGTTCATCGTTGCTTGTTTCATCTTTAGTTCTTCTAGGTCCTTGTTAACTGATTCTTGCAATTTGTCCATTCTATTGTCCATTCTATCTCCAAGATTTCGGATCAACCTTACTATCATTATTCTGAATTCTTTTTCAGGTAGACTGCCTATTTCCTCTTCATTTGTTAGGTCTGGTGGGTTTTTATCTTGCTCCTTCATCTGCTGTGTGTTTTTCTGTCTTTTCATTTTGCTTATCTTACTGTGTTTGGGGTCTCCTTTTTTTTTTTTTTGCAGGCTGAAGGTTCGTAGTTCCTGTTGTTTTTTGTGTCTGTCCCCAGTGGATAAGGTTGGTTCAGTGGGTTGTGTAGGCTTCCTGGTGGAGGGTACTAGTGCCTGTGTTCTGGTGTATGAGGCTGGATCTTGTCTTTCTGGTGGGCAGGTCCACGTCTGGTGGTGTGTTTTGGGGTGTCTGTAGACTTATTATGATTTTGGGCAGCCTCTCTGCTAATGGGTGGGGTTGTGTTCCTGTCTTGCTAGTTGTTTGGCATAGGATGTCCAGCACTGTAGCTTGCTGGTCGTTGAGTGAAGCTGGGTGCTGGTGTTGAGATGGAGATCTCTCGGAGATTTTTGCTGTTTGATATTATGTGCAGCTGGGAGGCCTCTTGTGGACCAGTGTCCTGAAGTTGGCTCTCCCACCTCAGAGGCACAGCACTGAGTCCTGGCTGCAGCACCAAGAGCCTTTCATCCACAGGGCTCCTTAATTTGGGATGATTCGTTGTCTATTCATGTATTCCACAGATGCAGGGTACATCAAGTTGATTGTGGAGCTTTAATCCGCTGCTCCTGAGGCTGCTGGGAGAGATTTCCCTTTCTCTTCTTTGTTCTCACAGTTCCCAGGGGCTCAGTTTTGGATTTGGCCCCGCCTGTGCGTGTAGGTCGCCGGAGGGCGTCTGTTCTTTGCTCAGACAGGACGGGGTTAAAGGAGCCGCTGATTCGGAGGCTCTGGCTCACCCAGGCCGGGGGGTAGGGAGGGTCACGGAGTGCTGGGCGGGCCTACAGCGGCAGAGGCCGGCGTGACGCTGCAGCCTGAGGCGCGCCGTGCGCTCTCCCAGGGGAGCCGTCCCCAGATCCCGGGACCCCGGTAGCGGCGGGCTGCACAGGCTCCCCGGAAGGGCGTGTGGCTAGTGACCTGCGCTCGCACACAGGCCTCCTGGCGGCGGCAGCAGCGGCCTTAGCGTCCCATGTCCGTCTCTGGGCTCCGCACTCTTAGCCGCGGCTCGCGCCCATCCCCTGAGCTCTCCCAAGCAGTGTTCCCAATCCTCCCTCCTCGTGCACCAGGAAACAAAGAGGGACGTAAAAGTCTCTTGCCTCTTCGGCAGGTCCAGACCCCTCCCCGGACTCTCTCCCGGCCAGCCGCGGCGCACCAACGCCCTGCAAGCTGTGTTCACGCCGCCAACCTCAGTCCTCTCCCAGCGCTCCGACAAAAGCCGGAGCCTCAGCTCCCAGTCCCGCCCGCCCCGGCGGGCGAGCAGACAAGCCTCTCGGCTGGTGAGTGCCGGTCGGCCCGATCCTCTGCGCTGGAATCTGTCCGCTTTGCCCTCCGCACCCCTGTTGCTGTGCCCTCCTCCGCGGCTCCCAAGCTCCCCCACTCCGCCTCCCGAAGTCTCCACCCGCGAAGGGGCTTCCTAGTGTATGGACACTTTTCCTCCTTCACAGCTCTCTCCCGCTGGTACAGGACCCATCCCTATCCTTTTGTCTCTGTTTATTTTTTTCTTTTGCCCTAACCAGGTACGTAGGGGGTTCCTTGCCTTTTGGGAGGTCTGAGGTCTTCTGCCAGCGTTCAGTAGGTGCTCCGTAGGAGTTGTTCCACGCGTAGATGTATTTCTGGTGTATCTGTGGAGAGGAAGGTGATCTCCGCGTCTTACTCTTCCGCCATCTTCCCGGAAGTCCCAAAGATTTCCTTTTTTGAGACAATGTACAAAAAGTCTTTATAACAGAATTTAGAACATAACAAAGACCATTTCTTCTTACTATTTTATTGTTATTAAATTTATAATTATCAAATTCTATGGAAAATTATTAGTCTGGATGCCAGGCAACCTTAATTCTGGTGTTAGCTCTGTCGCTAACAAGATGTATGGCTCTGGGCAAGTCGTTTCCTTCTCTGACACTTATTTTTCTTGCCTGTAAAATAAAGCAGTGATATTGTCTGAACTTACTTTTTGTCCCAATATCTTATGATTCTTAGGGAAATTTAAGAACTATTCATTAAACATCTTAGAGGTTCCACTAAACATACATTAAAGTCTTTAACTTTGTTTCCTGAGTACGTGGTTTTACTAAGTAATTTAGAGAGGATGCCAGATTGGAGGGGAATTAATAAAGCTAGCATTGTGTGTGTGTGTATGCATTATGTACGAATGAGAAGAAACTGAGCAGAAAAAGAAAAGCGAGTAGAAATCTCATTTTCATTGTCCAGAAAGAGGCTCAGAGCTGCAGAAGTGGAGAAATTTCACTGCCTGTCCAGAATTATCTTGGATGTCCCTTGAAATAAATTGATCCAGGGTCCTAACATATGTAATTTCAATTTTGTTAATGGTAGGTTTGCAGCATTAGCGGCAGTTGCCAAAAAGTGTTGACATTTATTACAGGCTCAGACATGGAGAAAAATGATTCTTCAAATGAATGCATTTGCCTAAAGCAATGATAGTCTCAGAGGGAAATCATAAACAGAAAGAAAATGCTACTTGACTGCCCTCGAATCTTGAAAATCCTAGAAAGGCTCAAGAACAAATAATTAGCTAAATTCAGAAAAATTTGCTTCTCTTTTTCCTTAGCTCATTGCCATGGCTTCTGCTGGTGCTCTGCCAATATCCTCTTGGTACTTTCCATTTTGTGTGTGCCAGTGACCTGCCCAGGTACCTGTGCTTCTCTGCCTGGGGGCTTTCTCTGGTTGAGCGAGGGGCAGGCCAGAGGTACCAGGTGGTTGATACTCCTGTGAAAAGTCCTCAGGTAATGCCACTTAGCACCTACTGGATGAGTATCTCAGCTTCCTCATCCCTCAGGTAGGAGGGACTTTGAGGTCTGTTCACAGTGTTCAGACGTCCTGAGCAAGACTGAGCCCAAATGCCCATGTCATTAGCATGCTCACTAATACACCTTGAATTGGCTTCTGTTTTGGCTTTGAGAATACACCTGCCAGATCTCTGACTGCAGGAAATTAATTGCGAGCCCCATCTGCTTTCTGTTCTCAACTCCAGCACCACCTTTGCACCAACACCATGCTTCCCATGGATTTCTCTCAGCCAACAACTGAGAGATACAGGGATACTAAGGCAGATGCAATACTCCTCTGATAGTTTACTAGGGTTCAAGAATTCCCTGTAGACCTTAGCGAACTCACTTAACAATCTAAGAAGCTTCCAACCAACCTTCCTTCCTTCCCTCTCTCCTTCACAAAAAAGGAGAGAGGGAAGGAAGGAAATCTGCTTCTCAGCTTCTCCTAGTTCCTCCCCATTTTATTTTGTACAGATATTTTCCCCTAATAAAATCATTATGCTTCTAATCCCATCTTGGTGTCTGCCTCTCAGAAGATCTGTAATAATACATCTGTGTTCCTTTTTCTGTATTATTTCTCTACTCCTTACCAGTGTTTCCTGGGATCACCCAAGACACTATTTGCATTCAAAACTTCATCTCATACTCTACTACCGGGGAAACCCAATTTAAGATGACCCTTCCTCCTTTCATCTATAACACCTTGAAACTTGTAAATTCTACATTCTTTCTACTACACATACACACACCTTCACACACACATGTGTGTGCAGAACGCACACAGTGGAGTACTTCAATAGAAAATCATTTGAGATGATGTCCTTCCATAGGTTTAAACAGAGGATTGCAGAGAATGTTAAATACTGACATATATTGGGAGACTCCAGAGATTTAGTGGGAACAGTTGAAATCTTAGATTCTCCATGATTGATTATGCTCAGTTTTTTTATTTCTTCTTTGATTTCTTCACTGGCCCACTAATTGCTTAGTAGCATGTTGGTTAGTCTCCACTTGTTTGTGTGTCTGTGTTTTTCTTTCCAACTTTCTTTTTGTAATTGATTTCTAGTTTCATACCACTGTGTTTGGAAAAGATGGTTGACATGATTTCTATCTTCTTAATTTTATTGAGACTTTTTGTGATCTATCCTGGAGATCCATTCTGGCCTAGCATGTGATCTATCCTGAAGAATGTTCCAGGTGCACTTGAAAATAATGTGTATTCTTTTGTTTTGGGGTTGAATATTCTGTATATATTTATTAAGTGCATCAGGCCTGTGTCATCTAAGACCAGTGAAATTGTTTTCTTATTGAAATTCTGTCTGGGTGATCTATCCATTAATGCAAGTGAGGTGTTATAGTCTCTAATATTATTGTATTACTGTCAACATCTCCCTTTATTTTTGTTAATATTTGCTTTGTATATTTAGGTTCTACTGTGTTGGGTTCATATATACTTACAATTTTTAAAGCCCTTTATTGTGATGATTCCTTTATTATAATGCAATTTCTGTCTTTGTTTCTTGTTACTGTCTTTGTTTTAAAGGTCATTTTGTCTGATATAAGTAACGCTACCCCAGCTTTCTTCTTGTTTCCATTTGCATGAAAATATTTTCCATTCCTTTACTTTCAGTCTATGTGTGTCTTTAGATTTGAAGTAAGTGTCTTATAGGAACCATATATATGGATTTTTAAAAATCCATTCAGCAACCCTGTATCTTTTGACTGGAGAATTTAGTCCATTTGCCCTTAAAGTAACTGTCAACACATATATACTTATTACCATTTTCTTTTAACTTGTGTTCTGGTTGTTTGTATAGTTCTTGTCTGTTCTTTTCTTCCTATCTTGTTTTCTTCCCTTGTGAATTGATGACTTTATTTACTGTTATGTTTGTATTCTTATCTCTCTATTTTTGTGTATCTGCTTTAGTTTTCAGTTTGTTTTTTTTATGAGGTTCATATATAACAGTCTATGTATATAGTAGTCTATTTTAAGTTGATGGTCACTAAAGTTCAAGCACATTATTAAAGTACTACATTTTTACACCTCCTCACACATTTTATGTTTTTGACATCATATTTTACATCTTTTTTATTTTGTATATCACTTTATTTTTTTAGATATAGATTTATTTTATTACTTTTGTCTTTTAACCTTCATACTCTCTTTATAGATGTTTGTTCCACAACCTTTAACCTAAGTTTGCCTTTACCAGTGAGATTTTTGCTTTCATAATTTTCTGGTTTCTAGTTATAGCTTTTTCTTGTTCATTTAAAGAAGTTCCTTTAACATTTCTTTTAAGGCTTGTTTAGTGGGGATGAGCTCCTTTAACTTATACTTGCCTGGGAAACTCTTTAGCTCTCCTTCAGTTCTGAATGATAACCCTGCCAGATAGAGTATTCATAGTTATATATATAGTTTTTTCCTTTTGGCACTTTGAATATATTGTGCCAGTCTCTTCTGACCTGTAAAGTTTCTGCTAAAAAATCAGCTGATAGTCTTATAGGGATGCCCTTGTATGTAAGCAAATGTTTTCTCTGGATGATTTTAAGATTCTCTCTTTATCTTTAACTTTAACATTTTGATGATAATGTGTCTTGGTGTGGGTCTATTTGGGTTTATCTTATTTGGAACATTTTGTGCTTCCTGGACTTAGATGTATGTTTCCTTTTTCAGGTTAGGAAAGTTTTCAGCCATTATTTCTTGAAATAGGTGTTCTGTCCTCTTCTCTCTCTCTCTTCTCCTTCTGGAACCCCTATAATGTGAATGTTGGTATACTCAATATTGTCCCAGAGGTCCCTTAAACTATCTTCATTTTTGTAATTTTTTTTTTTTGCTATTTCAAATGGGATACTTCTACCACCCTATCTTCCAGATCACTGACTCATTCTTCTTCACCTCTAATCTGCTATTGAGTCCTTCTAGTGTTTTTTCCATTTAATTTATAGTATTCTTAGTTCTGATTGGTTATTTTTTATAGTTTCTATCACTTTGTTGAAGTTTTCACTGCACTCATCCAATCATAACCTGAGTTCTGTGAGCATCTTTATGACTATTACTTTGAACTCTTTATCTGGTAAATTGCTTACTTCCATTTTTCTTAGTTCTTTTTCTGAGGTTTTGTCTTTCTTTCTTTTGAAAGCTATACTTTTGTCTCCTCATTTTGCTTAACTCTCTTTGTTTCTATGTATTTGCATATCAGCTGTATTTTGCAGACTAGAAAAAGTGGCCTTACATAGAAGGTGTCTTGTGGGGCCCAGAGGAACAGTACCCCCTGGTCACTATAGCCAGGTGCTCCAGTGATATCCCCTGTGTGGGCTGCATGTGCCTTCCTGTTGCAGTTGCACAATAATTGTTGTAACTATGTCCCTGGCCCAGCTCACTGCGTGACTCAACTGTGACTACTGCAGACACATTGGTAGGTAAGGACAGTCCCCACCCTATAAAGTCTGGCTGCAACTTCTAGGTGAAGACTATGTTTTTCTTAAATGACACTAGCCAGCAATTTCATCAGAGAAAATTTTACAAGATTCCTGCCCCTCCAGCACATGCTCTAAAATTAGTCAATGAATCACAATCTCATATGACTCAGGTACTCTTCTTGCTGCTGACTGTGCATTGGAACTTGGAGTGGGTGAGTTTGTGTGTGAACCCTTCAACAGCAGAGTCTCAGTTTCCCACAGCCCTCTGGCTCTGTCTCACATAAGCCCTAATGGTTTCTAAAGCCAGATGTTATGTGGGTTCACCTTCCCAGTGAGGGTCCCTGGACTGGGGAGCCTGATATGGGGCTTGGACCCCTCATTCCTCAGGGGAGACCTCTGCAGTTGTAATATTCTTCCAGTTTGTGGAGTTTCATACCAGGTGTGAGTTCTGACTAGACCACATCTCTGCACCTCCTACCCATCACCATGTGGCCTTTTAAAAATATCCTTAGTTAAAGAAAATCTGATCTGCTAGACTTCAGGTTGTTCTCAGAGATAGTTGTTCTCTATGTAGTTGTAGTTTTGTCGTGTCCATGGGAGAAGGTGAGTTCAGATCTTCCCACTCCGTTATTTTGATTTGGACAATCTCAAGCCCTGAGATTCTGATTTTTGAGAAATATTGACTAACACTAGGTTGTAGAACTCATGGGAGGAAAAAAATAAGGCGGAATCTAGAGAAATCTGAATAAAGGAATTTGATATGGCCAAAACCATTCCAGAAGTTCAATATGCAGTATGGTAAAAAGTTTTACTTTATTTGAACCTAATTTGATATCCAAGGATATCCAACAGCATGGTCAGGTACAAATTACACTAAAATAGGAAGTTCTTGCAGGAAAGTATGTATAATTTTAGGGAGGTAGTGATGAGGTGTTTCTCAGAGGTCAACCTATTTTCAACTAAACATCTATTTAAGCATGAAAATCATAGCATTGTCAGAAACGAAACTGGATGGTGTTTGGTGTTGTGCAGAACCTCATGCCTTTCCATGCAGGCAGAGCTATTATGGTAAGAAATGTGACAGAACTGTAAAACATGGTTGAAGTCACCTAAATAAATGAATAAACATAAGTATAATTGTGTACACTCTGTAAAATCATAAAATGGCAGAAAAAGATAACCAAGATAGAAAACAAAAGACAAGTATAGACAATATGGTTTAGCTCAAATCGTGATGCAATTTTATTGTCCTTATTTCATAGAGATATTCATCACAGTCATATTCAAACAATATGACCCCTCCTTCCAAGAATTATATATATAACTATATAACTATATAACACTATATATATATGTCAGTTACTGAGGATAAAGAGACCCAAGTTCCTGGAAGGTTAAAATGATTCCAAACTATGAAAGATGCCAGGGTCTCAGCCAAGTGTCCTGTGGTTTAAGACAGTGCCAGTGGGAAACCAGATGACTAAGCAGGACCAAAGGATGAAGCCCACTTGGATAGATAGGGTGTGCAGTTGGAGAAGCTAATTCAATGGGTGAAGCATTTACCTGAGGTAAACCAGATAATTAACTTATGGCAACATAGAGAGTTATAGGGCTTCCCTGGTGGTGCAGTGGTTAAGAAATCCACCTGCAAATGCAGGGGACATAGGTTTGAGCCCTGGTCCAGGAAGATTTCACATGCCACGGAGCAACTAAGCCTGTGCACCACAACTACTGAGCCTGCGCTCTAGAGCCCATGCACCAGAACTACCCACGTGCCTAGAGCCCATGTTCCACAACAAGAGAAGCCACCTCAATGAGAAGCCTGTGCACTGCAATGAAGACCCAACACAGCCAAAAATAAATAAATAAAAATTTAAAAGAAAAAAAGAGAGTTATAGACTTCATGAGCTATGTGGGGAAAATGATGCTGAGACATAAACTATTGTGCCCAAGACTTCTCATGAAGTAAGTGATTTAGGGAAGGGCAGAAAGGGGTCACAGTATCTGCTGAATAAATCTGGGGAAGGCAGGGCTTGAAGACTCTCAACCAGAGTTGCAGCTGTGCAGCCAATGGTGTACAGCACAAGTCTGTTAGAGAGAGATGTTTCCCATCCACTATAGCCACTGAACAGGCATTCTTTAAGGGACTAGGGCAGTGATTCTCAATTCAGAGTGATTCTGCCACCCAAAAGACATTTGACAATGTCTGAAAATATTTTTGATTACTACAACTAGAAAAGTTGCCACTGGCATCCCTTGAGTAGAGAACAGGGCTACTGATAAACATCATACAGCATCCTACAGCCCCTATAACAAAATTTATATGACCCCAATGTCAATACCACTGAGACTGAGAAATCCTGGACTAAGGCAATGTTGACAAGCTTCTCAGAAATTCTCAGTGAGCAAGAGAAAAGGGACTTACTTGACATAAGGCAGGGGTGGGGATTACACTTTATGAGCACCTGTTATGTGTCAGGTCCAGCACACAGCTACTCTTCAATCTCACAAATGAGAGTAGATATTATGACATCACTTTATAGAAAAGGAAATAGAGTTTCATAAGGAGAAAGAACTACCCAATAAATAACTCATTTTAGCTTAAACTTAATCCAAAGCTTTTAGATACAAAGCCCAGAGATGAAATGTCACTGGGAGAAAAATGCAAAGTTATTTTTTTCTAGTTTCAAAATGGAAATCCATTTCATTGATCACTTTTTTTTTTTAGCAGTACGCGGGCCTCTTACTGTTGTGACCTCTCCAGTTGCGGAGCACAGGCTCTGGACGCGCAGGCTCAGCAGCCATGGCTCACGGGCCCAGCCGCTCCGCGGCATGTGGGATCTTCCCGGACCGGGGCACGAACCCATGTCCCCTGCATCGGCAGGCGGAGTCTCAACCACTGCGCCACTAGGGAAGCCCTCACTTACAATTTTTAACAAGGCAGGGAAGTGTTATTGTGCTTATGACTGGCTTTATGTGTCAATAATTTTAGCCTGATTTTAGTAGCTTTTAATAAATGTAGACACCATGCTATTAGGATGCTTATTTAAACATTAAAGTTTATTTAACACTGAAATATCAGGAATAGCTTTATCAGGGAGGAAGGATTGCAGGTTACTTTTATTACTATCTAATATTTTTCTTGAATTTTGCAACTTTTTACAATAAGCATATGTTAAAAACTATAAAGTTTCCAAATAGCTATATTTTAATGTAGTATATAATTATTTTAAGAAATTGCATAGAGGATAGAGACTCATTTATTTTGGAATTATATGGATTTGTTGACCATGAAATCTAAAATTCCATTGCATTGAATATTTCCTTATGTATTACAGAAAATGGGGGGGAAAGGAAAAAGGGGCACACAGTTTTTGCCTCTAAGGAGCTTGCAAAATTCCAAATAATGCAAATGTTTGGAGTGCTTTCTCCTCAGAGCTGCCCTTGAAGTTTCTGTGTATAATCCCTCAGCCAATTATAATTCCAACTTTTCCACAAATATTTCATCCACCATTATTTGGTGTGATATCCTCTCTACCTCCACTTTCATAGCACCTCGCTGGAATTTCTGATGTAACATTCTAGCTGCGTTATTATTAGCTTCCTCCCTAAAATTATGAGTCTCAAAGGCCAGATTTTTATGCTTATTCAACTACATATTCCCCTATCACCTAATGCAGTGTCTTGCACATAGTAGAAAGTCAATAAATGCCTGCTTATTTGAAATAATTTCAGCCCTGAGGCCAAACGCTCACAGATTTCCATAATCTCAGAGAAGAGAGAGGTGTGGAGGTGTTGCAGAGTGCCTGTGCTTAGCAGGCACGTTTATATTCGGGGTTAGTGGCCTCTATTTTTAATTTACCGGTTTTTTCTACAGTATCGACTTTTTTCTTAAATAATTCCTTATTTACATCGGAAGATCAAAAGTCTTTCAAGCTGAAGTCTTGCCTACACACACATTTATGAGCTGTGCTCACAAAATGCTCAGGAACATTAAAAATTCCTGACATGATAAATATGTCGCACCACAAGGTTTTAAGATGAACCAAGTAAATAAATACGTAACTCGTTTGCGGAGCAGTGCTAGACAAAGGGTTAGACTGCTCAGGCGCAAAGTTTAACAGGGCATCTAACAGGAGTGGATAAAATCCACTGGAACAATGAGTGAAGCCTGCCATCTACAGGCCAATAAATGTATCACCATGTAGGTACTGGTAGACTTTGAACCCAGGGTGTAATAAGTCTTAGGTAATACTCAGTATGGGAGCTCAAAGAGACGATTCTATGTTGAATTATTGGGAGCCAATGCTCTGTTTCTGTCCTTCAATGTCAGTATATAAGCAAAAAGTTAAAACTGTCTTAAAAGCAATACTCTCTTCCACCTGGTTCCCTGCAAAATCATTACTTCACAAAACTGAAGAAAAACTGTCTCCCATTTTTATTTTTATGATGATGCTCTGCACTTTTTTAAATTATAATTATCTTTGTGTATTTCTATCTTCCCAGGAGTTAGTTAATTCCTACAGTGCAAGGGACCTATAAAATTCATCTTTGTATGACCTCTTGCCTAGCCCAATGTCTGACATGTGGCAGATATTCTAAAAAGATATAATGCCTGGATTATTAAAATAATGAATGAATAAATAAATGAGAAAATAAATCAACAAACTAATTATTTCTTGGTTTCCTTGTTCCAAATCACATAAAAATTTATGAATAAAATATTGTAATCTAATATATATGTATATGAACACATACAGATTTATGTATAAATATGAATATATGTATGTGTACATATGTATTATATGTATTATATATATACATATATACATATCTTTGTGTGTATAGCCAGTTGTTTTGCAACCTCTATAATAAATCAAGTGTTTTAACGCTTTTTATTAAAATCCTGAAACCCGTATATTAAGATCTTATAAATTCAGCTTTAGGGTCTTGGCTATGTCATTTTATCAGACAGAATATTCTGAAAGATTCATTTTATTTATAAAGCAAACATGGCACCAAGGCCATAGTTATGGTTTCTCATTTATTTTTTTCCTTTCTGTGATTGACCAGATAGCTCTCATCAGATGAAATGAGAGCCAAGGAAAAATGTTTAGATTATTATGGAGGTAGAATAAAAAAGAAGGTGCAGAAGTAAGAGAAATATTGTTTCTTTTAAGAGAACTTGGTTCTCTTCCCACTTCTCTATCAACACAACCTTGAAGAAATTTTTTTGCACTTTTAACCTTCAATTATCTTTAAAAAGAAGGGGCCACATGGACAGAACTAGAGATTGTCAACTGAGTGAAGTAAGTCAGACAGAGAAGGACAAATATCACATGATATCACTTATACATGGAATCTAAAAAAAATGGTACAAATGAACTTATTTACACAACAGAAATAGAGTCACAGATGTAGAAAACAATCTTATGGTTACTAGAGGGGAAAGGAAGGGGAGGGACAAACTAGGAGATTAGGATTGACATATACACACTACTATATATAAAGCAAATAATCAACAAGGACCTACTGTATAGCACAGGGAACTCTACTCAATACTCTGCAGTGACTTATACGGGAAAAGAATCTAAAAAGAGTTTTATGAATACATATATTTGTATGTATAAAACTGATTCACTTTGCTGTACAGCAGAAACTAACACAACACTGTAAATCAACTATAATCCAATACAATTTTTTTAAAATAAAAAATAAGAAGAAGGGGCCAATATTCATTGTTCACTGCTGAGTAACAGGCACTGTGCTTAGTAGTTCTATGAACTGTCATATTTAATCTGCCCAATGGCCCTAGATCTGGGAGACATCTACTGATACACCCACTTTTTGGACCAGGAAACTGGGTCTCAGAGAATTTTTCTGCAGGGTTACATTGTGGGAAGTACACTGAACCCAGCTCACACCAGCTTATAAGAGCTCACTCTGTGTTCAGGGGTGTCACTTTGGTAGCAGAAAGTCAGCCACAGTGGAATTGTTTACAACATGTAAATCAGCAATTGCTAGGAAGCAGCCCTGGCCCCTGCCCTGAGAGCCAGCTGTTAAACATGTACCAGCATACCACGGGGTATGAAGCAATAATAAAAGTTTAAGAATATTCAACTCCAAAATGTATGTTCTTTCAACAGACTGCAGTACCCAAGAGTTAAGGAATTGTCCGTTTAAGACTTACATAGAAATTTATAGTTGGTAAGAGAATATTTTACACAATAGAAAGAACCTGATTTCCATTTCACTTTTCTTCCTCCCTGTTTTCTACCCCACCCCTTCCCCCTATTCATCACTGCCACACACTGAGATTCTGCTAAGTGCTAGGTTCTTGACATAAATTGCAATATTTATATAACACTGAGGAAAATAAGGTCTGGATCCGTCAAGGGATTTAGAAAAAAGCCATGGATTAACTAAAGATGGAGCCCTGAATCCAGAATAAATATGTCACTCTTTTTATCTGCTATGAGCATCATATGGTTACGCATAACTGCTCGTCATACTGAAAAGGAGTATTAAGAGTTAGGAGAAGAGGAGCTTCAAGATGGTGGAAGAGTAAGACGTGGAGATCACCTTCCTCCCCACAAATACATCAGAAATACATCTACATGTGGAACAACTCCTACAGAACACATACTGAACTCTGACAGAATACCTCAGACCTCCCAAAAAGCAAGAAACTCCCCACGTACCTGGGTAGGACAAAAGAAAAAAGAAAAAACAGAGACAAAAGAATAGGAACGGGACCCGCACCAGTGGGAGGGAGCCGTGAAGGAGGAAAGGTTTCCACACAGTAGGAAGCCCCTTCGCGGATGGAGACTGCAGGTGGCGGAGCGGGGAAGCTTCAGAGCCACAGAGGACAGCACAGCAACAGGGGTGCAGAGGACAAAGCGGAGAGATTCCCGCACAGAGGATCGGTGCCGACCAGCACTCACCAGCCCGGGAGGCTTGTCTGCTCACCCGCCGGGGCGGGGTGGGGCGGCTGGGAGCTGAGGTTCTGGCTTCGGTCAGATCCCAGGGAGAGGACTGGGGTTGGCTGTGTGAACACAGCCTGAGGGGGCTAGTGCACCACGGCTAGCCGGGAGGGAGTCCGGGAAAATGTCTGGAGCTGCCAAAGAGATGAGACATTTTCTTGCTCCTTTGTTTCCTGGTGCGTGAGGAGAGGGGAAAAAGAGCTCTGCTTAAAGGAGCTCCAGAGATGGGCACGACCCGCGGCTATCAGTGCGGACCCCAGAGACGGGCATGAGATGCTAAGGCTGCTGCTGCCACCACCAAGAAGCCTGTGTGCAAGCACAGGTCACTCTCCACACCTCCCCTGCCGGGACCCTGTGCAGCCTGCCACTGCCAGTGTCCCGTGATCTAGGGACAACTTCCCGGGAGAACACACGGCGCTCCTCAGGCTGTTGCAACATCACGCCGGCCTCTGCCGCCGCAGTCTCGCCCCGCATCTGCACCCCTCCTTCCCCCCGGCCTGAGTGAGCCAGAGTCCCCGAATCAGCTGCTCCTTTAACCCCAGCCTGTCTGAGCAAAGAACAGATGCCCTCAGGCAACCTACATGCAGAGGCGGGTCCAAATCAAAGCTGAGCCCCGGGAGCTGAGCTAACAAAGAAGAGAAATGGAAATTTCTCCCAGCAGCCTCAGGAGCAGCAGATTAAATCTCCAAAATCAACTTGATGTACCCTGCATCTGCAGGATACCTGAATAGACAACAAATCATCCCAAACTGGGGAGGTGGATTTTGGGAGCAATGATACATATATTTTTTCCCCTTTTTATCTTTTTGAGAGTGTGTATGTGTATGCTTCTGTGTGTGATTTTGTCTGTATAGCTTTGCTTTCACCATTTGTCCTAGGGGTCTGTCTGTCCACTTGTTTTTTTTATTATATCTTAAAATTTTTTTCTTAATAATTATTTTTTTTATTTTTCATTTTAATAACTTTATTTTATTTTACTTTATTTTATTGTATTTTATTTTAACTTCTTCTTTCTTTCTTTTTTTTCTTTTTTTCCTCCCTTGTATTCTGAGCCGTGTGGACGACAGGGTCTTGGTGCTCCAGCAAGGCATCAGGGCTGTGCCACGGAGGTGGGAGAGCCAAGTTCAGGACACTGGTCCACAAGAGACCTCCCAGCTCCACATAATATCAAATGGCAAAAATCTCCCACAGATCTCCATCTCAACACCAAGACCCAGTTCCACTCAACAACCAGCAAGTTACAGTTCAGGACACCCTATGCCAAACAAATAGCAAGACAGGAAGACAACCCCATCCATTAGCACAGAGGCTGCCTAAAATCATAATAAGGCCACAGACACCTCAAAACACTCCACCAGACATGGACCAGCCCACCAGAAAGACAAGGTCCAGCCTCATCCACCAGAACACAGGCACTAGTCCCCTCCACCAGGAAGCCTACACAATGTACTGAAGCAACCTTAGTCACTGGGAATAGACACCAAAAACAATGGAAACTACAAACCTGCAGCCTGTGAAAAGGAGACCCCAAACACAGTAAGTTAAGCAAAATGAGAAGACAGAGAAACAAACAGCAGATGAAGGAGCAAGGCAAAAACCCACCAAACCTAATAAATGAAGAGGAAATAAGCAGTCTACCTGAAAAAGAATTCAGAAAAATGATAGTAAAGATGATCCAAAATATTGGAAATAGAATGGAGAAAATACAAGAAACGTTTAACAAGGACCTAGAAGAACTAAAGATGAAACAAACAATGATGAACAACACAATAAAATGAAATTACAAATTCTCTAGAAGGGATCAATAGCAGAATAACTGAGGCAGAAGAATGGATAAGTGACCTGGAATATAAAATAGCAGAAATAACTTCTGCAGAGCAGAATAAAGAAAAAAGGATAAAAAGAATTAAGGAGAATATCAGAGACCTCTGGGACAACACTGAAAGACCAACATTCGAATGTTGGGGTCCCAGAAGAAGAAGAGAAAAAGAAAGAGACTGAGAAAATATTTGAAGAGATTATACTTGAAAACTTCTCTAATATGGAAATGGAAATAGTTAATCAAGTCCAGGAAGCACAGAGAGTCCCATACAGGATAAATCCAAGGAGAAACATGCCAAGACACATATTAATCAAACTATCAAAAATTAAATACAAAAAACAAATATTAAAAGCAGCCAGGGAAAAACAACAAATAACAAATAAGGGAATCCCCATAGGGTTAACAGCTGACCTTTCAGCAGAAACTCTGCAAGCCAGAAGGGAGTGGCAGGACATATTTAAAGTGATGAAGGAGAAAAACCTACAACCAAGATGACTCTACCCAGCAAGGATCTCATTCAGATTTGACAGACAAATTAAAAGCTTTACAGACAAGAAAAAGCTAAGAGAATTCAGCACCACCAAACCAGCTTTACAACAAATGCTAAAGGAACTTCTCTAGGCAGGAAACACAAGAGAAGTAAAAGACCTACAATATTAAACCCACAACAATTAAGAAAATGGTAATAGGAACATACATATCAATAATTACCATAAATGTAAATGGATTAAATGCTCCAACCAAAAGACATAGACTGGCTGAATGAATAAACAAAACAAGACCCGTATATATGCTGTCTACAAGAGACCCACTTCAGACCTAGGGACATATACAGACTGAAAGTGAGGGAATGGAAAAAGATATTCCATGCTAATATAAATCAAAAGAAAGCTGGAGTAGCAATTCTCATATCAGAAAAGTAGACTTTAAAACAAAGACTATTAAAAGAGACAAAGGACACTACATAATGATCAAGGGATCAATCCAAGAAGAAGATATAACATTGTAGATATTTATGCACCCAACATAGGAGCACCTCAATACAAAAGGCAAATATTAACAGCCATAAAAGGGGAAATTGACGGTAACACAATCATAGTAGGGGACTTTAACACCCCACTTTCACCAATGGACAGATCATCCAAAATGAAAATAAATAAAGAAATGCAAGCTTTAAATGATACATTAAACAAGATGGACTTAATTGATATTTATAGGACATTCCATCCAAAAACAACAGAATACACATTCTTCTCAAATGTGCATGGAACATTCTCCAGGATAGACCATATCTGGGGTCACAGATCAAACCTTGGTAAATTTAAGGAAATCAAAATTGTGTCAAGTATCTTTTCCAACCACAGTGCTATGAGACTAGATATCAATTAGAGGAAAAAATCTGTAAGAAATACAAACACATGGAGGCTAAAAAACACACTACTTAATAACCAAGAGATCATTGAAGAAATCAAAGAGTTAAACAAAAAGTACCTAGAAACAAATGACAATGAAAACACAAAGACCCAAAACCTATGGGATACAGCAAAAGCAGTTCTCAGAGGGAAGATTATAGCAATACAATCCTACCTTAAGAAACAAGAAACATCTCAAATAAACAACCTAACCTTACACTTAAAACAATTAGAGAAAGAAGAACAAAAAACCCCAAAGTTAGCAGAAGGAAAGAAATCATAAAGATCAGATCAGAAATAAATGAAAGAGAAATAAAGGAAACGAGAGCAAAGATCAATAAACGAAAACCTGGTTCTTTGAGAAGATAAACAAAATTGATAAACCATTAGCCAGACTTATCAAGAAAAAAAGGAAGAAGACTAAATCAATAGAATTAGAAATGAAAAAGGAGAAGTAACAACTGATACTGCAGAAATACAAAGGATCATGAGAGATTACTACAAGCAACTATATGCCAATAAATTGGACAACCTGGAAGAAATGGACAAATTTTTGGAAATGCACAACCTTCCGAGACTCAATAAGGAAGAAATAGAAAATATAAACATACAAATCACAAGCACTGAAATTGAAACTGATTTAAAATCTTCCAATAAACAAAAACCCAGAACCAGATGGCTTCACAGGCAAATTCTATCAAACATTTAGAGAAGAATTAACAACTATCCTTTCTCAAAGTCTTCCAAAATGTAGCAGAGGGAGGAACACTCCCAAGCTCATTCTATGAGGCCACCATCACTCTGATACCAAAACCAGAAAAAGATGTCACAAAGAAAGAAAACTACAGGCCAATATCACTGATGAACATAGATGTAGAAATCCTCAACAAAATAGTAGCAAACAGCATCCAATAGCACATTAAAAGGATCATATACCATGATCAAGAGAGGTTTATCCCAGGAATGCAAGGATTCTTCAATATACGCAAATCAATAAACATGATACACCATATTAACAAACTGAAGGAGAAAAAACATATGATCATCTCAATAGATGCAGAGAAAGCTTTCAACAAAATTCAACACCGATTTATGATAAAAACTCTCCAGAAAGTAGGCATAGAGGGAACTTTCCTCAATATAATAAAGGCCATATATGACAAACCCACAGCCAACATCATCCACAATGGTGAAAAAGTGAAACCATTTCCACTAAGGTCAGGAACAAGACAAGGTTGCCCACTCTCACCACTCTTATTCAACATAGTTTTTGGAAGTTTTAGCCACAGCAATCAGAGAAGAAAAAGAAATAAAAGGAATCCAAATTGGAAAAGAAGTAAAGCTGTCACTGTTTGCAGATGGCATGATACTATATATAGAGTATCCTAAAGATGCTACCAGAAAACTACTAGAGCTAAGCAATGAATTTGGTAAAGTAGCAGGATACAAAATTAATGCACAGAAATCTCTTGCATTCCTATACACTAATGATGAAAAATCTGAAAGTGAAGTTAAAAAACCACTCCCATTTATCAGTGAAACAAAAAGAATAAAGTATCTAGCAATAAACCTAAGGAGACATAAGACCTGTATGCAGAAAATTATAAGACACTGATGAAAGAAATTAAAGATGATACAAATAGATGGAGAGATATACCATGTTCTTGGATTGGAAGAATCAGCATTGTGAAAATGACTCTACTACCCAAAGCAATCTACAGATTCAATGCAATCTCTATCAAAATACCACTGTCGTTTTTCACAGAACTAGAACAAAATTTTTCACAATTTGTATGGAAACACAAAAGACCTCGAATAGCCAAAGCAATCTTGAGAAAGAAAAACAGAGCTGAAGGAAGCAGGCTCCCTGACTTCAGGCTATAACACAAAGCTACAGTGATCAAGACAGTATGGTACTGGCACAAAAATAGAAATATGGATCAATGGAACAGGATAGAAAGCCCAGAGATAAACCCACGCACATATGGTCATTTTATCTTTGATAAAGGAGGCAAGAACATACAGTGGAGAAAAGACAGCCTCTTCAATAAGTGGTGCTGGGAAAACTGGACAGGTACATATAAAAGTATGAGATTAGATCACTCCCTAACACCATACACAAAAATGAATTCAAAATGGATTAAATACCTAAATGTATGGCCAGACACCTTCAAACTCTTAGAGGAAAACATAGGCAGAACACTCTATGACATAAAGCACAGCAAGATCCTTTGTGACCCACCTCCTAGAGAAATGGAAATAAAAACAAAAGTAAACAAATGGGACCTAATGAAACTTTAAATCTTTTGCACAGCAAATGAAACCATAAGCAAGATGAAAATACAACCCTCAGAATGGGAGAAGATATTTGCAAATGAAGCAACTGACAAAGGATTAATCTCCAAAACATATAAGCAACTCGTGCAGCTCAATGTCATAAAAACAAACAACCCAATCCAAAAATGGGCAGAAGACCTAAATAGACATTTCTCCAAAGAAGATATACAGATTGCCAACAAACACAAGAAAGAATGCTCAACATCATTAATCATTAGAGAAATGCAAATCAAAACTACAATGAGATATCATCTCACACCAGTCAGAATGGCCATCACCAAAAAATCTACAAACACTAAATGCTGGAGAGTGTGTGGAGAAAAGGGAACCCTCTTGCACTGTTGCTGGGAATGTAAATTGGACAACAGTATGGAGGTTCCTTATAAAACTAAAAATAGAACTAGCATAAGACCCAGCAATCCCACTACTGGGCATATACCCTGAGGAAACCATAATTCAAAAAGAGTCATGTACCAAAATGTTCATTGCAGCTCTATTTTCAATAGCCAGGACATGGAAGCAACCTAAGTGTCCATCAACAGATGACTGGATAAAGAAGATATGGCACATATATACAATGGAATATTACTCAGCCATAAAAAGGAACGAAACTGAGTTATTTGTAGTGAGGTGGATGGACCTAGAGACTGTCATACAGAGTGAAGGAAGTCAGAAGGAGAAAAACAGTACCGTATGCTTACACATATATATGGAATCTTAAAAAAGAAAAAGAAAAAATAAAGATCAGAAGAACCTAGGGGCAAGACGGGAATAAAGATGCAAACCTACTAGAGCATGGACTTGAGGATACAGGGAGTGGTAAGGGTAAGCTAGGACAAAGTGAGAGAGTGGCCTGGACATATATACACTACCAAATGTAAAATAGATAGCTAGTGGGAAGCAGCTGCATAGCACAGGTAGATCAGCTCGGTGCTTTGTGACTACCTACAGGGGTGGGATAGTGTGGGTGGGAGGCAGGGTGATGCAAGAGATATGGGGACATATGTATATGTATAACTGATTCACTTTGTTATAAAGCAGAAACTAATACCCTATTTTAAAGCAATTTTAGTCTAATTAAGATGTTAAAAGAAAAAAAAAGAGTTAGGTGAAGACCCTACTTTAGTAGGTTTATGATTGAGAAACTGACATAATCTAGAAAATGTCAGGGCCACTATGTCTTCGTTTCTTATTCTGCTGTGCTATACCTGCCCTATCGCAATGAATGCTTAGCTTTCCAAAATGGAAAAGGGAATGTAATCTTATTTAAGAGTAATAACTCAAATATTACTCTACTTCACCACGATCAAGGTGCTGACATAGTTTGAGTCCTCATGTAGTCCATTGGTGAACCACATTGCTTGTCCATGGCCACTCCTTCACCCCTACACACAGTCAGGTTCAAAATACCAGAAAAGTGGGGATCAAGACAAACAATAGACGCTGGAGAATCAACAGATGACAGGGGCAGAACACAACCCATTAATGGCATGTGGGCAATGTTTTCTTTTACTCCAGAGCCAACCTCAAGACGAACATGTCCTAAGCTTCATTGTCCTTATGTATACGAAGCAGACAGCACTCTCCATTTACAAAGAGTGCAGATTGCAAATAAGGGATGTAAGTCTGTAGCAAGTTCATATACATAGTTAATGCAAGATAAATTACAGCCATTATTGTTTCAAAAAGAAAAAAAAAGTCCCATTAAAAAAATTAAACATCCAAAAAGGTGAAATAAGTTATTCCATTGATCCCATATGTTTCCCAAGCAAGTTAAAAGAATTTGCAAAATCTTCTCCCAATTGCCCCATATCCCATATCCAGTGCCTGCTCTTAGTGTCACAAACAACCCCCTCCATACACTCTTCCCTCTATCTTCCTCCCAAAGATAATTAGTATCATGCCTTGCTTCTTTTATAATTCTCTCTCCATGTTACCCATTATTCAGATTATCTACAAGAAAATAACAATGAACAGGAAAGAGGAGGGGCTCTCACTGAACAGGCTTGGAGTCCTCTCCCTTCCTCCAGCACCTGCAGCTCTCTCCTCTCAAGCTTTGCGAATCTCATGAGCCCAGCAAGCAAGCAGGTTTAAGCACTCTCCCTGGAGGATGAGGATGAGAGTACAGAAAGTTAAAATTCTCATTAGGGGTGGGAGGGAATGAATGTGGAGAAAGGCTGGGGCCCCTCACATGTTATTTGATCTTACTCTCATCACACTGGTGCTAGAAGGGCAAAATCTCCATAGGGTGTAGATACCAGGTCTTGAGCTCTGTTAACAACCTTGCACTAAAGTTATTTATTTTTCAGAATGGTCCTTGTTGCTTCCTCCTCCTCCTAAATGATTCACCTAAGGGACCTCAACTTATATTTAATGAAACTGTGCTCTTTTGAGATTCGCTCCTACATCTTAGTGTGACGTGCGTTTTACTTTGCCCTGAATTTATTTGTGGGTTATGATGGAGTCTACTGAGATGGAAAATATACTGGAGATGTTACTTCACATGTTCAGGACTTTGCCATTTTTAATGGGCTTTCCCAGAATCTCCATCTCCTCTTCCTACCCCACCTCTTCCTCCCCCTCCCACTCCCCCTTTTCCTCCTCTCTTCCATTGCAACATGCCACATGTCTAATAAAAATAAAAGTTGGGTGTTTTTCTTTATTTATTTTTGGAAACCCAATCATTATCTTTACTCTCATTGAGACCTTATTTTCGAGGACTATTTTTACAAAGTGACTTTTACAGGCGATATTCTGTGCAACAGAGATTTTTCAATCACTGTGGTAGAATCCAGGATACTGGGTCTCAAAGGTGGAATTGCTAGGGAAAGTGTGTACGCCTAGCTGCTGCTGTTATCCTGACCTTATAAACCATCTTGCAGGTGCCTGTCTCTTTGGCCATCTCAAATTGCCACAGGAAAAGGTGATGACAGTTTGGTTTCACCCATTCCCTTGAGTTATGAGTACTTTTGCTAGACTCTTGTCATTTTCTGGCAGTTCTCATGAAGTTGTGCTGAATTTGCAAACAAAGACAAAAGACAAACAATGGTCTAAGCTGCTCTGAGATTGCCTCATTAAATTGCAGCCTGCTGGAAGCTTTCTGCTTATAACAATGAACACATCTTAGCCTACGATGATGTCACCATCTAAAACCCTGTTCACATTGCTTGGAATGATAGAGCTGTCCTATGTGCAACTAAGCAAAAAAAGTTTAATTCATTAAACATGTAAGGAAGGAAAAAAGAAAGAAAAGAAAACTGCCCCAGTTTTCAGGAAAGCTAATTTTCATCTTGCCTGCTGCTATATCAGCCTTGTCAACAATGAGCAGTATACCTGAGTTCTTCAAGACTCAGTTTAACCTTCTGGAACTTGGGTACACTGACACCCTTTGTGTTTGGGGAATCCACTGAGTCCTGCACATGTCTCCTGTTCAGAGATGGAGTTGTGTGACATGTTCACCATAATCTTTTAAATTTCAGAAGTAGTATGCATTTGTGAGGTTATGGGAAAGCCCTTTAAAAATGGCAAAGTCCTGAGCATGTGAAGTATGGTCCCAGGGTATTCTTCATCTCAGTAGCCTTCATCATAGCCCACAAACAAAAGCAGGGAAAAGTAAAACAAATGTCAGACTAAGATGTAGGAGACAATCTCAAAAGAATACAGTTTCATTAAATGTAAGTTGAGATCCCTTAGGTCAACAGTCCCCAACATTTTTGGCACCATAGACAGCGCAGGGGTGGGGGGGATTTTTTGGGCGGTAATGCAAGCGATGGGGAGAGGAAGATAAAGCTTTGCCCACTCGCCCATCGCTCACCTCCTGCTGTGTGGCCCAGTTCCTAACAGGCCACTGACCTGTAGCAGTCCGCGGCCACAGAGGTTGGGGACCCTGGCCTTAAGTGAATCATTTAGTCTCTGGAATTCAGTCCTCATACATAAATTATGATGAAATGGACCAATCTGTTATCCTCACAAGGTTACTGGGAGATTACAAGAGACTATTTTTATTTTAGATAATAAATGTATTAAAAATTATTTTAAATAGATCATTTAAGGAAACTTGAAGTCTATGGCATTAGTTGTCCCAAGGGAAAAAGTGTCTAGTTATTGAAGAATTTTTCCCAAACAAACACTATCTGGATTCATAGACCTCTAAATTGAGTTTAGCCTGTGCTCAATCTACTCATCTATAAAATGAGGTAATAAGACCTAACCCACAGGGTTAAATGTGAGGCTTAATACAATAAAACAGTGGAGAATGTGTCTGGCATATCATGTTTAATTAATAAACACTTGTTTCCTTTACATTTTTTAACTCTTCTATGGCATGGAATTCCATGTGATTGTAGACATAAAAAAATGACATTAAGATAAACATTTTTGACAAACAGCAGCACTAACAGCCAAAGAAGCAAGTATCCAGCCTCTAAGTTCTTGAATTCCAGAGGGAGACCAACCTCCTAGACAGGAGTGAACCAAGCCTCACCCAGGGCAGGGACCCTGTGCACAGCAGCCTCCGTCTTGACCTGTTTGATCATAACTTCTGAAGGAGACCTGGGCTTCCAGGGTGGAGAGAGTTGTGGCAAAAGCATCATCACTAGCAACACCAAGAAGCTGCCTGAGCAGCAGTGCCCTCCTCTCCCTGGATTGTGCCCTCCCTGAAGATTACCCTTTGATCTTTCATTCTGCCCTTCTCTAAAGAACAGAAGATTCTTTCTATGAAGATACTAGCGAGTCAAAAATTGGCCATCTCAAAACCTTCCTATGAAGCAAAAGAAAGTAGAAACTCACCCCTCCTTTCTCTCCTGAAGAGAGGTAACCATACCCCATGTCTTTCTACAGAACAGAAAGTGGAGCTGCCTCTCCCAGGCCAGGAGAATGTACTCTCCCTATTTAAGCAGAGAGAGAGGAGTTACCCTACGCCAAGTCAAGTAGACCCCTGGCCCAGAACAAAGCTAGCCTGTTCTGTGACCAGATGCCACTCCACACCCAAAACATGAGGTCCATCCCAGCCAGACACAGTACTTCCAATGGAGCTGAACCCTCAGGGGGAAGCCCACTGACTGAATAGTACCCCCCCGAAACCTCCCGCATATAATCTGAACTAGATATGCCTTCCTGACCTGCGGCAAGTGGCATGTGAGGCTGGCAGCTTGTCCCAGACTGGCCTCTCCCGCCTTCATCCGCCATGTCCTTCTATGGACCAGATGCTTCTATTGCTGCTGCTGCTGATGATACTGAACAAACCATCTGGACCACACAGGAATTATGAGAGAAAGTGCCCTGAGGCCAGGTTTATGATAAGACTGAAGCTCAATGGTGGTGCTGGTAGTGGTGACTCTCTCCCCTTGAGGAAGCATCCTCTTGCCTCCAGCCACAACCTCCCACTCGACATTACCTAGGGCCCCAGTTACCTTTTTTCTCATGGGTACCCATACTGATCAATGTCAGGACAATTAATTCCTGAGATACACCCTATGTTTACAGGCACTAGGGCACTGATCCCAATCAGAGGTAGATGCAGGCTCTCAGCCAGCCAGAGAAAGAGAGAGTTGCTGTTGTCAAGGGCACCACCACAGCTGCTGTAGAAGGCTGAGATGATGCCCTCGATCATCTGTAGCAGACTCTAAGGCCCCAAGCACTTCTATATCCATCCACACTCCCAGCTCCTGAGATGTATTACTTCAAGTATGACCACAACATGTTGACCTTTGACTCCAGCTGAGTCAATCCCAACCTCATGGACCAGCTTTGTGGCAAGCAAAGTGTTCTTACCAAATATAAAGAAATTCTGCGTGATCAGAAACATAACTACTCACTGTGATGACTAGCCCCTTCTAGAGCAACTCTGCTTTGCTGAGGTGGAGAAAGAAGCCTTCACTGATGACCTGCATTGTCCCCAAAGTGACCTCAAATTCACCTTGTCTTGTTCTCTGTTCTAGAGAAAAAGTTCTAAGCAAAGTTCTAGAGATGAATGGGAAACTGCTCAAATAACCCCACTGTCTGAGAAATGTGATTTGGTGGCCGGATATATGGACATGACAGTGGCCAAGGAGAACAGGGGCCAACTCAGGGAACACCTGTCTCTCCCACCCCATAACCTAGGAAGAGTGATTCATACACAGAGATGTGGGGTCAGACGGAGGGGAATCCCACCTCATATCATCCACCTCCTCAAATACTCACTACAATAAATCATTCTTGGAAAAACCATTAGGCTTTAAAAGATATGCTGTACTATGTATTTTTGGAGAGCATTTGGTGAGAAATAACTAGAAAAATGTCTTATTGGTACAGCAAAACAAGGTTTTATTTGCTGTGAAATGTGTGTCTAAACATTGAGGTCTCCAAATATCATGCTATGATTTCTAACATCTCTCTCTTGAAAACACCATTTTCCAGTAGGTCTTTGTCACTGTGGTCCCATTTAGCCAGTGAGCACTTCTTTTCAGCCAAGGTTGGTAACAGAACTGGCATGAAGAAGTCACAGCTACAACATTAGCTCTCACTGAAAATGACCTTGAAGACAAAGCTCCAGGCAGCATGATGACTTTCCTCTCAGTAAACATTTTTACAAATCATGTTTATACATGCCACTCTTCACAGTCATTGCAGGGAACACTGAACCTGTATCTATTTCACTCCAGATTATTCAAAGACTATTATGGTTGCTTATTGATGGATTAGACAAGAGGTCTTGGTTTTCTAAAAGTAAGAAAAGAGCAATTTAGTGTGAGTTCTTTGCTTCCTGCTCTATCCACACTTTTCTTATTTACCTTTGAGGACAATAAGAAAATCAAGTTAGACAGCTAGACCCAAACTGTGTGTCCTATGTAACAGCATATCTCAGCCTTGAGTCTGGAGAGTAGGAATATAGTTCTTGGAGGAAAATTAGAATCTTCCCTGGGAGCTATTAATTCAATATACAAATTGTTATAATAAAATTGAGGTTATATTTTTGACTAAAATTTCCCTACTACACATGAAAATTCTTCTACTACTAAGAGAAGAGGGGTTGAGTTTATTTGTACTTATAACTTGTATTTGTAACATAAAGTGGGTACACATATTGAGTAAATTATTAAGCAATGAAAATCAGTGATTGAGTACAGAGTACCCCATGAGGACAGCTACATCAGAAACTAGAAAATCATGACTTTAGTGCTCAAGCCATGGAAGCATCAAAAGCTTTAGTTCAGTATATAAAACATATCTATGCATGTGTGATTTAGATAGAAACATGGGAAAATTCAGAAGAAAAGTAACCAATAACATATGTCAAATTTCAATATGCCACAGTGTTTGTATAAGAAACATGCTTTAAAACTTTAGTCAAAAATTATCCACTCATGTATTTCCAATGTGTTTGCATATGTTTGTGTGAGCCAAACTAATTTCAGATTTTGTGTTGTAGTATTTAAATCCCAAATACAAGAATGTGTTCATATACTGATGTATTGAGTCTGAAAATATAATATATGGTATATAATTTTTAAAAAAAGAGTGAAAGGAACACCACAAAGGGAATCAGTTGAAGTAATGCGAGTTAAGAATGCAGAGGGCATCTCAAGGAAGGAATACAAAGTTGGGGTCAGACCAAATTCACCTAGTATCCCAGTGCCATTACTTATAAATGGCATGACCTTTGGTAGGTTTACTTATGATTTCTAAAATTAATCTCTTTGAGATTCAGTCGATTTCCTCATTCGAAAAGTGGTAGTAATAGAGGTGATTGTCAGAATAAGTTGAGATATGTTTACTTCTTTTAATACAATTTAATAATATATAATAAGTTTGAAGACATACAGGTTTACCTCAGAGATATTCAGTTCCAGACTGCTACAATAAAGTGAGAATCACAATAAAGTAAGTCACATGAATTTATTTTAGTTTCCAAGTGCATATAAAAGTTATGTTTACACTATACTGTAGTCTATTAAGTGTGCAATAGCATTATGTCTAAAAAAAAGTGTAGATACCTTAATTTAAAAATACTTTATGGCTAAAAAATGCTAACCATCATCTGAGGCTTCAGCAAGTTGTAACCTTTTTTGCAATAGTAACATCAAAGATCACTGATCACAGATTATCATAACAAATATAATAATAATGAAAAACTTTGAATTATTGAAAGATTATCAAAATGTTACACAGACATGTAAAGTGAGCAAATGTTATTGGAAAAATGGTGCCAATAGACTTGTTTAACCAAGGGTTGCCACAAACCTTCCATTTGTAAAAAATGCAATGTCTGTGAAGTATGATAATGTGAAGCACAATAAAATAAGGTACGGATGTATTAATTTTATCTTTACTATTAATCCCACCTGTTGAACACCAACTATTTGTCAGGTGCTATGATAGATCCTTGACATATGATCCTTTCTTTACTCCTCTGATAGTAGCCATTTTCCTCTCCCAAGCTAATTTCAATAGGATCATTCACATACATTGACTTAAACTATAGATGACCAACTTGCCTTAATTTGCCCAGAACTTTCCAATTTTACACTGAAAGTCCTATGTTCCTAGAAACCCCTCCTTCCCAGGCAAACCAGGATAGTTGGCATATTAGTTGCCTAGGGCTGCCATAACAAAATACCACAGACTGGGTTGCTTAAACAACAGGAATTTATTTTCTCACAGTTCTGGAAGCCAGAACACCAAGATCAAGGTATTGATAGGTTTTCTTCTGAAGCCTCACTCCGTGGCTTGCAGATGGTCACCTTCTCACCGTCTCCTCGTATGACATTTCCTCTCTATGTGTACATCCCTGGTGGTTCTCTGTGGGTCCAAATTCCCTCTTCTTATAAGGACACCTGACAGATTGAATTAAGGACCCACGCTAAGGACTTTATTTTAACTTAATCACTGCTTTAAAGGCCTTATCTCAAGATACGGTCACATTCTGAGGTGCTGGACTTATGCATTAAACATACGAATTTTGGGGAGCCATAGTTTAGCCCATAACAGTTTGTTACCTTAGTTAAGCTTCATACAGTCTCTGTTATTCAACAAACATTCTTTAAGCACTTACTTTGAGCCAGGACATGTGCTTAATTATTCCACCCAACATCTGAAGCCAGCCATCCATGCAGCTCCTATTCTCATTACCCCATGAAAAATGAGGAGGTAAGTACTTGAACAAAAAGTAGAAAATAAAATGACCATTATTTTCATGGAGGCCTGAGGATTACATGTGAATTGTTGAATCACTTTAGGGGGAGACATCTTTGACCATATGAGAGAAAAAATCATAGATGTGATGAGAACGAAGAAGTCAATTTTGTTTAGATTGGACCATTGGAAATAAATGATACTTTATCATTTTGACCTACACAAACAGAAATTTCGCCTATTTCATAGAGCAGAGTCTTCTTGCAGTGAATATCTCAGTTCATAGTAATTCTGCCTTCTCTGGGGATAGCCCTCACATATCAGTGGCCATGTTACTACTTAAATGACAATCCGCCTCATGGCCATATTTGATGGATGAAGGGTATGCACTTAATCCAGTCTGATCCACTTAGATATCCAGTGAAGAGCAGGGAGGCACAAAGAGACAGAAAGTCATAAAGCTGAGTCAGGTTAATGACAGGCTTCCAGGTAGAAGATTCAAGTGTCTCTGCTGTTCCAAGTTAGAATCTCCCTGGTTACTTTCCTTCCCAAGTTGTTGATACCCTCTCCTATTCCACCAGATACTTGAACATCCTTCCAAATATTTGCTTTTTTTCTTAAACTAACCAGGGTCAGGTTTTATCACTCAAAATAAAATGACATAAATAAAAACAGATCTGTACTAATACAGGCGTCCTGCTTGAGTTCTGTGAACTTGAATCCCTTATACTTGGCCACCACTTTATCACAGTGCTAGTAAATTCCTAGTCAAAGAAGAGGAGTTTAATAAACATTGAAAGGATAGAGAAATAAATGAATGAGTGAAGAAATAAAATATATTTAAATAAGTTAAATGCAAAATTTTGCTCTCACTTTTTTATCTTCAATTGGGAGACAAAAGATGCATGGTTTTTAGTTGATTCTAAAATCAATTCCTGTCCCAAGAAATTTGGCAAGAGCTCACTTAGAGAGTAATCAGAAGAGCATGGGATTAAGTGTCCTGAAATCATTTGCTAATAACCTCAGACATAGGAGGTATTGTGAACCTAGCCTTACCTTTGAAAGCCCCAGCACAGAAAACTGGGAAAAATAAAGGCTTGAGCATATCTGAACAAATTAGAACTCTGGCTTCTTCTAACATCCCTTTTCACAAGTATTTGGCCTTCCAAATGTCCAATGAAACATGTCTGTCTTTTGGCATTACCTTAAAAGGCCAGTCTTGACAATGACTTATGAGAGGACCCAATAAAATAAATGTTTTCCCATATAAATTTGAAATCAACTGAGATAGAGTTAGAAATAAGGTCAAGGGAAATGAAAATCTTTTCTCAGAGACAATTAAAAGCTGTTTAGGTGGATGTGGCTAACTGTGAAAGTACAGTGCCTAATAACATTAGGATGACCCTCCCAAACAGACACAAGTAGTTCTTGCTGGGGGTGAGGTCTTTACCAGACTTCTTGCAGGGCCTCTGCTGCACCAAAACACACATGCTCTATTGATGGGCAGACTCCTAAAAGGAGGGAAGAGAAAAGGACTGAGTTGAAACTAACAATGGGAAAATTGCGGAGAGTGGAAAGGGAACAGGAAGTTCATGTGAATATGTTTCCCCCCACTTGGAAACAAACAAGCACGGGAAAAGAAAGTTCCTCATTAAAATAGTGCAACTGCTGTGTTGATATTTTTTGAGGGGTAACCGAGGTATGGTATAGAGAGGATGTGAAGGCTTTAAAAAAAATAGATCTAGAATCAAATTATAACCATGCCACTTAAATCTTTGATAAGTTACCTGACCTCCTGAGTACAGATTCTACATCTGTAGAAGCAATCAGTCTACACCCTTACACAGATTATGACAAGATAACACGAGTGTAACAAATGTGCTGAACATTTTTCCTGGCACAGTATTCAAATAAAATCCTTGAAAAATAGGGCTTCCCTGGTGGCGCAGTGGTTGAGAGTCCGCCTGCCGATGCAGGGGTGCGGGTTTGTGCCCCGGTCTGGGAAGATCCCACATGCCGTGGAGAAACTGGGCCCGTGAGCCATGGCCGCTGGGCCTGCGCGTCCGGAGCCTGTGCTCTGCAATGGGAGAGGCCACAACAGTGAGAGGCCCGCATACCACACACAAAAAAAAAATTCTTGAAAAATAAAAGGAAAATAATGAAGTTATAGTATCAGAAAGCCTATGACATAGCAGGGAGAAAAATGGAAGCTCATTGCCTGAATCAAAGTTACTGTTAATGGCAAGAACATGTAATAAGAATTTATTATGCACCAGGAAATATATTGCACAATTTATATTCCTTGTCTTATTTAAAAGAGATACTAACCATAGGGTATGAGTAGTGATATGCACCCCTTTACACGGAAATGAAAACTAAGGACTGAAATGGCTACATAACATAAGGTCAGTCAAGTGGATAAGCAAGAAATTCAGACCCATGTTGTCTGGGTTCAAAGACTGTATCTTTAACTGTGATGGTATATTATCTCCCCATACTCAATGAGGAAATAAAAGATGCATAAATGAATGGGACAGAGGACCCTCCAGGAAGCAATGGGTCATCGATTTCAGCTCAGGCACTAAGGACCTTGATCATCTTCATACTCTTGCCCAAGGCAGACTCCCACATGAAAGTTTCTTTTCCTCTTTGACCCTGGCAAGGCTACACCTGCAATGATGGATTAAACTTTGAACATTGAAAGAACTCAACAAACAGCTCCAAGAATAACAGTTCAGGTGAGTAGAAAGGCTGATTCATAACAGGAATTTTAAAAAGGAATGAGTTTCAAAGATACTTCAAATCTTAGCCAAGTGACAAGAAAAAGAAGACCTGATTGTTATCTGTGCATATTTAAGGAAAAGAAGAATGACTGGAATGTATAATATTAGTTTCTTTTTTTTCTTTACTTTTTTTAAAGTTATGTTTAAGAAGCTAAGGTAAATCCAGGAAAGAGATCACAGAGGGACTAAACTTCGAAAAATGCCTTTAGATATTTAGGGCTGGACCCAGAGCTAAGATTTGGCAAAGCTCTCACGGAAAAAAGAATAATGATCCAAAGGCTGGGGAAATATCCCTCAGTTTCCTCTTAAGGATTTTGTCATGTTCAAAGTGGATAAAGAAGGCTAAGTCCTAAGTCAATAGCAGGCTTATGTAAGTAGTACACTGTTGGCAGGGGTGAGAAAAAGAGAACAGCTAAGACATCCTGAAAGTTATTCTGTTTCCTCCAAGGGAACAGGTTTAAGTGACAGAAAACTGACATTGAGTATAATATCCAGTTCAAGTAAACTATTATGAATTCATTATTATGAGAAATCAGGGAAATTTGAAGGTAAATGCTTCCCATGGGTGTATCTGGGAAAAGGAGAATGTAAAACCTCTAGCAAATAGATCAACACAGATTTGTGTCTACATAATGTTTGACATCATATTATTCGTTCAAGAATAATAATGATCATTTTGTTGAAATTTGATTTGTACCCAGTGAAGTGGGAAACACATAAAAAAAATCTCAGTGCAGAAAAGGCAAAGCAACATGCTCAGCTCTGTGGAGTTGTTTTTATTTTCTAATCCTGTCATTATCAACTTGGTTGCTTATCAGCCAATTTTCAGGAAACTAAACACTATAGTTGGGTTCTAAATTTGAAGGGCGGTTTTGATGCTGAATTTCTGTGTAGTTGATTGCATTATTTTGCTTAAATATTCACTGATCTTAATCTTGCCCACCCATACAAGGCCCTTTCTTGGTGCCTTCTTTTAGGAGGAACAAAAATTGGGGAAGAAAGCATTGTTTCTTGGGGGATAGACTCAAATACATATTACATTGTTTTTAATGGGTCATTAGGTAAAAACTCAACTCCAGAAGGTAACTCAGAAGCACTTCCAAGAACTACTTGTATTTTTACTCAGGATACTATGAAACAATACCAAAATATTAACTTGTACTGAATCCTCAGCTCTCAGTTGTTGATATTTTTCTTCTTAAAAAATGTCAATGATTTAAGCAGGATTTCTATCCCCAAATATTAGGGAGTTGTTTTATTGTTGTTGTTGTTGTTGTTTCAGTTTTTTTTTTTTTTTGGTGTGGGGGTGGTTATCATCCATAGACAAACACATGTGCATCACCTGGTCACTTATTCTAATTCTTGAGGTGACAACTCCCTAACTCAATTTACTTCTGAGTTAACAGTTGGTGATGAAATTCAGTTACAGTTGCTTCTTTCACACTTAAAGCACTGATATTTGGAATTTTGATAGTTCCTAACAGAAGTAATACAAACCATAAGACAAGTGAAACTTCTCAAGTTACAGTATAAGATGCAGAGATACACCACCTCTTATAAAAATTCTCAGGGGAATGTATTAGACATTTGTGTTCCTATGGTATGCACACCCCAAGACAGACTCCCACATGGTGTTCATGAATAAGGAAGAACAAAGTATCTTGATAAATGCCTAAGAAGCAGAATTATCTAAACACCTTCTAGCATCCTTTATGAATAAGAATAATTGATCATCAGTGTAAACCAACAAAGTTACATTCAGATGTTAATTTTATAAATAATGCTTATTGTATCATTTAGAAAGAAGTAGGTTATGCTGCCATAACAAATAACCCCCAAATTTCAGTGGTTTAAAGCAATAAAATAGTTGTTTGTTGTCCAGGAACCATTGTAGATTGGCAAGGATAGGATCCTCCTCTGTTTCTGATATAGTTAGAATTCAGGGTTGGATAAAGTCTCACCAAGTAGATCACCTTGCTCCATAGCACAGAAAAGGGCAATATGGAGAATCACATCCCAGATAGTAAATTCTTCTGCCCAGAGGAGACGTGTATTTTATTGACCTAGATAAGTGGTCTGATCATGTCTAAACTTGAATGCATGGAGGAACTAAAATCTGACCATGTGCTTAGAGGAAGAGAACCAGAAATACTAGTGAGCAGAATTTGTATCCTACTTACAAAAAGAGTGTTATTCAATCGTTTGAGGGAAGCTATGGAACTCTCTTCAGTGTAAAACTCATGAGGTTTATGACAATCTTCCATTTAATTGTAGACTGTTTTGTTGGCTCTCCATTTATTTATTGCAATTTATTTATCTTTTTAAAAAATTAAGCATCTCCTTAATTCCAATTCTATATGAGACTTCATGGATTTAAGTAGAAGATTTCTGCTCTCTATTTGCTCAATTTTTTACGTAAGCTCAGGCTTCTCTAAAAGCAAAATATATCCAACTCAGACAGGAGAAAAGCTAATCTGGGTAGGTTTTCTGAGGGACATAACATTAGAGTAAACTTTTATAGCACGGGGAGATGTTACAAAAGCACCTGGATGGGGCTTCCCTGGTGGCACAGTGGTTGAGAGTCCACCTGCTGATGCAGGGGACACGGGTTCATGCCCCGGTCCAGGAAGATCCCACATGCCGCCAGAGCAGTTAGGGCTAGGCCCGTGAGCCATGGTCGCTAAGCCCGTGCATCTGGAGCCTGTGCTCCGCCACAGGAGAGGTCACAACAGTGAGAGGCCCGTGTACCGCAAAAAAAAAAAAAAGCACCTGGATGGAGAAGTGACAGAAGCATCTGTATTCCAGTCCAGAAAAAAGTATGTTCCAGATACTTGTAAGCAGATTCTTGGGAGGTATTAATTAAAAGCTCACACTTTTTGTCTCAAGTAAAACTTGAAAAAATTAGAAAAATTGTAAGGCTATATTTACTATTTTAGAGGTCAGAGATTCAGATTTCTTACAAATACACACAAGGAAGCAAGAGATGGTAAGCATTCATCACTAAATTGCATATCTGAGAGGATGGTGGATGGGTGGATGGTGTCTTGCAGAAGGTTTTGATATGCACAGAGGTTTCACCAAGGAATGTGAACCAAATCCATCTAAAGAACTTAGAGCTTGCCCTGAAACCTTAAAATAACTTTCTCCTGTTTTCAATACCTCCTGCTTTCCCTGAAACCACTGTCAGAATATTGAAAAGTCAGACTTCACTTGCAGAAAGAAAGAAAATATAGATAGTTGAGAGTGTAAGGAAGTCTGTTGGATAAGGATTTATTTGAATAATTACTATTTTATGTTATAAATATCTGAACACTGGTCTGTCTCCTTTGTCTCCTCTGTCTTCCTGTAAGACCACTGCCCTATTTGAATAAGAGGTGAGTACTTCAGAGTGCCACTAAGCACCAATATATCTTTCCACCACTGAGGACTTGAAACTTTATTGAGAATACATGGAAAGCAGTCAAAAGAATATGGCTTTTAGAGACTTTCTAATTTTGAACCCAAGCACCATGAAAGCATATTATTTATCATTGCTGAATTCTTATTTCCTCAACTATACGATGGAACAAATAACTACAGCAGAAATGTGGGAGGGTTAAATTAGATTAATCAAAGATTAATATTCCACATCAGTAACAATCTCCTCAGTATTATATTGACATTATCTTTTTCTGAACTCCTATAGAGGGAATACTTGGTTCCATTTAATCTAACATGCCATTATATACACTCAGCAGCATACCATCCTACAAAGCATTTCATGGTGTTTTACAATTAACAGAATCTTGCATGCATTATTTTATATTCATGACCTTTACCCTTGCCACTCTCTGTGGACAAGCTGTTGTCATCATCACATCCATTCACAGTTGCACAAACATGCCAAGTCATAATGATTATAAATGACAGAGTAGGATTAATCAGAAAACCTGGAATTCAGCTCGAATTCTGACAAAAGCTGCTGCCTGATCTTAGAAAACTCACTGGCTTTTGAGTCTCAATTTTTTCATCTCTAAAATAGGTATAATTATGATTTAACTATCTCATACAGTTGGTGAGAATATTAAGCAATATAAAATATAAAGCAATTGCTAAAGGTATATTGGTTCTCTTCCTTGAAATCTTGTATCTTGCTCTGTAGTCTACTCTAAAGTTTATTACCTTTTTTATGCTATTGTCTGTTTTATCAAACTTCATGGACCAAGGAAAGGACTGTCCAAGAAATAAAATGTGATCACAGGAAATGTATATTTACACATTGTGCTTACATCTATATGTGTATATATATATATGTATATATATTAAATATAGTTATATAAAATAGTTCACATACATTTGTATATAAATTACATAGCAGTATTCACATTAGTATTAATATAAATATAATAAATTCATATTATTAGTTAGGATGATTATAAAATTTACCATGATACAGATTATATATAACAATATGAATTATGGATATACAATGCATATTTGGATATGGACATTTTGATATACTATGTTAAGTATATAGTATGCACAAGATGTGCCTATATTTTGTACACTTATCAGGACATTTTGGCATAGTTGGACTACAACAGGGCATAGGTTATATATGCAAAAAAATAAGCATGACTATTGCACTAACACTGGAGTTGAATATTGCTGAAGCGAGGGGATACAAACATCATTCGCCCCTACTCCCAGGCATACACACACATACACACAGAAACACACACACACACACCCCACCACAAAAACCAACAGTATTTATTTGTAAACAAAGCTTTACTTGAATGCAGAAAGGCTTCCTAAGATAAACAGAACCAATGTCCAGAGCCTTATCTGACCAAATGGCAGCTCATCTGGCCATCTGTCCTGCGGAAGCCTCTGAGGTTCAGATTTCTGCAATGATGACTAGGGGTGCCTCTGGTGGGTAGAATAATGACCCCCAGAGTTATCTATGTACTAATGCTAAATGCCTGTGAATAAGTTACCTTATATGGAAAAAAAGATCTTGTAGATGTGATAAGAATCTTGGAATGCAGTAATTATACTGGGTTCTTTAGATGGGCCCAGTGTAATGACAAGGGTCCTTATAAGTGAAAGAGGGAAGCAGGAGAGTCAGTGTCAGAGTGATGTGGACTCAAGCCAAGGAATGTGCACAGCTCTATAAGCTAGAAAAGGCAAGGCACAGACTCTCCCTTAAAGCGTCCAGAAGAAACACAGTTCTCCTAACACCTTGATTTTAATCCCATAAGGCCCATTACAGACATCTGATCATGGAGATTTTAAGGCAATAAATGTATGCTGTTTTAAGCCACTCATTGTGTCAATATGTTACAACAGCAACAGGAAACTAATACAGTGCTCTTTCCCTCTGGCACCAATGTTGCTTGGCCAGAGTCTCACTGTTGCAGGGATTTCTCAGAAAATGCTCATTTATGCTTTGGTCTAAACCAAAGTGTGTTAAAGCTTCCCTGGCCTTTTGTGGCCTAGAAAATTACTGCCTATTGCCCTTAACATTTCACGCATTGTGAGTGTGTGCAACCTACAGATATCTGTTTCACTCCTAGCTCACTGTTTCTAGGTCTGCAACATGAACCTTTGGGGAAAATGGGCTGAAGAAAATATGCATAACAGACACCATGTTACAAGAATAATCAGCCTCTCTTCTCCTGTCACAGCTAAGCCCACAGACCACATCTATTTGTCCAATACCATATCACCAATAGTGTCTGACTCATGGTGAAACTTAATACATATTTATAGACTGACAGCCCAATCCTGGGCCAGCCTTCTACAAATACACACCATCTTCCCTAAATTCCTCATAACACCACCAAGGGCTTGCTCCTTGCCTCAACGATTACCCTTCCAGGCTACTCCTACACAAGACATAAGAACGTGGACTTCTCTTCCAAGCATCCTAAACTAAACATGTTGTGGGTTGAATTATGTCCCTACAAAAGATGAAGTCCTAACCCCAGGTACCTGTGAATGTGACCTTATTTGGAAATAGGATCTTTACCTAATACAAGAAATCAATTCAATATGAGGTCATATTGGATCACAGTAGGCCATAATCCAATGACTGTTGTCTTCCCTCTTGGAAATTTGGATCCAGATGTAAAGGGAAGGCAACATTGTGAAGGAAGTCAGGGGCAAAGATTGGAGTTATGTTGTCACAAGCCAAGGAATGCCAAGGACTGTCAGAAACCACTGAAGAGAGGATCTAGAAGAAAGACATGAAACAGTTTCTTCCTGAGGGTTTCCTGAAAGGACCAACCCTACTGGCATCTTGATTTCAGATTCTGGCCCGTGTACTGTAAGGAAATACATTTCTGTTGCTTTAAACCACCGAATGTGTGGTAATTTGCTGCATCAGTCCAAAGAAATTAATAGGGTAAAGATAGTAGCTATGCTACTCAATATAATTCTACATCCATCCACATGCACAAACCACTGCACTTTCTTGTTGATTTAGGTTGACAAAGATGAATCTATTTTACCATCCCAGCAGGAGGGGATCCTGTGCACACTCCCCTGCCTGGCAGAGTCCCCACTGGGGTAATCTGCATGCATTGACATCATCTGGTTATAAACTGAAAGTTAACATGGCAGCACAGCGGTGTTCCCGTTAACTACTGATTTGTTTTCTCATTTGTGTAAACACGAACTGAACTATCTGCGAAGCCAGGAGAAAGAAACCTCATCAGGGAGTCTTATAGGTTGTGTAAGTGTTTCCGACACCTGGGCCTCTCTGTACATACAGAATCCTATATCTGAGCTGCTTATTTTCTTTTGCAAACAAAACGTTCAAAATTCTTAGCACACGATAGTCATCTGAATCCCTCAGGGAAATAAACATTATGCACTAAAAATAAAACCAGCTACCCTGCAATTCAGGGACCCAATTCATACTACTGCCTCAGTCTGACAAAAGCAGGGTGGTCTATGGTCGCAAAACCTGGGCAGTGAGAATATATTCTAGAGTTATCTTAAACTACCCTCAAAGTCTCAAAACCAAGTATAAACATGGCAGTGTCCAACACCCTAGGCTACCCAGTGAAGGGTATTTTTGAAATCTTTCCCCTTTATAACAGCAATCTGTCAGTCCAGGGGCCATTTGTATTTCTTCCTTGGTCTTAATTGAATTCAGAGAATTAGTGACATTACCAAAGAGCAGGATTTCAATCAGATAAGGAATGACTGAAGCCATATAAAGTATAGGTCTTGGGAAAAAAACCTGGGAAAACAGAGAAGGTAATATTTCTCCAATTGCAATAACATTTCTTAGAACATGGAGATTCTAGGAGAAATCTAGTATCCTCTCTTTGCAAGTCATCAAATCCAACTTCCAGGGGGATTGGGGATATATTGTTTAAGGGTACAAACTTGCAGCCAGTAGATAAATGAGTCCTGAAGACCTAAACACAGTGTAATGATTATAGACAACAATGTTGTATTATACTTCAAAGTTGCTAAGAAACTAGATCTTGTTACCACCACACAAAAGAAACAATAATTATGTGAAGTGATAGAAGTATTGGTTAGTGCTGTGGTGGTAATCATATTGCAATACATAAATGTATCAAATCAATACTTTGCATACCTTAAACTTACATGCCCTGTGTCAATTATATCTCAATTTAAAAAAAAATCCAATTTCCAATACCCTGTGATTATTCATTCAAGACAACATTTGAATGTCTTACTCACTCTGAGTAAAGGAGGCCAGGCATAACTAAGATGTACAATATGCTGTCCCTGTACTCACGGTGATGACAATCTAATGAACAAGCTCTCACTGGAAGGTCTGCTTTGGAGTCTGAGAAATAGTTAGCAATTGGCAGCCAAAATATCTACATCTATTTTCTATCTCTGACACTAATAGTTATCTGTGTTGTAGTCCCCATATCTCTTAAAGCTCAGTTACATTAATATCAAAATGGGGAAACTTACTTGGGTTCCATTAGAACCTGGTTGGCTGATATCTTCATTGAGCAGAGTTGCCCACTCTCCCTGTACCACAAGCCTAACTCCACCCTCTTACATAATGGAGAAATAAACTTCTCTTGCTTGAGATTTTGTAATTTTTGTCTCTGTTATATAAGCTTAACCCATCCCTAACTATGCCCCCTTCTTGCCTCCATGTGGCATTATCCTGTTCTTGTGTCAGGGAAGATTATGTTTTAGGATACACCGTTTATCTCAATGATATCAATAACAACACTTCATGTCAAGGATTGTATTTGCAAGGATTGTATGCTGAATGGTACATCATAATAATAGGTAGTGCCTTTCCTGTATAAATTTTGACACTTTGAAAAGATGGATAAATAATAAAGTTATATAATATGCTATAAAAAAATGGGGCAACTTTGCCTTTCTTACATTCTCATTAAGAAGATAAAGCACATGAGACCATTTTGAAATTCAAATCATCTAACAAGTGTAACCTACATTTTTTACAGTTTTTTGATAAAGAGTGCTTTAGTATCTTCCCGAGTCCTTTGAAGCTCATAGCTTCATTGCCAGACAGCTCTGAACGTGAGGCTTTCTATTCTTATCTCATAGCTTGGCTCTCCTTGGAGGATAGATAATATTCTTGTGCCACACAAATCTTAAAATTAGACTGAATATTTTTACAAGTACCTCAAAAAGGAAAGAGAAAGCTAAATGTTAGTGAGAAATGAAGATTTTACTAAAGATTCCATAGGGAAGATGAAGAGAAAATTCACATCACTCACTACGAGCAAAGAACTGTACAATTGTCCCTTAAATATTTCTGTTACCTTGGAAAACCTCTCTCTGGACAAATGGGTAAACTTTATTCTTCATATATTGCCTTTGTCTCTTTCTTTGTCTCTCTTGTCTTTACTCAAACTCTTTATTTTCTTGTTTTCTGGAGAGTATCCTAAATATATATGTGTGTGTATATATATATATAATATATATATAATATATATATTATATATATATATACACACAGAGAGAAAGTATAATTAACATACCATATAATTCATTTATTAAGTGGTGTAATTTAATATTTTTGGTATAATCACAAGGTTGTGCAACAATTACCACCATCTAATTTAGACCATTTATTGCCACAAGAACTCCCATACCCATTAGTATTCTCTCTCTATGACCCTTCACCACACCACACTCCCCACACAGCCCCTAATCTGTTGTCTCTCTCTCTCCAGATTTACTAACACTGGACCTTTCATGTAAGTGGAATCATACAATATATAGTTGTTTGTAACTGGCTTTTTTATTGTCAAGTAATATTCTACTGTATGGATATACCACACTGTATTTAGCCATTCATCATTTATGGACATTTGGGTCATTTCCAATTTCTGGCTATTATGAATAATGCTGCTATGAACACTCATATACAAGTTTTTGTGTGAACATATGTTTTTATCTTCTTAGGTAAATACTTAGGAGTGGAATTGCTAGATCTGAGGGTAACTTTATGTTTGCCATTCTGAGAAATGGCCAAACTGTTTCCTAAAACAGCTGCACAATTTTACATTCCCACCAGCAATACATGAGGGTTCCAATTTCTCCACATCTTCATCAATATTCATATATCTTTTGATGTATTAGTGGATTGGAAGTAGAACCTCATCATGGTTTTTATCTGCATTTTCCTAATGACTAATGATGTCAATCAGCATTTTGTGTACTTATTAACCATTTGTAAATATACTTTGGAGAAATATCTATCAAAATATTTTGCCCTTTATCCTAGTCTGTTCAGGCCACTATAACAAAAATAACATAGACAGAGTGACAAACAACAAACATTTATTTTTCACAGTCTAGCATCTGGGAAGTCCAAGATGAAGATACTAGTAGATTGTGTCTGGGGAGGAACTGCTTCTTGTTCAGAGACAGCCAATTTCTCTCATTGCATCCTCACATGTTAGAAGAGGCAAGGCACTTTCTGGAGTCTCTTTTATCAGGGCACTAATCCCACTCATGAAGGCTCCATCTTCATGATCAGCTTAACTCCCAAAGGTCTCACCTCCAAATATCAACACATTGGGAATTAGCTGTCAACATATGAATTTTGGAGGGACATAAACATTCAGTCTGTAAAAATGATAATTTGATTTATTTATCTTTTTGTTATTGAGTTATAAGAGATTTTTTAATGTAAAACTCCTTTATCAGATGTATAATTTGCCAACATTTTCTCCCATTTTGTGATTTGTTTTTCCTTTCTCAATACTAGTGTTTTCTGAACAAAAGTTCACATTTTGATGTAGTCCAATTTATCTATTTTTTGGTCACTTGTGCTTTTGGTGTTATATCTAACAATTTACAGCCTAATCCAAAGTCACAAAGATTTCCTCCTATGTGTTCTTTTAAGAGTTTTATAATTTGTTCATGGTATGTGGAAAACACCCAATCTCATTAGTTTGTATGTAAATAACCATTTTTCTCAGCATCATTAATTTAAAAAACTATTCTATCCCCATTGAATTTCAGATCCCTTGTTGAAAAATAATTAACCATAAATGTACGGTTTTAGTTCTTGTTTTTTAATTTTGTTCCATTGATCTACATGCCTATCCTCATGCCAGTTCTACACTGTATTGATTATAATTGCTTTACAGTAGGTTTTGAAGTTAGGAAGTGTGAATCTTCCTGCTTCGCTCTTCCTTTCCTAGTTTCCTAAAGTGAAAGTTTACATTACAAATTTGAGATCATTCTTTTTAAAATATAGGTATTTATAGCTATAAATTTCTTTCTGAGCACTACTTTTACTGTATCCCATAAGTTCTGATGTGTTGTTGTTTTCATTCATCTCTAGATATTTTCTAATTTTCCTTGTGATTTCTTCTTTAAACCATTGGTTATTTAGAATTGTGTTAATTCCCAAAGTATTTGTGAATTTCTCAAATTCCATTCTGTTACTGATTTCTAATTTTATTCCACTGTGGTCAGAATACATACTTTGTATAATTTTAATGCTTTTACATTGAATGAGGTTTTACATGTTCTGTTCTGGTGAATGTTCTATGTTATACTATAATATGTTGCATGGAGCTCTCTACAGATGTTTATTATACTTATTTGATTTACAGTGTTATTTAAGACTTTCATTTTCTTGCTTATCCTCTGCCTAGTTGTCCTGTCCATTATTGAACAAAGGGTATTAAAATCTCCTATTATTATTGTTAAATTATATACTCTGTTCAATTCTATCTGTGTTTTCTTCATGTTTCTTGGGAGCTCTGTTTTTAGGTATATATATGTTTATAATTATTATAATTGTTATAATTTTTTGGTGGAGCAATCCTTTTATCAGTGTGAATGTTTTTTTTTAATCTCTAGTAATATTTTTTGCTAAAAGTTTATTTTGTCTGTTATAAGTACACCACTTTCTTGTGATTATTTTTATATTATCATTTTCTATCTTTTTACTTTGAAACTACTTGTTTCTTTTAATTTGTATGATATGTAACCTGATTTTTTTTAGCAATTTCTGTCTTTTTCTTAGATTAATTCATATTTAATGTTACCACCGATATGGTTGGAAATACATGTGCCATTTTACTTTGGTTTCTATATGTCTCATTTTTTTATTCCTTTATTTCTTTATTGTCTTTTTTTTTAATTGAGTCACTATTTTCTAGTGTAACATTTTAATTTCTTTGTTTTAAATTATGTTTTGAGTTACATTCTTAGTGGTTGATCTAGGATTTACAATATATACCTTAAGTTATCAGGATCCACTTTCGATTTGTACTGATTTTGGTCAAGTGAAAATAGAAAATTTACTATTACATAGCTCAATTTATTCCCTCTTTTTTATTCTATTATTATTGTACATTTTACCTTTATTTATGTTACATACCCATAAATACATTGTTCTAAGTATTACCTTATATAATATTATGTCTTTAAATGAGGTTGAAAGACGAAAGACAAACAAGTATAGTTTTATAGAGTTTGTTATATTAACCTTCTTACTTTCCCTTGCAGGTTTTCTTTATTTCTTCTTGCAGTCTTCAGTTACCACCTGTTTTAATTTCTTTACTCCAGTGAAGCTTTGTTTCTACCTCTCTCCTTTTTGCTACTATTATCAAATAGATTACATTTCCATATAAGTCCAGCAATACATTTATACAAAAATTGTTTTATACAACTGCTTTTTAAATCAGTTAAGAAAAGAAAGGAGAATAGATATGCAGTTATACTGTCTTTTGTAATTACCTACATAGTTAACTTTACTGGTGCTCTTTTTTCAAATGGGTTAGAATTACTTTTTGATCTCACTTGCTTTAATCTTGTAGAACATCTTTTTTTTTTTTTTTTTTTTTTTTTGCGGTACGTGGGCCTCTCACTGCTGAGGCCTCTCCTGTTGCAGAGCACAGGCTCTGGACTCGCAGGCTCAGCGGCCATGGCTCACGGCCCCAGCCGCCCTGTGGCATGTGGGATCCTCCCAGACTGGGGCACGAACCCGCGTCCCCTGCATCGGCAGGCAGACTCTCAACTACTGTGCCACCAGGGAAGCCCTTGTAGAACTTCTTTTTGTATTTTTTGTAAGGCAGGCCTTTTGCAATGGATTCTCTTTCTCTGTTGTTGTTTAATCTGGGGATTTATTTAACCTCTATATTTAAAAGACAGTTTTGAAGATATAAGGTTCCTGTTTAACAAGAGAGTGTGTGTGTGTGTGTGTGTGTGTTCAGCACTTTGACTATGTCGTTCCATTGCTTTCTGCCCTCCATTATATCTGATAGAAAGTCATATGTTAATCTTTTTTTTTCCTTGTATAGTATGTCATTTTTCCCTTTCTGCTTTCAAGATTTTTCTCTTTGTCTTCATGTTTCTATATTTTGACTACAATATGCCTAAGTGTGGGTAATATCTCTTGGTTTATCCTACTTGAAATTTGTTAAACTTCTTAGATGTGTAGATTAATTTTTTTCAAAAAAAATGTTTATAGCCATCGTTTCTTTGAATAATTTTTCTGTCCTCTTCTTTCTCTCTTCTCCTGAAATGTCCATTATATGTTGGTACATGTAGTGACATCTCACATTTCCCTGAGATTCTGTTCACTTTTCTTCATTCTTTTCCTCTCTGTTCCTTAGATTACATAATCTTTATTGCTATATATTCAAGTTAGATTATTCTTTGTTTTGCCAGTTCACATCATCTATTAATCTCCTCTAGTAATTATTTATTTTTTCATTTTGGTAATGGTAATTTTTTTTTTTAAATGTAGTACGCGGGCCTCTCACTGTTGTGGCCTCTCCCATTGTGGAGCACAGACTCCGGACATGCAGGCTCAGCGGCCATGGCTCATGGGCCTAGCTGCTCCGCGGCACGTGGGATCCTCCTGGACCAGGGCACGAACACCCGTCCCTGCATCGGCAGGCGGACTCTCAACCACTGCACCACCAGGGAAGCCCGGTTATGGTAATTTTTAACTCCAAAATGTTCATTTGTTTCTTTTGAATAATTTCTATCCCTACATTGATATTGTCTATTTAATAAGATATTATAATACTTTCCCATAATTTTTTAAGCATGGATTCTTTTAGCTCTTTGAACATATTTATAATAGCTGTTTTGAAGCTTCTGTGTACTAATTAGGACTTCATGGGCCCTTCAAGGCAATTGTATTACTTGTTTTCCTTTTCTCTTTTTAGGTTACAATTTTTTTGCATGTTTCATAATTTTTTTAAATAGTATATTTTAGATAATATATTGTAGCAGCTCTGGATACTGACTTCTATCTTTTCACCTTGGGTTGTTGCTGTAGTTTTCTTGGTCACTAGTTTATTTGTTTATCAACTTGACTCTACTAATCCTGTAAAGTCTATTTCCCTGACAGTGTGTCTCAGATAGCTCTACTCAAAATTTTTCTCTTATTTTTATATTTTATCCTGAGTATGAGGAGTCACCCCTGGATTGGCTAAGGCACTTATTAATTAAAGGTTGTTTAACCCACTTGACAAGTTAGATTTTTACACTTTACTGTTAGATGTGTGTGTGGCTTTAAGACTACTATCATAATTGAGGGATTAATATTTTTGTTCCACATTAAGTGAGGAGCCAAGTAACTTGGTTTCTTTCACCAATCATTCCTGATAAGGAAAACTTGAATGAACATAGTCTTCTAGACTCCCAGGAATAAATGTAATTTTGTTTTTGTTTGGGTCCCTATTACCTATCCTTGGGTCATAGTAGCTTAGTTTTCACTCAGTGTATGGTCAAAGGTTGTGTTTAATGTTTCTGTGCCATTGAGGTTCTTGTGACTTTAAGGTTCTTCTGCTTTGTGTTGATGAGGGTCTGTGTGTTGCTTGGAGATGCTTTCAAGTTTGCCCCACATCTTGCAATAATACTCCCTGAGTAGGTGCAGCCTACACATGTGCACAGACTTTCTGCCCTCTGGTTTAGATTCTGAACCATGGAAGGTCCTTCTTAAGTTGTCTCTTTTCTTAGTTCTCTCTATTAAAATTCTGGCTGATCTGCTATTTTATTCAGATTGTGGAGCTATCAGTCTCTTTTTAATTGTTCTCCACCAAGACCTCCATGTTTTTTAGACAATGCCCTTAGGTATGGTGTTTCTCAAGCTATGCTCTAAATAAAGTTAGTCTCTGAAGCGATGAAGCTCTGCAAGAGTTTTAGTCAACTGCAAAGTTAGAGTCAGCATAGTCCACACAAGATGACCCTCATTTCTGTCACCAACTACAAATTCTGTGGTTCTCCAAACCACCCTTATTTTCTTTAATTCATTAGAAAGGCTCACATAACACACTAGAAGCTACTATATTCACAGTTACAGTTTATTACAGAGAAAAGAAACATATTAAATTAAGCCAAGGGACAGGACACATAGGACAGAGTCTAGGAAAATTATCAAGTGCATAGCATCCATTGTCCCTTCCCCATGGAGTCACAGACATATTACTTTCCTGACACCAATGCACAAGAGCACATACTGACATCTTAATGAAAACTACAGAAATACAGAACTTCATTAGGTCTCTTGTTATTTTCTAGCTAGTTCTTAAAGAGTTTGAGAGTCAGCAGACCTGAGCTTTCATTTTATAGATAGGAAAACTGAGTCTCAATCAGATGTTATAACTGGTCTATGGTCATCAAAAGCATTGTGACATGTTGGGACTAAAGTCTAATATCCTGGGGTTCCTGTGAGCACTCAAGTATGAGGCCAACCTGGAGTGTTTCATGTATTTTAAAGAAAACACTTTTGTATAGTAAGATTATATTACCTATTTAGGGACCGTTGTGACTTTCTTTTAAGATAACTTCCTCATCTATTACAGCAGTCTCTCCTCATGTAATGCCACTGTATATAGTTTCAATTTTTATGTCCACATCTTTTCTTTCTATGAACTTTACATAGTCAAAACCCCATTTCACATATGAGAATCCTGAAGCAAATTGAGGGTGGTGATTTTCCCAGTGTTACCTAGCTTGTTACACAATCCACAGTAGAAGCCACAGTTCCTTACTTTCAGCTCAGGCCTCTTTGCCAATATGCCCCATTTTGCTGACTGTTGTTTCTATCAGTATCAAAGGATATCTCCTGTCCTCCTACCTTAAGCATCAGCATGTGAAATTACAGCCCCTCTGGGTAATTATTCCTCTCTTAGGTCTCCAGCTTGATGCAACATTAGAACCCTCATTCACTCTTCATTTTCTTATGTATTAAATAGAGACAGTAACAACTTGACTTCTATTTGTCTTACAGTCACACCTTCACTTTTTCCCTACTTGCTATTTAGGATGCATACAATTTTGATTTTTTTTTTTTCTGATCTATGGATTTTGGAAGTGAGAGAAAGGTTAAGTACTATCTCTGGTGCCAAGGTACTGAGAAAAGCCCACAAACTCCTATGTTCAAAAGCAGGTGCAGAAGATCAAAAGATAACAGATACAAAAAAGATGCCTCTGAGAATAAACATGCCTCGACTAAGACTAAATGATGAAATAATAGACTGATTCCTTCCCTCAAATATCTCACCGTGGTCATGGGATAAAAAAATGGCTCAAATTGGGGAAAGATTATACAACCTTGCAGAGGAGAGGGAATGTTTTGTTTTGTTTTATTTTGCTTGTGACTTACATGAATGCTGTATAAATGAATATGTTAGAACTAGATTGAATATGTCCACTTTCTTGCTTACATGAGATGACAGATATGGCATCAATATAATTTATTAAGTCTGTGAACTAGAGCATAAAGTTTCTCTATTTTATCATGTTGCCACAAAGATCATAGCTATTAAATGGGTATAATATTTTTACTGTTCCTACGCCAACTTGGTCCAATCAATTGAAATAATTTTCATGTGGATAGAGGCAGACATACCAAAAAGCTGAAGAAAATTAGCTTCAGGGTCCCTTATTTGCATGGATTTCTTAAGACATCCTGAGAGGTAATTTGTAATGGATTCACATGATTATATATTTCTGGAATTTTTTTTCAAAATAAATACTTTTAATCTCAATGGGTTAAGAAAAATGTCTCTTTCTATTGCACTTTCACTTCCCTTCTGTTGTACTGTTCTTCATATGGGATGAATTTAATTAACTGTGGGCATTTTTGAATTCCATATAAGTGGAAATCTATGAACGTATCACTTTTTAAGTTGGATCTATTTATATCACTATTATGTCAGAAATACCATTACCACCCTTGTGCTAGTCACTCATACTGGTGGCATGGCAATTTAGGACCAAAGGTTCATATCATGACAAATGTGTCTTTTGGTGTCCATAACTAGGAATACACAAGTAATGTAAGAGAAATGAATGAAATTTACAAAGTCAGAATTTAGTCTGTGAAAATACTTTCAGTAATCAGACAAGTAAGTAGAAGGTAGTTTTCATTGATTCTTAGTCAAGACAGATTTTTTACTTCAAGAAATATATTAAGTAAAGTACAAATTTACATGATTTAAAATTAAAAATACACCATGATTTTTTAATATTTTATGGGAATAATATTACAGAATTTATCAGAATTCCTGTGTTTCTAGGGCATGAATATATAGTAATACTGCAAACTATAATCATGTCTGCAACAGCTCAAGGATGAAAGAAACTTAATAAAGGTGTTGCTAAATTTTACAACAATCCTAAATATTTTCACAGCAATACCTCTAGTAAGTTGTTAAGTTGAAAGGTTTCTAAATTATCATTCATAGTGATGCTAAATGTAGAACAACCATGGTATAAAAAAAATGACTTACCATTATCTCTTTACATCCTCCATGGGAATTATGTTATCAAATTCTTGTAATGTAAAAAGGTGATGAGTGTGCAGACAAAAGTGTAGGAAAAAAAAAGGTATTATAAGTGATATGTCAGGAAATTAATGTATGAAATAGTACATTATTTTCCTAGATCTTGTGATATTGGTAATATTTGTCAGCTTGTACAAATGTGACTTTTGCTGTGATCTTTTTGTCTTTCTGATTGAACACTTTACACCTAATTGTGTATTTGTTACTATTAATACTTTTAATACTTAAAAAATATTAATACTTTTAAAATTATTTCCCCAATTTTTATAATCTTTCAGCTCTTCAAACCCTTTATGTGCCCCTGGGTATGAACATCATACATTATTCTTATCCTTCAACAGTGCTCATAGCCAGGCAAAATGAGGTTTGCAAAGCATTGTGGAGAGCTAAGAGTAGAACTTGGCAAAATTTCCCATGCATTATAATTACCCAGGGGGCTTGTTATATAAAACACAGAGCACTGGGTTTCTTCCCCAAAATTTCTGAGTCAGTGGGTCTTAGATGGGGCTGATAATTTGCTTTTCTGTAAGTTCTAAAGAGGTGCTGATGCTGCTGGGACCACATCTTGAGTGACAATGGTCTACACATTAGAGAAACATAAGTCATTAAAGATTAGTCAGGGATTTAAGCAGTAAGTGAAGAGGTTAAACTCCTACTTTGTTGCTGGTGGAGGTTCTTGCTGGCTTATTAATAATATAGTGGGATAAAACAAAATAATAAAAACCAAGTGATATGTTAACTGACACCAAGGTTCCTCTTAGCAAAAGAATTAGCAAGCCAAGATTTAGGAAGAAATCACAAACAAAGTAAATTGAGATGCATAAAACTATCATAGCAAATTGGAAATAAGGGGCAGGAGAATAAATTAAAAAAGAGAAAGAACTCAGATAGGAGAGAAAGGTCTAGGAAGATGAACCTATGGAGACGGGTGATTCATGAAAAATTTCAGATGAAGGAAGGGTAGGGAATTTCCAAGAGCAAACATGTCTAATATTCCATTTTAATTTGTTTCTGTTGCTGTTATAAATGTCCTATACTGCCTCAAGCATGCAGTAAAAGTCTACTTTATATGTACAGCCAGGCTTGTGATAATAGGGAGTAAAAGGATGGGGAAACAAACAAATAAAATTTAAAATTAAGTAATGACTCCTGCTCAACATTCATTCTTTTGCTGAAGATTATGTATAAGGAGAGTCTCAAATCTATAACTTTTATGTGGATCTAAGATCAGATAAGTAGGAGTGTAGTGCCCACTGTGCAATTGGAAGCTGCAGAGCTGAATGGTGGGGAAAATAGAATGTATATTTCATAAAAGCAGCTTTTGAGCACATAATTCAGGAGCATATGAGAGGCAAACCCCATATTTCCAAACAATACTGGAGAAAAGTGACTGAATTAGTTTGTAGGTCTATCATAATAAAGTGTTACATATTGTGTGGCTTAAACAACAGAAATTTATTTTCTTTCAATTCTGGAGGCCAGTCGTCCAAGACCAAGGTGTCAGCAGGATTTGTCTTCTCTCCTTGACTTGTCAATGGCTTGTCTCTGTGTCTTCACATGGTTTTACCTTCATGTGTCTCTAGGTCAAAATCTTTCTATAAAGACAGTAGTCATATTGGATTAGAGCCCACCCTAATGACCTGATTTTAGCATAATTACCTCTTTAAAGAATGTAGTCACATTCCATATTCATTATAGTTACATTCTGAAGCACTGGGAAATAGGATTTCCATATATTAATTTAGGGAGGATATAGTTCTGCATCAGAGTGACCTTTGAAGGGAGAAGACTACTTCCTGGATAACAAAAGTAAAAAGAAAATAGTAATAGTAGGAATTCAACAAATATTTATTGAACAAACTAGTTCTAGAAACTGACCAGTGAACAAAATAAATAAAAGAGTTAATTCGGATGAGCTAGTGTAGGGAGACAAATAATAAATAGCTAAGTGAAATGGTGGGTGTTGATAAATTCTATGGAGAAAATTCTAGTAGAAAAAGAAACAGTAAATGCTGGATGGAAGGCTGGTCTGCTATATTAAATACAATATCCAGGAAAATTCTCACTGACCAGGAACATCTAGGCAAAGACATGCTTAGAGGTTGAATATCAGTTGAATATCAAGTGATGATAATTATAGCATTATATGTACTTACTATCTGTGTTATTTTATCATCTTTTAGTGCCTATTGTATATTAGACATAATTCTAAGCACTTTACATTCATTATGTCATCTTTAGTTATCTCATTAGCCTAATAAGATAGGAACTTTCACTCTCATCTTTTGATAAATGATGAACTTGAAGCTAAGAGAAGAGTAATTTTCTCAATATCACACAGTATGAACAAGGCAGATTTTGATTCCAACATTTCCTGAATCCAAACTTAATAATCTTCTCATGGTTTTACAATAGGTGTTTAATATATATGGGTCCAGATTTTGAAAGTACCAGCTGGTAGAACCATTTTGCCAATACATGTGAGATCTCACTGAGTTCAGTGTTGCCAGATAACAATAACCTCACATAAATTATTTTATTCAAGGCTCAGTTTCTTCATCTGTGAAGTGGGGTTAGCAGTGTTCTTCTCAGGGGATCATGATGAGTATTAGGAGTTAATCTTTGTTAACCGTTGAGCACACTATCTGGCACATATCAGGTGCTCAGAAATAAGAGTTGCTATCATCGTCATTATCACCATCACCATCATCATCACCATCATCATCATCATCATCATCACCATCTACCATTGTCATAAAGGCTCTAGGTAACCTCCCATCCTAGAAAAATAATCCCATCTGTGAGATAAAAGGATTAGACTAAGTGATCTCCAAAATCCTTCCTACCTCTAATACTTTATGAGTCTATTTAAAATTCTCAAGTGAGGAAAACAGTGTTATTGAAATGCTGGAAGTGTACACTTGGTTCTAAATAGAACATAGACATGTCAAAGGGCATTTGACATATTTCCCAGACATAGGTGAAGGTACAGAGAAATTATCTACAGTGAGCCTTTATGTTGATGAACACTGAAGACCTTGATGATTTGTGCTTTTCTGTCTGTCCTACTTAGAGTCAAAATTGAGAGTTGTGCACTTATAACAGGAACATTCATTCACAAATCAAGCTAGATGTAACAGAGAGCTCATTGAAAATGGGAACATTTTAGCCCATGACAACCACAAACTAGTACAAACATCTCTATAGAATGTTCTCATCCATGAAGGACAAAATAGGAAAGTTTCCAAACTTTTTCCCTCTAAGTTCTGGCTTGAATCTAATATTTTTCAATTCAATGTTATATTTTTCTGAACAGAGAAAAATAGAAACTGGATGTTAGGTCAAAATCAAAACATGAAAAACAAAAAAAAAAACTAAGAGATTATTTGGCTCTAGATTTTACCCTATGTAGGAAAGCCCAAAACATTGTCAGACAGTTCTGCCTAAATTCTTTCAATAGCTGGTGATTCATTACCTTAGAGCAGCCCATTTATTATGTTCAAATTATTAGATTCTTCTTGAGCTTCTACTCAATATAAGAAAATGTGAGGAACTTTATCCCCTGCCCCCCAAAGAGGAACAAGAATTCAAAGCATTCCCACATAGTAAAAGACCAGAGATAGAGTCATTATGTGAAATAAAGGGCTGAACCAGCCAGGAACATATATGGTTGACTGCTTATACCACTGTTCAGGAGAAGGGATGATACTGGATTGCGTGCCTGGGTCTTCAATGGATTCAAATACAGTTATATTCAAAAGCCTCAAAGAGATTAACCTGGACAGGGAGTGAAACACCTGTCTCACAGTCAGAAAACTATTAAAGATGTACTAATTTAGTGGTTAAATTCATTGCTTTGGGGTAGTTTGTTAAGGACTAATAGTTAATTACAATGCTGTGAAACAGAGCTAAAGTCACCAATATGAGGTCTGATTCTCAACTGGAGGAACGAATGAACAAGGCAGAAGCAATTGCAAAATCTTTACATAGAGAGGTAAGGATGAAATTAAAAAAAAAAAATTCTTAGGAAGCCCTCCCCTCAAGCTAAAGTAAAATTTCATAATTTACTAGAGACACAGATGTCAATCAACTGAGAAAATAAGAAAATAATTACTTCTGAGGAAATGATAGCATAATCTTCAAAGGACTTAAAAACAGTTTATATTCAAAAGCTTCCAATAGATTAAAAATACATAAACCATCCAAACAAAAAAAAATCAAAAAATTGGAAGCAAAGAAAGGTGAGCATAAATCATAACAGATCAAAAATCTATTAGAAAATTTTTAAATCATGGCTTTAAAAAGTCATTACACACTTCTGAGACAGTTCTGTAATCTGAAAGAAGAAGTAAATTTCAAGACAGTCAGAAAAATTCTCGAAGAAAGTAGTCTAGTGAAATAAATAGTTAAAAAATAAGAAAGAGAAGTTAAGTGATATAGATGAATAGATTGAGAAATTCTAATGAAATATCACAATCGGCACTGTAATAAGCTGCCCAACTCTTCCTTCAGTGAGGAATTTGCTGATCCAACTTCTGAGAATACTGTTGGCAGTGTGCATATGTCAACTCTTTATGGGATTTCATCACCTACAAAGAACTGCTTTCTCTAACCTCAAAACACTTACTGGACTGGCCCTCATCCAATAACCAATTCATATGGGAGAATAAAGGCATGATTGTCTTGTTTTATTTGAGGATAATTCATGATAGCATCTTCATGTGTTCACTCATGTTTCTTTCAGCTCCCTTCTATAGGTCTTGAGCCTAAAGATACTGCTTAAAAGACATTATGGATTTGAACTTAGCATTTGCTTCCTGAGAAACCCAAAGGAGCCATTTAGTTCCAGCAATGACTCATGAAACCAGATGCTAAGACAGGATTTTACAACTGTATCACTCACCACATGGATGCCAAGAAAGAATACATTTCTAGCTTCTGGCACAAGTGGGTGGTCTAATTGTTACAGTGAATAAGCTAACAAATGTGATTAAATGGAAATCACATAAAAAAGAGGGCAGAAAAATGGAACAAAGGAGATAAATAGAAAGAAAATAGTAACATGAAAGAGTTAAACTTAACTGCATCAATTATCACATTAAATGTAAATATTCAAATATCTCAACTAAAAGGCAGAGATTGTCAGATTGCATTTTTTTCAAGCAAGACTCAACTATATTGATTCTATATTATAATTCTATATATAATTGTCAGCTTTGTGTTACAATGCAGATAAGTTACTTGGACATTTTGGATATTTAGGCTTTGCTTTTATGACATGTTAGATGCATCTGGGGAAGTGCTTAATTGAAGGTTTATATTTTCTGTTACTGAGGTAAGACTTTCCTGAGTGTTCTACCCAATTTCTCATGAATTATGGAATTTTCCAGTCTGACTGGTGAGAACAGGCAATATTTCTGGTCTAGTGTGAGTTCCAGGCACTGTCCTCAACTGTCCTTTTGAATATTTCTATCTGAAGTCCTGGATTATTTTCCTCACATGTATGCCCTGATCCTTCATGGAATAGCCTAATGGGATATTCAGAATGGGTCAGCTCTCTCCTCTCTGGCATTCTGTCAAGCAAATTCTAACCACCTTTTTTCCCCTAGACTCTCAGCTCTTTCTCTATTCCCCCACACCTGAACCATGGCCTGGAAATTCTCTCAAGGAAAGGAATCAGGAAATCATAGTGTTCAACTCAAGTTTTCCATTTCTAATCAACCACTATCTTTTTCTTTTTTGCCTGATTTCCAATATCTTGAAAACCAATATTTCATATATTTTTTGTCTTTATTCTGTTAGCTATTTCAAGCTGGGGGAAAATCTGAGGCTAAAGTCCCTCTCACCTCATCTTAGTTGAAAACACAAGAATAACATAATATGAAAGGAACAAAAGCATGGTTCAAACATTCATAAACCATGTGATCTCAATCCCATGAAAAAAATACATACAAATATTGGCAGATTATACAGAAAAGAGTGAAGAGGACATCTATTAAAATATATTCTCTTTAAAAAAATTACAACACTGAACAAGCTTCAAATTCAGAAAATAAAATGATTTTTAGAAAGTTTTTTAATGTTACGGGAAATTGGTTGTGTACAATGCTAGTAAAAATTGCAAATTTCAAAACTCCATATAGCCATGTTCCTCAAGCTATGTTAGAAGTTCCCTGGGATACCACAGCAAACTCTCAGTGGTGCTGCAGGATAGCTTATATTTTGAGAGAAATACAGTTATATTCAACATCTGTTGGATGCTACAAAAACTACTAGCTCAAGGTGGTTCATATTTTCAAAAGTAGTCTGTGTTCCATTCCTTTGGGGATGTCATATCTTTGCAACACTGAGTTGTCAACAGTTACTATGATTAAAAAGTACTTGTGTAAACAGTGTGGAGCAGGAAATTAGGGTAGTAGTATCCAATCTAATTCCAAGGATTAGTGGAATCGAGTCATGCAGTGCTTGATAAGTGCACTGCTTTTATCCCATTAGTAATAATTATAATTATTTAAGAAGCAAATAAAAATGTTATTTTTATTTCCATTTATTTATTATTTTTTTAAATGGCTATAAGTTTTGAGGACACAAATAATTAAGTTGTTTAGAAATAACTACTTAATAAGTGGAAATCTTAGATATCTGTCCTAGGAGGTGCCATGAAAAACATTCTAAGATATTCAGTGTGCCGAGAAAGATGGAGACCTTCTACCAATAGCATGATCATACAGATTCATACACACAAGACCAAAGGAAATACAACATAATGTTAAATATTAACAGTGATTTACTCACACAATCAGAAACATCATTCTTGCTTGTTTGTTTGCTTGTTTGGTCCTGTACTGCATTACCACTAGCGAGGATTAGATTCAGTTAAATGATTAAGACCAGAGACAAAGAGAAATGGTATAACAGCCATGCTCTTAAGGGTAGAATGGGCAATAGCAAAACAAAGGCAATGCTCATCAAGTGGGAAGAGACACTGTTTGGGCAGGTGTGGGGCGTAAGTGTTAGATGAAATCTGTCAAAAGACTTGAGGCAGAGATCCAGATGTAAGAAAATAGTTGGCAGTAGGAAGAGCTCAAAACATAAGGAATAGATTCATAAGCAGCACTCTAGGACCAGGGAAATGCAGGAAAACATCACACATCAGCTATTGAGGACCTGAGGTCCTGGGAAGTCTTTCAAAGCAGGCTCTTGAGAATGAATGTTGGGAGGAGTTATATGAGGAAACAGGAAAAAGAAGTTATGACTGGAACAAAAACACAAGTCATCTAATTTGGTTAGGGGCTAAGCCCTACTCACGAGCTTTAAGTCAAAGGCAGGATTGATGCTGAGCCCTTAAGCTTGAGTCAAGCTTATTCAACAAGCATCCTAATCAGAGGTAGAGTACTGAACCAGATGAGGTTATGAGATATCATCTATGAAAATAAACTGTTTGGCAGGTGATGAGGGAGGAGATAGCATGGTTGACTGCATTTGTTTTTAGTCTCTATCCTGACATTTTTGAGCTTTGGGAATTTGAGCAAATCATACTCTTGAGCCTAAGTTTCCCCCTCCATAAAAAGAGAACAATAATCCACCCTGACCGTGAAGGCTGTTATGAGATACAAGGAATTTTTCCTCAACCAGGACTTACCCTTTTTGAATACAGAAAGTATCTTTGATTCACTACTTTCATAAAACTGTCACTGTTTATTTCAACAACATATGTGAAATAGTTTTGAAATGTTTCTGGGTTCCAAACTTTAATGTACCAAACCTTCTTATTCTTCTTTTTTAACTATTGTGGTAAGAGCACCTAACATGAGATCTGCCTTCTTAAATGTTTAAGGGCAAAATACATTTTTGTTAACTATAAGCACAATGTCGTAGAGCAGAACCCTAGAATTTTTCTTATTTTATTTAAGTAAAAGCTTGTATTTGTTGAACTGCAACTCTATTTTTCCCTGCCTTCAGATCCTTGGCAACCACCATTCTACTTTCTGTTAAGCAGAATCATGCAGTATTTGTCTTTCTGTGACTGGCTAATTTCACATAGCATATTGCCCTCCAGGTTCATCCATGTTGTCATATATGGCAGGATTCCTTTCATCTTTTAAGACAATAATATTACGTTGTATGTATATACTACAATACATTTCCTTTATCCACTCATCTATTGATGAACACTTAGGTTGTTTCTTTATCTTGGCTCTTGTGAATAATGCTACAATGAACTTGGGAGTGCTAATAACTCTTCAAAATCTTGATTTCAATGCTTTTGGATATTTATGAAGAAATTAGATTGTTGGATGATAGAAAAAAATTGAAATATTTTAATGCATTCTCCATACCATTTCCCATAAAATTTCTATCAACAGTATAAATAAATTCCAATTTCTTCACATCCTTGACAACAATTGTTATTTTTTGATTTTTGATAATAACCCTCCTAAGGGTTATGGAATGATTTCTTATTGTGATTCTGACTGTATTTCCCTGATGATTGGTGATGTTGAGATCTTTTGATATACCTGAAGACCATTGGTATATCTCCTTTTGTGAAATGCCTACTCATGTCTTTCACTCATTTTTTAATCAGATTATTTATTTTCTTGCTAGTTCCTTTGATACTTTGAATATTAACCCCTTCTCTGATATGTGGTCTACAAATATTTCCTCCCTTTCCACAGGTTGCTTTTTCACTCTGTCAATTGTTTCCTTTGCTGTGAAGAACCTTTTTAGTTTGATGTTTTGCTTACCTAATTTTGCTATTGTTGCTTACACATTTGGTGTCAGACACAAGAACTCATTTCTTAGGCCCAAGTCATGAAGCTTTTCCCTTACGTCTTTTTTAAGAGTTGTATAGATTTAGGTCTTACATTTAAATCTTTAATCCATTTTGAGTTAATCAAACCTTCTACTCTTGTTGAGATCACTGCCATTCTTGAAATACTATCTGAAGGCTTCCCTGATGTGCCTGGTCAGAACTAACTTCTTCCACAGTGTTTCCATGGTATTCTGCTTGGATGTACCTTCCTCCTTTCTGTTCTTTGTCTTTTCTCTCTGTACCAAAACTATATTGAGCATAAAAATGAATAAGATATTGTCTTTTTTAAGAATTGGCAATATTTTCTATTAGGAGCCAGATGTTAAATATTTTAGTTTTTGTGGACAAAATATGGTCTTTGTCACATATTACTCTTTATATTTTTGCAACCCTTTAGAAAGATAAAAATTATGCTCAGCTCATGGATTATAAAAGATCAGACTATGGGCTGGATTTGTAGGATAGGCTATGGATTTTCAATGCTGTTATAGAAGGTCACAGTTTAATGAGAAAAAATAAAGAACAAACAGCTACAATAATGAGAAATCAAAATACAGGGTGGAAAACAACATACGTACAACATTTTGATAGCACAATAAGGAAATAACTAACTTACATAGCATCTACTAAGTGTCAAGCCCTGTTCTAAGTACCATACACATATTAATACATTTAGACCTTACACCAAACTTATGAAGTAGGTATTATTATTAACTCTGTTTTATAGATGAAGAAACTGAGTCATAGACAGACTATATAACTTGCCCAAGGTCACACAGCTAGTAAAAGAAGATATTGAATTTGAACTCAGTGAATTTGTATTTAGTTCCTACTTATTGAACTCTAATCTACTTTATCCTTTATCTTTATGTTGTAAAACCTATTTATTGTAATACTAGTTGTGACCCATTATCTCTAAGTATTCCTTTTATCTATTTTATTTTCCCTTTCACCCCCTAGCCAAAAGAATGTCTAAAGAGGTACTTTCTGAGAGTCTTGAATTGGAATACATCTTTGTCTAGTCAGTAATAATTTTTTGAAGGGATGTGGTCTGAAGAAGAGACAAAAAGGAGAGATTAAAAACTATAATGTCTAAGAGTATGAGAATTTTTAAATCTTAATAAATGAAGCTGAACCCCCACCCCATGTACTTTATATGTTGCAAAAGAATCCTAGATTCTCATCAATTGCCATAAACATGGCTGCAAGTATGTTTGGGGGCAGGGAGCTGGGAAATGTGCAGCAGCCTTTTAATATCCAATGTGCATGGACATAAGTCCTTATTTCCATATCTGGGGGATTCTTCTGGCAAAAAACAGTGCTGGATTTGGGGATTCTCAACTGGAGTTAAAGGAATTAAATTCTCTATCTACTTCCTATCTCTCTCCACGTTTCATTTCACAATGCTCTCATACCTTCCTCTATTGCATTTCTATTTGTATTTACACAAAACATGAACCTAAAATAGAGATGTTTGCAATTATAATAATTAACTCAAACCTTTAGATTTTATGGAGTGATTAAATGCATGTTCTTGTTTAATATTTACTTTTTATGTGCAGATAACATCAAAGATTACAGAAATTAAATGAATTTTGCAAGATCTCACAGCTGATCACAGTCAGAGCCAAAAATAAAAATCTAACTCTGGACAGTGAGCCCACTGAATTCTCTACATTCAATGTGAACACACCTGTGGTATTTTGAGGAAAACATTATTCTCTCATTGTTTAAATGTCAAGCAAACTTGGCAGGAAACCCAACTCTGCCACTTAAAGGTATATAGTGTTAGATGAGATACTTTGTCTCCCTAAACCTCAGTTTTCTCATCTGTAATATGAATATTTTTTTAACAAATATAATTCCATTATAAACTGCACATACATGGAAGTCACTTAAGAGAATGTTTACCTTCTTTTTTTTCTTTTAAGAAATGTGATTGAGACAGCAGAAGCAAGAAGAACTACATTCCCACAGCCTGTGAAATGAAAAACACATTCACAGAAAAATAGACAAAATGAAAAGGCAGAGAACTATGTACCAGATGAAGAAACAAGATAAAAACTGAGAAAAACAATTAAATGAAGTGGAGATAGGCAACCTTCCAGAAAAAGAATTCAGAATAATTATAGTGAAGATGAGGAAGGACCTCAGAAAAAGAATGGAGGCAAAGATCAAAAAGATGCAAGAAATGTTTAATGAAGACCTAGAATAATTAAAGAAAAAACACCTAGAAAAATTAAAGAACAAACAAACAGATGAAAAATCCACTAGAAGGAATCAATAGCAGAATAACTGAGGCAGAAGAACGGATATGAGGCCTGTAAGACAGAATTGTGGAATTCACTGCAGTGGAATAGAAAAAAGAAAAAAAGAATGAAAAGAAATGAAGACAGCCTAAGAGACCACTGAGACAACATTAAACGCACCAACATTCACATTATAGGGGTCCCAGGAGAACAGAGAGAAAGAACCAAGAAAGTATGTGAAGAGATTATAGTAAAAAATTTCCTTAACATGGGAAAGTAAATAGCCACCCAAGTCCAGGAAGTGCAGAGAGTCCCAGGCAGGAAAACCAAAGGAGAAACATGCTGAGACACATAGTAATCAAACTGACAAAAATTAAAGATAAAGAAAAATTATTAAAAGCAACAAGGGATAAATGACAAATAGCATGCAAGAGAACTCCCATAAGGTTAACAGCTGATTTCTCAGCAGAAATTCTACAAGTCAGAAGGGAGTGGCACGATATAATTAAAGTGATGAAAGGGAAGATCCTGTAACCAAGATGACTCTAGCTGGCAAGGATTTCATTCAGATTCAACAGAGAAATCAAAAGCTTTACAGACAAGGAAAAGCTAAGAGAATTCTGCACCACCAAACCAAATCTACAACAAATGCTAAAGGAACTTCTCTAAGTGGGAAACACAAGAGAAGAAAAAGACCTACAAAAACAAACCCAAAACAATTAAGATAAAGGTAATAGGAACATACATATCAATAATTACCTTAAATGTGAATGGATTAAATACACCAACCAAAATACACAGGCTCACAGAATGGATACAAAAACAAGATCTGTATATGTGCTGTCTACAAGAGACCCATTTCAGACCTAGGGACACATACAGACTGAAAGTGAGGGGATGGAAAAAGATATTCCATACAAATGGAAATCAAAAGAAAGCTGGAGGAGCAATACTCATATCAGATAAAATGGACTTTAAAATTAAGAATGTTGCAAGAGGCAAGGAAGGACTGCACATAATGATCAAGGGATCAATCCAAGAAGAAGATACAACAATTATAAATATATATGCACCCAACATAGGAGCACCTCAATACATAAGGCAACTACTAACAGCTGTAAAAGAGGAAATCGACAGTAACACAATAATAGTGGGGGACTTTAACACCTCACTTACACCAATAGACAGATGATCCAGACAGAAAATTAATAAGGAAACACAAGCTTTATCTAACACAATGGACCAGATAGATTTCATTGATATTTATAGGACCTTCCATCCAAAGACAACAGATTACACTTTCTTCTCAAGTGCATATGGAATATTCTCCACGATAGATCACATCTTGGGTCACAAATCAAGCCTTGGCAAATTTAAGAAAATTGAAATCACATCAAGCATCTTTTCTGACAAAAATGTTATAAGACTAGAAATCAATTACAGGAAAAAAAAGTAAAAAACACAAACACATGGAGGCTAAACAATAAGGTAATAAATAACCAAGAGATGACTGAAGAAATCAAAGAGGAAATCAAAAAATACCTAGAGACAAATGACAATGAAAACACAACCTATGAGATGCAGCAAAAGCAGTGCTAAGAAGGAAGTTTATAGCAAAGCAATCCTACCTAAAGAAACAAGAAATACCTCAAATAAACAATCTAACCTTACACCTAAAGGAACTACAGAAAGAAGAACAAACAAAACCCAAAATTAGTAGAAGGAAAGAAATCATAAAGATCAGAGAATAAATAAATAAAATAGAAACAAAGAAAACAAAAACAAAGATCAATAAAAATAAAAGCTGGTTCTTGGAGAAGATCAACAAAATTGAATCTTTAGCCAGATGCATCAAGAAAAAGAGGGAGAGGACTCAAATCAGTAAAATTAGAAATGAAAAAGAAGAAGTTACAATGGAGAAATATAAAGCATCATAAGAGACTACTACAAGCAACTCTATGCCAATAAAATGGACAACCTGGAAGATATGGACAAATTCTTAGAAAGGTATAACATTCCAAGACTAAACCAGGAAGAAACACAGAAAATGTGAACAGACCAATCACAAGCACTGAGATTGAAACTGCGATTTAAAATCTTCCAACAAACAAAAGTCCAGGACCAGATGGCTTCACAGGTGAATTCTATCCAACATTTAGAGAAGAGTTAACACTCATCCTTCTCAAACTCTTACAAAAAATTGCAGAGGAAGGAACACTCCCAAACTCATTCTATGAGGCCACAATCACATTGATACAAAAACCAAAGATACTACAAAAAAAGAAAATTCCAGACCAATATCACTGATGAATATAGATACAAAAATCCTCAATGAAATACTAGCAAACAGAATTCAGCAGCACATTAAAAGGATCATACAACACGATCATGTGGGATTTATCCAAGGGATGCAAGGAATTTTCAATATACACAAATCAATCAATGTGATACACCATATTAACAAATTGAAGGATAAAACCCTATGATAATTTCATTAGATGCAGAAAAAGCTTTTGACAAAATTTAACACCAATTTTTGATAAAAACTCTCCCGAAAGTGAGCATAGAGGGAATCTACCTCAACATAATAAAGGTCATATATGACAAACCCACAGCAAACATCATTCTCAATGGTGAAAAATTGGAAGTATTTCCTCTAAGATCAGGAACAAGACAAGGATGTCCACTCTCACCACTCTTATTCAGCATTGTTTTGGAAGTCCTAGTCATGGCAATCAGAGAAGAAAAAGAAATAAAAGGAATACAAATTGAAAAAGAAGTAAAACTGTCATTGTTTGCAGAAGACATGATACTATACATAGAAAATCCTAAAGATGCCACCAGAAAACTACCAGATCTAATCAATGAATTTAGTAAAATTGCAAGATACAAAATTAATACACAGAAATATGTTGCATTCCTATACACTAACAATGAAAGATCAGAAAGAGAATTTAAGGAAACAATCCCATTCACCATTGCAACAAAAAGAATAAAATACCTAGGAATAAACCTATCTAAGGAGGTAAAAATCCTGTACTCAGAATACTATAGGACACTGATGAAAGAAATCAAATATAACACAAACAGATGGAGAGATATACCATGTTCTTGAATTGGAAGAAACAATATTGTGAGAATGAATATACTACCCAAAGCAATCTACAGATTCAATGCAATCCTTATCAATTTACCAACGACACTTTTTACAGAACTAGAGCAAAAAATTTTTTAATTTGTATGGAAACACAAAAGACCCTGAATAGCCAAAGCAATTTTGAGGGAAAAAATGGAGCTGGAGGAATCAGACTCCCTGACTTCAGACTATACTACAAATCTAGAGTAATCAAGACAGTATGGTACTGGCACAAAAACAGAAATATAGATCAATGGAACAGGATAGAAAGCCCAGAGATAAACCCATGCACATATGGTCAACTAATCTATGACAAAGGAGGCAAGGATATACAATGGAGAAAAGACAGTCTCTTCAATAATTGGTGCTGGGAAAACTGGACAGCTTACATGTAAAAGAATGAAAGTAGAACACTTCCTAACACCATACACAAAACTAAACTCATAATGAATTAAAGACCTAAATGTAAGACCAGACCCTATAAAACTCTTAGAGAAAAACATAGGAAGAACATTCTTTGACATAAATCACAGCAAGATCTTTTTTGACCCACCTTCTAGAGTACTGGAAATGAAACGACAAATAAAGAAATGGGACCTAATGAAACTTAAAAGCTTTTGCACAGCAAAGGAAACTATAAACAAGACGAAAAGACAACCCTCAGAATGGGAGAAAATACTTGCGAACAAATCAATGGATAAAGGATTAATCTCTAAAATATATAAACAGCTCATGCAGCTCAGTATTAAAAAAACAAACCCAATCAAAAAATGAGCAGAAGACCTAATAGACATTTCTCCAAAGAAGATATACAGATGGCCAAGAGGCACAAGAAAAGTTGCTCAATGTCACGTCACTAATTATTAGAGAAATGTAAATCAAAACTACAATGAGGTATCACCTCACACTGGTTAGAATGGCCATCATCAGAAAATCTACAAACAACAAATGCTGGAGAGGGTGTGGAGAAAAGGGAACCCTCTTGCACTGTTGGTGGGAATGTAAATTGGTACAGCCACTACGGAGACAGTATGGAGGTTCCTTAAAAAACTAAAAATAGAATTACCATACGACCCAGTAATCCCACTACTGGACATATACCTGGAGAAACTCATAATTCAAAAAGACACATGCACCCCAATGTTCATTGCAGCACTATTTACAATAGCTAGGTTATGGAAGAAACCTAAATGCCCATCGACAGATGAATGGATAAAGAAGATGTGGTACATATATACAATGGAATATTACTCAGCTCTAAAAAGGAATAAAACTGGGTCATTTGTAGAGACATGGATAGACCTAGAGACTGTCATACAGAGTGAAGTAAGTCAGAAAGAGAAAAACAAATATCATATATTAACGCATATATGTGGAATCTAGAAAAATGGTACAGATGAACCAGTTTGCAAGGCAGAAATAGAGACACAGATGTAGAGAGCAAACGTATGGACACCAAGTGGGGGAAGCGGAGAGGGGGGCAGTGGGGTGGGGCAGGGGAGGTGGTGCTGGGTGAATTGGGAGATTGGGATTGACATATATATACCAATATGTATAAGATTGATAACTAATAAGAACCTGCTTTAAAAAAATCAAATTCCTATAAAGAATATGATTAATCATACAAATTACAAAAAAAAAGTTGTAGAAGTTGATCTTTCCATTATAAAATTTTTGCTCTTTCCACTAGATGGCAGTGTCTCTATAAAACTCAGCCTGAAACAAAGGACCAGCTCTTTTACAGGCCTGAGTGTCCGGGCCTGTAAAATGCTTTCCTTGGGCATTAATAAAATTGTTATTGCCTCACTGTGTCTTCTGGGCACGTATACCTTGATCTCTCTTTTACCTGCCTTTTAGACCATCTTTAAATGAATGAAGAAATATCTAAAGAATATTTTGAGGAAATCACTTTGTAAATTTATTGAGATTTTACTGTCCATTCCTAGCAATTTTTGGAAATGTTATAAATTAACCAACATTAAAAATATCTCTTTATATTTTAGATTACACCTGACCCTCAAAGCTAGTGTGCTCTTTTCTACTGTAGTGAAATTTTTGAGAGGCGGTAGGTGGGTTTGGCCACCAGCCATGACTTTTTCTGACATTAAGAGTGGTCAGGTCTTGGTATTAACACATCCTCATCCTTCATCATTTCTAGTTGCTATCATGAATGCTAAATGCCTCTTTTCTGAAGAGCTCATGCTTTTTCCAAAATGCTTGCATTTAATCTTGTTTACCAAGAAGCAGTCAACTCAAGCTCAAGCAACCTGTATTTGCTACTTATATTTTTTTCAGTGCTAGATATTTCCATTTTTATTTTTAATTTTAGTTGATAAAATAAAGATCAGAGAAGACAAATGACTTGCCCATGGTCTTGAAGCCCATAAGAAGAATAGCTGGGGTACTCTCAATCCACAAAGGAAATTTCAGCAAAATACATTCTATATAACAGAAATATTTATAATACATTGAGTTGTGATCTGGGCAAATCCTCAAAACAAATATGGGCAAAATTCTCAGATTAACAGTACACTATTTATGAGAGGAACAAATCTTTTAACAAGATTTATTCATGCAATCAACAAATATGCTTCGATGTCTACAATATGTCAAGCCCAGTACTAGACTCTGTTGTTATAAAGATGAATTAGATTTGTATGTGAGCCTCCAATCAGAAGGCTAGACTATGGCTGCCCCCAGCACCTCCACCCAGCAACCCCCACCCAGAGGATAGAGCTGCTCTTTTTTAACAAAGTTTTGGAGATAAAATAAGCTAAAAACTGATTAAGGGAATAGACTGTCAGGTGACTAGAATGTGGCGTTGCAGATAATATTTGTTTCCTTCAAAGTCCATCTGCTTGCTTATAGATTATTCCAAAAATGCTGTCGTATTATTGAAAACCATTGCCTGGAACTGATTTCAGATTAATTTAAATTTTTGTTCTGATTGTCTAATAAATATGTGATCAATTTGTGAAACTTAGAAAATAGATAAATTTATAAACTATTTTTTTTGCTTCCAAGAATCCTATCAGGATTGTTAATATTGTTAACAATTGTTAACAATCGTTAATTGTTAATATTTTGTTGTGCCTTCTTCCAATTTTACATCATCAAAACTTTTAGAATGCTGCATTTTAGTCTATTGTATAGATGTGTCAATTTTTTTAGTTCTTCCTCTAAAAAGAAAAATTGAAGTTATTTCTAATTTTTCACTATTAAAACTAATATTGCTGTTATGAACATCTTTGTCTACATTTTTGTTTCAGCTTGATTCCCTACAAGTGCTTGTTAAATAGTTAAGTAAAGGCATTTATTACTCTTTTGAGAGTGATCAAAAGAAAGAGCTTTTCATTTTAAAATAAAAATTTGGTCCAGTTGCTTTGGGACCAAATTCTGATGTGAACATTTAAAAGGTGAAGATGGCTTCATTCCAAAATCTCCAGAGCAGAGACATTTTGTCTTATGAAAGGCAGACAAACAATCCCCACTGCTTGGTGAATAAAGCCCTAATCCTTTAATCTGTCAAGGCAGCCCCACCCATATTTCATCATAAACTGGGACCAAATCATATCTATAACCAGTTCTCCTATTACTGTTTAATTACTGCTTTATCTTCCTTCTTTCTCTACAGTTTGCCATTTTCTTATGCACATTATATCTACAAGTCAGCTCATAATCTTCCTGTCTCATTCTCATTCTTGAATTCATAACCTTCCTTTCATATCCTTCCAATTTCAGTCAAATCTCACTTTGTTGTAACTGATCATTTTAGATAAAATTGACCCTTCTTCTGATAGAAATGCAGAAAATTATTAAAGCATTCCTACAGAAAACAATTTAAACACTCATTATAATTTAATTGCATGCTTACCTGTACTATAGGTATGTGCACATTTATCTTACCTTCCCTGATGATAGAGTTCTCTCTGAGGTTGTGATTTATGCCTTTATAATTCATCTTAATGGAAGTCAACAGAATCTCACACAAGTGAGATGTGCCCAAAAATGTGGCCAGAAGATACTTTTTTTTTTTTTCAACATCTTTATTGGAGTATAATTGCTTTACAATGGTATGTTAGTTTCAGCTTCACAACAAAATGAATCAGTTATATATATACATATATTCCCATATCTCTTCCCGCTTGCGTCTCCCTCCCTCCCACCCTCCCTATCCCACCCCTCCAGGCGGTCACAAAGCACCGAGCTGATCTCCCTGTGCTATGCGGCTGCTTCCCACTAGCTATCTACCTTACGTTTGGTAGTGTATATATGTCCATGCCTCTTTATCGCTTTGTCACCGTTTACCCTTCCCCCTCCCCATAGCCTCAAGTCCATTCTCTAGTAAGTCTGTGTCTTTATTCCTGTTTCACCCCTAGGTTTTTCATGACATTTTTTTTTAATTCCATATATATGTGTTAGCATACGGTATTTGTCTCTCTCTTTCTGACTTACTTCACTCTGTATGACAGACTCTAGGTCTATCCACCTCATTACAAATAGCTCAATTTCGTCTCTTTTTATGGCTGAGTAATATTCCATTGTATATATGTGCCACATCTTCTTTATCCATTCATCCGATGATGGACTCTTAGGTTGTTTCCATCTCTGGGCTATTGTAAATAGAGCTGCAATGAACATTTTGGTACATGACTCTTTTTGAATTATGGTTTTCTCAGGGTATATGCCCAGTAGTGGGATTGCTGGGTCATATGGTAGTTCTATTTGTAGCTTTTTAAGGAACCTCCATACTGTTCTCCACAGTGGCTGTATCAATTTACATTCCCACCAACAGTGTAAGAGGGTTCCCTTTTCTCCACACCCTCTCCAGCATTTATTGTTTCTAGATTTTTTGATGATGGCCATTCTGACTGGTGTGAGATGATATCTCATTGTAGTTTTGATTTGCATTTCTCTCATGATTAGTGATGTTGAGCATTCTTTCATGTGTTTGTTGGCACTCTGTATATCTTCTTTGGAGAAATGTCTATTTAGGTCTTCTGCCCATTTTTGGATTGGGTTGTTTGTTTTTTTGTTATTAAGCTGCATGAGCTGCTTATAAATTTTGGAGATCAATCCTTTGTCAGTTGCTTGATTTGCAAATATTTTCTCCCATTCTGAGGGTTGTCTTTTGGTCTTCTTTATGGTTTCCTTTGCTGCGCAAAAGCTTTTAAGTTTCATTAGGTCCCATTTGTTTACTCTTGTTTTTATTTCCATTTCTTTAGGAGGTGGGTCAAAAAGGACCTTGCTGTGATTTATGTCATAGAGTGTTCTGCCTATATTTTCCTCTAAGAGTTTGATAGTTTCTGGCCTTACATTTAGGTCTTTAATCCATTTTGAGCTTATTTTTGTGTATGGTGTTAGGGAGTGATCTAATTTCATACTTTTACATGTAGCTGTCCAGTTTTCCCAGCACCACTTATTGAATAGGCTGTCCTTTCTCCACTGTACATTTCTGCCTCCTTTGTCAAAGATAAGGTGACCATATGTGCGTGGGTTTATCTCTGGGCTTTCTATCCTGTTCCATTGATCTATCTTTCTGTTTTTGTGCCAGTACCATACCGTCTTGATAACTGTAGCTTTGTAGTATAGTCTGAAGTCTGGGAGCCTGATTCCTCCAGTTCCTTCTTTCGTTCTCAAGATTGCTTTGGCTATTCGGGGTCTTTTGTGTTTCCATACAAATTGCGAAATTTTTTGTTCTAGTTCTGTGAAAAATGCCAGTGGTAGTTTGACAAGGTTGCCCACTCTCACCACTCTTATTCAACATAGTTTTGGAAGTTTTAGCCACAGCAATCAGAGAAGAAAAGGAAATAAAAGGAATCCAAATCGGAAAAGAAGAAGTAAAGCTGTCACTGTTTGCAGATGACATGATCCTATACATAGAGAACCCTAAAGATGCTACCAGAAAACTACTAGAGCTAATCAATGAATTTGGTAAAGTGGCAGGATACAAAATTAATGCACAGAAATCTCTGGCATTCCTATATACTAATGATGAAAAATCTGAAAGTGAAATCAAGAAAACACTCCCATTTACCATTGCAACAAAAAGAATAAAATATCTAGGAATAAACCTACCTAAGGAGACAAAAGATCTGTATGCAGAAAATTATAAGACACTGATGAAAGAAATTAAAGATGATACAAATAGATGGAGAGATATACCATGTTCTTGGATTGGAAGAATCAACATTGTGAAAATGACTCTACTACCCAAAGCAATCTATAGATTCAATGCAATCCCTATCAGAAGATACTTTTGAAAGCCCTTTTGCATAAGTTCTGTAATCAATTCTTCTACCTGCTTTCCTGCTGTTCTTTGCAGCTCTTCTCTGCCTCCCCCATTCCCAATTAATCTGGCTCATCACTACTAGGTTTTAAGTCCTAGTACAATCATCTTCTGACTTGTCCTATAATCACTTTCAAGTCTGGTCTGACCCCTGCATTGAGAAGCTTAGAAGGGGAAATAGTGCAAATTGACAAAGTCATACAGACACTGGTGTTTTCTACCTCAGAAGGTTTTTGTGATGAGATCGGATAAGGTAGCCCACAGGAAAGTGTGATATCACATGTCTGGAAAAGACATTCTTTCTTCATGAGTGCTATGGACTGAATGTTTGTGTACACCCAAAATTAATATATTGAAACCCTAATCCCAATGTGATACTATTTGGATGAGGGGCAGTGGGGAGGTAATTAGGTCATGAGGGTAGAGCCCTCATGACGAGATTAGTGCCCTTATAAGAAGAGGCATGAGAGAGCTTGCTTCCTCTCTCTTTAGGCCATGTGAGGATACAATGAAAAGACAGCCATCTTCAAACCAGGAAGAAAGCCCCCACCCGACATCAGATATACCAGCACCTTCATCTTGGACTTCAGCCTCCAGAACTGTAAGAAAAAAATTCTGTTGTTTAAGCCACCCAGTCTAGGTTTTTTTGTTATAGCAACCAAAAGTGACTAAGATGTGGAGCCACTCCACAACTCAATATCGTTTAAACAAGAAAGTGTTATCTCACATGAAGCTACTTAAAATTCTGTGAAATTGAACAAAACACACTCCTAACCTCCATTTGATCAAATTCTATCAAACTAGTCAAGACAGCTGCTGCATAGTGCCTGAAAGGAGATGTCCACTCTTCAGGTAAAATTTAATATCACTAGGGAAAGATGTTATTGGCCTGCAGCAAAAATTTCAATGTGTCATCTGGTGTCCATGCTCAGAGGGATATAAATATTAATATATGGCAGATAGGACAACTGGAAAGAAGATATGGCAGAGGGTGGAAAAGGCACTAGACTCATTATTAAGAGCTTTGAAGTTTCCCAGACCTAGCTTTAAATCCTAGTTCTGTCACCTGTCAGCTCTTTGACCTTGGGAAGGATACTCAACATCTTTGCTCTCATTCTAAAATGTGAATAATTATGCAAAATTCACAATTAATTATATAAAATAATTCATATAAATGACTTTTATGGGTTGAATTGTGTTCCCCCAAAATTCATATGTTAAATTCTTAACCCCGAGCACCTCTAATTGTGTCTGTATTTGTAAGGTCTTTAAGGAGGTAATTAAGTTAAAATGAGGTTGTTAGGGTGGGCCCTAATCCAACCTGATTTGTGTGCTTATAAGAAGAGATTAGGACACAGACACATTCAAAGGAAAGACCACCTGAAGACAAAGGGAGAAGATGGCCATCAAAAAGCCAAGGAGAGAAGCCTCAGAGGAAACCAACCCTGCCAACATCTTGATCTAAGGCTTCTAGCCTCCAGAATTGTGAGAAAATACATTTCTGTTGTTTAAGCCAGCCAGTCTGTGGAACTTTGTTGTGGCAGTCCTAGGAAACTATACCTTAAGCACAGTAACTAGCACACAGTAGGCTTCTAATACAAATCAGTTATTTTCAATAATTATTAATGTTTATAATCTAACATGAAAAAATAATTTTAAAAATATTATTTATATGATAAATAGCTAAATAAGGTTTCTTGCTTAAAATGCTCTGGATAAAATTCTTCTCAAATTAACCAGTTAAAGGAGTAACACATGCATTTACATTGAATATTTGGTTCCAAATGTTGCCATGTTGATGGAACATATTTTACTGAACTTTTTTTTTTTTTTCAATAAAAACTTGGGAAGGTCTCCTAAGCCAAGAACCCCAGCCAGGTATGAATGTAAAAGCAGTGCCAAGCTCTTCCTGTCAGAAGAAGCCAGTGCTGCTCTGTCAAAAAAATTGATGGATAGAGTAGCCAGGTCAGTACATGGAGTGAAGAAGCTATAATGGAAAGGTCCAAAGGAATGTCAAAGAAAAACATTGCCTCAGAAAAAACAATTCAGAAGAGGCAGTCCTTGCTAAGACACAGCTTCTACCACACCCTGGGCTAAATGGAGGTTCTTCCAGCCTAGTTCCCCATGAGAAGTTAGAGCTCAGTCAACACTGCAGCTCCAGGTCTCATCACTGTGACCCACGGCCAGTTTGTGCCTGACCAAGGTCCCTGTCATGTAGTTTAAGATGTGGATTTTGAAGGCACCCAGGGTGCACCAGGAACCATGAAATGCACTCCTGAACCTCAGAGAGAAACAAAATAGTGCTAAACCAAATATAGTAGGAGGCTATCTGAGAGTCACATCCAGACCTCTTTGTTTGTCTGAATTTCATTTGTGCATATATATATATATATGTATATATATATATATTCATTATTACATATATATATATGTTATTGAATTATAGTTGATTTACAATGTTGTATTAGTTTCAGGTGTACAGCCATCCGGGTCTTTTAATTCCAAATTCTGCTCCCTTTTGTGGCAGACTACTACAAAAGTGTGAGGATGATGACACATATAAAATATATATCTGGAATGTGTAAGCTTGAGGGAAATAAAAATAAATTCAGTATAAAAGCTTCCTTCTTAGAAAAGTAGCAGGGAATAGTGAAAGATTTTTATTTGTTCCTTTTTCTTTCAGTTAAGTGAATATAAAAATTACCCTTCCCTTTCCCACAAGATTGTTACCAGGTTTAAATGAGAAAACAAAACATGCAAAAGTACACCACTTTATTTTAGGAAATATTGGAATTGAATGTAATGACTGGACTTTGGAATCTTATGATCCTGGCTGGGCTTCTGAGCCCTACAACCTAAATCTGTAGTTATGGGCAAGTTTCTTAGGGTCTCTAAACCTCTGTTTCCTCATCTGTAAAATGAGAGTCATAGCAGCTTTTTTTGCAGGGTTTGATGAGGATTAAATGAAAGAATTGATGTAAAATGTCTGGTATATAGATCATGCTCCATCATTTTACTGTCCTGTCTCCTCTGTATAATTATTTGGGATTGCTTTTCTGGACTTCATCCTCCTACAAGAAAATATGTCTCCACAAACATTTTTTTGTGTTTTACTTTTGTCCTTCCCTATCTAGTCTAGAGGTTACTCAGAAATACCATACTGATTACTAGTATTCTTTGGAGTGAATATTGGAAAATATTAACAACCACTTTATGGATTCAGAATTGACCCCAAGAGGTGTTCCAGTATTTTGTTGTGTTATTTGGCTTCATATTTTCCCCACTGTATTTCACTGCCTACCGTGTTGGCAAGTGATATGGAATAAGGAAAAAATAAATCTGGGGCCAAAGCATATACTGGAATTCATCAGTCATTTTAGGTAGCCTGAGGCTGCATCTGTAATGTGCCAAAACAACCAATCTATTCAGAAAGAAAATCTTTCAAGCTGCTCATTTGCCATCAGGTCTCTAAGAATTAACCTGATTCAATGAAGACATGGCCTTCATTTTTTAAATAATCTTCCTTTTATCTGTGTCTGGATTTTGTATGGTGATGACAAACTCTGTTGAGTCATAATAGGGAGAGATTTGATGGGAAATTTTATTTCCATTATCTACGTTTTTTAACTGACTGGCTTAAGAGAACTCAGTAATTTCACTTGCGTGTGTTTATTAGGGATTTAATATGTAGCCACAGTCTAATCATTTCCGGCATCAATTTAGCTACGTTATAGTAAATCAGGGAAATGAAGCATGCTTCATAAATTTCATTACTATTAAAATAAAGGTCACATTCAAAGAAGGGGGAGCATGAGCTGGAAATAAATGCCTGGTTTTAAATGTTTAGGGATTAAAATTTTAAATTGCACAGCTCAATTCTGTTAATATTGAAATGCATAATTTGAAACACTGGCAGATTCAATAAAGAGGATTCAAATGAAGGAGTCAAAGCTTTAAAATTTCCTTTAACTGGTTGTAAATATAAATCACTTGGGAAGTTCTTTAATAATGCAGATTCCTGGCCCCCATCCTGAAGATTTGGATTCAGTAATCTAGGGTAAGGGCATTGATAAAAGCCCCCAAGGGGGATTCCCTGGTGACGCAGTGGCTGAGAGTCCGCCTGCCGATGCAGGGGACGCGGGTTCGGGACGCGGGTTCGTGTCCCAGTCCAGGAAGATCCCACATGCCGCGGAGCGGCTGGGCCCGTGAGCCATGGCCGCTGGGTCTGCGCGTCCGGAGCCTGTGCTCCGCAATGGGAGAGGCCACAACAGTGAGAGGCCCGCGTACCGCATAAAAAAAAAAAAACCCACAAGGGTTTCTGAAGATCACAGTTACAAATTAAATTGCTGTATACTCATCTGACTTGCTCCCTGGTCTTCACTCTGGTTTCCACCAATAACTTGGGACCTTAGACTCTTCCTGTCTCAAAATCTTGTAATTACCCTAGTTGTAGGGTTTAAAAGGGTCTCATATTTGTAGCTCCTATTACTGAATATCAAATAACCTGTGTGCCTGATGTCAAATACAAATAAATTCAGAGTTGTATAAAGAGGAACTTTATTCAAAAATACTACCACAAGAGGTCTGGATCTGCTTTTCAGAATATGTACCATAATGGAATGATTAACCATGAGAGAAGATTGCCTGAATAGGAGCAAAACTGTGAGGAAGAACTCAAGTTAGGAGGTTTGTTTTCAAGGAATTAGGGACAAGATGTTTTGAGGAACTAAATATCAGGGCAGTGACAGCAAGAATGTGTAGCAGAGACAGAATTCAGGAAAGGAGTTAGTTAATAGAGAAAATAAATGGGTTTTGATAAATTACTGGTTTTACGAAATTAGAAGGAGAATCATCTCAATTTAATACTGGCTCAAACAACTAGCCTCTCAATGGCAACTCTTACCAAGGCAAGGAAAAGATAAATTTGGGGTACTGAAATGAGTTAGATTTTGAAATGTAGGAATGTTGGCGGATCCTGTGAACTCTAGGAGAAAAATGCCTGGTAGGCAATGTAATACAGAGGAATGAAGATATGAATTGGGTTCTCAGAAATAAACCTAAAGATTATCAGTATTGGAAGAAGCTATGGGCATTGAATTCCATGGCTTCTAATACAGCGACCACTAACCACATGTGGCTATGGAGCAGTTGAAACATACCTAGTAGAGCTGAGAAGCAGAATTTTACATTTTATTTAATTAATTTATATTTCATTTGTCACACATGGCCAGTGGCTGCCATATTGAACAAAACAGAGCATTTCCATTATCAAAGAAAGTGTGACTGGACAGCACTGGATTAGATCTCCTGGGGACAACAAATAGCGAAAAGGGCTAGCAATTTAACCACTAGGAATCCAACTGTTTAAATTAAATTAGGATCTTAACTATTAGCAATAAAACCATGCTTGTTTCCTAGCCCTAATAACTCTATCAGTTACCTTATTTTCCCATGTCCTGGTCTGAGTCTTCACAATCCAACTAATATCCTATTTTCTCCAAGTTGGAGACCCTACATTGCTCTGGCCAGTCCTCTTTGTGAATACTGTCCTCCTCTACCGACGACTCAGCATAGCATCCCAACAACTCCATCCAGTCTCTCTAGCACCGACCATCTGCTAACCTTGAACTTTGTCAGTTAATTACTCATTGGCTATACTTGCCTGCCTCAGACCCTTACACCCAACCTAACACTGCTTTTTGCTCCCCATCACATCAGTCTCTGGATGCTCTTTACTTGTTGCATAACTTCACTCCTTCATCTGACTTACTGTTTACTAACAGAATAGCATAGCCTTCCGAATTCTCATTGTGCCAAAAGGAAAACCGAGAGTGTAATACGTGGCAATAGAAAGAGGAGCAGCCTGAGAGTCTGGAGACTGGAGCTCCATTGCAGCTGTCTTATTTTCTCCATGGTGTTGTACCAGAATGTCAGCCATTTATCACCTCATTAAGGAGAGAAGAGCACCTGACATGACTCAGCCAGTTGGGGGACTTCACAAACTCCTTCTACAAATAAATTCCTCCATCTCACCTACAGTAGAGCTTTAGGACAACCAGCCATCTTAGCCTGTGATCAACTGGTTGCATTATTATCATGTTAACTTTAGTTTAAATATTTCCAAAAATCTTTGAGATGGGATTAAGACAAAAAATGTGGACTTTGGAATGAGACAGGTGATTTAGCCTAACTTTTTTCATCTGTAGATGGGATCTATATCTATTTGTAGGGTTGTCACAAATACAGGAAAAATTAGTTTAAAAGATCTGGTATATTAATCGGGACAGCTGGCTGTAATTGACAGAAACACAGTTCAAACAAGCTTACACAAAACAGGATTTATTATAAGGAAACATGTGGAACTCCAAGATGAGCTGAACAACCAAGCTTCCAAAAAATAGGAGACAGAGCAAACTGGAGACCACGTGACTAAAGTCACTATTCACTCTCCATTTTCACTATTTTCACAATGCTTTTTTAGGTATGTTGACTCCATATCTCTTACCACAGCTGGCTTTTCCTTGTAGCAAGGTGTATATGGTCACGGGGAGCACCCAGTCTCACATCATCATGATGTCATCGCACCAATGGAAATGTCTCCTCTGTTACAGCCCTCATGTCAATAACTCTAGGAAAGATTTTTCATTGACCTATTTTGAATCAGATGCCGTCATGCTGGACAAGGAGGTGAGACAGGGCAGATCTTTTCTGAAATATATTTTAAAGAAGCAATTCACAGAAGAAGTAGATGCCACTCAAGAAAGACAAATTAGTGTTCACTCATCTAGAATATGTTGTTGATGCTCAACAGTTAGTGGCATAATGTATGCAATGTTTTGAGGACTTCATGATCTTATTAAATTATTAAGACTCTGATAAGTGGTTCTTGCTCTAATGTTAGTACATTTATCATACCTAAGCCGATTAAATATCAACAGATATCTTTATTAAGAAAGGGTTATCAATACTCTATTATTTTAAAAAATGTTGGAATTTTGGGATGGAAACAGCCTGAGCTTACCCCTGTTCCCCACTGAAATTCTAACCAATAAGAAGAGATAAGAATCACTATCAAGTAGAGTTCAAGGTCTCATGTTTATTAATGGTTTAACAAGAATTTAATCCCTGCCAAATGCAGAGATTCTGTTAAACTTTATCAGAGGACAAGCCTGTAACATGAAAGCAAAAAGGTATTTTCATTCCTAGCTCTGAAGCCTGTGGGTGCATTGTGCAGGTCTTACATAGCTTCTACATGGGTGAAATATTACCAAACTGCAGAGACTCTGGATGTTCTGACAGAGGGCTGATCAGTGTCACAGACAGAGAAAAAAGATTGTAGGGCCAAGCAAGAAGCCAAGAAAGTGTGGACATATACTAAGTCCAAGTTCAGGCTGGTATGAGAGAGAGACCAGGAAGCAGAAGCATGTCCTTTCCACACTATCTCTATACTCTATTGAAGTGCATTCCAAGGCAACCCAGGCTACTTACTCCTCCAGAGAACCAATACGCCTCCCACAGCCTTCCCTGTAAGGCAGATGGATTGCCAAAATTTCCTTCTTCTGTGTTACGATGTAGAGATACAGGAGAGGGGGAAGGGTTCCCCTAAATGTATTTTTGACATTGACTTTTATCTTAAATGATTGAAGAACTCCTAACCCCACCTCCCCATTAACTTCTTTTCAACTAGTTCAGGATATTCTCATTGGTGTCTTTCCTTTTCCCTCCAAAGTGGTCTACCTGAATTACTTCAAGGAACGCTTGTATCAGATGCAAAATGTTGAGAAACACTATTCCACCTGGTCTCATCCCCCAAAACAATCTGGTTCCCATCACAGTGCAGGCCAATGTTAAGTTTTCTTATGGCATAAGCCAGTGTGCCCCAAATATCATCCAGTAAAGTGCACATCCTTCTCTTCACCTTACTTATTTTACCTATTACATTGTCAAAGAATCAGTTTTGCCTTTTGCTTCTAAAGCTTATCTAAATATGCAGCAGTCTTCCACCACAGAGTGAAAATACAGCTCTAGGACTTTTTTTGGAAAAAGGCTCTAACTGCAGCTTGAGAACAGCAGTCAGGGCTCATGTAACTATCACTCGCTTTCAGTTTTGTTTGTTTGTTTGTTTGCAGTACACAGGCCTCTCACTGTTGTGGCTTCTCCCGTTGAGGAGCACAGGCTCCGGACTCGCAGGCTCAGCGGCCACGGCTCATGGGCCTAGCCGCTCCGCAGCATGTGGGATCTTCCCGGACCGGGGCATGAACCCGTGTCTCCTGCATCGGCAGGCGGACTCTCAACCACTGCGCCACCAGGGAAGCCCCCTCCCTTTCAGTTTTTAACAAGGTAGTTTGTCGCCCTGGTAACTGGGTTCTGCATTCAAAAATTGCCGTCCCAATTTAGTCTGAAGTTAAAACCAAGATTCTAAAGAGATGATTCTATAGATTGGGTGGTTTATAAAAAACATAAATTTAGTTCAACAGCTTTGGAGGCTGGGAAGTCCAAGATTAAGGTTTGGGCAGACTAGGTGTCTTGGTGAGAACCTACTTCCTGGTTTATAGTCTTTTCTTGTGTCTTCACATGGCAGAAGGAGGGAGGGATCCCTCTGTGGTCTCTCTTATAAAGATGTTAATATTCCATCCATGAGGGCTCTGCCCTCGTGAACTATCACCTCCCAAGGGCCCCACCTCTGAATACTACCGTCTTGGGGTTAGGATGCTAACATGTGAATTGGTGGGGGCTGGGAGGATGCAAACATTTAGTCATTAGCAATGCATTTCTTTGAATTCTGCATATATATATATATATATATATATACATACATATATATATATGAATATCTTTTTCCCCAAGTCGTTGAATTAATTGTATATATCTGAAGAATAATGTTTAGAAGATTTGCATTTTCAAATGAATTAAAAGTATGTTATGTTTTTGATATTCATTAGGTACAATGTTTATTCTGTAAAACAGCAACATAAGTAAATATAAGAAATACCAAGAGGTTTACAATGAATTCTCTAGGGCAATTGTGAAGTACAGTGTACATTTTTCCACAATATTAAGTGAAATACTTTCTATAAAAAGATTTTTTTAACTTGAAAAGTGAATCAAATTGTGGTGCAGAGTTGGTTCAAAACATGAATTATTACATTTTTAAGATTTTTCCAAGTGTTTTTAAATAGAATTTTACATTTTTATTTCAATTACAAATGCAACAGATGCTCAAAGGCAATAATTTAAAAAATATATAAGAAAGATAAGAATCCCACATGACTATGACCCAGCAATCCCACTACTGGGCAGATACCCAGAGAAAACCATAATTTCAAAAGACACATGCACCCCATTGTTCATTGCAGCACTATTTACAATAGCCAGGTCATGGAAGAAACCTAAATGCCCATCAACAGATGAATGGATAAAGAAGATGTGGTACATATATACAATGGAATGTTACTCAGCCCTAAAAAGGAATGAAATTGGGTCATTTGTAGAGATGTGGATGGATCTAGAAGACTGTCATACAGAGTGAAGTAAGTCAGAAAGAGAAAAACAAATATCGTATATTAACACATATATGTGGAACCTAGGAAAATGGTACAGGTGAACTGGTTTGCAGGACAGAAATAGGGACACAGATGTAGAGAACAAACATATGGACACCAAGGGGGGAAAGTGGTGGTGGGTGGTGGTGGTGGGATGAATTGGGAGATTGGGGTTGACATGTATACACTAATATGTATAAAATAGATAACTAATAATAACCTGCTGTATAAAAAAGTAAATTAAATAAAATTCAAAAAAAAATCCCACATGATTATTTTCCCCCATACCACCAGGAAATAACCACAGCAACATTAAAAATTATATTTTTCTGGGTTTTATAGAATCTATATTTTCTCATGCCTTTGTTCATTTGTGCTTCTTGTAAAAATTTCCAAAGCACACAGCTTGTTTTTACCTCTGCTAGTGCATGTTTTTACCTCTGCTAGTGCACACAGCTTGTTTTTACCTCTGCTAGTGCATGTTTTTACCTCTGCTAGTGCTTAGCTCTAAAACATCCTTCAGTCTTTATTTGTCTGATATCAAGTCCAGAAAGAAATGATCTCAGTACCTAATCTAGTCATTGTTAATATAATGTGGAGTTAAGGAGCTGAAAATAATTTTGACTTAATTAATTTCATTTTAAATTATGAATTAAAAAATTATTTTAGAAACTAATAAATCTATGTTTTAATATATTTATTTTAATCTTATTTTTATATTACATTGCTATAATTTACATTTACATGTAGGATCTAATCAATAAACATTTCAATATATAACATCAGTTCCTTCAAACTATTTTTGATTTTTGACTATTTTTCATGATTTCCTACCAGCAATAAATCCATAAATTTATAGTCAATTGATCCTTGACAAAAGGGCCAACAATACACAATGTGGAAAGGATAGTAGCTTCAATAAATGGTACTGATAAAACAGGCTTTCCACATGCAAAAGAATGAAATTGGAACCTTATTTCAACCCACATACAAAAAACAAATGAAAATAAACTAAAGACTTAAATCCAAGACCTGGAGCCATAAAACTATTAGAAGAAGACGTAGTGAAAAAGTTTATTGACATTGATTTGTGCAATGATTTTTTTTGATATGACCCCAAAAGCACACGCAACAAAAGCAAAAGTAGAAAAATGGAATTGCACCAAAATAAAAAGCTTCTTCACTTCAAAGGAAATATTCAGCAGAGTGAAAAAACAACCAATGGAATGAGAAAATTTTTGCAAAAGAAACATCTGATACGAGGTTAATATCCAAAATATAGGAGGAACACAAACAACTCAGCAAGAAAACAAATAACCTGATTTAAAATGGGAAAAAGATGTGATAGACATTTCTCAAAAGAAGACATACAAATGGCCAAGAGGTACATAGAAAGATGTTCAAGAAAACGCAAATCAAAAACATAATGAGATATCACCTCACAACTGTTCGAATGGTTATATCAAAAAAAAATGATAATTGTTAGCGAGGATGTGGAGAAAGGAAACCCTTGTGCTCTGTTGGTGGGAATGTAAATTCGCACAGCCATTATGGAAAACAGTATGGAAGCTTCTTAGAAAATTAAAACTAGAACTACCATATGATTCAACAACTCATTTCTGTGTACACACTCAAAGGAAATGAAATCATTATCTCTAAGACGTACCTGCTATCTGCACTCTCACGTTCATTACAATGTTATTCACAATAGCCAAGATATGGAAACAGCCAAATGTCCATTGACAGATGGATGGATAAAGAAGATATGATATATATTATTCACCTGTGAGGAAGAAGGAACTCCTGCCCTTTGTGACAACATAGATGAAACTGGAGGACATTTTGCTAAGTAAAATAAGCCAGACAGAGAAAGCCAAATACTGTGTGGCTTCACTTATATGTAAAATCTATATAAAAACAAAAAGTTGAACTCATAAAAACTGAGAGTAGAACAGTGGTTACCAGGGGTTAGAGTTAGAGTTGGGTAAATAGAGAGAAGTTGGTCTGGTCAAAGGTTACAAAGTTGTAGTTACACAAGATGAATAAGTCTACAAATTTAATTTACAAACATAATGGCTATAGTTAGTAATATTGTACTATATATCCAAAAGTTGCTAAGAAAGTACAGCTTAAAAGTTCTCATCACAAGAAAAAAAATTGTAGCTATGTGTGGTGATGGATGTCAACAAGATTTACGATGATGATCATTTTGCAATATATACAAATATTGAATCATTATATTTACACTTGAAACTAATATAATGTTATATGTCAATTCTATATCAATAAAAAACAGTGTGATATTGGCATATAAATTGAAAAACATATCAATGTTACATTACAGGAAACCTAGAAATAGAGCCACATGTATGAATCATTTTGGTTTCTGGAAAAAGTGCTAAAGCAATCAAATGGGTAAAAGAAAAATATTCTAGCAAATAGTACTGGAATACCTAAATATTTATATGGAAAAAAACAGAATGTCCCTTGTCAAAAATCAGTGAAAGTATAGTAACATTTGTTCATTTTATTGAAGATAAATCATATATCTAAAGACAAAAACACCCTAAGCAAATATATTAAACACTAGTTAATAATATTCATTCTGAAGTATTTAGGGGAGTATTATGCAAATGTTTGCAATTTACATTGATATGCATCAAAAATAAGAAAGATTGATGTTTGAATGGAGAGATAAATGCATAGAAATGTGGTAAACAAGTATAGTAAAATTCTAGTGACAGAATCAAGATGACATTTTGTGTTCACTGTAGCTTGATCATTTTTTTTATGTTAAAAATTTTTATAACAAAATGTTGAAGAAAAGTCCAAGTTTTTTTTCAGTGTTTGCTTATTTATTTTCTGATATTCAGCAAAGGCTTTGATCAATAATTGCAAGCACTCTGCACAGGAAAGTTTTCTTCACTTATATCTTAACGCTTACTCTCCTGCATTTGTTCTGGTCATATCTTTGATTATTTGTAGATTGCACCTTGATTATTGTCTTCTGCACTTATCACTTTCTCAGTCATGAGTTTCATCGTCTTATCCATTTTCCTCTAGGCAACTTTATTATCCAAAAATGATTATTTTGTTTTCTGCATTATCAGTTTTTATCCTGCTGTTCCCAATGCCAATTCAAATTTAACTACTCAGTATTTATGTTCAAGCTTTCTTTTGCTTACTCAGCTCTCTTTTCTACTCAGCCTGCTTATGAGCCACCTTTCTTTTTAATGCAGTGTGTTCTTTCTCTTGCATTTTTTAAAGTTTCTTTCAGAGTTAATATTCTCTTGCTCTTCATTCAGAGCACAAATCAGATGCTTTTAAATTTTTCTTTTCTTTCATGTACAGTTTTCTTTAAATTGTACTTCTCCTGCATCATGAATACAATAACATCTTCCTTTTGTCATTCAATATGTGTTTTGAGATCACTGTTGGAATATTCTGAGGAATTACACAAATATTAATGAGAGTTACAACCAGAGCCAGTATGTGCCAATAACCAAGAAGTACCAAAGCTAGCACAATGGCCAGCATAATCCTTGCTACATGAAAAATAATCTCCTCTCTGACACTGATTAGTCTGCAGACACAGCATTTACGCCTGGAATATCTCATCTCCTAAGTAGCTGCTTTCCCTGGAGGTTTCTTGGGGAAATCCCACTGGCCCTCCAAACCTAGTCTATCTAAATTTGCAGAATCCTCTACCACAGAATGAAGAGACAGCATTACAACATTCCTTAGAACATTAGTTTAGAATATGCAAAGATTCTAACTGCATCTGCAAACAGCAGTCTGGGCTCATGGAACTGTGGCATACTTTGGGTTTTTTTTTTTTTAAGTATAATTTATCTGCTAACTATAGTGCTGGTCTGCATGTAGAATGAGAGGTGTGAAAAAGCAGATAGTGTGGGAGATAAAATAACATTAGTTGCCTCAGATAGCACAGCATGGGTTACATATGAATATATAAGTTTGGAAGTTGAGGAGGTTAAATCAAGAACCAATGGCCATCTGCAGTCTCCATATTCTTATATGTTAAAAATAGTTGAATTCCCATGTTCAATACCTGGTTTGTTTTCAGTACATCACTCTGTATAACAGCGATGATAACTTCCAGAAAACAATTGAAACAAAAATAATAGAGTCAGCGTGTGTGTTGGTGGGGAGGGGTACTTCCCTCAAGGGATTATTAGTACTAGGGAGAAAAAAATTGAGACTAGTTTATACGGTGTAATAAAGAAATATGTTTTAATTAATCTGAATGCTAAGTGCAGCTGAATAGCAATTCATTTATATAGGTGAATGTAAAGGATAAACTAAATAATATTTCAAAGTTCCAAGTGGAAATAATGTCACCAAGCTGGGGTTTTGTTACTAGACACACATAGAAGCCAATGCTATGGCACTTGCTTTTGAGAAAAGAAACAGCTTTATTTTGAGGTTGATCAGTAAGGAGAAAGGAGGCTAGTTCTCAAATATGTCTCCCTGATCCCGGGTTCAAGTGAAATTTAAGGGTTTGGAAGAATAAGGTGATTGGCTAGTCTCAAATCAGTCCATATATGGTAATCAACTTCGGGAAGCCAGATTTTCCTTATTGAAGGACTTCCTTGCTTTTTAAGGGGCTCCAGTAACAACATTTCTATTCTTTGAGTTGTATAGACTGACGATTCTTGGTTCTGGGGTCACTCTGGAGACATGGGTTCCCATATTGCACATGTGCAGTGCTGTCTCTGTAAAATAAATCCATGTTTGATTAATCAAAAACCTGTTTTAAGTAAGAAGCAGAACCAGTTTAAGCTGGTAAGTGTCTTATGTGTTGTTTCAATAATGTCCCACAGAAGGATGTGTTAAAATATCACATTCCACTCTCATGAAACATTGGAATAAAGTTGTATCATTTCAGCCAATGAGTGGACCTTTCTATCTAGAGGCCCATGGTCAAGTTGGCAGGCCTGATCTCAAAATACTGGAATCTGAGCTGGATTGGATCTCCCCATGTGATCTTTATCCTGGTAGAGTCCAGTATCATCCCCACATTGGTACCTAGAAAGGAATATTCATCTCAAGTGAATATCAAGATATTCAATGATCCATGCTTTTTTCTAAATAATATTAACATCCTAGAGGTTGGGGAATCTCTTATCTTATCACAGAAAAAGATAGTGCTATAATCCTGATGTCAGTAGCAGTCTTAGACATGGGAGGAGGAAGCTGCCTTCAGAATTAAGATTTGAGGGAACACAGGAAGAACTTCCTACCTGAATCTCTTTCACCTGTTCAGTACCATGGTGTCTGAATTTCCACCATCATGTTACAGGCTGGGGTCAGGCAACTCCTGGGCATATTACTCTTTGGTCAGAAACAATCACAACCAAAGGAATCAACTTCCTTTGTGCCTGGCATCATGATTTATTTATCACACATTAGCTGAAGATAGGATAGATATGGAAAGTTGGGATCACAAAAGGGGAGAGGGGTGAGTGTGGAGAATGAAGACAAAGGCAGGAAAAATGAAGTTTTAGGAAACAAAGGTGATGTTAGTGATGGTCCTGTAATTCGCAAGCTCTGGTTTCGGCTTTTTCACCAACAGAGTAACATTGTACAAGGTCACTTTTTCTGTTTGGTTTTTTTTTTTCCGTACATGGAATGAGAATAATAATAACCACCTTGCTCATCTCTAAAGACGCTGCATAAGCAACCCCATAGGAACCTTCCACATGTAACATTTTATGGTGACCAGAATAGCTCTAGTCAAGGTACAGTTCTCACTCCCCTGAGCTTCTTCCAGTACAAGAATAGATGTGAGAAGGAATAGAAAATAGAAAGCATAAAATTTGAAATACTAAAGCAGCTTAGATCAATAAGAACATATTGACCAGCCACCATGCCCCCTCCTAGTATGTTGTGGAAATCAAGAGAAGAGAAGAAGGTGCAATTTCTGCCCGCGAAAAGCACTATACACTTTATTGCATTTGTAGCTAACATTTTTCAAGGACTAACCCATGACTGAAACTATGCTAAATACTTTACCTCCTGAAATCCTCACAGCTGCCTTAAGGATGATGATAATATCTCCAAACATAATCAACTGTATAAAGAAATTTTATTAGTGGTTCCCAAATTTTGGTATGGATAAAATCACTTAGAGAACTGTTAAAAAATATATAAGTCGTACTCCCAAGGATCCTGATTCAACATATCTTCAGTAGAGTTTGGGAATTTGCATTTGTAGCAAAGTCTCCAGGTAATCTGAAGCAGGTGGATTAAACACAGAAGCACTTCCATATATTATTAAATATGAGATACCAGGGGACATAGAGATCTTGGATGCCAGTATCCCCCAGTAAAAAAAAAAAAATTGACTGCCAGCACCACTTGAAACATTTGTAAATAATATAGGACCCTGGACTTATCCCTTGGAGGTTTTGATGCAATAATCTGAGGACAAACTCAAAATCTGTATTTTTTTTTACAAGCACTTGTTGTCCCAAGTGATTCTTATGGTCAGGCAATTTTGCAGTAGCTTAAGTGAATTGTCTGTGGTTACCTAGTAACATCCTATCAGAAGGAGAATGGAAACCCAGCTCCCCAGGCTCCCAGGCCAGAGGTCTTTCAATGCACTTTCTCCTTGAAAAAAATATTGGTGGAATCAGCCTAGGTTATTGTACTACTCCAATTTGGAAAAGGGTAAAGGGTATGTGGAGCTTATTTCTGCAGCTATTTCTAGGTGTCCTCAGCTCATTCTCAGAGCTGTGGTCAGGGTACACTCTTTAAAACACATCACAAAGCACTTCCAGCATGGAAATTGTAGAACAGAATGGCTGCGTGTCAAGCCTCATGAGGGGTAAAAACAAATCTGTGGAAACTGTTGTCACAGTCACCAAAACTGCTTAGCCAGCTGCAGGAAGCAAACAAACCCACTGAAACATTAACTAAGGCAGAAGGTTCCAGCTCATTTAAAGCAGGCTCATTTTTTTTCCCCATTACAGCTCACCAGCATCTACCTGGGCTGTGTTTGCAGGGTTCTGGCAGTGTCATGACAGAGCTGGGGAAGGCTGATGGATTTATGACACACTGCCTTGATGACACATTTACCAAGCCTGGCTTGCAGGATTCCAGGGGCAGGAGGCTGGGAACTCGAAAAGGAGAGACCTGCTGGAAATTGAGCCGGCTGGGAAAAATGATAGGTAGAAGGCCACTGATGAGAGAAGTCTCTGCTGACATTCATTTTCAGGCAGTAGCACTTCTGAAGGGCAGGGATTTCAGAGATCCTGACCCTCTGGGGGTCAGGGGAGGGGGTAACCTTCTCACTCTGGTGTTTCCTGCCTGTATAGCTATGAGGAAGTCACTTGACTCCTCTGAGCCTCAGTTTCCACATTAGAATAAATAGGATTAAGTCCTTTTCAAACTCACAGGATCATTGGGACATGTCACCTGGTAGAACTATATATTGTTACATGTTCTAGCATTAGAAAAATTCTTCATACATTCCAGAAGTTAATACTAGACTATTGTTGAGAAATAATTTCCTTACTTGTTTTTTGTTGTTGTTGTTGCTGTTGTTGTTTTCATCTGAAACATGGGAAACCACATAGTGTGAACTAGGAAAGATTTTATTTTTTGACTGATTTATATTTCTTTTCAGAGAGATTGGCGAGGAAGAGGGAAAATATAAATTATTATGCAAATACTATGCTTAGAGTTTTATGTAATTTTTCACATTCAGTGTTCACAAAACACTTACAAGTTGAAGACTATCATTTCCACTTTACTGATGAAGAAAATGAGACTCAGAAATGTTAAAGACTTTGTCTAAAAATTACACAGCTTATTAGAAGAAGAGTCAGGATTTGAGCAGTACCTGGCACATAGCAGGTATTCATCAAATATATATGCCTTTAATTAAAAAAGGAATAAATGTCCCTAAAACCAGAATTTTTTTCTTACTACAGTGCACATTTACAAAATAGCCCTTAATTTTATCTATTAGTGCTCATTTATTCATTCACCAAGATCCCCTTTAATAACTTCTATACCCAAGTCTTTGTTGGAAATATAAAGGTAAATCAGATAAAATGTCTTTCCTTGAGAGTTTGATAGTTAATAGAAGAGAGTGGACAATTACAGAAGTTACTATGACACAAGTCTGAATGTGCTTAGCAAATGGAATATTCTAGAAGGGAGAGAGAAAAATAATTTTGGGTAGACACATTTCAGCTGAGTCTGCAGGGATGTTTAGAACTTGGCTGGGCAGGGATGGGAAGAGGACCACGGGAGGGAGGAACAATCTGAACACGGGCAGCATTTAATGCAAGTTCAGGGGACATGGTAAAGGATCAGTGGGTAGTTTAAAGTTTGGTGAGGTGAATAGGATAAACTCACAGGGTTCTGCATCCATTTGGGGGCCACAGCCTCTGTACAGCACCCCTAGAAGCCCTCACCTTAGAGAGGCCCGCAGTAAGCTTACAACAGGTATCCTCTGTAGCTAAGTGTTAAGGGGGAGGGCAAAATGAACTTTCAAAGTGTTCACTCTTTAAGAACATTCATAGGTGGCCAGGGTACCATTCTGTAATCTCAAGACATTCAGCAAAACATCTGGTTTCCCCTTCCAGTTGGGAGTTCTCAAGATGTCTGTGCTGTATTCTTACATGCCAATAATCAGTGAGAGCTGAATCATTAGGAAGTTGCAATATAAAGACACAAGGATAAAAGTTTAGTATGTTGCTACAAGTTTTATTTGGCCTGTCACCCTCATTTTATTATAAGAGCTGTATAGGAAAGGTGAAAAGGCAATAATGTCAGTGATACACTTGGAGAAGCCAAAATTAAAATTCACCTCTGGAAAAATATTCATTCTTGCTTTAGATTTGTGCAAACATTAATGACAAGACTATCACATTACACATGAATATGATTAGCATAACTCTGCCTAATGAATTAATTCCTTCTGTGAAAATAAAGGTAAAAATGTGTTTCTTCCCCCTTAATCCTCTCTAATAGATGCAGATTTGCTAATAGAAGTTATTTTTGTCTACATTATGATGCATTCTCACCTTATGCATAGATGAGTGAATAGCGAATATACTTAATTGCAGTCTGTGCAAATATGAACCTTCCATTTTCAGAACCAGAAAGAGCAAAAATTATTTTTTTCAGTTTATTCTAAGGAAATTTATGGTCATGTTAGGATGACTGGTTTCTCTGAGATGCTTGATCCAAAGAAATCATTTATTTCTTATGCCTTCATGGGTCTAAAAAGATGGGCAAAATTTTACTTTGCTTTTAAAAGTGCAAAATAGTACAAATATTTTGGAAAGCAGGCAGTCAGCATGCATCAAGGAGTGTTAATATGTTTAATCTTTTGACCCAGGAATTTCATCTCTGGAATGTGTCTGAAGGACATAATCCTAAATTTAGAAATCATACTCTGTAGAATCAGTACCATGTTATTATAATAATAAAAAAATTAGAAAACACTTAGATGTTCTATAAAAAAGGAGTAGCTAAATAAACCAAGGGTTTTTACTTTTAATGGAAGAGTGTACAGATATTTTAAGATGATATTTATAAACACTATAAAATTTGTAAAGCATGGAAATTCTCATGGTATGATAATTATGACAGTGAGGACAGCTAATATTTATTGATCACTATATATAAGTCCAGTGCTTTACATGCAGTACTGAATCCTCACAAGATCCCAATGAGAAAAGCACTATTATTATTGTCCCACTTACCTCATCATAAAATTAAGCCTATAGAGTTTGAGTTATCTGCCTATGGTCACACAACTAATTAGTTTTGAAACTGGAGTCTGTGCCATGTCAAGTTCCCAAGACCATTCTTAAGTCAATAATTTGGTAGTGGGATTCACAGAGTTCTGAAAAGCTGTTATGATCATAGTTATAGTTTACTACAGCAGAAAGATAGAGATTAAAGTCATCAAAGCTACCATGTATAAAACAGGTATCTAGTGGGAACCTGCTGTATAGTTCAGGGAGCTCAGCTCAGTGCTCTGTGGTGACCAAGATGGGTGGGAAGGAAGGGGGAGGGAGGTCAGAGAGGGAGGGGATATATGTACACAGATAGCTGATTCACTTCTTTGCGCAGCAGAAACTAACACATTATTGTAAAGCAACTATATCCCAATTTTTAAAAAAAAGGCAAATAGAGCAGAGTTCAAGAGAGTCCAGGTATAATCAGTCTTCCAGTTGTCCTCTCCCAGTGGCATAGTACAGACAGCGTTTAATCCTCCCTGCAACCATGTGTGCCATGTATAGAGTATTGGCAACCAAGGAGGCTCACCTGAGCCCTGGTGTCCAGGGTTTCTGGTGGGGTCAGTCACGTAGGCATGGACCCCCATTTGATCTTAGTGTCTCAGTCTCTAATTCCTCCAGATATGAAAGTGATACAGCTTGGCCCAAGGCCCCCATCATAAATAACATTGTTAGCATAAACTATCTGGAGTAGCTCAAGCCTCCAGGAATAAGAAGACACTCTTATCAGGCAGGATTTTCCAAGGGTTTAAAAGTTATCTTCAAGAAGCCTGTTAAAGGCCAATCTTTTCTTTGGAATTTGCAGAGTTTGAACATCCCAGATGCTGAGTTAACACTTCACTGTGCAAATACCAATTAGACAGAATCCAGAGCCTGAACACTTAGCCATTATGAAGTTTTCTTAGCAATAATCCACAGTCTTTTCCTGAGTACCTTCTGTGGGCCAAGACCTGAACCATAACTAAGGGTTATGAAGTTGAAAAATAAATGGTCCCTGCCTATGGTAAGTGAACTGTCCAACACGCACACTTTGAAAGTTGTGTGCAAATGTGAGCATATGTACACAGTGAGGTAAGAGGGTAACACTGACAGGTGAAAGAATAAGAATTACCTTTGAAGTGGAGAGTTGAAACAAATTAAATTGTTGGTAAGAGTCAGAAAAGTTTCTCTGGAGGCTTGTGGGGGATGTAGAGGTGTGATAGATTCCAGGAGTGAAAAGTGATTGGGGTATTTATTTCTGACAACTGCATGTGAATCTACAATTATCTCAAAATAAAAAAATTAATTTAAAAAAGTGGTTGGTGAGCTTCCCTGGTGGAGCAGTCGTTAAGAATCCGACTGCCAATGCAGGGGACACAGGTTCAAGCCCTTGTCTGGCAAGATCCCACATGTTGCACAGCAAATAAGCCCATGTGCCACAACTACTGAGACTGTGTTCTAGAGCCCCAGGCCACAACTACTGAAACCCGCGTGCCTCAAGCCTGTGCTCCGCAACAAAAGAAGCTACCATAATGAGAAGCCCATGCACCGCAACTAGAGAAAGCCCGTGCACAGCAACGATGACCCAACACAGCCAAAAATAAATAAAATAAAATAAATAAATTTATAAAAAGAAAGCTTTAAAAAAAATAAATAAAAAAGTGGTCGGTGTTGGCTGGAGCAAAGAGTGAGAAAAGAGGCTAAAGGTAAAACTAAAACAAGATGTCCAGACAGAGATGGGTCATTAGGGGGGACTTTGTGTTTTTAAGAAATTTAATGCTTATCCTAAAAGACACTGGGAGTGACTGAACAATTTAAAGCTCTGGGGAAAGATAGTCAGATTTTTCCTTCATTAAAACAAGTCTAGAAACAGAGTGGGCCTTAGGCTGGCAAAGTCTTGATGGAACGTAGGCAGACCAGGTAGGTGGTGACTAGAAAAATTCCCACAGGGCAAAAAATGAATGTCTACACTAAAACAGTGTTTGTCACAGTAGAAAAAAGGACATGATGGAGAATGATAGCAAGGAACTATCATTAGTGAAAACTATCATTAGTGAAAACTATCATTAGTGAAAACTAATATAGTGAAAACTATCATTAGTGAAAACTTAGTGAAAGATTGCATATGGAAGACTTACTCCTTGGCCTTTGTCTTGGGGCCAAGTATGATGATGTTATTTTTAAACTAAATACACAATGTAGAAAGGGAGTCATTTGGGGCTGTGATTGAGACAATGCTATATATTCAGCAAATCTATTTACTTTTTCTGCCAGTCCAATAGGAAGGTTGCATTGTAGACCTATATGGTTGAGTTGTAGCCAATGAAATGTGGGCATATATGAAAGATGGGCACTTCCAGTCCCAGCCATTAAAGTCTCCCATATGAACTTCCGTGTTCCTTCCTCTGTCTGCCAATTGGGGTCTCCAGGGTGATTTTGGAGCCACAGAATAGAAGTAGCCTGGGCTTGTGAGACACTGCTGAAAGAAAAAACACCATGCACACATTACACCATCAGGTGGGTAAGGAATGGTCCTCTGTAATGTTAAGCCAGTGATATCTGTTGTTGTTTCTCACAGAAGTTAGCCTACCCTGACTAAATCAGAAATTGGTACCTCGAAGTAGGGAGTTGCTGTAAAAACAAAACCAAACAAACAACAGAAACTAAACAAAACAAAGTAAACTTAACTTGGGTGTCATTTCCTTAGTTTATTGGCAGGTGATAAGGAAGCAGTTGATTAGGTGACAGAGTGGTCACTGGATGGCTAGAGATCCAGGCTATTCAGTAGCAAATCACTTGGTCAAATTGTTGTGATAACTGGGACAGCAGATCATGCTCCTCATGAGCTGAAAAAGAGACTGTAAAAAGATTTTACTAGTATGTATTAATTGGTATTGGGTGCATTTGGCAAGGATTAAATAAAAGGAAAAAATATCTCAGGAAAGAATTGGCTGGTTGGAAAGAAGAAAATAATCAGAATGCCAAAGTCCAGAAATTCAGAGTTGTTCAGGTTGGAAAAACTATTCCTAGGTTCCAAATGTAAAAAGATGTAATTTTCAAAAGCTTTGTGTGAAAGACCCAGTACATCTTCTCATTTGAATAAAAGGACTCAGCCCTATGGCAAAGGCCAGAATAAGGAGGTAGCCTTCCCAGATATTGTTTCGGAATACCTCAAGGTAGGCATTACCCTCCACTAGAGAAAGAAGGAGGCCTCACAGCGAGGAAGCAAAGAAATAAATCAGACTTGAGAATCACGGCTTAGGAAAGAACTTTGGGGATGGTAACGGACGCATGAGACTAACAAGAAATAAATCAGAAGCTTGCACAATTTGTGAGGAAAGTGTTTTTCCAAAGAAACTGGAATAAAAATAATAATAGAAGGGGAAGAAAGACTTTGTTCAAGACTCAGAATAACTGTACAATCACCAATCTTTCATGAGCAGGAATGAAGCTGAAGATACACTACAGGAAGGAAATACTCTCCTTACCCTTTCAGTTGTGGCCAACAGATTATACATGTGAAGGAATCCCCTAAAAAGTGGGATCTTAGAGTGATCTTAGAGTATAATAGGTAGGAAATCTCCTACATGAGGGCAGAATGGAAGCCCAAGTCGGAACTTCTCCCCTCCCTCAAGATAGAAAACTTTCAAAATTTATATTCAGCAAGAATTGGACATGAATTACTATGATCCAGGAGCTCCTTTTCCCTGCCTTAATGGAATTATTATTGCAATTGTACTACCTCAGTACTATCTAGTCTGATAAAGAGGACTATACATTAACCATAGATCTGGGCTTTGAAATTGATGCAATTTCCAAATAAGACTCTGAGTCATCTCCCTTAGGAAGAAGAGAAATTTGGTCCAAAGTGTGGAAGAAAGGGCCAAGTCCCTGAAAACTCCCAAGTGATCTTCATGTTCCTTTCCTTTCTGCAACCAACATGGATTAAGTGGGAACTGGAAAACTTGAAGCCACCTGTGAAAGATAGCAGAGCCATAGAATTCAAAGAGCCTGGGTCCCTGAATGCCGGCATGGAGAACTGGCCCACTCATAACCACATTGCACAGGGTGACCAATTAACTTTCCAGCATTTGTATGTTATAGCAACTAGCAGGATTTATTCTGACTAATATAAGGGGAAATGATATGAATTCAGTTTTGAACATGAGTTACAGATGCCTATAAAACATTGAGACTGAGATATTAATAAGGCAATTATATATATTTGGGAGTGTGTTTACCACCTAGGAAAGATGTCTAAGGTGACTACTAACTCTCATTACTACTTTCTCCATTGAGAGATGAAGTCTAATCCCTTTGGGTTTGGATGGGACATAGTAACTTGATTGATAAAATAATGTGGCATGTGAGCTAAGTCATAAAAAGTGTTGCAGCTTCTGTCTGGGATCTTGCAACACTGGCTCCAAGAGCTCTGAGTGGTTATATAAAATGACTAAATACCTTGAGACTATCATGCTGAAGTAGCCACAGGTAGGTGCTCTGATTGACAGTCTCAACTGAAGCTTCTAGCCATCTCCACTAAAGTGTCAGACATATGCCAGTCTTCTTATATCCTCCAGACCAGTCCATCACCAGCTGAATACTAACCACTGTCAAGGAAGCAGTGGGATATGGGTTAACTGGCCCTCTGGGGAAAAAATAAAAAAGATTTTAGTGTTTCCTGATTTCTGTGATGTAAATATCTTCACCATGGCTGGTTCCAAGATATTAAAGGTTTAGCCATAGAGTTTACAAAATTCCTGAATAGTTAGCAATTGGCTCTAGTGAACCGATGCAAGCCAGCCCTGGCACATCATAGAAGAATCCTTAGCTGAGCCTTGTTGAATTCCTGAGCCACAACATCATAAGATATAATAAAATGTTTGCTGTTTTAAGGCACTAAGTTTTGAGTCATTTTTATATAGTGATAGATAACTGAAATAAAAGGAATGACAGTACATTGAATGAGACTACCCTATCGTCCCCAAGTCAGGGATCGGGAGCCAACCCTGAGGACAAAGATGTGTAAAGTGCTTACAGATTCTAAGAACAGCTGTGAACATTTGGGGGAGAATCATTCTTCAAGGCAGTGAAAAGCCAGCTTCTTAGTCAGCATCCAGCTCCTTGTATCCCCATCAATATAAGAAGATGACCAAGGGGAGAAAAAGGGTCAGGGAAAGTTTTGTGAGTGTGGTGTTCCCTCCACGGTGCTAGATCCAACCTCTACCCTAATCCTAATGGTCCAAAGGTCAAGTGAACCCTAGTAACTACATCGTTAGTTGGGTTTTTGCTTTTAGGCAGCAGGCTTGTTGATCTGCTCTGCCCTGCCCCTACCTCTGCATGTAGAAAGAGAATTGGGGTGAGATAAGAAAATTATATCATCTGTTTACTTTGTCATTTGAAGAGTACTTGTAACTTTAGAGAGAACCATCATGAGAGAGCAGAATAGGCAGAAAACCTGCTGCAGTGCATTAAGGAGAGAGTGAAAGTTTCACGATGGAGATCAATTCCTTTTGGGAAGGAGTAGTAGGATGGATCTAAGCTTAGACCTGAGCTTACTGGTTTGGGGACACTCAGGATGCAGGAAGAAAGTGATGTCACTCAAAGTGGTAAGTAAAGTCTTTCAAAGGGACTATCTACAAGGTTGCTGTTGGGGTTAAGGAAACCAGCACAGGATTAGGAAGTACTCAAAGACAAGCCACAGTAAGGAAAGGAAGAACTATTGCCAGAACCTGACAAAAGTATAATCAAGGAGCTGTCGCCTTAAGTGGAGGGATGCAGCCACTGCTGAGAATAAGGAGGAGGGGGGTCTGAGGAAGTCACTGTGGAGGTCCTCAAGGATATTCAGAGAATATTTCTGGCTCTCTGCCTTCCAAACAAATAGTGGCACCCCTCTTCCCGACCCCCTTGTGGTTGGCTGGGACTCTGCCATTATTTCCAGCTAAAGGGTTCTAAATGGACACAGGACTGAATGCTGGTCCCAGGGCTCAGTGATCTCTTTCCTTCTGCATAGAGACCAGGCACCTCCAAGATCACAGTTTATTTATCAGCCTGGGTCCTGGAGCAAGGGTGTTCAGAGCACAGTCCTGAGCTCTCCCTTAATGGGCACGGTGCATGAGCAAGAAGTAAGGCTTTGTAACTTTAAGCCACTAAGACTCTTTGACCATAGTGTAACCTAGCCTGTCATGACTGATAGAGAAATATTTAAATGAGACTTGAAGAATGAGAATGAGCCATGTGATGGATTTTATTAACTTAATGGTGGTAAGGGGGAAAGCATTTTTGCCTGAGAACTGCACTGAAATTGTATCTGATAAACTGTTTAAAAAAAGTGCTTTGTGACCGCCTGGAGGGGTGGGATAGGGAGGGTGGGAGGGAGGGAGACGCAAGCGGGAAGAGATATGGGAATATATGTATATATATAACTGATTCATTTTGTTGTGAAGCTGAAACTAACATACCATTGTAAAGCAATTATACTCCAATAAAGATGTTAAAAAAAAAAAAAAAAAAAAAAGTTCCCCCAAGGAGGACCTTAGAGTTGGAACATTTATGTTCCTGTTATCTTTTGTCACTCACTGACTGACCTCAGGCATAAGGTATAACCTCTTAGTTTTTAACTACAACAACTGTGAAGTGAAAGAGATTTAGTTAATGAAGCTGAGAATGTGTGCTATTAGGGGCTTGACTTTGAACCCAAATGCACTTGGGGTCAAGTCCCAGATGTGCTGCTTGCTATTTTTTGATGATTGAAAAGTCTCAAAGCTTCGGCTTCCTCATCTGAAACCCAGGATGCTATTTAGATTTTTGTAAGGATTATATGAAATTGTATATGTACTGTAGCCTGATGCCTTGATTTAACATGCACTCAATAATTATTAGCTCCTACTATAATCAATTTCATCATCATTATCATCATCACCATCAATACTACCTTATAGCTCTGAAAATCTATGACTCATTTCACTCAGTAATTATTATGGATAATTGTTGATTTAAAGTAATTGTTTTGATTTAAGGCACAAGGACCGTAGATATATGCATTGTGAGATGGGAAATCTGAAGCTTGGGTTTCAGGTTTTTACCACTCTTTGTAACTGTAAGATTAAATACAAGAAGCCCTTCATTTATAAATCTGCTAGTTATGGTCTTTTTACTCATGAACTTTGTTGACCTTAAAAGTAAAACAACCAGTTATTTTACCAGCAATATGAGTTTATTCAAGAATAGCAGATAATTGAAATTCAGGACAAGCATTTTAGAGCAAAAAACTACTGGCAAGTCTGGAAAAACAAGGGAGAGGAACTTTTGTTCATAGAGGAAAAAGGGAAGTTAGGAGAGGTGTTATAAACAAAGAGTCCATTGGTGGAAGCTGGGAGTTCGAAGTGTAGTGACTTTTCATTGGTTGAGTTGTGACAGTCTCTCATTGGCTCGGCTGTTGCCAGGCAAGGAGGAAATCTATCCTTTCTCTTGCTGAGGTAGTAAAGTAGTAACGGTTTTCTTGTCAGAGATGTCAGATACATCTCTTCCTGTTTGAGGTCTGCAGACAGCATAAGTGTTTGGGCTTGACAGCTCCACCTTCCACTTTCCAACTCCAATTTAAATGAGGTTTCCTTTATTTATTTTCACATTTCCTGTTTGATCAAGATCTTTTCTTAAAAGCATGAGTGATCAAAATCAGGTTTTCTAAATTCAGTGTCTTTTGTTCCTCAGTGCCAACAAGGACCTTTCCTGGGTGTCATGTACACATCAGAGGAAAAGTGCATGAATTGGGAAACTACTGAGATCACCTTTAAATAATAATGAGATGTAAGCAGTCTACATCTTAGCAAGGTCATAAGCATTGGCAATCAACTTCACGCTTTGTGCCAGCATCACCTTATAGGGTATAGGTTTTTGTTAGTTTGTTTTAAAAGTTTAACAAGCAACAAGTTAAAAACTTAAAAATAATCATACAAAACAGAACTAAAAGTAACATAACAATTCCAAATTATATGATGATTCCAAATCAGGAGCCCAGACCTGAAGGTAACCAGCTAAATAGATCAAAAGATCATAAATTGTTTGGTGAAATTTCTTATAGCCAATGTACTTGTTCCTTACTTTTATGCAATTGGGTTTCTACTTCCCTAGAGGAGTTTATCCACATGCAACAGGTGGTGTTTGTTCCTTGTTCAGAAAGGGCTAAGAGATTATCAAAAACAACCTTGTCCAGAGAGTCTAAGGAATTTCTTGGGCATCTATTGCTTTAGCACCAGATTCTGCAATACTTTTAAGAGTTAAGAAGAGGCTTCTAATAACATTCTCGTTTGCATTTACTCCCAATAAAGGAAACATGGCCTTGCCAAAGGAAGTGATTCCTGAATCATAAATGCCTCCTCAAAGTTTCTTTCTAGAACAGTTAGGGGCAAAATTAAATAACCTAAGAGGCATTGCCCAGTTGTGCACCAACCATCTAGGCATTCATAGACCCAAGGAGAATGATAACCATCACAGACAAAGATAAATCCTGTTGGGGCACAATTGCCTGTTCAAGACAGGGGTCCATCAGATTTTTAGCACATGTGGGAAGAGAACCTCCTAGCCTAAGTAAAGAGTCATCCAAAATTCTAGAAGTTATTCCCCTTAGCAGTGGCCTGGAAGATACAAATGAGGGTGTTATCTCTCCAGGCCAATGCTGAAGTAAAGGAAAGAAAGTAAAAAAGAAAGGGTTTCATGCTTAGCTAAAGTTGGAAGTCTTGATCTGGCATGTTGGACAGAAACAGTTTACATCAATGTCAGCTGCTACTCTTCCTCATCAATTTGATTCGGAGGTCTCCAGCATTTGTACAGGACCAGATATCAGGTGAAACTTTCTTTAGCTGTGAGATGTACACTGAAGGTTCAATGCCTTCCAGTTCTGCAGCAGTGTCAGTGGTCAGGACCATTTGGTAAGGTCCCTCCCAATGGAGCTTGAGGGCTTCCTCTTATGACATTGTCAGAATACCAGTCAGCAGGCTATAGATTGTGACCAATGGGATCTTCTGAATTGGGATTGAGGGAAGCCTCTTTAACGTGTTGATGATAGACTTAAGAATAAGAAATTACGGACTTAGAGTAGCTGGTCATACTAACAAGAGACAAGGTATCAGCACAAAGATGTATACCAATAGACTTGACTGATGATTAGAGGTGAGAGGGACAGTGATAATTCCAAGAAATTTGCAAGGTTTTCATTAAGACTTATATAATTTGCCGAGTGAAGTGAGTGTCTCAATCACTAGAGATTGTGAAAAAATGGAGATTTCCAGGGAGCTGGGAAGAACCAAGCAGCTGTTTTGGGCCTCCCATAGCCTTGGCTATTTAATTAACAGCCATTATTTACCTGTCTTAATTTCTCTAGTTCAGGAGTAGACTGTTGCCATGTTACAAGAACATCAGGATGACAAAAGTCTGACAGTAAGGGGGTATTTTTTTTTTCTTTTGCAGAAGCAGAATTGACTTCATCCACATGTGTCACAATCTTTATAGATTCTGTTGCTTCTGTCCTTGTGTGATAGTAAGCTGGGGCATTCCCTTGATACTCACATTCAGTCTGTTTAATGAAAGCCTCAGTTTTGAAGACAGCAATTTCAGAAGGTAAGAGATTTAGTAGTAAGAAGGTCATTTATTAGTTGCCCATTTACTAGTTGCCCATTGTCAAAGATCAAATGAGAATTCACTACAATGGAACTGACAAAGAAATTTTTTTTTTCTGTAACACACAGCATTCTAACTAGAATTACAAGTGATAACATTATACTGGGATGTATTAGACTTTTAGGAATTTTATGCAATTTCTAAAACAACTTATATTAATAACATTCACCTATACAATATAACCTAAGAAGTTTTATTGTCACTTATTTGGCAACACTTCCCATGTAATTTAGTCCAAAGAAGCCTAATTAGTATAACATCTCTCTTTTTAAAAAAAAAAAAACTCTTTTTTTTTTTTGCAGTACACGGGCCTCTCACTGCTGTGGCCTCTCCGGACGCGCAGGCTCAGCGGCCACAGCTCACGGGCCCAGCCGCTCTGCGGCACGTGGGATCTTCCCGGACCGGGGCACGAATCTGTGTCCCCTGCATCGGCAGGTGGACTCTCAACCACTGTGCCACCAGGGAAGCCCAACATCTCTCTTTTTATAAGGCAAGAGAACACATCTTTTGAAATGTTGCCGGGGTCCTCTATAAGATTTCAAAGTTATTTCAAGGTCAAAAAGAATTTATTTAGAATTTGGGGAGTTTGTCAAAAATATCAAAAGATTTCAAAACACTTGACTAAATACAATCACAGATTTATTATAACACAAGATTTAGTTAGCTCTCTGACCAAAGTGTTAATAAAAGATATCAAAGACAAATACAGAAGTTTACATAGTTGTTAGCTATACTCAGTTCTTACTATTGAAAAAATTCAGTTTTCTTAAAATAATCAAAGACCTGATTGATACAACATTAAAACAGGAAATTATTTTTCTAAAGCACAGAATCTTTGCTTTCTAGGCAAATTACTTAAAAAGAAAAACCTTTACAATTTCTTATCAGGAACAGACCAACTGTTCAATAAAGCTTTGTTCTTCTAGCAAGTGAAGGAAAGTTGAGTTTTAGTTTTACATAGTACACCATTTATGTTAAAGCTTAATTCTTAGAAACATTTATAATAACAATTCAGTGTTAGCCAGCTTGATTAATTCTCTTTCCCTCTTTCTCTCTTTCTTTCTGTATATATTAAGTTTGTCCTTCATTTCCTTCCTTCTCATTCTGAAATAATCAGAAGTTCTAGTTTAGACAAAGTTACTCTCATTTCCCTTATGAAAAATGCATCTTCATTCCTCATAACTTTTCTTAACCAAAACCACATTCTATTTTCCTTGCATATGGAGATATTTTCCTTATTATTTCTGTATTTTAATTATATATATTAGAATCTTTAAATCTCAAAACTTTAATTTCCAGTTAAAGTTTAGGAAGTAAACAATAGTAGAATGTCTTACACTAGCATTCTGTGTAAAATTAAAAATGCCTTCCATACTTTCCAGAAGCTTGTGCTTCCTCATAGTGTAATTTCCCAATATATTAAGACATATTTACTAATAGACCCAAATATCTATTTCCTTAGTAATACGAAATCCAAAGTAGATAACCTATGTTCAGTAATGAATATTTTAGTATTTTATCATATTTGAAAATTATCTATATATTCAAGAGTTTCCCATCATTTAATTAAACTTAGAAAAACTCTTAAGTTTCAAGTTAACAAAGAGATATGAGAAATGTTTTAACTACACACACCATAAAACATAATTTGTTAAAGGGTTCACCTAAAAACTCTTATTTCATTTGTATCTATCACTTGCTCCCAACAATTATGTTTATATTACTCATGAAAACTTCATGAGACATTAGGTAAGGTCAGCCATCATCCCAAGCTATTTTTCCTGCTGACAAATTCTGTAAGAGTTAACGTGAACTCATTTGACTAATAAGTACAGGTAGAATACAAGTTGTTTATTTACATTATATTTAATGCTGATAACTCTAAAGCCATGCCTATTTTAATTAAACCAACAAATTCAACTAGTTTTTATTTACCAAAGATTGTCCCAGATCATGTGAACTTGAAAAACATTTGGGTTTGTTTCTATATTTCTGAGAGTTTTAGAATAACCAGTCTTTACAACTACTTGCTTTTAAACCACCAAAATAGAGTGCTTTGTAAATTAATTTTGCCATCCAGACGTGGAAAAATATCTCACGTCTATTACATACATGTGTAAATACAAAAACAAACATATAGACAGATGCAAACAGAGATCTTTTAGCCATGAGATAGGTGCAATAATGCACAACGCACCAATCTATAAAAGAATAGTTGGATTCAAATCATATATAATCAGAATAAATTAAGGTTACCTACTACTTACTGAGATGGCTAAAGCCTTTTATTTATTTATTTATTTATTTATTTTTTGCCTGCTGTAAGAATCCTTTTAGAGCTATTTATTGGAGTCATTTTGTCTTTTAGAAGTTTCTGCATACCAAAGAATGCAATTCATTCTCTCTGAGATGTTTGAGATCCTCTGTTTCTAAGGGTGGTCCTTAAGGTCGACTTATGTAAAACAAAGTTTCTCCAGAATGGCCGTTGCAATTTCAAATTATCCAAAAGTTTACCCATTTCTCCTTCTCCTTGTTGGAGATTCAAGATATGTCTCTTTCCGTTTGGGGTCTGCAAACAGCAGAGTTGAAGCTTGCCGACAACACTTCACCAACACTAGGATTTAGTGAAGTCTTATGTAAGGGTCACTTTTGAACTTATGAACTGAGAACTTTGTTTTTAAAACTTAAAATTTTTAGCTTCCTATAACTTAACCTGTTTGTAAGTAGAGCTAAACCTGTAAGTTTGGTTATTTGAGCTTCATTTGACTCATTTGCCTATACCATGTCTATTGGATGAAACTCAATATAAGATAATGTAATATTACATAATTAGGAACACTATTTCAGTTCAATTTCACAGCTATGTATTGGGTGGTAAGGATGGAAAGACAACTGAATCCCACATCTGGAAGTGCCCGCATTTTGAGCTCCTATTACGTTTTATGTATATACATTATAACTCCTTTGATATGACTTACTGGGCTATAAATATTTAAGATCAGGAGTGACATCCTGTCCCCAAGCACCTTGTAAAATACCTGGCATATGGTAGGTGTTTCTTAACTGATTTAGAATGAATTAATTAATTTGATAACCTGAGACCCATAATGACTTTCCTGGATGATTCCTAAATCTAACATTTATTACCAGGTAACCTTTATCAAGTTACAGATATTGAAGCAAGGCTCTGTTTCAGTGATCACTGTACCAAGTTTAACAGCATATGAATTGTGTGTATAGAAGGTATTAAGACAATGGCACAAAGCCAGGGAAATGGTTGAAGAAAACAGACTTGGGATTTTTCTCTAGCCACGTTGAAAAAGTGGGAAAACAAATTCTCCCTCTCCTCCCTTCCTGTCCTTTCCTTAAACCCCTTGATTAGGTGTGATTGCTCTGGAATTGTGTGAATGTTAAGTAAGGTGGGCTGGGGGTCAGATGACCAGTAAGGGTCAGGACTGTGGGAGCAGAAAAACCACAAACTCACCATCAGGCTGGCACAGAGGACAGGCATGCACACTCCTGCACAGGCAAACAATTTGGACAAATACCCTAATAAGGGTTTGAAGATTTCCTATTAGCTCTGTCAAAACAAGTTTGAAGAGCTCTTATCTATCATTTTTTCCATCAAAATAATAACTAACTCTATTGTGCTTTACTTGCATTGGCTCGTTTCATTCTTTCAACAGCTCCATGAGGAAGATACCATAACTTGTCCTGTTTTGCAGGGGGAAAAAATGAGGATTAGAGACATGAAATAACTTGACTAAAGTGACACAGTCAATTGTGGGCAGAAAATCGATTGCAGTTGAGGTTAACCTGACTTCAAGTGCATACCCTTAACCACTACCTTATATTGCCATGGATTCCATGTTTCTACAGCAAAATAGGCAAAATTAACAATTTCAGCCATTAAGTCTCATTTTCCTCATCTATAAAACAATAATAGAGTCTTCCTTGGTGGCGTAGTGGTTGAGAGCCCACCTGTCGATGCAGGGGACACGGGTTCGTGCCCCGGTCCGGGAAGATCCCATGTGCCACGGAGCAGCTAGGCCCGTGAGTCATGGCCGCTGAGCCTGTGCATCCGGAGCCTGTGCTCTGCAACGGGAGAGACCACAACAGTGAGAGTCCCGCATGCTGAAAAAAAAAAAAAAAAAAAACAATGATAAAGCAACACCTTTTAAAGCTCTTGGTATTATAAATGTCCATAGTCAGTATGATACTGTGATTTATAATAAGATCAATATATGTTCTTTGACCCTGTTCCTCCCCCAGAGATCCTAAAATGCTTGGAATTTCTTATAAGAGATATAAAGGTATCTTTTGTTAATGAGGTGATTTTTGGAAAGCCTTTAGGTAACTTAAGAATGGGGTTTGCTTGCCAGGGGAACCAACCACGTGATTAAAGGGTTGGAACTTTCAGTAGCTTTCTCCCCCAACCTCCAGGGAAAGGAGAGAAGCTGGAAGTTGAATCAATTGTTAATGGCCAATGATTTAATCAATCATGGCTATGTAATGAATGCACCATCAAAACCTAAAAGGACCGGGGTTTGGAAAGCTTCTGGGTTGGTGAATGTATGGCGGTGCTGGGACACTGATGCACCTGGAGAGGACAAGGGAGCTTCATGCTCTTGGATCCTACCTTGCCCTATGCATCTCCTCCATCTGGCTGTTCTTGAGTTATATCCTTTTATAATAAACTGGTGATCTAGTAAGTAAAATATTTCTTTGAGTCCTGTGAGCCTTTCTAGCAAATTAATCAAACCTGAGGAGGAAATTGTGGGAACCCATGATTCATAGCCAGTGGAACAGAAGCACAGGTAACAACCTGGGCTAGCAACTAGCATCTGAAGTGGGGAGTGGGGGCAGTCTTGTAGGACTGAGCCCTTAACCTGTGGGATCTGATGCTATTTTCAGGTAGATACTGTCAAAATTTGAGTTGAATTGTAGGACACTAACTGGTGTCTGGAGAATTGATTGTTGGTGTGGGAATCACCACACACACACATTGAAACTGGTCTCCAGAACACCAAAATAATCAGGTATTATAAATGTCCATTTTTTCTCAGGAACAATAGCTTGCAGTCAGATATTGTACAGCCTTCTGTAACTAAAACTTATCCTTTTGTTCACTTTCTCGTCCCAGCACCCTTTAGCAGTAGCTGTCATCTCTTCTGGGAAATTACTTGCTGATATCCCTGCTGAAGACATTTGGCTTTGAATATATTTAAAAGATGCTTCATTTCCCTTGTTGTCTTTGTCTGCACATTGTTAATTATCACCTGAGTCCCAGCAGGTCTCTGGGAATCAATGGAGGAGTTGCAAAAGCATTTCCTAGACCCCAAGGACCAGCAGATCTATGATCTGTTCCTTTAGTTGTGTTGCTTCTTTTCTTCCGAGTTTCATCTCACCAGACAGATAGTGGTATTTCAATTGATCCCTGTTGTTTGGGCTGACTTCCCACTTTCACAGGATATAGTATTGCTGTAAAACATTACATCTTTTCTTGGTCATCTCTTCAATCGAAATATCTTCAGTGCCTCCTACAGTAGAGCCCCTAAAGTCAGGAAAACTAGCATGACTCAGTTAAAACTTCCACCTTTAGACATCCGTAATCCTATAGGATAGGGAGAGAGACCAATAAAGAGAGATTTACAATGTGGTGTGAAAGACAATGAGAAATGTCTGCAAAGGCATTATGGGGTCACAGAGAAGGAAGATTTCATCCAAGTGTCAGGGGCTTGATCTGAGAAGGCTGCCATAGCAATATGTATCTGAACTGAAAAGCAGATCACGAGTTTGAGACAGCAGATGAAGGAGAGGAGCAGGTAGAAGGGCAAGGGAGGGCATTGTAAAAAGAGTGTGGACTCCTTCATTCACCCCTTATGCATTTAATAGATAATTGGCTGGCTCGACACCTACTCTGTGCCATACACTATACCAGACACCCAGAATACGACTTTTTTTTTTTTTTCAGTACGAGGGCCTCTCACTGTTGTGGCCTCTCCCGTTGCGGAGCACAGGCTCCGGACGCGCAGGCTCAGTGGCCATGGCTCACGGGCCCAGCCGCTTCGTGGCATGTGGGATCCTCCCAGACCAGGGCACGAACCCGTGTCCCCTGCATCTGCAGGCAGACTCTCAACCACTGCGCCACCAGGGAAGCCCCCCCAGAATACAACTGTCTGGTTTTTGTTTTGTTTTGTTTTAATTTTTGGCTGCACCATGTGGCTTGTGGGATCTTAGTGCCCCAACCAGGGATGGAACACGCACCACCTGCAGTGGAAGCTGGGAGTCTTAACCACTGGATCACCAGGGAATTCCCCAGAATACGACTTTGAATAAGAGAAACCAGATCCTTCCCACCCTTCGAAGTGATCCGGTGGTATCATAAATGTCCATTTATAATACCACTGGATGTGGTATTATGTCCTTCCCACCCTTCGAAGTGGTCCTAACACTTGACCACTTGGCAGTAAGATCTTTGACGTCTTAGGATATGATAAACACAAGTCATGCTCAGAACACAGAGCAGAGTCAGAAGGTGGGCATGATGGGCTTGGAGATCGGGCTCAAGCAGCCCCATATGGGCTCCAAAGGGTTCAGATGCCAAGTAAGGAGCAAGAAAAGATGAAAATGGAGCAGCACACAATGCCAGATCCCAGGGGATTTCCACTGTCAGGCCCAGCAGATGGGTCAGATCTTCGTTTTATGAAGGTCCCTCTGCCAAAGATGGGAAAATCTGGAGACAGAGAGATCAATCACTTTGTTTTCATTCATCTCAACAGATACTTAAACAGCCCACTGGGTGCAAGCCCAGAAAATGCAAAGGTAAGGGAGCCATGTCCTGTGTCCTCCTGAACAAGCTTCTTAGCAGGAGAGAAACTTACAGCAAGCTCAATTCTATCTCAATCTTTATTTCTTTTCATAGAAATAGGAATGAAATGATGCCCTCTTTGCCCCATTTGGGAGAAGGAACTAGTTCTGTCTGAGGTAGTTTGATGCTTTGAGTGAAGCTAAACTGGAATCGACATTTGCTAAATCCCCAGGTCTGGGTAACATTTCATCCAGCAGAGGAAACACAAATCTACTGGGAAAAAAAAGAGCAGGGGATGAACTGATGATGAAAATGATTGCAAAAATAGTCTGATTCAAAATAAAGAACTCGTGACCCACACGTGTCACCAGACAATGAACGGCAGTCACTGATAACAAGAGCCTCTGAAACCCATTACAACAGTCATCTGATTCTGCAGTGGGGATCCAGGATTATCTCTCGGGGAAAAGAGATTGTCCTTGTCTCTCTGCAACAAAATAGTAGTTTTGGAGAGAGGGAAGATCACCAAGGGGCTAATTAAAAAGAGTTATCAAGCACCGGGCGAGAATCCAAAAGTTAAGCAGGCAGAATTCGGGAAGGTGCTTCCCAGGGCAATCTCTTCATCAACAGAAACAGAAGCCCTGCTTCTTGGAAGGCTGAACGGTCAGGTTCTTAAAGGAACAAACCACAGAGGCCTAAAGAGTGCCCCCTTTCTACAAAAAAGGACAACAAGATAGCCACGTGGTTTAATATTGTTTCTGAAAGCCAACTAAAATTCTTCAAAAAATAATCTGGTTTTAAATTAGATCAGAATAACAGGAATGTCCTAAGTGCAATAGATGTTTCTGTATTCTATTTCAACAAATACTTACATGGGCAACTAATACAAAAATGGAGCTGAGTACCTATTCTCATGAAAATTTTCATTAAATAGAGAGAATTCGTTCATGTACTTACTTCTGATTTATTGAACCTGGAAATGTTAGGTTAGGTTTGCTGGACACAGAAGTAAGTAAACAACAAACACAGGTCTTCGCTGCAGGGGACATCGTCTTTGGGAGGAAATTGGAAACACAGCAGGTAGTTGTAATATAATGTGGTAAGGTGAGATACAGATGCAGGCAGTGTTAGGAGAAACACAGCAACCCACCCTGGGAACTGGAGAAGGAGCTCTCAGAGGGCATCATAAATGAGGTGAGGCTCCTCTTAGAGAAATGGAAATAAAAACAAAAATAAACAATTGGACTTAGTGAAACTTAAAAGCTTTTGCACAGCAAAGGAAAACATAAACAAGATGAAAAAACAACCCTCCAAATGGGAGAAAATATTTGCAAATGAAGCAACAGACAAAGGGTTAATCTCTGAAATTTACAAGCAGCTCATGCAGCTCAATATCAAAAAAAACAAACAACCCGATCCAAAAAGGGCAGAAGACCTAAATAGATGTTTCTCCAAAGAAGGCATACAGATTGCCAACAAACACATGAAAGAATGCTCAACATCACTAATCATTAGAGAAATACAAATCAAAACTACAATGAGGTATCATCTCACACCAGTCAGAATGGCCATCATCAAAAAATCTACAAACAATAAATGCTGGGGCTTCCCTGGTGGTGCAGTGGTTGAGAGCCCGCCTGCCAATGCAGGGGACACGGGTTCATGCCCCGGTCCGGGAAGATCCCACATGTCGCAGAGTGGCTGGGCCCGTGAGCCATGGCCACTGAGACTGCGCTCCGCAACGGGAGAGGCCACAACAGTGGGAAGACTGCGTACCGCAAAAATAATAATAATAAATAAATAAATAAATAAATAAATAAATGCTGGAGAGTGTATGGAGAAAAGGGAACCCTCTTGCACTGTTGGTGAGAATGTAAATTGATACAGCCACTCTGGAGAACAGTATGGAGGTTCCTCAGAAAATTAAAAATAGAACTACCATACAACTCAGTAATTCCACTACTGGGCATATACCCTGAGAAAACCTTAATTCAAAAATAGTCATGTACCACAATGTTCATTGCAGCTCTATGTACAATAGCCAGGACATGGAAGCAACCTAAGTGTCCATTGACAGATGAATGGGTAAAGAAGATGTGGCACATATATACAATGGAATATTACTCAGCCATAAAAAGAACCGAGGGTTTCCCTGGTGGCACAGTGGTTGAGAGTCCGCCTGCAGATGCAGGGCACATGGGTTCATGCCCCGATCCGGGAAGATCCCACATGCCGTGGAGTGGCTGGGCCCGTGAGCCATGGCCACTGAGCCTGTGCGTCTGGAGCCTGTGCTCCACAACGGGAGAGGCCACAACACTGAGAAGCCCGTGTACCGCAAAAAAAAAAAAAAAAAAAAAAAAAAAGAAACGAAATTCAGTTATTTGTAGTGAGGTAGATGGACCTAGAGACTGTCTTACAGAGTGAAGTAAGTCAGAAAGAAAAACAAATACCATATGCTAACACATATATATGGAATTAAAAAAAAAAAAGATCATGAAGAACATAGGGGCAGGACAGGAATAAAGATGCAGACATAGAGAATGGACTTGAGGACACAGGGAGGGGGAAGGGTAAGCTGGGATGAAGTGAGAGAGTGGCATGGACATATATACACTAGCAAATGTAAAATAGATAGCTAGTGGGAAGCAGCTGCATAGCACAGGGAGATCACCTTGGTGTTTTGTGACCACCTAGAGGGGTGGGATAGGGAGGGTGGGAGGGAGACGCAAGAGGGAAGAGATATGGGGATATGTGTATATGTATAGCTAATTCACTTTGTTATAAAGCAGAAACTAACACACCATTGTAAAGCAATTATACTCCAATAAAGATGTAAAAAATATAAAAATAATAAATGAGGTGAGGCTACATATACGTGTTAACAGAGGAGAAGAGGGAAGAGAGGGCACAGAAGGATGAGCAGAGCAGTGGAGAGAAGAGCCTTCCATCCATAGGGGACAGAATTAAGAGAGGCTGGAAGCCAAAAATCACACAGAAGTGTGACCTCCGGCCAGCAGGTCAGAGTTCCTGTAGCACAGAGCACAAGGCAGGGCAAAGTGAAAGATGAGACAGGACAGGTAGTAAAGCACTGTGCCTATGGGGTCTGATCTATTGTGCTAAGGTATACAGGCTTTTTTCTGCAAACAATAGGGTGATATTGAAGGGTGTGACACAAGGAATCCAAGTATTCAGGACTGAAGGGAACATGACCAACAGCTAAAGTAGGGACAGCAGTGTCCTGAGCCAAATAAGGATCCATCATTCAGAACTAGCTTCTTATCCAGGTCCCTTACTTATCACTGGGCTCACTACTTAACATCCCTAACCTCTCATTTTGTCTTTTGTAAAATAGAGATAACCATACTTATGACAGATGTTGCTATAATGACTCAATTAGATAGGACATAGAATGTTCAACTAGATACAATGGAGAGGCCCTTATAACATGAACCGTACATAGTAAACCAAGTCAGCATTTGGGGAATGTGTCACATGCTCCACAAGGGATGTGTGAAGTGACATGATTTTAGGTAGCATTTGAATTAATATTTTTAATGTTAATGATTATATATTTATCACATAAATGTATATGAAATGTTTAGAAATTTCTAAACATTTCTAAACATATATGAAATGTTTAGAAATATATTAATCATCATTTTAATCAGAAAAATGATGACTAGTATATGAAAATTGTATTCATTTATATTATGGCTTAGCAAACATTTAGCTAAATTTAAAAAGAAGATCCAACTCTATTTTTTTTTTTCGGTGGTACACGGGCCGCTCACTGCGTGGTCTCTCCAGTTGTGGAGCACAGGCTCCGGACGCGCAGGCTCAGCGGCCATGGCTCACGAGCCCAGCCGCTCTGCGGCATGTGGGAATCTTCCCGGACCGGGGCAAGAACCCGTGTCCCCTGCATCAGCAGGCGGACTCTCAACCACTGCGCCACCAGGGAAGCCCCCAACTCTATTTTTAATAACCTAAATAACAGTAGAGTTGCTACGGAGATGTGATGAATACAGCAAAATGTATTCTGAAGGTGGTACACAGAAGTATGAAGTTTGGAAAACCAGACTCAAAAGGGTAGCTTTAAATAAAGGCTATTGCTACTGATGGGAGAACATGGGGGTTTGAAGTAGGTTCATAATCATATTGATGTGACGAAAGGAAGGGGAGAGATTTGCAAAATATTTAGTAGGACAGTCAGCGTGAATGGATGATTATTTGAATGGAGGAGAAGAGGGATACAGAGAAGTCTCTGATGAAGTAGAAACCTAGGCTGGTGGTTGTCCAAGTGGACCATGGGGCCCAAAGCCATTTAGCCATTGAGAGAATATACAGGAAGGCAGATTTAAATGTAGACCTTCCTCCTGTGTGTGTGTGCCGTGTCTGTCTGGCATTAAGGGGTAAGTGAGATGCGTGGGTTAAGAGTTCACAAAAATGCTATGGTATAAACTAAAGATGAATATCTGAGAACTTGCTTTTCTTTCACTGCGAGTGTTTCAACAAATACTTATTTAGCACTTACTATGTACAGTTGTCATGCTGGGCAATGGATATGCAGTTTCAAGCTAAACAGATACAGTCTATTTTCATAGACCTTAGAGTTTGGAAGAGGAGAAAACTCTTAAACAAATAACCACATCAAGTTAGATAATTTAACATTATAATTAGTGTTATGAAGGATATGAGATTGAGACCTGACTCTCTGAGAGTTAAGAAAGTTTCTCTAATTAAGAAGCTCAAATTGTGACCTGACGATGAGACACAGAGCTGGCTCCAGGGCTTGGCGTAGAGGTTGGGGTTGAAACCGTGAGAGCAGCCGTGCAAGGGGTAAAGTAAAAGAAACATGGACTTCAGACGGGACCTGGATGTAGCCACCTGCAAGGTGTGGGCCTCTGAGGAGGCTGAGAGCATGTGGGAGGAGGTACAGAAATGTCAAGAGAGGTGGGCTCTTAGAAGCCAGGGGAGCTGAGAGCTTCAAGAAGGAGGGAGGAGGTATACCGTGAGATGCTGGCAAAGAATACCACTAGCATAAGGCCAGTTTTGACTTAAAGAGCTATCCCCGAATGACTTTGATTCAGAGGGGACTGAGTGGAGGTTGAGCCCATACCTCCAAGCCCCCATACCCACTCACCCCTCCTGACCCAGGCGGTGCCATGAGAGGGTGTGGGGACGTGCTTGCAGTCCTTATATGTCCTGTGATCTTGGATGCTTTGTTTTTCCTCTCTGAGTCTCAGCTTCATTATCTGGAAAACAGGAACAAAATGTCATTTTCTTAATACCAAGCACAGTATAAGCACTGGATAAAGAAAGGAAAAACAGAATACAAATGGATAGATAAGAAAGGAAGTGAGACTGGATATGTTTGGTGCCAGGCATTAGTAAGTGTCTTATCTATGTTGATTTCACTCTCTTTTTTCCCCAACACATCTGTGTCGCACAACTCAGATTGTCACCTTAAAATAATCAAAATCAAAACCAAACAACAACAACAACAACAATAAAGCTCCACTTGATGCCTAAGGGCACAACTAATATTTTCCTCTCCAGGGTTCCCACAGCAATTAATAAATACCTAAATTATAATACTGATCACATCAGATAGTAATTGTTTTTAATACTCCTGTTGTCCACTCAAGAAGGGGATTTATTTTCCTACAGATACTGTATTATTTGAGTTTGCATTTCTAATGCCAAGCACTAGAAATGCATAATTTTCCATTGCCATAAAAATCTATAATACTTAATTGTAGACTAAATTAATGATCCCCATAAAAACAGTGTTATATTCCAGACACTGTATATTGATAACTTGATGCAGCTCAGAGAAATGATGCAATTTGCCCAAGGTCTTCCAGTGTATTCATAGACAAGTTGGAAGTAAATCTATGCCCTTTGAGATTAAATAGCATGCACCTTTCAATGCAGCATCCTGAGGAATGAGAACATGAAAGAAAGATGGGGTCAGACAGACACAGCATAGGCCTCTGGGTGCAGGGAGGGAGGAAGGGTAAGTGAACACTGAATGATTCTACCTCTGCCTGTCTCATTCTCTAGTTTTCCGAAGCAGAAAAAGCAGGTACACCTCACAGAATTACCTTCAGAGCCATTATATAAATAAATAGCCAAAGAATCAATAAATGCATTACAAGACACTTACCAATTCCCTGGTAATAGTTCTCTGTGTAGAGAGAAAGAAGAAAATAGAATGGTGGGTGAAGATTTTAGCTGTCTACAGTTTTTTTAAACAGCTGAAATAAATATGATGGAATGATAACATTTGCTACATGAAGGTGGTGAGTACAGAGATGTTGTTGTGTGCCATGCTTTTCTAAATGTTTAAAATATTTCAATTTTTTTTTTTAATGAAGTGACACTCTCCTCCTTTTCCTCCTCAGCCCACAGGTATGTGAAGCCCTCACTAGCTCACAGGGCAGATAGGCAGATGGAGCTAAGTGATTGTCAACCTGAATCAAAGGGCCAGGAGATGGAGGAGATAGAACAGTGTCTGTGGAGCACAGGAGTTCAGAAGCCAGGGCTTTCAGGGCAGTTTCCAAGGGACTAAGAGAAGGTCCCTTCTTGGGAAGACCCAGAGTTGAGGACAAATGACAGGCATGCCTTAGGACTATATCAGCTCATTTCATATTCCACGGCTGCCCAGAGGAACGGGGTTCACTCTCCTTCCTGTCATTCAGGGACCAATCTTTATGAGAAGGAATTTTCTTCTGTCCTGGCCATATCTATGTGTCCTCCAGAAAAGGAATTTGAAACTTTTCTCTTTGTGAAAGCCTGATAATTCTCTGATAAACAACCCAGGGCTAAAAAAAGTAAAGTATGTCTCCATTTCCATTGCTCATAATAATGATGATGATGATAATAATAACAATCTGCCAATGGTGAATTATGTTCTAAGTATTTTCTAAGTATTAGAAGTCAATAAAAATGAAAACATACAGCACAGATCTCATAATATTTAGCATCTATCTGTGTTGTGATCACAGTGAATATACATTTTTAGACTTTCAGAATTGACATTTTCTCCCCTTTCTTCCAGGAAAGTCTTTGCTATTGACTCAACGGTGCCATCTGGTGGTCATATGCCATAAAACGTCTGAACTGGAGGTTTTTGCTTTTTTTTTAAATCTCTTAGGTGAGGCTGTGATTCTGCTAAAGAATATGCTTATCGAGAATAACTGGTGTTTATTGAGAAATTCCTTTACTGTGTGTCTTATGAGATCTCAGGTACTTTCATACATTTACTTTTCATAAAAACCCAATGAAATATCCCCACATTTTCTCTTTTAGGGGGAGTGGAGTTACAGGCTGAGAGAACACAGATATCCTGCAGAAAGTCTTGCAGCTGGTTTGTGGAGGTGAGATTTAGACTCAGAACTTAAGATTCTGCTGCCTCTTCTCTTCCAATTATACATCATAGCCTCAATAATACTCCACTATGTATCTTACAATGAATTAAATCATTAAACTGTCATTTCTGAAAATGAGATAGATATTGAAAATGAGTGTATTCATTCATTCATTTATAAGCCATATATTTGGTACCAACCACACATTGCAAGAACACTTTAATAGGTCATGTCACATCAGAGATAAAAACTAATCACAGAGTGTCAGTTAGTCAGCATCTAACAGCCTAGTAAAGATGACCACATACAGAACTAAAACATTCTAAGATGAGGCAAAGAGATAATTTTGGCAACTGAGGAAAATTCATGTTACAAAAACAATCTCTTGAAAATAATTGAGCAGTGAATTTAAATTATCTATGCAGCAGACACAGTTCTCTGTGTGAAATACTGGCAAGATATGCAGATGTGTCCTTTACTCAAATCATTTGGGCATTTGAACCTGCTTTGTTGCAAAGCTGTATTAGTCAGGTTACTAAATATTAATGTGTGCAACAGAGAAGCTCTGAAATCTCAGTGGCTTGATACACTAAAAGTTTATTTTTGGGCTTCCCTGGTGGCACAGTGGTTGAGAGTCCACCTGCCGATGCAGGGGACACGGGTTCGTGCCCCGGTCCGGGAGGATCCTACATGCCACGGAGCAGCTGGGCCCGTGAGCCATGGCTGCTGCGCCTGCGCGTCCGGAGCCTGTGCTCCACAACGGGAGAGGCCACAACAGTGAGAGGCCCGTGTACCGCAAAAAAAAAAAAAAGTTTATTTTTCACTTGTATCACAGTTGCATGTGGGGTCAACAGCTATCTCTTATCTTATACCTCTTTCAATACGGAATCTCCATCAGGAAAGAATGCCCCCCCACCCCCAACAAGGTGCTGCAGCAGTGGGAGAAAAAGGATGGATGAGGCACGTCGGGTTTTACAGTCACTTCTATTCTCAGTCCATTGACCAAAAATGGTCACATGGCCCAAACTAACTGCAAGGCAGACTGGGAATAAGAGGAGAACATAGAGATGCAGGCACCTAGGGCCAAAAGCAACACAAGTGACAGTTGGCCTATTAATTTGTGTGAATGGGGAAGAAGTTTCAAGTTTCAAGAAAAGAAACTTGACTTACTGGAAGGCATTTGTGAGACAAGTAATTCTCTGAAAACATTGGCAAAATAATTTTGAAAGTCAACAAATGGAAAAAAAGGAATAATGTCTTACTGGGAAAAACTAGTTATGAGTGGCAGTTTTCCACTTGTATTAATTCTTCCTTTGATGCTCCAGATTGTGCTGTGTCCATTAACAGAAGAAAGATGTAACACAAAGTGCTGTTAGATAGTAACCACCTTGCTGTTACTTTTGAGATAAAATCGTCATGTATATTACTTTCATCGATGATTTCTTCTCTATGTTTTATCCCTTTGTGGCTCTTGTTATAACAGTATTCACCGGTATGTCACACTTAATTGAGTCTGGTGGTTTGTGGTTATGTGTAAGTGGTAAGAAAGATTTTATTTCTGACTCTCACGTACTTGCTGAGATCAGAGAGAGACAGAGAGATATTTTGTACATAATAATGTCAAAATAATAATGTCAAAATTTGTCAGCAGTGTAAAATCTGATTCTTTAATTTTACAAGCGATTGCTTCTAAAGTCATGTAGCTTGGCTTGCCTCCGCTTTCTACACAGCCCTCATGAATCTGAAATCCTGTCTAGTCTAAACCAGAAGAAAAACAGATGAAATTAAATGACAGTCAAGCCTATGATAAAGAGAGACACAGGACCCCAGCTAGAAAAAGATCATGGAGTCCAAGTTGACAATGTGACTGAGAGGGAAAGATGGACTCTAGGGCAGGGAGTATCTGAGGGTCCAAGAGAAGGTGACCTTCTGTGCAGCCCCAGAAGTTGCAGTCAAAGCCCACCACGGCTTATGCTGACATTCTTCTGGAAATCAGCTAGCCAAGTTGTTTGTTTGCTTGCTTTTGAATTTTATTGTTGATAATGGTACTTTCCAGTATCTGCCTAGGCTTCTCGGCCTTTTCAAGACGAAAGGCATTGCAAGAGCCTTACAGAATAGCATAAAATAACAATAACGAGATGACATTGCAATATGTTGCATATGTGCTTTCAAGATGTAAATGTGCTTCCCCACATGGAGTCCTCCCCACAGCACTTTAAGGTAAGAGAAATAATTGTCACTGATTTCATAGGCACTGAAGATTAACAAGAAGCAGGGTGTTGAAAGCAGTATGACTGGTTGAGCCAGTCAAAGAATCCGAGTCAACTGACACCCTCTTTTCACTCTGGCTTACCTGCGATTTTAAAATGCGTACAAGAGAACACCAACTTTTAAATTTTGGAGTCGAAGTCTAGGCACTATTTCAAACGTATTTCTCTACCTTTGAAAACTTTTGATTATTAATGGGAGACACTAGAGTAGATTTACTAGTAAAAACTGTTTATATTTACTTGATTAAAAAACATCACAAAGCTATTAAAATTAATCAGCATAAATATCAGATCATAGTATAGAAAAATGCTTATAAAAGTATGTGGAAACAGCAAGTGAAAAAAATCTGGACACAAAATTACAAGGTTACTATGTACATACCTGTGAAATAGGATGCACATAATGAAATGGTAGGAAGAAAATAAAATTTAACACTCACTACGATTGTGCTAAAATGATGGGAGTGGGAATGATTTTTCTTTTTCCTTTCCTTTTCTGAATTGATGTAATTCCATGGCTTTATAACCTTTAAAATAACTTTTAGAATAATATAATCATTATTATTAATAAATAATAATATATAATTCTATAGTATTTTATATTAATAAATACTATGATATAGAAATTATTATTGTTATTATAGTGGGAAGCACCCAATTCCCCTTTGTGACTGATTAGAAGTATGGAAGGGCAGCTAATTTCACTGTTATTGTTGACTGTGCTTCAATGCACTCAATCAGGTCATTAGTTTTATTAAACTCATTGTATACATATGGCATTTATATGCATATATATATGTACCTATTATATACCTATTTTTCACTTTATTATTTGAATTTAGAGAAAAACATCCTCAGGATGGCACTGAGACATTTTCCTAGCTTCTCCGAGCCTTTTACTTAGAATTCAAAAGATACGGCACAAATAAGAAAACTCAGAAAAGCAGATGCCATCCGTCCTGACTGGGCCCTCATTTCCCTTTCCTCCAGCACTCTTTTGTTTTCCCCAGAGGACCTGGAGAGCAAAGAGGTTTGGGATGATCTCATTAATTCCAAGCAGTGTTCACGAAATGCTAACTGGGCAGGCCAGGAAGCACTGTGTTGAAGGTAATAAAATTCTCATTAAATCCCCGCACCCACGGATGGCCTCCCGCTTTTGCTGATCTGGGTGATGAATTTGCATACCTAATTCAGAAATAGTGGGTTAGTTGACACTGAGTGGGGAAATTGCCAGAATTGCTTTTAGAGTGATTTCTCTGTTTGGGTTTTGGGTGGAATGAGGTGGGGGGAAGAGGTCTGCTGCATTCAGAGGAGCAATCCTGTCCTCTGGAGTGCCACATATGGAGATTGGAAACAAGAGACAATAGAAATCACAGAAATCCAGGTGTTTCATGTTCATTTTTGTTAGAAAGAAAGAAAGTGAAGAGGAAGGGAGGAAAGGAGAAAAATGAGTGAGAAAATTCCTAATGCCCGAGTGTCAGAATTTTTCAGTAATATTTCAAGATATCCTTACTTACAAGTGTTGTCTCTAAAATATCCCAGCCTGGGAAGCAGTGCTTCCTGTCACCGTGCCAATGACTTTTATTAACTAGAAAAGAGATGAAAAGATCTCAGTGTGACCATCCAGAGAGCAAAATAAGAGAAAGCAATAATTTGTTAACAAAAGAGATTTAGGCTTGAAAGAAGACACAGATTGTTGACTCCTGATTTTTATTATAATTGCAGAAATGTCAACTTTGGCTGATTGATCAATCAATTAACTAATTTGTCCGTTTGTTCAAGAAACGGGGAGCATCAACTTTTTCCCAGATGTCAGACTGAGGGCTTAGAGTCTCACTACTAGAGTGTGGTCCATGAGCCAGCAGAATGGGTGTCACCTGGGAGTTTGTTAGAAAAGCACAATCGCAAGCCCCAATCCAGACCTAATGCATCCAAGCCTGCATTTTATCCAAACGGCGAGGTTTTTGTGCACACCTCAAACTTTGAGGAATGCTGAGCTAGATCAGGTCCTAGCATCCAGCAAGCTCACCATCTCAGTGTTGTGGTTCCTGCCTGTTTTTCAGATGCTTCTGTTATTGGCTCCCACGTCTGGCACATAGGGACAACCACTTCTCAGTTTCTAAGACAAAAGTGACCATCAAGTTTCAACCTATGAGCGCTTTTTGAGCCTTGGTGTCTTCATCTGAAGACATTGCAGAAAACTCTATCCCTTCTGGTATTTCTGAGACTTACATGAACAATATGTACAAGCCACGTATCTGTAGCTCTCCTTACTGAAGCGCCTCACCCCCATCTACACTTGCACATGGTAACTCTTTAGGGAACACACACCCTCACTTCCTTTTCATACTTTCTGGACCTTCAACGAACCCACTACTCATTTTAGACTTTGGGGTCAAGGTCTTTACCAGCCTAGAGCCTGAGGGAAGGGCTGTGTTGATTTTCCCTGGAAGCCAAGTTGAATTCAGGTATCTGGCTACTCATTTGGCTGAGACCTTGATCAAAGTATGGAACCTTGCTGTGCCTTTATTCCCTTAACCGCAAAGTGGTGGTATTAATAGTTATTTTTCACTGCACCACACTATTAAGTTTCCTTTGTAGCTATGCTATTATTTTTTCCTATCACCTTAATTCCATACTCAATCCAACTCTTTAATTGCTTTGTGTTTTTCCTGCATGTGGGTTTTCAGTCATTCATTCATGCAATATTTACTTATCATCTGTTGTGGGATAGGCATTGTGTTTATGCTTCATAGTTTTGTGAGTGAGCACACACATATACCTGAAAATAGTCATATGTTTATAAACCATAAACACATATGATGCAGTGTTCTTATTTAAAAGAATTTGATCACTACCAAGGGGACCTAAATACAAAAGCGATTACTTGGCATTTTAAATGACCCAAGTATATAAAAGGATTAAAAGCAACCAGCAGAGGGCAGAGCACCCTAACAAAAGGGGAACATATCCCACATTCCTATCCCTCCTCTCTCTTTGGATGGTATTGCCTGGTATTGTGCTGGCAGTGTTAGAGCACCCTCAAGCAGCTTCTTGGGATCTTAGGAGCACCTCTAGAGAGCTCCGGATCAGGGGTCATCCATGGGGGTCTTCTAACTGCTTGCCCATCACTAGAGAGCCAGTATCCTGGTTAGGGACTCAGATTCAGCACAGACTTGGATCAGAATCCTAAAATTTCCACTTACTGAAATGTAGCTTAAGGCTATTTAACCTCCTAAACTTCAGCTTCCCCCTCTGTAAAATGGGTATAGCACTACTGCATAGTTTGTTACATCAGTTACTCGGAGGCTATTAAGAGGATTAAAAGATAATATATCCAGTAAATACTCCATCAGATTATTATTATGTCAAATACTGGACTATGGAAGTCACTTTTGGGATTACCCCTTGCTGCCTTTCTCCTCGTAATGAAGAGCAGGCAAATACATTCACTCTCTTTAGTAGGCGATTGAGTGACTCGATCTTAGAAAGAAAGGAAGTAAGCAAGCAACACTGATAGATGTTCTTCTGGGTGCCAGGCTCTGTACCAGCCATTTATGGGCATCATCTCTTTTAATCCCCCCAAAAAAGCCATGAGGTTAAGTGCTATTTTCATTTTATACATGAGAAAACTGAGACTCAGAAAAGCCAGGCTACTTGACTAAAGATACAAACTTAATAAGCAGTTTGAAATATGATTCAAATCTAGGATTGTTAGATGTGAGAGTCCATGGTCTTTCCATGCACCACTCTAACTATGGCAACAGCAGAATAACCTTTCAAAAGATTGACTTCAATCATTTAATTTCATTACTCAAAGTCCTTCATCGATTAGTTGACTGGATCACTCATTCATTCATTTCTGAATATTTACTGAATATCTAATTTAAATCTACTGTATTTTTGCTAGATGTCGAAATATGAGAAATGAATACATGGTATTTGTGCTCCAGGAGCTAAATTTAGTAAGGTGAAAGATATAAACAATAGTTAGGCAGGCATGCAAAAAGGACAAAATGTATTAATAATTAAAATATTATGCTATACAGTATAAAAGAAAATATGAGTTATTGTTTTAGAGGTATAGGACAGCAATGGGGCTGGGCCATGAAGATTTCTTTTTCTAAGAGAGAAGCTGCCATGAGGAATATAGTTTGCTCCAGCTACCGCAACTTCAGGATCACCCATGATGTTCTGAGCAAAGTTACACTCTCCTCAGGCTGCTCTGGACCAGGCATTCCTGCCAAGGGCAGGACTGCTCTGGTGGGCAGTGTCTGCTCCCTACTCCCCTTGGCCTGAAGCTCTTTCTTCCCAATTCATTCTTCTCTCTCTCCTTTTACAAATGTCAGACGTGCACCATGATCTTAAGGTCCTCAAATTTCTCCTGTGCCCTCTCACCTTATTCCTCATCAACATTTCCTCAATAAATATCTTGAATTCCATCATGGTATCTGCTTCTCAGAGGGCCTGAACTGACACGGAGTGGGGCTGGCCAAATGTCTTTGGGGAAAGACAAAGAAATTCTTACAAGGAGTGCTTGAGCTTAAATTGTAGGTCTTCAGAACTAATGTAAAGCCCCTTCTGCCCCACCCAGAGCAGTAAACAGTCTGTACACAATAACTCTCCCTCCTTTTCTAACTAAACTGTCAGCTTCTAGAAGTCTGAGGCTATCTATCTATCTATCTATCTATCATCTATAATCTATATCCTTGGGCATATAGTGGTTGCTCAATATATGTTTCTTTAGTGAAGTGACAAATCCCAATGTCTATAACAATCACATGCCAAGCTATTCAGACTCCAGCCCTATTCCTGAAGTCCCCTTTACCTGATTCACCTTCCCTACTCATTTTCAAGACCCACACTATGGCCACAACTCTAAAGCGCATGCCAAATGAGACCTCTCCCTTCTTTAATCCTCACAGTGTTGTATTTGGGCCAGCTTTAGGCAATGCATTTTACTTTGTCCCCTAGCATAATTTTCAGCACACGCGTATATGAATCATACATTAGTATCTACTTCTAAGGGAAATAGCCATGCCCCGAGCTCCAGCTTGGAGTGGAGAAATGGTAGGCGAGGAGGAAAGGAAGGAGACACAGCCTATGTATCATGTCATCATGACCGGCTTCATCTGGCAAAGAGCATGAGCCCAGGAGAAGACCCCGACTTACCATAATAAGCTGGCCAGTGGCTGATGAAGAGGACTAACATTTAAAGCTCTACTCAAACAAGGTCAAATAATGTCAGTTATATTATTTCAATCAGGAATCTGAAAGAGGAAAAACAAAAACTTATGGAGTTGGCATCAGTGGTATTTCCACCAAAATATCAGAGGGTAGAGAATAAGTCATGTAAGGAGACAGATGTGCTAAAATTATGAGATCGCTAAATATATTAATAAGAAGAAACCATGAAAAACAAAATGTCTGTTAAATCAGAAATTTTAAGATGGCTAAGTGGATAATAATGTGGGTCCTGAAGTTAGATACTTAGGTTTAAAGTCCAGGCCTCACTCTTACCAGTTTTACGACCTCGGCAAAGTATAAGCCTCTCCACTTCAATTCCCTTGTCTAGAAAATGGAGAGAATAGCTTCCCTTCATCAGGTTCTTACTGGGATATACTAGTCAATACATCCCATCCCCAGTCCAGCTTAACTGGGTGAGGAATTAGCATGGGGAACAATTTGGGTCATTGCTAACTAGGAGAAAACAGTTTGACTCTAGGGGAAGGAAGCTGCCCTCCTCACCACCAGTCAAAAAGTCTCAAGTGGCAGCAAGAGCATTTTAATACCAAAGAGAGAATCTGTCTCAGAAAGAAGGCAATAAAAGGAGACCAAAGCCAAGTCAAGAAAGGAGAGAACCAAGTCCTATGCGAGTGTGTTTGGAATCAGCCCTCCGTGCAGACTTTTCTATATGGGAGCCAATGTAATTTTCCTTACAGGTGAGTGGGTTGGGTTTTCTGTCTCTTGCAAGCAGCAGAGTTCTAACCAGTGCAGCCAGTTTGCAGAGCTCTTTGGATCCCAAATGGTTTCCCATGGCCGGTTTTAGGGAGTATTAGACTTTCACAGTAGAGTTTTCTTATCCCTCTAGGAATTACTTCTATCCAATTTCCTCTTGAATGTTTTAAATAAAATGAAATTTAAGAAATCTTGAGTAAGCCTCTGATCCTTATCTGCAAGGGTGCCTGATTAGCCCATTGACTTGTGTTGGCCCGTTCTCCCCACTGCATTAGGATTTACTACGATTTAATTCCTTACCACAGAGTTTTCCAAACCTCTGGAGACCTATCAGAATGACGTGGGGAATTTTTTAGCAGCAAACTCCTCTGCAAGATCACCTTCATGGGTGTTTAATCCATGTAGTCTCACAGAGACCCATGCTCAGAAGGGGCCTGCATTTGGTTTAATGTTCCACTGCCACCATCTCAAACTTCTTAATAATTTTAGCCAGGGGACCCCATGTTCATTTTGCGCTGAGCCCTACAACTTATGTAGTTGGTGTGGCTCCAGGGCCTCAGTTTTTTAAAAGCCCTTTAGGGGGTTCTAATGTGAACTAGAGTTGAAGACAATTGATGTAGGCTAATATTTTCATTTTACAATCAAGGAAATAAGGATTTTCCAAAGGAACTGGTGTATCCAAGGCAATACTAAGCACCACGGACAGATCAATAGTAATTGTAAACTGTGGCCTATGAGTCAGTGCTGAATCAGAAAGTAGACTTTCATGTATGTTTGTCAATCCTAATCTCATAACTAAAGAGAATTTACTGTATCGCACAGGGATCTCTACTCAGTGTTCTGTGGTGACCTAAATGGGAAGGAAATCCAAAAAAGAGGGGGTATATGTATACATATAGCTGATTCACTTTGCCGTACAGCAGAAACTAACACAACATTATAAAGCAACTATACTCCAATAAAATTAATTTTTTAAAAATGTAAATTCACATCTTATATATAACCTTTATTAAAGAAAGAGTAAAAACTAAATAAAGGTCTTAAATTGCTAATATTAAAAAAAAAAAAAGTAGACTTTCAAATCTTCTGCTCCTTTCCTTTCCAGAAACCTGGGATCAGAACTGGTGGCCTGTCCACTTTGATACATCCTGCTCCCCTCACCAAGTGAGTTTGGTAAATATTGGTGACTAATTGTATTCTGTTTCCCACTCTCATTTACTGTAAGAAAATTATTAGAGCTGAGGCACTTCATACCATTCAACACTAAGACATGTATTATTTTCAATGATGGATTAAGGTAAAAGCAATAAATGCACCAATGATTCCAAGCATCTTGAAAAATGAAGTGCACAGAAAGAAGGTTGCATTGCAGAAACACACCCCTGTGATCCTCTCTTGATAAACACAGCTGAACTAGGGCTCTGTCCACACCAGTGTCTGTTCCTCCAGGCTTGGATTTAGCCTCAAGGTAGGTCATGAAAGGTCAGGGCAAGTCATTTCAGCTTCCCCAGTGGCCGAAGTTAGTCATCTAGAGCTTTAAGGTCACAGGTGCAGCACTGAAGAGAAATCAAAACAAATAACTAACACGTCAGCTTTTGTCTTCTAAGCCTTTATTGTGTGAAGTTACAGAAAGCCAGGAACAGAAAGGTTAAAAGAGGAGAGAATGCTTACTTCTCTCATAGTGATTATCAGGGTGTGCTATAACTATTAATTTACCTCTGCTATTGTCACTAAAATGTTAGCATCTCTCAGAGTGAATTACCCTAGTGTGTGCAATTGTGGATAAAACATAGAAGGGAATCAGCAAATGCTTGTTGAATGTACGCATTCATGGATTTATATATGTATGTTATCTCTGTGTAATAAGGTTAAATATTGCTTTTGAATACTACCTAAATTTTTAACAGACTATTTTTTAGAGCAGTTGTAGGTTCACAGGAAAACTGAGTAACCTTACGTCCCCTGCCCCACACACATACATAGCCTCCGAACTATCAACACTCCAACCAGAGTGGTACATTTTTTACAACTGATGGACCTACACTGACACATCATTATCACCCAAAGTCCACAGTTTACATAACATGAACAATATAATAATAGCAAAGAGAAAGCGTATAGCTCCAAGCCAGGCACTGTTAAAAGGCTTTACACTCACTTATCACCACAAAGCTTTGCTCCTGAGTGTTTCCTTGCTATTGAATATTCAGGACAGTGAGTGTACTTTTGCTGTACTTCCTGATGATATGGGTGTTTTTTCCCACAGAGGACTGGACAAAAATAAAGTAGGAGGCAAGGAAAGAAGCTTCAGAGTATAACAGCTTGTGGCTCAAAGCCTGGCAGCTAAGTCTCAGGGAGAAGCCTTTAGTAAATCACTTAATCCAGCTATGATTTCAATAATTTAAAAGAGAATAACTTAAATAAGATTATGTATGTAAAACCTGGCCATAACCTGTCCCCTACCCCCTACTTTCCCTAGTAAAATAATAATGAAAGTCATCTTTCTTGACCAGAAATCCAGCACACCAGCTCACCAGGCCCTTCCGGACATAACTCTTAAGTTTCAATTCCAAAAAGCAGGCTGACCACTGAGCTGACCATGGGCGACCCCACTTCAGAGACAGACCTGGCTGACAGAGAAAATAAACGGAGTGAGGGGTCGTCTCAGAGGCAGTTTTATAAATCAGATCCTTGCATCCAGAGGAAAATATCAGATCTTTCTCCCTCCTTCCCAAACTCTGGGAAATACGGTATATTTTCCAAAGTCAAGTGTTCACGGTTCTCTATCGCCTTAAGAAGCAGGAGGCTGGGAGGGCAGGGGCCTTGGGGGCTGCAGAGACGGGAGATCTGTGACACATTGTTCTGCTAAGAAGGTGGAAGAGGACAGAGGTGTGTGGTCCTGCAAAGCATAGGCCAAGCTGATGCCTCCCTGCCCCAGAAACTCATTTATCACCTTGATGGTTTCAGCTCATTTGCAGCCAAGTTATTGTCACCCTTAAAATAATGTGGCTTGACAGGGAAAAAATGAAATCCTTGTGAAAAGTTACATAGTCATCACACTCTGGAGTCAAAATATAGACTGCAGTATCCAAACACGGGCCCTGGGTACGGCGGGGGTGGTATTTCCTCTCTCCCGCAGGCTTTGGTTTTCGAACAGGACATTAACATTTATGTCATGTTAACGCGCACCTAGGCATGGCGTGTGGCCTCCTGCCATGGACACGGAGAAACACATACTCCAGTGCCGCCTCGGCATGACCGCCAAGGCTCGCAGTATAAATGGAGACGCGTGTTTCCTTGCCCAGAGAGTTAATAGCGGACGACGACTTAAATGTTTAGCCATCCCCCCTCCCCGCCCTCGTGCATAGACTCCAGTTAAGATGTTGGGAAAGTACTAAATCTCGCTGCGCTACCAGCAGCAACTGATGTTCATCCCCAGAACCCCAGAACTAATTAAGCCAAAGAAGTTTCAGCTTGGAACACCCCCAGACATCGGCGCCACTCCATCTAATTAGCTTGATCAACTTTTGTTAGCCTCAGTGTCCCCGTCTGTAAAATGGGGAGACTTGAGCGTACCTGCGTGTTTGTGCAAAGAGGAAAGGAGACAATATACGCACAAGATTTCGTCCTGGTGTCTTGCATACAGCAGAGGAGCAGTGAAGTGGAGTTCTCCCTTCTGGTTTCTGTTTTATATTTCTTACCTTGCACAGCCTGAAAACTGCGTTCGAAGTACCTCAGTCTCAGAGAGCAAAACTAGTTTCCCAGCACGGCATGCTGGTCAGAACCTGCCAATATTACTGTAAGACTTATTTCCTATTCTGCACAACCTGGAACCAGACCAAGCCAACAAGGAGAAGTGAGCCTCATTGGAGAGGCAAGATGGGTTAAAAGGGAGTCTCGTGGAGGCGCTGCAAGCACCTGGGGCGTGGCTCCTGCCTCTCATCTACCTCCAGAAGGCTCTCCTCTCTCCACTCGGATCTCCAAGCGATATCTGCGTAGGCTTCATCAACCCGAAATCCCTTCTTTTTTTCTGTCCTAGCTGAATTGTGGGGGTTGGTTCCAGGATCCCCTCAGATACCAAAATCCGCGGATGCTCCTCTCTTACGCGTACAGACAGCCCTCTGTATCAGCGAATGCGGAACCCGCAGATACTGAATTCATCTTTCCTGGACCAGAGCACAGCTCACCCTACCCATTAAGAAGCCCTACTTCTGTACTTTCAGCAGGCTCACTGTGGTTCTGTCACTTCACTTCGTAAAGCACTGCATTTCCACTGATTGCTTTGTTGTCTGTTCCTTGCCCCATCCTTTCCTGTTATTTCACAAGGGCAGGGCTTTGTCTTCACCTCTGGGATATCCTTTAGTACCTCTCGGGTTGCTATCATGCATCCGTTACTCAAGAAATGTTTGGGAAAATGTATTTAAATATGCCCAATGGAGATACTTCTACAAAATCACAGTGTAGTTGGTTCCATGTAGTGTCTGTTCGTGTGAGCGTGTATGTGTTACAGTGACATCCTCAAAATATGAGGATGTGGTTATATGTGTATGTCTTCAATACTGAATAGTTTAAAATATAACTAAATCTTTTAATAAGCTGTGCCACGACCAATACATATATTGTGATAATATGCTTACAAATCTTTCCCTATATGTTTCAATTACAAACAACAAAGTAAAAAAGAGAAAGCAATAAACGAAGCCTGGATTTCATTCAATGAACAAATATTTTTGGAAAAGCAAATAAAGTACTTAATACAAAAATGAGAAGTAGAAATAAAGATATGTTATTTAGAGGCATGTAGGTATTACAGAGGCAGAGTGGGTGAGAAGATGAAACTAGAAGTGAGGGAATTTAGGCTATCATTTGTAAATAAATAAGAAGAATAAACTTACAAAATTATTTGCTTAAACCATGTACACATTTTTTTTTAATTAAAGATTTTACTTTGAGTATATCAAACATTTAGGAAATGACTCAAACCCCCGTTACAACTTGAATTTTCACAAAGCAAGCGTGACAAAATAACCACTAGTCAGATGAAGAAATACTTATTGACACCCAAAGACCCCCTTCTTTCTCTCAGCTGGTTACTAATTCTTCCTTCCAAAATACAATTTCTGACTTTTAATACCAGAGATTAGTTGACCTGGTGTCTGAATATAAATGAAATCATACACTATTTAGCTTTTTTATTCAACATTATGTATGTGAGCTTCATTTATTTTTACTGGTGTATAGAATTTCATTACATGAATATGCCAAAATTAATTCATCCAATCTACTGTGGTTAGACACTAGGGTTGTGTCCAGTCTGGAGACTGTATAAATAACACTGCTATGAACAGTCTTGAACATGTTTTTTTTTGGTGTATATAAGCAAGTATTTCTGTTGGCAATTGAAATTGTGGGGTCATAGGGTGTGCCTATAGTGGGAATTAAAAGACGTGGAATTCATATACGTGGAACACAAATTCCCATTATAAAGAGAGATTTTAATCCATTTCTTTTAGTACATGATAGGGAAAGCAGTCAAATCCAATAAGCATACTGAAGATTTACATGACACAACTAGCAAACTTGATCATGATTTATCTATTTCTCCTTTTTGTTTTGCTAATTTTTGCTTTACACATTATGAAGCTATGCTATTAGCATACAAATTTAGAACTATGACTTTCTGATGGATTAATCTCTTAAATATAAAATGCCCCACTTTTTTTCTTGCTAAAGACCATCCTTGAGCAATTTTTTCAGCAAAGATCTGTGGATAATTATTCTCTGTTATTTGTACATCTAAACATGATTTTATTTTACCTTCATTCTTGAAGGAATTTAGAATCATAGCTCGGTAGTTATTTACCCTGATTACTTGGTTCATATTAATTCACATCTTCAGGTAACTATCGCTGCTCCTGGGCAGTCTATTGTCAATCTGAATTTACTCCTCTGTAGACAATTTATGAGTCTATTCTCTTAGGTTATGTTCCATATTCCCCCGCTATTTCTGTTGTTCTACAGTCTAATACGATGCATTCAAATATATATTTCTAAAAAATTATTTCTTTTCATACGTGACAAAACTTTTCACTGCATGGACTTAAAATTTGTCTCTTTTCAAACCATCTAGTAGATGTGTGATAGAGCTTCTCAAAGTATATCACATGTTCTTGAATTCTTTTTACTATTTTTCATCTTCTTATGAATCTGTGTTACATTTATGTGTTCAGATCTAGTGTGAAATACATTCATTCTACCATCAGCTATGTCTTTCTCAGGTTTATCTAACCCTCTTTTTAATATTTCACTAGGTATGTTTCCCATTTGCAAGGCTGTCAATTGCCTTTTTCCCAAATGTACCAATATATACTTGACAGTTTCCTTGAATCATTCTAAAGAAAACTTTCTTATCCTTTAGCAAATTAATGTTTTATGCTTAAACATACATAAACATGAATAAAATGTAACACAAATTTGAATAAAAATGATAAATTATCATTTACACACACTATGTTGATCAAAAAGTAGATTACCAATACCCTAGAAGTCTTTTTTTTTTTTTTTTTTTTTTTTGCGGTATGCAGTTCTTTCACTGCTGTGGCCTCTCCCGTTGCGGAGCACAGGCTCCAGACGCGCAGGCTCAGCGGCCACGGCTCACGGGCCCAGCCGCTCCGCGGCATGCGGGATCCTCCTGGACCGGTGCACGAACCCGTGTCCCCTGCATTGGCAGGAGGACTCTCAACCACTGCGCCACCAGAGAAACCCCCCTAGAAGTCTTTTTCTCATCCCTTCCCAGTTGGATTTTCCCCCTGTTGATTTAACACCTAATGTAAATTTCATTCTAATAAATTCTTGCTTTTCCTTTGTGGAATATATATATATATATATATATATATATATATATATATATATTCTATGTAATATACAATATCTTAATAATATACAATATCTTAAATAATATATTGTTATATTATATGGAATTATTAAACTTTATATGTTTTGTAATCTCTCATCCTTTGTGTCTAAATATATTTTCTTTGATATAAGAGGTTCAATCAACTTTTTTGTTTCATATTTACATGGCAAACGTTTTTTTCATATTTTGAATTCAAACCTTTTTATTTCTGCATATTCTGCATGTCGCCCCTAAATAACATAAAAGTGGATTTTGTTTTTAATCTACAATGAGAATTTCACCCTTAACTAGATAGTCGAGACCTTGCACATTTTTTGTGGTCACTCTTTTACCTGGATTTATATTGATTATTTCATATGTATTTTCTTTCTGTCCCATTTTTTCTTATTCTCATTTCTTTCTTGCCATCTTTTGGATTGATTGACATTTTTTTTTCTTCCTTTTTCTCCCTCCATTCTTCCCCTCTACTTGTTTGGAAATAGTATACTCTATGTATGGTATTTTAGTGGTTAGTGGAATTATTTGACCAGGTATGCAATTGTATACATGTATACAATTCTGGGTTGACAAGTATTATATTTTTCTGCATTTTCAGAAACTATTCTAGTCTTCAGTCTTTAATTATTGCTGTTAACAAGTCTATCAACTCTCTCCCAGTCATCCTTTTGTAGTCTCTTTTCCTCTGGCTGCTTTAAGATCTCTTTTTCACGGTGTTTAAAGGTTTCTAGGTGAGGATTCCCTTCCATTTTTCCTGCTTGGTGTTAATTGTACTTTTGGGGATCTAAAGACTGGTGTTTTTAAATAATTTTATGATGTTTTCAGCCTCTACCATTTTGACTGTTACCTCTTTCTTGTTCTCGTCATCATGTTCTTCAATAACCTTGATAAGAACAAGTTAAAACTTCTCATGTTATTCCTCTTAGTCTCATCTTCTCTTCCTAATTTTCATCTCTCTCTTTCTCTCTCTCTTTGTTCTCTGAGAGACAGTGTAGGTAATTTCTTTACCTCCATATTCCACTTTAATATTTCTCTCTTCAACTGTATGTAATATTTTCTTTTTATTATTTTTAATCGTGGTAAAAAATATATAACATAAAACTTACCATCTTAACCATTTTTAAGTGCACAGTTCACTAATGTTAAGTGCATTCACATTGTTGCACAACTACTCTGCAGAACTGTTTTCCTTGCAAAACTGAAACCTTATACACATTAAACAACTCCCCATTCCTCCCTCCCCCTATTCCTAGCAACAATCATTCTACTTTCTATCTCTATGAACTTGACAACTCTTAGTAACCCCTGTAAGTGGAATCATATAGTATTTGTCTTCTTGTGACTGTCTTCTTTCACTTAGTATAATGTCCTCCAGATTCAACCATATTGTATAATGTGTCAGAATTTCCTTCCTTTTTAAGGCTGAATAATATACCATTGTATGGACAGAACATGTTTTGTTTATCAATTCATTCATCAGTGGACTCTTGGGTTGCTTCCATGTTTTAGCTCTTGTGAATAATGCTGCTGTGAAAGTGATGTGCAATTTATTTCTTCTGTAATCTGTGTTTTCTGGAGGGAGCAGGTATCTACTCCATTTAAAAAAAAAATTTGAACTGTGACTTTTAAAAATTGAGGAATAAACAAGACCAAAAGACAACCCTCAGAATGGGAGAAAATATTTGCAAATGAAGCAACTGACAAAGGATTAATCTCCAAAATTTACAAGCAACTCATGCAGCTCAATAACAAAAACACAAACAACCCAATCCAAAAATGGGCAGAAGACCTAAATAGACATTTCTCCAAAGAAGATATACAGACTGCCAACAAACACATGAAAGAATGCTCAACATCATTAATCACTAGAGAAATGCAAATCAAAACTCCAATGAGATATCATCTCACAGGGGTCAGAATGACCATCATCAAAAAATCTAGAAACAATAAATGCTGGAGAGGGTGTGGAGAAAAGGGAACACTCTTGCACTGTTGGTCGGAATGTGAATTGGTACAGCCACTATGGAGAACAGTATGGAGGTTCCTTAAAAAACTAAAAATAGAACTACCATATGACCCAGCAATCCCACTACTGGACATATACCCTGAGAAAGCCATAATTCAAAGAGTCATGTACAAAAATGTTCATTGCAGTTCTATTTACAATAGCCATGAGATGGAAACAACCTAAGTGTCCATCATTGGATGAAAGGATAAAGAAGATGTGGCACATATATACAATGGAATATTACTCAGCCATAAAAAGGAACAAAATTGAGCTATTTGTAATGAGGTGGATGGACCTAGAGTCTGTCATACAGAGTGAAGTAAGTCAGAAAGAGAAAGACAAATATCGTATGCTAACACATATATAAGGAATTTAAGAAAAAAAAATGTCATGAAGAACCTAGAGGTAAGACAGGAATAAAGACACAGACCTACTAGAGAATGGACTTGAGGATATGGGGAGGGGGAAGGGTAAGCTGTGACAAAGCAAGAGAGTAGCATGGACATATATACACTACCAAACGTAAAATAGATAGCTAGTGGGAAGCAGCCGCATAGCACAGGGAGATCAGCTCCGTGCTTTGTGACCACCTGGAGGGGTGGGATAGGGAGGGTGGGAGGGAGGGAGATGCAAGAGGGAAGAGAGATGGGAACATATGTATATGTATAACTGATTCACTTTGTTATAAAGCAGAAACTAACACACCATTGTAAAGCAATTATACTCCAATAAAGATGTTAAAAAAAAAAAGATTGCTGTAGTGGTGCCATCTTAGCAATATTAAGTCCTCTGATCACATGAACATGGAATGTCTTTCCATTTATTTAATTTTCTTTAATTTCTTTCAACAATATTTTGTAGTTTTTGAGAGAAGTTTTTCATGTCTTTTGTTAATTTTTTCCTAAGTATTTTATCCTTTTGGATGTTACAATAAATGGATTTGTTTTAAAAAATAAAAAATAAAAAATTGAGGCATAATTGACATATAACGTTACATTAGTTTCAGATGTACAGTATGTTGTAATCTCTTCTTAATCTATACATTGAGCTTTCAATTTCAATTATTACATTTTCATTTATACATTTTATTTCACTCAATTTTAAAACTTCTTTATTATAATAACAATAAACCTGCCTTGTCTATGTTGTCAAGCTTCTCTTTTATTTCTTTAAACATATTAAGCAAGGTTAATTTATATGTTGTTTTAATAATTGAAGTATCTGAAGTATTTGTAAGTGAAATTCTGTTTTCTGAGACCCCTCCCCTGACCCCTGGCTGCCATTTAGCTTGGCTCACTTATTTGCATGTTTTGTGATTTTTAAAAATTTTTTTGGAAGTTGCCAATTTTACTTTGATCTTTACCTGGGGTACAATTTGAGCCTGGAATTGAAATCATATGTCTCTAGAGATAATTTTTTTTTGCTCCTCCCAGAAACTTCTGAACATGATCATGTCATTACACTTTAAATTCTCCATTTGAAGTTTAGATATGTAGATAGCATGAATACTCGCCCTTAACCCAAGAGTTATCTATCTTGTAGTCATTAATTTACAGGGTATTAAATAAGGCAAATTTCTCATTCAAACTTCCCATGTGTGGTGATGAATGTGCTCATATACTTTTTGATTTAGGCTGAGAGCTCAGCCTCTGTGGAATTTTTTCTCTACTCATGCCTCTCTCTTTCAGCAATTGTCTCAACCTTGTTTTCTTGTGTTCAGTCTGTATCAAGCTATCTGTAAGGAGTTCAGGGCTCTTGCAGGCTCTGTACAGGTGTGGTTTTTAGCTCTTACACACCACTATGGATTTTCTCTTAGTCCACAAGGATTTTGCTCTCATTTGTACAAATGGCGATGTATATCTTTAATATAGTAATAAAACATTAGTAAGCGCTTTTGAAAAGTAAGTCATTCATATGCTTATGCTGTCATTGTTAACTGGAAGGCAATATTCTTTCTTTACCCTCAAACACTGTTGATCTCTTCCTGTCTATCTGACTTTAAAGTCTGTGCTTACTCACTCTTACCACACAAAGGTATGAATATTATTGTTCCACATCTTTTACTGACAAAATTGTTTTAAAATTTAATATTTCATGATTTGGTATAGGTCATTAAGCCCATAGCACTGATCACCTCTTGTATCTTGAAATTATTTTTCAAGAATAAAATTCTTTCTAGCAAAGCTCTCTATTTTCTTTCTATAAATGTCTTCAAGGCATATTTCAATTGCATTACATAGGATCACAAATTTTTAATGCTCCTTTATAATTTATCAGAAAAATTAGTAAATAATGTTCACACTTAATTATCTTACATTTGAGCTATGTAAATTTTAAATGGTATCCTTAAATTTACCTTGGAATAAACTTTCTCAAAGGTAGTCTGGAAATGTACATTAAGATCTCTTAAAAAGTTTATACTATACAACCCTATGAATTTGCTTATATTATTTTATCCCAGAGAACTATCGTGCATTGAATTTTTGTTTACAAAGATATGAAGACTATTCATTATAACATTTTATATATATGAAAAAAATAAGACAACATTACTGGCTGAAGTACAGAATTAATTGTGTAATTATTATTAAAAATAAATTATGGTATATCTGTATGATAAAATATTCAGGCATTAAAGATGATGTCCAAGAATATTTAACTTTGAAAAAATGCTTATGATATGTAAAGTGATAAACACAGAAAACAAAAAAATATATAGACTTGTAGACTACTATACCAGTTCATTCTCTGTATCTGTCTATCTATCTATCTATCTATTCATCTAATCTATTGATTTATCTATATATCTGAGACAAAACCGGGAAGAAAAAGAGATAAACCAAAAAGTTAATTCTAATTGTTCTACATGGTATAATTCCGGTATTTTTCTTTGTATTCCCTTTATTTTTCGTATTTTCTATAATGAATATAACACTGAATTATGGAGAAAGGTAAATGTCTATTATCATCAGATAGCTATGTTCAAAACTGAGAAATGATAGAGTTAGGAGAGGGAGAATGAAAGGGAAGGAGAAAAAGGAGAAAGAAGGAAGGGAAGGAGGAAGGAACATGAAAGGCTCTCTATCTTGGAATTTTTCATTTCATTTTTCGATATATAAAGTAAATGCAAAACTGAAAGTCACTGATCAAGAAGGATCTGGTGTTGATCACTGCAGGCACTTAAAACTCATCAGCTCAGAGTCTGCTAACATTTAGGAAAGCAAACAGCCAACCAGGGGTTCCAAATAAAAGCACAGGGCAGAAGTCAGCAAAGATCATTATAGCAATCTTCAAAGGCCAGCTCAGACCACACATTTGGGTTGCAGCTCACATGGTCACCATTCAAGAATTCAGAGGAGGAAAACGAAGGGGCCGGAATTGGGGTGGGGGAGGGGTGGAAGAGCTGTTTCCTGTGCCAAAACCCTGTAAGCACATAAAGAAGTTACGTGATGTCACATTTGAAAGAGACTGAAGTAAACATTCCTGAGTTACAGTGAGCAGTGCCAATATATTTCTGGTATTTGGAATGAGTGATTTATTTTCTCCTTTGCCATTGACAAGTTATGTGTACCACTAATACACAGTTCTTGGCATAAAATTTTGATCACCAGAAAGAGAATCTGCTCAGGCTGCATAAGTGAAGCATGCTTTATTGTAAGGGTGCTACTGATGCATCTCACAAGTCAAAGCCAACCTCAGTTTTCCAAGGGCTAAGTTGTTACTTGTGTCTCTCCTTCTAGTCCTCTATTTTCCTGCCTTGGTCTGCAACTGGCTTTCTCTGTTTCACTCACAGTTTTTCTCCCAAAGTCCTCTCTGAGCCTTCAACTTGCCATATCACTGGCACTTGACCCAACTCTATATGACTTCTTAGTTCGAGTCCACAATTCTCATTAACTTGCTCTCTTTGTGTCATCATTCTTAATTCTTTGGAGAAAATTGAATTGGCCAGGTTGAGCCAATGAAACCCATGGTACAGTTAACAGCAATATAAGCTGTATGTGTATTTAGGGTGATCCCTCCTGAGAGATGTGGGTGAAGTTGTCTCAGTACTAGAATTAGCAATTTACATGACTGCTGCATGCACTTCTTAGGGAAAAAAAAGCCATGATTGCTTTACTAAACACTGGTGTTTGACCATAAGGTATCAAACACTAAGAAAGGATTAGAAAGGGAAATATTTATTAAGCATCAGAACATATACATATGGCAGCCCACTTAATTACGTGAGATATTCTTCTTCTAACAGCAGTTAGTAATTATTGAGCACTTACTACTGAGAACCAGATGCTTTCCTATATGTTGTGTCTTTTCATCCCCATACAAATGTTGCAGAGTTAGCATTATCGACATGTTACAAATGAGGAAAGTTAACAAGGATTCTGTTCACCAATTCTGATTGGAGGGTGGTGTTGAGGGTGTTTCCCACACCACTGGGCAATTCTCTGACACCAGCTGGGTGCCTTACAATCCAACTCAATTCTAACACTATATACCTGGAAAGGGAGGGTCAGATCACACAGATTAAGGGCTAAATCCCACAAGACTGTTTCTTACACATACTTCAGATGCATTTGCAAGAGCAGGTTGTCACCTCTGCTTCTGGCAGACATGCAATAGATTAGAGGTTCCAATGACCCCCCTCCTTGGGTTCAATTAATTTTCTAGAGTGGCTCACAGAACTCAAAGAAACATTTTACTTACTAGATCACTGGTTTATTATGAAAGATAAAACTCAGGAACAGTCAGATGGAAGAGATACATAGGGCAGTGTATGGAAAAAGGGCACAGCTCTCTTCAAGCTGGCCAATCTCCCCAAATCTTCATGCATTGGCCAACCCAGAGACTCTCTGAACACTGCCTTTTGGGTTTTTTATGGAAGTATCATTACATAGGCAGGATTGATTAAGTCATTGGCCATTGGCCATCAATTCAACCTTCATCTCCTCACATCTCCCTAGAGGTCAGGGGTGTGGGACTGAAAGTTCTGATCTTCTGATATGGTTGTTTCCCCTGGCAACCAGCTCCCAACTTCAGTTGCTTTCCAAAAAGTCATTTCATTAACATAACAAAAGACACCTTTATTGCTCTCATGACTTAAATTTCAAGGGTTTTAGGAGCTCTGAACCAGAAAGGAGAACAAAAGACCAAACATATATTTCTTACTATAAACCACACTACCACAGTTAATCTTTGGAATTTTGAGTAATTTGCCCAAGGATACACAATTGGAATGAAGTTTCAAGAAAACCCACACCTGTCTGACTGCATTAGGTAATGCTTCTCTTAAAACCTCAGTTTAGCCTAGAGTCGACCAGTGATTCACTGTAGGATCTGGCATAAGTCACACTCGTCAGGCCTCATATTTCTTATGTATGAAGTAAGAATATTCTTCATGATATCTCTAGGATCTCTCTCAGTTTTGACTTTTATTAAGTTTTGATAATATTTTACTTATTATTTGGTTTTATTCTATTTATAATCTTTGTTGACATCCTTTGATTTTAGTAGTAATTCTGAGTATAAGCATAACAAATAAATATTGATAATAAAAGGAAAGGTGATCTTAATTAAAATGATTAAAAGGCAGTTCTGAATTCAACATTAATCTCTCAAGGTTTTTAGATATATGACATCATAGCTAGAACATATCACAGATTACTTCAATAAAATTTAGCAAACATAAAGAGTGCCTCCGTTTTTCATGGTCAGCAACTGAAAGGGACACTAAGAAGAATTAGGTGTAAAATGCTTTATTGAGCAAGTGTTTCATGGACTTCTAGGTAAAAAAACATTTGAAAAGATGCGACTCTAGAAAGTTGAAACAATGAGATCACTAAAGAGTTAGAGGATTTGGGAAATCTTCCTGAAAAAAAAAGAGCATTTGAGATATGTACTGAGCACAATAACCAAGAATAATTATTAATCTGAATCAAAAGTATTCACTCTAATCTTTAAACAAGACTAGCTGAACCTTTTAACTTGATTTGAAATAATTTGGTTTTCCCTTTACATTTTTTCTATTAGCCCAATTTCCACAAGACAGCAGAGTACTTATAAACATCAGCACCGAGAGACAAAATGTATAGAATTCTGACTCCAGAAGCCAAACCAAGCTAGCTCCTTGGGGGAGAGCACATTCAGAACCTGAGTGCAGCTGTAAGGTTTTTTCCCTTGACTTGTGTGGCATGGAGCTGAGTGTAAAGGATGGGAAGTGATGTGGAACCAGAATTCAGAATGATCCAGGTCCCACTGCAATAAAAGTCTGCCTGAGAAGCAGCTGAGTACATAAAAGCTCATAAAGAAAACCAAAACAATGATATTCCCCATTGTGACTGTTTAGTCTTTCTGTAGAGACTCATGGGGTCCTGGCTATTATCTATTTTTAATATCACTTGACCTGAAAATTTATGCTACCATCTGGAAAAAGAGAGAAGTTTTTCCTTAATGTGAATATGGGTGAAGAAAAAAAGATGAGGGAAGAGTTACAAAATGTTGTCTTTTAAATCAACAGACGTCACTCATTTCTTGACATTTTACAGATAACTGAACACATTAGACATTCCAACAAATTGATCAATCATTCTGTGTATATCCACTATACTCCTTACCTGGTGCCACTAAATTCTCAAATGTGAAAGTGTGAAATCTAAGATTTCATTTCATATAAATGATTTTTTTTCCTTTAAAGGAGAAATGTGGCTGCTCTTTGAAGAGGTGTTGCTAATTGTTTCATTCATTTGCTTATAATTTATCACTATTCTCTCCCTTTAGTTTGAAAGAATTGGATAATTGTGTGTTTCCTCAGAGACTTGAACTTGAGGTAATCTTCATAATTCAATCATTTGATCAAGAGTCCCAGTGTAGGAGCCTACTATATGCTGGGAACTCTGCTAGGTGCCTGGCATATGGACACAAATAGGCTCTTATCTCTTATCAATATCATCAGGGATCTCAGAGCCAGAAAGTCAAATAAATAATTTAGAATGCAGAGTTGTGTGTGCACATGCAGGGTGCAGAGCATACATTTGGTTCAGAGGTAATACAGAGCAGTGAGAGATGAAGTGTAATGGGTCCAGGGAAAGATGGAGGACAGATCATAGACAGCGCACAGTGATCAGAGTTCTCTTGTAGTAAATGCAGGAATAGTGCAGAAGTTGTAAGTATGAACAGTAATTTGCCAAGTGAACAAGGGAGAAAGGTCATGACAACTCTAATTACCAAAACCGGAAGTTCCTTCTTATGTTTCAATTAAGTAGACCATTTAAACTCCACAGAAGTCACAATGTAATGTAGAAGTCTCAGTTAGCCATTGAAGCTGGCTTTCACTGAAAACGGCTATGCCCTGTTGTTTCCCTGTGTCAAGTCGGGCAGAGTCTACCCCTCTTCTGATGTTCCCTTCATGTGGAAGGAGCTACCTTAATACAACCCTCCTCTCTTCTCTAAACCTCTAAGAAGAAGTGACTACCTAATTGGTGATTTCAGAATGAGAAACTAGGTATGTGTGGCCCATCCCTTTCAACCAAGAGGACTTTTTGTTTTGTTTGTTTTGTTTTTGAAGATTTTATTGAAGTATTGCAAAAAGAAAACTGAATTACTCATAAACTCAATACTCAATAAACTCAATACTCAATTACTCATAAACTCAATTAATTTTCAACAACTGAACACACGCATGTAAAACAAGCTCCCTGCCTTCTCTTTCAGTCACTGCAGACCCCAGAGTACCCATTAACCTGACTTCTAATACTGTAGATTAGTTTGGTCTGGTTTTCAATAAGGGCTTGAAAGAGCATGGACTCATATAGTATATACTCTTTTGGGTCTGGCTTCTTTCATCATGTTTGTGAGATTCAATCATATTGTCCAGTGTAATTTTTATGTTCATTTTCATCACTGTATAGTATTCCATTGTGTGACTATTCTCCAGTTTACTTTTCCTGTGCATTTTACTCTTGATGGCATTTGAACTTTTAACAAAATTTTTAAAAGTTTTTTAACATTCATTCATTTCTTTGTTCTTTCTCTTACGCTAGCATAGGATGCTGTTTAAGAGCATGAATTTCAGAGCCAGAGAGAGTGGGTCTGAATTCTGCCTCTGCCATTTACTTAAAGCTATGATTTTGATAACTTTAAAAACTTCTATGTATTTTGTTACTTCACAGGTAACTTTGAGATAATAATATCTATATCTGACAATTGTTGTAAGAATTAAATAAGCTAATAGTTTAATGTACTTAGGACTGTGCTTAATATATTGTAAATACTACATGCATTTTGATTTGATAAGCTGTTTATTAAGCATCAAAAGGAGACTAACATTGGGCTAAGTGCTGCCAAAGACACACAAAAGAACATGGTAGAAACTCTGCACTTAAAGGAATTTATTATATTTAAAAATTACAAAACTTTTCAGTAGTAGACAAATGCTCATACTCTTAGCTACCCAAAGAAAGTGATTTCTTTCAAACACATTTGCTCCACTCTTGGCCACTGCATGTGTTCAGGGGCTACTGGAAAGGACAGATTGTGGAGCTCCCTACTATGCAGTTAGAACTGGTTACCCAACTTCCTCAATGTAGAACTAACACCCACGGCTCACATTCCAGTAATAGCAGACATCTACTCCTCCTAGGTTTTCCAGCATCTGACCTCATCCACATGATGCCTGTAGAACCCTCAGCCTGGTCAAAGTCCTTGGTGCTCCTTTGAACTCACGACCAATGACCAGCAAACTCTCCTATATCTTCAATCATCTCTCAAACATTCACTGAACTTGAGTGCCCCCTGACATCACCACTATGGTCATAACAAGTTCCCTTATTCCAGCTGCCCCAAGAAGAAGTTCCCTAAGGAAAATGGAATATCTCTAACCACCAGGATGAAGTCCTCTCCCTTCAGTAAAATCTACTTATTCTCTAACACCCCAGGAAACACTTCAAGAAACACAGGTGATCTCCTTGCTCTCCCTTTTCCTTTCAAATTATATCTCCTCCATGTTCCTTTAAAAAAACCCAAGACATTTGGATGCTTGTGACACCAGATTTTTTTTTAATTTTTATTTTATATTTGAGTATAGTAGATTAACAATGTTGTATTAGTTTCAGGTGTACAGCAAAGTGATTCAGTTATACGTATACATGTATCTATTCTTTTTCGAATTGTTTTCCCATTTAGATTATTACAGAATATTGAGCAGCATTCCCTGTGCTATATACTAGGCTCTTGTTGGTTATCTATTTTAAATATAGCAGTGTGTATATGTCAATCCAAACTCCAATGAAATTTTTAAAAGATAACATTTACATGGTTTTGTTTTTTGTATGTAGAGATACAATTGACTTTTTTTTTACATCTTTATTGGAATATAATTGCTTTACATTATTCTTTTAGTTTCTACTGTACAACAAAGTAAATTAGTTGTATGTATGCATATATCCCCATATCCCTTCCCTCTTTCTTCTCCCTCCCACCCACCCTATCCCACCTCTCTAGGTGGTCACAAAGCACCGAGCTGATCTCCCTATGCTATGCAGCTGCTTACCACTAACTATCTATTTTACATTTGGTAGTGTATATATGTCAGTGCTACTCTCTCACTTCCTCCCAGCTTCCCATTTCCCCTCACCATGTCCTCAAGTCCATTCTCTATGTCTGTGTCTGCATCTTTATTCCTGTCCTGCCTCTAGGTTCATCAGAACCATTTTTTTTTAATTCCATATATATGTGTTAGCATACAGTATTTGTTTTTCTCTTTCTGACTTACTTCACTCTGTATGACAGACTCTAGGTCCATCCACCTCACCATAAATAACTCAATTTCATTTCCTTTTATGGCTGAATAATATTCCACTGTATATATGTGCCACATCTTCTTTACCCATTCAATTCATCTGTCAGTGGACACTTAGGTTGCTTCCATGTCCTGGCAATTGTAAATAGTGCTGCAATGAACATTGTGATATATGACTCTTTTTGAATAATGGTTTTCTCAAGTTATATGCCCAGTAGTGAAATTGCTGGGTCATATGGTAGTTCTATTTTTAGTTTTTTAAAGAAGGAACATCCATACTGTTCTCCATAGTGGCTGTATCAATTTACATTCCCACCAGCAATGCAAGATGGTTCCCTTTTCTCCACATCCTCTCTAGCACTTATTGTTTGTAGATTTTTTGATGATGGCCATTCTGACCAGTGTGAGGTGATAACTCACTGTGGTTTTGATTTGCATTTCTCTAATGATTAGTGATGTTGAGCATCCTTTCATGTGTTTGTTGGCAATCTGTATATATTCTTTAGAGAAATGTCTATTTAGGTCTTCCACCCATTTTTTTCCTTTTTAACAATATTTTATTTTATTTTATTTATTTATTTTTGGCTGTGTCAGATCTTAGTTGCGACATGAGGGATTGTTGTTGCGGGATCTTTCACTGCAGCGCACGGGCTCAGTAGTTCTGGCTCACGGGCTTATTTGCCATGTGGCATGAGGGATCTTAGTTTCCCAACCAGAGATCAAACCCATGTCCCCTGCATTGGAAGTCAGATACTTTACCACTGGACAACCAGGAAGGTCCCTTCTGCCCATTTTTGGATTGGGTTGTTTGTTTTTTTGATATTGAGCTGCATGAGCTGCTTGTATATTTTGGAGATTAATCTTTGTCAGTTGATTATTTTGCAAATATTGTCTCCCATTCTGAGGGTTGTCTTTTATTATTGTTTATGGTATCCTTTGCTGTGCAAAAGCATTAGGTTCCATTTGTTTATTGTTGTTTTTATTCCCATTTCTCTAGGAGGTGGGTCATAAAGGATCTTGCTGTGATTTATGCCATAGAGTGTTCTGCCTATGTTTTCCTCTAGGAGTTTAATAGTGTCTGGCCTTACATGTGGTCTTTAATCCAATTTGAGTTTATTTTTGTGTATGGTGTTAGGGAGTGTTCTAATTTCATTCTTTTACATGCAACTGTCTAGTTTTCCCAGCACCACTTGTTGAAGAGGCTGTCTTTTCTCCAATGTATATTCTTGCCTCCTTTATCAAAGATACGATAACCATACGTGTGTGGGTTTATCTCTGGACTTTCTAACCTATTCCATTGATCTATATTTCTGTTTTTGTGCCAGTACCATACTGTCTTGATTACTGTAGCTTTATAGTATAGTCTGAAGTCAGGGAACCTTATTCCTCCAGCTCCATTTTTCTTTCTCAAGATTGCTTTGGCTATTCGGGGTCTTTTGTGTTTCCATACATATTGTGCAAATTTTGTTCTAGTTCTGTGAAAAATACCATGGGTAGTTTGACAGGGATTGCACTGAATCTGTAGATTGCTTTGGGTAGTATAGTCATTTTCACAATGTTGATTCTTCCAATCCAAGAACACGGTATATCTCTCCATCTGTTTGTATTATCTTTAATTTCTTTAATCAGTGTCTTATAGTTTTCTGCATACAGGTCTTTTGTCTCCTGAAGAAGGTTTATTCCTAGGTATTTTATTCTTTATGTTGCAAAGGTAAATGGGAGTGTTTCCTTAATTTATCTTTCTGATTTTTCATCATTAGTGTATAGGAATGCAAGAGATTTCTGTGCATTAATTTTGTATCCTGCTACTTTACCAAATTCATTGATTAGCTCTGGTAGTTTTCTAGTAGCATCTTTAGGATTCTCTACGTATAGTATCATGTCATCTGCAAACAGTGACAGTTTTACTTCTTTTCCGGTTTGGAGTCCTTTTATTTTATTTTTTTTCTTCTCTGATTGCCATGGCTAGGAATTCCAAAAGTACGTTGAATAATAGTGGTGAGAGTGGGCAACCTTGTCTTGTTCCTGATCATAGTGGAAATAGTTTCAATTTTTCACCATTGAGAATGATGTTGGCTGTGGGTTTGTCATATATGGGCTTTATTATGTTGAGGTAGCTTCCTTCTATGCCCACTTTCTGGATACTTTTTATCATTAGTGGTGTTGAATTTTGTCAAAAGCTTTTCCTGCATCTATTGAGATGATCATATAGTTTTTATCTTTCAGTACATTAATATGGTGTATCACATTGATTGATTTGCATATATTGAGGAATCTTTGTATTCTTAGGATAAACGCCACTTGATCATGGTGTATGATTCTTTTAATGTGCTGTTGGATTCTGTTTGCTAGTGTTTTGTGGAGAATTTTTGCATCTGTGTTCTTCAGTTATACTGGCCTGTAGTTTTCTTTTTATGTGACATCTTTGTCTAGTTTTGCTATCAAGGTGATGGTGGCCTCATAGAAGGAGATTGGGAGTGTTCCTCCTTCTGTTATATTTTCAAAGAGTTTGAGAAGGATAGGTGTTAGATCTTCTCTAAATGTTTGATAGAATTCACCTGTGAAGCCATCTGGTCCTGGGCCTTTGGAAGATTTTTAATCAGAGTTTCAATTTCAGTGCTTGAGATCAGTATGTTCATATTTTCTATTTTTTCCTGGTTCAGTCTCAGAAGGTTGTTCTTTTCTAAGAATTTTTCCATTTCTTTCAGGTTTTCCATTTTATTGGCATATAGTTGCTTGTAGTAATCCCTTATGATCCTTTGTATTTCTGCAGTGTCAGTTGTTACTTCTTTTTCATTTCTAATTCTGTTGATTTGAGCCTTCTCCCTTTCTTTTCTTAATGTGTGTGGCTACTGGTTTATCAGTTTTGTTTATCTTCTCAAAGAATCAGCTTTAGTTTTATTGATCTTTGCTATTGTTTCCTTCCCTTCTTTTTCTTTTATTTCTTATCTAATATTTATGATTTCTTTCCTTCTGCTAACTTTGGGGTTTTTTTTGTTCTTCTTTCTCTAATTGCTTTATGTGTAAGTTTAAGTTGTTTACTTGAGATATTTCTTGTTTCTTGAGGTAGGATTGTATTGCTATAAACTTCTCTCTTAGAGCTGCTTTTCCTGTATCTCATAGGTTTTGGGTAATCATGTTTTCATTGTCATTTTTTTCTAGGTATTTTTTTTTAACATCTTTATCGGAGTATAATTGCTTTACAATGGTGTGCTATTTTCTGCTTTATAACAAAGTGAATCAGTTATACATATATATATATATATATGTACCCATATTTCTTCCCTCTTGCATATCCTTCCCTCCCACCCTCTCTATTCCATCCCTCTAGGTGGTCACAAACCACCTAGCTTATCTCCCTGTGTTATGCGGCTGCTTCCCACTAGCTATCTATTTTACGTTTGGTAGTGTATATATGTCCATGCCACTCTCTCACTTTGTCACATCTTACCCTTCCCCCTCCCCATATCCTCAAGTCCATTCTCTAGTAGGTCAGTGTCTTTATTCCCGTCTTACTAGGTACATCATGACTTTTTTTAAATTTTTCTTTTCTTAGATTCCATATATATGTGCTAGCATATGGTATTTGTTTTTCTCTTTCTGACTTACTTCACTCTGTATGACAGACTCTAGGTCCATCCACCTCACTACAAATAACTCAATTTTGTTTCTTTTTATGGCTGAGTAATATTCCATTGTATATATGTGCCACATCTTCTTTATCCATTCATCTGTTGATGGACACTTAAGTTGCTTCCATATCCTGGCTATTGTAAACAGAGCTGCAATTAACATTTTGGTACATGACTCTTTTTGGATTATGGTTTTCTCAGGGTATATGCCCAGTAGTGGGACTGCTGGGTCATATGGTAGTTCTATTTGTAGATTTTAAAGGAACCTCCATACTGTTCTCCATAGTGGCTGTATCAATTTACATTCCCACCAACAGTGCCAGAGGGTTCCCTTTTCTCCACACCCTCTCGAGCATTTATTGTTTGTAGATTTTTTGAGGATGGCCATTCTGACCGGTGTGAGGTGATATCTCATTGTAGTTTTGATTTCCATTTCTCTAATGATTAATGATGTTGAGCATTCTTTCATGTGTTTGTTAGCAATCTGTATATCTTCTTTGGAGAAATGTCTATTTGTTTCTAGGTACTTTTTGATTTCCTCTTTGATTTCTTCAGTGATCTCTTGGTTATTTTGTAGCATATTGTTTAGTCTCCATGTGTTTGTACTTTTTACACTTTTTTTTTTCCTGTAATTTATATCTAATCTCATAGGGCTGTGGTCAGAAATGATACTTGCTGCTATTTCAAATTTCTTAAATTTACCGAGGCTTGATTTGTTACCCAGGATATGATCTATCCTGGACAATGTTCCATGTGCACTTGAGAAGAAAGTGTATTTTTTTGTTTTTGGATGGAATGTCCTATAGATATCAATTAAGTCCATCTGGTATAATGTGTCAATTAAAGCTTGTGTTTCCTTATTTATTTTCAGTTTGGATGACCTGCCCTTTGATGAAAGTGGAGTCCCTTTAGCACTTTAGTGACTTTATCCCCTAGTATTACTCTGTAACTGTCTATTTCCCTTTTCATGACTGTTAGCATTTGCCTTCTGTATTGAGGTGCTCCTATGTTGCATGCATAAATATATACAATTATTATATCTTCTTCATGGATTGATCCCTGATCATTATGTAGTATCCTTCTTTGTCTCTTGTAATAGTTTTTATTTTAAAGTCATTTTGTTGGATATGAGAATTGCTACTACAGCTTTTTAAAAAAATTTCCATTTACATAGAATATCTTTTTCTGTCCCCTCACTTTCAGTCTGTATGTGTCCCTAGGTCAGAAGTGGGTCTCTTGTAGACAGCATATATACGGGTCTTCTTTTTGTAACCATTCAGCCAGTCTGTGTCTTTTGGTTGGGGTATTTAATTCATTTACGTTTAAGGTAATTATCGATATGTATGTTCCTATTACCATTTTCTTAATTGGTTTGGGTGTTTTTGTAGGTCTTTTCCTTCTCTTTTGTTTCCTGCCTAGAGAAGTTCCTTTAGCATTTGTTGTAAAGCTTGTTTGGTGTTGCTGAATTCACTTCGCTCTTGCTAGTCTGTAAAAGTTTTAATTTCTCCATCAAATCTGAATGAGATCCTTGCTGGGTAGAGTAATCTTGGTTGCAGTTTTTTTTTCCCTTTCATCACTTTAAATATTTCCTGCCACTCCCTTCTGGCTTGTAGAGTTTCTGGTGAAAGATCAGCTGTTAACCTTATGGGGATCCCCTTATATGTTATTTGTTGCTTTTCTCTTGCTGCTTTTAATATTGTTTCTTTATATTTAATTATTGTTTGTTTGAGTAGTATGTGACTTGGCATGTTTCTCCTTAGATTTATCCTGTATGGGACTCTCTGTGCTTCCTGGACTTGTTTGACTATTTCCTTTCCCATATTAGAGAAGTTTTCAACTATAATATCTATAAATATTTTCTCAGTCCTTTTTTTTTTTTCTGTTCTTCTTCTGGGACTCCTATAATTCGAATGTTCATGCATTTAGTGTTGTTCCAGAGGTCACTGAGATTGTCCTCATTTCTTTTCATTCTTTTTTCTTTATTCTGCTCAGTGGCAGTTATTTCCAGTATTCTATCTTCCAGGTCACTTATCTGTTCTTGTGCCTCAGTTATTCTGCCTTTGATTCCTTCTGGAGTACTTTTAACTTCATTTGTTGTGTTCTGTTTAATTCTTCTAGGTCCTCATTAAACGTTTCTTGTATTTTCTTCCTTTTATTTCCAAGATTTTTGTTCATCTTTAGTATGATTACTCTGAACTGTTTTTCAGGTAGACTACCTATTTCCTCTCCATTTGTTCGGTGTGGTGTGTTTTTATCTTGCTCCTTCATCTGCTGAATATTTTCCTGTCTTCTCATTTTGTTTAACTTACTGTGTTCAGGGTCTCCTTTTCATAGGCTGCAGGTTCATAGCTCCCGTTTGTTTTAGTGTCTGTCCCCAGTGGGTGATGGTTCAGTGTCTTGTGTAGGCTTCCTGCTGGAGGAGACTGGTGCCTGTGTTGTGATGGTGGGGCTGGATCTTGTCCTTCTGGTGGGCAGGGCTGCATCTGGTGATGTTTCTTTCAGGTGTCTGTGAGCTCAGTATGACTTTAGGCTCATGTCTGCTAATCAGTGGGGTTGTGTTCCTGTCTTGCTAGTTGTTTGACATGGAGCATCCAGCACTGGATCTTGGTGGACATTGGGTGGACCTGGGTTTTAGTGTTGAGACAGAGATCTCTGGGAGAGCTCTTGCCAATTGATATTACATGGGCCTGGGAGGTCTCTGGTGGTCCAATGTCCTGGACTTTGCTCTCCCACGTTGGAGGTTCAGGTCCGAAATATAGCTGGAGCACCAAGACCCTTTTACCAAATGGTAAAAGCAAAACTAAACAGACAAAATCACACAAAAAAACATGCACACACACACTCATAAAAAGAAAACAAACATGCAAAAACCAAAACAACAACAACAAAATCTAAAAAAGAGAAAAAAAAAGGAACAGACAGAACTGTAGGACAAATGGTAAAAGCAAACCTAAACAGACAAAATCACACAAAGCAATATACATACACACACTCACAAAAAGAGAAGAATAGAAATAAAATTTTAAAATTTAAAAAATAATAAATTAAAAAAGGGAAGAGAGCAACCAAACCAATAAACAAATCCACCAACAATAACAAGCACTGAATAATAAACTAATATAAACATAAAATCAAAAACAAATCAGATGCAGAAAGCAAACCCCAGATCTACAGTTGCTCCCAAAGTCCACCACCTCAATTTTGGGAACTTTCATTGTCTATTCAGGTATTCCACAGATGTAGTGTTTATGAAGTTGATGTGGGGATTTAATCTGCTGCTCCTGAGGCTGCAAGGAGAAATTTCCCCTTCTTTTCTTTGTTTTCACAGCCACTGGGCTTCAGCTTTGATTTTGGCCCCAACTCTGCCTGGAGGCTGCCCTCAGGCATCTGTTCCCTGCCCATACAAGAGAGGGTTAAAGCAGCAGCTTATTAGGTCTTCCTTGCTCACTCAGGCTTGGGAGAGGGAAGGGTACAGTAGTCATAATTGGAATGCAGGGCAAGCCTGGGGCAGCAGAGGCTGACATGACATTGCAGCAGCCTGAGACTTACCATGTATTCTCCTGGGAAAGTTGGCCCTGGATGATGGGACCCTGGCAGTGGCATGCTGCACAGGCTGCCACAGGTGCGTCAGTAGCAGACAAGCATCTAAGGCTGGTGAGTGATGGTCAGCACCAATCCTCTGTGCAGGAATCTCTCCACTTTACCTTCTGCACCCCTGTTGCTGTGCTCCCCTCTGTGGCTCTGAAGTTTCCCCCCTTCCCACATACATCCCCACCAGTGAAGGGGCTTCTTAGTGTGTGGAAACTTCCTCCTTCACAGCTCCCTCCCAGAAGTGCAGGTCCCATCCCTATTCTTTTGTCTCTGATTTTTTTTCTTTTTTTCTTTGGCCCTATCCAGGTATGTGGGGATTTTTTTGTTTTTTTTCCTTTGGGGAAGTCTGAGGTCTTCTGCCAGCATTCAGTAGGTGTTCTGTGGGAGCTGTTCCACATGTACATGTATTTTTGATGTATTTATGGGGAGGAAGGTGATGTCCACATCTTACTCCTCCACTGTCTTAAAGGTTGGAGTAGATTTCTTGTATTGATTAATGTAATAAGTTGATACAGGGGGCTGATTTTGATTATCTTGAATTTGTGTTTTAAAGAAACTTAAGGCAAAATTGGAGACATTCTAGAAAGCAGTGTTAGGACCTCCAGCCTATATGCTGACCCAATGTATGTATTATCAACTTGCTGTCAGAAATTAAGGAGACCACTTCCAGCTTCTGTACAAAGATAAAAGAATTAACAAGGTCACAGAAATATTTACACTCTGACTATAGAGAAGAAAATTAAATATCAACACAAAGATTTCCATGCTGCACAAATTCCTTCTCCACCTAAAACCACTTTTAACGCAAAACATTAGAAGACACACACACACACACACACACACACACACACACACACACACACAAGATGATAGCACTAAATGAAAATTCATGTTATTTTGGTAAAAATATTATTATTTAATTATTTTTTCTGTTTTCTCCATATTTTGCTTGCTCTAAAAGAAAAATAGTACTTTTAATTTAAATGATTCTATCTCTAGTAAGCCACTTAGCTTCTCTAAGTATTAGACAATCATTTTAAAAGAAGGGAAAATTATACTTGCTTTATCAGTCAGAAAAGTCTGGTTGTGTTATGGCAACAAATGACTCCAATGTCTTAGTGACTTGTAATGATAAATATGTATTTCTTGCTCACTTTGCATTTTGATCCCAGGACATGTAGTGATGGAGCTGATCATTGCAGTTTCTCAGAGCTCTACACTGATGAAAGAGCAACTGTCCTGAACATTAGTAGTCACTTGCCATAAGAAAAGAAGACTACAGAGAAGCATGACATGGCACCAAAATGGCATATGTTACTTCTCTCCTTGGTTTATTGACCAAAAATTAATCCAAGGTCCTCACCAAATCTCAAGTAGGCAAGGTAATGCAATACTATCACATGTCCAGAAGGAAAGAGAGAGAATTATTTATGAGGAACCCTCTTAACTGTCACCCCTGCTCTATCATCTTCACTGGACATTGTGAGGATCAGAGGAGATAACTATATGAAAAGATTTTGCAAATTATAAACTATTATATAAACATAAGCTATAGTAATGATATAATAAATATAATTACTAAAAATTAGAAAAATGTGGGACTCTGGATTAGATTTCATTTACTGAAAAGTTGGAATACCTTGTGGGCTGAAAAAAATGTTAAGAACAACATACCTTATATACTTGTGGTCTTATATTTTTATTGTGATATGTATAAACTTTCTTTCCCACTTTGTGCACTTAATAGTAACTCATGTTCATATTCCCATCCTTCTGATTAATTAGGACCAACAACTGTGACTACATTTTCCTATTAATTGTTCCATCATGAGAGTTTCATAATGTTGACTATAACAACTGGCATTTTATCCTTTGTTTCACTTTGCAATTTTTACTTTCTACTTCTATACATTTTCTCACATATGTTAATGTGAAGCTCACATAGAAAATGAGGAACAAGTAACAAACAGAGGTTAAGACTTTGTAATAGTTGATTTTCCTGTGGTTAAAAATGGTACAAGATGCTGAGCAAATTCAAAAGCCATTTGAATTTCACTTCCTCAGTTGAGGAGTAGGAAAGTATGCTGTTCTTAAAGAGATATGGTATTACCACATTGAAACCCCCCAGGTTATGAATTAGATTTTCCATAAGTCTAAGAGTTAGGAGCAAGAGAGAGAAAGAGAGAGAGAGAGAGAGACAATAAATTCTTTGAAATTCTCTAGTTGTAATCTACATTCTCATGCAGCCTGCCCATATGTCATTTTTCTGATGCCTGCTGTTTCCATTAACTAGATTTGTACTTTTTTGGGCTAACCTGAGTAGCTTTCTCCACTTTTCATTTTGTTTTCTCTTTGTAAGTGACCACAATTTTTAGGCAACCCCTATAACCTTTACTGTATTTTTTCTGTTATAGCTTTGTGACATGTTCTTTTTGATTCACAACTTATCTTGTAAATATACACAAGTAGTCCACCTCTCATAACTTACTGGACATTATCTTAAATCAATCAACACATATGTGTTGGATACCTGCTCCATGCATACACTGGTTAGTCCATGAGAAGAATGTAAGTGCAAACAGGCATCCCTTGGTCTTTTGGATAAATCAAGTATATAATGGGATTAGTTATAATATTAAACACAGGTGCTATTTTAGGGCAGCTATTATTTATTCTAAATGATATTAAGCAATTTTACTTTCTGTGTCAATTAACCTTCACAGTGACTGATAAGAATATATCACTCTTTTTTTTTTTTTAACCTATGAGGATACGTTTGGATTGCTAAAGAAATTTGCTCCATATCACATATTATTACATGGCAGAGGCTGGAAATCAGTTCTGAAATCCAGACTATGTAAAGATCAAAGCTTGGGGACTGATATTTCAGACCTAAGAACAGGCATTCATACATTAAGATTAAAAAGTGTAACATTAAAGAATAATTTAATTCAATGATACTAGAGGCATCACAATCCAGTTTCTGATTGACAAGCATGTACTAAAAATAGTAAATGATATTGTTTGTTCATATGTCCAAAGAGAACAGAGAGATCACAATGATTTGGAATTTGCTGTACAGACTTTGTGAGGATTTTATTAATCTTACCATAAGTGGTCCCATCACTGAGGTGAATCAGACAACTATACTGCGACTATGCTAGGTTCAGGAAAAATTCATTTTTTTCTTTTTCTCATTTATCTGTCATTCAACCTTATGCAAGCTTTTTATGTCATCTGAGCTTGTGCTTCCTTGTTTGTAAACCAGAAGTAATATTGTTCACTCTATCTACTACACAGACTTGACGAGATAATAGATGTGAAAACTGGAAATGCTTAAACTACAGTGCAGAGTCTTAACAATTTGATTGTTAAGTATTAACAATTTGACCTGATGATTTTTTTAAACATCTTTATTGGAGTATAATTGCTTTACAATGTTGTGTTAGTTTCTGCTGTATAACAAACTGAGTCAGCTATATGTATACATATATCCCTATATCCCCACCCTCTTGTGTCTCCCTCCCACACTCCCTATCCCACCTCAACAGGTGGTCACAAAACACTGAGCTGATCTCCCTGTGCTATGCAGCTGCTTCCCACAAGCTATCAATTTCACATTTGATAGTGTATATATGTCAGTGCTATTCTGTCACTTTGTCCCAGCTTACACTTCCCCTTTCCCCATGTCCTCAAAGTCCATTCTCTACATCTGCATCTTTATTCTGGTCCTGCTCCTAAGTTCATCAGAAACTTTTTTTTTTTTTTAGATTCCATATGTATGTGTTAGCATATTATATTTGCTTTTCTCTTTCTCACTTCACTCTGTATGAAAGACTCTAGGTCCATCCAGCTCACTACAAACAAGTCAATTTTGTTTCTTTTTATGGCTGAGTAATATTCCATTGAATATATGTGCCATGTCTTCTTTAGCCATTCATCTGTCGATAGACACTTAAGTTCCTTCCATATCCTGGCTATTGCAAATAGTGCTGCAATGAACATTGTGGTACATGTCTCTTTTTGAATTATGGTTTTCCCAGGGTATATGCCCAGTAGTGGGATTGCTGGGTCATATGGTAGTTCTATTTTTAGATTTTTAAGGAATCTCCATACTGTTCTCCATAGTGGCTGTAGCAATTTAAATTCCCAACAACAGTGTAAGATGGTTCCCTTTTTTCTACACTCTCCCGAATTTATTGTTTGTAGATTTTTTGATGATAGCCATTCTAACCAATGTGTAAGGTAATACCACATTGTGGTTTTGATTTGCATTTCTCTAATGATTAGTGATGTTGAACATACTATCATGTGTTTGTTTGCAATCTGTATATCTTCTTTGGAGAAATGTCTGTTTAGGTCTTCTGCCCATTTTTGGATTGGGTTTCTTGTTTTTGTGATATTAACCTGCATGAGCTGCTTTAATATTTTGTAGATTAATCCTTTGTCAGTTGCTTCATTTGCAAATATTTTCTCCCATTCTGAGGGCTGTGTTTTCATCTTGTTTAAAGATTCCTTAGCTGTGCAAAAGCTTTTAAGTTTCCTTAGGTTCCATTTGTTTATTTTTGTTTTTATTTCCATTTCTCTAGGAGGTGGGTCAAAAAGGATTTTGCTGTGATTTATGTCATAGGGTGTTCTGCCTATGTTTTCCTCTAAGAGTTTGATAGTTTCTGGCCTTACATTTGAATGACTCTACTACCCAAAGCAATCTACAGATTCAATGCAATCCCTCTCAAACTACCACTGGCATTTTTCACAGAACTAGAACAAAAAATTTCACAATTTGTATGGAAACACAAAAGACCCCGAATAGCCAAAGTAATCTTGGGAACGAAAAACGGAGCTGGAGGAATCAGGCTCCCTGACTTCAGACTATACTACAAAGCTATGGTAACCAAGACAATATGGTACTGGCACAAAAACAGATATATAGATCAATGGAACAGGATAGAAAGCCCAGAGATAAGTAAGGGACTACCCTGGCTATTGCAAATGACTACCTCTGGTTTCATGACTACCCTCTGGTTCTAGCCACTGTCATCTCCCTCCTAGATTATTAAAATAGTCTCCTTTCTGGCCTCCAAGTTCAACTCTTGCCCTTCACATTCTATTTTCAGCACAGCAGCTAGAGCTGTCCTTTTACAAGGTAAGCTGTCCTCTTAACAAACAAACAAGCATATCTACTGAAAACGTGCAATGGACCCCATTTCATTCAGAATAAGAGCTGACATCATTAAAATGACCCCCAAGTCCTCCAATATCTGAGCCCCATGACTTTTTTGATCTCATGCCATTTTTTTCCTTCTTGCTCACTCTGCTCAGCATTAGTGATTCTTTTCTAGTCTTCAAGCTTGCCAGGCATATTCCTGATGTGGTGTTTTGCACTTTCTCTCTGACTAGAATGTCCTTCCCCCCAAATATCCACATAACTAGTGCTCTCATTGCACCAAGATTTAGCTCAGATGTCAGCTTCTTAATGAAATCTAGCCTGATCAGGTTTTTTTTCTTTTTTTTTAGTTTCATTGAAATATAATTGATGTATAATAAACTGCACATATTTAAAGTGTATAACTCTATAAGTTTTGACATGAATAGACCTGGGAAATTATCACAACAAACAAAATAGGGAACACATTCATCACACCACAAAGTTTCCTCATGCCCCTTTCTAATCTGTCTTTTCCACTCCTCTCACCCTATTCTGATTGCTCTTTCCATCCCCAGGGAAGTATTGCTCTGCTTTCTCTAACAATAAATTAGTTTGCATTTTCTGGAATTGTACATAAATGAATCATACAGTATGTACTGTTTAATGCCTGACTGCTTTTACTAAGCTTAATTATTTTGAGACTCATTCATGTTATTGTGTATATAAATCTCTTTTCTTTGCTGTGTAATATCCCATTGTATTGATATGCCATTGACCTGTTGATGAACATTTAAGGTTTTGTCAGTTTTTGACTATTACCAAAAAAGAAAGAAAACAAAAGCTGCTACAAACATTTGTGTGCAAGTCTTGTATGTACATATGTTTTCTTTTCTTTTGGGCAAATACGTAGGAGTAGAATGGATGAATCATATGATATATGGATGTTTAACATTTTAAGAAACTGTTAAATTGTCCTCCAAAGTGGTTATACTATTTCACAGTCCAGTATTACCAGTAGTGTATGAGTTCCAGTTTTCCTACTTCCTTGCCAACATTTGGTATGTTTATTTAGTCTTTTTAATTTTAGCCATTCTAATAGAGGTGTACTATTACCTCATTGTGGTTTTAATTTACATTTCCCTAATAACTAATGATGCTGAGTATTTGTTCATGTGCTTATTTGCCATCTGCATATCTACTCGGTAATATTTTTGTTCAGAGCTTTTTTTTTTAATTGGGATAGTTGGGTTTTTTATTTTTTTTGCGGTACGCGGGCCTCTCACTGTTGTGGCCTCTCTCATTGCGGAGCACAGGCTCCGGACGCGCAGGCTAAGCGGCCATGGCTCACGGGCCTAGCCGCTCTGCGGCATGTGGGATCTTCCCAGACCAGGACACAAACCCGTGTCCCCTGCATTGGCAGGCGGACTCTCAACCACTGCGCCACGAGGGAAGCCCAGTTGGGTTTTTTAAATTGTGTTATTAAATTGTGTAATTTCTTGTTATTGAGTTTTGAGAGTTCTTTATATATTCTGGCCACAAGCCCTTTACTAGATATATGATTTGCAAAAATTTCTCCCAGTCCCTGGTTTTCATTCTCTTTAAAGTGCCTTTTGAAAGAGAAGTGAGTTGTTGTTTTTTTCCAATTTTAATAAATCCAATTTATCAATTAGTTATTTTATGGATCATGCTTTCGGTATCATATCTAAGAAATATTTCCTAACTTCAAAGTAACAACAATTTTCTCCTGTTTTATAGTTTTAGGTTTTAGACTTAAGTATATGATCCATTTTGAGATTTTATTTTTTAATATGATACTAGTATGGATTAAATTTTACTTTTTTGTACATAGATAACTATTTGTTTTCAGCACAATTTGCTGAAAAGGAAATATTTTCCCCATAAAGTTCTTTTGTGTCTATGTCAAGAATCAGTTGTCCATTTTCGTGTGGGTCTATTTCTGGACTCCATTCCATTACATATTTTCTGTCTTTGTGTCAATGCCACATTTACATGATGACAATAGCTTTCTAAGTCTTGAAATTAGGTGGTGTTTGTTCAACTTATACTTCATGACCACCCTTTTAAAATTAAGATCTGCACTACCCTCCCTCCTGCTCTATTTGTTTCTTTTATATGCTGCACATAATACTTTTTTTTTTTTTTTTGCAGTACACGGGCCTCTCACTGTTGTGACCTCTCCTGTTGCAGAGCACAGGCTCTGGACGCGCAAGCTCAGCGGCCATGGCTCACGGGCCCAGACGCTCCGCTCTCAACCACTGCGCCACCAGGGAAGCTCCCCATAATACCTTTTAATGTATTATGTGATTTATGTATTTAATATGTAGAGCCCCTACCAGAATGTCAGCTCAATGAAGGCAGGGACTTTTTACATTTTATTGATATTCTAATTACTGATAGATTCCAAATGCTTAAAACACTGTTTAGTACATAATAAGTTTTACATATCTATTTGTTGAATGAGTGAATATAGAATCAGACCTTTTAAAGGCTGAAAAATATCTTAGAGCCACTTCATCCAATCTCCATGTACTAATAAATAAAGAAATAGAGACAGAAATATAAAGTCAGTGCTCACCCAGCTATGTAATCAGGGGGTCCCTACTCAATCCCTGAGCCTCACTTTCAACCCTACTGCCTCTCATCCAAGCAATATTGAATGGTTCACCGCTTCGCGAATGTGTCCTCTATACCATGACTTTCATTTTCCCACAATCTGGTACTTTTATCTGAGATGCACTCTCCTTTCTCCTTTTTTCATCAAGTATAACCTCTACTGGAAGTTATTCCCACACATCTAAATCTGATTTAGATTCTTCATCTCTCAGCCTCTGTACTTCCAAAGTATGGAGTGTGACCCATACGTTAACTTATTTTCTATACAAGACTTTCTGTGAAGGCAGAGGATGGTGTCTTATATAATTGATTACTCACAATGCCTGGCACCATTCTTGGCACGCAGTACACTCAGTTGAATGAATAACTTTCTATGTCTATCTTCTGAATTTCAGAGAACGATTGAAATTTATCTCCATTTCTTGCCATATTTATAAGCTAGTCTGTTTTGTGTTTATTTGTATGAATGCATGTGTGTATTTCTCATTGTTATTGCATTATTTTGTTTTATCTTAACCATCAGATAGGTCTAACAAATGTGAAAATGATTTCTCAAGTATACATTATACTTGTTTTCTTTACCCAACAAATAGCCAACAGAAGTAAATAATGTCAAGCATGTTCATAGAGTTCATGCAGCTGGTCATAAAGGCCACATTTATATATATATATTTGATGTTGAATTTAGCTATTTTGAATTTATATTTGAATTTATATTTATATATATATATAATATTTTGAAACATTTTTAATTGTATGAATTAAAAAACAAAATAGCTAAATTCAACATCAAATTTTCTAAAGTTACATTACACAGGCTGACACAGGATACTTGAAAATATGTTAAGTTTTTGCATTGACACTGATATCCAAAATAAAATAAAAGTGCTTCTGAGCCCTACCAGTGCAGAGGTTCCCAGCAAAACCATCTATCCGTTCAGACTTCCAGACCCAGGCAGGTAGTTCATCATTTAACCAGAACAAAAACATGGAGAGTTCTTGACAAATTCATTAAGAAATCCATAAAATACCTAGTATTACATCTTGTCAAACTGACTTTGCATATCAGAATTCTTAGTCCAGAAATAATTTGTAATAAGGTTGTCATTGAGAAGCTTCTCAATTTTGCTGTAAAGTGGAAAGGACTTAGACTAATAATGAAGGCCAGTTAAATCTCAGAACCACTACCTGCCTGTGAGATTTGTTTTTCACCAATTTATTTTTTAATTGAAGTATACTTGATTTACAATATTGTGTTAGTTTCAGGTGTACAGCAAAGTGATTCAGTTATATAAATATATTTTTTGGATTATTTTCCATTATAGGTTATTACAAGATATGGAATATAGTTCCTTGTGCTACACAGTAAATTATTGTTGCTTATCTATTTTATATATAGTACTTGTATCTGTCAATCCCATACTCTATCCCTCTCCCACTCCCTTTCCCCTTTGGGAACCATAAGTTTGTTTTCTGTCTGTGAGTGTTTTTGTTTCATGTATAGATTCATTTGTATTATTTTTTAGATTCCATATATAAATGATATTATATAATATTTATCTTTGTCTGACTTACTTCACTTAGTATGATAATCTCTAGGTCCATCTATGTTGCCTCAAATGGCAATATTTCATTCTTTTTATGTCTGAGTAAGATTCCACTGTATATATATACCACATCCTCTTTTTCCATTCATCTGTTGATAGGCACTTGGGTTTTTTCTATATCTTGGCTGTTGTAAATAGTGCTGCTTCCTTACCTGTAAGATTTTAACCAAAAGATTTAACTTCTCTGTTCCTTCCTGATTCAGAGGACTAGGAGAATATAACAAGTGATTTTGTAGGTAGCATAGATTCTGACTGATAGAGGATATTAAATAAATGTTAGTTCCCTTCTCGCTTCTTTGTTTAAACCAATGCTGACAATACATAGAAAATATTCATTCTGACTCCAACCTATTCCAATGGTTTAGAATTCTATCCCATTGAAATCTAATGAAGCCCTACAATTCTTCTCAAAAATTCCCTGGATAGCCATGACCAATTGATTAGCATTGGCAAAATGTGTCAAGTGTGTCTAATACCTATGTCCAAATTATGTAAGTGCAGTCCATAGATCACTGCATTAGGGTAACCTGTAGACCTTACTAAAAATTAAATTCTTGAATTCCAGTTCAATCTTTGTGAACCTAAGTTTCTGGGGTTAAGACTCAGAAATATGGATTTTTGACAATTTTCCAAGATTATTATTATTCACATTATGGTTTATGCATCATTGTCAAGTGAATATAAGACATAGACCCTGCCATGTAGAAACTTATAGGGTATTGAAGGAGAAAATAAGAACAGACATCATTATACTATGGTAATAAAGCCTATAATAGAAGAATGAATCAAGATCTATCAAAAATCTAGAGGGGTCCAAGGTCATATCTCTCTGTGTATTTGGGGTTCTCAGTATACTACATATTAAAAATATGCTAAATCAAAATTACAAAAAGTATAATGTCACATAATTGTACATTCACAAAATAAATCTAAGATTTATTCAGGATTTATTAAGAATATTAAATTTAAAGCTAATGATAAGCAGTTTGAACTTGAATACAGTGAAAATTTAAACTTTTGACTTTTTTTTATTCAACCTTGTTAGTGTATTCCTATGAAAATATAAAGAAATTCACTTGGAGATTATGTAAAAAGTTTAAACAAGTCCATGGACAAATGATCCCTTAGTCAACCCTTTAACCCTACCTCGTATTAGCTTCTAGGATGAATAAGTACTGTGAGTTTGGGGAAAGTTGGGAAAGTCTTCAGAGAGGAAGGGCATATTTGGGTGTTGATGTTTGAATAGAAGCTTGTTGGGATGATCTCTCCAGTGGCTTAGTGCCACATACTCTGGTCTAAAGCTACCACACACATGACTTACCTCTTTGTGCTGATAAGTCTCCTATAATTTCATATAGGATGAGTCAAGAAATCTTTCATATCTATTATCTGTTGACTACAGCTCTCAGAACTGTTACTCATTGCTGTCACTAAACCTGGGGCAGAGCTGCTCAGTGCATAGAGGAATATTGGCTGGTATAAGAGTGTTTTACAGGAAGAACAGCTGCAGTAAGGAAAGCTTCTGAGCCACTGCTGCAATCCCTACCCAACTCCCACCACTTCCATCCCTCCTGCCACTTCACCATGAGATAAAAAGAAGAAACAGGGATTCCTGTTTAAATATGGTGGGCTTTAGACATAGATCTCTATGCCAAGGGTCCTGTGACATCACTTTCAATCCCCTTGACTCTTCTACCATAGGTAGAGGACCTAGACTCCATCTCCTTCCTCAGCATCATCACAGACTCCTAGGTGTTTTGGACCAAGAGAATAGTGTCCTTCAATACAGCCCTCTGTTACCTATCTTTTTCTCCTTTTGAATTTTCAATCACTATATTCCATGAGTTTCATATAGCAAATGAATATGTGAGTCTTGTCTATGGCCCAAATGACACTTAAGCAGCAAGTAATAAATACTGATATAAATATGCACCTCTAGTAAAATCTTATTACAAGTTTCTATGTAGAATTAGTTATTAGTCATTTGATTCCATTTTCCAATGGTGACAGAATAAAGAAGGGTTTTATGGGACAACTTGAATATATTTTTTTAATTGTCCAATAAAATTAGGTTTTATGGGTTTTTTTCTGTTCTTTTTCTCTCAATTGAACATAATATAAATCCTATGACAGTCAAAAACATTGTTATTAAGTGAGAATATTTTAATATAATGAATATATATATCCTACTGCTTTTCAAAATAGCATTAGGTGGGTTACAAAAATATAATGTATTTTGTAGGAGTAGGAGGAAAAATAGTTTAAAATAAATGTAAGTGAGAAAAAACTGAGTTGAATGGAAAGATGAAGCAATAGAGAGCTATGAACAGAAATACATGCCCGAAGGTCTTACAGTTCTTCATAAAAATAAAACATTGACAGAAATTGTATCTCAAAGCCTCCTGACATCCATAGAAAAAAGGCAATACATGTGCTGTAATATGCATATTCTCTGTAAAATAGAAATAAACCAGTTGCTTAGAAGTACAGTTTTTCTAGTTACCAAGGCAGAGTATTTCTAATTTGGAAATTTGGGGTAATGTAGTGGGTAAAACTATGACATGGATGACATTGTCCCAATAAGAATAGATTCGTGTAGTGATTTCTTGTCACAGGTATCCATGCAAACAGAAGATATAATTCTGATTTTCCAACACTCTCCTGAGATATTCCTCCGTAGCTTCTTAACATTTCTTCTTCCCTTACCTGGCCGTTAAAAATTGGGAGTTCTCTATTGGTCTCGTTTCCTTTGCTCTTCACGCACTTTCCTTGAAAGATCACAGGCTTTCCAAAGGCTTCATTATTAACCCTAGTCTCCATCTCCAGCCCATACCTCTTGCCTGAATTCCAAAATCCTTTCACCAGCAGTATTCTGTGGCATTTCTGTATTGATTTCTCACAGTCACCTCAAAGTCATTTCAAAACTGAAATACTGATTTCCCTTCTAAGGGACTTTGTCATACAGTGTTCCATGGCATAGTAAGTAATCATTCCACCTAAAAATAATCATCCCATCCATACAGTTGCTCTACATAGATACTTAGGAGGTACCTGTCTTTTTTTTTTTCTTCTTTCTTGCTCCTATAACTAGTCATTGTCAAGTTCTACCAATTTTACCTCTTGTTATAGACCTATGCACATTTCTCCAGTTTCTCTACCACCATCTAAGCACCAGCCAGGGACACCTCTTACCCAGATTATGATGATTTACTCCTACGCTCTGATCTGGTCACAATCTATTTTCACCTAGTAAGTAGCAAGGCTAATCCTAGGATGTAAATCTGTTCATGACCCTTCCTGGCTTAAAATCTCCCAGTAGCTTCTTATTGTATGGTAACTGAAAGATGTATATTTCCTACTGCTATTGCTTATAAGGCTTTTGAGGACCTAGACTCCATCTCCTTCCTCAGCATCATCACAGACTCCTACTACCTCTCTGACTTTTAGCCTTTTAATACACTGCAGGGTCAAGTGCTCTCTTTTTAGAGATGTATTCTGTGCCTAGGGTCTTTTCTACCCAACCAGCCCTCTCCACCTTGATATAGTCTACCCATCATGCCAGTTTTGACTAACATAACATCACGAGGGAGGGCCCCTAGGAGAAGGTTAGTTCCCGCAGTTTGAGCTCCCACTGCATCATGCTCTGACTCACTGTGTATCATTCTGACTGGACTTTAAACTCCATTTTTGCAATGACCATACAGAGTTTTCCTCACCCCTGTAATTCCCATGCCTGCCACATTGCGTGGCATTTTGTAAGGACTCAAATCCTTGCTTGTTAACTTCATGAATGAATAAATGACTGAATGAACAAATGAATGCCTACAAGTCTTATTTCAAGGGTCATAAACTATAAAATGATTACTGTATAAACCTTTTGCTAAAGGAACACTTTGAGGAATTAGAAACTCAAGTTCTAAGGAGAAGAGACTAGGTCTTCTCTTGCTGGCATTCTCTTCATTTTTCTTTCCTGGTGGTCCACTTGGACCCCAGCCATTGGAAGTCCCGGTGCCAATTTGTCTCGCATTATGAACTGATGTGCTCCATAAACTACCCATAATGTGCTAGAATGTGGCTCCCGGGCTTTCATGTTCACCATGAGAACTGCCTGCTCTGCTTACATAGCATCTTTATTATATATGTGGAGTCATGGAGCCCCATGTCAGGAAAAGCTGGAGGTTTGCTCTTCAGAGCCGATATTTGACCCTATTGTTGCTTAAACATGCCTTTTTCTACTTGAAGTATCAGAGAGCTTTGCCACTATATTTCTTATCTGAAACCACTGGGAAACAATTTCCCATAAATCAATTCAGCAAATATTTATTGAGTGACTCATACAGTCTCAAACTTAATGGGCCTAGAGAGACTGTCTAGTCAAACCACCTTATTTTACCAAGAAAATCTCAGAACCTTGGTAGACTCCTGATCTCAAATCCATTAAATAATTTTCTATGCATGAATATAAAAATGTGTAATATGCTCTCCCTGTCTTCAACAGGCTAACATCTTTAGGGGAGAAGGAAGTCAAGCAAGTAAATGGGCAGTAATAACATATTTTGACTGCCTAACATGGTACTTGGTATATAGTAAGCACACAATAATGTCCTCAAATAAATGAATGATTAGATGAATAAATTAACTAATCAATCAGTTAAAGAATGCAATATAATACAGTACTTATAAGTTTTTCTTTATCTTTATGTGACTATGATTAATAACTGCTTCCCTCATCTAGATATTAAGTTGATGAGAAGAAGATATAGTTTCTGTTATTTGCTTACTATTGGATCCCAATATTTCATACAGTACATGGAACACAGAACAGTTGATGCTCATTATTAATAGATTCTGTACTTGCAAATTTACCTACTCAATAAAATTTATTTGTAATCCAGAAACCAATATTCATGGCACTTTTGTCAGTCACAGATATACACGAAATAGCAAAAAAAATTGAGCTGCTTGACACACAAGTTCCCAGTTGAGGTCAGACAAGGTGATACCTTGCCTTCTTGTTTCAACTTTCATCCTGTAAGCAAGTATCCTTTTCACAGTCTACTTTTTTTTTAATGACAATTTTATTTGTAGTCATACTGCTTCCTTTTTTTTTTTTTTTTTGCTGTACATGGGCCTCTCACTGTTGTGGCCTCTCCCATTGTGGAGCACAGGCTCCGGACGCGCAGGCTCAGTGGCCATGGCTTACGGGTCCAGCCACTCCGCGGCATGTGGGATCTTCCCATACTGGGGCACGAACTCGTGTCCCCTGCATCGGCAAGCGGACTCTCAACCACTGCGTCACCAGGGAAGCCCCTTCACAGTCTATTTAATGCCCCAGATTTCACAATTTCGCATGTTTTATTGGTTATTTCGCTGTTTAAATGGCCTTCTAGTGTAGCGCTGAAGTGCTGTCTAGTCTTCCTAAGTGCAAGAAGGCTGTGATGGGCTTTACAGACAAACCCCATGTATTAGTTAAGCTTCATTCAGGCATGAGTTATAGTGCTGTTGATTGTGAGTTCAATGTAAATGAATCAACAATGTATGTTAAATAAGATGTCCTTAAATGGAATGGCACAGAAAACAAGATTACGTGTTGATTGATTGGTGAAAATGTTGTGACCAGAAGCTTGCAGGAACCTAATTCTGTATTTCCTCTGGGAGCAATGGCTCAGTATTTGTTAATTCAGTATTTGTGGTGCCTTTATAGAACATAACTACAGTGAATATTGAAAATCAACTTATAGGCTCAATAAATATAGAAGGGAGGGAGGGAAGAAGGAAGGAAGAAAGGAAGGAAGGGAGGAAAGAAAGGAGGGAGGGGACAAAGAAGGAAAATGAAGGAAGGGAAAAAGAAGAAAGAGAGAGAGGGAGGAAGTATGGGAAGAAGTCTGCTAGTACCAAGCAGGACAAGCTTTGTGAGAACAGAGAAGGGTCGAAGTGTCAGAAGCATCATAACACACCACCCACCTTATATTTACTGCACAGGTCTCATTCCAAGGTACTGCACCTGGGAAGGCATCTTAAGATGTGACGGTGGTAGCACTCTCCATAAGTTTGTGCTCACAGTGGTGGCCATGCATACTGTTTGTCAAACTCCCTACTACCCAAGTTCAAAACCAGGCTCCCAGATTCCTAGCTGTATGACTTTGTGGAAACTAGTCAAGTCTCTCTTTACCCCCTAATCTGTAAAACTGGGATGATTATAGAGCCTATCTCACAGGGTTAGGGTGAAGCTTAAATGAAATAATAAATATAAAATACCCCAGGTCCTGGCATAACTTCAACATGTAATAAATATTACCTATTTTAAATTTTGTTTTATGTCAACTGATTTTTTTTTATAAAATAGTGATTTTATGCTGTAGCTTAAAAAATGTCACTGGGATGCATTTCCTAACTTATAAAATTAATTCTACGTACCAATCCACTTTATGTTTGCAGTGTTCCATGAAGCTCTTTCTAATTGTCAGCACTCTGATGTAAACACACATATGCCTACTTGCTATTTGTCATTTTGAAAATTATATTCCTAAAGATTTCATAGCCAGAGATAATTTGATTCTCAAACCCCTCGCACCCCAATATTGGCAGTATATAGTCCCTCTTGATTCCTCTATTCCTGGAACATAAAGGCAGTTTTAGTGAACGTTTGACCTCTTATGATGGCAAATAGATTTGCAAAGCCAGTGGCCATCCCAGAATTTCCACTTCAGTCTGACCATGAAATTATATCTCCACCCCTTTCTTATTTACTTTCTGTTAAAAGACTTCTAGCCGGAAGTCACTTTGAGCTTCTCAGTTATTTCCAGCACTACAGTAACTGAGCCAAGCAAAGAAATCAGATTTTTCTTCGGGGTCAGGGGCCTTAGGTCACTCTCATTTCCCATCCTGAGAGCTAGTTCTGAATTCCCATCTTTTCACAAGTCACAGTCAGGCTCAGCATAACTGGACACATATGACAAGAAAGGTGCCCTGTTGGGGAGACTCTGGATATATCTTGCCCATTGCAGCTGACAAATTTTCACTTCATGTGGGTAATATCTCTTTTGTAACTCTGTACATATAAGGGGTCTTAATTAAGATAAGAGTTCAGTTTTTCTCTTGGGTAAAATAAGTCCATGAATAGTTAGACCAGGCTTGTACCATGGCACATCAGAGATAGCATCAGAAACCAAAGCAACTTCTATCATTCTGCTATACTATCCTTAGCAAGCAAGTTTCACCTTCAGTGTTTCTTCATGGTCACAAAATGACAGCTGCAGCCCCACCTGTTGCATCTGCATGCCAGGCAGCAGGAAGGAGAAAATGTGTAGTGGACAGAGCTCACTTCTCAGCTGATTTAGTCCTCTTTAAACAACTTCACCAGAGGCTCTCAATTGTTTGAATACATTTTACAGTCTCCGGGCTAAAGCCTGGGCATGGTAAATGAGTAGACACAGTCTGATTGTATCACTTAGAGTCAAACTTTCCTGGTACTTCTTGTACCTACACTGTATGGAACAATCCACACTTCACAGGCAAATGGGGCATCCCTTTGGAATCCTCCAGACTCCACTGTTACTATGTTAAAATGGAGTGCAGCACATATCTGTGGGTTCCATCTCACATCCTCTTTTGCTAACCTTTTTATACTAGATGTATTAGCAATCAGCTGTGGACAGGTATGACCTGACTGCACCTTACTTCTGTTGTAATGTGTAAGTCTTTCCCTGGGACTTCTAAGCCTCTGCAGCCGGGGAAGTCCCCAAAACACACTCAGCCATCACCCTAGAAGTGCTGGAGAAGCTACCATTCCCTGGGGAAATTCTTCGTAAAGGGCCCTGAGAGCTGGGGATAAGGCTAATCAGAAGGTACCCAGTGGGGCTGAATCCCAGTTGCCAGTGATTCACCCTTGAGTGTGCTTTCTTCCTTCTCTGTTTCACACTTCCCAGTCCCCACTTCCTGAAATAACCCCCCTATCTCAAGTTCTTATCTCAGGCTCCTTTTGGAGTAACCCAGCCTAAGATCGGGACCTATAGAAACATAATAAATCTATTTCCCAGAAAATAACCTGGCTTAAAATGCTAGTTCTCTACATAATTCAATTTTTATTCAAAAATTAGATTATCATTTCACTGTTAGTAAGAATGTTACTATTCTAATAATAAGAATCTTACTATTCTTTTTGAAACAAATATACCCTCCATGAAAGGCAGTGTAGTATACAGTTGAGACCATGGCCCCCAAATCTAAGCAGCCTGTTCTAATCTTGGCTCTACCCCTTAAGCTTATTTAACCTCTCTAAGTTTCAGTTTCTTCATCTGTGAAATGGAAAAACAACAAAAAGATATATTATATTTCAATCAATTTTAAGACTCACCTTTTAACTGAGGCAAAGGAAGTGAGAGTGAATTGTTCCAGGTCCCACAAGATCTCAGATCTCCTGCCTCCCAATTCAATCATGTTTTTGCTCCAGCCTGACAGACACCAAAGAGAAGAGATGAAGAGTCATCTAGGAATATCTGGTCAATCTGTATCTTGTTAGGGAATCCCCAAAGAATATCTTAAAGTGCAAAATTCTAGGGTCAAAATGGCAACATGAATAATTTCTCTCTTCCTTTCAAGACTAGACATAAAGTCATTTATCCTATACAGTCTGAAATTCTTTATGGCTTACAAGGCATTTTTCATATCCATCATCTTATTTCATCAGTGCATAAACCCTGAGAAGAACACATGATGAGAGTTTCTATCTTCATTTAGTAGATTTATCCACTGATACACTAAATTTATTTATTCATTCACTTGTCTATTAACTCACTGTGTGTCCACTATGTATCTAAAATTGTGATGGGCAATGAGGAAGATATATGGATGAGCCAGTCATAGCCCTTGCCCTGAAAGTCTTCCCAGTCTAATGGGAAAAATGGGCATGCAAAGAGATAAAGTGCAACATAGATGCTATGGCCAAAACAGCTATGAGATGTCTCCAGCATACAAAGAATCAGGTAATTCTACATGAGGATAGTGTGGGCAGGAAAACCTTCATAGAAGAATGATGCTTGCTCAGTCCTGGGAGGTGAGAGTTTTTCACTAGGGCATTCTCGACCAAGAGAACAGCACAAACAAAAACATAGAGAGATGGAAAATTCATTATTCGGGAACCCAAAGTACTAGCATATGCCTGATTCATCCTGTGCAAGGAAAGGAGTAGATAAAAAAAAGTGGTAGAGAATAGACTGAAGATGTAAATAAGAACAGCTTATAGTGGTTATTCTATAACTGGTTAAAGAGGGACTATAACATGTACAAAGCAGGAAAATGTCACATTCTGATCTTCATTTTACAAAGTTCACTGTGGCTGTAGAAGGAAAGATGAACTCATGAGAAAGACTGGAGGCAAGCATCATAGTTATGCAGGAGAGATATTATGAAGGCAGGAATTAAGGAAGTGCAAATAGGATGGGGAGGAAGGGATGCTAGGTATACTAAAGGGATGGAATTCTTGTGCTCAGTCACTGATGACATGTGGAGGATGAGCCGAAGGAGAAGCAAGGATAACTCTATGTCTATGGCTTGGATGGCTGAGTGTGTGGTGTTATCATTGCCTTATATTGTGACTGGGGACAGTTAAGGATTAAAAAGTTATCTTGGTGGTTCACCAATAAGACTGTGGTTCGTAGACTTCAGAGTTGATGCTGAAATAATTGTTTTAGGGCTGTTGGGATAGAATTAATGTATTTTGCATGTAAGAAGGACATTAATTTTGGGAAGCTGGGGAGGAATGCTATAGACTAAATGTCTGTATCCCCCCTCCATATTTATATGTTGAAATGCTAACCACCAAATGTGATGCTATTAGGATGTGGGACCTTTGGGAGGTGATTAGCTCATAAGGGCATAGCCATTATGAATGAGATTAGTATCCTTATAAAAGAAACCTCAGAAAGGTCTCTTGTCCCTTCTGCCATGTGAGGACACAGCAAAAGACAGCCATCTATGAACAAGGAAGCTGGTTTCACCAGACATGTAATCTGCCAGTGCCTCAGTCTTAGACTTCCCAGCCTACAGAACTGTTAGAAATAAATTTCTGTTATTTATAAGCCACTCAGTCTATGGTATTTTAAAACAAATAGTTTCTGCATAAAAAATGTATTATCATACATTATATCACTGAGAAAGTGAATGGTCATTCTGTATAAAATATCCCAGAATGTAACTTGTTAATATTTACATAATAATAACTATTATTATATTCATATAGCAGCTAATATTGCTGAACATTTTATATTTGGCAGCCACTGACTAAGCACTTAACATACACTTTCTCATTTAAGTATTACAATAACCCTATGAGGGAAATATTATTATTATCTCCATCTTACAGGTGAGAAAATGGAAGTTATAAATTGTACAAAGTTAATAAGCTGGTAAGTAGCAGAGTTGAGATTTGAACTCAGGGTTGTTTGCCTTTTTAATCTAACCTTTTATCTTCTTTGCTAGAGCAACCCAAGGGCAAGTCTGACCAAGTCTGAGAATAAAGGAATTATCATACACTTGTTCATTTCCAGGTTCACTATCTCAGTAACTCTCATAACAACACTGACAGGCTGGTATTATTATCACTCCCATTGTGTGGATGATGCAACTGATGATGAGAGGAAGAGCAACTTGTCCTAAAATGCATATTAGAGAAAGAAAACAGTAAAATGGTTTTGCTGTATTCCTGAGTTTCAGGAAACCATGTATGCAGAACTTGCAAAAACGGTGTCACTAAACTGGTCTTCCCAACCTTAGCTCATTACCTACCTCCAGGATATATAAGGCCAGATAGAGAAGAATTCATTAGGAGGAAGCTTGGTGATGGGAACTTCTAAGAGAGTGCTATTTTTGGAGTATAATGCATTTCCTTTCCTTTTTCTAAGGAGTAGGGTGTGTTCTCCTTCTCACATGTCCAGCCTAAAAGTTGAGTAAAGTTAGGAAGGCTTCAGAAGACCAGTTGGACAGCTCAACACATGTCTTGAGTGACAAAGGAACCCATAACTTAATCATGCCTAAAGAAAAACAAAATAACACTCTAAAAGAGAAGAATCTGACTGGATATACCTTATAACCACAGAACAAAGAGAGAGGGCTCCATTGAGAATGTCTGCACATCCAGATTTTGGATAATTTTCCAGGTGTGTTTTTCTATTGTGCAGAATTGTCAGAATTTAGTTCCTTGCAGTTGTAGTACTGAGGGCTCCCACTTCTTGCTCCTTGTCGGTTGAAAGCCACCCTCATCCTTGTGACATGGAACTCCCAACTTGGCTACTTGCTTCTTCAAGGTTGGCTAGAGTGAAAGTCTCAAAAGCAAGTCTACTAGCTGTACAAAGTCCATATGATGTAATATAATCACAGAAGTCACATCCTATCACCTTCAGTATAGTATATTGGTTATAAACAAATCTTGGATACTTCTGACACTCAAGAGGAGGGCTTATATAAAGGTGTGAACACCAGAAGTAGTTCATCCTTGGCGTCACTTTTAGGTCTGTCTGCCACAGGACCTATTATCTTTGAGTTTTGCCCTATGACTTACTTTGGCCAATGGGAGGTGGACAGAAGTATTAGAATGTCAGCTCCAAGCCTAGCTACTAAGAGATATCTTGTGTGCTCACTGCCCTCACCTGTATGTCTACCATCAGCATGCAAAGTGGCTTCCTGAGCAGCCACTTGTCCAAAGAAATTGAGAAACACGTGGAGCAGACTTGGACACAAACTGCATCTTAGAGCCAAGTACAGCCTAGATCAGCCACCTTCCATTGGACCCACAGAATTATAAGCAGTAATAAATGTAGTGTTAAGCTACTGACTCTTGGGACAATTTGTTATGCAGCATTATTTTAGCAATAGTTGACCACTATTATACCTACATACTCTGAGATCTTCCTGGGATTTTGCACTACAGAGTGGAAGAAATCATTGCAGAAGAGTTTATGAAACAAATGAGAAAAGATGATATTGATTTCTTTTTCTCTCTCTGATTTGGTCTATACTTGATTCTTATTCTTAAAGTTAGAACTCAGAGGAAGGGACAGGGATGATTTGGTATGTATTGGGTGTTTTTGTATTTATATGCATTTGGTATATATTGATTTCGGTCTAACAGGTTCTATGTTAGGAGGTTCCCATGACATGATTTCACATTATATGCAACCACTCTGCTCTTTGGGTCCTATCAACTCTTTTTATCAAATGGGGAATCTAGGTATTGGAGGTTCACTAAGGTGAACAAAGTCATTCCATCTAGTCAGTGTCTGAACCAGAATTTGAACCCAAATCTGAAAAAAGCTTCACAGTTCATGTCTATGTGGGTTAAGAAAAAAGAAAATTCAACAGTGACTAAGATAATTCAGGGCAGCTCTTGCCTTGGAGCTTACAGTTTTTCCCCATAAATAAATATCTAAGTTAAAAGTTCAGGGATAGAGGAGGGAATTGAATTGGGCAGTTTGCCCAGTGGTGGTTAAACAAACAGACAGAGTCAGAAAATCTGGGTAAAGAGCCTAGCTCTGTTGTATTCCAGTGATGTGACCTTGGGCAAATTATTTAATCTCCTTGAGCCTCAGTTTCTTAAACTGTAAAACACACCCCAAAAAAATAGGTGGAGGAAAATAATCACATTTGTATCTTAAAGGATGTAGTGAGAATGCACTAGCCTTTAGCCAAGTGCTTGGCACACACTAATGCTCAATATATTATGATAATTATCCAAATGTTCTATGTCTGCTGCACAAAGTCAACAGATAATTGTTCATCTTCCTATTTTCTTAATGTTTAGTAGATGCAAGATAATATTGATTTCTAATTGCACCCAAGTCAATATAGCTTAATCCATAATTAATTTCAATATTGAGTAACAATAATGTGACTTAAAGCTATCTCTTCTGTAACCAACTCTTGGCTATTTCCACTAAAACATGTTATATTTTATATCTGAATAGGAAATAGTGGTGTTTGATCAAAACCATAGCTATTTCATGATGATACACACATTCCCTTTCTTTCAGAAAAAATGTTGTATGAAGCAGGTGCTAAAAGAGCAGGGTAGAGGGAGAAAATAACATGGGCCTTGGAGCTAGACAGACTTTGTTTGAAATCTTAGGTTGTCTTCTTCAATTTTCTCAATCTCAGTAGGGGATAATAAAATTTTCCTCCCTTGTCATTGTGGAAATTAAGTGGAATAACACGGTAAGTGTATGTCACAGTAATAGATGAATAACAGGAGTTCAGCATATGTTTGTTTGTTTCTCCTGCACTTCTTTTCCTTTGAATCTACTTTTGTTCCAGGGAGGATGGACTTCTTAAACTGTCAGTGCAAAGAATTTCTGAAAGTTTCTACCTGTGGAGAAAATGTGTTTTAGTAAATGTTAAAAAGCTTAAAGAGAGAGAGAGAGAGAGAGAGAGAGGAGAAAGTAAGGAAGGAAAGAAAGATGGAAGGAAGGAAGGGAGGGAGGGAGGAAGGAAGGAAGGAGGGAGGGAGGGAGGAGGGAGGGAGGGAGGGAGGGAAGAAGGAAAGAAAGAAAGAAAGAAAGAAGGAAGGAAGGAAGGGAAGAAGGCAAGAAGGGAAGAAGGAAGGAGGAAAGAAAGAAAGAAAGAAAGAAAGCCCACATTAGGTGGGAGAGAAAAATCTCTTCATTCACTCATTGTGGTTGCCTTTTTGGAAAGCAGGTTTACTTGCTTTGGATAATGGAGAGCTCATCCTGCTGCCTTTAAACAAAGCTTCTGAGGAATCCTAAAATATCCACCACTAGCGAGATATTTATCTGAGAGTTTAGGCAGCGGGGGGCTGAGAAAACAAACACTTTGAATGTGTTTGGGGTTAGGATGGGAGGCACCAGGTCCCTCTCTTGACTTGTGGAGTCACTGCCGCCACCTTGTAGCCCCCAGTATTTAAGAAGACCTGAACTTAGACCCTGAGTGGAAGGGGAAAGTGTGTGCTGTTTGTACAGCTGAAAACAAGATGAAAAACCCCAGGCCCCCTCTCACACCCCATTAGGCCCTGAAGTCCATGGAGTGTTGCACTCAACACATAAACACTCTGCTTGGGGAAGCCGTGGTCAGGGTGTGAAATGGGAGGGACGATGTCTCAGGGAAGAACAATGGCATCTCTGTGAGGAGGCAGGCATCCCGGTCCTGCAGCTCCTTGTCCCAGGATGCATTAATCATTACTCCCACATTGTGCATTTCAGTACACCTCAAGGCCTTTTGGGATTGATGATGGGACCACAGGTAAGAGGATAGCCCATCAGAAAATAAACACTCTTGGACCAAGGAATGAACATCACTCTTTTCTTCTCCAAGTTGACAGAGGGGAACAAAAGGAAGTTAGAGTACAGGATAGTGGACTCCAACACAGGGTCCTAGCATAGACAGTGGTGGCACTATAGGAGGATGAGAAAGGTCTTTGGCCTTTGTGAAACCCTCCCACTTTGCCCATTGCTCTGTCTGCCTGGGATGTTCTCTTCCAACCACACATGTTTTCTCTGGGGATATTCTTACTTATCTTTCTAGTCCTATACCCTGTCCTCAGAGAAGCCCTTTTATTCTCTCAGCCTATGCTGAGTTATCTACTCCCCCTTCTGTGTACCCACAGCATGGCATAATCACACTTTTATTAAAGGGATTTTCATGGTGTGTTGGAATGTATATGCCTGCATTTCCCCTCTGCCTCTCGGTAGATGACCATGTATTTCAATTTTCTGAGATAATGTAGACTATGGGATATGAATTCCCTAGTTTCTCACCTTAATCTCTGCAAAAGTAGCTCTACACAAACACTCATTGTGTTTGCCACTGTTGTAGGTTGAATTCTGTCCCCCCAAAAGATATGTTGGAGTCTTAACCCCTGGTACCTCTGAACATGACCTTGTTCAGATATTGAGTCTTTGCAGAAGCAATTTAGTTGTGAGGAGGTGATACAAGGCTAGGATGGGCACTAAATCCAGTGAATTTTATTCTTATAAGGAGAAGGAGATTTGGAGACTGCTATGGACTGAAATGTGTCCTCCCCCAATTCATATGTTGAAATCCTAATTTCAGATGGGATGCTATTTGAAGATGAGGACTTTGGAAGGTAATTAGGGTGCCCTCATGATGGGTTTAGTTTCCTTCTAAGAAGAGGTACCAGAGAGCTTTCTCTCTCTTTCTCCCTGTAAACACAAAGAAGAGGTCATCTGAGCACACAGCCAAATGGTGGCCACCTACAAGCCAAGAGAAGAGTCCTTAAAATGAAACCTTCCTTGCTGGCACCTTGATCTTGAAATTCCCAGACTTCAGAACTATAAGAACTAATTTCTATTGTTGAAACCACCCAGCATATGGTATTTTGTTAAAGCAGCCTGGACTGACCAAGACAGAGACATACACAGAGGGAAAAAAGACATGTCTAGTTAGTGGTAGAAATTGGAGTGATGTAGCTACAAGCCAAGCATTCCCAAGGATTGCTAGCAACCACCAGAAGGTAAGAAGAGGTAAGGAAGGATTATTTTCTAGAGCCTTCAGAAGAGCGTGGTCTTGCCAATACCTTGATATCAGACTCCTAGCCTCCAAAACTATGAAAGAATCAGTTTCTGTTGTTTTAAGCCACCCAGTTTATGGCAATCTAGGAAACTAATGAAAATGTAAATCCCTCTTCATTCCTTTTTATTTGATCCTTCTTATCTTTCCTTTGGGACCTAGGACCAGAACTGACTTAACATTTCCTTTTCTACGAGTTCCTACTCTGTAGCTAATGTAAATGCTCCAGGCTCCCACATTTAAAGTAACAGCAGCAGTGCCTTTCTGGGCCTCTAAGTCCCTCCTTTCCTCACAGATAAAGTCCTCAGTATGAGACAGCTCTTTCTGTCTCCAGTCCTCAAATCCCATACACTCTTTATCCTACTAAAATCAAAATTTGTCCCCACTTCTACGTTAAAATCACTCCACAAAAGTCATGAATTACAAAACTCTATAGTTTTTTTAAACATCTTTATTGGAATATAATTACTTTACAATGATGTTTTAGTTTCTGTTTTATAACAAAGTGAATCAGTTATATATATACATATGTTCCCGCATCTCTTCCCTCCTATGTCTCCCTTCCTCCCACCCTGCTTATCCCACCCCTCTAGGTGGTCACAAAGCACCAAGCTGATCTCTCTGTGCTATGAGGCTGCTTCCCACTAGCTATCTATTTTATGTTTGGTAGTGTATATATGTCCATGCCTCTAAGTCTATAGTTTCTTTTTAACCTTTACCTTACTTTGCTGCTTTGGGCAAAATCTACCCATCTCTCTTACTGTCTTAGTCCATTTGGACTGCTATAACACTAAAGAGTGAGTAGGTTATAAACAACAGAAATTTATTTCTCACAGTTCTAGAGGCTGAAATTCTGAGAGCAGAGTACCAGCATGGTCATATGAGGACCCTCTTTCCAGTTGCAGACTTCTTGTATGCTCACATGGTGGAAGGGATGAGGGAGCTCTGTGGGGTCTTTTTTATAAAAGCTCTAATCCCTTTCACGAGGGCTCCATCCTCATGACCTAATTACCTCCCAAAGACCCCACATATTAATACCATCATTATTGAAGGTTAGGATTTCAACATATGAATTTGGGGAGACAAAAACACTCAGACCATAGCACTTTCCCTTGGCTTCTTTTTTTATTTTTATTTATATTTTATACAGGGGGTTCTTATTAGTTATCCATTTTATACATATTAGTGTATATTGGGATTGACATTCCCTTGGCTTCTGTGACACAACTTTTACTCCATCTGCCTCTATGCTCATTTCTTCTTCAGTCCCTTCGTGGACTCTATTTCTTCTACCCTACCTTTATCTGTTCATAGGACAGAGAGTTCTGACCTCTGTCCTCTTCAAATTCTGCTCTACATACTTTTCTTAATCAATTTCATCTGTGGGATTTCTTCAATGACCATCTATTTGTTGACTAATCTCTTTATCAAGTGGTCATTTGGCCACACCCTTAAAGGTCTTTCCTGAACAGGCTTTCTCATTCTTTTCAATATGGATAAGCTGAGAATGTTTCAAAGCTTTAAGTTCTGCTTCCCTTTTGATGAACAATTTGAACTTTAAATCACTTATATCTTCCTACATTTTACCATAAGCAGTCAGAAGGAACCAGGCTGCTCCTTCAATACTTTGCTTAGATAGTTCCTCAGCCAATATCCAATTTCGTTGTTCTACCTTGCACAAAACAAAAGCACATGAGCACAGTTCAGACAAGTTCTCAGCCATTTTATAACAAACATGGTCTTTCCTCCTTATTCAACAGCATGTTCCTTATTTCTGTCTGAGTCCTCATCAGAATGGCCTTGATTGTACAGTTTACAACTGTCTGTTCAAGATTACTTAGGTATTCTATGAAAAGACTGAGGCTTTCTCTACAGCTCTCCTCTTTTCTTTCTGGACCTTTGCCAGAACCGTCCTTAATGGTGCATTGACAGCAATGAATGATTTTTCTAGAATGCACCCCAAGATTTTTTCAACTTCTACCCATCACTCAGTTCCAAAGCCACTTCTACATTTTTAGGTATTCGTTATAGCAGCACCTCACTTCTTGATATCAATTTCTCTTTCAATCTATTCAGGCTGCTATAAAAGAATACCATCGACTAAGTAGCTTAAAGAACAGAAATTTATTACTCACAGTTCTGGAGGTTAGAACCTTGAGACCAAGGCACCTGTAGATTAGATGTCTGGTGAGAGCCAGCTTGCTCTTGTTCAGATGGCAGTCTTTTTGCTATGTCTTCACATGGTCAAAGGGGCAAGGGATCTTTCTGGAGTCCATTTTTTAAGGGCACTAATCTTATTCTTGAAGGCTATGCTTTCATGACCTAATTACCTTCTAGAGGCTCCAACTCCTCAAATCAACATATTGATGGTTAGAATTTCAACATATGAATTTGGCTTGGGGGTGGGGGAGACATTCAGCCTATAGTACTATTTATCCCAAAAAGTTTGAGCTCTGTTTTGGGCACTATTAAGTTTCTGGAATATAAATGCATTAACAACCATGTGGCATTGTATATGAGTTGGTTGGGGGAAACCAACTCATGAAGAAATATCAGTGCAGTATAGTGTTATATAAAGTAGGAACACAGAAAAGGGAGCCATGAGGAGCAAAATATAAACAAGTGCAAAGATGTGTGTGTGTGTCCTAGGGATAGAATATTCAATGCTTGCATTTGCCTATGTTAGATAAGAGTGTCATAGAAGATCATAATACCATGTGGTCTTTTAGCTGGCCATGACTTTAGTCATCATCCATTCTAGCCTTCTCTTCTAGAAAAGTTATTTGCTCTGGAATAGGCTTGGAAAAATGTTATGGAAGATCTGGAATTGAGCAACAACTTGAAGTGCATCTCAGACCTGAATACATTCAAAAGTGGAAAATGCTGTTATAGAAGATTTCCATGCATTAGGAGTTTAGATTCAATAAAAACAAACAAACAAAAACCTCTATTATGACTTTAAATTAATCATATGATTTTTTAAAAGACCATTGAAAAAAAGAAAATCCTGCAGTATTAACCAGCATTTTAAAACTTACCACATGCCCATTATGGCATTCTTAGAGATGAACTAGCCTTGCTTTTATTTTTTTTAACTTATATTATTTTATAATACATTAGTAACATAAAACTATTCCTACATTAGTAAAAATTCTTACAAAATAGGAAATGATCAGCTTTATTAGATTTTCAAAAATGTGCATAAAAATTTGTATCAGGAATACATGGAAAGACTGGTGGTTAGATACATCATTCCACTGGTAACAGTAACTTGGATTTCAGCCTTAGCAAAACTGGCACATATAGGAATTCTTCACAGAGAATGGAACAATTTAGCATTGTTGGAAACAACAACCACCTGATCTCAAGGGAACAGCCTTACCTTTGATCACTCCAGAGGAAGGTCTCATTCCTTATCATCTTATAAACCTAAACTCTTAATACATAGCATCCTTAACAAGCCAGCTCAGATCATACAGATGTCCTGCTTTTCCACTGGTACTACCTTCAGTTCTCATGCTGAACACAGTGCATTAGCTGTGGTCAGAGTAGCACTCTCTCAGCACAAAGGACAAAATGCTCTAAACCCAAACAAACCAACCTGTGAGGCCTGCAAGCTAAGCTCATTGGAGGCATCAAGTCCTTAAATCCTGCTTAAGGGTTCTTGGAGAGCTCAGTAATATCTTCCTAGGTGTGATGGAGGATAGCATTGTGTTTCCTTTTAGATGTCTCACAAAATAATGTAATTTTCATCAAGAACTGACTCAGAAGTTCATCCAGAACAACTTTCCCTTTAATCGACTCAAAATTAACATGTTTTGGAACTGCAGTTCCCAATGGTTTACAAATAAAATTATTGCCAACCACATTCTTTGCTTAACAAATGGCTCAACTTCAGAAAGAAAATATTAATACAATTTGGTAAATTGTTTTTGAAACAGTGTATTTAAAAATATATAACCCTTTATTCCCTAAGGAACAATTTAGAGCTGACCAAGTACATTGTATGCAATATGTTTCTTAACTTTGAAGCCATGTGAATTTCCAAGAAAACCCAATCTCTGTTTTTCAGAATCATTTGCACTATAGTCTTTCATGTATTTTGTGAGTATTGTTTTATGTCCAAAAAGCTTTCCCACTTTAGCAAAAACATTTTTTTTTTGGATCAAAAAATTCCCACTTAAGCATTGCTGAAATGGAACACAACCATTAAGCTCCCCAGGGGGATAATGTTCAAGTGTACCATAAACCTGCAAAAATACATCAGCATCTCTGTTAACCAAAACATCAAGTGGAAGAGTGTGGTCAAGGGTGATTTAAAGGGATATAATAAGTCTTTTTCAAAATACTACATAGGTTGTAGAAAAATAAAATTTCCTCAGAAAATGCACACTTGAGTTTATTTGATATAAATAAAAAGATCATATACTGTATAAGTGACAGTATTTTTCAGTTGCTTCAATATTTGAAAGCAGATTTTCCTTTCAAATAAAGACTCAAGAACATTTCCACTTTTAGCTTTCATCTGCTTCTCTAGAACACCAATTATAACATACAATAGGGGTGAATATAGATAATCCAGCTACATAAATTGTTGGCACACCTGAGTTGAATATTGCTATGCCAGGGAGATAAGCCATACATACCAGAATCCAGCAAATAAGCTTCCAGCTTTAGAAGAATTCTTCTGTAACAAAGTGTTACTTTCCCAATATCTGTTCCACTCTAGCTGATTAGTCTAAAGTCTCTTACTCATAAATAATTTTGTGATAAGAAAGCCTAAACCATTTTGGGCAGATGAGCAGTCTTGTTTGGGGCTTCTAAGAGAAATGTTTTCTGACTTTTATGAATATAAACCAAGTTTATTCTCTTTTCCAAGTTATGAATGAGAAAACTGCACTCTAGGCTACTGACAGGCGTATTATAATCATGGGAGAACTTACCTTAGGACAGGACTAATGAGTGACCTTGATGATATCATTAAGGACTGCTGGATAACCAGTCTTGAAGCTCACCCACCTCTGAAATCCTTCTCATCTGAATTTATGTTTCCATAATTTTCAAGTCTGTTCAACTTTAAATTTCTATTACTTGCTGATGAAAGCTTCCCAATAGATTGTCTTTCTTTTCCTCTCACTGTATTTTTACATCAAGCCATAAAATGACAAAAACTGCCAAGATTTCAGCCTTCTCTGGAAAATATGGAGAAGAATTCTACGCTATTCTTTCCCCCTTTTGACTCCTCTGTATAAGAGGAGCAATGATTATCTGAGTGGATAGTTAGCATGAGTGAATGTCCAGATCTGGAGAGCTCTTAATCTCTTCTACACTGATGGGAGCAGAGGAGACCTCCACTCCCCATGTTGCTGTATGATACTGCATGGGCAGAGGTCTGTTCCCCTTATAGGCAGATCCCAGGTGCCTGATTGAAGGGTAGGAGAAAGTAGAGAAAGCCCCACAGTCCCTGATCAAGCTTCACCAGTAAGAAAGCTGATAGTGTACATTATATTATGTTCTAAGTACATGAGTCCAGTCACAGTTGATTCAGAATCAGGGGAGATTAATTAATACCTTCAATACCTGGCAAGAGTGGTTACATGTAAGTACTAGGGGAAGGAGGAGGGGGTCATAATCTGCTTTCCAAATAATAATAATAATAAGCCTTTATTGGGTACCTTTTATATAACAGGACTCTTCTAGGTATTTTATACACGTTGTCTCTAATCTTCACATCATGATAAAAAAGTTTTTTTTATGTATACCTGAGCTAAGGTTCAAACAGTTGGATAACTGCAGGATTAGCTGCTTTTCTTCTGCACTCTCTCACCCCCATACAATCTCCACCAGGGCACTTTGATTGGATTGCAATTGTTTGGTACCCATCTCTCTAGATCCATCATGTTTCAGGCATCTTACACAAAGGGATGATGTGGTAAATAATTTGCAGCCAGAGATAAATAATTATTTTTAGTTGAACTAAATTTTTTAAGTAGATGTTTGGGGTGGATTTTGTACAAATGACAAAAACAAAATTTATGACCTACTAATGCAGACTGACCTAGAAAAATATAGGTGAGAACTAAAGAAGCATCAACAGATGATAGAAAAATAGCATTCTTTTTTGATTTAGAGCTAGAAAGAAATGTTCTATGGATTCTCCTGATTTGCATTTCACCAGCTGCCAGTACTGTTGATAAAATCCCATGATGTCATGTTCATAATTTCATGCAGATGTCATCCTTATTAGCTAAAGTGTAAAAAACTATGTATAATACTTTCTTCGTATTATAGCTTCACACATTCTTTAAACTTCCTTTTGTAATTGCTAACATAAATCCCAAGTTAAAAAAATGTTCTGGAAAGTCATCTTAGACTAGCTAGCCCCTACCTAATGATTTCAGACAAGAATTTGGAGCCGGGAGTCAAGAAATACCTCATGTAGACTTCTTTCATAGCCAGACTTTCATCCATCCAGGTGTGGTATACAAGAAAACATTACTTAAATGCTACTTCAATATTGGTTTTGTGCATTATAAAACTCTCTTACACAAGGAAAGTTTTAGAAAGGTGAAAGTCATTGCAGTCCTGAGCATGAGAGTTCCTCCCTGTTATTGTTATATTCATATTCAGTTATAAAGATATATTCATTGTGTATGTATATTGCTCCAGATTATATCTGAGTTTCTGTCTCCACTGTAATATTTGCCACACTCTTCATACTTATGCCTATATACATCTACTAAATTGATTACATTATAATTAAGTTTGACTGTATATTAAGAGATGTTGAGGAAGCAATAGAGTGTACTGGTGTTATTTGTTTTGGGGTTTTTTGTTGTTGTTGTTTTATAATGAGATATCTCTTGAAAGAGTTCCCCTATTAGACAATAAGGTATGGCTGTTTATTTATTTGCTTGTTTATTTTTATTTATTTATTTTTTTGGCCACGCTGTGAGGCAGCCAACCAGGGATCGAACCCAAGCCCCCTGCAGTGGAAGCACAGGGTCTTATCCGCCGGGGAAGTCCCTGTACTGGTGTTATTTGTTAAATGACGACTTCATCCATCTATTAATTCAGAAAATAGACACCTACAAACACCATCAGACCAATGTTACTAAAATGCTTCTAAGTGTCAGGCACTTGGGTGCATTTGTAGATAAACAATATGAAAGATAAATAATGGCCTTGCAAACAACACAGGTTGATACACTCTCATTGAAACACAGTAAAACATGATTTCATAGAAGTGTTTCCAAAAGTAAAGAATCCAAGAAGAAAGAATCTTCTGTTTATCTTTTTTCATGAGCTTGTCTCTTCTCCCCTGTGAGAGGGGAGGCATCATCTTAACTGAGGACGAGGAGTTTGTCCTATTCAACTTTGCATCTCTGTATAACAAAGTATTAAACTTTTTTGAACTGTGATTTTCCTGTGTGTGTGCTTGGATGTACAGTGGGAGGGTGACACAGGAAGCAAAGCATTAAATATTTTTATTTATTTCCTTATGTATATGGGTATGTATAGAGGGGAATAGGAAGGGTGACAGAGGGGTAGGGAGTGAGAAAATAGGGATGTGCCATAGATACAAGGAGGCAATGTGACATTGAGTAAAAGGCTAAGATAAGAGTAAGAAATCCAAGATTTGTGCCCCAGTATAGGAAAGCAACTTGTCTCAACTTTATCACAAAATCAATCACTTCCTTGTCCATGTCTCATATTACAATTGTTGGGAGGATTAAGTAAGTGTATATCCTTATATTACACACATGTGTCTCTATATCAGTATGTGTCTATATATCAGTACCTATATAAATACTTAAGAAACTGGGACAAAAATGCTCATAAACTAGGAGAGCTGAACTTCAGTTGGTCTAATCCATATGAAAATAAATCTCAGTCCATGAACCACTTAATCATAAGTTGTAATTGATGACTTTGAAGGAGAGCATCTAAGAAGACAAAACAGCCAACAGACTGTATTTTTAGTGCACCTTAGAGCTCACCAAAGATTTCCATGTGTGTTACATTATTTGATCATCATATGAATCCCATAAGCAGGGTTTAGCTGGGATGGCATTTGGTTAAGAAATATTTAATTGTTGACCTGAGGCTGAAAGCACCTCTGATCTACCAACAATCTGGGACTCTGTTAATTACCTGTTTGTTTTGTTTGCTTTTCTGCTGTTGTTTTCTCCTTCACAGATATTATCAAGCAGTCCTTTTAGTGTTTACACAAAACAAGAAAAGGGTTATAAAACTGTCAGTTTTGCTCTTGTTTCACAAAAAGATTCCTATCATGTAAAATGTGAATTCCTGCTCTATTTTTTTGGGTTTTTTTTTTTCAATACGCAGGCCTCTCACTGTTGTGGCCTCTCCCATTGCGGAGCACAGGCTCCAGACGCGCAGGCTCAGTGGCCATTGTTCACGGGCCTACCGGCTCCGCGGGCATGTGGGATCTTCCCAGACCGGGGCATGAACCCGTGTCCCCTGCATTGGCAGGCGGACTCTCAACCACTGCGCCATCAGGGAAGCACTTTTTTTTTTTTTTTATCCTGAAACTTCTTGGAATACAAAGTATGGATTCAGGAATATAATAAAGCTTTGCCAGAAATTTAAGCCATCAGAGGCTGGCATAGTTTCCACTTCAAGCTCTTATCACCAAGCCTTTAAATGCTTACCAAAAGAAAATGCCCTTCAGTGTGTAATTTTGCATCCTCAAATCATTTTGACGTAAGTTGTTATCCGTTAATACACGTCAACAATACACACTCACCAAGCATCTACTCTTGGTAAGGCCTGGGATGAAGCCCTTTCAGAGACGTGGATCAAAGCATAAACTGGATTAGAATTAAGGACTGGGAATTCCCTGGTGGTCCATGGTGCCAAGGGCCCGGGTTCAATCTTTAGTCGGGGAACTAAGATCCCACAAGCTGCGCAGCGTGACCAAAAAACAAAAAACAACAACAGTGAAAAAAAAAAACACAAAAAAAAGAACTAAGGCTTATTTTGGCAATTTCTATAACAAAAATGGAAATCACAGATACAAATCTTCTATGTTTTAATTTTCCTGTATTTTTTTCTCTCTATTATGACAGCTCTACTGAGATATAATTCACATACCATAGAATTTACCCATGTAACGTGTATAATTCAATGCTTTTCAGTGTATTTGCAGAGTTGTGCAACCATTACTACAATCTAATTTTAGAACATTTTCCTCACCCCCCCAAAAAACCCTACCTGTTAGCAGTCATTCCTCATTCTCTCTCTACTCTTCCTCATCTACCTCAGGGAAAACACCAATCTATTTTCTGTCTCATGGATTTGCTAGTTCTGGACATTTCATATAAATGGAACCATTCAACATGTGGTCTTTTGTGACTGGCTTCTTTCATGTAGCATGTTTTCAAGCTTCATCCATGTTGTAGCATACATTAGTACTTCATTCCTCTTTATAGCTAAATAATATTCCACTGTATGGATATAGAACATTGTGTTTATTCAACTCATCATTTAATGGACATTTGAGTTGTTTCCACTGTTCTCTATAATGTTGCTATAAACATTCATGTACAAAGTTTAGGTGATATATTTTCTATTATCTTGGGTATATACCTAGGAGTAGAATTGTTGGATCATATGGTAACATTTTAAAAAACTGCTGAACTGTGTTTCAAAGACATTAACACTATTTTATATTCTCATCAGCAGTGTATGACCTGTTATTTAATCTAATATTATAAGTTAAATAATAAAATGTACCTATCCTTATTTCAAAATAAAATAAATTTATTAACTGACCTCCAATTACTCTGACAAACCTTCAGTTACTCTGATAAGGGTTTTAAAATATAATATCCTACTCATTATTTTCAAATTTTTTCTTTATTGTGTCTTTAGTTACCCGCTATGATCCAGCTTTCATTTTTGAGAAATTTTTCTTTTTTAAATGTTCATTGTTTGGGGCTTAAACATAATAGTCGATGGTCAAAATGACATAAAATATCTACCCTTTGAATATATTGAGATCTTTTTGTGGTTAATTTTGGTAAATAATCCAATCTACATATTGGAAAAGTGAATGTAATTCTTCTTAATGAGCCACAGAGTTTCTTAGAAAACTATTAGCTCAGTATTATTAACAGTATAATTTCTTCTCCCACATATCATATTTACTGTCTATTCATAAGTTTATTGGGAAGATATATGCACTAGCTCATATGTGGCTTGGGGAAAAAAGACTGGCATGTTGAAAAAATTCAGTATTATTAGCCAATTTTATCCAATCACATTAAAGCAAAAATCTCCTTTTGCAATTCTACCCTCTCCATTTCTTCTCAGTTGTTTAACATGGTTTACTCATGTATTTAGATTATGTGCTATTTAACTTATAACTGATGTCAAAACTTCATTACTGAATATCTTTCATCTTGACTTAATAACAATATCTATTAATATTGTTAATTTAACTTTCCTTTTGTTTTAAACTTGAGTGAAAATAGAACTTTGTTCATTTTTAAAATATTTTTCTGAACCACTTTGATCGTGTCTATTTTTCTAAGCAGATATTGTTTGATTTTATATTTTAATCCATCCTAGAAATTAATGCCCATTGACAGGATAACTTTGCTTAATAATGTTTATTATTGTGTTTTTTATTTGTTACCTGTAATGTCATTCTATGTTATGCTATTTTTGCTTCCCTGATAATCCTTTATACCATGCATTTTAAGAATGGAAGTTAAAATTTTCACATGACTTGAAATTTTATTTTTACTCTATTGTGTAAGTGGAAACAAATTTAGAAAAGACAAACAAAAAGGGTTGTTTCATTTTTTTTTTTAATTTATAATCTCCTAAAATTTTACTGGCTGTGGAAATGGCTACTGAGGATATGCATCAAATACATTTATTGCAAGCTGCTAGCTGGTTGTGAATGAAGGGTAAATAATTAGAATTTCCCATGAAAATGCTGACAGACACTCTTAAAAGACTCATTTTCATGGAAATTTTATATCATGCCCATCTCATAATAATTTGTTGTCAATTTGACTATTTTATGATGGTTTTCACAGAGATCTAGGGTGGTCAACTCACTGGTTCCCACTGACACTTCAGTTCTTGGTTCACAGCAAGGATTATATATGAGTTTGGGCACAGCTCAGTTTTCCCATTAACAAGATAGAAAATAGCATAAATAAATTAGATGACCCACCTACTGTTGAACAGTCAGTGTTTGCCGGTTCTTAAAACAATGGTTGTCTCCTTCAGCATACAAGAAAAATAATGTTTTTTTAAACAGACCACCTAGAAACAATTTAGAGTCATGAATACAAATGTATAACCTTTATAAAAAGTATTTCTGAAGTAAAGACAATAAAAAGACATTGTCACCCAATATCCATTTCTATTCCTTCCATGGTCATGAGACATTTGTAGCCTGAGGGCCAGGATCCAGAATGGAGACTACATTTCCAAGCTATCCTGCAGCTGGATGTGGCTGTGTGAAAGAGACATGTCAGCAGAAGTGTAACAAAGGAAGTGTAAATCATTTTACAAGTAAAACTACTCGCACAGATATTCTTCACCTCTTGCTCTGTACTGCTTCTGGAATGTGGAGACCATGCTGCTTCAGGAAAATAAGGGCTGCTCTAGAAAGAATCTGTGGACTCCCAACTTCACTGGGGATGGTTGACCTCCAGGCATTGAGTGAGAACAAGTGGAAACACAGGGTCTGCAGCTGAATAGCCCATGTTCAAGTTCCGGCTCCTCCACTCACCAGCTGCAAAATCTTGGAAAAGTTAACTCCTTTGTGGCTCATTTTCCTCATTTACAAACTGGAGATAGCAAGATCCCATAGAGGTCTGTAACAATTAAAACAGTCAGCAAATAGCAAGTACTCAGAATAATGTCTGATACATAGCTGAAGCTAAAAACTATCAGCCATTCTTGCCCACTTGAGAGAACAAACTTCTATCTTGTTAAAAATATTGCCATTTAGTTTTTTCTATTAGTCACAGCTAAACTTACTTTTAACTAAAATATCATGCAGACATCACTTGCAGTTATAATAAAATATAGGTTTTCATCAAAGACTAAGTCCATAGTCTTTCCAACTTCTCCAAGGATACCACAAAGAAAATATTGAGAAAGAAAGGAAAAGGAAATTAGCATATTTAGTATTTGTAGACTTGTGTTGCTATCAGATAAACAATACTTTTGTCATGCCATGTTTTATTTCTCCATTCCTCCTGAGAGCCAAAGCTGCTGTTGGCCTTTTTCTAAGTCACTTTCCACCTATTATGTGCATTATGTATACACATACATGTATATATACACACATGTTTACAAGAATGTATATGTATGCATGTATACATACATGTAGATACTGTCAAGGCATTACTTGGCCTTCAACACTTAGAGTTTAAAAAAGGAGAGAAAAAAGCAGAAGTCATAGATTGTGATAAAAATATTGTCAAAGACACTTTATTTTAGTGAAAAATTTTTGGTTCTATTCTCTTAATATAAAAAGACTGTATCTTAGAATAAATTCTTTAACTGAAACTCCAATAACATATTATTTTAAATGTGTGGTAAATATACTGTTTTTGTAACAAAAAGAACAATGATCACTTATTACATTTTTTCTGTAACTATTTGCTTATTTGCTCCTTTCCTGTTTCCCAGACTGAGAAATCTTGCAAGGATTTTATTTTGTTTCTTTTTCTATCTCCCCTGAGTGGTGTTGTACCTGACACATAGGTAGTGTATAATAAAGTTTTGAAGAATGAATAAATAAATGGGTTTCATAGGTTTCCAGATCTGGTAATGACCCCATTATACTGGGAAGAAAATCAAGGCTCTGAGATGTAAAAACTTTGCCTGACAACCTGTAGCTACTTGGAGGTAGAAACAAGTCAAGAGTTCAAGCCCCCTGCTCCTCAACCCCATAGAATCTATTTAATTCCCACCATATGTCTGAAATTTTAGGAGTGAGAGCTTTTTTTTTTTCTCACTTTTTGTAAGTGGTGCTGAATGATGAATAAAAGTGGGGGGAAAAGGGGGATACAATTCAAACTGCCAGTGATGAAAATAAATTAGAAGGAGGCATCCTGAAGGTCCAGGAACTAATATCCATGCATGGCAGCAAGCATATGTTTTTCCTGGCACACTTTGAATGTAAGCAAGCACAGAAGTTGGTATTTCATTACTTTAAGCATTTGTATTAATGACGTTTGTATATGTCAGTAGTGTGTAGGCAGAAAGATTAAAAAGAAATTTCTTGTTATTACATATTTTGAAATGTTCTATATTCCTACAGCATGGTTTATTTTTAGTTCCCTTTCTCAGCATGCAATTCTGACAATTTGGAGAAGGAAAAATCTCTAACAGACACAAATTCTTAGGTACATAGAATATGAGATATGGGCTGCCTATATTTGAATCTTGGCTTCATTCCATAGCTGTGTGGCTTTGAACATTGAAATAACATTTGGGGTCCTTGTTTCTTATCTGAAAATGTACTGTTGAATTTTTAAAAAAATACAGTATCTCATCATTTGAGTGTTAAACAAGATAATATATGGAAAGCATCTAGCACAGTGCTTGAAACTTTCAAATATTCTATCAGTTACTTGTGTGGAACAAATTACCTCAAAACTTAGTGGCTTAAAACAATAGGCATTTATTATTACAGTTTACAGGTCTGTGGGATTGCACAGTGTTGACTGACCTGGACTCATCACGGTAACTGTTGATCTTGGCTGGGCTAATGCATACATCTGAAGGTTGGACGTGGCACTCTACTCTAAGCTTAGGCTTGGCTGGGGCAATTTAATTGACGCAGCTCTGCTCACAGGTCCTTCATCCTGCTCCCAATATTAACCCAGGCTGGTTAATCCAGGCATGTTCTTCTCAAGGAAATGGTGGAGTCAAGGAACAAGCAAGCCTAACATGAAAACACCTTTCACAACTTTGCTTGCTTCATTTCTGCAAACATCTGCTTGGCCAAATCAAGTCTCATAACAAGATAAGGAGTAGAAAGTATCCCTCCAGACCACTTCCCTTCGTATGGGTGTGCTGCAAAGTTAAAAAGCAAAGGGCACGGATACAGGGAAAAGAGACAAGTTGGAGCTGATACCACAGTCTTACAAACACTTGATTGTACAACACGGAGTAATATTAGTTCTATCATTTACTTCTCAAATCTTTGCACATAAAATGCCTTATTTCTTCCTAAACTGTTGAATTGCACAGAGTACTTGTTCAGACTGTATCTAACTAAGGTAATCTGAAGCTTCATGAGTGGTATAGACAGTATCCAACTTCTTGGTGAAGCTATGCTCTTTCCAACCCATCAGAAATGGGAAATTCAACAACACATCTCTCATTATCTCACTTTCAGGTGCCTTCCTTTCAGCTTATTCTCTTTTTAAGTGCTTGACATTTTTTTCATGGCTCACTCAACTACCTTAGCTTTTTTTCTCTCTGTTCTTTGGAATAAGTAATTTCTATTGATCTATCTTTAAGTTCACTGAATTTTCTTTTCTTTAACCTGTCTAGTGAATTTTTCATTCTGTTTTTATACTTTTCAGCTGTAGATTTTTATTCATTTATTTATGTAGATTTGATTTCTCTGTTCAAGTTTTCTCATTTATTCGTGAGAATAAATATACTCTTTCCTTTAATGCTTTGAACATTTTTTTCTTTATTTTTTGAATGCATTCATAATATATACTTTGAAGTCTTTGTTTGCCAAATATAACATAAGGACATGCTTAGTGTCCATTCTATTGACTCTCTTTTTCCTGAGTATGGATCACACTTTACTGTCTCTGTGTATGTCTTAGAGTTTTTTATTTAAAACTGGATAGTCAGATACTATAGTATAGCCACTTAGCACTCCATTGTATTGTTCTGACTATTGTTATACTTTTATATTTTGTTTTAGTAAGAAGGTAGTTAACTTGCTTGGACCCAAACTGTGATGTTTGTCTCTTCCATGATATGTGGCATCTCAAATCTCTGCATACTTCTTACAACTTCAAACTGTTGCTATTTTAGCCCAATCTCCTTGTGTTTCCCACTTATATTTATATTTGGTAATTTTCAAAGATTTAGGCAGTGCTTGTACTTTGGTTTTTGGGTTTATCCTCTCTTGGTTTGCTTAACTCTGGAAATTCCTCTTCTAGTTGCTCTGTTTGCCGCAGTCTCTGTCCTCTGATCTCTAAAGCCAAAAAGGCTTTAGCTTCTTGTCATGTGACCTACAGATTTGGAAAATGCATTCATTAAAACAAACAAACAAACAAACAATACAGGACATTCATGGATCTCACCCAGTAAAGCTCTATCTTTTAAGGATAGGTTCTATTAGGTCTCTGCTTGCATTTTCACTGAGTCCCCTCAGTCTATCCACTAGCATGCATAATCAAACAAGGATTTACACATAGTGTATAGTCATATATTGGATGCAGTTCTCTTCTGGAATTAGATTCTGTTTTTTACACCTTGAGTAATAAGGTTGTGAGTTTCTGCTGCCAACTCATGATGAGTGTCCTGCAACAACAAAGCCACAAACTTGCAATCATTTCCATTTCCTGTTGAAGTTTTTTCTTAAGAACAAACTATCTTCTGGCTTCTGTCTGATTTTGGATACTTTCCAGTGCCTTTAAATATCTGTTTTTTTATGCTGTGTCTAGACTTTTTACCAGTGATCTGCAGAAGGATTCCTGTGAGCACTTCACTTTATTGCCATGTCATAAGCTCTCTGCTTTGTCAGAAAATGACAGCAATGCTGGCTCATTCCCCCAGGGTGTTTTTAAAAAAATAATAATAGCAGGACTTGAATTATTTTCAACAACATAGATAGACCTAGCAGGTATTATGCTTTAGTATTCTAGAACATAAAGAGAGTATGAGTGTAGAGAACAGAGAATGGCATTCTTTATATAGAGTAGGGCATCTTTAAGCCTAAAATTGGCATCTAGTTGTTAAGAAAACTATGTGGTGTAATGGCTAAAAGCATTGACTAGAGAGCAAAACATCCTGGGTCTGAATTCCAAATTTGCCATTTAATAATTCATTTAACTCGTTTACATCATTTAAACTCTTTATGCCTCAGTGTCTTCATCAATAAAATGTAGATGATGATAACAACCACGCAAAGTTTTTTTGTGAGAACCGGATACATTGATATATATAAATACATAGAACATTAAATGGTATATTATATGACATATAGTAACTACTGTTTTTATTTAAAAACAAGGAAAAGATCATGAATAAATGATAAAAGCTCATTAATTCCATGTAGAAGAATTATCAGAATCACCATCATAAAGCACTGGATTTGAGTGTTAGCCCATCCACATGCCTGTTGTATGGTATAGGGTTTACCACATCCTCTGGGTGGATCTGATTCTCTATCCACAGAATGGATAACTTCCTGCCCCACATCTTTCATGAGGGTGTTATGAAAGTCAAATCAGAGAGTAGGTTTGAAAGATCTTTGTAAACTGCAAAGTGCTGAACAAAAGACAGGTGCATTGATAGGAAATATCTTTAGATTAAAAAAAGAACCTTGGGAATGCTCATGCACTATTTGTGTGTGTACACCAACAGTGAACCCACCAAGAGTGGTGCAGCCACTATGGAAAACGGAATGGAGTTTTTTAAAAAAATTAAAATTAGAACTACCATACGATCCAGCAATTCCACTTTTGGATATTTACCCAAAGGAAATGAAAACACTAACTCAAAAAGATATATGCACTCCCATGTTCATTACAGCATTATTTAGAATAGCCAAGAATATATATATTATAATATATATTATATAATAATATATAATATAAAATGAAATATTCTGTCATGAAAAAGAAGGCTATCTTGCCATTTGTGGCAACAAATATGCAACTTGAGGGCATTATGCTAAGTGAAAGAAGTCACACAGAGGAAGACAAATGCTGGATGATCTTACTTATATGTGGAATCTAACAAATAGAAACCAAACTCATAGATGCAGAGGACAGATTGGTGGTTGCCAGGGGTGGGGGTGGAGAGTGGGTGAAATGGGTCAAGGTGGTCAAAATGTATAAACTTCCAGTTATAAAATTTTAAAAAAAGTCCTAGGGGTGTAATGTGTAGTGTGGCAACTATGAATATTAGGGAATTGTATGTATCTTATAGAAATCATGTTTTCACTTTTTTCCAGATATATACCCAGGAGTAGAATTTTCAATTATATATTAGTTCTATTTTCAGTGTTTTGGGAAACCACCATACTGTTTTCCATAGTGGGTGCACGAATTTACATTCCCACCAACAGTGTTCATAGAGCACTGTTTACAATAGCCAAGATATGGAAGCAACCCATGTGTCCATCAACAGACAAATGGATAAAGAACATGTGGTATAGATACACAACATAAGGTTACTCAGCCATTAAAAAAGAATGGGACTATGCAATTTGCAGCAATGTGGATGGATCCAGAGAATATTATTCTTAGTGAAATAAGTCAGACAAAGAAAGACAAATACTGTAAGATATCACTTCTATGTGGAATCTAAAAAATAAAGCAAACAAGTGTATTATATATAGCAAAACAGAAACAGGCTCACAGATATAGAAAGCAAACTAGTGGTTGCCAGGGAGGAGAAGGAGGGGGGAGGGGCAAGATAGGGTTATGAGATTAAGAGGTAAAAAACTATTATGTATAAAATAAATAAGCCACAAGGATATATTATACAGCACAGGGAATTATAGCTATTATTTTGTAATAACTTTTAATGGGGTATAATTGATAAAAATATTGAATTGCTAGGCTGTATACCTGAAACTAATATAATATTGTAAGTCAACTATGCTTCAATTAAAAAATAAAACAAACTGGATAAATCAATAACAATTTAAAAATCCTGTATTGTATATTTAAAAGTTTCTAAGAGAGTAAATCTTAAAGTTCTTATCAAAAGATTGTAACTCGGTGTGGTGTTGCATGTGAACTAAACTTATTGTGGTGATCACTTTGCAATATACACACATATTGAATCATTATGTTGTATACCTGAAACTAATATAATGTTGTATGTCAATTATATATCAGTAAAAAAATGAAAACAAAATCATGAGGAAATTTAGATTATATTTTGGACTCAGTGATAATAATACATATCAAGACTTGTGGGATTCAGGCAAAACAGTATTCATAGGGAAACATATAGCTTCTAATGCACATATTGGTAAAACAACAGCAAAATAAACAGAAAGAAAAGAGAAGGAAATAATAAAGAAAGAGAAGAGCTGAAAAAGATACAACAGGAACTATTACCCCAACTAAAATTGGTCCTCTGAAAAGTTTAATAAAATTTATAAATGAATACACAAAAATTCAGTAAAAACATTTTTGTCTTTACAAATGACCACATCCTGGTACATAAATGCATTCCTAATATTCAGGCATCAGGGGTCCTTTTACAAAAATTCTGGAGTGTTTCTTGAAAATCTCTGCACATGGTAGATGCAGTACAGACATAAAACTGAGCTTGGCCTTGTGCAAGTGTTCTTAGTGGGTTCTTAAGATTCAGCACTTTGAAAGTCCTCAGAATGCCCACAATATCTTAAAACAAGGAGCTGTTAAGTAGACAAAATGTCTTTCTGTTTTCTTAAAAATTCTAACCAATCCTTGTGGTTATGAAGCCACATATTAATAAGCAAACTGATCATTTTCCACAGGAAATCTAACACAGTGTTTAAATGATATTATCCTAGGTTATGCTTTTCCAAAGAGATGGTTCACATCTTTCCTGTTTTCATGGAAGAGAATCCTTCCCCAAAGGCTTCCCAGTCATTGCTCTTACATCTCATTGTCCAGAACTGGGTGACATATTGACTACTTTCTAGATTAAGTAGTTGAGTTACCTTTTCTGATATCTGAATAAAATCACAATTGGTATTAATTTGGAGTTAAGCAAGCACCAGAGTTGCCCATGTTGGGTTTTTTGTTTGTAATTTTTTTCTAGTTTTACTTAATGAAGAATTCAAAACAATAGAATAATTTCAACTATAATACAAGAGGTCTTTCAGATTCTCCAACCACTGATATTTACCACATTTACTTTTTCATTTTCTCTCTCTATTTCATCACCTATGCATACATATTGATTTATTTTTTTTATTTTATTATTATTATTATTTTTAGTGGTGCGTGGGCCTCTCACTGTTGTGGCCTCTCCCGTTGCAGAGCACAAGTTCAGGACGTGCAGGTTCAGTGGCCATGGCTCACGGGCCCAGCCGCTCTGCGGCATGTGGGCTCCTCCCGGACTGGGGCAAGAACCCACGTCCCCTGCATTGGCAGGTGGACTCTCAACAACTGCACCACCAGGGAAGCCCCTACATATTGATTTTTTATGAAACAGTTGAGATTAATTTGTAGACATGGTTCCCTATTATACCAAATACTCCAGTATATATTTTCTAAAAACAAACAAGCAAAATCTCTTACATAAGCACATTATTGCCCTCTAAATTGGAAAGTTCAAATTAACACAATAATTCCTCATAATTAGGTTTGGAGCTGCAATATCACAGAAATAATGCTATGCTCTCCGTATCCTGATGGGTGGTATACAATATTGATTTGTCCCAGTGTTGACAAAGGAAACTATGACCATATATGGTTAAATTGGTGTCTGCTAGGTTTCTACCCTGTAAAGTAATTATGTCTTTCTTTGTAAGTAGTAAGTATTTTGTTAGGGCATACTTTGAGACTATGAAATTATCCTATTTCTCATTAAACTTTCATCTTTTAGTTTTTGCATCCATTGATGATTTTTACTTTAAACAGTTATTGTTATAATGGTTATCAAATGGTGATTTTATCCATTTATTACTTGGAATTCTACTCTTCAGGAAAAGCTTTCTCTTTTTTGCATTAATTTCTTTTATCAGTAGAGACATGGATTCCTACTTTATTCAGTGGATTGAAATTCAATAGTATTAATTTGATGCTCATTTTTTCCTAAATTTGGCTAATGGAAGCCCCTTCAAACAGACTTCTGTATCCCTTTGATGTGCCATTATGATTCCTTGAACACCTCTTTACCATCTGTCAAAATAAGTTGTTCCATGTTTAACATGTATTTTTGTAGACCAATCTCAAAATCATCCATTTCTCTATGGGATCCTCATTCCTTTTAGTAAGTCTCTACATCAGAATGTACTCAATGCTTCTTGGGTCTCATCACTTTCAAGCCTTCTTAGTAGACAGAGCAAAGAAATATGTATGAATATACCTATATATTTATATATATAAATTTACTTTTATATTTGTGTATATATATATATATATATATATATAACCATGAATTTACTCTAGTACCTCCAATTCTAATCTAAACTTTAAGGTGGTCTAGCTTTCCCCCTTTTCCATATTTCTAACTCCCTTCTTCAACAGTGAGAATAATCATGGCTCCCATTATCCTTGACATACTAATTTATTTGCTCTAGTCTCTTTTATATAACCAATTTCCCAGCAAGACTAGTTCTTGACCTTGATTATAGTATCACCTTCTGGCTCAGTCATGACTACACCATAGCCTTCTTGTTGACCTTCCCCTACCCCAGTGTATTGGTCACCTTTTTGCTTGTTTTTTAGAACTACTTTGGCACAAATCTACAGAAATAAACTGATTGACCCATCAGATGAATGGCACATAGATTAATGGGTAGAAAAATAAGAGCACTCACAAATTATCAAAATATTTGTTCAAATCTTACTATTTTTTTTCACCAGTGAAACATTGTTAAACATTATACCATGGACATTTTCTCAAACCTTCCATATTTAAAACCTGCATCATTTTATAGGTTACTATCACTGGTGCCTACTTTTGTTCAGGTACTCGTAACCTTCTACCTAAATGTCTGTCAGTTTCTCCAATCAGCTTTGGAGCTCTTTGAAGGCAAGGACTGTCATTCATTTCCATAATCCCAGAGCTTAGCCTAGGGGCCAACACACTGGTGTTTGATAAATATTTGCAGAATCATTGAGTTATTTAATGACTAAATAATGCCATTAGTCAAAATGAACAAATACAAACATTGAAAGAATGTTCTAAAATGTTTGCCTATTTTTTTTTAATTTTCAAGAATGTTTTGGTTGTTTTCCTCTTTTTTACAGCTCTTCAATACATTTCAATAAGCCTCTAAAGAACATCTTCTCTGCATAAGGCTCTGTGTTTGTAACTGCTACCTGAACTCATTTTCCTATTTGTGATGACTCTTCAAACTCGCAGAGCCCAGACACTTGACTCAGAAATGGAGATTTTATCTACCTCCAATATTCTGGTTGGAGTTGGACTCAGAAAGGCCAACTTTTACAAAAACTGTACAAAACCACCATATTAATGACTTTTCCAGAGTTCTCCAAAGTCTATTCACCCTCATATCCTGATAATCCACATTTTTTTAAATTATGGGAACCAGAAAAAGCAGTCCTTGGTGTTGATCTTTTTTTCCCGTCTATAAACCAAGTTCTAGACACCACTTTTAACTGTTTAAGTCAATTTTAGCATTAAATTCTCACAGACCCCAAATCTCTTAAAATTTTATTATCAGAGGTTTCTGTGTAACTATCTGAGAGAAGAATATTATATAAAATAAAGATACTAAATAATAAAATATTTCTGAAGCAATTATATAAGACACCATATTCCCATCTACAAGAGAAAAATATTCCCAGGAAGAGATGATTCCTGAGGGATTTCTGCTCTTCCCTTGACCACAACAACATCTGGAACAGGGTTCCAGGTCTCCCTATATCTGTGATGTCTAATACAATAGTCAGCAGACATATGCGATCACTGAGTGCTTGAAATGTGGATGGTCTGAATTGAGATATGCTGTAAAATACACACCAGATTTTGAAGACTTGGTTCAATTAATATAAATGTAAATTATCTTATTATTAATTTTAAAAATCAACTGTGTGCTAAAATGATATTTTGGATACATGGGTCATAATAAAATATATTATCAGTTGCCATTTCTTTTCTGCTCTCTTTTATAAGAAAAGTCTTGAAAACATTGCCTATTTTTGTCTCCACTTACCTTACACTCTCTCCTCTATAAGCTCCAATCATTTCACAAAAATACACCAAGACCTCAATTACCAAGGTTTCAAATGACCTCTGTATTACAAAATTGTATAGTCAGAACACATTTTTAATGAATTTGATCTCAGCATTATCTGACACAGTTGATGACACCATTCTCTTTGAAACCCTCTCTTCTCTTGGCTTCAGTGACCATATATGCTTATGGTTTTCCCTTTTACCTCAATGGGGCTTTTCTTCATTGACTCTTTTCCTTCTCTTTGACCTCTAAATATTGGAGTGACCCTAAGTTCAGTTCTGGGACTTCACCTATCCTCAACATTCACTCTCTCACTCACCCAGTGTTTTAGTTTTAAACACCACTGGCATATCAAAGAATCCAAAATATTTCCTCCAGCCCTGACTTATGTCCTAGAGTCATATAAACAACTACAACTATCATTTGGTATCTTTACCTGGTTGCCGACTACACACCTCAAACTTAACTCAGTTCTCTCTCATTCTCCCTTGGCTCTTCCTTTTAGTACACCTACCACAGTTCTCACTCTTGGTAAATGGCATCACCATCTGCCCCATTGCTTAAGCTTCATATCTAGGGTCTATTCCCTCTTTCTCTTAGAATAGATGCATCAGTGTATCTGATTGACTTTACCTCTGAAGTACATCTTATCTTTCCTGGCTGCTCCCTGGTCCAAGCTACCATCTTCTATCACCTGAACTGTTTTAATAGTCTACCAACTAGTTTTCCTGTTACCACTCTTACTCCACTATGATCCAATCTAGGTATCATGGGCAGAGTCATCCCTTATGTTATCAATTAGGTCATAGCATACTCCTACTTTAAAGTTTTTACCTTAAAATTTTCCCACTGCTTTAGGATAAATTCAAACGCCTAACTCTGGCTTGTCCCTGCTTACTTCTTCAACATCTAGAGCTATTTTCCAACTTAAAAAAATTATTTAATTGAAGTATAGTTGATTTACAATGTTGTGTTAACTTCTGCTGCATAGCAAAGTGATTCAGTTTTATATATATATATATATATAATTATATATATTATAATTCTATAAAATTATATATATATATTTCACATTCTTTTTCATTATAGTTTATCACAAGACACTGAATATAGTTTCTTGTGGTATACAGTAGGACCTTGTTGTTTATCCATTCTATATATAATAGTTTCCATCTGCTAATCCCAAACTCCCAATCCATCCCTCCCCTACCTCAGGTCTGTTCGCTATGTCTGTGAGTCTATTTCTGTTTCGTAGATAAGTTCATTTGTGTCATATTTTAGATTCCACATGTAAGTGATATCATATGGAATTTGTCTTTCTCTGTCTGGCTTACTTTACTTAGTATGATAATCTCTAGGTCCATCCATGTTGCTGCAACATGGATGGACCTAAAGATTTTTTTCCTTTTTATGGCTAAGTAGTAGTCCATTGTATATATGTACTACATTTTCTTTGTCTGTTCCTCTGTCAATGGAAATTTAAGTTGTGTTCATGTCTTGGCTATTGTAAATAGTGCTACTATGAACATAGGGTATTTTCCAGCTTTTAAACTGTGATCCAAACAAGCTTTCCTTCTGAAAGTTCCTTGAACACACCAAAAATTTTCTTTCTGGCTGTTCCCAATGTTTATATTGCTCTTCACTAATCTTTTCATGGCTGGTTCCTTCTTGCACTTACATCTCCACTTAAATATCATCTGACCAGAGACATCTTCCGAACCACCCCATCTCAATCATACCTGGTCACTCTTTAAAATAGCAGCATATTTTAAATTCTACTTATCCCTAATCATTACCACATAATATTTTCTTGTTCATTTTCCTTTAACTATTTGACTCTCCTTGGTGTAAGGCAGGCTCTTGTCTTTCTTATTCACCAGTATATGCCTAGTGCCTAGAGCAGTGCACATACTGGACATTCAAATATTTGTTGATTGGATAAATATTTAATTGCATTGTCTTATTCACCAGCACAGGGCAAAGAAACTGAGAAATCAGTGCTATTGGGGAAAGATATCAGGTTTCATAATAAACTCAATGCTGTGTTTTCAAGTCTGTCTACTCTAGTATATATTCACCTCCTTGGGCCCATTTACTTGTTTTCACTCCATACCAATTTTGTCCCAAATAGCTTTCTGTGATGTTCAATATAGTAACTATTAGTCACATGTAGCTATTGGGTACTTGAAATGTGACTAGTTTAACTGAGTAGCTGAATACTTAAATTTATTTAATTTAAATTTAAAAAGCCGCATGTGGCTAGTGGCTATCATATCAGATAGAGCTGCTCTAGAGGGAAAGCTCAAGGCAGTTTCTATGTTTTAGCTCTTCTCCATATCCTGAGTACCAAGCAAGTTTCTGATGTAACACAGATGATCATTAAGCCTGGTTAAAATTCTTGAGTCAAAGGCAGGATAGTGAGAATTTGAGGCCTTGCTAGAGAAGGGGCAGGGAACCCAAGTGATGTCTCTGTGGGAGAGAAAGCCACATATGGTGTCTCTCCTTCAGTGTAGCCATGAAAATAGTACAGGTTTTAGAAATTTAGAAATTCAAGATGCTCACCTGATTTATACAAGCTGTGTGACCTCAGCAAGCCACATAACCACCTCTGAGTTTCTTTTTTCCTCACCTGTGAAATGATGACATAAAAGAATGTAGCCTCTAACTCAGTGGATTTTTATAGGTATCAACTGAGGCCAAGAATAGGAAAACCTAGCTGTAAAGTGTGAAGTGGTCTGTAAGTATATGGCTCTGTTATTTGTCCCACAGATTGGTCCTGTTGGCAGATAAATATTAGCAGTCGGTTATCAAACATCACATCATCTAGACAGCCCTGGCCCTAGAAAAGTTGGCATCTACTCATTTTACTCCATGATGGAAAAAGAATAAATAAATCATAAATGATTAATTTAGACTTCCCTCCACGCCTCCCGTTAACAGCTCAAAGTCCCCACCACACAGCAGGCTCAGTGATGAACTGGTGTGGTAGAACCTTCAAGACGGCGGCTAACCCTTCTCCAAGTACAACCAGCTGTGAAAACAAATTTAGCTCCACCAACATTGCAAAGGAGCAAAGCTTTTTCATAGGTTAGAGATATAATGTTCACCCCATTCAGAGGAATCCAAACCAAATACCAATGGCTTGTGGGGGTAAGAGGATATTAAGCATAATAGACAGATTATCTGCTAGTTTACTGAAGGTGAAGGAAGAGACATTTGTCATACTTTTGCTAGAAAATGAGACTTTATCAAAGGGAGACAGGGTGAAAGGTCACCAGTTCTATTGGTGCGATTATTATCTTTACATAGCTGGAGTGGCAAAAGAAATGATCCCAAACAGAGCAAAACAAAACAGACCTCACCGAAGCACTTCAAGATGAGCCCCAAGAAGCCATCACACCAGACCCACTGGCTTCATCTTAATTTATCATCCTGGGCCTTGTTGACAAGAGTTGATTGGGTTCTCCATCTCTCCACGATGCAGCAGGTTTCATTATGGCAAACCACTTGGTGGACACTAGGGATGGTTAACTTTTAGGAAACAATCATTATAATAAGAAAGATACTACATTTTTGAGCATCTACTAGAGCCCTGAGACTGTGTTTTTTATTTATTATCGCAAATGACAATCCACAAATAAGTGTTACCTTTACTGCTTTGCAAATGATTCAATTAGTGCTTAAGTAAATTGGCACATCATAGATGTGTTGTTTTGGGTATTAATAAATACAGTAATGAATATTGTATCAGAAGCAGCTACTTATATAAGCACCTTTCTTGGTGCCTCAAAAAATGTACACTTAAGGGAATTGATAGCCAATGCCTATTTGTTATTTCTGAAGACATTTTTGCTCACATGTCTACACAGTTTCTTTTTTTTTTTTTTTCGTGGAAAACTTATAACTCTCAAGAAATACTTCTCTTCAAGTTAGGTTTATTTAGCATTGACTTCACTACCTATGTCAGCCATCATAGCTGCCCCAGACAAAGAAGCTAGGGCTATCTGCCTCAGTCAGAGCAGACTGAGCAGAGCAGATTCTCCCTCTCACTTCCCTTCCTCTCTCCTCTGCTCTGAGCATCCCACTCTCACCTGGATACCTCACAGCATGCCTTAGCCTCTGGATGCACCCTCTCTATCTATCCTCTGCCATTTAGCAAGTGCCTTGGACAGTCTGCCTAGTTTTTGTTTTACCTTCCTCCAGAAACATAGCTTCTTGAAGTTTCCCATTTTTTTAGATTAAAAAATGTGGCTTTTTCACATACACTTCTCAGAGCCAGGAACAAACCCAGGGCTGCTAGTTCCCTTTCCACTACATTGATCCTCATATTTTAATGGAAATAACTATGACTTAATAGATACCAGTGTTACAACATGAATTGAAATTTTTCAAAAATTGCAACCAACATTTACTGTTTTCTATATGACAGATAATTTACCAATTCACAGATAGTATCATATCTAATACTTAAAAAACATAATGAAATAAGAGTTATGGTCTTTTCATTTAACAGGTGAGGAAACTGAGGCAGAGAGGCATCAAGAGATTTGTCTAGGACCACATAGAGGCCAAGTAAGAAACCAAAGTCTAATGCTAAACTCATGTTCTTATGTGGTCTAGAGTAGTAGGATATTAAAAAGTATGCGAACTTTGAAGCCAGGGCTTTGACTCAGACCACTATCTACTACTTCTTGTGCACCAACCTCCCCACCCCAAGCAAGCATTCAACATCTTTGCATAGTGGTTATGTGTATGAGCTTGGGAGCTGACCTACCTGAGCTGGCTCCATTTCACAATATGTGAAAACTTGGATAGTTGATGTAACCATTCTGTGTTTCCGTTTCCTCACTTATAAAGCAAGGATAACAGCAAGGTATTTTATTTCTGTAGAAGATTAAGTATGCTGATAAAGGTAAAATCTTTATAACGGTACCTGGACCAGAGTAAATAGTTAACAAATAGTAGCTAGTACTATTGTTATAGATTAGAATCAGTGCCTTCATCTGTTAAACAAGAACATCAAATTGGTCTCATCAGAGTGTGGTGGGAACAAATAAGTTAATGTAATCAAAACCATCCAACAGCATGCCCTTCTCTCCTTCTGCTTCAGTAGATATTTTGGAGAAGAAGTCACTGAACCTCGTAAGTAACTTTTAGAGAGAGGTTGGATGGGAATATTGTTCTAGCATCCAGGACCTGTATCTGCTTTGTTTCTGATTGTTTTTGCTCTGGGTCATTTGCTGACTTGGCTCATCCACAGCCTTTCCACACAGGACAAAGATACGGCCAATCTCTCAGAGCTGGGGAGACAAGAGGGATAGTAGAAGCAGCAGAGACATGGATCTGAAGGTCCTCACTTCTACAATCAGTCTGTCTCCTACAATCAGCAGGCTGACCTTGGGCATGTCCCTCACATCCTCAGAGTCTGGTCCAATATCTTTAAAATGAGAGTAATGGCACCATTCTCATGGGCTATCATGACACATCCTAAATGTAACATTTGCAAAGCGCACAGGAGAATGGTTAGCTATCCAGCTTCATTTACCAGATCCTGAGCGTCAGACCAAATCTACAGTTTCCCAGTATTAAAGAGCTTTAGGCCTGGATTTTTCCATTTGGAAAAAAGGAAATGTGTGTGTGTGTGTGTATATATATATATATATATATATATATATATATATATATATATATATATATATAATAATTTAAGTATATTAGAACTGTAGTACTGATTCAGCTTAAGTAGAGATCTGTGCTAAGTTAAATACTGATTTCATTCAGGGAGAGTATAAATTTAAGTATTCAGCATAAGTTTTTTTTTCATTTTTATTGAAGTATAGCTGCTATACAATATTATACAAGTTACAGATATACAACATAGTGATTCACAATTTTAAAGGTTACACTCCATTTATAGTTATTGTAGAATATTGGCTATATTCCCTGTGTTATACAATATATTATTGTAGCTTATTTTTTTACCTAATAGTTTGTACCACTTACTCCCCTACCCTTCTATTGCCCCTCTCCCCTTCCCTCTTCTCACTAGTAACCACTAGTTTGCTCTCCATATCTGTGAGTCTGCTTCTGATTCGGTTTAAGTAAACTGATTCATATTAAGTACAAACTAAAATGCTTAGATGATCCCTGCTACAGAAGAAGAGCTAAAGGATGAGGTTGTCAGAGGAGGAAGAGATTTCACCTAGCTCTTGAGTTATGTCCCAATTCTTTCACTATTATCTCCCATCTCCACTTTCAAGACCACCACCAGTCACCAACAGGATCCCAAATTCTTCAAAAATTTTAAACAAAGATGTGTAGTGAAATACTCATCAGCGTCATTCACTCTAGCAACATTTAATAAGCACCTCCGATATTCTAGGCTCCATGTTAGCTGCTCAGGACATAGTCACAGTCCCCCAAAGCATACACAGAGATGAAATAAAGAGACAGTTTTCCTCAGGCTTAAAAAGTAAGAAAAGATTCATCAGATATGGATCCTTCCCTTAAGGAATTTGCTTGAGTCTAACAGAGGAAGAGAAAGCTTGGGCACAAATAAAACTACTGATAACAGCCCCTGGAGTTTGGGGCAGAATGGCAGGTTTGGAAAGAAGATGGCTGGGACAGTGGAAACCACCACATTCGAGGTAGAAAAAGGGCATGAGCAAAGGTACAGGAGAGTAGAAAGTGCCCAAAAAACAATAAGCACAGGGAGTAGAGCTTCTGAAATAGCTTTCTGGGTTCAGTGAACAGAACCCAAGCCACTTGATTTCAACTTTCACTCCATTTTTGCATTTGATCTTTCCAGGTTAAAGTACCACTTTGAAGAGAACAAAGGCACCAAAGCAGCAGAATGTCATGGTAGAAACATTGTACTGGCTTCAGCAGCCCATGTATCCCAGCCCAGTGCTGCATGACTGGACCACATGACCTCAACAATAGGCACCTCTTGTTTCCTAATCCACAAAACAAATGGGTTGGATAATATTCCAGACTCTGCCAGCCCTAGCAGTGTTTGATTCTGTAAATTCTCCAACACAAACTGGCCAGAGAGAAGACATCTTTCTCCCTGGCTTTCCCGGTCCCTTTGAATTCCTGCACACCCTTGTCTCTTTAGATTCCTGCATGGCCTGTTTCCTAACCCTTGAATATGCACATTGATATTTAGCTCTGAAACACAAAGTAATGAGTTTCGGCTTCCAAACATTATTTGATACCTAGGACTTCTGGTGTAGAGAAAAATGGGTATTTCAATGGAAAACCAAAATGCATTGTCTACTTACAGCATACCTTCGCAGACTTTGATTCTAGCTTGTCCTAGTGTTTAAGCTCTTTTACAACTCTGTAAAGTATGGGTAATCTATAGCAATTGCTTGGTCTATACACATGCAAATTCAGTCCTGTCTTTAGAGGTCTAATCTACTTCACTTCCCTACCCATGAGTAAACAGTTTCACCATCATTTACACATTCATTCCAATATTCCCTACCTATAATTGTGTCTTTTTTTCAGGTTCTCTTTTGAATGTAGACCACACTCATAGGCTAATCTCTAACACTGTGGTCCTCAGATTTCTCGTCATTAAATGGAAACTCAAGTAGAGGGCATGCCTGGATGGGTTATAAAAGCCCTTTCAGCTCTGGGATCTGATACTTTAGATCCACTATGGGTTCACATAGTACTTTATTCAAACACTAAATGATCTTCAATTTTTCTTTTTTTTTTTTTTTTTAAAGGTATGTGTATTAAGTTGTTAGCGCTGCCATAACAAAATACCACAGCCTGGATGGCTTAAACAACAGAAATTTATTTTCTCACAGTTCTGGAGGCTAGAAGTCCAAGATCAAGGTGTTAGCAGGGTTGAATCCTTCTGTGGGCCATGAGGGAAGGATCTCTTCTAGGCTTCTCTCATTGGCTAATAGATGGCTGTCTTCTCTCTGTGTCTTTACATCATTTTCCTTCTGTTGTTGTCTGTATCCCAATATCCTCTTCTTGTAAGGACACCAGTCATATTGGACAAGGGTCCACACTAATAAACACATTTAAGTGCCTCTTTAAAGACCTTAGCCCCAAATACAGTCTCATTCTGTGGTACTGGGGGTTAGGATTTCACATCTGAACTTTTGGGGTGGCATGGTTCAGCCTGTAACAGTAGGATTCAATAAAAGTGAGTATGCCACTTTGTTTTGGATTGTGCATGGTCTTTGTGACTGTCTAGGCAACTGCTGAAAAAGATGGGTCCATGTCACCATACCCTCTGATAGAAGAGGTTAATGGTCTTAGTTGCTGTGATGACTCAGAGCCCAAGCTTCCTTAAACTGTAACAAGGCTCTTCCAGCTGCCTCTCAACTCCTCACATCTCCTGCCTAGTTTTACCATGTCATACACAGTGCCCTGAATGTAACAGCTCTCCAATCAAGGCATGCACAGTTTAGCAAATCAAAATACATTATACCCAATTACATTTGAATTTCAGATAGATTTTTTAGAATAACTATGTCACATGCAATATTTGAGACATACTAAAACAAATTATTTGTTGTTAATCTGAAATACAAACTTAACTGAGTGCCCTATATTTTATCTGGCAATGCTACTCCAATTCCTCATTGATATACACATGCTACTATGCTTAGGGTTCTCACTCATCAACTCCATGCACTTTGCATTGACCAATTATCATCACCTCTTATTATGGGATAGATGTTTGTACCCCACTCCTAAATTCTTATGTTGAAGACCTAACACCCAAGGTGGCTGTAATTTAGAGGTGAGGCCTCTAAGGAAGTAATTAAGGTTAAATAAGGTCATAAGAGTGGGGCCCTACCCTGGTAGGAATAGTGTCCTTTTAAGAAGAGACTCCAGAAAGTTCACTTTCTCCCTGTTTCTCCACCTGCGCTCAGAATGGTGGTCATGTAAGCACATAGAGAGATGGCCTACAATCCAAGAAACCAGAAGAAGAGGGCTCAGAAAGAAACCTACCTTGTCACCACCTTGATATTGAACTTCCTAGCCTCCAGAAATGTGAGAAAATAAATTTCTGTTGTTTAAGCCACTTAGTCTGTGATATTTTGTTATGCAGCCCTAACAGACTAACACAACCTTTAAGGCAGCTCACCTGGGACTAATACACAGAGTAAAACACATAGTTATGTGTTCATTACTTGTTGAATGAATGACAGGTCTAGTCATTTTGGATCTTTCTGAGCTAAACAGAAACACTTTCCCATTTCATGATGAAAACACCTTCTCTTCTAAGAATGAATCTGTCTTTACCTGTCTCTGCTGGAACCTGTCATAACATATCACCCTATATTGCCAATGCCTGCTCAGTTGTTTGCCTACCACAGGGATACTGGAAGACAAGGATTATACGTCATCCACCCATTGTCATGCCTCTAACATTAAGCAAGGACCCTCCCACACTGAATTCTCACAATTTCCAATGGCACACACTCCAAAAAAAATTGGCTATATTCAATATCTTGTAATAACCTATAATGGCAAAGAATCTGAAAAAAGAATGTATATATGTATATATATATATATATATATATATATATATATATATATATATATATATATATATATATATCTGAATAACTTTGCAGTACACCTGAAACTAACACAACATCGTGAATCAACTATACTTCAATTAAGAAAACTAGCATATAATAAAATGTGATATTATTCAAAGTGCTTAGGACTTAGGATTTTGATAGTTCTAAGGGGACTGAAATCAGTTTACAAACACCTCCTTCAAGTTTCCCAATTCAAATCTTCTCTAAGACTTCACCCAGTTTGGAGGCAATCCACCTATCTGAGTACACATGTCCGGGCACTGCTGGGATGAGATCAAACGTTTCCTGTTGGATTTGGGTCTCAACAGCACTTGGAGGGCTCTCAGTGACCCCTAGAGCCGGTGTGAAAGTGGACCAGCAGCCAGATGGCTTCATGTTTCCACATTCCTTCAGCTTGTTTTCTTACTGTGGCAGATACCCAAGAGCATCCCAAATCCTCAAGAGAGATGGGATTTCATGAAAATCCGTGTTACTTTTGCAAAGCAGGAGATATGAACTCTTGAGCTCAATGAAGAAAAATTTGAAACATATACCAAGGGTTTTCAAGCTATCTGCAATGATATAAGAAAAATACAGAAATGAATGGTATTTTTTTTCAACATTCAGTTCCACCTGGGGACAAAAGTGCCACACATATCCACCCTTGAAGATTAAGACAGGTCAGGGATCACAGAGTTGTGGCCACACAAACAGATTATTCTGTTTCCTGAGACATCGTTTATGTTGCAGCTGCCTCCTTGGAGGAAGATCATGAATCACCTTGTTCTTCTCTATTCCATTTGATCCAACCCTATGTAAACAAGCAGTGTTGAATGGGAAAGAAAACATTTCAGGCAAATGATTTCAATACAGTTGGAACTGCTTACCTTGTATAACCAACCTGCTTGCTCCACGAACAAGGTCTTATACTGGAAAGAAGCAGTCTTGGGGGTGAACAGGTTTGGATAAATGAATGAAAAACAATTATTTAACACCAATTACATAGAAGGCATTGTGGTTTATTCCTCCCCACATGTGATCCTATTTTTCCCAGCCACCCTGGGTGGAAGTGACAATGGTGCTACTTTCCATAAATTGTGATGAGAAAATACTCCCAAAATCATTTAATAAAGGTGCAAAGTCAGCATTTGAATCCCTGTCTCTTTGACTCTAAATAATTAATTTATTAACTCAGTGAAAAATTAATTGTAATTAGCTATGTTAATGGTTAATAACTTTGAACAAAAGAATGAGTGAGTTACCTTATTTGATCTTATCTATTTTTGAACAAATGAAACTGAAATACAAAAAGGTTGAAGAACATACTTATTTTCACAAGTCTCAAAAAATGGAGTTTAGATCTTTTCTCTCATGTAAAGACATTGAAGGATGAGAGAAGTCAGGTTTTAAGATATAAACTAATATGATGAGGATGAGGTGTCAGTAAAATATTACAATGTACCCCCATTTGAGATAAGTTGGTTCAGGACCAAAAAAATGATGTTTCTTAAAGTATTTATAAAAGACTCTCCTAAGAAATCACAGACCACTGTGGTGTCAACAGACTGCTCATTGACAAAAAGATAAAAGTAGAGATCAAGATGCTGAGGGAGATACTGCTAAACAAATAGCCACCAAAATAAATGGAACATTTGGTTTGGATTAAATAGTGGTGATAAAATTGGAAAAATTGCAATAATAGGACACACTTAAATATGTGTAAAATCTTTTTTCAGAGTGCTTCACATAAAGTTTATCAGTTTAAGGGAATATTTTGAAAGTGTGGCTCAGCAGTAAATTCCCCAAATCACAGAAAAGATCTACCTAAATTTATATTCCAGCTCTGCCAAATACAATGTGTAGACTTTGAAAAACTCACCCACCTCTCTGAGCTCCAGGGAATGGGGCTAATAATTATACCTACTTCATTTAATGTTATGACAATCTAATGAGATAATTCTTCCAAAGAACATAGACAATACCTGATGTATAATATTCCTGGAATAAACTGAGAGAATAAAATTAATAAATGAAAACAAACTTTTAAAAAAGAATATATTTATACCATGACATAAAATGTTATTTTATTTTACTAATACCATCATAATTGTGGTAGATGACTTCTGATGTTGAAATTATGATTATGTCATCTTGCCTTCTTTGATCTACTTTCCCTATTAATTACCTAAACTTACTTTGCCTAGAACATCATTATTAATCAAAGTAACCAGTAAACCTATAAATATCCAATCATATAGACATCAATCATAGTTATAAATCAGTACCTAGAACATTTGAAGAGGGAGATAGGTTGATGCCACCAGCAATGGAGCAAAGAAGGATTACATGAAAAACATTGAATTAAGAATTAGCATAATTTTGGTCAAATTTTCACTCAAGCTACATTATCTCTCTGAATCTTAGATTCCTCATTTGGACACAAGTGGCTTGGGAAAAATTATATGTATAGTTGCTTCCATTTCTCAAATGGAAATTATTATCATTTTAATGTTGCTTTAGTAATATCATACAAGTACTAGTAACAATTATTATTATAAATAATTTGAGGTCTACTCCTTCCTGAATCACTGCTTCAGTCATTAAACCCAATTACCTCATTATCTAAATTCATATGGATTATAACCCTGAAAGGCATGTACAAGAATGGCTTTGAAGAAACCAACATGTCACCTCATGGATTCATAAAATAATCAAAAGTGTTGAGGCCATATGGTAAAAGGTCCAAGGTTTGCTGCCTCCTTTCTCCAATCTCTCCTTTGACTTCCATTTCTATTCCACATTTTGGAGTAGTATTTATTTACCTTGAGCTTAGACAAGACCTTGCAGTCCCCGAAGGGAATGTGGAGAGATTCAGTTCTGAAGAGGGACTTGGGAGAAAACCATATTTCATGCCCATTGGCATTTGGAAGACCATTGAACTATCATTTGGGAAGTTTCTTGCAAAAAGTATAAACAGAGAGTTAGAGGGTGGCCGAGTATTTGACTTCCCCTCTGACTTGAAGCTCTCAGCACCTCCAGCTCACCATCTGCAAGATAGATCATCAGAATGTAACAGACCATTTATTCTGATGACCTTGCTTTACTGATGTAAAAATTGGGGCCCTGAATGTGAAGTAATGTGCTCAGGGTCACAGAATGAGTTAGTATTGTTCCCAATCAGAGACCCCACTCTCAGAGATCCTTTTCCTTCTTTTAAGTCAAGTATGAGTTTGTGACAAGGAAGAATTTCGATAATTGTAAATAATAGCACTATTCAGTCACCTTGCCGTGCTTCAGCCACACAATGAATTTAGTTTGCTGGAGAGGAGAGATTATGGGCTTCACTTTCAAGAAAAGCTTAGCTGAATCCTTTATTTTTTATTCAGTAGCTGTGTGGGAGTTTTTTGTTTGCTTATAGCTTATGTGTTTCCCTCTGTTTCCTTCCTTGTAAAGCAAGGGTAATAATATCTAGTTCATGGAATTGCTGCTACATTAAAAGGAAATGTGTTAACATATCCTAAGAAGTAGAGCACAGTGCCTGACAAATAGTGGGGACTCTAGGAAAATCCTTTTCTCCTCCTATGACTCCACTGAGGCTATAATAATCACACCTCAATCCCCAATATTCAGGAGTTTTTCACAGAACACCCAGAGATATTTCATGCAAATGCTGTTTTTCAAATATTTCTTTTTTCAGTCACATTGTAGAAGGATTCCTGCTAAAAATGCTTTGCAAGGAAATGAAAAATGAATTCTAAAAAATCATTATTATGAGACTTCCAGCTAAAGGGAATAGATAGAACACACATGTATACCCACAAACACACACTGTACATACACTTTTACTTTCATCCCCTTCTCCAAAACCACTCTTACCCCTCAAAAGAAACAAAACACTAAAAGCATACGTAAATTATTTTTAAAGGTATCAGTTCATAAGGACAGTGAGAATATTGGAAGCTGGAAAGCAGATGCCTGAGTTGTAGTAACTAACTTAGCAGACCCACAAAAGTAGACTCTTAACCTGGCAGTGAAGGAAGCCAAGAAGCAACTTGATTTACACTACAGAACTCCCCAAAGCCTCAGAAACCGGCAGCATCATATATCTCTGAGGATGGGAGAGAAGGTGAGACAAAATGTGAAAGGAATGATTGAAACACCGCTGAAAAGCCATCAGATTACTAGATCTCTTTCCTTTGTTCAAATAGAATTATACTCATCCAGGTAGAAAAGGGGGGCTTACTCCCTAAAGAAGGTTAAACAAAGGGTCTCTGAGAAGACAAACACCAGGCACCATGGAGTACAAAGACGGGGTACCATAGTGAAAAATAGGGAAAACAAGTAAAACTTTGCATACTCAGTGTTGAGACATGGAGACTTCCCTTCCTCCTCCTTGTTCTGAGATTTCAGAGTGCTTGGCAGCTGGATGTATGTTCTGGAGATCAAAAGAATCCTCTCTGGACAATTGGACAGGCTCAAGAGAAAAGACCTAGTAGTACTGGCTTCAGGGGTTGGACAATGAAAACAGCCAGCTAAATCTTGCTATGGTGAAAGAGCCTACTGACACACATGAAATTCTAATCAGATATTAGTGCACATCCTTATAAATTGGAAATCAGCCAAGGTCACTTGACATTGAAAAAGTATCTAATATAAAAGTCAGAGACTAAAGAGAGAAAGAGAAAAAAGAAATTAGAAGAAAGAGAAACCACACATGAAAAATTTAAAATAATATCATTGGTATCTTCAAAGGTATGAAACAATATATGAAATCTACAAAACAAGAACAGGAAGCTGTGAAACAGGAACTCTCAAAGAGCAGCAAAAAAGTTCTTACAATTATGAGAAATATGAAAGAATATAGAGAAATATGAGAAAATATGAGAGAAATGAAGAAAAACAGAAGACTTTGAAGATAAAATTCAATGTCACATAAAAAGTAGAACAGAATAAAAAATAGAAAATGGATGAAAAAAAAATGTGCCAAATCAAAGCTATTCAATGCAAATATTAGGAATTCCAGTCAAGGAAAGTAGAAAATTTGGAGATAAAGAATGAACCAAAGAAATAATTAAACACCTTCACAAATCTGAAGCCCATGAGTTTCTGTTTCAAAGGGCTTGGTGTAGTGCATAGAAACAAACCTACACCAAGACACACCACCAAGAAGTTTCAGAACATTGGAGAAAAAAAGAAAAGCTTCACAAGCTTCCGGACAAGGGGTCAGATATTACAGAGCAGGGGATAAACTTTAGATACAGCATCAAGAATTAATATAATACTGTAATTCTCAACAGCGACACAGAAAGCTAGAAGAAAATGGAGAAACACATTAAAAATTCTAAGAGAAAATGGTTTGTCCCCTAAGACTCTTATGCATATGAAGATACAACAAAGATATGTTCAGTCAAGCTAGGTCTTAAAATTTCCAATCATGTATTCTTTCCCAGAAATCACATGGCAGATTTGATTTGCTTTATCTGAAAAAGGACATAAACCATGAAAGAGGATACCATGAGATCAAGGATCCAAGTAAGTGACACCAACACAAGAGAGAGGAAAAATCAATCCCCAGAGTGAAAGGAGATAATAGGGTTATCTGTGCAGCAGACCCAGAAAGGGAGCAGGCTAGGGAGGGGCTGGCAAGAAGGGAATACTCTAACAAGATGACATTTTTTTTAAATGTCTAAAGTATTTGTGTGTATTCAAAGGAGATTTACACAACTGGCAGGAGTCCAGAGCTGAATTAATCATAAGTACATAGAAATAAGCAAATGGAACAAAAACAAAAAATCAACTTCATGGGTAAATATTTTTTAGGAAAGTAAAGACAATCACATTGTATTATATGGGTCAACGAAAAATAGCATATACACAGTAAGAATGTAACCCTGAGTGTTGAACTAAACAAGGTTGCTTGGTAAGTATGTGGGGAAGGTAAACAATAGGAAATATGCAAAATAGGAAGAGAAAATAGAAGGGGATAGTGATGGGGTGGTGGAAAAAAGAAAGAAAATTTCCGTATACTGGGAATTCAATGTATAATGTCTAAATCAGAAAGATCTAAAATTATAATCATGCCATTTGAAAATGTGGATGCAAATAATTAGCTAAAAAAATTATAAGCGGTTGCCTCTAAGAAGAAGATAGTGTCTAAGGTGGGGCAGGACCACTATTTGTCTTAATAAGTCATATAAATATTTGATCCTTTCCAAACACATGCATATTTTCTTTGGATAAAAGTAAAAATTATATTAAAATTTGTTTTCTCAACTTCCTCTCCAAGATTTTTGCCACCTCTATTAACTGTCATATATTAGTTACCTTTTGTATATTGCCACTTTTCTTTTCAAGAACAAACGAAAATATCCATCTAATCACTAAGTTTGATGCACTGTTTCATCTGTTTCTTCCAATACATGTTGAATTTAAATCCTCAATAATAAAATTAAGAAATGTTCATCGATGTACCACCTAGAATCGCCTATTTTAGTTGTCCACCTGTCCCCTCCACACTGAAAGCACTTTCAACAGAATCACTCATGAAAGGCAAGTCACTGCTGTCTGCTCACCACTAGAGGGAAATATTGGTCTTTTTACTAAATACGCTCCAATGGGGAACAGCTTCTTAAGGCAATGGATACTCATTATAGAGTCATGGCCTGTGTCATTTTTTCCCTTCTTAGAGTGTAAAATACCTGAGCTTGAGAGGCCCTTGGTGTCCATCTAGGTCAAGTTTCTGACCTCTTCCTTTCTATGCTTAAAGAAACTGAGATCCAGAGATGAATGGTGCTTTCTTAGATCATAGGATAAGGATGTGAGAAAGTCAGTGCTAAAGCCAGTTTCCTTTACTACAAATGGGCAAATCTGGAATTAAACAAGAGAGCAACTCAAAAGAATGCTTTTTAAGTGCAAGATTATTGAGCTGGGGTATGATAATAAATATTACTATCTGTTGAATGCTTACCATGTGTTGTGACTTTAGATTCTTTATCCTTCATTCTTATCCTGTGAAGTAGGAGCAATCATTATCCCCATTCTTTAGATGAGGAAACTAAGGCACAGAGAGGTTAAGTTACCTGCCCAGAATCACAGAGGTAGTAATTAGCAGAGCAGCGAGCTCATGATAATAACCATAATGTTTACTGACTATCCATGGAAGACATCACATTTATTGGTTAAAATGGAACAAGCTACCTCTTTCTCTCTGGGGAAGTGGTCTCACTTCACTTTTTGCTTAGATGAGATGTTTTGTCCCATTGACCCCAGAGATACTTCAAGATTCTAGCCTGGTAAGCAGAGCTGCTCCAGAGTCTGATTTCCTTCTGTTCCCAATGTGCCTATGTCAGAGGACTGGTTCATTAAATGTTAGATGAGTGAATAAATACAATCCTAATTATGTCACAAGCAAATCAGCTGTGGAGAAAACATATTCATATCACATCTCATTATTCACAGAGTTTAAGAAAATTCCACAAAAGCTATCATTGTCCTCTTCGTCTCTCTTAAGACTGTGGAGTTGATCCAACGAAATGTCTAATTCTTCCTGATTCCCTCCGCCCACATCTCTGCCAGTTTGTAACACCGTTTTTCAGTCCATAAAACACAATCATGTCACCGTGTACATGGACAGGCTCCTAAGCCCACTGCATTGTATCATTTCATGAGCTGATGTGTCACCGCTTTACAAAACACCTGGAGTTTGTATCATTTATTGCTCTGGGCCAGCCAAGTCCTCACCCTCCCTGTTCACAGAACTTCAAGCTGGTTCAGCTCACCATTCCTCGGAACACTGGGACTGAGGGAGGGGGAGCGCCTGTGCAAAGATGGAAACCACGTTCAAAGAGATGGGTTTCCTAATGGAGTTTACAGCTAGAGAAATTTCCCCCCAAGGATTGGACGTCTCTCTGCACAGAATGAAAGCATGTCCCATGAAGAATCCCTATAGATTTTCAAATGCCCTGCTGGAAGATTTGAAGTCATTCAATGCAATTCTAGAAGTTTGGGCAGTTGCAATACCCCTGTCTGTCCTTCCTTTAATCCATCTTCCACATTTTTTTAAATATCGCCTTTATTTTGGTATACAGTTCTGTGAATTATAACACACACATAGATTCTTGTAACCATCACCATAATCAAGGTAGAACAATTCCATCGCCACCACCCCCAAAGCTGTTATTTCTTCATAGACATACCTTCTCCTCTTCCCTAACCTCTAGCAAACTTTGATTTGTTCTCTACCACTATAATTTGTTTTGTTTTGAGACAGTCATATAAATGTAATCCTAAAGCACATAAACTCTGAGACTGGCTTCTTTCACTCAGTGTAATGCTTTTGAGATTCATTCAAATTGTTTTGTGTATCTATTGTTCACTCTCTTTTTTATTACTGAAAACCATTCCATTGTATGGATGTATCACAATTTGTCCTTTCACCCATTGAAACATATTTGACTTGTTTGCCGTTTGGGACAGCTATAAACATAGCTATAAAAATTCATATGCAGGTTTTTTGTGTGAACATAAGGTTTCATGACTCGAGGATAAATGCCTAGGAATAGGATTGCTGTATCATATGATAAGTGTATGTTTAACTTTATAACAAACTGCCAAAATTTTTTCCAGAGTAGCTGTATCATATTGCATTCTCATCAGCAATATATGAGAATTCCAGTTGCTCTGCATCCTCTCCATAGCTTGGTATTATCAGTATTTTTTAAAGCATTCTAATAGTTATGTACTGTTTTCTCATGATGGTGTTAATTCACTTTTCCCTCATAACTTATGATATTGAGCATCTTTTAATGTGCTTGTCTTCTGTATACCCCCTTTGACTAAGTGTCTATGCAAATATATCACCCATTTTTAAAGGTTTTTATTTTCTTGTTGTTGAGTTTTAAAAAAATTTTATGTATATTCTGTACAAGTCATTTGTCAGACATGTGATTTTTAAATATTTTCTCCTAACATGTGACATGTCTTTTCATTCTCTTAACAGTATCTTTCAAAAATTAATTTAAAAAATACTTTTGACAAAGTTCAATTTATCTTTTTAAAAAATTTTATGGATTGTGCTTTGGGGGTAATGTCTAATTACTCCTTGCTTAACCCTAGGTCGCAGAGATTTTCAAAATGTTTTATTGTTTAATGTTTTACATTTAGATCTATGATCTCTTTTGAGTTAATATTTGTATATAGTGTGAGATTTAGATCGAAGTTTATTATTTAGCATGTGGATTTCAATTTTTTCCAAAAAACAATTATTAAGAAAACTATCCTTTCTCTATTGAATTGCCTTTGTATCTTTGTCAAAATGTAATTATGTGTGGGTCTATTTATAGATTCTCTTCTGTCCCACTGATTTATGTGTCAACTCCTTCAATACCACAAGGTCATGATCAGTGTAGCTTTACAGTAAGTCTTAAAATCAGGTATTATGAGTACTCCAACTTTATTCTACCATTTTGACAATTTTAGTTTGTCTTTCTATAATAATTTTAGAAACATTAAATATCATGCTACCTCTAGATTTTTTGTGTATATTCTTTATAGGCTTAAGGAAACTCCCTTCTATTCTTAGTTGGCTGAGAATTTCTATCATGAATTATGCTATACTTTATCAAATTTTTTTCTGCATCTATTGGTATGAGCATATATATTTTTTCTTCTTTATGTTTTAGTATGGTAGATGACATTGATTGATTTCCAAAAGTTGAATCAGGCTTGCAATCCCTAGAAAATCCCATTTGGTCATCATGTATTATTTTTATATATTGTTAGATTTGACTTGCTAATATTTTGTTGATTTTTGTGTCTATGTACATGAGGGATTTGTTTTGTAGTATTTTTTTCTTTTTTCTTTCTATCGTTTTTGTCTGCTTTTGGTATCAGAGTAATACCTGCCTCATAAAATAAGAAATATTCACTCCTCTATTTTCTAGAAGAGATTATCTAGAATTGGTATTATTTCTTCCTTATGTGTTAAGTAGAATTCTCCAGTGTATGTAACTGGACCTGGAAATTTCTTTTTTGTAAGGTTTTAAACTATAAACTTAATTTACTAATAATCATGACACAATTTGAGTTATCTATGTCACCTGGGTCAGTTTTAGAGTTGTGATTTCTGAGGAATTGGTCAATTTCACCTAGGTTATAGAATTTATATTCATAGAATTGTTAATAGAATCCTTTATTACCATTGCAATATTTGTGAGATTTGTAATTATATCTCATTTTTATTCTTGATTAGTAAATTATATTTATCCTTTTCTGGTCTTGAGAGGAATATATCAACTTTATTGATCTTTAAAAAAAACCCATCTTGGGGTTCCCTGGTGGCACAGGGTTTGAGAGTCCGCCTGCCAATGCAGGGGACACGGGTTCGTGCCCTGGTCCAGGAAGATCCCACATGCTGTGGAGCGGTTAGGCCCGTGAGCCATGGCCGCTGAGCCTGCGCGTCCGGAGCCTGTGCTCTGCAACGCGAGAGGCCACAACAGTGAGAGGCCCGCATATCGCAAAAAAAAAAACAAAAAAACCCCCATCTTTTTGTTTGATTTTTATCTACTGTTTTCCTGTTTAAAATTTCATTGATTTCTTCCCTTATTTTTATTATGTCCTCTCTTCTCCTTGTTTGGTTGCATTTTGCTTTTCCTTTTCTAGCTTCTTAAGGTAGGAACTTAGATTATTGATTTGAGGTCTTCCTTCTTCCCTAATTTTTAAATAGCTAATGCTATGTATTTTTCTCTATGAACTAGTTTAACTACATCCCACAAATTTTTATACATTGTATTTTCATTTTTACATATTGTATTTTCATTTTTACTCAGTTCACACTATTGCCTTAATTTCTTTGAGACTTCTTCTTTGACCATGAATTATTTAGAAGCACATTGTTTAATTTTCAACTGTTTAGATTTTCTCTTATAATCTTTGATATTGATTTCTAGTTCAATCTATTATGAAACAAATTTTGTATGATTTCAAGCATTTAAAATTTTTCAGTCTGTTTTGTAACCCAAGATATGCACTATCTCAGTGAATGTGCTGTGTCCGCTTGAAAAGAATATGTGTTCTCTTATTGATTGGAGAGTTCTATAAATGTAAAAATAATTAAATAAATAATACAGTAGATTGATGCTTTTATTCAGTTCTTCTATATCCTTGTTAACTTTGTGTCCACTAATTCTGTTGATTAATGAAAGCAGAGGTTGAATTATGGAGAGAAGAGTTTATATATACAAATATAATTGTGGATTTGTACACTTCTCCTTTCGGTGCTGTCAAATCTTGTTTCCTAAAATTTGAAGCTCTATTGTGAGGACCTTTTTTTTGCACATTCAAGATTTGTATGTTTTCTTGGTGAATTGACTTTCTTTCCATTATGTAATCCCTGGCAATATTCTTTGCTCTGAAGTCTATTTTGTCTGATGTTAATATAGCTAGATATTAACTCTAACTTTTGATTAATGTTTGCATGATATATCTTTTCTCCTCTTTCCACTTTTATTTTACTATTTTCATTGTATTTGAAGTGAGTTTTATATAAACAGAATATAGTTGTTGTGGGTTGTCTGAAAAACTTTAAGTGATTATTTTAGAGTAGGTCTGTTGGCAATAAATTCTTTTGGTTCTCCTTCATCTGAAGATGACTTTATTTCACCATCATTTCTGCAGGAATTTTTCACTAGATAGAGAATCCTGGATTAATTGTTCTTTTCTTTCAGCCTTTTAAAAGTGTTATTTCACTTCTTCCTGGCCTCCATGCTTTCTGATGAAAAATGTATAGCTATTGAAATAGTTATTTCCCTTAGTAATGCATCATTTTCCTCTGTCTCCAAGATTTTTTCCTTGTTTTTAGTTTCCAGCAGTTTGATTATGATGTGCCTGGTGTGTGATTTTTGTGTTTTTTGTTGTTGTTGTTAGTTTATTTCTAATTTTGTAGTTACTTAACTTTTGAATCTGTACATTTATTGTTTTTGCCAAATACAAGCGGTTTTTTTACAATTGTTTCTTCAAATATTTCTTCTGCACACTTTTCTCATCTCCTTCTGAGGATTTTATCCCATAAATGTTAGATATTTTGGTATTGTACCACAGGTCCCTGAGAAACTGTATATTAAAAAAAAAACTTTCTTCTCTGTGTTCTTCAGACTAAATAATTTCTATTCAACTTCAAGTTTATTGACTCCTCTATCATCTCTATTCTGCCTTTGAGCCCATTCTACACTTTTACTTTGGTTACTATGCTTTTCTGTTTTAAATTTCTGTTTGATTCTTCTTTATATCTTTTATTTCTTTGCTGAGACTCTCCATCTTCCCACTTGTTCCAACAGTATTCACCTTAACTTATTGAAGCATTTTCAGAATAGCTGTCAGATACTTCCAATGTCTACTTTAGCATCTGTTGATCATCTGTTCCCCTGTGAGTTCATATTACCTTGCTTCTTCATATTCAGAGTAATTTTTAGATTGTATTCTGGATATTTTGAATATTATGTTATGAGATGCTGGACTTTATTTAAATCATATGGAAATTTTGAATATTTTTGTTTTAGCATATCTATGCATAACATGGGGCATGCCCAGGAATTCACAAACAAGTTTCAGAGTCATTTTCTGGAAGTGCTCCTCTCTGAAATCTTCTCGGAACTTCCCCATTTCCTAGAACTTCCCCTTTCAGTCCTTCAACCTGAAAGCTGAGGCTTTATTTACTCCTACAGTCCTTAGTGGCAGCGCACATGTCTGGGGCCAAGATGTGGAGGACAGAAAGAGACAATAAAAATGAGGGTTTCTCCTCCATCTTAGAAGCACAGCTTCTCTGATCAAAAAGGAAGATTCCACTTCTTCAGAATTTTAGATTTGCTGCAGTATGAAAGAATTGATATTTTGATAGTGTTTACTCCATTATTTCTGGCCGTTGAGAAGTTAGTTTCCACTACCTGAGCCAGAACTAGAGTGCTTTTCCTTGAGTTCTCTTTGTCCACATCAGTCCCCACTTCCAAGTTCTGGGCTGTGTTACATCCAGCCTGGGGGATACTATAGTGAAAAGGATGAAAAACTCAATGATGGTTCAGTGGTACTTTGAATTCCAGTTTCCTTCCTCAACCCTCCTGAAACTTTATTTATTTTTTAGAGTCTGCAAAATAAAGCATCTCCATGCATTCTGTCAGGGTTTATAGTTGCATTCCATGTGATACCAAGAGTATGTATGGTATGTTTACTCCATCTTACCCATATCTGAAATTCCTGCATTTTTGTTTGTTTGTTTGTGTTTTTTTTAATTAAGAAAAGTATTTCCTTTAAGGCCTTTCAGAATGTCTTTCTATGTCTAGCCTTTGCTTACTTCTCCAGCTCTTATCTTTGCCAAACTTCAATCAAATCAAACAGCTTGCTTTTTCCTACATTATTGCTACATTGCACAAAGCCAGAGACATTTAGAATAAAACATTAATGGGACTTCCTAAAACTGTGAAACACAGAAGCCATACAATTCCATCAGGTTTTGATGCCCATCCTCCCTCATCCATGCTTGTCTGGTTAACTCTTTAGACTTAAAGATTCAGATCAAGTGTTGGCTTGAGGTTGAGTTAGGTGTTCATCTTCTGTTTACACTCTCAGTGTTGTGTACTGACTGCTTAAGAATGCTTATCTAACTAGCTGTGACTCCTTTTAAGGACTGTTGTTTTTTTTGTTTTTTTGTTTTTTTTTTAATCTGTGCATCTCCAGTATCTGGAAGGAAATGATGTTTCATAAAGGTCGTTGAATAAATGAAGAAAAAAAGAAAGGAATGTAAATTTATTGAGTGCTCACTTTATAAATTTTTTTCTAATGTAATCTGCACAATCTTAAAAGAGCATGATTATATCAGACATGTTTTGCAAGTGACTGTCCTTCACATTTCCCATCCATAAACCTTGTTAAAGGTGAATTGCCCTAACCCACAGTCTCTGCTGTCACAGACAATTGGATCAGGGTGGGCATTTGCTCAAATTCAGCTTAACCAAAGGCTGACTAACATCCTATGGCTGGAAAGAAAAATATGAGCTAAGCCAATCATCATAAGCTTTCAGGAATTTTGAAATTAGAAAATGGAGAAAATGAAGCCAGCTGGAGCCAAAAGACCACATACAGTTGGGACTAGAGTGCCAAGAAGGTTTTGTCCTACCTGATACAAATAAAAGAAATTTGTTTATAAGGAAGAGGTAGTGAATGCACATAGAGAAACAAGATGCTTTGGGATCTTGGGAGAGAGACCATGATGAGAGAGAGAAAAAGAAGACAGAGAGAGATGGAGAGAGAGGAAGATAGAGAGAGAGAGAAAGAGAGAGGCTATTTCTTACATGCTTTCCATTTACAGCTCCCAATAACTAACTATACATACAAAAATCCTTAAACTTAGATACTCTTGAGACCCATAGTAGTATCAGTAGTATCACCAGCCCCAGAGGATAATTTTTTTATTGAAGTATAGTTGATTTACAGTGTTGTGTTACTTTCAGGTGTACAGCAAAGTGAGATATATATATAGATAGATAGATAGATAGATAGATAGATAGATAGATAGATATAGGTTATTACAAGATATTGAATATAGTTCCCTATTCTATACAGTAGGTCCTTGTTGGTTATCTATTTTATATATAGTAGTGTGTATCTGTTAATCTCAAACTCCTAATTTATCCTTCTCCCACTTTTCCCCTTTGGTAACAATAAGGTTGTTTTCTATGTCTGTGAGTCTATTTCTGCTTTGTAAATAAGTTCATTTGTATTGTTCATTTTTTTTATTCCACATATAAGTGATATCATATGATATTGGTCTTTGTCTGACTTACTTCACTTAATGTCATAATCTCTAGGTCCATTCACATCACTGCAAGTGACATTATTCTTTTTTATGGCTGAGTAATAGTCCATTGTGTATATATATACCACATCTTTATTCATTCATCAGTTGACAGACACTTAGGTTGTTTCTCTATCTTGGCTATTGTGGATAATATCTCAATGAACATGGGAGTGCAGAGATCTCTTTGAGATCCTGTTTTTACTTCCTTTGGATAAATACACAAAAATGGGAGTGCTGGATCATATGGTAGTTCTATTTTTAATTTTTTGAGGAAGCTTCATACCATTTTCCATGTGGCAGCACCAATTTACATTACCACGAACAGTGTAGGAATGTTCCATTTTCTCCACACCCTCTCCAGAAGATACATTTTATTTTATTTAAGCAAAACAATGTAGACCCTTCCCTTTGCCAGTGATTGAATTATTTAGGGGATGGGTGTGCAATTCTGGCCAATAAGTGTGAGAGGTAGTCAACTGGGGGACTTCCAGAAAAAAGTTTTCTTTAGAACTAAAAAGAGACAACTGAGATGTAACAATTCCCTTTCTTCCACTAGACACTGTTGTTTCTGCATATGGTGCTTAGAAATGGGGCAGCCAGTCTTAATGACAGGAGCTAAAAGAATACACTAAAAGTGTCAAAATGGAAATGTAGAAGATAATTATGTTATTGATGATCTTGATGACGTTGTTTGATGGCTTAATTTTACCAGATTGGAGCTGCCTTACATCTTTCCTATTACTAGCAAAACATCCTAATTAAAACACTAGTCTATGGAGAATTATACAGATAAAAATGATTAACAGAAAAAGTATGGTGCCTTTATTAATTTGTCCAACCTTAACTAAGACTCAAACTTAAATTTGTCTAGCTCGACCCAGAAAAGGGATGCTAAGCACCCCTCATTTATGATGGCCCACATGTTATAGTGTGTTGACATTTATTTTTCCATAACCACAGAGATCCCTCATTTAAATAATAATAATAGTGCCTTCTGTAGTAACTGATTAGTCAAGGATAAATTCCAAACTCTCTAGTATGGCATTGGATCCCCCTCAGAAGACTGCTCATCATTTCTCTTGATTCTCAACTCTTCCCACTCCTTCCCAACCACATGGTGGTAGATGATGTTGATGCTCTAACCAAATCTTGTTGTCTTTTTTATCCATTTCCGTGTTTCTACTTACTCCACATCCAACAGATAACCAATGGGTGCAAGAGGGTGACTGCCAATATCCCATGGTCTTATATTGGGGCAAATCTCAGGTGTAGGCTCTAGTCCAGAATTCCACTTCAGGATCAGCACAGTAAGTGGGAATTTTATCATATCCCATCTTTATTTGGCTTTCCTTCCTTCCTTGTCTTGTTTATCCTTTAAAGAAAAATCACTTAAACACAATTACTCATCTCAGACTCTGTTTTTAGGGAAGCCATAGACATTTTCTATGTGCCAGTCATTCTGTACTAATCACCATTGCTCAGGCGTCCCTGTGTATCCTTGCCTTTGCTGATGCTGTTTCCTCTAACTAGGAAGACTTTCCACCATTCCTGTAGGCATACTCTGTAATTACAGTATTTAAGAATGTAGTCTTTGAAGCTAAGCAGTCTTGGGTTCAAATTATAGTTCCTCCACTTAAAATATGTGTGTCCTTGGGAAACTTACCTGGCTCTCTGTGCCTTACTTTCTTCATGTGTAAAACGTGGATAATACTTACCTCTTAGTGTTGTCATAAGGATTAAATGAGATAGAGAACATAAATACAAATACTCATCAAAATGTAGCTCTTCCACTCTCCCTCCTTCTTCTTCTAATTCATCATCTTCCTCCTGTATTATTAATAGTACTGTTATAGTTATAATCACTTAAATTCTTTGCCCAATTTTTAATTCCTCTCTGATGTCTTTTTTATTTGCTTCTACTCATACTGAGACAATTATGACTATGCTCTATAATTTAGTTCATAGCCTTGTAAATACTGCATACATATGTTAATTAATTTACTCAACAAAATTCACCACTAAGACTCTAAGTCCATCTAATCTTTGTTGATACATCTTGTTTTTCTTCTCTTATTACTACAGATCAAATGCTCCTCTTCAAGTCCACACCTTCCAACCTATTGCCCATGCAAAGACTTTGCACTCAGGAAATTTTAAAATATTTGCCTGTGTGTATGTGTCTACCTCCCAGAACTTTCCCTTTACCTCTGACATCTACCTACACTCAAATAGCTAACCCTATGCTCTTTTTCTCACTTTCTCTCTCTCTCCTACACACACACACAGACACACACAAACCTATTTCTCTCCTAATCTTCCCCTAATCAGCCTAAGTCACCACAATCCACCAAGATGATTAAGCAAAAATCTAGGCATCATCTCAGATCCCTCTTTTCCACTCATGTCCAATATTTAATCTATCAGTAAATCCTGTCAGTTTTATTTACAAAACATGTCCCATATTGATTCCATCTCCCACAACCACTAAAACTTCATAAAATCATGAGGTTCAAACAATAATTTTCCTTTGTTACTGAAAAAGACTCCAAACTGGTCCCTTTGTGTTGACTCTTACTCCTCTGCCACCATGTTTTCCATTGAGCAGCCAGACAATGTAACCTTCTTAAAACATTTCAAAGGCTTCCTAATTTTCATAGGATAAAACACAAATTCCAAAGTCCAAGAGGTGTAGGAGAGCAGTGTCAGGGAGAGGGTCCAGAGGACTGTTCCCCTGGCAGCAGTATCCATCCCACCTCCAGGAGCCCAGAGTTGCTGCACCTTCCCAGATCCCCAAGACTCCACAGAACGTACTGTGAAAATCCTGTTTTTCAAAATGTAACTAAAATGTAAAAATTATTAAAATGTTAAAAATTATGGAAAAGAATGATCCTATAACATTCACAAGATCAAAATGTAAAATGCATTGGAATAAACCTTTAAAAATGTACCTGAGGGCTTCCCTGGTGGCGCAGTGGTTGAGAGTCCGCCTGCCGATGCAGGGGACACGGGTTCGTGCCCCAGTCCGGGAAGGTCCCACATGCTGTGGAGTGGCTGGGCCCATGAGCCATGGCCGCTGAGCCTGCACGTCCGTAGCCTGTGCTCTGCAGTGGGAGAGGCCACAACAGTGAGAGGCCCGCGTACCGCAAAAAAAAAAGAAAGAAAGAAAAAAAATATATATATATACCTGAGATCCTTATAGAGAATATTTGTTAACTTTATGCAAATAAAAATAATAAAACTTAAATGGAGAGAGAAAACATGATCAAAGGTTAAAAGATTAAATATAATGAATGTGTAAGCTCCCCTTAAATAAAGCTATTTTAAATGTAATTACATGAAAATATCAACAGAAACTTCCACAAAACTTAAAAATCAATCCTAAAATTAATAGGAAAACTTATAGTCAAGATAAACCAAGATGATTTTTTAAAAAAGAAGGAAGGAGACTTAGCAACTAGATATCAATATTTTTATAAAGATGTAGCTGTCAAAATATGAGGTAAGAGTAAATAGCTAAATAGACCAATATTTCACAGTCCAGTAACAGGCTTGTGCTTATGTTGTATATGTGCGTATGTGTAATTGGGCAAATAACAAGCAGCTGATCATTGATATTTAACAGAGCATTGAACAAATTTTGTTTACTTATTAACCAACTGACTAACTGAATAAATGAACACGGGATGATCACAGTTCTGTTCATTGTGGCTCATCTAGACCGACCTTATAATTGGAGTTCAGGCCTGGCTATCCCACTTTAACATACCTTAGAAGGAAGGGAACAAAATATCTAAATAAGAGTAGAACAGGTGGAAATTACAAAGGGCAAAGACTATCTAAAGGAACTGCATATATTAATATTTGAGCATGAGGATAGGGAGAGCTGCTTACAGACCTAAAATGTAATTGCCAAATGGCTGTACAGAAGAGACAGGTTCCAAGCAGACAACTGAATGGAGGTCAATTTTGTCTCAGGTGATAATGATAGCACTTTGCCATAATCGGGGGACATGTAGATTTATGGAAATAGCAAGGGTTTGGAGTCAGACAGTCAGGTTCAAATCACCATGGTGCAACCTGTAACCAGTCACTAAAGCTCTCCAGGACTTTATTTTCTTGTCATTAAATTCAGGATGATTAGAGGCAGCAGAACATAATAGTAAGAAGTATGGATTCTGGATCCTACTGCCTGTATGCAAATCCACTTTGTAGCTGTGTGAACTTGAGCGAGTTGTTCAACCTCTCTGAACCTCATTTTCATTATCTATGAAATGGAGAAATAAGAGTACCTATCTCTTATGGTGTTTGGAAAGATTAAATGACAATATATTTAAAGCACTTGAAAGAGTGCCTGGTCCACTGTAAGCCTTGAGAGTGGTACCAAAAGCAGCAGTAGAACCCACCTCCAAGTGTTATGATGAGGTGAACATAAAACAATGCATATCAAGTTTTGGGCATAGTGCCTAAAACATCTAAAGTTCCCTATAAAAGCCATTTCCCTTCTTTTCCTTAAGCTGTGTATAAAAGGAACAAATGTCCCTCCATAGGTGGTGAGTTCCCCATCAGCAGAAGTGTTCAAGCAGAAGTTGGTTAACCACATCTCCATAATGTTACCGTGAAGCACTTGAAACCAAGTAGAGACTAGGATTGGGCAATCCCTGAGCTCCCTTTTAAATTAAAATTCCATGATTAAGTTGGAAACTTCAGGAAAGTCTGTCAAAGGGGAATTGTGGGTAACCAAAACTTTCCCGAAATTTCCAGCTCATTTTCCAGGATAAATGCAGCCCCCATCTCCCTACACAGCACACCAAATATTAACATACACACATACACACACACACACACACATAAACACACGCATGTACACAGAGGCATCATTCATATGTCGTAACATAAATCTTTTCACCACAATGACCGCGGTTGTCAGTGAAAGAAATACTCTTGTTCAGTCCAGTGCACTTGGGTAGCCCAAATAAACAATAGTATAATACCCGGCATTTATTCAGCACCCTTTGGGGCAAGGGCTCACACTTTATACATATTTCTCGTTTATCATGGCCACATTCCTGGGAGACAGGCTGCCCCTCAGAGAGGCAATAGGGTTGGGCTTTTGATTTCAAGCCCGGCTGATGGAGACTTCTTGCTTTCTGCATGTTAGAATGTGCAGTACTTAAATGTCCTTCAGCCTTCTTGGGCCTGGCTAACTGGCCCCTCATGACGGACTTCTGATGCCACAATGGGAGTCACAGTGGCTCTGGTCTCAGCTGTTTCTCATCACCACTGGGTCTTCTACCCTTGTAGGTTAAGAACAGTCAGACTCTGAGTAACAGCTTTGTGATACCTTCCAACAAAAGCGCCCCCTTGAGTGTCCTACAGTATTGCATCCAGCTGGGGAGCAGCCTGCAGGAGCTTGGAGGTCAAGATGAATGCTAGCCTATGACACTTATTAGCTAGGTCACCATAGGGAAATTACTTGACCTCTCTTAGCTACTTGACCTAGAAAACAAGCCCCTTAAAGACATAATTTGCTAGGCTGCTATGACACTAACATAGAATAAAGCATGTAAATTCCCAGGCATGTGGTGGAAACTGAATTAAAAGTATTTCTTATTTTATAAGCATCATTTTACTTACTTGGGTTACCAAGCTTACATCTTCTATACATCGACTGTTATGATCCCCTACCCCCCGCCAAATGTATGTTTTGAAGTCCTAACCCCTGGTACCTCAAAATGTGACTGTATTTGGAGATGGGGATCTTTAAAGAAGTAATTAAGTTAAAATGAGGTTATTACCACGACCCTAATACAGTATGACTGGTTTTCTTACTAGAAGAGATTAGAACAGATGCACACAGAGGAAAGACCTTGTGAAGACACATAGAGAAGATGGCCATCTACAAGCCAAGGACAGAGCCCCCAGAAGAAACCAACCCTACCAACACCTTCTCAGACCTGTAGCCTCCAGAACTGTGAGACAATAAATTTATGTAGTTTAAACCTCCCAGTCCGTGGCAGCCCTAGCAGACTAATACATCCAAGTTTGAGTTAACAGCCAAAAATAAGTCCCAAACCTCAGGTCATGAGATTCATCCCTTTGAAAGGTGACGTAAATAATGTCCCAAGTTTCAGGAGGATACAAACAAACAGAAGCTATGATTGCACTCTGGAAATTAGTTGGATAAGCCCCTTCATGAGGAAGCAAAATCAAACCATTTCCTCTATCAGTGGGATGAATCAGAAAGATCGCCAAATTTGAGTCAGGGGTCAGTGTGTGAACCCCACCTTTACCAGGATTTAGCTATGAGAATTTTGATAGTCATTTATTTTTATGTGCTTCAACTTTACTCAGTGAATTCACCTATCTTCCACACCAGGCCATCCTTAACAACCTGAACCAAGTTAATAAACCTTGAACATTCAGCTCCAGTGACTGGTTTCATTGTTACTGATTTATGTAAATTGTAAGTTTTCCACAGATGTGTAGAACTTTGAAACTCTATTTGGAGTTATTCTCAAGACTTCAATTCAGAGTTAGGTGAAAAGACAAATTTGGATTTCAATGAACATCACTATTATTACAGAAGAGAAGAGATGTCCTAAAATCATAATGAAGGAATGATTTGTCTTGGTGTTTTCTACTCAGATGTCTTGTATGAGAGTAGACAATAAATAATGTTTTAAGGAATAGCTAAATTGCATTCTATATATTTTACAAAGCTGATATAAAATAAATGTTGAACTGAAAAACGTACCTAATTCTTGAGCTATATTTTCAGAAAAAAATATTTTTGGAGACACAACAATATGTTTGTTGAGAATTAATAATCAACCTCACTAATCAGCATAAAAATCATTGCTACCCTAAACTCATCCATCTATGGCAAGTGATCCTAAAACTTCTCAAATTTTGTTCCTGCTCCACTGTGCTTTAATAAGTATCCTTCCTTCTCACAGAATGTATGAGAGTCCTTACGCCTTTTTTAAGACAAATCTCTGACACTGTATGAGTTGCTGTTTTCTCGCTATAGTTAATTTCTCATCAAAATAATTTACTATCTACTTTGTCAGTTTTAAGAATTAATTCATGTGTTTTAAGTGCTACAGATTTCTGAAATGAAAGTCCCATAAAAGTTTCATGTTGTTGCTATGTCCTGATTCAATTTTTTTTTTTTTTTTTGTGGTACGCGGGCCTCTCACTGCTGTGGCCTCTGCCGTTGCGGAGCACAGGCTCTGGACGCACAGGCTCAGCAGCCATGGCTCACGGGCCCAGCCGCTCCGCGGCATGTGGGATCCTCCCGGACCGGGGCACGAACCCGCGTCCCCTACATTGGCAGGCGGACTCTCAACCACTGCGTCACCAGGGAAACCCCTGATTCAATTTTTAAAAAGTGCCTTTAGAAGGCACTTTTATGCCTTTGGGACTTGATCACAAATGCAGAGTAACTCCTATCCCACAGTTTCCCCCAGTATGTTTAAGAATCCTATAGACTCGCCTCACACAGTGTCTTGAGTTTGGTGCTTAAAGAGCTCTGGGTCCACATCCCAGATCAGTTAGTTGCCAGTTTTGGCAACTAAAGTGACTCTGAGGTGTTATTTTATATCTCTCAGCCTCAGTTTCCATTTTCTAAATTGGTAAGATGGAAACGTTATTAAAATCCACCTCACAGGACCACTGTGAGAATAAAACAATAACTGGCAGGTACTGAGTGGGGGGTTTACATGGCAGACTGGGATGTTTCACCCCCTCTCCATTTAAAAGAAGATCTGTTAAGCAAAAAGCTAAGGATGTTATTTATTAATCATTATTATCTCTTCTAGATACAAGAGTGGTGACTACATGACTAAATTCCCAAATATATATTAAGTACTCACTATGTACTATAGGTAGTGGCTGTCCTCAGAAGCTGTTAACTTAGCCAAAGAGGAAGCTTAAGTACAGGGCGATGTCTTCAAAGGTGTGTCCACTGTTTTGGGAAATGGGGTCCAAGAAGCAAATAAAAATAGAAACACACACACACATACATACACACAGTCTACCTTTGCAAAGCTTACAGTTCAGTGGGGAAGACAGATATACACAGGGTAAATAAGTGATATATAACATATTAATAGTGATCAGAGCTAAGGTGATAAAGACAAGAAAGTGAACAGAGTGCTGGGTGTGCATTACGGGTTGCAATTTTAACTGAAGCAGCCAGAGGTGCCTCAACAGCAAAATGACATTTATGTAAATGTATGAAGGAAGTGAGGTCTTTGGTCACATGTTACCTTCTTGGTGACAGGCTATGACAAGCAGCAAGTGCCTTAGGATGTTGCCAAGAGTTTAGAGCCATAGCTATCCTGACGTGGGGAGGAGGGGTGTTCCCTTCACAGTGCCCAGGTTACACCTATTCATCTGCACCCAGAAAACAGTCAGGGTCCTTTCAGAACCTGTGTTCTGTGTTCGTCCAGTGGCCAGTATCATTGAGAGCTACTAGTGATAAAAATCTTTGAAGACTGTATTCATTTCATGGCTGCAGGATCTGTACCTGAAGTATTTAAAAGCACACAATTAGAGTGATAATGTTGAAAACATCAGGCTAATCCCTTACAACATCATAATCTTAGGGTTTTCAAACCCATCTGCATAAAACTTGCTGAGATTGGGAACCTAGAGGGTTTTTGATGACCTTTCTAACATAGCCAATCTGTTCTGGTGAAATGCGCCCAGAGTACACTGCCAAAGAGCCACAGAAAATAAGCACTAGTTCTCTCCAGTTTTTCTCTGGAAAAATTTGTGTGGCTTAAACATCCCATCCCATATTAGATTCAACCCTGAAGAATAAAACACAAGACATGATAGATTTCAGTTTCTTCATTCCTTCGGCAGAACCCAGCTCTGCAGTCTGCTTAGATGTCTCACCTGGACTTGGAGGAGTTGTGAGAAAAAAAACGATTATAAGAAATTTCCCCTTAGGGTTGGGTGGCCTGTGCAAGCTGGGGTTTCTGTACAGCACGATTGTGGTTTCTGCTAGCTCTGAAGATTGCCAGAATGCTTACAGAGATTAAAAACAGGAAATCCAATGATCCACATAAATGATATTTTCCTAATTGTAATATTCCACACATTTAAAGGACACAAACCCTAAAATTGTGCAGAGTAACGGGACCCCTTCTGGTCTTCTTTTCATGTCAATAATTCAACTATGTGAGTCCTATGTCATTTTTTTACACACAACTTGTGACATGTCAACTTATGCATTTGGGGGCTGAAGATGTTGCCTTTATTGCTTGTCCTAAACTTGTGGTGTCATTCCATGTATTACTGCATGTCAAAGATGTTTCGAAGATTTGGATATACATTTCAAATGTTACGATATCATGTGTCCGAGTCTCAGAATTTTGTGTCCAACTTTATGTAAGGACAGTTAACTGGGAGTCTATCTAGCAGACATCGTGCAAGGTACTTTGGGGGATGAATAAAGTGGAGAAGCTGTGCACCCTGCCTGCTGGTAGCTTATTATCTAGCAAGCAATTCAATTAAAAATATCTAGGTCTCTCAGAGGAATAGAAGCCAGCAGAAAATTTTTGAAGGCCAATTTGTACACATGACCAAGAACCTCGAAAAGTATTCTGATTCTTTAAATTAGCTAATCTGTTAGAAATCTATCTTATAGAAGTTATTAGAGATACATGTATAAAGATATTCATTGCACCATTATTCACATTATAGGAAAAATGAAAATATCCAATTGCAGGGAGTAATGAATAAATTTTGATACTTCAATAAAATGGATAATTACACAACCATTAAAATTATGTTTTTCAAGGGCATACAACACCAAAAAAATTACTTATGTTATAAATAATGTCATATGAAAAAATAAGGTTACAAAATTATACATACACATAGTAAGATTTCAAAATTTTGTCCTTGACAAATGATATGTATGCACATGTGTGTCTATTCATGTATTAAGAAGATGACAGAAGATATCTCTGGGTGGTACTATCAGTGATATGCCTTGTATTCCTGAATGGAAATGTTCTTTTTTCACTCAATACTAAGCATCATATTGTATCGTATTATGCCATGTTATTTCACAGTAATATAAATCTGAGGTAGACACACCACAGCCCATGGTCCTAATACAACTGGTGGCCTGTTTTTGTAAATAAAGTTTTATTGGAACATAGCCATGCTCATTTATTTACATATTGTCTATATCTGCTTTTGGACAGCAATGAGAGTTGAGTAGTGGTCACAGAGGCCGTATGACTCTCAAAGCCTAAAACATGTACTGTATGGCCCTTAGAAAAATGTTTGCTAGTCTGATTCCTGATATAAATGTAAATCAGTGATTCTCAACAGGAGGGATTTCAAGCCTATAGGAGCCATTTGTCAATGTCTGGAAATAATTTTGGTTGTCATAACTGGGAATGTAGTTGGTGCTACTGTCTTCTAATGCATGGAGATCAGTGATGCAGCTAAACGTCCTACAATACACAGGACAACTCCCCACAACAAAGAATTGTACAGCCCAGAATGTTAATAGCCCTGAGTCTGAGCTACTCTGATGTAGGTGGATAGGTAAACCATTTTAATATTTCCATCAGATTATGAAATTTCATCAACCCAGCCCTTTTGAGATCCCTTCATGAGATGAATTTTCATCTTTGTTGATGACAAATGAACTTGTCGTTTGCCCTCTTGTGCCTTTTTAAAGGATATTTTACTCATGTATATTGCCACTATTTAAACTGTTCTTCTTTCTGATCTGAGGAAATTAATTATTTTAGGAATAGGCAATCACCAGAAAGAAAATGTTACTACTACAATATACATATTGGTTTCTTCCATACATTTTGAAAAGGTAGAGGAAAGAACCATTGAAAACTTAAAGAGCCCTCTGAACATGTTTGTGGCCCCCATCTTGTTCTGAAGGAAGCTGAAATATGTATTTTGAAAGAACAAAGAGAGACTGAAGTAACCACTGGTGTATCATTTCAAGTTACCTTTAAAAAGGCAATATTCAGTCTGTTAGACTCAATGATCATAATTTAAGTTGGAAAATTTTGTTAATGTGGTTCTAGGACTATGTGTGTTAATTCTGGAAGAAAGTAATTGTCAGTTCTATTGGAGTCCAGCTGTCTCTACTTATGATTCTTAAGGACTCTTCCATATTTCGGATAATATGTATGTAACTGTCTCAGTCTCAGTCTCAATGAGTTGACCAATCTTCTAAGAGACTGAATGAATACACATTTCTGAAATAACTAAAACTGAAGTGAGCAACAGTTTATCCACCAACACCCACTATCTTGTGGTTTAATAGATCTTGAGACACAAATGTCTGAGTGAAGACCTATAGCCACCAACTCCACCAAGCTCTGTGCCCAAGTTAAGCCCAAGTACAATATGAACAATTTCCTCTTTTGTACAATGAAGATCATAAAAAACTATGCTCATAAATTTGTGTGAGGAATAATGAGTTATATAGATATAGATATGGATATAAAGATACAGATATATTTAGATATAGATATAGTTTTGTTCAGTGTATAGTAAGTTGTAAGTGTTATATTAATATTAACTGTCTTTTATTATTTTTCTACTTAATGTTCAAAATGATTCTGTGAGGGTACCTATTATTATACCTATATTTAAAATGTGGGCATTGAGGGAATTCTCTTCCTTTCCATTGAGGTCCAGTTGGTAAGACTTTGTGCTTTCACTGAAGGGGGCCCAAGTTCGATCCCTGGTAGTGGAACTAAGATCCCACATGCCATGCGGTGCAGCCAATATATAGGTAGGTAGATAGATAGATAATAGTTATATATATTTTTTTAAATGTGGTCATTGAAACTCTAAGAGATTAAGCAGCTTATCAGAGTTCATGTGACTAATAAGCGATTAGGTCAACACAACACCATTTTACTCCAAAAGACTGGGAAGGCAAACATACTGATAGTGTCAGAATAGTTCCAGCAGCTCAATTAGATGACAATCCATGAAAGACTGCTAAAGGAATCTTCAGGTACTTCCTCAACTCTTGTGTTTGACAGTTCAATCCTGTCCACAAACACCTATGTCAGTGCCCCTATCAGGGGCAAAATGGCGGCCTGGGCCCATGGTGATCCCAATCTGGCATGGCAGTTCTTATGCTCTTAAAGTCTGCGCTGAGTTGAAATTAGTTCACTCTACGTGCCTTGTCCTCATTTCAAAGGCTTCTAAGGCCCCCATTTTCAGGTTACAAAAACAGTCCTAAAAACCAACTTCTACCAAATCACAAGTAATTGAGCAAATTATGCTTCCTAATCACCCATCTTTCTTTGCATCTCAGCCGTCAAACACTTCTCCTGACATATTTCTGGGGCCCCCTGCCTTCCAGCCTCTTCTCTGGTGTCATTCTAATTGGCACTAATAGCTTCACTAAAACTCAGGCATCAAAAAGTTCCCACCAATCAGTTTATCCTTTGACCCTTAGCACTGGCTTCTCTGTCAAGTTCAGGCATTACTAATCCAACTACTGGTTAGTCTGGACAGCTTATTTTGTCTGCACCTTTTCTTCTTCCACTAAGAACTAAAATGACGACCAGCTGCATTCATTAAAATGTCCCTTCCCCTCGCTGACCCACAAACCTGCCATGTGGGACAACGTCTGTGACTCCTCATGGACTTTTGCTGGTTGTCTTCCCTAGAGTGACCTGCAGAGTGCAGGGGCATTCTCTGTGGTGCCCTCCCCCAAACTAGCCCTTTCTTCCTCACACCTGGGAGGTGAAAAGCCAGACTCCTTTGCTGAGCCCTCAATTTCATCACATTTTTTTCTGTCTCACAGTGAAAGATCAGATAGGTGACAAGAGCGAGGTCACAGAGAGTGCTGTCAGAAAGTGAAAGACAGGGTCTCTTGGAGGGGACAAGCCTTAACAAAGCTTTTTGCACTCTGCCTGCCCAAAGTAATCCTCCCAAAGCCATGCATAAACAAAACATCCTCTTTCCTGGAAGAAGAAATGCATCAGATACCCGAAAGATATTAGGTCTATCCCACTCTCTTCCTTAGTCGACCTGCTCACATGTTGGGAAGTGTCCTCGTCTTCTCTCTTCAAACTCAGAGCAGATCCAGTTCTTTGCCAGAAGCACTGAGGTCTCTTCATTCATGTGCAATATCACTATAAGCCCTAACATCCCCTCTGAAAAACACTATGTGGTGGAAAGTGTGCAAAGATTATTTCATCCTAAGAATATCAACTCTTTATGGTAATCCTTTGGGATAAATTGTGTTTTAACATCTGACATATCAAAAATGAAACCATGCACCTCAGATTGGGATTTGAATCCACAGGCCAGGACTCCAACCCGGCCAGAACCCAGATTGGGACTTGAACCATGGTCTTTTAGTTGAGATTACATACCTCATCTCAGGACTAAATGAAGCTCAGGTTGTTGATGTCTCACAGAAAAATTCAGTGAGAGGCAAAGTGATAGGTAAGAAGTGGATTTATTTGGAGAGATACACATTCCATAGACAGAATGCAGTCCGTCTCAAAAGGTGAGAGCAGCCCCAAGGCATAGGGTTGTCTTGGAAAGTCAGAGCGACCAGGGGAGAAACACACTCCACAGACAGAGTGTGGGACATCTCAGAAGGCCAGAGGCTCTGATGGCATGGTTAGTTTTTATAGGCTAGGTAATTTCACAGGCTAATGAGTGGGAGGATTATTACAACTATTTCAGGGAAGGGACGGAGATTTCCAGGAATTGGGCCACTGCCACTTTTTGGCCTTTTATGGTTAGCCTCAAGACTATCATGGTACTGGTGGGTGTGTCATTTAGCATATGTTAATGCATTACAATGAGTGTATAATGAGGCTCAAGGTCCACTGGAAGTTGAATCTTCCACCATCTTGGACCTAGTTGGTTCAAGTTGGTTCATACTAGGTCCTGTCATGTGGCTATGTCACATGACATATGTTATGCCCTACCCCTTCCCTCCTGTTTCAAAAAGAGTCACTATTGTAAGGTTTACTGGCATCTCATAGACTAGAAAGACCATAAACTCAGGGTCTGAGTTGGAGCTCATATGACAGCACTACTAACTTAGCCAACATAATCATGGAAGCAATATTTCTGCTCATCTTTTAAAAAGGAAAATGTTTAGCAGGATAAAATAGGAAAAGGTGTGGAAAATGTATTCAGGGAGAAGGAAGGTCATGAGCAACAATAGGGAAATTCTTACAGATCCTCCCAGTTCACCCTACTTCACCCTTAGAAAGAAAGAATTTCCGGAAAGTAGAATATACTTGGACTTTAGAATCAGAAAGGATTGGATTCTTAACCTACTTTTACCACTAACTTGGACAAATTCCCAAACTGTTCTGGAGGGATTCTTTTCTCTGTCAGATGAGTATTGATATTTATGAGGTTTTATTTCATTTATTTCTCACAACAGCCCTAAAGGCAAATACTCTTATAATCATCCATGTATTACCCATTATATAATTGAATTATAGAGATGTTGAAAAATGTAGCTAGTGGTGGGATAAGATGTGCACCATTGAAGATAAACTCCAGCACTAAAATTCCTGCTGACCCCTTTCCTTACCTCCCAGTCTCTGAAGATGAATCATAAAAAGGGGGGTAAAATAAGTAGAGCTGCACCTGGTAATTAACATTTGCTTTGCAATATTTGCTTCTCCTCCTCCTTTGCCATATCGTCTGCTGTCTTTTTCAGTCCTACTATTGTCTGAAAGAGCCCTCCCTGCAAAATCTTTTATAAAAGGCTTTACTCTGAACTGCGGTTCAACTGACCTCTGGTAAGTTGACATTTGTTGTGGACTCAGTTGAAATAGTTCTGCTTAATAGATGGAAAGGAGATGTAGAGACCTTTATCTAGAGAGCTTGGTTAAGATTAAATCAAATAAGAATTAATCTGATTTGACTCCCCAAACATTTCTTGAGAATGAACAAAATTCAAGGCATGACTCCTAAAGGCAAGGAACTTACAGTCCAGTAGGATGTGTGAGGCATATACAGGAAAATACACACACATACACACACACACACACACACACACACACACACACACACACACATACACACGCAGATGAAAAAGCTCACCTTGGAGAACAGAGAAATGATAGAAAAGAGGCTGAAGCAGGGAGACATATAAAGAGGTTTTTGCTATAAACCTGAAGATGAGGTGATGGTAATGAAGATGAAGTGGGGTAGAGTGATTTGAGAAATAATGAGAACTTAGAAGTCTGGGAAAAAGGAGTAAACAAAGGGAGAGTGAGAGAGGAATAATGGATGACACAGGTACTGGTTTAGGAAATTGGGTGGTTTCGCTAAAACAAGGCATAGATGGAACCATATTTCCAGCAGGGGTGGGGGAAGGGGTGGTATGGACAAAGATAATGAGCTCTACTTTGACATCTTAAGTGTGACACAAGCCTGGGCCCTCATGATGGGGAAGTCCAGCAGCAGTTAGACATCTTAGTCTGGAGATCAGAAAAGGAGTAAGGCTGAAGATGGGAATATGGGACCCTCTCAACAAATAGGAGGCTATTGGCTTGAGCCTCATAAACCCAGTTATCTGGCACTTTCCAGGAATTAGCTAGTTGTTTTTGTGTACAGACTGGCTCCAAGGAATGATTAATATGAAGGGTTGTCAAACAAAGTGGTTTACAAAATGAAAATGTTTTAGGAAACCCAGCAGATGATCCCACTGATGACAGGGACAGTTATATAAGACTCCATGCTGGAGCACCATTGTGCCAAGTCTGCTTTTTTCTACTTAAGTGTGAATCCTCTCAGACCTTCCCAGCCAAGGAACATCATCTTGCTTCACATTTACCAAAGGCTTTTAGCAAATATGAAAGAAATTGCCAAATTGAGCTGTGACAGCCTCGTTGAATTTGATAAATAGACTTTTGCTTTCCTTTTCTGCCAACTGTTCTTTTCCATAAAAGTCTTAGTTTATAAAATAGTAGAAATGGGACATTTAATAATCGGGGTGCTAATATCTGTGCTTACCATGTTCTAGGGGCTTTGCTAAGCACTTGACATGAATTATCCAATTTAATCCTCACAAAAACTAAATGAGTTTGAAGTATAAGTTAGCTATTGCTACTGTAATGCTATGTAACAAATCATCTCAAAACGAAGTGGCTTAAAACCACAATCATTTATCATCCCAGATCAGTGGGTTGTCTGGGATGCCTCTGTTGTTCTGATCTGAGCTTCTCTGGAAGCTCCCCTTCTTACTGAAGATCTGGGGTCATCTGGGTCACTTCCATTGCATACGTCTTCATCGTACAGTCCAGGCTGTATGGACAGTAAGAATAGGTTCCTAGGAAGAATGCTAGGCTTGGAACTGGTATACTCTCCCTTCTACCCACACGCTAGTGGCCAAAGCAAGTAACATGACCAGGATTCAACTCATAACAGCACAGAAGGGAAAGAGAAATAATTGGGGTCAATTGTTTAATCTACCACAATTGGCTACATTTATCATTTTCATTTTACAGAAATATAATTCTGTATAGAGAGATGTTAAGCTTAGTGCTTCATCCTCCTTTCATTTATTTATTTACTTGTTTTTTTCTTTTATTAAAGAACTATAATAATGTTGCCAAACCTGCCAAGCCTGAAATTTATGACATCGTCCCTGTCTCAAAGAATCCCACAGTGTATGATGTAGGAGAGACAAACTTGGAGATGCATCATTACAGCAAAGGACAGCAGTTTGTACAATAGAAATCTTTATAAGGTGCTAGCAAAGGAGATGGATAACTCAATCTTCCCGTCAGAGCTGGGAGGATTCCATGGGTAGAGGAGATGATGGAGATGATGTCAGAACAGGGTCTTTGAGGAAGAAGAGTTATTTCATAAAAGAAGGGAGATGAGTAAGTTGTAAACAGAGTATGTGTCCAGAAAAATGAAAACCCAGAGGAATGACATTCTCGCTGGAGTATGGAGTTTGAGTTGCAGGAAGAAAAGTGTAAGAAGGGGAGACATCCAGAAAAATCATAATGAATTGAAATCAGAATGAGGGTGTCAAATTCAGCATATGGGCATGCACAAGTGTGGGCATGCACACACACACATATGCACAGAAACATGAATATACACACAGAGAGACACACATACACACATTATGCAATACTCATACAGAGACATGCATATATGCACATACACACATATATACACACAGACATAGACACACAAACACACAGACACACACACAGACACACACAGACACACACACACAGGCCAACACTCTCAGCATAGATATTTTTAGAAGGAAAAGGGGAAAAAAACAACATGGAAACAATTTCAGTCACTTTCTCTAATTGCTCACCTGATGGCCCTGTGGGATAGGATTTCAGCCAGGGTGTCACACACAGTGAAATTCACCCTGTAACCTTAGCCACTTCTCTCCCTTTCTCAGGGTTGTTTCTGGCTCCCACAGAAACCTCCCTTACCCTCATATCTGCATTTCCATTGGCACCTCAGTGGATCACTGCCCTGAAGTGGCTATATCATAGGGTCAGGCAGACTTAGGAGGCTGAAATATCACCTTGAGGTGCCCCATTAGTGTGCTGGGGTTCATCCCTGGTGGATCACAGATCTCAGCTTCCTGAGCTGCTGCACTGGACAGGAGGGAAATTAACAATATCTAGCCTTTCTGAGTGTATCTAATGTGCTAAGTGTGGTGCTAAGCACTTTATATACATCATCCTAGGTATATCTCACAGCCTTAGAAAATGGTCAGTAAAAAAAAGTGGTCAGAAAAAAATCCAAAACATAACAAAAAGTTTAAAATGCCAATTTTTTCTCAAGAAATAGCTACCGTTTATTAATTACCCAATTGTGTCTGATTCTAAAACCCCCCAAAGTTTAATTAGACCAGACCCATTCCCAAGGGCACATTTGTCTTGAGCCTGAGTGTTTTAGTAAGCAGGCAGGCAAGTCTAGTAGAAACTAGAGGGTTGCAGAGAGCCTGACTTTGAATCCCAGCTCCATCATATATCTCCTGAGCAACAATGGGCATATCCTCTAACTTTTCCGAGCTTCAGTTTCCTGATACCCGAAGTAGGGATAATTAGAGCTATTCTTGAAATTACTGTGAAACCTAAATGAAGTGACATGTAGAAAATGGTATCTGATTCCAGCAGCACAACTTGATTTTGGATTTGTATACACTGTGATTTATTCACGGAGTTCTCCTTGAAAGAACTTAGATAGGAGCAGAACAGGGAAGAAGGTGGAGATATGCAAGAATGTGGGACATATGAAGTCTAACTTCAGCCTGAGCCTCGGGGGAACTTTGGAAAGTAAATTGCACCACAGAGTCTGTCCTGCTTTAAGACAAGAGAGTGGGGCTTTTGTACCCCTGCCCCAGTCAGTGTCCATTGGATGGTGAGCAATAAGGGCTTAACATCCAGACTCCTTGGCTTAACATCCAAACTCTTCTGGGCAAAGTGGCTTCAATCACTGAAGGACAATGTCCCAGAGAAGGTTTCAGGTGTGAGCCATGGGCGGGAGAACCTACAGCATCTGAAAGATGAACACAGTTACCAAACTGGCTAAAGGGATCCTGGGGTATCTGGTAGGGCACCAACAACATGTTACAGTCTACCGCTTGCATCCTCTGGATTTGTTTAATTCTCACATTAAGTTCATTTCATACTGCTGCATGGACTTGGAGAATTTGGTTGGCCACCATATCTGGTGGTCTGTTTCCCATGGTGAAATGTAGAGGAGAAAGAGAGTATAACATCATGGAGTCATGTGATATTGTGACCCTGAAGACCATTGTCTCTGGCTTCTGATAGTTGGCCTCAAAGCTTGAGTTTTCTCTTACCTCCTCTGTAACTTCTGTGACCTGCTTAAACAGATTTTATTTTCTCATCTACAGAATGAAGACTTTAATTGTAGTGAATTGAATAGTGGACCCCCCAAAATATGTATCTACCTGGAATTTGAGAATGTAACCTTATTTGGAATTAACATCCTTAAGATGTAATTAAGAATCTCTGGAGGAGATCATCCTGGATTACTGTGGTCCTAAATCCAAGGATGACTATCCTTTAAGACAGAAAAAGAGAAGAGACAGAGACACAGAGGCCATGTGAAGACAGAGGCAGGAATTGGAGTGCAGCCACAAGCCAAGGAATGCCAAGGATTGCTGGCAGCCACCCAAAGCTAGGAGAGAGGCATGGAATGGCTTCTCCCTTTGAGACTGCAGAAAGAACCAACACTAATAATATCTTGATTTTGAACTTCTAGCTTCCACAATTGTGAAAGAATGCATTGTTGTTATTTTAAGCCACCCAGTTAGTGATAATTTGTATTGGGAAACCAATACAATAACATGTGAGAATGTTGTGAGAATTAAATGAGTTAACACAAGTAAAGTATATGGGACAGAGGCTGGAGCAGAGTGGAAAGTTTTAAAGTGTTTGCTTTCATTGTAATCATTAGAATTGTATAAACACAAATGCACTCAGAGGTGGTTGATATTATTTATTGCTGATCGAGTAAGTATTGTACAACCAGAGTAAAAGTATCACTTTAGGAGCCCACACATAATCCCAACTAGAAGAATGGCACATATAGACTAGGATTTGGCAGGAATACTTCCAACTTTATTATCTCACAGTACATCATGCATAATGCTTTGCTCTCAGCAGCTGCTCAGTACATTTGGAGTCATTCAAATGGAATTCTAGATGTGCTCTGTTTAAATTCGACTCTCTGAATACAGATGCAAGGTTCTTGAGGGTCTGGGATGTCTCTATGGATATTACTTGACATAGAGTAGGTTTAAGTATTGTGACTTACCCTTTCCGAGAATGAAAGTCTGCATTTAGTGCATACACAATACAAGTAAAAATACATGTTAATAAGCCAAAATTTCCATGATTCCATATTTTACACATTTCATGATGGATTTTTCAAGATATGAAGAGGTGAAGTAGGAGAAAATTTTTTTTAAGGTTCAAGGAAAGAAAAGGTTTCTCTAGGACACCATACCTCCTTTTTTTAAATGCACCAAACAGTGGTGGCCTTACCCAATTTCCAAAGTACTGGAGATTATTTAGGTAAACTCAGTTATTGGCAGTAATGAAGGTCGCAATTCAAAACACTCTTTTGGGTAAAGTAATTCAGAGTGAGAAGTGTTATGTTTGATTTCTTCTCACTGTGAAATCCAGATTTTGCACGGCTATAATATTCCCTTTTCAGGAAGGCTGGCAAGGCCAACATTTAAGTCTAGTTCAGCCATGCCTAATGCTATATCCTGTCATTTAATGCCCTCTCCCATTTCTTCTTTTACCCAACTTTATTCCCTTACACTTTGCCTTTTAAGATGAATTGAAGGATCATTCTTACCCTAGAATTTAGAGTCTCTTAATTCTATTTTTGGATGTGTCCAGAGGCACTAGAACATTTTTATTTTAATTTGTGTTTACCAAACCTGTATCATGCACTCCATTGGGCAGTGGGCTCCTCTGGGCTTTTTCCAGAAAATTAAAAACATAAATTAAGTATAAATGGCCAAAGCCACAGAACAAGCAAGCCTTCTAAGTGTCCACAGAGAGGAGTTCTATTACTACCAGTCACTTTAGAGAAGAGGGAAGTTACCTGTAATTCTTGTTCTCTTGAAGGTGTGTATTTTATAATAGGTCCCCATTCACCACCCTGCCTTCCCCAAGGAGTTCTTAGCTGTTTGATTTTTTTGGCTGCAGAAGAACTGGCAGTGAGGGGTTAGCACATTCTTACAACCCCTGGGGCAGATACATTGCAGTTCTAGCAAGAGTTTATACTCTTTTTAACTGTTTTTGGATTTTGATTTTGCCTCGAGCTGTATTTTAAAAGAAGTCCTTTCTGATGAGAATAACTTTGAACTTAGGGAAAAATGCTTCCACCCAAATGCCATGTCTTTATTAACAGAAATCTCCCCCCTTTAAAAATAATTACAATAAGACATGTAGAGGAAATGTGAACATTTTTCAAGACCCCGGGCTTCCTCAAGTTTCTTTTCTATTACCTTGAACTTGAACCATGCAGTCTAATATACATAAGGAAACATAGCCTCTCTCCCTTCCCAAGACTAAAAACTTATTGAAGCAGGAGTGTTAATTCATCTCAACCCACACAGCATCTCCTATTGATGGATAGTGGCTGCCTGTTGAGGAGGAGTTGAGGCCAGGTGCAGACTCAGCAGGAAGGAGTGTGGTGATTGATTAATGATGTCTGCCTAGGTGAAGGAGGAGGAAATGGCAGCACATGTGCCATGTACTTGCCATTTCTGGTAAGGACTGAATCTTATTCATCTTTGTATACCTGTGCCTAGCATGGTGCCTGGCACAGAGGTGTGCTCCATAAATATTTGTTGTACTGAATTGAACTAAACTTTCCACTGACTCCCTCTTTCTCTGAGTTAGAAGGAGCAGTGGTGGTAAGGACATTATCTATTGGTGGGAAGCAATGGTGGTGAGACATCCCTCCAAGAGTAGAGTTCTTATGGAGCCAATAGGTATAGGTACCCTATAATCTGTTCAAGTACTCTGCCACAGACCCAGTGTCCCTCTACCCCATGAGACTTTCATGACCATCAAATCTTTGCTGTTGCCCTATTACCTCCCCAAGGAATTAAATTATGGTCTCCACATGCCTAGCTTCCAGGTGCTGTCCTGCTGGGACACTTCCCTCCATATCCAAACATGCCTCTGTCATGTAACATTAAACACTGGCAACCAGGAGTTTTTTGCTTGTATGATCTCTCTGCTGGGTTAGACCCTGACACTCACAATCCCACCTCTGAACTTGAGACAGCATTTGGACCCTGTGCTTAAAGCTAACTGCATGGTTGCACTGAAGAAGCACCCAATTTCTGAGCACCCAATTTCTGACAGTTTGTTCTCCTACCTCCTCCTGATCCCATTGCCCCTCATCATTACGCTTCCCTGACATTATTTCTGGTATCTGATAGTGACACAAGCTCTATCATATCTGATATAGCAGTGAAGTGAATTCTGTACTTGGAGTTGAGAAATCCTGGTTTAAGTTTATTTTTACCATTTTATTGAAAAATAAACATCACTGTATATGTTTAAGGTGTACAGTATAATGTTTGATTATATATATAGTGAAAGATTACCACAATAAGTTGTTAACATTCATCAGCTCATATAGATACAATGAAAAGAAAACAAAATTTTTTCCTTGTGATGAGAAATGTTAGGATCTACTCTCTTAACAACTTTCCTATATGTCATACAGCAGTGTTAACTATAGTCATCATGTTGTACATTACGTCCCTAGTAACATAACTAGAAGTTTGTACCTTGCCACCTTTCTCCAAATCCCTCTTCCCCTACTCCCTGCTGATTTAAGGCTTATCTCCATTATTTAGTATCTGTGTGACTACAAGCAAGTTACTGACCTGCTCTGTGGCTTGTTTTCCTTTTCTATTAAATTGAAAATAAATGCAGATAACAACAGCACCGACCTCAAAGGGCTGCTGGAAGGATATCTAGTATCTAATAGAAATTCAACAAAAAATAGTAATTATTGTTATCTCATCCTAGCATCTACATTGCATTAGAATTAAGGGAGTAGATGTACTCTCAAAAGGTATATAAAAGAACCTAGGGTCAGATCTGAAGTTTATCATAACAAAAAAGTCAGAAACCCTTTGAGACCGTATTTATGAAGCAGCAATGATTCACCAAAAGACCATCTTATTCTCCAGCAGAAAATCGGTTGTGGACTATTTACTAATGTAGGAAATTAGAGTAATTAAGAGGATACTTGGAGAGCATTGCACAGTCTTAATTTATATCACCTTTTCTTCTTTCCATTACCTTACTCCTATTTGGAGCTCACAGGTGTTAATCAGTTTGCTCAAGATCAGATTCCCCCTAAGTTAGGGACCTCAATCCTGTTCCCAGGTCTTCTACCCAGTCCTCACTCCATCTCACCAGATTGTCCCCTTACAAAAATGTCTGAAGGGAAGGTCTTAAACAGGGTCCCCACCAAGTTGGTTGGGAAAGCTTGGAAAGAGAGTTTGTTACCCATACAGAGGACTTTCTTTCCTGCTGCCTGAGATAGGAGAGTACTGGGTATAGGACTCCACAGACTTCCCTGCCACAAGCTCATCCCTTTCCACACAAAGCTCGTGGCCTTAGACCCTCCTGAGAGGGCCCTGACAATTCAGGAATCTTGGTGTCATCATGTCATCAGGCCACAACCAGTCTCAGAGTGTCTGCCTCTGCAAAAACACACCTGAACAAGCATCAGGAGAAGAACATGTCTCCCTACCTTGGTGTGAAGTGTTTGCTGGAAGAAAAATAACAAATGCATCTGCCATGAGGAGGGAAGCTTCAACTGTACCTGTTAGAGCAACACTGGCCTTTTTCAAAGGCACCAAGAGCCCAACACTTGGGTTTTTCAGCAGCTCCTCAGAAATGTGTTTGAAGAGAGATGGCTTCTGAGAGGCAGAGTCTGAAAGCAAGTCTTCAGCCTTTCCATGAAGGAGAGATTACTTACCAGCCCTTTTCTACAAACTGATGACCCTGTCTTCCCTCTATGAGTTGCCACACAGAGTGTATGATCTTTCCCTTGCTTCTTGTGATCAAAGTACATAGATGTGTTGATTGTCATGTAACAAAAACCCACTCAAAATAGCTTCATTTCATGGGGGTTTGGAGATTGTTGGGATTATTGAAAAATAGCAGCAATGTCTTATGGAAAATAAGGGCAGAGAATGTAACTGGGCCTCATAAGCTGCTGAGGTCAATAAAAGGGACATTTTCAGGATCAAGACCCCTAATCTCTCCATCACCCTCATTCTGCCACCATATAGTTTGTTGTTGTCAGTTTAATTTTTGTTTTGTTTTTTTACTCTCTGCTTCTTGAGCTATTCATTTGTTTTGTATATGGCTTACATGTAACTATGAAGCAGGCACCCTAGCCTACACGTCCTACCAGTTAAGATATTCCATTGAGTTTGGCTACAGCCATTGTGACCCATGCAACATTTCTGGATGAAAGAAACTGATGGACCCAATGTTATTTCCCTTGAATAAGTGTCCTCATCTGTAGAAAAAGGGAGTAAAAAAATGCAAATATGGCTACAGTAATCAACCGTGTGAATGGTAGGTAGACTGTTGTCAGAGCAGGGTCACGGGCCGGTAGACATCCTAAAGATGTTCATGCAGATCATCATATAACTTCTGAGCAGAAAGGGGCTTTAGGAACATATCAGCCACCAATAACATCTCAAAACCTCACAGTGACCTTGAAAAGTGAGTGCCTCTTCCTCATAGGATGAGAAAAATAAGCCTCAAAGAGGTTAACTTGCTCAAGGTTACACTTTGTGGAGAAAGAAACACAAAAATCAAACCCCACCTCCTTTCTCTCAGGACTCCTCACAGAGAATCAGCTATCTGGATGGGGTTACCAGTGCCCAAGCTCTAGCCTTGAATCTGCAAGTCTAGAATTCTAATTTACCAACACATGGAGAATAGATCCATCCTCTGGGTAGGCACACACTTATGAGCTCACAGGGATTTATGAAACACAGGATGCCTCTCTGCTCATCTACAAGGAGATGTTCCACCATAATTCATTCCAGAATTCCCGAGTAACCTGGATGCATATTACCTCCTAACAAGAAGTCGTCCATAGGAAAACAGATTGTCAAATACATAGAATCAAAATAGGGGTATTTCTCATATAATTCAAATATCTCAGTTTATATGGTAGTAGTACCCTGATGTGACCATCTGTATAATTAGGATGGACCTATTCCTAGGTCCTGGTAGGTTGTATTTTGGGCCTGAGTATCCTCTATTCAGTGTACCTTTTGGAAAGGCATCCTCAGTGCCTGTCTCTATGACTCTCCTTTTCCTTAGCTTCTGTACACAAGCCCCTTTCTGATTGGCGTATCTTTTTTTTTTTTTTTTGGCTAGGTCCCTTTAATTATTCCTTGTACCCAGCTGGAATCTAATATATCTTCTCAAAACAATTTTTCATATCTCTCCTCTGACCCATTTGTCTATCCATTTTACAACTTAACTGTCTATCAGAGGGAAGTCCAGATATTGGGGTGTGCTTCATTCTTGCTGCTTGTACCTAGCACCAATGCCCAGATCTGCATATTTAAGATGCAACTGAAAATTAAAGCCATTACAGAAGCTTTCCAAATGGGCAAATATTTGCTTCAATTATTCTATTTACAATTCCAAAAATATTTCTTCTGTTGAAGTCTGTGTACAAGAAGTGGCTCCAAAACCATTTTTAAGGGAGTTTTGACATCAATGAAACGTTATGCTGGCAGGGCAAGTGAAGTGCTTGATTAATAAAGAGTCTCACTGTTTTCAAACACATATTCCAAGCAGCCTCATTTGAAGAAAACCACAAACGGAGAATGCTTTGCTGCTCACAGTCACAAGGGGGTTGTGTATTTCATTCCCGCTTACACAGTCCGCTTACTTTGGAGCTTGGGTAGGAAAGAAACATGGCCAGCAGAAATAAGGCTACATTCAGTGACCCTACCCTTCCACCCATTGGCCTGATGGGAGAACATTTTTACCCCTCTTTGCTACTGTTTTCTAGTTTTTAACCTTTTAATACTTAATAATTCTCTAAAAGACCATCTTGAGAGAAGAGAGGGGGCTACCTTAGAACCTTATTTTGCTAACAATTGGAGATTCTGAAATTCTTAATTTCAGAACTTTCAGGCAGTGGTGCTGGCATGCTATACAGAAACATAATTGAGCATGTTCATGTTAATTACTTTGAAGTACTTTCCTCTTTTCCAGGGCTTTACAAAAATACAGCAACTTAAATTGGGTCATTATTTCATATGTCTAAGATTCTACTCAGGTACTTAAGGCAGCCATGGAAATGGAGTCCGAAGAATTAATTAAAAATGGGTTCCTCTACTTCCTAATATAGGGAAAAAAACATTAAGTAAAAAATAAAAAGCTCAACTGAAAGAATATATAAGCAATGTAGTTACCAAAAGAGGGACACCAAATGTCATCTTTAAATACCCATTTCATTCTACTAATATATTTTGGGTACCAGCATTGTTAGCACAGTTGGTAAATAAATGGTGCCATTTATTATCCAATGCATTTCATTTGATTCTCTCAGCAATCATCATGCCTATGAGGCACGAAGAAGTTAAGTCACTTATCTGAAGTCACATATCTAGTTAATGGAGAGCAGACCTATGGACACAGATCTAAATCTTCCCACCAATGACCCTATAGTTCACCATGCTTCCCAGGAACAAGATATAAATTTGGAGATAAATAGCCCACAAATCTGGCTACTACACTTATTTTTGCCTACATTTAAATTTATTCTTACTAAAATATTTACAAGTATAATTTGTACTCTTAAAGAGCAAAAGTAAATGTATGTGTATGTGCATTTCTATTTAGCTTTTGCTTTTATATTCTCCTCTATTAGAGGATGATGCAAAGGACAGAGAAAGTAAAACAAATTCTATTAATGAATTTGTGCAACTACACAGTTCACCTACTGTCTAACTGATGCGGTGTTATAAATCCCCAAATGGATAAGACAGCCTAGTTAAAGACTCACAAGCAAGAGAGAAAAGAAGAACCAAGGTCATTTAGTTCACTTTTCCATGACATTACCCCAGTTCAAGATTTTATCACCTTGTATTGGGTGATGACAATAAAATCTACTGTTTCCTTACCTTTATTCTATGCCATTCTAATTAATCAGCTTATTCAGGTTGTTTATATTTGCATGATATATCATTTTTCTATTGCTCTATAACAAAACCACCTCTAAACTTAATGGCTTGAAAGAACAGCCATTTTATTTATATATAATTCTGAGTCAGGAATTCAAGCAGAACTCAGCAATAAGACTCATCTCTGTTCCATGTTGACTGGGGCTTTAGCTGGGATGATTCAATTGGCTTGTGACTGCCTGGGAAATCTGGGTCTCTCTTGAGGTGTCATTTGAAGTAACTTGACTGGGACTGGAAGATCCAAGACAGCTGTCTTTACATCTGTAGTTTTCGTGCTAGATGTTGGAAGAGATGCCTTGATTCCCCTCCTCCTAGTCTTTCTTTCTCCCATGGCTTCTTTCTGCAACAGGATAGCCTGGACCACTGTGGTTCTCCCTCCATGCAAAGCTGAAAAATATAAGTCCTCTTAAGACCTGTGCTTAGAAGTCCCAGAACTTCATTTCCACCACCTTATATGGATTAGAGCAAATCCCAAGGGCAGATAGATTCAAGTGGTGGGGATGTAGACTCTACCTTTTCATCAGAGGAAAAGCATGCATATAAAGGAATGGAAGGAATTACTGGTGGTCATCTTTTTAGCCAACCTATAACACAGCATATTAGTCTATTCAAATATTTCCAATGGTTCTTTATTGCTTGAATAATAAAACCTTTGCCAGGCATTCAAGAAATTCTGCAATAGGGCTTAACTTTCTAGTCATAAATTACTCATGAATTACTTTATTCCAGTCAAATTCTCAACTAATCAATTTACAGAATTTCCCGACTGCTTTATCTATTCTGTTCATTCTCTCATCCCATTTATATATGAATCTCTCTCTCTCTTTTTATCTCTTATCTATCTATCTATCTATCTATCTATCTATCTATATAACTAACTATCTATCATTTATGTATCTATCAATCTCTCCATCTATTAGGTCTGCTCATCTCTTTGGGGAGGCTCTCTCTCCTACTCTTTATTCTTGGAGTTAATCATTCTCCACTTCAGTGTTGTATCTGTGAACCAGACCTGGCCAATCAGAGTATACCTATCTCCCTGACCACAGTATTGATTCAAGGATGATAACATTACTAAAGCAGAACCAATCAAAATCTTCCCTGAGAATTTTGCACAACAATTTGGAAAAGGGATGATTGTAACCTCTAAGATTACACAGAAAGAACCAAGAAAGTCTAGAACTTACAGAGTCATCTTTAATGCCACAAAGGTATAGCCTACCTGAGAAGGGAGTCAACACAATGGAAAGCAGGGACAAGAGATGAAGAAAAAGGAAAAGCATTTTTCCTCAGATAGTCTTAACCCTTGAACAACTTTCAGTTACATGAGCCAATCCATCTCCTTTGACTACTTTAGTAAGCTTGTATTTTTTTTTAATCAGAAGAATCCTAACACCATTTCTCTATGTCCATCTCTCTATCTCACAGAACCACAGGACATTGAAATATTTTTCCAGAACCATCTCAGCATCCAGTATCTTGGTTCTTGATCACCTGCCAGTCTTCCCATCACATCCAGTCAGTTCTGTTTTCCTGGCCTCTGATCTCCTTTATCTCATTTAATATTGATATTCACCTCCCCATTTCTTGACTCTATTCTTTGTGTTTCTCTTTGACTGTCATGTTGACTCTTTGGCAGCTTTTCTAATTCCAAACAACCTATCAGGTCCAGTGCATCAGCCCAAAATACTGGAGTCTTCTAACTTAACCCAATTACCCTCCTCTATCTGCCTTTTCATCCTTGATTTTCCCACTCTCAGCCAAATTCTACAAATTTGATACCTCTTTACAAATTTTATAAATTTTCAATTCTCTTCTCAAATCCTCTTCTTATTTTATGTCTCAGTAACTCTATTCTAATATTTTTTGTACACCTTAATACAATGCATGCCTTTCCTAAGAAAAATATAAATTATCAAAACTTACACAAGAAGATTTAGAAAGTCTAAAGTGCCCAATAACCATGAAATAAGAGCCAGAAGCATAAAACAAATTACTTTCCAAAAGGCTCTGATTCCACATAGTTTTATGTCCCCTGGTTCTTAAGTTAAAGTTACAGCTTATTTGTACAACATTTAAACTGGTTCAGAGACTACAAAGAGGAGCACCACTAAATTTATTCAGCTAAACCAGAATAAGAATGATATGAAAACATAACAAAGCGAGGCTATAATTAAAGAGGAAAATAATGGAAGTATGGATACTGTCACCTATGAGTGTGATGCAAAATCCTTTATAAAATTCCAGCAAATTTAGCCCACAGTGTGGTAAAAGAATAATACAACAATGTCAGGTATTTATTTGGCAATATGTCATGACCATTCCAGAGAACAACTTTTAGTAAACTAGGAATAAAAAGATGCTTCCTTAATGTTGATATAATTTACCCCAACCAATAGAGGCATTTCTCTTAAAATCAAACAAGAGACAAGCCACAATATGCCATTACTATGTGTATTAGCTTTTGATAATCTATACAAGAGAACTTAAGTGGTTTTCACATATTTTGACTCTAAACTCTGAGTCTTTTATATGATTTTCAGCCCTCAGACCTGCACATCCTTGGTTTTCAACTAGTCAGCATCCTTCCCTCCTTCTAATAGCAACACTTCAAGTATTATCTGGGAAATTATCTCTTACCTATTAAATGCAATCTTGATGGGCCTATCAATCAAGACATTCTGCCCTCTTCCTAGCCAGGAGATGGGCTTGCAACTACCCAACTGGACTTCATATATCTCTCTCTCTTTCTCTCTCCCCTGCTCCCCCAAATTCTGTGGAATTTGGATCTTTAATGGAATGACCAAGTTTACTAAATGGTTCAAACTGACTCACCCTGAAGGGTGTGGTCTCAGTAGTCTGTGTTTTAATTCTTAGAGTTTTCTCATTTCTGTCCTTTCTAAGGCCTTATTTTACTGTGTCTTTTCAGTCTATGAGTCATTTTCAAATTCTTCAAATGCTTTAAATAAATATCGTTTTAAAAGACATTTTGCTAAAGTGAGCCGGTTCCTGCCTTGTCACATGCAAAGAACCTTAGCTGGTACATCTGTACTTCCAATTAACTAAAGCTAGAACTCTGGACTCCTGTTCCTTTCCTTAACCCACATAATCAGTCAGTTGTCATATCCTGTGGGGTTTACTTGTACTGTATTCTTGGTCTTCATTTCCTTACCTCTCTCCTTTCTGCTACTGCCTTATTTCAAGTCATCATCACTTCCCTCATGAACTATTACAGTGAGATTCTAAACTGTTACCTTACCTGTAGTCTCTTCCCATCTAATCCATTACACCAACAGTTATCACATTACTATTGTACTAAGAATATCCTTGATGTGACTATTCTGTCCCATATCCTTAATGACTCCACATTTCAAACACAATGAAGTCCAAAATCCAAAAGGCAACCTGACAATGCCAAACCCACACATCTAATCTCAACTTTCCCTTCTTTCCTTTCTGACATGTTACTCAAGTCAAATGAAATTGTTTGTTGTTCTCTTCAACATAATATGCATTATTGCCCTTCAACCTAGCCAAACTGTCTTTTTCTCTTCCCATATCTTACAATTGTTATACAACCAAATCTTATTTATATTTAGAGACCAACTGTGATCACCACTTTCTTCTTAAAGCCTCACAGAGAACTGAAAATCTCATCTGCTACTTCTGCATACCCCAGCACTTCACCTCTACCTAACTTGGCATACTTGGCACTTTCTACCTATGTTTTATTTAAATATGAACATATTTTACCTTTCCTTCTAGACATAAGCAAGCCATGTGTCCTGTTTTTCAGGACAACTAGGATAGGAAAAGTGGATGGTTAAGTAGGAATGGAAAGCTAGAGCCAGACCAAGATATTTCCTAAACTCAGACCATTAAACTTGGGAATATAGATAGGATGTGTCCACTGAGAATATTTCTGAGAAGCCCCTGTATGTATGAAGACTTCTTTGAGCTTATAACTCCATCTGTGAATTGTGTGGTCACAACCCAATGACCAATGTGGTCAGCTGAAAACATGCCCATGGCCACACATGTATAACGGACTGCCAAGAATGAATGATAGCAGCACCACTGTTAAAAGAAACTAAATACAAAATGCTCATCATTCTTTAGACTTACACCTCTAAGCCTTCTTTGTTTACTTAGTGAATGACATATCTCAAAGCTCCAGAATGCCCTAATACCAATGATCATAAAGGAGAGTAGATTAGGCACAGGAGACCTCAGGCTTTAGAATCAAACAAGTACCGATGTCACTACTGGCCCAGTATGTACTTGTTATATGACTTACCAATCTTTTTATTTAACCATGAAATGGGTATAAAAATACTAACCAAGATATGCCATTCTGAGGATCAAATGAGATCATGCATGTCTGATATCTACCACAGCGCTTAGCAATTTTATGTGTTCATGTCGATAGTTGTCTTACTACTATATATGTATTTATCTCGACTTAAAAAAAGAATACTGTGAAGTGAACACTTACAAAGCTGTATCCATTAGAGATGGGTACCATTGTAAAATATACTAAATAGTTGTCCCAAAGTCTTAATATCTGGAACCTTTAAATATTACCTTATATGGAAAAAGCACCTTTGCAGGTGCGATTAATTAAGGATTTTTGAGATGGAGAGATTATCCTAAATTATCTGGGTAGGCTCTAAATGTGATCACAAATGTCTTTAGAAGAGGGAAACAGAGAGATGTGACACACAGAAGAGGAAAAGACGATGTGATCATAAAAGCAGAAATTGAAGAGATGGAGCCACAAGCCAACGAATGGAGCCACGAGGGGTTAAAAGAGACAAAGAACACATTCTCCCCTAGTGCATGTGGAGGGAATTCCACTCCACTGGAACCATGACCTGGGCTCAGTGATATGGATTTCATACTTCTGACCTCTAGAACTGTGAGAATATACATTTCTATTGTTTTAAGCCATCAAGTTTGTGGTAATTTGTTACAGCAGCCACAAAAAAAAAAAAAAAGACTAATACAGATGTCAAAAAAAAGTGGGGCATTACTGTAACAAATACCTAAAAATGTGGAATTGGCTTTGGAACTGGAAATGGGTAGATGCAGTAAGAAGCCTGAGATGTATGACAGAAAAAACCTAGGACCTAGGGTGCATAAACATACTATTGGTAGAAATATGAAAAGTAAAAGCACTGATAATAAGACAATGAGAAATATGGTATTGCAAACTGGACAAATGCACTTGTTACATGGAACAAAAAACTCCATAACATTATGTTCTACTGCTGTGTGAAAAGCAAAACTTGTAAATAATGAACAGAAGAATTTGGATATTCAGCTGAGGAGATTTCCAAGCAACATATTGAAGGTGTTGCCTGGTTTCTTCCTGCTGCTTATTGTGAAATGCAAGAGAAAAAATGATAATTTGAGGGAAAAACTGATAAGCCAAAAAAAAAAAAAAAGGAGAGAGAGAGAGACCAGGATTTGAAAATTTGTGACATTCTTAGCCTATTCATATTACAAAAGATGTCAGAAAAGCATACTCTGAAGAGAAAGACAGCTTGCAGCAGGATAGTACACTGAAGATAAAAGCTATAAAGAAGCAGAGGAATGTCATAAAAAAAAGCACTGAGACTAAAGGATTAAATCGAGGATTTAACTCTGGACAATTTTTTTTTAAGTTAGAAGATGCATGAGAATTAATAAATTTGTCAGTGGTAAGGACAGCAAAGTGAATTATTACACATCTGTTGATCTGTGTTTTCTTTGTGAAATGAGGGGAAAGGAGTATGGGGAACATTATCTATTAAAAGCAAAAAGATAGGTGGCTGAATAGAAAACTCCAGAAATGAGGTCAAAGTTAATTAGCTTTATTGAAATAATGGTAATCATGAAGATGACACAGATAAAAAGACCAATAAATACCAATAACTGCAGCTAATAGTTTATTGTGCATTTACCATGCACAAGACACAAAACTGAGAATTTTGGTAGTTATTATTGCATAGAATTATCACATTAGCCCTAGGAAATGGATCCCACTATTAATTTTAATTTGTGTTACATTTTATATTATAAATATAACAATATATCACAAGTAACATCGTATATTATGTGTAACGTAATAAAAGTGAATATATAGACATATTATAGAATATATAATTAATGTAATATAATGTTTATTTTTAATTTGTTATTGTTATTTTATAGATGAACAAACAGTCTCCAAGAGTTTAGGTACATTGACCAAGTACATATACCCGTAGGTGGCAGTCCCTGGAATCAAATCATCGTACGTTTTCTCAAAAAACCCTCACATAAGTCTGCATAACTTTCCATTAGTATTCCTTATCTTCTCAAATCAACACCATTTGTTCATGCCCTTATTTCTCCATGAAAAGTGCTCTTCATGTCATCGTGTAATCCTCCATTGCCAACTCCAGAAGTCACTTATAAGTCCTCACCTTACTTGACATTTGGTGCTCTCCTTTCCATGCACCTCTTCACTCTACTGCCTGCAGTGACTCACACTTCCTTTTGGCAGAGCCAGGTATACCACTTCTTGATAAGTCCCATCTTCAGGGTGCACTGAAAGGAATATTGGCCTGGAAGACTCTAGAGCTGGTCCTCATTTTCATTCCATCACTGAGCTACTGAGTGGCCTTGGGTACTCTCTTCATTTCCTCTATGCCTCCATTTGCTCCCTTCCAAATAAGGAAGATGATCCACAGAGTCTAAATCAGCTCCCACAGTCTATAATTTCAAGTTTATAAAAAGGACATTGAGAAGGAAAAATCTTGGCTGTCTGCCTCAGAGAAAAAAATAATTAAGATATCACTTTGCAAAAGGAGTAAGTGAATTTCAACAACATCGTGCTTGTCTCTGCCTGGAGTTGGCTCCCTCTCCAGCCCTGGGTTCCCTTTTGGACACTATAAATTATCCAAGGACATAGGCTAATTGACACAGCTGAGAGGAGAGGGACACAAATAGTCCCAGGCTTGGAGAGTGAGACTTTTGTGGGGAGGTTAATAGAACTGGAACAGCTCAGGCTTGAAGAAGGGTCACTGAAGGGAGCCATCATTCTGCTGACACATTCATAAAAGATATTGTTAGAAGGACAGGGATCAATCTTCTTATTAGTCAACAAAGGCAGAATGAGAATTAACAAGCTGTAAGCTGCAATGAGGAATATTGAAGCTAAATATGAGGGAAAATGTTAGACCCCTGGGAGCTGTTAGGCAATGGAACAGACCACTAAGAGAAGCCATGACGTCACTCTAACTGGGATATTCAAGGCAGAGAGCAGATATACCTGTGTCAGAGGGAAAGAAATTCCAGGGGGAAAGTGAGGGGCTGGACGCTAACAAACCTCAGTGACCTCAGAGTAATCAGACCTCAACTTTAATAGCACGATCAAAGGTTCAGTGTGAATGTGGAAAAGGCTGAGAGTAGTGGTGATAGGTGGAGATAAACACAGAGCCAGGATGGTATAATCGTTGAGACAATGGTTTCTGGAGTTTTCATGAACTGGGTTCAAACCTTAACTCTGCTACCTGCTAACTTACACAGTATCCTTCTGGGTGCAATTTCCTTCCTTGGCTATAAAATGGGAATCATGATGACCATTCTGTAAATGCTGTTATAAAGATTAAATAAGGCCATGTCTATGAATCACTTAGCATAGTCCCTGGAACATGGAAATTTCTAAGCAAATTATATTTATCATGAATCAGAGGCTCTCTGGGACAGGAAGTGGGGCAGAGGGAAAGCTCCAGTCCCTAGTTTACTTTAGTGACTGGTCCTTGACCTATGAAGAATACAGGGGCTGAGTGTCCAGAACTGATGGTGTTCAACCTCTGATTGTATCTCTGCTGCAGAGGGCATCAGTATTGGGAGGAAGATATTTTGAGATTTAATGGGGCCACATGTGGGAAAGGCAGAATACTTTTCCTAATTGCTTGTGAGTTAGGGAATACCAGGAACCAGAACCTAGAAAAGAAGTTTGGTAGCATCCAAAGGGTAGGGAATGTTGCTGGTCTCCTGCAACATACATAGCCCTTAGCCCACCACTGAGTTCACTCACAGTGATGAACAGTTCTACATGAGCCTACATTCACAGTACTCCAAAGTCCCACTCTAATGCCAATCTTGCCACTTTCTGCCTTAGCAAAGGGCCTTTGCTGAAGCTGTGGTATAAATGAACTTGTGAAAGTGCAGCCCAGAAAAGTAGATTTGTTGATGTCCCCATGGAAACCCGCAAACAACACAGGATAAAAACCAATGGATAAATTACCCCAGACTCCTGTCCTTTCGGCAGGAATTTTGGGATGCATTGACTCTTCAGAAGTCCCCATAGAACCAAGCCCCCCTCCCCCTGCCTACAGCAGAAGCACCCCTCTTGTCAGATTTTCTTCCTGCTCTCAGTCTCCCCACATCCTCTTTCCAACTTCCTGGGATTACTTCCCAAATAAACTACTTGCACTCAAATCCTTGGACCAGGTTCTGCCTTAAGGGGACCCAAAAGAAGGCAGGGTCTGCAAGGGACAAAAATTCAAAAGATCAGAAATTAGATGGAGCCTTCAACAGAGAAATTTTGTATAGTAGGACAGTACATGATGAATACTCTAGAAGAAGTATGTGTCCTCAACCTTTAGTTTTGAGCATATGTTGCCATCTATTTGTTTTTTTAATTAAGCATTGTCCCCTCTGAGAAGCCTCTATCCTACTTATGGAGTTGAAAGCAAAAATTTAACACATTCCAATGGCTTCTATCCTTCTCTCAGCCCATGTCTCTCATGGCCCACATTCAATCTGGGTTCTTTAATCAATATTTTTTTAGTTCAATCTACTGAGGCATCTAACTTCAAAGATTTACAGATTATTTTGAACTTACAATTAGTCATGGAATTACCCTCTGCTGTATGTGTATATATGTATTACCTTCCTAAGGAATAGGAATGGAGGACGTAGACACACCCAGCAGGCTATAACTTGCATTTTAATGGCTAGACTTGTGTGTGATGGTTACTCCTCACTGCAAAGGAGGCAGGAAATTTAGTATTTCCTTCTTCTAGAATGGAGAAAATCAAGCAAAAAGGAATAAATAATGAACACGTAGGTAGTGGAATAGATTTTCTATAATTTTCCTTATCAGATGAAAATTTCAATCCCAGGATCTTGCAGAGATCCAGGGAACTACTGGATTTTATTCAAGGAAATTGTCACCTGTTAGAGATAATTTAAAACTCCCCAAAATATATAGGGGTAGAAATAATCATCATCATTTTTTTCTTAAATTATGCTGGTACTAGGGGTAGTGTGGTATCTGCCCTCATATATCTACCAGTGTATTAGAAACACAAGGAGCTTGCCTTCTGTTAGGAATACACAGATATTTGCAGTACAGTGTGGAAAGTACAACATGTGTGGTGTGCATAAAACATGGCAGGAGCAGGGAATTGGGGAGGGGGACCTAACACAGTTCTCTTGATGGCATTCAGAGAAGCTTTCCTGGGGAAGCTGCACAGGGGCTTAACAGGTAAGTCTGGGTTACAGATTTTTTTTTTCTTTTCATGAAAAGCAACCTTTGGAGTTATAATCAAGAAAGCAAGGTGATCTGACTTACCCTTTAAAAAGGGCAGTCTACAGAGCACAGTTCAAGATGGTAGCATAGGGGGATCCTGAACTCACCTCCCATGAACACACCAAATCTACAGCCATATATGAATCAATTAGTTCTGAAAAAGATCTGAAAACCAGCTGAACAGCTCCTCTATAACAAAGGATAAAAGGACCACATTGAAAAGGGTAGGAGAAGCAGAGACACAGTCTCACCAAAATCCACACACCTAGTGCCGTGACCCACAAGTGGGAGTGATCTCACAAATATGGAATTTCTCCCTAAGGAATGAGGGGTTCATGGCCCACATCAGGTGCCCCAACCTTTGGGACCTACAACAGAGAGATGAAGTCCCAAAATGTCTGGCTTTGAAAACCACCAGGGCTTACATCTAGGAGACCCAAAAGGCTGTGGGGAACGGAAAGTGAGTTCTTGAAGGGCTTGTACACAGATCCACTCAACCAAGGATCCAGCACAAAAGTAGCCATTTGGAAAGTGCTTAAACCATTTGTGAAGGAGATTTATTAGCTAATCTTAAAGCATCTCCCAAGGACACAGAGGTCTGTTGGGATTTTCTCCAAGGACAGAGGCACTAGTGGATGTCATTTTCACACTCTCATTCCACCTAGCTAGTGCCAAGGGTGGCAGGCACTATTTTTGCATTCCCTCTACCTTGTTAGCATTGTTGGGCTTGCCCTGCCCTGATGCTCTTCCATGGTCCCACTATAGCCAGCATGCTTTTCACAGTCCCAGGTTCCACTGAGGTCCTACAGAAGTTGGAGTGTTTGCCCCATCCACATGCACTCCCATGGCCTCACTGCAGTCAATGGGTTTGCCCTGCCCACACATTATCACATGGGACTCCCCTTGCGGCCAGTGGGCTTGACCCATCATACGTTTCCCCATGGTCCTCCTGAAGCCAGTGGGCTAGAGCTGGCCCTAGAATCCCATGCAGCCCCACTAAATCCAGCAGTTATGTGCAATCCACACAGGGTATGTCCCTTGAGTTTCTGGCTCTGGTGGCCTTGGGGGCCTGTATTTCTGGGTCTCAAAGGACTGAAACAGAGAGACAGTACTTAGGCTACAAGGCCCAGGACACAACATAACAGACTGACACATACCCCATTCTTCTTATGAAAAGGACCTATTTACTTGTCCTGGAGCTTCAGTCTGAGGGGCAAATTTCAGGTTTACCAGAAATCTAGAGACCACAAAGGTGTTTTCATGGAATGAAGGCCAACTTTGCACTCTACTTTGGCCTCACTACAGCCCACCAGTACCTCCCAAGAAAGAAGCTTATACACTTGTCTGGAGCCCCAATTTTTGCAACTGTTGCCAAGAGGACACCTCCAAACTGCCTGGTCTGGAGACCAGAAAGGGTTACAACATTAGTCCCACAGGATGTATATATCTGTATACTTTAAAAGCTGCTGCCTGAGGGTCTGGCTTCCAATCAGCCTGAAATTAAGTGCTGACTGTGATCTCTCCCTTTGGAACGCTGACAGGGCTTGGTACAACATCGGCAGCTGGGACTTATCAAGAATAAATCAGGCTGCTTAGATAATCACAAAGGTTTGAGAGACAACAAAGAGCTAGGGAAAGATTGAACAATAAGTTTCATCACCTATATATGGCCACTCTTTCAAGACTGGGAAGGGTAGCTGTTTCACCTAATATATAGAAACAGAGACAAGCTAAATGAGGAAACAGAAGAACCTGTTCCAAAGGAAAGAACAAGATATAACCTCAGGAGTGAGCGTTAATGAAATGGCGATAAGCAATTTACCTGACAAAGAGTTCAAAATAATGGTCATAAAGATGCTTTTTGAACTCAGAAGAAGAATGGATGAACACAGTGAGAACTTCGACAAAGAAATAAAAAAATACAAGAAAGTATCAAGCAGAAGTCACAGAGCTGAAGAATACAATAACTGAATTGAAAACTGTCTAGAGGGGTTCAACATTAGACTAGGTGAATCAGAAAAACAGATCAGTGTCATAGAAGACAGGAAAATAGAATTCACTCAAGGAGAGCCACAAATGAATAAATTAATTTTAAAAATTAAAAAAAATTAAGAAAATTAATTTTAAAAAATAGAGATAGCTTAAGGGACATATGCAACAAGATTAAGCATACTAACATTTGCATTATAGGAGTCGCAGAAAAAGAAGAGAAAGAGAAAGTGCAGAAAATTTATTTGAAGATGTGATGACTTAAAACTTCCCTAACTTAGGGAAGGAAACCAATATCTAGGTTCAGGAATCACAGAGAGTTCCAAACAAGATAAACCCAAAGAGATCCACACCAAAACACATTACAAGTAAAATGTCAAAAGTTAAAGATAAAGAGACGATCTTAAAAGCAGCAAGAAAAAAATCAGCTAGTTCCATACAGGTGACCCCCATAAGGGTATCAGCAAATTTTTCAGCAGAAACTTTTCAGACCAGAGGAACATATTCAAAGTGCTGAAAGTAAACAAAACAAAAAACAAACAAACAAAAAAACCTTCCAGCCAAGAATACTCTACCCAGCAAGGTTACTATTCAGAATTGAAGGAGAGATAAATAATTTTCCAGATAAGCAAAAGCTAAAGAAGTTCATCACCACTAAACCAGCCTTATATGAAATATTAAAGGAACTTCTTTAAGCTAAAAAGAAAAGGCAATAACTAGTAGTAAAAAAAAATAGAAAGTAAAAACCTCACTTGTAAAGACAAATATATAGTAATGGTAGTATAACTATTTACAAAGCTAGTATAAAAGTTAAAAGACAAAAGTAGTAAAATTAACTATAACCACAATAATTAGTTACGAGATACACAAATAAAAAGATGCAAAATATGACATCAAGAAAACCATAAAATGTGCATGGGGGGAGTAAAAATGTAGAGTTTTTAAAATGCATTCAAACCTAACTTGCTAGCATCTTAAAAAAAGACTGGTATATCTATATGCTGTTATATGTGAATCTCATTATAACCACAAAGCAAAAACATATAGTATATACACAAACAAAATGAGGAAGGAATCATAACACTAAAGAAAGTCATCAAACCACAAGGAAAGAAAGCCAGTGAAAAACAGAGGATCTACATGAAGAGCAAAAAAACAAGTAACAAGATGGTAATACGTACATAACTATCAATAATTACTTTAATGTAAATGGACTAAATTCTCCATTCAAAAGACATAGCATGGCTAATGGATAAAAAATAAAGACTCATCTATATATTGCCTGCAAAAGACTAACTTCAGTTCTAAAGACACACACAGACTGAAAATGAAGGGATGGAAAAAGTGTTTTCATGCAAATGGAAACCAAATGAAAGCAGGAACAATTATATTATATCAGGCAAAATACATTTTAAAACAAAGACTGTAACAAAATACAAAGAAATATATAATGATCAATCATTATTATTGGATAATTGTTGGGTCAATCCAACAAGAAGATACAACACTTGTAAATATACATGCACTCTACATAGGAGCACCTAAATATATAAAGCAAATATTAACAGACAAGAAGGGTGAAATTGACAGCAATAAAATAATACTAGGGGACTTTAATACCCTACTTACAGAAGTGAACATATCATTCAGATCAATAAAGAAACATCAGCCATAAACAACATATTAGACCAGATAAACTTACTGGGTAGATAAAGAATATTCCATCCCAAAGCAGAAGAAGGCACACTTTTTCAAGTGCACATGGAACGTTCCAGAATAGACCATATATTAGACCACTAAGCAAGCCACAATAAATTTAAGAAGATTGAAGTCATATCAAGCAACTTTTATTTTTACCACAATGGCATAAAACTAGACATCAATTACAAGAGGAAAACTGAAAAAATCACAAATGCATGGAGAGTAAACAGCATGCTACTGAACAACCAATAGGTCAAAAAAGGAATCAAAGGGAAAATTAAAAAAAATATATCTCAAGGAAAATGAAAATTGAAATGCGATATTCCAAAATGGGATGCTGTGAAAGCAGTTCTATGAGGGAAGTTCATAGTGATACAAGACAACCTCAAGAAACAAGAAAAATCTCAAATGAACAATCTAACTTTACACTTGAGGGAACTGAAAAAAAGAATAAAAAACAAAGCCTAAAGTTATAACAAAGGAAATAATAAAGAACAGAAATAATAAAGATTAGTGTGGAAATGAGAGAAATAGACAATTTTAAAAAACAGTGGAAAAGCTAAATGAAACTAAGAGCTGGTTCTTTAAAAAGATAAACAAAATGGGCAAACCTTTAGCTAAATTCATCAAGAAAAAAAGAGAAGGCTCAAATAAAGAAATGTTAGAAATGAAAAAAACGTTACAACTGTTAGCACAGAAATACAAAGGATTATAAGAAACTACTATAAACAATTATAAGCCAACAAATCGGACAACTTAGAAGAAATGTATAAAACACTAGAAATATACAATCTTCCAAGACTGAATCATAAAGAAATACAAAATCTGAATAGACTAATTACTAATAAGGAGATGAAACCAGTAATCAAAAAAAAAAAAAAAAAAAAAAACCTCCCAACAGACAAAAGTCCAGGGTTAGATGGCTTCACTGGTGAATTATACCAAACTTTCAAAGAAGATTTAATATCTACACTTTTCAAATTCTTCCAAAAAATTGAAGAAGACAGAGCACTTCTGAACTCATTTTGTGAGGCCAGCATTACCCTGATACCAAAACCAGGTAAGGACACCACACACACACAAAATTACAGGTCAATATGCTTGATGAATGTAGATGCAAACATCCTCAACAAAATATTAGCAAACCAAATGCAACAATACATTGAAAGGATCATACAACATAATCAAGTGGGATTTATTCCAGGAATGCAAGCTTGGTTCAATATCTGTAAATCAATCAACACTATACACCACATTAGCAACATAAAAATCATGTGATCATCTCAACAGATGCAGAGTAAAAATTTGACAAAATTCAACATTGATTTATTATAAAATATCTCAACAAGGTGGTCATAGGAAGAAAGTACTTCAGCATAATAAAGGACATATGTGACAAATCCATAGCCAACATCATACTCAACAGTGAAAAGCTGAAAACTTTCTCTCTAAGATCAGGAACAAGACAAGGATGTCCATTCTCACCACTTTCATTCAACATAGTACAGGAAGTCCTACCCAGAGCAATTAGGCAAGAAAAATAAATAAAATGTATCCAAATTGGAAAGAAAGAAGTAAAATTTCATTTTCAGATGACATAATACTATATAGAGAAAGCCCTAAATATTCTACCATAAAATTGCTATATATAATACATAAATTCAGTAAAGTTACAGGATACAAAATTAATATACAGAAATCTGTTGCATTTCTACACAATGGTAACAAAATATCAGAAAGATAAATTAAGAAAACAATGTCATTTACAATTGCATCAAAGATAATAAAATACCTAGAAATAAATTTAACCAAGAAGGTGAAAACTATAAGATGTTGATGAAAGAAACTGAAGAAGATAGAGAAATGGAAAGACATTCCATGCTTATGGGTTGGAAGGATTAATATCATTAAAATGTCCATACTATTCAAAGCAATCTATAGATTTAATGCAATCTTTATCAAAATTCTAATTGCATTTTTCACAAAACTAGAACAAATAATTCTAAAACTTGTATGAAACCACACAAAAAAACCCCACAATTATTCAAACCAAGCTTGAAAAAGAACAAAGCTGGAAGTATCGTTCTGATTTTAAACCATACTGAAAATCTATAGTGATAAAAACAGTATAGAACTGGTATAAAAACAGACACATAGATCAATGGAACAGAATAGAGATCCAAGAAATTAACCCACACATATATAGTAAATTAATTTACTATGAAGGAACTAAAACTATACAATGGGGAAAGAATGATCTCTTCAATAAATGGTACTGGGAAAACTGGACCGATACAAGCAAAGGATTGAAGTTAGGCCATTATCTTATACCATACACAAAAATTAACTCAAAATGTGTTAAAGACAAGTCCTGAAATCATAAAACTCCTAGAAGAAAAGTTAGAAGATATCCTTGACATCAGTCTTAACATGAAATATTTGGATCTGACCCCAAAAGCAAAGGCAACAAAAGAAAAAGAAAAAAAAAAAAAACAGTGAGATTAAATCAAACTAAAAGGCTTCTTCACAGAAAGGGAATTCATCAGCAAAATAAAAGTGGAACCTACTAAATGGGACAAAATATTGCAAATCATATATCTGATAAGAGATTAATATCAATATATATATAAAGAACTCAACAGCAAAAAAAAAACTTGATTGAAAAATGAGCAGAGAATCTAAATAGACACTTTTTCAAAGACATACAGATGGGCAGCAGGCACATGAAAAGATGTCCAACATCACTAATTACTAAGGAAATGCAAATCAAAACCACAGTGAGATATCACCACACAACTGTTAGAATGGCTATTATCGAAAAGACAAGAACTAGTAAGTGCTGGAAAGGATGTGGAGAAAAGGGAACTCTTGTACACAGTTGGTGGGAATGTAAATTCATGCAGCCACTATGGAAAATAGTATGGATTCTCCTCAAGAAATTAAAAGTAAAACTACCATATGAACTAGCTATTCCACTTCTGGCTATTTATCTGAAGGATATGAAAACAATAATTTTAAAAGATATATGCAACCCCATGTTTATTACAGCATTATTTACAATAGCCAAAATATATAAACAACCTAAATATCTATTGATGGATGAATGGATAAAGAAGATATGGTATATATATATTCAATGGAATACTACTCAGCCATAAAAGGAAGATTATCTTGTCATTTGTGACAGCATGGATGGAATTCAGGCACATTATTCTAAGTGAAATAAGTCAGACAGAGAATGACAAATACCATGTGATTTCACTTATATGCCAAATATTAAAAACAAAACAAATGAATAAACAAAAGAAAACTCATAGACAGAGAGAACAGATTGGCGGTTATCAGAGGGGAAGGGGGTTGGGGTGAAGAAATAGATTAAGAGGGTCATTTAAGTAGTGATGAATGGTAACTAGACTTATTGTGGTGATCCCTTTGTAGTGTCTACAAAGATCAGATTGTTATGTTGTACACCAAAACTAATATAAAGTTATACACCAATTTTACCTCAATTTTTAAAAACAGCATTCTCTTGGTTATATGGTACAAGGACTGTTGGAGAGTGGTAGTAGGGAGATTGATTACCAGGATCCTGCAGTTGGTTGGGAGAGAGAGAAGGTGGCTTACTCTGGAGCTGGAGTTTCAGAGATACTAATAAGTGATCAAATTCAAAATATGTTTTAGAGCTACTACTTGCTACCTAATTGAATGTAAAATATAAGAAAAGTAGAAAAAAAGTACAGCTACTTTTTTCAGCCGAATTGATTGAAAACAGGTAGGCTTTATTTATTAAGATGGAGAAGACTGAAAGATGGATTAGTTGGGAAGAGGAGTCTCTTTTGCTCACGTTAAGTTTGAGTTGCCCACTAGTCAATGAAGTATAGATACCAAGTAGACAGTCTAGTATCCAGAAGAAAGTTTAAAGCCCATGGAGAAGCATGGGTTTCCTTTATGAGAATTTCCATGATGGCTTCACCCCAAAATCTGATTTTTAAGTGATCCTCTTTGGGGACTTTTAGAACTTTAAGCAGAGCTCTTATCCAACTCTACCATGTTTCTCTTTATCTGCCTTTCTCACCTGTCTATAAACTTGTTGAGTTCAGAGACTACATTTTATTTATCTTTGCATTCCCATCACAAGATCCAGCTTAGGAGAAGGGTGTCACATATACATTTTGGTGGTAAAAGTATTTTGTTTAAAACTAAATGAGCATCCCTGCTAAGTAGGAAAAGCATAGAATCATCATCCTCATCATCTATATTTTACAAATTTGATTGTGAAATGTTAGGGAATCACAGCCCATCTTCTAACTTTAAATATTTGATTCTCACCACTATATCTTGCAGAATCAAGTCCATAATAAATACAAAATTGACTAAATTGACTTGTTTCCATGGTGTCTAAAAAGAAATATATCAATTATTTAATAGATTTTCAGATATAGCAATGAAATGCTCATCCTTTTTTGCCAAAACCAGCTGGTTACAGATATTATTAAGTAAGTTTTATTAATATTGTATTTAGTTGGATTGGACTATTGAAGAAAAATATGTCAGTACTGGAGAATATTACCAATGATAGTCCATATGTATTTCCATTTCAATTACCATTTTTATTTTCTTAATGTTTTAGAATAAAAGGGCCAATCTCTTGGACTAAGTCTCTGTGCATCATTTAAAAATAAAACTGAACTTTGGGCCACAACATTTGAAATACATTTTCCCATAACTTTTCTGAAATAGAATATAAAAATTTCTGTTGAAAATCTTATGAGAGGGACTTCCCTGGTGGTCCAGTGGTAAAGATCCGCCTTCCAATGCATGGGGTGGGGGTTCAATCCCTGATCAGGGAACTAACATCCCACATGTTGCTGGGCAACTAAGCCCACATGCCACAACTACTGAGCTCACGTACCTCAACGAGAGAGCCCGTGTGCCACAAACTACAGAGCCCATGTGCTCTGTACCCCACAGATCACAACTTCGGAGCCCACACACCCTGGAGCCCACATGCCACAACTAGAGAGAGAAAACCCAAACACCACAACTAGAGAGGAGCCCACGCTTCACAATGAAGAGTCCGCCCTGCAACGAATGATCCCGCATGCCTCAACGAAGATCCCACGTACCACAACTAAGACCTGACTCAGCCAAAAAGTAAATAAAAAATGAAAATTTTAAAAATCAAAAAATAAATAAAGAAAAAGAAAATCTTATATTATTTAATTCAGCAAACTTTATACAACATGGAGTCATGTGTTCAGATAACAAAGATTTTCAACATATAAATTGTTTATTTTGCTTTACTTTTTTCAAATCATATGTTCTCTTAAAGATTTACTAATTATGAATGGATTATGATTATGACCATTAAATTATGTTATTTGCTTGGGATTTTCAAAGTTGTAACTTTACAGTCAACATCAGTCTGTAGCCTTTTCCAGTTACACTCATTTGCAGTGATTAATTAACCTTGTAGAAAAGTTGACACCACTGGGAATATTTTTTTTGTTATGTTTTACAATGCTTTCTTTTGTATTTAACTACTTATGTTTATATCTCCTGAGGCCATATAATTTAATATTCAGTGATTTCAGATAGATTTAATTGGTGTAAAACCTTATATATTATTGCTAATGTAAGAAGAAGGCTTAGGGAAAGCTAAAATAGTTTAGAAATTATCATGCCATGGTGTTTAACAATACCTACTATAATAGTCTGAATTTTTTCAGATTAGTTTTCCTTAAAATAAACTAAGTGAACTCCTTGAAAGAAAAGTGCTCTTGTACCCCATACCTAGAACAATGCCTGCCACATAACACATGTGCAATACATTCATTTTTGAATGAATGACTGGCTTATTTAGTTAAAAGCTATCTTTACATTTGGGGTGATCTTCTTTCTCTTGAAAGTAGCATCAGTTGATCATGGTAATGAGATAATAAAAAAAATTATAGCACTTTAAAATTAACAATGTAATTTTTTCAATTCTCAAAGTGCTTTCATTCATTTGAGATTCAGCAACCTCATGTAGCAAAGAGTATTCATGTCTTAATTGTAAGGTGATGCAAACCAAGACTCCAACAGAATGAGGACTCCGCAGGTGTCAGAGTTCAAATCCATGTTCTTTTGATTGCATCATATTTAGGGGCTAGAGGACATCATGACATTAGCTTCCAGAAGGAGTTTATCATCTCTTACATGGTATTAATAAAAGTCCTTTGTGTTTGGGTTGTGTCTTGTGTAGGAGAGTGTATTCACTACCTGGAAAAGGTAAAAGCTCTCACAGAGTGTTGAAGAATTAACAAAGCTGGGGAGTGTGGGTAGGGAGGAAGGGATTTCCAGGCACAGTTCCAGGAACTATAACCCATACTCCCTCTTTTCTGTTCTTCATCCCCCGACCCTGCTTTTTTCTCTTAGTAGCTCTTATCACTTACTCAATATTACAGTATATACTCATGTGCTTCTTGACCACCTCACCCACTAGAATGCGAAAAGTCACAGTGTCCATTTGACTTGTTCACCACTGCCTCCCCAAGTCTTAGATTCTGACACATTCTAGACACTTAATTCATGTCTATCTGTGCGGTGAATGAATGCCGAAGGAACCACCTGTGCAGATGCAGGATACATGACTCAGCAATAGTCCACTTGGAAAACTGCAAGTTATTCTATCTCCTTAACGGATTGAACTGTATGAGACTGGACTGCTTTTGATGGATTTTCATGGAGAATTTGTACAGTGCATCTGATAGAATGTGGAAGGGAAATCAGGAAGGCAAGAGCACTTAAAGTTGAAAACAAAGGAATTGACCAAGTTTGGGATGGACTTACTTAGCATGTTAAGGTATTTGGATAGGTCTGATGAAAAATTAGTAGTCACTGATGGGCTTTAAGTAGGAGATTGACATGATTAGATAAATCTCTCTGATAATCTGTAGCAAGTGGATTCAAAGGGAGAAGAATGAAAGCCGGAGGACAACATAGAAGTCCTTGTGTCATCAGGCAAGAAATGGTAAGAGCCAGAACCCGCTAGTTGGTAGAGGCCCTGACTCAGCTCCACTCAAGCATGGTTTTCTCTGCAGCCTCTTTCTGAATTCCTTCTGCATGACTGGATCTATCTGGTCTCCTGGGTAGATACCAGTGTTTCTTTTTTAACTTTCTTCCCAAGCATGAAAGGACTCAAAATTGATTCCTTTTCTCATAGCTGAGACAGGTTGGATTTACATGAAAATTGAAGAGACATGAAATGGAAAGGAATAGACAAAACCACCTGAGTGCTGATGTCTGATCTGACTGAAGTCACTTCACCTATTCAAGCTCTTCAAGCCACTTCACTTCCACAAGCTCTCTGAGATCCCACCGCCCTACCCTCTTGTATTCTTAGGCCACTCCCCATCTTCTTTCTTTATTAATCTTCTTTGCCTAAATTTAATTTAATCAAACTTTTTCCATACAAAATTGATATAAACAAGTGTCTTTTTGTTTTGAACTTGATGTTACTTGATGTTACTTCAATAGGAAAATGATCACTGATATCTAATTATTATGAGAAACAATGGGTAAAAAAAAACCGCTTCTGTTACTAGTAACATAATTTTCTGCAACATCTATCATCTGGATAGATGACCATATAATTTTTACTACAAATTAAGACATTTTTTAAGAGGAGAAATATGCACTATTTATTTATTTATTTTTATATATTTTATTTTATTTATTTTTGGTTGTGTTGTGTCTTCGTTGCTGCATGCAGGCTTTCTCTAGTTGTGGCGAGTGGGGGCTACTCTTCGTTGTGGTTCATGGGCTTCTCATTTCAGTGGTTTCTCTTGTTGTGGACCATGGACTGTAGGTGCATGGGCTTCAGTAGTTGTGGCGCATGGGCTTTGTTGCTCCGTGACATGTGGGATCTTCCTGGACCAGGGATCAAACCCATGTTCTCTGCACTGGCAGGCAGATTCTTAGCCACTGTGCCACCAGAGAAGTCCAAGATGCACTATTTATAGTTAGCTGGGCTGACAGTCATAGTCCAGGACGTCACCAGACAAACCAGACATAGGTCACCTGAGATATAACTAAAAACTCAAAATACAGGGAGTCATTGTATTTCTTTCCCTTAAGAGTGTATTTTGCAACTAGTTTTTTCAGGCTACATCAGCAGGACAGTGTAATGTACAAAGTCTAAGTGTTCTTTAGTAAGATTAGTTATGCTTACTTTAAACTTTTTCATGCTAAAATTATTAGTGTTTTTTTTCTTACAGCTTACAAATTTCTACTTTGGGTCTTCTGAAAGTTGTAAGAATCCTATGAGGTAGACAGGGGTAAGGGTCAATATGTGCATTTAGTAGATAAGGAAATTGGAGCTCAGAGATATTAGATCAAAAAAGCAATGATGTAAAGTAGAAGGACCATTAATCCTAGTGTCACAAAACACATCTTTGAGCACTGGTCCATTGTCGTTTTGTTTATAGCAGTGCTACCCAAAGTGTGAGCCACAAATGCTTTAACTCACATGCAATGGAAGTAGACTTATGGAAATTTTTAAAATAATTCAGTGGAATTATTTTTTGTCTATTGAAGCTAATTTAAAAAATCAAGAATGCATTTTATAAACCTTATTTTTTAATTTTGTTTTTCTAGTAATTCATCTTTTTTTTAGTTTACAAACATTTGTCCATGACAAATTAAAAACTTTAAATATAAATCCTTTACTACAGCTCATTTGAGAAATACTGGGCTCCAGATGATTAGGCAATTAATTAAGTATTTAAAAACTGAAAACATCTCACTCTGTGCATCCATTCTTTTCCTGAGTTCTTGGATCATCTTTATGATCATTACTCTGAACTCTATCTGCAACAGCCAAGACATGGAAACAACCTAAATATCCATCAACAGATGGATAAAGAAGATGTGGTATATATATACAATGGAATATCACTCAGCCATAAAAAAGAGGGAACTAATGCCATTTGCAGCAACATGGATGGACTTAGAGATTATCATCCTAAGTGAAGTAAGCCAGACAGAGAAAGACAAATATTATATGATATTGTTTCTATGTGGAATCTAAAAAAAAATGATACAAATGAACTTATATACAAAACAGAAATAGACCCACAGACATAGAAAACAAACTTATAGTTACCAAAGGGGAAAGGGAGTGGGTGGGAGGGATAAATTATGAGTTTGGTGTTAACATAACACACTACTATATATAAAATAGATAACCAAGAAGGACCTACTATATAGCACAGGGAACTATACTCAACATTTTGTAATAATCTATAAGGGAAAAGAATCTGAAAAAAAAATAGATATGTGTGTATGTATAACTGAATCCCTTTGTTGTCCACCTGAAACTAATACAACATTGTAAAGCAACTATACTTCAGTTAAAAAAACTGAAAACAATAGGGTATTCCTCCTCACAGTGCTGCTGAAATGATTAAAAAATAATAACTAACATTTGTATATATCCTAAAAGTAGTGATTTTAAAATATGCTCACTAGTAACCCCATGAATTGACAGAAGATAGGACTTCTCAAGTGATTTCAGCACCACAGTCAAGCCTTAATTCTTCACTCCTGCTTCAAGCCAAGCAGATTTGCTTTCACCTTTTTAAAGTGTTGGTTTGTGCTTTAATATTGCTATTAAGGAACGGTATCCATTAAAAAAAATCCAACTTTTCTCTAGAGTGTACAAAGTGGTTTTGAATCCATTATCTCACTTAACACTCGCAACAACCATGTGATGTTAGGATTACTATTTTATAGATGAGAGAAAAAGCTAGCATGGTGGTCAGGATCTCAGCTGGTAAGTGGTGGATCCTGAAATCAGCCCAGACCTTGGGTTCCCTGTACCGGTCTCTTCCTGGCAGCCTGGCAAGTATAAAAATGGCCTACAGTTGCTGGTATATTTTCTATTTATTTCCACTTCTACTTTCCTTGCTAAGTCTTCGTTCATGAAAAGAATCCTCAAAAAATAAGTTCATAGATCACCAAAACTACATATTGTGCTCAGGAAAATCAAATTTATATTTCCTAAGCAATAAGCACAGAAATATCTCCCTATTGAGTTTTAACTGAGTGTGTTTGTGTGTGTGTGTGTGTGTGTGTGTGTGTATGTGTATGTGTGTGATGGGGTAAATTGTGTCCTCTAAAAATTTATATGGTCATATCTTAATACCCAGGACCCCAGAATGTAACCATATTTGAAGAGAGGGTCTTCAATGATATAATTAAATTAAAATGAGGTCATTAATGTAGGCCCTAATCCAATATGACTGAGAATCCTTACAAGAAGAGGAAATTGGGACACACACCAAAAGAGGGAAAATTATGTAAAAACACAGAGAGAAGACAACAATGTAAAGCCAAGGAGTAGGGCCTAGAACAGATTCCTCCCTCAGATCCTGCAGAAGGAACCAACACTGCCAACACCTTGTTCTTGGACTTTTAGCCTCCAGAACTATGAGAATATAAATTTTTGTTGCTAAACCCCCTAGTCTGTGATACCTTGTTATGGCAGTCCTATCAAACTATTATAAGTGAGTGTATGATATTTGTAATAGCAGTGTATGGAATCACTTAAGTTAGTTTTAATGTGTCAGGTAACAAAAACATATCATATTATCTTCTGTCCCATATTTTCGGGAAATACTCTGTTCACATTCCAAAGCAAGTGAGCTGCAATTTTGAGCCACTTCTTCTTCTGTTCAAATTCTGCCTTTTCAGAGGAGTGCTGAAGCCCATAAACAAGTATTTTGTTAACAGAGACTGAACTTTTTTGGGGGCTATCCTGCCAAATGTCTCTGGAGGCAGTGTGCCTGCCACCTGTGAGGCCATTACAAAGGCATTTTCTTCCCTGGATCTTCATATTTTATCTATAAAGTGGAGGATGCTCTCTAAGACAATGTGTTATGGTTATGAGAACACTGAGCTTGGAGGAGAAATTTTTGAATCCAAGTCCTGACTCTGTCACTGTTTAGCTATGTGATATCAGGCCAGTACCTTAGCTTCCCTGAGCTTTTATTTACTACTGAAATCACAGTGGGGCTATGAGGACATGGTAAGATAATATGTGTGAAAATACCACGCACATTTAAGAATCCAAATAAAAGTTGGTTTTATTTTCATTTTAGCTCAGAAATTATAGTCCTCTAATCACTTTGATTAGATCAGATAGTATCTCAAAACATACTTTGAACTAACTTCTAAAGGACAAGAAAGATTTCACATACATAGAGAAATCACTTCAGTCACCCTGCATGTTTATTTCTTACCACAATATTTTAAAAGGAAAGAATGATATGTTCTGGACATCACCATGACCTGCCAGAACATGATGTCAGTTGGTGTTAAAATTGTTTGTCATCTCCTCTAATATCCCTTTGGTGGCTGGGATGTCTTGGATATGTCAGAAGTGATTTCACTAGTAACAAGTATCTCCTAATTCTTGGCCAATAACAATTCACTCTTAAGAAGGAGTTTAAAATGCTTCTTTGCTTGATTATAATATAAACTCAAAAACTCTCCCCAAATTTTCTGCTACTAGAGGAAAAGGCAGATGCTTTTAACTTCAGATGAGCCAGATTGAAGGCATTACAGATTCTCCAAGAAATGGTTAGATCCAAATGGATTCTTAATACTCACAGCCAAGCCATTTGGACTGTCTGATAGACGCTAAAGAGTGTGCCTGCAGAGACCAGAGTTCTCCAGAACAGACTGGTTCCTGGAGCAGAGATGAAGGTAGATTTGGCAACTCAGAAAAAGTAAAAAGTTATGGAATAATCCACCTATTTACTCAACAGATAATTTAAAACATCTGTTAGATGCCCATCACTGTGCTCCTAAGGAGGAGGGGGAGTTACTTAGCTCTTCTGCCCTTCGTCAAATTCAACAAACATGTTGATGACCCAGTGTGTAATCTTCTAGAAATAAAGATGAATATAACAAGCGTTCTTTCTTTCAGGAATGGAAAAGTCACTTATTACAAACATAAGGGTCAATAGCAAAATAAATGTCAAGTTACTACTTTATTAATAGTGAAGTCAGCAACTGATAACTCATGACAGAGCCCATTTGGAGCCTACAGCTGAAGTGCAGCTCTCAGCCCCCATGAGATCTAAACCTTGGGAAGTTACCACCTTTGGCCTACAGCAAGGGGAGAAACATTTGTGGAAGTGCCAGAGTCCATTTACTCAGTTTCAGAAAAGCAGAGAGAGAGAGAGTGAAATTGAGACAGACAGAGAAACATAGTAAAAGAGAATGGCAGAGAAATTTGAGAGGTAATTGAGGAAGCCTAAAAGAGTATTTGCTAATTTGACCAATCAGATTAAGGACTTCTCCTCCTTTATCTGAGAACGGAAGGAGAGAAACAGTGATAGAAAGGAAAATTGAGGCCATTCCTTTCCTTAGGTGTTAGAGGAAAGAGAATAGGAGACAGAAAAATGAATTAGAAAGCTATTCTTATTGGTCAGGCATGAGGGCCTCCAAGAAATGTTAATACTGTTAATGATGAGGGTATATCTGGGAGAGATAGCATGAGAAAAAAAACATAAATATGGAGCTTCTGAACAACAACAGCAAAGCTTCAAAAAGATATCATATTTTTACAGCCTAATCAACTGAAGCAATGACTATTAATATATTCAACATTTTTAAGCATCTACTATGCAAATTCAGTACACCAAGACATTGATTTATAGATACAGATACAATCCCTAAGTGCAAAAAATGTACACTTTCAGGCCAGGCTACATCCATAAAGACACAACTGAAATACAACATTGTAATTGCCATAAGGGATGCACATGCCAGGAACAAGGCAAATGCAGAAGGAACATCTTGCTGTACCCCAGGATGTGAAGGAAAGCTTCACAAAGAGACAATGTGTGAGCTGAGACTTTGAAGCAGGAGAAAGTGTTGACTGAGCAAGCTGATTAAGCAAAGCAAGAGACACTGACTTGGCCAAAGGAAAGGAAGCATGACAGAACATACCATGTCCTGAGAACCATTTATTTATATCTACTGATCTCCTACCACAGTTGGGGACACAAGAGTGCATAATAGAGAAAAGTCACCACTGTTAGGAAGATTTCATTGTGGTTATGGAGGAGGGAGAGCACAGACAAAAAGCACATAAGTAAATGACCAAGATATTTTTATTTCCTTAGACTAGTGAGATAGTTCCAGGAGAACTATTGTATTTGAGGAAGGGGTCAGGAAAGTGTCTTTTTTTTTTTAACTTATTTTTTTTTTACAGTAGGTCCTTGTTGGTAATCTGTTTTAAATATAGCAGTGTGTACATGTTAATCCCAAACTCCCAATCTATCCCTCCCCACTACCCTTCCCTCCTGCTAACCATAAATTCTTTATCTAAGTCTGTGAGTCTGTTTCTGTTTTGTAAATTAGTTCACTTGTATAGCAATCCCATTCCTGGGCAAATATCCAGAGAAAAACATGGTTTGAAAGGATACATGGGGCTTCCCTGGTGGCACAGTGGTTGAGAGTCCACCTGCCAATGCAGGCGACATGGGTTCGTGCCCCGGTCCGGGAAGATCCTACATGCCGCAGAGCGGCTGGGCCCTTGAACCATGGCCACTGAGCCTGCATGTCCGGAGCCTGTGCTCCACAACGGGAGAGGCCACAACAGTGAGAGGCCCACGTACCACAAAAAAAAAAAGGAAAAAGAAAGAAAGGATACATGCACCCCAATATTCATTGCAGTGTTGTTTACAATAGGAAAGTGTCTTTTGGTCATGACAGTTAAGAAAGATTCAGGCATGTGTAGGTGAAGGAAAGAACACTCCAGATGATGGGAGTAAAAAGAGCAAATGACCAGAGATGAAATCAACTTGGAAGATTCAAGAAATAGGTGGAAGCCCCACAGGACTGAAGCTTGTGAGTAGAAGGAAGCATGGAAGGAGAGATGATGAAAGAAACAAGAGTGGCCAGACAATGTAAGACCTACAGATGTTTGACATGGTGGGAGCCTAGAGAAGATGGGAAAAGCTGGAGCAGTAGTCAGCAGAGCAGAACATCAAGGGCCAAAATTGCCCCACTGTGGAATTAGGGCTTTCAGTTATTGTCCTAGTCCAAGTGGGCTGTTGTAACAATACAATAGACTGGGTGGTTTATAAGCAACAGATGTGTGGTTTCACAGTTCTGGAAGCTGAGAAGTCTAAGATCAAGGTATCAGAGGATTCAGTGTTTGGTGAGGACTTGCTTTCTCACTGATGGCCGTCTTCTCACTGTGACTTCACACAGAGGAAGAGGTGAGGGATCTTTCTGGGGTCTCCTTTGTAAATATACTAAATCTCATACACGAAGGCTCTGTTCTCATGACATAGGCCCCCACCTCCTAACACCATCACCTTGGATTTTAGAACTTCAGCGTATGAATTTAAGGGGGACATAAACATTCAGTCCATTGTACTCACTTTAACTGGAAACTAGTGAAAAGGAACAAGACTGGGAAAAATTATAACTTCAGTTTTGTTAAGCAGTACTCTCACCCAGATACTATCTAGCCTTTCAATATCTTAACAATGGTCTATAAGGGATGTTCACAACAGACAAGATTTGGGATTAAGTATCAATAAATTGTATATGTGAGCCTGGAATCCAGGCTCAACAATCATGCAGAAAGAGGCAAATTCACAGTTTTGTTTTGTTTTGTTTTCTCCTTTCACAAGCCCCTGGACACAGAATGTCCTCTGTGAACTAACCAGGAGAAAGAAATCCAGCTTTACAGTGCATGTAATCTGGAAAGCAAGAAAAGAAACATTTAAGCTGTTATTCAAACAAGTTTCATTCCAATTACTACTTTCCTCTATGTCAACATCAATTATTCTCACTTTTGATGCAGCCAATGCTTGCCAAGGTTATTGGGGGATCTGCCTCCATATTTTTCTCTTGATGTTTTCTTTTTGGGTTGCTTTTGGTTGTGGGTTGTTCTATAGTGTTGTTGTTGATTTTCCCACTCCAGCCAGCACCACAGAGTTGCTTTTACACGTCCATAAAATAAAATGAATGTACACAGGAAAGAGAGCCTTGCTCCAAGTCAAGTACTGGACAACTTAGCTTAATATGCACTCAGTTTCACAAGTAGAGACCTGTTTATCCTTGTTGCTTAAAAATGCAATGACTGTTTGCTTTGTGACATCCCCCATTCCAGTACTGGGCCCCAGCCAGACAAGGAATGACAGTTCAGGTCATTTTTGCCTTGTGACCCTAGAAGAAACGCTAGTCCCCAGACAACTTTGATGGGCTAATTGCAGCAGCACACGGAGTTAATCACACCACAGTGGGGCGCCTGTCAGCACCTCCATGACGCTATCAGCTGGGCTGTTGAGTCTTCATGACATGGAGAAAAGGGAAGTGAAAAGAGAGGGCTTAAGTATTTCCTAATCTGTGGGCTATTAGGCTGAATTTGACCAATGTTCTTGCAGTCAGGTCGGATCCCTTTTTATTCTGTCGTCTTCAATTGCCTTGTGTTATTTTCTTGCCCTATCTTCTAAAAGTCAGGCATGAATTTCAAAATGATGGTCAACATGAATGTTTTCAATGATTAAAATTTTAAAAAATTCATTCAGCTGCAGTTTCAAAACTGTTCTTAAATTGTATGTTCTTTTGTATCTATACTCTGATGAACCCCAAGAAACTGAATTTAAAATTCTGTGGAGTGGTAGTTGGGAAGATGTGGGAAGGTTTAGGAGAACTTCTACTTTGTTTTCAGGTAACAACCAAATTGAATTAAACTCTCCTCTGTTTATTTCTTGCTTTTTATCATATCAAGCCTTTGTTCATAGTGTTTTCACACACTTCTCTTAGTAAGTTCTAGCTACTGTAACAAATTATCAAAGACTGAGTGTCTTAAGCAACAAACATTTATTTCTCACAGTCCTGTAGGTTGGGAAGTTTAAGATCAAGGTACTGGCAAATTCGCCATGTAATGAGATCCCAATTCCTGCCTTGCAGTTGGTCATCTTCAATTAGGTCCGTACTCATGACCTAATTAACTCCCAAGGCCCCACTTCCAAATACCTTCACATTGAGAGTTAGGACTTTAGCATATGAATTTTGGAGGGACACAAATATTCAGTTGATAGCATTCTGTTCTTGGCCCCTCAAAACCTGTGTCCTTCTCATATTCAAAATACACTCATTTTATCCCTAAATCCCAAAAGTCTTAACTCATTCTAGCATCAACTCTAAAGTCCAAAGTCTCATCTAAATTCTAAATATGTAAATCAGGTATGGGTGAGACACAAGGTGTGATTTATCCTGAGGCAAAATTCCTCTCCATCTGTGGACCTGTGAAACTATACAGGTATTTTCAAAATACAATGATGAGACAGGCATAGGTTAGACATTCCCATTCCAAAAAGGGAGAAATTGGATAAAAGGAAAGTGTGATGGGTCCCAAGTAAGTCCAAAACCTAGCAAGGAAAACTCTACAAGATATTAAGTCTTAAGAATAGTCGTCTTTGGCTCAACACTCTTCCTTCCAGACCCACTGGGCTGGAGGTCATACACCTGCAGCTCTGCCAGGTGTAGGTCTCACCCTCATGGCTCCAGGTGTCCCTGTTCCAAAGCTTTCAGTAGAGGTAGTCTAGCCTGTTGAAACCAAGATGATACCCCCACTTTTGAAAATGAAGAGGTAGCCCTGCTGGTCTCTGAATTGCCTTCAGGGTCATTCTTCCTTGTCCTGAAGAATAGCTCTGTGGTCTTTCCTGTAAAATCCAGGAAATTCAGCAGCTTTCCTTCATTCCATCCTGCCTCCATCCCCTTCAGTTAAACTGTTCCTGCTGCGGTAGCTGATTAGATCTCTAGTTCATACCCACACTAGTCTCTTTATCAAATGGTCAGTCCACCATATCCTTAGTGTTCTCTTCCAAACATGCTTTCTTATTTTTTTGTAATATGAACAGGCTGACAATTTTCTAACTCTTCAAGTTCTGGTTCCTTTTTGCTGGACGATTTCATTTTTAATTAATTTTTCTCTTCTCAAATTTTGCTATTAGAAGTCATTAGAAACCAAGACACTTCTTCAATGTTTTGTTTAGAAAGCTCCTCAGTTAAATATCCAATTTCATCACTTGAAGGTTTTATCTTGCACTAAACACTAGAACACAAACACAATTCAGCCAAGATATTTGCTAATTTATAACAAGGATTACTTTTTCTCTGTTGCCCAATAACATGATTATCATTTGCATCTGAGAGTTCACCAGAATGACCTTTACCAGCCATATGTCTACCAACATTCTGTTTATGATGATTTATTCATTCTCTAAGAAGATGTACGCTTTCTCTCTCTTTTTTTTTTTTTGAATCTTCATCAGAATCACCTTCATGAAAATATTGGCTTTCTCTAGCATGCATCTCAAAACTCTTCCAGCCTTTACCTATTACTCAGTTCCAAAGCCATTTCCACACTTTCAGATATTTGTTACAGCAGCAGCTCATTATCCATATCCAATTATTGCCTTAGCTCAGGCTATTATAAAAGATACCATAGACTTGGTAACTTAAACAATAGACATTTATTTCTCACAGTTCTGAAGATTAGAAAGTCCAAGATCAGGATGCTAGCAGATTCAATGTCTGATGAGATCTCTCTTCCTGATTTGCAGATGGTCACTTTCTATCTATATTCTCACATGGCTGAGACAGAGATCATCTCTCTTGTGTTTCTTCTTATAAGGGCACTGACACATTCATGAGGGCTCCACACTTATGACCTAATTAACTCTTAACACCATCACATTGGAGATTAGGTCTTGAATATATGAATTTGGAGGGAACATATTCAGTCTCTAACAGAAGAATTTAAAAGGGTTGCCTGATGTCCACAGTTTAGTTAAGATTTTTTGTTCTCCACAGAGTTTTCTTCACACACACACAAACACTCACACTTATATATATGTTTATATATATATATATATATATACACACACACACACACATATATATACATATATATTTTTATTTTTTGATTGATTTTAATTAAATGTCATCATTGACATTATAAGTTATGGTGGTTTTGACAAACTTGGAGATTTATGGAAAATTGAGTATTTATCCCACATCAACATCAAGATTTTACTGTATTAAATAAGCTATTTTCTGAAACTCTTCACTCTCCAGATTTGTTTGTACACCCATGAGTGGACTGTATTTGAAACAGACACTAGATATGTCATTGCTGTACCCCACATTTAATATTTTTTTAATTCTTCCAAAAGAATATCTGAGACTCACAGTAAATCAAGGAGGGAAGAAATGGATATCTTTTCTTATCTGTTTTATACACAAAGAAAGAAAATAACATAGAGACAGAATGACTTGGGGTCTTTAGAAGCAGGGAGGTTGACACTCTTGTTCACCTCTCATCCCTTCATCTAGAACTTAGTATATAATAACTGCTTAATCATTGCTTAATGAATTATTATATTTCAATCAACCAGTTAATTAATTGTAGAAAATATACTATCCCTTACTGTCAACACTGCTCCTACATTTTTGGTCTCCAAACTTACAAGCTTGTGCTAAGTGCACATAGGCATATAAGTACATAGGTACATGAAATAATGTGTTGCTTTAGGCACAAGCTAACACTGCATAAATATCATCATTTAAAGATTTTGAAAAAAATTTTAAAGGATCAGAATCATTATCGTTAGGAAAATGAGACTTTTCTTTGATGTTCTTAAAATTATAGTATGGCCTTAAGTTGTTTATAAGATACATATGGGAGAAAGAGAAAGGGGACCCATAATGTTTTGGTAATTGTGGCCCCAGAAGTTCTTATTCTGGCTCTCTCTCCATGTTCTTTCTTCACTAGCCTGTGCTTCCTTTTCCTTTGAATTGGAGTGTTTGGGCTCCTTTTGCTGTCAAGGCACCTAATCTAGACTCTTGTGATGCCTACTAAGAGCAGCTTTCATGTCTCGGAAAATTTCTGTGCAAGCACCACCACTAGCTACCTCTAAGATACCAATTGAGAAACCCAGAAGCTAGATGTAGTCTGGTCCCAAGTAAGAGGCAGACTTCTACCCCAGAGGTGTTTATTTTTCTTTAATCAATTAGTGAAGCAACACAGACATACAGAAATGCCGAGGGCCCTCTCCCAAAGCACCAGTGGAGTGAGTTTAGAGAAGCCAGGAGGATCCCCTGGTGAGTCCTGGCAAAGCCCTGGGCTTTCTCAGCTCTGAGCTCAACACTCAACAGCTCACCAAAAGACCTTCCTAGTGAACTCTGTCCCGTTGATATTGGACATTACAGGAAATGATAATAATCAGTCTTCCCGGACCCTGTGGCCTGTAAAACATGGATAAGCATATGAGCTGCTGTCTAGCCAATATTGCAAGGATATAGACGACTTGCAATAAATGGACTCAGAATTAGATGCACAGAATCAAAGGTAGAATGGAATGAGCCATCTCTATATTCCCTTTCACTGATGGTTTTCTATCCACTTTTGAATGACTCCTGTAATGGGATCTTACCACTTTATAAGGCTGCCACTTCACTTCTTCAATAATTTTAATTGCTTGACATATCTACTAAAATATAGCCCAAATATCTTTTTCATTTATTTCTGATCTGAACTTTATGATTTCTTTCCTTCTGCTAACTTTGGGGTTTTTGTGTTCTTCTTTTGCTAATTGCTTAAGTGTAAGGTTAGGTTGTTTGTTTTCTATTCTTCTGTTTCTTGAGGTAGAATTGTATTGCTATAAACTTCCTAAAGATGTTACCAGAAAGCTACTAGGACTAATCACTGAATTTGGTAAGGTAGCATGATACAAAATAAATACACATAAGTCTCTTGCATTCCTATACACTAATGATGAAAAATCTGAAAGAGAAATTAAGATAATACTCCCATTTACCATTGAAACAAAAATAATAAAATACCTAAAAATGAACCCATCTAAGGAGACAAAAGACTTGTATGCAGAAAACTATAAGACACTAATGAAAGAAATTAAAGATGATACAAACAGTTACAGAGATATACCATGTTCTTGGGTTGGAAGAATCAACATTGTGAAAATGACTATAAACCCAAATCAATCTACAGATTCAATGAAATCCTTATCAAACTACCAATGGCATTTTTCACAGAACTAGAACAAAATTTTTCACAATTTTTATGGAAACACAAAAGATCCCGAATAGCCAAAGCAATCTTGAGAAAGAAAAATGGAGCTGGAGAAATCAGGCTCCCTGACTTCAGACTATACTACAAAGCTATAGTAATCAAGCCAGTATGGTACTGGCACAAAAACAGAAATAAAGATCAATGGAACAGGACAGAAAGCCCAAAGATAAACCGACACACATATGGTCACCTTACCTTTGATAAAGGAGGCAAAAATATACAATGGAGAAAAGACAGCCTTTGCAATAAGTGGTGCTGGGAAAACTGGAAAGCTACATGTAAAAGAATGAAATTAGAACACTCCCTAGCACCATACACAAAAATAAACTCAAAATGGTTTAAAGACCTAAATTTAAGTCCAGACCCTATGAAACTCTTAGAGGAAAACATAGACAGAGCACTCTTTGACATAAATCACAGCAACATCCTTTTTGACCCACCTCCTAGAGAAATGGAAATAAAAACAAAAATAAACAAATGGGACCTAATGAAACTTAAAAGCTTTTGCACAGCAAAGGAAACCATAACCAAGACAAAAAGACAACCCTCAGAATGGGAGAAAATATTTGCAAATGAAGCAACTGACAAAGGACTAATCTCCAAAATATACAAGCAGCTCATGAGGCTCAATATCAAAAAAGCAAATAATCCAATCCAAAAATTGGCAGAAGACCTAAATAGACATTTCTCCAAAGAAGATATACAGTTTGCCAACAAACACATGAAAGGATGCTCAACATCACTTATCATTAGAGAAATGTAAATCAAAACTACAATGAGATATTATCTCACACGTATCAGAATGGCCATCATCAAAAAATCTACAAACAATAAATGCTGGAGAGGGAGTGGAGAAAAGAGAACACTCTTGCACTGTTGGTGGGAATGTAAATTGATACAGCCACTATGGAGAACAGTATGGAGGTTCCTTAAAAAACTAAAAGTAGAACTACCATATGATCCAGCAATCCCACTACTGGGCATTTACCCTGAGAAAACCATAATTCAAAAAGAGTCATGTACACAATGTTCATTGCAGCTCTATTTACAATAGCCAGGACATGGAAGCAACATAAGTGTCTATTGACAGATGAATGGATAAAGAAGATGCAGCACATATATACAATGGAATATTACTCAGCCATAAAAAGAAATGAAATTGAGTTATTTGTAGTGAGGTGGATGGACCTAGAGTCTGTCATACAGAGTGAAGTAAGTCAGAAAGGGAAAAAACAATACCATATGCTAACACATATATCTGGAGTCTAAAAAAATGTTCTGAAGAACATAGGGGCAGGACAGGAATAAAGATACAGACGTAGAGAATGGACTTGAGGACATGGGGAGGGGGAAATGTTAACTGGGACGAAGTGAGAGAGTGACATGGACATATATACACTACCAAATGTAAAATAGATAGCTGGTGGGAAGCAGTTGCATAGCACATGGTGATCAGCTCGGTGCTTTGTGACCACCTAGAGGTGTGGGATAGGGAGGGTGGGAGGGTGATACAACAGGGAGGAGTTATGGGGTATATGTATACATATAGCTGATTCACTTTGTTATACAGCAGCAACTGACACAGCAATGTAAAGCAATTATACTCCAATAAAGATGTTAAAAAAAAAAACTTAAAAAAAAGAATATCCCAAAGTGACCTCACATTGTTCATTCTTTTGCCCTGTGGAGGCAAAACAGTTGGGGATTCATCTGTAGTTTTCATAATATCTCTTCAAATATTTGAAGACAGGAGTCCCACAGCTGTAATCCTTCTTCTCTCTGGGCTAAATAACTTTATTCCTCACCCTGATCCAGCGTGGTTTTCACCCTCCTTGCAACTGCTCCATGTGGCCACTAATGAACTTCCAAATAATGGACAGATTTTAGTTCTTGTCATACTGACCCCCCTGGATGCATCTGAAAGGCGTAATTACTCCCTCCTTGGAATATATCTCTTGACACCAATTTTTCCCACTTTTCCACCCACCATGGCAGATCACCTTCCTGCACTGGTCTTCCCTGCTTTAATCCCCCAGTAACTGTTGACATTCCTCTGGGTTCTAATCTTAACTCTCCTTTCTTCTCACCTTCTGAACCTGCCCTCTATAAATGCATCTATGCCTATACCTCAACATTTTTTTTTATACCTCAACATTTTTTAAAAAATTATTTTATATTAGAGTATAGTTCATTAACAATGTTGTGTTAGTTTCAGGTGTACAGCAAAGTGATTCAGTTATACATTTATACATATACATGTTATCTATTATTTTTCAAATTCTTTTCCCATTTAGGTTGTTATGTAATATCAAGCAGAGTTCCCTGTGCCATATAATAGGTCCTTGTTGGTTATCCATTTTAAATATAGCAGTGTGTACATGTCAATCCCAAACTTCCCAACGATCCTCCACCCCCCACCCTTCCCCCCTGGTAACCATAAGTTCACTCTCTCAGTCTCTCATTTCTCTTTTACAAATAAGTTCATTTGTATCATTTTTTTCAGCTTTCATCTAAACATGGATGGTACCCAAACTTCGTTTCCTCTTTGAGCATCACATGGCCATATTCAGCATCACATGAAAACACCTCACAGGAGTCTCGAACTCAATAAGTGCAAAGCTGAAATAATTGCCTTCCTCACAAAAATGACTTCCTCCTCTTCTGTGTTCTTGCTCTCCTCCTCCTGTGTTTCCCAACTTAATAAATGGCTCTACCATCTATCTCCTCATTTACACAGTGAAAAAAAAATCCTAGACGTTATCCTGACCTAAGTCATTTATCCAAAATTTTCCAGCAAATAAGGAAGAAAAAGGAGAGTTTAGATCCAAGACTCCTGTTTCTGAACCAAATGGCTTTTCTTTGTATATTTACTCAGGTAAATATATGCAAATATAACTTTTAAAGGACTTTCAGAGACTGCTTACTATCATATGTTGAGATTAATTTCAGTGACAGATACAATGTATATTTTCATTCCATTCCATTTCATATCATCTTCATATAAATATAGAGCTTTGATCCATACTACAATTGGTTGTGAAGTCTATTTCTGTCAAGGAAAGGTGAGGCAACAAGGCAAAGTTCACAGCTGAGGCCAGGCACACTTTGCTAACAGTTAGCTTAAACAAGGAGAACTTTGACACTTGCAATAAAGGGAAACCTTTTCATGAATAGCTGCTTTATTGAAACCTTGCCCAGCAGATGCAGTTTAAGTAGAAAGGGAATTTCTGCTGCTTTTTATAGGACTGTATGGTTCAGATGTCAACCAGGGTCTTCTTAAAATGGACTGGAAGAGCTTGCCTCTTCGATGTCACTCTCCATATTTTCACTTATGACAGCTATTTAGGAATTAAGTAACTCTGTTAAGGAAGGCATGATGCCTTTACAGCCTGCAAGCCTGAGGGGTTGCCATGGATTTGAACTTCAGGGTTTCCACAACATTTATAAATATTTGCAGAGAACCATTTCCTGCTTTGAGAATGACAAAAGTCTAACTTGGAGAGTGAACATTTTAGTGCTGGTCAATTATTTCAGAAGAGTTGTACTTTGTTGAAATCCACACTCAAATATGCTACAACAACATTTTGGGCTTGGCAAGCTTGCCCAATCTAGGAAGTTCAAAATAAAGGCTAAATACTCCAACATTAGAGCTCTCGGCAATGTCGGACAGCACAGTGGGTCCATTACATAGGCTGCCATTTTCTGGAAGCAAGTGGTGAAAATTGGGCATGAAATCCTCTATTCAGGAGAATACAACCTGGTATTATCCTAAAATGCACATGATTAGATGAATGCATTCAGATAGAATAACATTTCCTCCCCACTCCAGCCTCTTAACCTTCAGCTGCCTCGCAAATGATTTCATTATTCAGATTTATGAAATGTAACTTATTTGCCTCCTTTTGCTGCCAAAAGTTTGCAAAGCATTGCTAGGATCTGCTAGATATTCTGAGAGCGAATTGTCCACTGTCTCATTTTTGCATGAAATATCAAATACATTCAGTCCACAGAAAGGAAATAGTAGCCATCATTTATTAAGTGCTTTTACGGTATCACATTTCATACAAAGTTCTTTGCAGACCTTATCTCTTTTAATTTTCATGAGTATTCTGTGAGGCAGGAATTTTTTAAAAATAAACGTTATACTCTGCTGTAGTCCAAAAAAGACTCAAGATAAAGATGTCCTTAAATTTATTCTCTGAAGGAGTAATTTAAAACTCAGAGTATATAGATAACTCTCTCAAGGGCATCCAACTAAGGAGTTGCAGAACTGGGGATTTTACTCCAATAGACCCAACTCCAAAGGTCATGCTATTTCCACCACACCATCAATAAGGACTGTAATCATCAGCAAAGTGACCAGTGGCCAATAATAGAACTGAGGGTAGAGGGACAGAGCCTGAGTAGGGGGGAAGCAAGAAGCAGCTAACAGATGGAAAACGCAGAACAGAAGTGAGAAAAACCTCTATTTCATATGCACCACAGTGGGAGTACTACTGGCATTTTGCATGCAATAGTTCTTCATCGGGCAGGAGTGCCCCCATATTGCAGGATGTTTCCAAGCACTCTCCTCATACACTTAATGCCAGTAACATCCTCTGTCACTGATACAAAGAAAGACATTTCCAAAGGTGCCCTAAGTGGGCAGCACTGCCTGCAGTTGAGAACACAGCTTAGAGGAAGGGGAAATCTAATCCTAATAATTACAGATATAATTATCCTCATTTTACAGATGAGAAAACTCTAAGTTCAAGTTCATACCCTTGGAATGGAACCTATGAATGAATGACACTAAATGTTTTTCTCTTAACCCAATGACACCATTGTTCAAATCAGTTTGATGTTTCTCTTCTTGCCAAGACCACCATTTCTTTTACCTAAAGAGTTATTTTGTGGACACATATGTAAATCATTTGCTTTCTAGAGTAGGATGTGAGTCTTCTACATTGTGCAGAGCATTCTTCTCATGATAGGTACTCAAATAATCTGCCTAAGTTAATTTTCTATTTACTTGACTAAAGAAAGACAAGATTCTAATTAAAGCAAAACAACCCTTAGTCAATTTCTCTTTGGGAGTCTGAATAAGAAAGACTTCATGAAGTAGGTGGTGATCCAGTGAATATTAATTTTATATGCAATATTAAATTAAGATTAAGATTTTATTTGAGAGGGGGTTGAGAGTTTGGAAAGGGTATTGTGATGGAGAACAAAGCAAAGTCTTTGACATTGGAAAGCTCTCGAAGTGATCGCACTTAGCTGGACCAAAGGGTTATTTCGAAGTACCTTGAAAGAATACCTTAAGATTTCTGCAGTGCCCTTGGGTTACACTAAAGAATTGCAGACATCTGTGGCCAATGGCTTGGCTCCACCTTTATCCATTTTGCCCTTGTACATATGTGGCACAAAATGACCATGTCGCAGCTCCAAAACCTCCACTATAGCACGTTTCTAGTGAGCACTCAAGAAAGCATGAACTCCCAGTTAACATATTACAAAGACAGTAACTCAAAATTCAAAGTCCAAAATGTGAGCCAGATTTCACTAAGGCAAGGAAGGGAATATTCATGCTTTCTCTAGAACATTAGTATAAACTACAAACCATATTACCTGTCATCCAACTTTTAACTCAGTCCTAAATTATCAACCAGACTCTGATCCCAGACTCCTCCATCTGTCCCTTCTCTGACAAGGTCCTTGTTTTTTATTTCCTCTTTACTGGTTGGCCTATATTCGCCCACCACCACCACCCTAAATGTGTGCTTTGTTCTTCTCTGCCCTACTTTTGCCCTGGAATGAAGCTGCTATGTATGGGAGTTCCCAGGCTCCCCTGCCCTCTGACTTTCTGTTCGGTATAGCCATTAGGAAGGCCAAGCAGAAAACCAGAGGATATGTGGAGAGTGGTGGGATCATTTATTCTCTCCTGCTGCCTCCCTAACTTGCTGATGTAGGTCAGGCAGTAGCTGCATCCCTCCTGGAGCACAGTTAACATAGGCATTTCTTCCTCTACGATCTGGCTCTGACTGGCTCTTTAATATTGCTTCTTTCCCTGGATCCTTCAGACCGAGGGGTAATAATGGTCACCCACTATTCCTAGTCTCTGGGTGCCTTAACTTCACTTGCTGGTTCCCTTAACCCTGCTTACACCTGGATAAATTGTTTCCCTTTGTTAAAGTCTCCAAAGTTGAACCATCTGAGAATAATTCATTTTTTCTGTAAGGACTCTAACAATTATGTCCTCCCTCCTTTACTGTCGATCATGCCCATCTAAAATCAGCAAGCTCTTATTGACCCCTGCCATTTTCACAAAATATTCATACCATCTTGCCTAGAAACCTGGTTGACCCTTTCCAAATTCACTTTTCCAAAACCTTTTCAAGGGAAGGATGTTTTATCTCATACCTCATGTGGCTTAGAAGCAGGACTAACTGTCATTATATCCTTCAAGCCATTAACTGTCTGCATACACAACAAAAGCAAAGGAACCTATATAGCTTAAAAGAGTAATGCCATCCTGTTTTAACTCCATCTTTACCAATTTGTTGCTGTCATCTACTGACCTCCAAGTTACTTCTTCTCATTCATTTAAGCTTTTAGCTGCTAATTCAATCTTCTTCCACAGCTTTACTCTCATCCTCGTTTTAAGTGACTTTAGTATTTTATTCACTCATCCAGCAAATATTTATTGAGCACCTACTGACAGCCATGTTCCAGCTGCTAGGAATACAGTGTTGAGTAAGACAGGTAAAATCTCCTATTCTTATATACTAGTGTGAGTATGAATGAGGGACTCTATGTGGATTAATTATTCAAACTTTAGCCTAACCATTCTCACAGATGACTATGTGAATGGGGCGCCTAAAATTGTGTAATACAGCAGCCCTATAAACCTCTTCATCCCTCACTTTTCTAACCTCCAGTGACTTTTTTTCCACTTGACTTTACCTCCTACATTTTCATCACCAGAACCTCCACTGCCTTCAAAATCTCAAAATTAAATATAGAATTCTCTGATCCGCTCTTCCATTTTGGGGGTCACTTACTCTAGTGACCCTTCTATATGTCATTGTTCAGGTTCACTAGACCTCCAGTCTATTGATCTTACTGTTTCTCACTATCCCTTAGCTTTTTCCTTTCTTCAGTACAAGTGGGAGAGCTGAATATGAGACTCCACATTCAACCAGAGATTATCAAGGGGACTAAGGTTGTCTCAGGTCACTGGGACTGATAACATGACTTCTTCCCTTTGTCCACCAGTGCAGGGGTAATAGTGCTTTGAGATATTGATAGTCTCTGGGTAACCCCTGTTTAGTGCTTGGCAACTCCATCACCTGTGTAACCAAAACCTTGCAATATTCTTTCTCTGTTTAAATCCTTGAAGTTGTTTTTGTATTCTTCTCTAGACCCTTACTAAAACACAAAAGGCCAATAAGACTGAAAAGATATTCAACTTCAATAGTGTCAGGAAGGAATGAAAATTAAAACAACATGTCAACCAAATTAACGATAAATAAAAAGTAGTTGACATGATGATAGAATTAAACCCTCATTTAATTCTGCTGAGAATTTAAATTGAAATAACAAGTTGAAACTTAAAAATAATTAGCATTATCTTATATTTGTGGACGTTTGCATAACCAACACTTTACCTCCTAATTAAAAAAAACTCTTGTCTCCTTTGAGCAACAAATGATTGTCCAAGAATTGGCATATTTAAAAAAAAAGAGTAACAGAAATAAAAAGAGAAGAAAAGGAAAGAAAATAAAGGAGATAATCTCAAATGACCATTAACAATAGTATAGATGATAAATTATTATATATATTATTTTGTCTCTAAGTGGATTATTATAGCAGATAAAATGACTGAGATACAATTTCCCATGGAAAACATGGATTAAACTTGGAAATAAGTTAAATAAGTTAAAAAGTCATGGAAGAATATATAGAATATATATCATTTATATAAAGATTAAAAAACAAGCAAAATTAAACAACATATTGTTTATGGTAAACATATGTGTCATAATATTATTTATAAAAAAAGAAGGATAAATATAGTAAATAACATAGTACTGGGTTAAGACAGATACCCATAGGTGAAAGCAATGGTATTTCTAATGCCCTAGATATTGAGCTGGATGGTGGATTAATGGGTATTCATTTAATTATTATGCTTCATAATTATATACACATATACATATATACATATTTCATATAATTCTCATATATATCAGATCATTTGCCTTATTTTTATACTGCCAGTTCTCAGACTGGAATTCAGGAAACATTGACTCTATAAAAGTAGGTCTTTTCTATCCCAGATAGCTCATCATCCTATAAAACAGGGGTCCCCAACCTCCAGGTCACAGACCGGTACCGGTCCATGGCCTGTTAGGAACTGGGCAGCTCAGAATGAGGTGAGTGGTGGGCAAGCCAGAGAAGCTTCATCTGTATTTACAGCCACTCCCCATCACTCACATTACAGCCTGCCTCCTGTCAGATCAGTGGCAGCATTAGATTCTCATAGGAGTGCAAACCCTGCACGTGCGAGGGATCTAGGTTGCGCGGTCCTTATGAGAATTTAATGCCTGATGATCTGAGGTGGAGCTGAGGCAGTGATGCTAGCACAGGGAAGCAGTTGCAAATATAGATTATAATTAGCAGAGAGGTTTGACTGCACAGAGACTGTAATAAATCAATTGCTTGCAGACTCATATCAAAACCCTATCTGTAAGTGGCAAGTGAAAAGATGCTCAGGGCTCCCACTGATTCTGCCATATGGTGAGTTGTATAATTATTTCATTATATATTACAATGTAATAATAGTAGAAATAAAGAGCACAATAAATGTAATGCACTTGAATCATCCCAAAACCATACCCCCTTTGGTCTGTGGAAAAATTGTCCTCCACAAAACCAGCCCCTGGTGCCAAAATGGTTGGGGACTGCTGCTATAAAACTTGAATATTCTAAAAATGCATTATTTTTTATCATCTTTTATCCTTGGTTCATTTCAAATTCCATGCCACTGAATGTGAGAGACTGTTATCTCTCAGTGGTTAGTATTTACCAGCTCTATGCCTCAGTTTCCTCATCTAAAAACTGAGAAGCTGACATCGTATACCTCAGGTCAGGGAGGGGTTTTGTGAAGATTAAATCAGGTAATTTAAGGGAAGAATTTAGCCATGTCTGGCATAGAGAAACATTCAAAATATAGTAGCTCTTTTTTATTATCTTATCAAATATAATTAATGATATTCTTATACAAAAATTAATTCAGAGAAAGCACAGCATGGAGATTGTTATGTACAGTGTGGACATGGCAGAGTTTTTTTTCTGAGAGGGTCCCTTATATGAGAAGGAGCACTGGCTTACATGGTCATGGGGTCAACATCTCTGGTAAGCTACCCAAAAGACATTAGCAAGACTATTTATTGCATGACCATGATCTTTGACAAAGAACATCCAAAATGCAAGCAGAGAAGCCAGAAGGAAATAATTTTGTGGTCATAATTAAAGTTTAAACAAATAAATTATATGCCATTAATGAGATTCCATCTCTACCTCCAAACACATGGGCATTAGCTTTGTCTCACTGTATCTTCACTTCCCAGTCTATATAACAGCTTAAAAGACTGGGCTCTGCAAGCAAACTGCCAGAGATTGTGTCTGGGATCCACTGCCAACCAACTCTATGACTTAGTAAACTCTCTAAGTCTCAGTTTTCTTTTTTATAATATAGCAACACATAGAGTGGTTGAGAAGATTACATGGCATGATGTTTATAAAAGTCTTTGCCCAATAGCAGATATTCAAGTGTTCAACAAATGTTTTGGCTGTCACCAATTTTTATGTCCGTCATGGCAGCTACTTGAAACCTGGGGGCCACTTCTCATTTGTCTTTATAATTCTAGGTCCCAGCACATCCAATACATAGTGCTTTGGTGACTTTCATTCTTGTTGATCACAGAGAACCTGGTTAAGTCTTTAGTGGTCATGTGAAGCTTATTAAGAAAACCCTTTGGAGTTCATTAGTGCAGTACTCTTAGTAAAACATGGTTTCCTTGGTAGTAAAAGGGGGAAAGTCTAAATTTTTAAAGGTTTCATGGACTCCCAAGAACTGTTATAAAACAATATTTTGATGAGTTATACAGTAAATGAATCAGAAACATATGAGCTTAATTTCCCTGAAAATACATGTGGGTTTAAAAATGAAAGGAAAAGGATTTTGGTACACTTTGCTATGCCAAACCCAAAATGTTAGAAAAATATTTTAAGATATTAAGATGCACAAATCCTAAATGCAGCTCAGTTGGCTCATCCTTCAATAACCTGCTCCCAATGTACCTGTTGTGTCTGATTTGCCATAGTAATATTGAGGAAAACCTAAAAAATAATAAAAGCATATTAGCATAGGAGAGAGCGCCAGAAGTTCCAAGTCTAGGCATGGCTCTGTCACTAGCTAGCTGTGGGACTCTAGATTAATCACTTAGTTCTTCCTGAACCTTGGCTTGGGCAAATGGTCCATGATTTACAGACCTCACAGAGCTGTTGGGAGCTGTTAAAATGGGAGTTCAGGAAACAGTGTTTAATCCAGGATGATAGGGACCAGACAAAAAAAGTGATACAGTGCCCTCAGGATGGGACAATTGTCCAGATGAGCCCAGATCCATATGTCCGAGTAAAGCAGGCATGCACAAGATGAACACATGGCCAGTTGCAGAGAAATCTTCAGAAATATTTAAGCAAGGATTCCATGGTTCATTATCTGAACTACCTTTGCTCACCAGTACCATAAGTTCGCTTAAATCTCCTGCCGTTTACCACACCTGAGAGTAAACACCACCAACCAGGTGGCCGGAAACCTCAGATGGATAGATTCCAACCTCAGTTGTACCCTAAGGGATCTTTTCAACTCTTCTGTTTCCCTGTTCTTTTCCATTATGCTAACTCCAAACTCATCAATGAATTCATACCCTTCTACTAAAACCACCATCCTCTTATTTGGGGCCAACAGGCATTAGGTAACAAGCATTATTCTCATCCCTATGCCTATTTTTGTCTATACTTACCTGTATTGGTTAACCATTGCTGTGTGACAAATTACCCCCAAACTTAGTAACTTAAAACAACATGTATTATATCACAGAATTTCAGAGGGTCAGGAATTCACAAATGTCTTAACTGGGTGATACTAGTTCAGTGTCTATCATAATGTTGCAGCCAAGCTGTGAACTGAGACTGTAGTCAGGTTCATTTTGTGGGGATGTAGGGGGATCCACTTCCGAGCTCTATCACAGGGTGGTTGGCAAGTCTCAGTTCTTGGCCAAAAGCCTCTGTTTTTTACTGCACAAGTCTCTCCATAGGTTTCTCAAGTGTTCTCAGGACATGGCATATGGCTTTCCCCAAAACAAGTAATCAGAGAGAGAACACACTTAAGAGAGAAAAGACAGAAGCCACTGTCTTTTATAAACTAATCATGGAAGTGACATCCTATTAGTTCTGCCTCATGTCACACAGCTCAACCTTGGTGTAACATGGACAGAGACAACACTAGGGTGACATATCAGGAGGTGGGGATCATTGGATGTGGCATCCACACCATCTGCACTCTCATTAGATGTGTGCTCCAGCCACCCTGCTAATTGAGATCTTGGCTCCATCATTTCATGCCTCCCCTGGGCTGTTGTTCTCTCAGTCATCCCCCCTCTTTTGAAAGTATTCTCTCCCTCTATTGACTCTCCAACCTCAGCCTGAGAACATAAGTGTACTTGACCAGCCACAGGAAGATCCTAGAGGGCCTCAGGAGACTACCATGCCCAAGGCTCCCATTTTTTTAAGAGAAAGCTTAACTAACACTACTGCAAGTATTACGGCATATGTCACTTGTTGAGGAAAACAACTCTGCCACTCTGTTCACAGGTGATTAAAGCAGTAAGAGAACTGAACATAACCAAGTAAGGACCAGACAAATCTTCCATGCAGAAGAATTCTAAATAATTTACGTAGATAACTGTCCTTAAACAGGTGAAGGATAACTTCTTACTCCTTAAGTGTAGACTATGCATAGTGACTTCCTTTGAATGAGTACAGTATGGGAAGGGAGAACAAAAGAGTAACTTTATAATAGAGGAATCTGATAAGCACTACTTCAGTCAGGTAATAGAGGTCAACATCAGCATTTATAAGTCATGTTAATAATATGTACCTTGAGTGCTCGCTTCAGCAGCACATATACTAAAATAATATGTACCTTGGATATAAGTGATAAAAATGGCACTTTACCTCTGTTATCTTCCGCATAACCCTAGTATAATGATGAAAGAAACATCGGGCAAATCTCAGTAAAGGCATATTCTACAAAAACCTGAACAGGACACTTCAAAACTGTCAAGGTCATCAAAAACAGAAAATATGAGAAACTGTCATAGCCAAGAGGAAGCTGTGGAGACATCAATGCTAAATGTAATGTGGTATGCTGGATAGGATCTTGGAAAGAAAAAAGACATTAGGTAAAAACTAAGAAAGCCTGAATAAAGCATGGACTTCAATAATATTAATGTATCGATAGTATTCACTAATCTTAACAAATGTATGATACTAATGCCATATGTTAATAATAGGGCAAAGGGGTGTATGGGAACCCTCCACTATCTTTGCAAACTTTCTGTAAATTTAAAACTGTTCTAAAATTTTTAAAGTATGTTTTATTTTTAAAAAAATGTTCAGTCTCATTGTAAAAAATGAATAATTTTTAAAAGGTATCCTTTTTTATATATTATACTGTCAAAGGTTTTTTAAAAGTAGAGAAATTCAGTATTGATTAGAAAATGGGTATTACATACTGGAAGTATAAATTCACGCAACTTTTCTAGAGAGCATTTTGTGTTATATAATAGTTAATAGAGGAAGGCACTTTGATTCAGCAATCTCATTTTTAGAATTTATTTCTATGATGCTTATCATATAAGTGAGAAAATGTACAAGGATGGTTCTTGTAGTTAAATGCTTATCAATACAGTATGGGATTAGTTAAATAAATAGTGCTGTACCCATACATCTAATATTATGTAGTCAGTAAAATTATACTCTTGGAAACATTATGTCCATCTCACAGTTTTCATATAAAAATTTTAATATAACCCTCCTTGGGTAAATGTAGTATGAGCCTATGTGTGTAAACACACACACACACACACACATCTATATACATATATAGATGTTAAATAAAATATTAACAGTAGTTAGTGGAGAATGGTGGGATAAAGGATTACTATTATTGTCTTTATAATTTCTTTTAATTGATTATTTTAAAGTAAAATGAATCTATTTGATATGCTAAAGACATATAGTTTTGGGGGTTTTGTTTTTAACTTTCAGACTCCTAAGGAGTATCTCACCTTGATAAACGAGTCAGTATTTATGAGCCTCTTTTAGCCTGAAGTTCAATGCCCAGGGAGAGAGGCTCCCAATACCCAGCTGCACTTTCTGAGTGTAGTTCTTTGGATCTTAACCAGCTGGTGAGGGAAAAAATGCTTGCAATGTAAACAGAAAGAAACTGAACTCTTAAATTGATTAAACGACTTGATCAAGTCACACTATTAGTAAGAAATTTCATCAGTATTCATATCCCGATCTGTTTGCTTCCTCAACTAGCTTTAAAATGACCCAATATTGTTCTGGAAACAGATAGAAATTGCTCAAATCTTGACTCTGCCACATCTTTTGTGGCTATAGAGCAACATAAGTAATCTTCCAGAGCTTCACTTTTATCATCTGTAAAACTGAGAGAACTACACCCAGTTTGCAACATCGTGTGAGGAAAAGACAATAGTGCCCAAGAGCATGACCCAGAATACGTGATTTATACATATTTCTTGGATGAATAGATGCATGTATATACAAATAATAAATGTTAGCTAAAGAGAGTATTATAAGAAGTTTTACCAATATGCTACTGGACTGAGAGTTTCCTCATTTTGAAACATCCTTTACAGGAATTATTCATCATAAGATATATACTGTATGCACTTTACTCATCACTAAGTGGTCCTTTTCTCTGTCCGTTTGATCTCTCTTGACAATGTTCATTCCTTCTCAAATGCATATTGTAAACTCTTTAAAAAGTTGTTTATTTTTTCTTGGAAAAAGTAATACTACTTTCTCTACTTGCCAAAATAATTAATATATTATATAGATAGTTAAAACTAACTTTTTAAATTGTATTAAAGGTATTCTAATGATTTAATAACTGAAATATAATACATTAACCATAAGGATGCTTTGACATTAAGAGTCTTTAAGTATAATACCTAGAAAGAGACCTAAACCTAATCTAACATACCTGGGAAATCTAGAAAGGAAAATGAAAGCAAAACTATAGCCCAAATACTGATGCTTCTCATCAGCTGATTGAAATTGACACATATTAAGAAAATAACTAAGAATCAGAATTATTTTCCCATTTTTATGCCAGTATCTGTCAACTACATGAATACAGCAAAAATAAATGTATAAAAGTTGATCACCAATTTTTAAAAAATATGAGAAAATGTAATTTTTAATTCAATAATTGTCTCTAAAGACTTATTTCTTAAAAATAAATAAAATCTTCTTTTGACAAGGAACACAAAGCTGAGAAACAAGAAAATGAATTAAAATTCCTTAGCATTTAAACTTTTCTATGTGAAAAATTTCCACAGGCCTGATAAGGATGAGCTGGAACTCAGTGGTGGGAACAAATGCTGTGGGTTTATCTGCAACGACGATGGTTAAAATCCAGGACCTTTATGACCTGTTCAGTGGTAGGTTTACATTAAAACTGTTATAAATTATTACAGAGGTGAGGCCAAACCAAACAGTCCAACATAAATACATCTGCAGACACACTGGCTACTATATATTCTAAACACTGTCGGTAAATGAATAAACAGAACTTTCTAAATCATTTAAGAAAATATATTTATTCATAAAATCAATAATTTTTATTTTTTAGTTTGAGCCCCTCCATAAAGAAAAAAGACCGATTATATCTAATTTTTGGAATTTGTAAATCCTAGGCAGCACCTTTCCTGCGATAATACCCAGAATTTCACACTTTCTCTGAGTAGTGTGTGAATGTTTTTCAGTTTGGATACTTGACTAATCTCTACCTGTTGAAATTGTTCCACTGCATTACACAAATTAAATATTTGAGTCCCACAATTTCTACAGACTGGCTCTGCATCTGTATAAAGGGACCAAAAAGTATAATATGACAGTCTGATTTTCCTAGGGTTTTGGGGAAAGCAGCAAGACTGCTGGCTTGCCCATATGGGTGAATCATAGCCAACCAGCGTAGACCAAATTTTGTGGTCTGGTTTTATTTGCCTAGTCATATAACTCGGGGCTTTAAGTCTGCACATTGTTGACCAAAACATTAATTGTGGCAAAATAGTTTGTGTCTGTCCCGAAGAGTAAAACCAGACTAACCCACATGTAGTGACCATGAATTAGTTAAACAAGGGGAAAAAAGCCCCAAACATCTGAAGCTAAAGTCATTGGGAGGTCTGGTGTTGAAGACAGCTTCAACAGAAATGAGGCTTTGGGGGGAGCGGGGGTGGTCTGTGAAAGCAGTAGGAATGGGAAGTCAAAGCTTTCTGGTTAATATTTCTTTTTCCTTGTGCTCCAGTATTAATCAATATAATTGTCTTTCTCTGTCATCTGAATTTTCCTATCTGTTAAACAGAGACAATTTGTGATAATCTGCAGTCCACTTTTCCTAAGAGGAATTTGCCTTCACTTTTCCCTTTCGTGATAGGGAGTATCTATGAAATTTTGATGTAATCAATGGATGTTGGACAAAGGGGAAAAACCCCAAATGTCACCAGATATCACAGGATATGAAAGATTCCTAAAGAGAATAAGAAGGGAGACCTTTTATGACAAACACATCTGAGTGCAGGATGAAGGACACAATGTAAGGATGAAGATTAATATTAATTTTTCCCCTTTCTATTTTAAGTGTTATTCAGAATGTCCACTTTGAAGCTAAGCTGGAGACTGAACATGCCCTAGTTTCACTGTCTTAATCACATATTATCCAGGCAGGCATCAGGATATCAATGTACTAGTTTAAGTTTCTGTGAGCAAGAGAAAGTTTTGTCTTTTTTAAATAGTCCTAGCACCCCAAATGATGAAAATATTTACTGGAGCCCTAGCAATGGTAACATCTGATAGTGGTAGATTATGAAGAGCTTCTAATTTATGGGAATAAACGTTCAGATTTCTAAATGCCATCCATGCCAAAGAGGGTTTGAGGGTTTTTTTGTTTTTGTTTTTTGTTTTAGCAGAAAGTTTTAAGTTATAGGAAAAGCTATTTTTCCTGGGTTTACAATAGCAATTAGTGTTTATATCACAATGGCTCTTTAGAACAAGCTAGTTTCATTAATTTTCTGGGGCTGCTGTAACAAAGTACCACAAACTGGGTGGCTTAAAACAACAAAGTCTGTTGCAAGACTCCCTTTTAGCTTCTGGTGATGACAAGCAATCCTTGGCGTTAGCTGGCTTACAGCTGAAGCACTCCAGTCTCTGCCTCCATTGTCACATGGCCAACTTCTCCCTGCGTGGCTCTCTCCTCTTTTTATAAGAATGCCAATCACACTGAATTCAGGGCGTACCCCACTCCAAAATTTTCTCCTCTTAACTAAATCTATCTGCAATGACTACTTCCTAGTAAGATTACATTCTGTGGAACTAGGGGTGAGCACTTCAATGTTTCTTTTTTTTCTTTTCTGAGGGAGAAGGATACAGTTCAACTTATAGCACTAACCTATTCATGTATCATGCTTCCTTCAGTCTATAAAAAATACTTCAGCCTTCAATGCTATAACCAGCAATTCTCATAGTGTGGCCCCACTTTCTATAAGACCCTTTCAAGGGACCCATAAATAAAAGCTATTTTCATAATAATATCAAGAGTTATTTGCCTATTTTACTGTTATTTTTTCATGACTGTACAGTGGACATTTCCAGGTTCTTTCTGACACATGATGATATCATACATTATTCTGATGGCTGGTAGAATGTGTGTTTGTGTATTATCATGTTTTTTTCCAGAATTTTCTAATGTGTAGTTTTAGAGAATGAAAGTGTTCATTTTCAGAGATTAACACAGGTTTATTCTTAATACTTCTACTGCACTCTTACCTGTTTTCTTTGGACACACCTACTACAATATACATAATTCATTTTCTACCAAAAATCATTTGCTTGAAATTCATAAATTTCCCTTGTACTTACATAAAAACACAGCAAGATGTAAATACACTTTATTGTACTTACTTATACCTGTTCTTTAGGATAGACTCTTGACTTATAAAGAGAGATTAGAAGACTTGTTCTCTCAACCCACATCTGCACCATCCATATTTCCATATGCTGAAAAAAAATGAAACTGACATCTCAGAGAGTTTTCTGACTCATGCAAGAGAAGAATCTACAACAAAGAATCTGGGGAAAAAATGCAACATGAGAATATGTAGAAAACTCTAAATAAAAAATAAGACTGTGACAGAAAGTATTTTACTTGATTATGTCTTATGCAACACAGCATTCATTCTTTAATAGTATTATGGTGTCTTTTAAATTGAGAATCCATTCTGAAATTAAACCCAGAGTTTGAGAAAAAGAAATTGAATATTTTAAAGAAAGGTACAATGAGCCCTTCAGGCCAACAATTTTTACTACAGCTTTTCAAACTAAAATGAAAAGTCACTGAGGCATCTTATCAGGTAAGTTATGCATTGCTTTTCAAACTAAAATGAAAAAGTCACTGAGGCATCTTATCAGGTAAGTTATGCATTGCATTGGCTAAAGAGGGGCACTCAGTAGCTCAGAGCTTAATAAAACCTTGTGGAGTTGACATTGCTGAATGACGGCTGAATGAACTGTCAGCAAAAGAAATCACAGCACTGCCACTCTCCAATAACACAGTAACTTGACAAGTCAAAGATGTAGCTGCAAATATGAAGACTGAATTAATATCTCAACTGCAGAATTGAACTTAAGCTATTTTTCACCATTGTACATTTAAAAAGGAAACTTTTTAAAGTGGAGGGGGGAAAAACAGTTTTATTTAAGAATGACCTTCTTAAAGTACTAAAAGTTATTAATTTTACTAAATCTCAACACTTGATTACAAACCATGTTTTAATATTTACTGCAGTGAAATAAAAAGTATCCATAAATTACTTCTGATGGGTTTGTCTAGGACAAACACTAGTGCAACTTTTTGAATTGCAAAAACTGAACTATTGCTTTTTTTTTTCTTAAAATACTATGTTTATTCAAACTTGGTTATTTGACAAACATTTTCTTGAAAGTTAATGAAATAGGCTGTCTAGTCAAGTAAAACATATTGCAGTATTTGTTGCCAAATATAAAATTCAAGCTTAAAAGTGAAAATTAGAATTTTGGAAACCTTGTATCCTCCACCATGAGATTGGCAGCTTCTCAATCCTTAGACTTTTCTGATAAGATTGGTGGTGATATTAACAAATGTAAATCTTAGTATTAATTTAGGTCTGAATAATTCAATGACCTAATGTTTTTTCAAAGGACCATTATGCAATGTTTCAAAATCATACATGGGTATAATATATATTCAAAGGTCAATGGATTTTAGTGTAATAGAAAACCAAATTTTATCAGTATGATTTCAGATTACACATTTCAACTGACCTTTTATAAACTACCACTTGGCAGTTTTATAGCGTGACAAAGAAGAATATCCACAATTATTTGAAAAGCTGAATACAATGTTCTTTCATTTTTCAACTATATACCTGTGTGAGACTGAATTTTCTTCATATATTTCAACCAAAATAATGTATTACAATGAATGAAAGAAGAAGCAGAGAGAAGGAAGCTGCCTTCTATTAAACCAAACATTAACATGGTCTGCAAAAGTGTAAAATAATGACAGTCTACTTATTGAATAGATTTTGTTTTCAAATATAGTGATTTTTTCATACAAGTATGCATGTTAGCTTTTCATAATTTATTATTGTTAAGTATGCATGTTAGCATTTCACAGTTTATTATTGTTATTTTTAAATGAATTAATAATTTTTTTTTACTTTTTTAGTTTATATATATAGTAAATAACATAAATAAATAATATCCCTTTTAGGTCCTCAATATTTGTGGTACTTAAAGAGATCCTGAGATCAAAAAGTTTGAGAACTGTTGATCTAAGCAATCATTGATAATTTTCTTTGCTATTAGAATCCAACTTGCTTTAATTGTTTCTTATCTTTTATTTCTAAAGCATAACTCTAAACCAATGCTAGTATAGTCCATGTGTAGGAGAATCACCCTCTCACTTTCCAGAATGCTTAATTAGAAGGAAAGGGGAGATGAGGAAAGGGGTGAGAAGGGAGAAGAGGAGAGGGGAGAAATGGGAAGGGATATAATTGGAGATGTAAGCACCCTGTCCTTCCCCTTAGTTCTCCCCCACAATTCAGAAACAAAAAAAGTTAATACTTAGGGAGGCAAGGCACTTCTAAGATCCAGACTCAGAACTGAAGCAATATCTGTTCTCACTTACTGATGCTGTGCTCTACTTTCTGTTATTTTTAATCATTTGGGCACATACGATTTTGGGAAGGTTAAGTAATATAGCATATATAAAGGGCTACTACAGTGCCTGGTACATAAATATGCTCAATGAACGTCAGATATTATTATGATTTCCTCACATGTGTGAAGAAATCATAGTGACTCCTCACAGTCACTGTATTGCTTGACTTGCCTCTTGAGCAATGACTATATTTTGTCTTATCTTTTCAAAGTAGAGTATTGTCAATCTTGAATTATGCAATGAGGGCAGAAAACAACCCCAGAATATTACAAAACAATGTTTGCTTTGGGATGCAACACAACACCTTTCAAAGGAGCCTGAGCAAAGTGTTCAGGGCACAAGCATAGCTTCCAAGCATTGGCTTTGGGTGCCCTTTGCCAGTTGCAAAAGGAAAAAGAGCAAACTTGCAAAAATACCCCCGAGAGACTTCTTGGTATTTGAGCTCGGCTCAAGGCAGAAAATATGAAAAGCCCTGTGTGAAAACCTGTCTCTGGTTAGAGACCTCTGGCCAGCAAAGCCTGACCCCAGTACTCTTCATAAAGCAAACAAGCCTCTGAAAACCTGGCCACTCACTCCCAAAGCAACTCAAATTCTAACACTGGGAATTTGCTTATTACTAATACAATTTCCTTCATGAGGAGATGTTGGACGTAGAGAATATCCCAACTAGGGCATTTTAGATCCCCAATCCTTCCTATTTTACTTAAGCTGTAGGTGTATTTACACAAAAGTTTGGGCAGCATTAAACCACAGCTAGTCAGAGAGGTCCTGGAAGCTCAGAACTAACACATCCTTCCCCACTTGAAAGGCAGCTTTTGGCCCAAGACTCAGCCAAAGGAGTTTCCGGTTCATTTGGAATCCAGGTCTCTAGTACAACATGGCTTTTTGCTTTTTGGTTTTTTCCCCTACCTGTTCAACTAATAAGCAGGCTAAGACATTAAGTATTTTTCCATGGCTCTCCACAAATGCAAAATGCTGCTTCTGCTCACATGTAAATAAGGCCTTACAGTTTACAAAGTACTCTCTTACCTGTTTCCTCATTCATCTTCAGAGAAGCCCAGAAAGTGAGGTAGATGGAGATATCAGTTGTTGTGGGGTAAAGTAAAAACAAGTGTATTTGAAGTTAAAAGAACTGAGTGGTAGTAACTAGCTGTGTGATTTTATATCAGTTAAGATTTATGTCAACTCTGAGAGACAAAAAGTCTAAAATAATAGACTCAGACAAGGCAGAAGTCTATTTATCTCTCATATAAGACAATCCAGAAGCAAGCAGTCCAAGGCTGGTAAGGTTATGCCTTATGATTGATCCACCATTCTCAACTTGTGCCTTCCACCTCATGCCTTCAGATAGCTGCTTGGACTTCATCCATCCTGTCCACATTCCAACCATCAGAAAGAGAGAGACGATGAAGAAGAAAGGGAGCAGCGTGTTTAGAACAGCTGTCCTCCATGCTGCAATGTCAGCATTCCACTTATAACCCATTGGCTAGAACTTGATTGTGTGGCCACAAATAACTGCAAGTTAAGCTGGGAAATGTAGTCTTATTTAAGGCCACATGACGAGCTACAAGTCACAAGTTCTATTGCTAAATAATAATAGAAAAATGGATTTTGAGAGACAATGAATAAGCTCTGTTACAACATCAAGCAAGATAAATGGACTCTCTGTGTCTGTTTTTTCATCTAAGAAATACATAAACCCTTATTCACAGACTGGTCCTTGAGCAGAGCTGAACCATCTGACTGGTAATGGATCACCAGCTTTGAGGCAGATAATGCCTGGACCAGGGACTATTATTGTAATATGTGAGCTTACAAGATATAAAGGATGGATTAAACAAGAACCCAGGCAGGAGAGTGGAGGTCTCAATGCCAAGTACCAAGTCAGGAAAAGAGGCAATTTTGGATGGAATTGAGATGGAAATAGAATAGAGCACTAAGGAGGTGAAATAAAACCAAAGATAATGTTATGAACTTGGAAGGAGAAGGGAGGACCCATGTGACTGCCTGGAACTACAGCTCTTTAAGAATTGGACATTTGTTTACCTTAGATGTTTGTTTATAGGGATATGTTTCTAGAAGAATCAACCTGGTTTAAAAGTCTAAGGTCACACTTCAAACCTAGGGACACATACAGACAAAAAGTGAGGGGATGGAAAAAGATATCTCATGCAAATGGAAATCAAAAGAAAGCTGGAGTAGCAATTCTCATATCAGAAAAAAAATCGGCTTTAAAATAAAACTATTACAAGAGACAAAGGAGGACACTACATAATGATCAAGGGATCAATCAAGGAAGAAGATATAACAATTGTAAATATTTATGCACCCAACATAGGAGCATCTCAATATATAAGGCAAATGTTAACATCCATAAAGAGGGGAAACGACAATAACACAATAATAGTAGGGGATTTTAACACCCCACTCTCACCAATGGAAAGATCATCCAAAATAAAAATAAATAAGGAAACACAAGCTTTAAATGTGACGTTAGCCCAGATGGACTTAATTGATATTTATAGGATATTCCTTCCAAAACAGTAGGTTACACTTTCTTCTCAAGTGCTCATGGAACATTCTCCAAGATACATCATATCTTGGATCAAAAATCAAGCTTTGGTAAATGCAAGAAAATTGATGTCATATCAAGTATCTTTCCTGATCACAACACTATGAGACTATTTATCAATTACAGGAAAAAAACCTGTATAAACACAAACACATGGAGGCTAAACAACACACTACTAAACAACAAAGAGATCACTGAAGAAATCAAAGAAAAAAAAATACCGAGAAACAAATCACAATGAAAACACAGCAACCCCAAAACCTATGGGATGCAGCAAAAGCAGTTCGAGAGGGAAGTTTATAGCAATACAATCCTACCTCAAGAAACAAAAAAAAATCTCAAATAAACAACCTAACCTTACACCAAAAGCAATTACCAAAAGAAGGGCAAAACACCCCCAAATTTAGCATAAGGAAAGAAATCATGAAGATCAGATCAGAAATAAATGTTAAAGAAATGAAGGAAATAATAGCAAAGATCAATAAAACTAAAAGCTGCTTCTTTGAGAAGATAAACAAAATTCATAAACCGTTAGTCAGACTTATAAAGAAAAAAGGGAGAAGACTCAAATCAATAGAATTAGAAATGAGAAAGGCGAAGTAACAACTGACATTGCAGAAATACAAGGATCATGAGAGATTACTACAAGCAACTATATGCCAATAAAATGGACAACCTGGAAGACATGCACAAATTATTAGAAAAGCACAACCTTCTGAGACTGAACCAGGAAGAAATAGAAAATATAAATATACCAATCACAAGAACTGAAATTGAAATTTTGATTAAAAATCTTCCAACAAACAAAAGCCCATGACCAGATGGCTTCACAGGCAAATTCTATTAAGCATTTAGAGAAGAGCTAACATCTATTCTTCTCAAAATCTTCCAAAATATGGCAGAGGGAGGAACACTCCAAAACTCATTCTACGAGGTCACCATCACCCTAATACCAAAACCAGACAAAGATGTCACAAAAAAGAAAATTATAGGCCAATAACTCTGATTAACAGAGATGCAAAAATACTGAAAAAAATGCTACCAAACAGAATCCAACAGCACATTAAAAGGATCATACACCATGATCAAGTGCGGTTTATCCCAGGAATGCAAGGATTCTTCAATTTACACAAGTCAATCAGTATGATAAGCCATATTAACAAATTGAAGGAGAACAACCATATGATCATCTCAATAGATGCAGAAAAAGCTTTTGACAAAATTCAACACCCATTTATGATGGGTGTTGAAACCCTCCAGAAAGTGGGCATAGAGGAAACTTACCTCAACATAATAAAGGCGATATATGACAAACCCACAGACAACATCATTCTCAATGGTGAAAAACTGAAACCATTCCACTAATTTCAGGAAAAATACAAGGTTGCCCATACTCACGACTATTTTTCTACATAGTTTGGAAGTTTTATCCACAGCTATCAGATAAGAAAAGGAAATAAAAGGAATCCAAATCAGAAAAGAAGTAAAACTGTCATTGTTGGCAGATGACATGATGCTATACATAGAAAATCCTAAAGATGCTACCAGAAAACTACTAGAGCTAATCAATGAATTTGGTAAAGTAGCAGGATACAAAATTAATGCACAGGAATCACTTGCATTCCTATACACTAATGATGAAAAACCTGAAAGGGAAATTAAGGAAAACTTCCATTTACCATTGCAACAAAAAGAATAAAATACATAGGAATAAACCTACCTATGGAGACAAAAGACCTGTATGCAGAAAACTATAAGACACTGATGAAAGAAATTAAAGATGATGCCAACAGATGGAGAGATATACCATGTTCCTGGATTAGAAGAATCAACATTGTGAAAAATGACTATACTGCCCAAAGCAATCTATAGATTCAGTGTAATCACTATCAAACAACCAGGCATTTTTCACAGAAGTAGACCAAAATATTTCACAATTTGTATGGAAACACAAAAGACCTCGAATAGCAACAGCAAACTTGAGAAAGAAAAACAGCAGGAGGAATCAGGCTCCCTGATTTGAGACTATATGACAAAGCTACATTAATTAAAACAGTATGGTACTGGGTTAAAAATAGATACATAAATCAATGGAACAGGATAGAAAGACCAGAGATAAACCAACACACATATGGTCACCTTATCTTTGATAAAGGAGACAAGAATATACAATGGAGAAAATACAGCCCTTTCAATAAGTGGTGCTGGGAAAACTGGAGAACTACATGTGAAAGAATGAAATTAGAACACTCCCTAACACCATACACAAAAATAAACTCAAAATGGATTAAAGACCTAAATGTAAGTCCAGACCCTATAAAACTCTTAAAGGAAAATATAGGCAGAACACTCTTTGACATAAATCACAGCAAGATCTTTTTTGACCCACCTCCTAGAGAAATGGAAATAAAAACAAAAATAAACAAATAGGACCTAATGAAACTTAAAAGCTTTTGCACAGCAAAGGAAACCATAACCAAGATGAAAAGACAACCCTCAGAATGGGGGAAAATATTTGCAAATGAAGCAACTGACAAAGGATTAATCCCCAAAATATACAAGCAGCTCATGAGGCTCAATATGAAAAAACAAACAACCCAATCCAAAAATAGGCAGAAAATCTAAATAGACATTTTTCCAAAGAAGATATACAGATTGCCAACAAACACATGAAAGGATGCTCAACATCACTAATCATTAGAGAAATGCAAATCAAAACTACAATGAAGTATCACCTCACACCAATCAGAATGGCCATTTTCAAAAAATCTACAGACAATAAATGCTGGAGAGGGAGTGGAGAAAAGGGAACCCTTCTGTACTGTTGGTGGGAACGTAAATTGATATAACCACTGTGGAGAACTGTATGTAAGTTCCTTAAAAAACTAAAAATAGAACTACCATATGACTCAGCAATCCCACTACTGGGCATATACCCTGAGAAAATCATAATTCAAAAAGAGTCATGTACCACAATGTTCATTGCAGCTCTAGGTACAATGGCCAGGACATGGAACAACCTAAGTGTCCATGGACAGATGAATGGATAAAGAAGATGTGGTACAAATATACAATGGAATATTATTCAGCCATAAAAAGAAATGAAATTGAGTTATTTGTAGTGAGGTGGATGGACCTAGAGTCTGTCATACAGAGTTAAGTAAGTCAGAAAGAGAAAAACCAATACTGTACGCTAACACATATATATGGAATCTAAAAAAAAAAAGAAAGAAAGATTCTGAAGAACCTAGGGACAGGGCAGGAATAAAGATGCAGACATAGAGAATGGACTTGAGGACGTGAGGAAGGGGAAGGGTAAGATGGGATGAAGTGTGAGAGTGGCATGGACATATATACACTACCAAATGTAAAATAGATAGCTAGTGGGAAGCAGCTGCCTAGCACAGGGAGATCAGCTCGGTGCTTTGTGTCCTCCTAGATGGGTGGCATAGGAAGGATGAGAAGGAGACACAAAAGGGAGAAGATATATGTATATGTGTAGCTGATTCAGTTTGTAATACAGCAAAAATTAACACACCATTGTAAAACAATTATACTCCATTAAAGATGTTATATATATAAAAAAAAAGAAACCTCTAAAGTCATTGTAGGCAATTACAATCATAGAATGTTTGCAAAATATTTTTGTGAACTATATAGGGCCACTCAGATGTAATAAATAATAGTAGCTATATGAGTAACTAATGCTATCTTATTACTTTTTTGTGTTTCTAAGTGGAGACAGTGCTTAAAAATCTCAAGTGTTTAAAATAAATATTCCTGATGATGAAAATTAGAAGCCACTACCGTCCAGTGACCAAAGACGCTTTCCCCTTTCATGAAGAATACAGTTCTCAGCTGCCCTTCCAGCTCTGGATTGGAGTTAAGGAGACCTCGTCTCCTGAGCTGCCTCCACTATTTACAAACTTTGTGATCTTTGGAAGTCAGTTAGCCAAAATGGCCTCCATGTGCCTGGCTGTAAAATGAAGCGATAGGTGCTTATCCAAGAGACGAAGTTCAGTTTAGATCCTGGATCCACGTAAATAAAAATTAACATAAACATTTCTACTTGTCACATGGTTTGCTAGAAGCTGATCAGCTATAATGTTATGACCCAAATATAAAGCAGTGTAAGGCTGTGATTAGGAGTGTAAGTATGGATACAGACTGCCTAGAATCCTGGCTTTGCTACTTGATGAATACATGATTCTGGCCAAGTCACTTACCCTCTCTGTGCTGCCGTTCTTTCAGCTGCAAAAAGAAGATGATAGGATTGTTTATGCATGTAAAGGGCTTCTGGAATAGTTTCTGCACATACCAAGTGTTCAGTATATATTAGCTATTATTATTCTTTATGTTGTCGTGGTCATCCCAGCAAAACAATTGCCTGATCTGCCCACATGTAGTTCTTACCCTTGGCTTCGGCATCCAGATCCTTCAATGGGTGCCATTTTGTACAACTACTGCATGACAAGCAATAGACAAGGACTTGGGAATCCACTGCCTATTTTTTAATAAACAACCCTGGAATTGCTATTGTTGTTTTTCTCAGAAGAAACTGATGCTTAGTCCAAGGTCACACTGTTGACAAGTAGTAGTCCAGAGATCTGAAAGAGGCCTCTCTGGTTCCAACACCATGTTTTTTCAATCTCAGCCTATTTTATTTTTATATCTATACTTGATCTTTGTTGATTAGTTGTTTATCCCACCTCTCTGGTTAGAAGATAAACTCCATGGAGAGGAAGGCTGCCTAGTTCACCACTAGTAGATGGTACCTGCAGGTAGAGCCCAGGATCTTTAGAGTAACTTTCAAGGCCCCCAGGGTCTGATCCTTGCCTACCTCTCCAATCTTATCTCTTCTCACTCTCCTCCACTGCTCTGTCTTTGCTACACTCCCTTTCCCTTATTGAATTCTTCACTGTTCTTCAAAGGAGTCATCACCTCCTACAACTACATATCTCTGACCTTGCCACCTATTCTGCTTTCCATGCTCCCCTCTTCTCTGCTCATGCTATGTGAGAGCTCAGGCTTTTTCTTTAAGACTCATCTCAGAAAAGGAATATCATGACTTATAGAGGGAAGGTACAATAAGTGAAGGCTTCATTGAAACCCATTCCAACTGGATCTTTATTTATAGCATCTCTCTACTTTTATAGAATGGGGATAAGGTATGTATTTACTTCATTTCTTACAAGGTATAAGCCTTCCCCCAAATTTCCAACTGAAGTCTCATTCTCCCAACATTCACTGACTTCAGACTCTCTGCCAAACTTACTTAGAGAGAGCTGAACCTCTGAAGATAGCTGACCACATCCCTAAATATGTACAATTATTCCTGCTCCCCAAATGCAGCCTGGGTATTTATCAAGATCATTTGAATTTGGAACCAGAGCCATAGATATGCTTGAATATAGCAATTTGAAGCATACTGAATAAATGCAGCCAAAGACCTTTTGTACATCCTAACTCCTAGTTTGAGCTCGGTTTTCTCCAACTGCTCTTGAAAGCATAAGTTCAGCTGCGTTGAGTCTCTTGGGGCTGAGCTGTATACGTGTGCACATAATTATTATGTTCTAGTTTATGACCCATTCACTCCAAATAACCACACATACCTGACCTCATGCCTGCTTTGGGAAACTGGGACAATCAACCTCAGCATACTTGCATTACGTGTCCTGGAAATGAAATAGACAAGAGAAGGCAGTTTTGTAAGTCCTTTGACAAAGGATGACTCTTTGAACTCTTAAAGAAAAATTTTAAAGAGCCTACATTAGAGTAATATTCTTATCAGAGCTGTGGAAATGATTTTGCAAAAGAGGGTTTGTATTTTAATTTAAGGAATATTTGCACAGCTAGACATATTAACTGGCTCTTGGTAAAATATAAGCTTTGTTGCTGTTGCAGAAAGAACACACGGATAAAGATAGACCTAAGATAAATTCCAGTTCTGATACATGCTGTGTAACTTTGAGCAGATATTTTAAACTTCATGAAACCTCAGTTATTTCAGCTGTAAGATGAGAATAGTAATAATTTTGAATGTCTGGAGTAGCTGTAATTATTAAAAGACTTTATCTGTGCTACTTGCCTTGGAAACTAGAGCCTTAGTGATGACAGAAGAAGTGAATATAAGGAATTATAACAGAGAGAAGAAAGTCTGTCCTGTGACTGGCAGACAGTCCAGCTAAAGTTGAGTAGGACCTCAACTCCTGGATCTAGGTCCCTGCTCTGAAAGCCCAGTGACCTAGTCATGACAATCCTAGAGGTGATCAATTTCAGAGAAACTAACCAAAATGAATGTGAAGGTAGATAACAGAAAGCTACTGTAATTGGAAAGTTGAACTTGAACCCTATCTTGAAACTCGGTTGGGAAATTCCATAGCAATTTATCTAAAAATGTGAAGAGGTCCTTATTGGTAGTTACTTCAGAACTTCAACTGAATTGTGGGTAGGTAGTAGAGAAAGCTGAGAGCTCTTCAAAAAAAAATTGAAAAGTGTATGTGAGTGTGCATGTGTGTGTGTGTGTGTGTGTGTGTGTGTCCAGGTAGGAGTTACTTGCACTGCACTAAAGTGCCATAATCTCAAAACTGCAGGGAAAGTCTCCATGCCTACTCTGGCCTTACGCATATTGTACATTTCTTGTGGTTATGAAGGAAAGAGATTGAGTTTCCTGAATCAATGGAAGACAAAGGTAAATGGAAGATAAAGGAACAGCCACAAGACACAAAATGAGGAAAGACAGCAAAATGTGGACCCAAGAATGTAAGTGCACTGACTTTTCCCCACCACGAAGACTTCTCAGATATATTAGGAAGAGTATTAAACTTTCCATAAGGCATAGAATAAGGGATTGAGACAATCTTATCTAGAACTTTAGGGGTAGATAAGGATGTAACATTTTTAATGATTTAAAAAATGTACTCCAGGAATGAGGTTACTTGAAATTATCATGATGAGTGGATGCTTTCTCTGTCATCACTCTTCTAAGAAACCTAAGTCTTAATCAGAAGTTTACTCAGATGAGCAAAAAGTCAAACTATAGGAATGTAATGATCTTGAGGAAAGTTCTCTAAGATAACTTCTGGATGTTCATAAAATAGGGATGCATTTGGCAAATAAAGAATGACCTAGCCAACATGTATTGACCAAGATGCCCTGTCCTCCAGGCAGTGCTGGAATATATTGGCCACATCTTTATCTGTTTCATTCTCTCAGATGTACAATTCTGATTAACTTCAGTTTGCACTTTTCTCTCTCCTACTTTTATTAATACCACTGTCTATGACTCAACCTTATCATGCTGGTGTAGCCCAGACTTTGCTAAAGCACTCAGCTTAAAGCACCCCTTATAATCTTTACCACCAGATTGCAATAACCTCTTGAGTCATTTCAGCTCTGTTGCTTTAGGCTGCTTTTTTTAAGGCTGGCTAATTTCCTTCACCATGTGCTGCTTTGTAGTTTAGCCTTCGGAGGGTAATCTTACTTTTTCTTGTTCCCAAATCTTATTGTAGCTCTGAATATGGAATACTAGTGTAATGAACTTGGCACCTTGTTGATATTCAACAAATATTAATCCTTTCTTTTTTCTTTGGGGGATAAAATACATTGCAATCTATTAATGAACAAAGATTTAATAAGTACTGGAAGAGAGTAGTGAGTTAATAACAGAACTGCCTTATAAAATATACTGGAAAAGTAAGTTAAGAACTGTTACATGTTTTATGTAGAAGACTAATAATATAGATTGCAACTTGGTTCCAGTGGTATTGTTGAGACTGAATGAGAAGATTATGGACCACAATTGTAATATATCTGGGGAAATTGTTTTTTATTCTAAAGTTGTCTGGAAGTTAACCTGAGTTAGTATGAACCCAAGGAAATAAAGAATTGTTAAAACTGCTCATACCACTAATATAATATGTTCCTACCATATGTTTATTTTTGTACATCTGTCTCTTCTACTACTCTGTGAAATCCTTGAAGGCAGGATTTAGTTCTAATTAATCTTCTATCCCTAATATGTACCAGTGCTTACTTCACAATGGTACCCAATAGATGCTTATGGAATGTATGTTGAGTACACAACTGAAATTTCCTTTTAAGAAATTAGCTTGTCATTGGAATAACTATATCCATTTTGTTCTATTACTATGTAAACACTCAGTCCTCTTGCTGCATTTCTCTCAAGGGACTAATATTTCTCCTCTTTGAGTTTAGAGCTTTTGTAAGGAATGAGGAAAAAAGGTTTGGAAATTTGAGGTAGGGAAAGAAAATTTTTTCTTCTAGGCTTGATTTTTGTTTGTTTTATTTTGAGAGGATTACTCCGGATTTAAATACTGAAATATTTACTACTTATCAAAAGGACCCCTCCAAAATGTGAGGAAACATCAAAATAAGCAAAGATATTTGGCTGATACAGAATTCTAACAGACTCAGAGAATCTCCACTTCATTTATCATATATGCTGATGCTGCCCAAACCTCCATGTCCACGGGAAGAAAATAACACGGGCATCCCATGGGTTATGGGATGGTTCTAAGCAGCCAGCAAAGGATTGGGTTCCTGGATGGGGAAGAATGGGTGGGAAATTAATGGTGTGTCTACTTTGAGCCAGGTGTTACGGACAGATGGTTTTCTATGGCTTGGTTCAATCTTATAAGAAAAACATTATTCTGATTCTCATTCTGGAAATATGGAAACTGATGTACTCACAGTCACTCAGCTAGTAAGAAAGCTTATGTATTTTCTATGGAGCACTTGATTAGAATATACATTTCCAGGCCTCCACCTGGAACTCTTGACTAAGTGTGGGATAGTGATTAAGCATTTAAACAATCACACCAGATGGTTTTTATGACCAAACAAGGTTTGAATCTCATGCTGCACCAATCTACCTTCTCAGAGATATCCAACGTGTCAAAATATCCCGACTGTCAAAATAGCTTAACAGATATGGGGCAAAAAGACTTTAAATATCTCCATCACAATCTCTATCATCTCCTTTCCCTTACATTCTTTTATTCATCCACTTCATTTTATGAACAATAAAAATATGTTCATGTCATGTCAATTCAGCTTAAAGCACCCTTTTCTACAGATTAGCCCTGGCAAGACTCCCCTCTCTAAAAATTCTGAAGTACACTCTGGAGGGCTTTTAGGTTGGTCAATCTCATTCTAGAAACTTTAGGCAACAAAAGAGTGAATCAAATGACTATCCACATTAATGTGGCTTGAAGGGACCTGAAAGTTCTTTCTTAACTCTTCATCTCTGGCTTTTTGTGTCTCTGGATCAGTTTTCGCATCTCAGTTTCTCTGAGATGTGTGTGAGTAATCTATGAATCTATCTCTTGCCACTAAGGTTTGAAGTGCTTATGAGTTCTCATTTATTAAGATGAGTCTTCTAAGACCCTCTCTATAGATAAATTACTCTGGAGGAGTCAACTCTTAAGGCAGTGTTTGTGAAACATTTCTCTTGAAGTTCCCCTAATGACAGGAAATTTCCTTGTGCCTCTGGTTGCTGTGCAAACAAAACTGTAAGATTCTACAAAAAGCATAGAATTCATTTAAAGTTTTCTATTTCATCTTAATATTTCATGTGGATTTGGCTTTCTAATTAAAAATATATCCACATTTGCTTTAATACAAAAATTATATTTTCTGGATATCTTTAAATACAATTTTATCTCCATTTATTATATAATTATATACATACAAGTAGTTTTTTTCTTATCTGAAGGTTTTACCATCCCTGTGTACAGATGAAGATACATGGCATTCATATACCACCATGCATTAACACCACAGCCTAAATATATTTTCTAGATCAGTTAACTTTCCAAGAAAATGTGACCCAAAATAGGAATTCTTTAAATAGGAAATGGGAAAGTCTTAAGCAAAAAATGTTCTAGAGTTTGTGCATACCCTGAAGCTGAACATTAAGTGAAAAGTACCCAATCTGTTGACCAGTCAATTGGAGTAGAGGTATCACTTAGGGCCAGACTCTGCTTCCCAAGTCTCTCTCTCTCTCTCTCTCTCTCTCTCTCTTTCTTTCTCTCTCTCTCTCAACTTCAGACTGAGTAGTCAAGCCTAAATTATTTTCCAGATTACATGTTGCTTCCAAAAACACTGTCACATTTGATCTTCATAATAGAAGTAACAAAACAAATTGCTACCCACACTGAACAGAGAAAAAATGAGGAACAGCAAGATTACAAAACTTTCCCAGAAACATAGATCTTTCTAGTCTCTCTCCACCCTCCCACATTTCTTCTGTACCCAGCAATACCTTAGATATTTTCAGAAGTATAAGTCATATTTAGTAAATTATGGCTGAACTGATTTTATTATTCCAATTTAACAAGATTGTGAGTGCAATGCTTAGAACTGCTGCTCAATTCTTCTATCCTTATGAGTCTGGTATTACAAAAACTCATGCTGTATTGCAAAAATGTTAATTATAATTTGACAAATAATATTTGTGTACCGCCCCACAAAGCAGTTTTCAGAGTATAAATATAGACCTGTGCACTGCCCAAATGAAACAGCTTCTCCTGAGTTATCACTGAAAAATCAAGAGGCTATATTTTTAAGTTCCAAAGGGCTAGACTGAAGTCAATATTTGTAAATATTAGCTACCATATTTTTTCTTCTGAGTAGTCCAATCTGATAACAAGGAAACCAAGTTGGATTGGGATCTGTGTTAAATAAAACTCTCCACTTACATGAAATGTGCTTTTTAGCCAGAATGGATGAGGGTATAAAAATGAGGCACAATCCAGCTCAAAGAGGCCTTGACTCTTTATCGTCCATCAGTTAAGGTGAAAAGCTCAGTGAAACTCCAGTGAGATTGGATTTAACATAAACTTCCTGAGCTGAATTCCATTATTGCTAAAGTAACTAGAAGGAAACAATTTAAATATTTTCCAGAATGCCAATATCAGGGTTTATTCAGCTTTTAACTAATAGAATTTTGAGAAGTGTTCATCCTCAAAGTGTCAAGAATTGCTTAAGCTTTATATCTAGAAAGAACATTAAAGAGTGTTATTCAAACTTCCTCCTAATGAAAGACATCTTAATAGAACTGAACAAAATTCTTCTTCAAATGTCCAGTAATGGACATTATTACTTCCCAAGAAACTTCATTCCATTGTTGGTCATAAAGTTATGTTGGTAGATAAAAAACAAAGTGAAGTTAAGTAACTGTGAGGGGATACTGTAGCCCGCAGCCAGAGAAAAGCCAGATTGATACATTTCTCACATACCTCTTACAGTATAGGTTTGATACGGTCATGGTGAGAGCAGTTAATAATTCAAACATCTGCTAGAAATCTCATTCAGTTAAAAGAAAACATGTAATAAGTTCTTAACTCACCCACTGATAATTTCCACTTTCAGAATACAGAGGAAAAGAAATACTGTGGGGACATTATTCTTAAGAAGTAATTACTGGTTATGTGGAAAGGATTTAAACTTGAAAAAAAGATTATTACATTGTATTAAATTTCATATAATTGAGAAAATCAGCATGTTACAGAATTGGACATGAGGCAACTATCAAAAAGCCAAAAAAAAATTTTGAGTAATCTCAAGATATTCATTCACTTATCCAATTATCTTTTCACTCTTTGATATTTATTGAGCACCTACTGTGTGCCAAGCTCTGTGAAGTACCAGAGAATAAAGATGATAATATAGTCTCTAGCCAAAGGAGTTTGCAGTCCAGCTGACAGGACAAATAAATCAAAGATTCAGGCCTGTGATGATAACTTTGATAAAGAAAGCTGTGCCCTCTTGATTTTACTCTTCTACTGTATACATTATAGGATTTGGGCAAGGAGTTCTTTGAACCTCCTTATGGTTGCAAGTCAACGATTCCTAAGTACTTATGGGCAACTATATCATTAGTTTGAGGATTTATTCCAATCTTCATTTGAATTCAGCACAAACAGTTTTAAAACATCTCTTGAGGAGATTCAAGGTGGCAGAGGAGTAGGCAGATGTGGAGTTCATCTCTCTACATGGATATATCAGGAATACATCTATAGATGCAACAGTTCTCACAGAACACTGGCTGAAAACTAGCAGAAGACCTTGGATACCAGAAAGGACTATAAAGATTCCTGCATAACTGAGTAGGATGTAAATAAAGAAGGGAGAAGAAGGAGGAGAGGAAGCAGGATGGGACCTGCACCCTGGGGTGGGGGAGCTGAAGCAGAATAGAGATTCCCAAATTGGGGAAACCCCCTCTCTGACGGGCAAACCCCCTCTCCAATGGAGAAATCGATTGGGATAGAAGGGAATCATTTGAGGCTGTCAGAGGAGGGTGAAGTGGCTAATCTGTGGCAGATGGGACAGAGTAAGAAATACACAGATGGTCCATACCATGGCCCTACATGCCCCAGACTGGGACGTGTGTTCACAGCTGTGCAAGGGGGCTGGGAGCTGGTGCGTGGGGATTGGAGAACAGGCCCAGAGTAAGAACTGCTGTTGGCTGTGGGGAGAGAAACTGAAGAGACTGAAGGGAGGAAATCTGCAGCAGGGAATGCCTATGGAGAAGACCAGACTGCCATGGAAGCAGAGCGCTATTGCTGATACAGGCAAGGGAAGGAGCCCCTATTGTAGCCTCTCACTCCCTGCACACGGGCGCCTGCCAACAACAATAAAATAAGCCTGCTCGGGTCTGGCTCTTGTGAGCGGCTGCTGAGGAATAAAAAAAGCCCACTCAGAGATGGCCCTCACGCATGGCTGCAGGGCAATAAAAAAAAAAAAGGCTTCTAAGGGCTGGCTCTCACACACCTGCTGCCAGGTGCCAGGAAATCCCCAGCCAGGGTTGAAACTCATGTGTCTACATCAGGTGCCAGAAAAGGCCCTCACTAGGGCCATATCCCTTGCGCCCATGGCCACCAGACCCCCTGTACACTTGGCGCCACCAGGGCTCCCTTGATCCAAGCAGTCGTACCACCACTGCACCCAGTCCTAACAGGGCTAGACCCAAGAGCTCCAAGGCAGCCTCAGGACCATACTCCTGTGGGTGGACCACACACAGAGGTGGGGATAAAACTAAAGGTGAACTCCAGTGATGGAGTGGCTAAGGAAGAAGATTGAAAATCTTTCCATCAGCTGTACAAGCTGCAGATTAAATCCTCGTGATCAGCTAGGTAGATCCTGCGACTACAGAATATCTGAGTATACAATGAGTGGTCCCACAAATGAAAACAGTCTAGCTCTGGCAGCTGTGGACTTTGGCGGCAAGCACATGCAGGAATTAGGCCAGATCAGAGTCTCAGTGGTCCCCACAGGGTCCTCAGTAGGCCCAGACACCAGCCCAGAGGAAGAGGAAAGCCTCTTGGGGAGGCAGAGATGGGCTGTGGCTCACAGCATGTGCAAGGACAGTTACATCAGAGACCCCAGGGAAACATAATTATTACTATTAATTTTATTATGTTTGGATTCATTCTGTTGCTGGTTCTAGCTTTTTTTGGGGGGGGATTCTTTTTCTTTCTCTTTTTGTTTGTTGTTTTAGTTATTTTTTTTTTTGTCTTTTGGGAATATCTGTGATTTATAACATATTTTTATTTTTTATTCTTATTTTTTATACATTTCTATTTTTACTTTGCTTTTCTGTTATTCTGTGTTCTTTCCCCTTTTTTTCTTCCTCTTTTTCATTAACATATTTTTCTTTCTTTTTTTATACTTCCATTTATACTTTGCTTTTCTGTTATCCTATGTTTTTCCCTTTTTATTTTATTATTCTTATTATTTTAATCATTTTTATTGGTTTGTTCTGTTTCCTTGCTTTATTCTTCAGCTGGCACACTGCTTTGGTTTTGTTTTTAGGTTATGAGTTTTTGTTAGTTTTAATCCTAATTGTCTGATTTCATTTTTGAGTTCTGTTTTGTTGTTCTCTTGCTTTTGTTTTCTTTGGCTCTGTTTTTGTTTCTTTTACATGTATGTGTTTCCTGGTTTCTGTTTTTGCTTGTATGATTGTGTTCTTACCATTTCCCTGGGGTTTTGTCTTTTTTCTTCTTCTTCTTCTTCAATATATTTCCTCTTTTGTTTCTTTTATATTTCTGTTTCTACATTGTTTTTCTGTTGTTCTCTCTTCTATCCCATTTCTCTTTCTCTCTTTTTTTTATATCATTATTGTCAGTTTCTTTTGTTTCTTTGCTTCATTCTTCAGTTAGCACTCTGCTTTGATTTTGGTTTTTGCTCTTGGGTTTTTGTCAGCTTTCTTCTTAATTGTTCAATTTCATTCTTAGGTTCTTTTGTTTGTCTGGTTGTTCTCTTGCTTTGATTTATTTGGTTCTGCTTTGTTTCTTTTGTGTGCGTGTGTGTTTCCTTGTTTCTGTTTCTATTTGTTTGATTTAACTTTTTTACCATTTGACTGGGGTTTTGTTAGTCTCATTTTTTTTTAATCTCATTTATTGCCAGGATGAGTGACTTACAGGGTCTTGGTCCCTCAACCAGAAGTCAGGCCTGAGACTCTGGAGTGGGAGCACCAAATCCAGGATGTTGGACCACTAGTGAATTCCCAGCCCCAGGAAAGATTAACCACCAAGAGCTCCATGGAGGCCTCTATCTGAATCCAAGATCCAGCTACACCCAACTGCCAGCAGCTGCCAGTGATGGACACCTCACACAAAACAAAAGACAAGACAGGAAAACAAAACCAACCATCAGCCCACAGATTACCTAAAGTCATACTAAGCTCACAGAGACCCCAAAACACACCACCAGACATGGCCCTGCTCATCAGAGGGAAAAGTCTCAGCTTCACCAACCAGAATGCAGACACCAGTCCCTCACATCAGGAAACCTACACAAGACACCAGACCAACCCCACCACTGGGGCAGAGAATACAAGCAAGAGGAGCTACGACCCTGCAGCCTAAGGAAAGGAGACCTCAAATACTGTAAATTAGACACAATGAGAAGACAGAGAAATATCTTAGAGGCAAAGGAGCAAGATGAAAGCCCACAAGACGAAATACATGAAGAGGAAATAAACAAACAACCTGAGAAATAATTCAGAGTAATGATAGTAAAGATGATCCAAAATCTTGGAAATAGAATAAATACAAGAAACATTTAACAAGGACCTAGAAGAACTAAAGAGCAAACAATCAGTAATGAAAAACGTAATAAATGAAATAAAAAAATACTCTAGAAGGAATCAGTAGCAGAATAACTGAGTCAGAAGAATGGATAAGTGAGCTGGAGAAAGGTAGAAATAACTGCCGCAGAACAGAATAAAGAAAAAAGAATGAAAAGAAGGGAGGACAGTCTCAGAGACCTCTGGGACAACATTAATCAAATGAACATTCGAATATAGTCATCCCAGAAGAAGAAGAAAAAAAGAAAGGGTCTGAGAAAATATTTGAAGAGATTATAGTTGAAAACTTCCCCAAAATGGGAAAGGAAATAGTCAATAAAGTCCAGGAAGTGTAGAGAGTCCCATACAGGTTAAATCCAAGGAAAAACATGCTGAGACATATATTAATCAAACTAAGAAAAATTAAACACAAAGAAAAAAATATTAATAGCAACAAGGGAAAAGCAACAAATAACATACAAGGGTCCACCATAACGTTAACAGCTGATCTTTCAGCAGGAGCTCTATAGGCCAGAAGGGAGTGGCAATATATATTTGAAGTGATGAAAGGGAAAAACCTACAACCAAGATTATTCTACTCAGCAAGGATTCCTTTCAGATTTGATGGGGAAATCAGAAGCTTTACAGACAAGAAAAATTAAGAGAATTCAGCACCACAAAAACCAGCTTTACAACAAATACTAAAGAAACTTCTCTAGTCAGAAAACACAAGAGAAGGAAAACACTTACAAAAACAAATCCAAACAATTAAGAAAATGGTAATAGGAACATATATATAAATAATTACCTTAAAAGTAAATGGAATAAATGCCCCAACCAAAAGATACAGACTGGCTGAATGGATACAAAAACAAGACCTATATATATGCAGTCTACTATAAACCCACCTCAGACCTAGGGACACATAAAGACTGAAAGTGAGAGGATGGTAAAAGATATTCCATTCAGATAGAAATCAAAAGAAAGCTGTAGTAACAATACTCAGACAAAATAGATTTTAGAATAAAGACTATTATAAGAGACAAGGAAGGACACTATATAATGATCAAATGATCAATCCAAGAAGAAGATATAACAATTGTGAATATCTATGCACTCAACATAGGAGCACCTCAATACATAAGCAAATGCTAACAGACATAAAATGGGAAATCAACAGTAACAAAATAATAGGTGACTTTAACATCCCACATACACCAATGGACAGATCATCCAAAATGAAAAAGAATAAGGAAACACAAGCTTTAAATGACATATAGAACAGATAGATTTAATTGATCTTTATAGGACATTCCATCCAAAAACAACAGAATATACTTTCTTCTCAAGTACAAATGGAACATTCTCCAGGATAGATCACATCTTGGGTCACAAATCAAGTCTCGGTAAATTTAAGAAAATTGAAATCATATCAAGCATCTTTTCCAACCACAACACTATGAGACTAGATACCAATTACAGGACAAAAACTATAATAAATACAAATACATGGAGGCTAAACAATACACTATGAAATAACCAAGAGATCACTGAAGAAATCAAAGGAAAATCAAAAATACCTAGGAAAATGTTCAGGCGGAGCTTCAAAATGGCAGAAGAGTAAGATGTGGAGATCACCTTCCTCCCCACCAATACATCAGATATACATCTACATGTGGAACAACTCTTACAGAACACCTACTGAACGCTGGCAGAAGACCTCAGACCTCCCAAAAGGCAAGAAGCTCCCCACGTACCTGGGTAGGGTAAAAGAAAAAACAGAGACAAAGAATAGGGACAGGACCTGCACCAGTGGGACTGAGATGTGAAGGAGGAAAGGTTTCCGCACACTAGGAAGCCCCTTCATGGGCGGAGACTGCGGGTGGCGGAGGGGGGGAGTTTTGGAGCCATGGAGGAGAGCGCAGCAACAGGGGTGCAGAGGGCAAAGTGGAGAGATTCCCACACAGAGGATCAGTGCTGACCAGCAGTCACCAGCCCGAGAGGTTTCTCTGCTCACCCACTGGGGACGAGTGGGGGCTGGGAGCTGAGGCTCAGGCTTCGGCTGGATCCCAGGGAGAGGACTGGGGTTGGTCACGTGAACACAGCCTGAAAGGGGCTAGTGCACCATGGCTAGCCGGGAGGGAGGCCGGGAAAATGTCTGGAGCTGCCAAAGAGACAAGAGACTATTTTTGCCTCTTTGTTTCCTGATGTGCAAGGAGAGGGGATTAAGAGCGCCCCTTAAAGGACCTCCAAAGATGGGCGCAAGCTGCGGCTATCAGCACAGACCCCAGAGAGAGGCATGGGATGCTAAGGCTGCTGTAGCCAACAAGAAGCCTGTGTGCGAGCACAGGTCACTATCCACACTTCCGCTCCCAGGAGCCTGTGCAGCCTGTCACTGCCAGTGTCCCGTGATCCAGGGAAAACTCCCCAGGAGAATGCACGGTGCGCCTCAGGCTGCTGCAACGTCACACTGGCCTCTGCCGCCGCAGGCCTGCCCCGCATCCGCACCCCTCCCTCCGCCAGGCCTGAGTGAGCCAGAACACCCAAATCAGCTGCTCCTTTAACCCCATCCTGTCTGAGCGAGGAAAAGACGGTCTCAGGCGACCTACACACAGAGGCGGATCCAAATCCAAAGCTGAACTCCAGGAGCTGTGAGAACAAAGAAGAGAAAGGGAAATCTCTCCCAGCAGCCTCAGGAACAGCGGATTAAATTTCCACAATCAACTTGATGTACCTGCATCTGTGGAATACCTGAATATACAATGAATCATCCCAAATTGAGGAGGGGGACTTTGGGGGCAATGATATATATATATATATATTTTTTCCCCTTTATCTCTTTTTGAGAGTTTGTATGTATGTGCTTCTGTGTGATTTTGTCTGTATAGCTTTGCTTTTACCATTTGTCCTAGGGTTGTCTGTCCGTTTTTTGTTTTGTTTTGTTTTGTTTTACTTAATTATTTTTTTCTTAATAATTATTTTTTTATTTTAATAACTATATTTTATTTTCCTTTCTTTCTTTCTTTCTCTCTTTCTTTCTTTCTTTCTTTCTTTCTTTCTTTCTTTCTTTCTTTCTTTCTTTCTTTCTTTCTTTCTTTCTTTCTTTCTTTCTTTCTTTCTTTCTTTCTTTCTTTCTTTCTTTCTTTCTTTTTTTTCTCCCTTGTATTCTGAACCATGTGGAGGACAGGCTCTTGGTGCTCCAGCCAGGTGTCAGGGCTGTGCCACTGAGGTGGGAGAGCCAAGTTCAGGACCCGTCCACAAGACACCTCCCAGGTCCACATAATATCAAATGGCAAAAATTTCCCAGAGATCTCCATCTCAACACCAAGACACAGCTCCATCAAATGATCAACAAGCTACACTGCAGGACTCACAACCTATGCCAAACAACTAGCAAGACAGGAAGACAACCCCATCCATTAGCAGAGAGGCTGCCTAAAATAATAATAAGGTCACAGACACTCTAAAACACACCACTATATGTGGACCTGCCAGCCAGAAACACAAGATCCAGCCTCATCCACCAGAACACAGGCACTAGTCCCCACCAGGAAGCCTACACAACCCACTGAGCCAACCTTAGCCACTGGAGAGAGACACCAAAAACAACAGAAACTATGAACCAGCAGCCTGTGAAAAGGAGACCCCAAACACAGTAAGTTAAGCAAAATGAGAAGACAGAGAAACATGCAGCAGATGAAGGAGCAAGGCAAAAATCCACCAGACCTAACAAATGAAGAGGAGATAAACAGTCTACCTGAAAAAGAATTCAGAATAATAAGAGTAAAGATGATTCACAACCTTGGAAATACAATGGAGAAAATACAAGAAACGTTTAACAAGGGCCTAGAAGAACGAAAGAACAAAGAAACAGAGATGAACAACACAATAAATGAAATTAAAAATTCTCTAGAAGGGATCAATAGAAGAATAACAGAGGCAGAAGAATGGATAAGTGACCTGGAAGATAAAATAGTGGAAATAACTACTGCACAGCAGAATAAAGAGAAAAGAATGAAAAGAATTGAGGACAGTTTCAGAGACCTCTGGGACAACATTAAATGCACCAACATTCGAATTATAGAGGTCCCAGAAGAAGAGAAAAAGAAAGGGACTAAGAAAGTATTTGAAGAGATTATAGTTGAAAACTTCCATTATGTGGGAAAGGAAATAGTTAATCAATTTCAGGAAGCACAGAGAGTCCAATACAGGATAAATCCAAGGAGAAATATGCCAAGAAATATATTAATCAAACTATTAAAAATTAAATACAGAGAACAAATATTAAAAGCAGCAAGGGAAAAACAAGTAACACATGAGGGAATCCCCATAAGGTTAACAGCTGATCTTTCAGCAGAATCTCTGCAAGCCAGAAGGGAGTGGCAGGACATATTTAAAGTGATGAAAGAGAAAAACCTACAACCAAGATAACTCTACCAGCAAGGATCTCATTCAGATTTGACAGAGAAATCAAAACCTTTACAGACAAGAAAAAGCTAACAGCATTCAGCACCACCAAACTAGCTTTACAACAAATGCTAAAATAACATCTCTAGGGAGGAAACACAAGAGAAGGAAAAGACCTAGAATAATAAACCCAAAATAATTAAGTAAATGGTAATAGGAACATACATATTCATAATTACCTTAAATATAAATGGATTAAATGCTCCAACCAAAAGACATAGACTGGCTGAATGGATACAAAAAACAAGGCTCATATATATGCTGTCTACAGGAGACCCACTTCAGACCTAGGGACACATAGAGACTGAAAGTGAGGGGATGGAAAAAGATATACCATGCAAATGGATATTGAAAGAAAGCTGGAATAGCAATTCTCATATCAGACAAAATAGACTTTAAAACAAAGACTATTACAAGAGACAAAGAAGGACACTACATAATGATCAAGGGATCGATCCAAGAAGAAGATATAACAATTGTAAATATTTATGCACCCAACATAGAAGCACCTCAATACATAAGACAAATACTAACAAACATAAAAGGGGAAATCGACAGTAACACAATCATAGTAGGGAACGTTAACACCCCACTTTCACCAATGGACAGATCATCCTAAATGAAAATTAAAAAGGAAACACAAGCTTTAAATGATACTTTAAACAAGATGGACTTAAGTGATATTTGTAGGACATTCCATCCAAAAACAACAGAATACACATTCTTCTCAAGTGCTCATGGAACATCTATCTCCAGGATAGATCATATCTTGGGTAAAAGATCAAGCCTTAGTAAATTTAAGAAAATTGAAAACATATCAAGTATCTTTTCTGACTACAATGCTATGAGAATAGATATCAATTACAGGAAAAAAATCTGTAAGAACTACAAACACATGGAGGCTAAACAATACACTACTTGATAACCAAGAGATCACTGAAGAAATCAAAGGAAATCAAAAAATACCTAGAAACAAATGACAATGAAAACACAATGACACAAAACCTATGGGATGCAGCAAAAGCAGTTCTAAGAGGGAAGTTTATAGCTATACAAGTCTACCTGAAGAAACAAGAAACATCTCAAATAAATGACCTAACCTTCCACCTAAAGCAATTAGGGAAAGAAGAAAAAAACAAAAAACAAACAAACAAAAAAACCAAGGTTAGCAGAAGGAAGGAAAATATAAAGATCAGATCAGAAATAACTGAAAAAGAAATGAAGGAAATGATAGCAAAAGTCAGTAAAACTAAAACCTGGTTCTTTGAGAAGATAAACAAAATTGATAAACCATTAACCAGACTTATAAAGAAAAAAAGGGAGAAAACTAAAATCAATAGAATTAGAAATGAAAAAGGAGAAGTAACAACTGACACTGCAGAAATACAAAGGATCAGGAGAGATTATTATAAGCAACTATATGCCAAAAAAATGGACAATCTGGAAGAAATGGACAAATTTTTAGAAATGCACTACCTTCCGATACTGAACTAGGAAGAAATTGAAAAAATGAACAGACCAATCACAAGTACTGAAATTGAAACAGTGATTAAAAATCTTCCAACAAACAACAGCCCAGGACCAGGTGGCTTCACAGGCGAATTCTAGCAAATATTTACAGAAGAGCTAACACCTATCCTTCTCAAACTCTTCCAAAATATAGCAGAGGGAGGAACACTCCCAAACTCATTCTATGAGTCCACCATCATTCTGACACGAAAACCAAAGATGTCACAAAGAAAGAAAACTACAGGCCAATATCACTGATGAACATAGATGCAAAAATCCTCAATAAAATACAAGCAAACAGAATCCAACAGCACATTAAAAGGATCATACATTATGATAGAGTGGGGTTTCTCCCAGGAATGCCAGGATTCTTCAATATATGCAAATCAATCAACGAGATACACGATATTAACAAATTGAAGGAGGAAAACCATATGATCATCTCAATAGATGCAGAGAAAGCTTTTGACAAAATTCAACACCCATTTATGATAAAATCCCTCCAGAAAGTAGGCATAGAGGAAACTTTCCTCAACATAATAAAGGCTATATAAGACAAACCAACAGCCAATATCGTCCTCAATGGTGAAAAAAAGAAACTATTTCCACTAAGATCAGGAACAAGACAAGGTTGCCCACTCTCACCACTATTATTCAACACAGTTTTGGAAGTTTTAACCACAGCAATCATAGAAGAAAGATAAATAAAAGGAATCCAAATTTGAAAGAAGAAGTGAAGCTGTCATTATTTGTAGATGACATGATACTATACATAGAGAATGTTAAGATGCTACCAGAAATCTGTGAGAGGTAGTCAATGAATTTAGTAAAGTAGCAGGATACAAAATTAATGCACAGAAATCTCTTGCATTCCTATACACTAATGATGAAAATCTAAAAGAGAAATTAAGGAAACACTCCCATTTACCATTTCAACAAAAAGAATGCACAACCTAGGAGTAAATCTACCCAAGGAGACAAAAAACCTGTATGCAGAAAAGTATAAGACACTGATGAAAGAAATTAAAGATGATACAAAAAGATGAAGAGGTCTACCATGTTCTTGGATTGTAAGAAATAACATTGTGAAAATGACTCTACTACCCAAAGCAATCTATCAATTCAATGCAACGCCTATCAAACTGCCAGTAGCTTTTTTCACAGAACTAGAAGAAAATATTTCACAATTTGTATGGAAACACAAAAGATACAGAATAGCCAAAGCAAGCTTGAGAAAGAAAAACAGAGTTGGAGGAATCAGGCTCCCAGACTTCAGACTATACTACAAAGCTACAGTAATCAAGACCGTCTGGTACTGGCACAAAAATTGAAATATAGATAACTGGAAAAGGATAAAAAGCCCAGAGATAAACCGAGGCACATATGGTCACCTTATCTTTGAGAAAGGAAGCAAAAATATGCAATGGAGAAAAGAAACCCTCCTCAATAATTGGTGCTGGAAAAACTGGACAGCTACATGTACAAGAAAGAAATTAGAACACATCCTAACACTGTACACAAAAATAAACTCAAAATTGATTAAAGACCTAAGGGTAAGACCAGAAATTAAAATATTCTTAGAGGAAAACATAGGCAAAACACTCTTTGACATAAATCACAGCAAGATCTTTTTTGACCCACCCCCTAGAGTAATGGAAATAAAATAAAAAATAAACAAATGGGACCTACTTAAACTTAAAAGCTTTTGAACAACAAAGGAAACTATAAACAAGACAACCCTTAGAATGGGAGAGAAGATTTGCCATTGAAGTTACTGACAAAGGATTAATCTCCAAAATATACAAGCAGCTCATGCATCTCAATATCAAAACAAACAAACAACCCAATCCAAAAATGGGCAGAAGACCTAAATAGACATTTCTCCAAAGAAGATACACAGATTGCTGACAAACACAAGAAAGAATGCTCAACATCACTAATCATTAGAGAAATGCAAATCAAAACTACAATGATGTATCACCTCACACCAGTCAGAATGGCCATCATCAAAATCTACAAACAGTAAATGCTAGAGAGGGTGTGGAGAAAAGGGAACTCTCTTGTTCTCTTGGTGGGAATGTAGATTGTTACAGCCACTATGGAGAACAGTATGGAGGTTCCTTAAAAAACTAAAAATAGAACTACCATATGACACAGCAAACCCACTACTCAGCTTATACCCTTAGAAAACCATAATTCAAAAAGAGTCATATACCACAATGTTCATTGTAGCAGTATTTACAATTGCCAGGACATGGAATCAATCTAAATATCCATGGACAGATGAATGGTAAAGAAGATGTGGCGCATATATATAATGGAATATTACTCAGCCATATAAAGGAATGAAATTGAGTTATTTGTAGTGCGGTGGATGGACCTAGATTCTGTCATACAGAGTGAAGTAATTCAGAAAGTGGAAAACAAATACCATATGCTAATGCACATATATGGAATCTATAAAAAATGTACTGATGAACCTAGGGGCAGGACAGGGATAAAGACACAGATGTAGAGAATGGACTTGAGGACACAGAGGGGGAAGGGGAATCTGGGACAAAGTGAGAGAGTAGCATTGACATATATACACTATCAAATGTGAAATAGATAGCTAGTGGAAAGCAGCTGCATAACCCAGGGAGATCAGCTTGGTGCTTTATGGCCACATAGAGGGGTGGGATAGGGAGGGTGGGAGGGAGATGCAAGAGGGAGGCAATATGAGGATATATGTATATGTATAGCTGATTCACTTTTTATAAAGCAGAAACTAACACACCGTTGTAAAGCAATTGTACTCCAATAAAGATGTTAAAAAAAAAAACTGTTGAGTTTTCTGTCTTTCCTCCTTGATTAAAATAGCTCTATGAGGGCAGGAAGAACCTTAATATCCAGGATTTAGGAGATGCATGACAAATGTTTTGAATAGATGGTAACGGCACTTAGCTTGTGTTTTGAAGGATGAATAGGAGTTCCCTAAAAGCAGGTAAATTGAGTGGGAAACCTAGACAAAGGGAAGAGTAGGCTAAAAACTCTGAAATGTGCTGGAAACCATTAGTTCGGGAAAGACAAATACTTTTAGGTTTTTTAGGCTAGCATTCAGGAAGAAGTAGCAAGGCATAATGAGACTAGAAAAGATAATTTGAGGTTTGATTAAGAAAAACTTGATATGTTAGGAAAAGGAATTTGGATTTTATCTTACATTCAATGGGGAGTCCAGACTAGTAAGCACCGTGTGTTCCTTCTCAATATGGGGGAAAAATAGGAAGGATCATTTATGTCCTACCATAAAAGATGTCCAGTGCTCAGCCAACACATTTCTTAATATAAATATCATTATCTTTATAACCAGCCTCCACATTAAGTTCATGGCAGTGTCCATGATGAGACACAGCACAATATGTTGATGAACCCAAAAATGAGCTACAAAGAAATCCCTCAACTCTTATACCAGTAGACTCCATCTTTTCCCAGTGTAACATGTGTAGATGAAAAAGAAACCTATGGAAATATCAACTGTACATTTTTCTAAGTATATGTAATGCCTAATATATAATTGCTAAAGTCATAAAATATCTGGTCTCTAGGTAAGTTATATTTATCTAATGACTATCAAACTATCTTTACATTACTGTTTAATAACTATCCTGTTCTCTTATTAAGGAAAAAACATACATGGTGTGATACTGTACTATGGTTTATTATTTTTCTTCAGATACAGACATGACACCATAACATTAAGAAGTCATGTCTTTGGCCATATTCAAATAAATAAAATACACTAAAAGCCATAATTTCTGAAGGATCGCAGGGTTTCTGCAAGGAAATGAAAATGTAGATGCAGACATCTGATTTTCTCAGTTCCTTCAGGAACCCTTAGCAGCCTGCTCTGTGTGAGACACAAAAGGCTTTTGTGACGCACATTCTGTGCATCACAAATGGAGAGCCCTGGCCAAAGAAAATATACAGTTACCAGAAGAATAAACCCAGGATGAAAAGCACAGAGGTAGCATCAATAGACGCCTAATATGCCATTGGACCATCTGGTTAGAATCACATCATCAAAATTAGAGCTGGAGTAGACCTTCCAGGTCATCCCATCCATCCCCTTGCCAACACAACAATCATCTTTCTGAGGACCTGGTCCAGTTCAATTTCATATGTCTCAAGAGACAAGAATTCCACAGATTCTGTGGGCAAGATATTTACCATATTTAAAAAGGCAAATGTAGTCATGGTTGAGATTTCAGTCAGTAAAGTAATTGCATTCAGCCTTAGAAACATAAGGGATTGGCTTTTTTTAAGTAGAAATTCTCCCGGTGGAAGACAAAGAGCTTGGTGCCTGGAGAATCACAATTGAGATGGAAATAAGAATTGCCAAGAGCCAGACAAAGATTTAAGGGAACCTCAGAACTGTGTCAAGGGACTTTCTAGAATCAGTCCAAGGAAATTCTAAGCAGTGTTCAAACCCTTCTTCTGTGGTACAAATGGGATTGGAACAGTTGTGATCAGGAATAAGCTAAGGTGTTGGAAAAAGAGGTGGGATGGAAATCAGAGTTCTAGGTTCTCATCAGTGACAGAGAACACATTTTCTATTGGAAGATGGTGGGGGAAAGGAGTACAATTGCATATTAAGAGAAATCCTATGTGAAGAGCAAAGAAATAGAGTCAGACGCATGTGAAATTTACAAGTGTCTGAAGGTAGGATCAAAAATATAGCCAATGGAGTCAAGAGTTTGGAAGTAAGGAGATAAGATCTAGTATAAAAGTTTGACCTGGAGATTATCATATTAAGTGAAGTAAGTCAGACACAGAAAGACAAACATCATACGATATCACTTATATGCAGAATCTAAAAAAAAAAAAAAAACTACAAATGAACTTATTTACAAAACAGAAACAGACTCACAGACTTAGAGAATGAACTTATGGTTACCAGAGGGGAAGGGTTTGGGGGAAGGATAGACTGGGAGTTTGATTGAAATGTACACACTGCTGTATTTAAAATAAATAACCAGCAAGGCCCTACTGTAAAAAAATAAAAATAATTTTTAAAAAATAAATAATATTTTTCAAAGTTTGAGGTCAAAAGAATGAGCTCTTCATCGTTTTTAAATAATTTTTAAATAGTGAGAAATTTTACCCAAAAATAGTGTTATATATTATTATGATACATATATAATAGATAGAAACACCAGCATTTCTGAGTGAAACATGAGATGGAATTAGGTGAGAAGGGAATTCTGGAAACCTCATGCCAAAACTCATCTATTTCTGTGGAGGAACTTGCCTCATTTCTGTGGAAACCCTGGCATTGATTTAAAATACAAATTTTTGACTGTAGAATTAACAATTATGTTGATTATTCTGTGGTGGAGCTGTCAAAAAGGAAGAGATACAGTTCTTGAATTCTACCCGTGGAACTCAGAACTTATTTAAGTTAATATCCTGTTACTTTGCACAAAAAATGTAGCTCAGTAGTCTTCACAAATCCCACAATCATATCTATCTCAGAAGATCATGTGATGTGTTGCCTGTGGACATGGTCTGTGGCTTGCCTTTATGTATCAGCAAAGTAGGGAGCCCAGCCTAAAAGGTTCAAGATGGGGAGTATAGCCAGAGAATAGAATAGTACATAGAGTTGAGAAAAGAGAAGAGAAAATAGCCAAACTAGAAAACAGGAAAGGAGTTATAAAAATAAAAACAGTCAATAATAGGACCACCTGGGATGAAACCTGGGTACTGATTTTGTAGCCAACATTATTGTCTTCCTAAAAGAAATGCACACACCATCCTTCTTCCTTGCTAACAAAAATATGACTTTGTTTGTATAATACACCCTCCTCCACCCAGCCTTGCACTTAACTAGACCAGTCACAGTAATTCCATGTTTCTTGCCAATAATTGATTTAGGAAAAGACATATGATGCTGTTGTGGGCAAAGGGGAGGTTTAATAGGGAGCTTCTGTTTCTTCTCCTACAATGGTCTAACTGGAGTAAGATGGTCCCTCTTCTTTTCCTAGATATGTCTTTTCTTAGATGGCTGAACAACTGGAACTACAGAAGTCCTCTTATGACTGTGAAAGGACATACTGGATAATAATGTTGACACAGACAGCTTGAGTTCTTGGTGTCATGGCTGAATCACTAAATTACCAAATCTTAGAACTGCACTACCTTGGGGTTTCTGTTTAGAGCAAATAAATACCTGCTTTTTTCTTACTTCTTAGGTTAGCTGAGGCAAGGGATTTTTTTAGTGACAAGCTAAGCACCCCAACTGATAGGAGAGAAAGCAGATTTTGTTTTGAATTGTCATAATTGTTACCCCTTTAGGTGTTTCTTGTACACATTATTTGGTATCTATCACTGAACTGAAACTTTTCTTAAAGCAGAAAATATTCATTCTATAGAGAAGGACCAAGAATATGATGAAAGAGAAACATGAACTGATTTTGTGAGATGAAGTCAAACTTTCATCACAGAGTTTAAGAAGCAGTTTAAATATTTATACATATTAGACTAACAGACCAAGTAGGAGAAAGAAAAATCTTTAGAGAAACCAAGGAAAATAAATCAATACTGTGTGAGCTCCTTGAGGGCAGGCACCATGTTTTGTCTATTGCTAGGTATATCCAATATTCAGCAACATGAGTGGCACATGGCAGGTGCTCTATAAATGCAGAGTTAAGTAGCAGAACGAAATTATAGGTCTAGTAATTGATATTTATTCTCAGTTTCATCCAAGCATTTCCCAGTTGCTTATGGCATATTTGAGTAGATGAGGCTGGGCTGGTACCAGGAACCATGTCCAAAGACTAGAACTAGTGAAGCAGTAGCTGTAAATGTGCCATAACCATGAGAATTTTGTGGCAGCAACTATTGACTATTCATTAAAATTAAAATCCATGTTCAACTTCCCAGAACGGCAGTAAGAATCACAATGAATAAGTCTAAAACCCATGGGCATGAGCATCACAGCTCACAATGATTTGACATGTCCTGCCTCCAACGATCTTTCCAGTAGTCCTAGGCCAACAATAACCAGACTCTCTTGCATGATTTGGTCATGTGACTGAGTTCTAGCCAACAGAGTGTGACGGGTGTCACATCTGGGCATAGCTTTTAAGAAACAAGTGTATTGTCTCCATATTCTCCTTTCAGTGTCCTACCAGCTAGTAAGGATGGCAATGAAACCCTAGGGAGTGCCAGAGCCATAAGCTGGAAGATGCCTGAGTCCATGAATTACTGCTGTTGATGAATAATCAACACCAACCAGAAATAATTTGCTATTGAGATTGACCTCATATATTCTGCCATTTTTGGTAACCATTGTTTAGCCTACTTTAACTAATGCAGCTTGTCCACATCTATTTGGCTTGTGAGCACAACACCAGCCTTCTCAAGATCTCAGAATGATGGGGAGAATCGTGTTAAAAAAAATCTGCAATGAAAATGGATGTGCTTTGCAGTTTATATGCTTTGACATACACTAGCTGGTATGGTCTACATGACAACCCCATAAAATAACCAGGGCAGATATTATTATCCTCATATCAGAGATGAGAAATCAATGATCAAGAGGTTAAACAAATTGTCTAAATCTACTGAGTGCTAGACTTAGAACTAAAGCATCAATCTTTTGATTTTAAATTCTTTGTTTTTCCAATTGTAAATATGCTAAATGTCTACCTCTGTCTAAAATATTTTCTTGATGGATAGCTTTACTGCAGAAATTCTTCCAAGGGATTAAGGATTATTTTAGAAGATTCATCTCACTTGAATTCTAAATATGGGATCTAAATATGGAAGGATTTATCATTCCAGAGGATTTAGCAATGAAGTTGACTCTATCACAGATCATTTTTCTTTGTAGAGTCTCTCAGTGTCTCAGACTAGAATGACTTCCACAGAGGTTATTGAGCTTATTCTCCTTCCCCAAAACAAAAGCTTCTCTGATGAATCTGAGATTTGGTTGATCAGCCACTACTTGATCACCTCTAATGATGGAGCACTCACTACTTCAAAAGTTTTCTCAGTCTGCTGGTGGGCAACCAACTCGTTCTGGTTTCCATAGAACTTTCTTCAATTTTATAACTGAAAGTCCCCTGGACTTGGAACTCCCTCAGCCCTGACCAAATCGGGAGGGTCAGTGACCCTAAGATTGTTGAACATTGGAAATTATTAAAACACTCTTTTAAATTAAATGAAACTTGTCTTGCCATAACTTCTGCCAGGTTTTCTTATTTTTCCCTCTTTGATGTCTATTATTCAACCTAAATTTGTTTCTTGCTGATCCCTGGAGAGTCTCTGGTTCTCTATAGCTGCCAAAGCTTGCATAAAACTGCACTTTCAAGCATTGCTCTACGATAAACCACAGGATCAATAGATCATAGATCTAAACTTTTAATCTTTGGGTTTGATAGACAGGGCCTGATGACACACTAGCAACAATTCATATCCCCTAAGTCAATTATTCTCCCTATAAGCCTATAGTGTAAGCCTTTGAAATTGTTTTCCTGGTTACCCAAGGTGAGTTTTGTGATAGAATTACTGACAATAAAAATAAATGTACTCCTATTATAATTTATTGTGTGTAAACATAATTAATTAATTAAAAATAATTGATTCTTAAATATAAAATAGTTATTTTCTCACTGAAGTCTCTTGAGAAAAAAAATAATTATCTTCTAAGGTTTCACCATTGAGCTTAATGTGCCTCTGAGAGTTGAACCCTTTTTTCTTTCTTCTCTTTCTTCTTTTTTCTTTTTTTTTAATAATGAGTGCAGCACTTAACCTATGGGGAAAGGAACAGTCTCTACATTATTGGGTACTGAGGGACCACCAAAACCAGGAACTTTGTGTTTTATGAGTTTTCCCCAAATCAAAGCAACAGGGTTATGGTCAACATGATCCTTTCACTCCCACTGGGTTCTTTCAGAGAGTTGCTTTGGGGGCAAAAGAAACGTTTTGCACTGAAAAGCACATCTACTTCATTGCTTTCTTTCCTGCTGAAAGTAGACGGGGATCTGAACAGACCATCAGGCTCCTAATCCAAGCTAGGTTTCTTTATGTTGTTTTGACTTTCTTGCCACTTATGATATCTGTTACCTGGTAGAATACTTCATAAACCTAGTTCTTGGAAGTATATTTTCTGTATGCAGCCCAAATTTTTTTTTAAAGGTGAGTAAAATCATGATGACCATCATGAATCTGAGATTTTTGAGAAGCAAAAGTTTTAGGTTGACAGTACTTTTAGAAGCTTAACAATATTATCTTGTAAATGGGATAAGAGTTTTAAGGCTAAATTTTTTAATTATAGGAGGTTAGAAGGAAATGGGGCTTTAGAGATCAATTACGTTAATCATGCCCATTTTACAGATGGGAAATTTGAAGTCCAGAAGCACAGATCATCACTCTAATGGTCAGTGGCAGAGTTCTGAAGACAGCCAGACTGACCTCTCTCTTCAACTCAACAAGTTAAACAGTGATTGTTTGCCTTTAGGGAGTATGAAGCCCTTTGAGAACTGGATGAATATTATGGAACTTGGCAAAAATGCACATACACTCAATATTTCTCATGTAATTTCAGGAGATTTAAATTCCTTAAGAAGTTTATCTTTGGATCCAACTGGGCCATGCTCTTATGCTTGGGATGGCTTTCCAAGGGAACAACTTGGGTAATTCCTGAATGGGCTCTATATTTAATGGAGAAATCAAATTAGAATTTAATTATTTGAAATTTAATATTTTAAGAAATCAATTTATTGTTGTTGTTTTACATTCATATTACAGTTTTAAGCTAGTTCTGTATGAACAAATTACTTCTGTATGAAAAAATTATTTGGATAATAGGACAAAAATCTGAAATTTATCTCAAGGATTAATAAGGTGAGACCTGGGCAATGTCACTCAAAATAACACCCTAGAATATTTAGATCTGATTGCTCTAAATCTATCTGTGTTTCAAACTCCTACCCAAATTTAGGGAAAATAACAAACTTTTTATTTCAGTTTTACCAATTTTAGCATGACCTTCCTAATCTAACAATATTGCATTTGTGTGATAAACAATGATAAGTAACTGTTATAACTAATATTTATTGTGCTCTTACTCTATACCAAGAGTATGCTGATGAATTTATGTGTTATATCTCTTCACAATGGTATAAGTTGGGTTTTATTATATACATTTTTTACAGTTAAAAGGAATTGAATCCTACAGAGGTTTAAACATTTCCCAAGGTCATCAGCTACTGCAGTGCTTCTCTGTCTAGGATAATCACCCCCTTTCTCACTCCACCACAAGCAAAGAGATATTTGGCAGTGTCTGGAGACATTTTTAATCATCATAACTGGGAAGATGCTATTCACATCTAATAGGTAGAGGCCATAAATGCCACTAAACATCCTACAGGGTACAGGACACCCCCCTACACACACACACACACACACACACACACACACACACACACGAACACACAAATAATTATTTGGCTCAAAATGTCAATAATGCTGAGGTTGAGAAATGCTAAACTAGTAAGTGACAGATTGAGAATTCAAGCCTAAATAATATGATTCCAGAGTGAACACTCAATATTTTCTCTTAAAATACAGGTTTAATATTACACATTTTATCAAAATATTGATAATAATAGCCTATCATTTTGCAAATGTTTTTTGTGCTCACTTAACAGTTTATAACCCACAGTTTGTAGGGTCTAAGATATGAGACTGAATCATTCTGGGTAGATATGACAAAATCATTTGCACATATGTACCACAGGAGCTGGTGAGAAAAATGAAGCCTGGCTAAGAGAATCTCAGTGGCCAGGTCCATCTGAAATGGCTGTCAACACTTAAATGAGTATTTTGAAAATCATAGTTGGGTCACATTTTATTGGGGAGGTGCTTTGCAGAGATTGATGGAACTAAAGTTAAGTAAACCAGCTTGTTTAATATTATTTTTCCCAAGCAAATGTAACTCTAAGTTGATTTTTTCTCATACATGAGAAGGCAGATCCTTTTTTTTTGAAAATATGATTTTAATTCTGTTGATCTACCTGGATAGTGTAACACAACTTCCCTCCCTTCATTGTGCCCATCTCTGGGAAGAGCAGTACCTTTTCTTGTCTCAACTTCTACATCCATTCACACACCAAATTCTGTCAATCAAACTTTTCTTAATATTTTTTAATCCTCCTCGCTATCCTCTATCCATTTATACTGTCTTAATTCAAGCCTTCATCATCTCTTATTTTCTAATTTTGGAAGCTTATTTTACTTATTTGAATAAAAAGAAAAGATTAAATATTAAGGTGGGAAAAGAAAAGAGAAAGTTGAGAGGTAGCATACAAAGCAACGACTACATATAAACCTTGTGCTGGGATCTTCATACATTACTCAATTTTTATCCTTCCAACAACTTCATGAGTTCAGCTTTTACTTCAGGGTACTCTGCAGAGAAGTTGAGATGACCAGTGATTATTTCCAATGTCATACTGCTGATAAATAGCAAAGCACTTTCTTATTTCCAGTGTCCTTCCTACAGCCAAAAGCATTTCAATGAGTTTCACAATCATTGCCAGTTTGTCCTTCTTAATGACTGTTCCACATTCCAACAGCTTTACACAAATCTCTTTTCATTGTTTTCTTTGCCTGAATGGACACATGGACCAACTGTTCTCTGTCACTCATCTATTATATTTTCACACACTTGAATCCTGAGAACCTCTTCTAATTTTCTAATTAATCAATCACTCTTTCATACAATGACTTCAATTTTCATTGATGGAGAAGTCACAGAATGCTGTCACTATCCTTGGCATGGGCAAGGAAGGGTCAGGAGAGAGTGAGATGACAAGCTCACTGCCATGGGAACCCCTAAGTCCAATAGAAGCTTGACAAATAACAACCAGGCAAACCAGTTAAGTGCATTCTCTGAAGTCAAGTCCTGAAATAAATAAGAAGGCTGTGTGTGAAATGAGGCAATAGTCCAACAGCCCTCTTACTCAGCTGGGCAACCTCTTAGAGAAATAAACAGCATCCTTTTAACCATCCAGACAGGCTCATGGTTGAGCCAATTTATCTGTATCATCTACAAACAATATTTAACTTAATCTAAGGCCGAACAGGAGCACAAACATTGAGGTCTTGGGTCTGTAACAATTTTTCCAGCACTGCAATGTTTATGAGAACATTCAAGGCCGAAAAAGAATGTGTGAGTCTTCAGCAGACTTTGCCACACTTGCTGGTTGCCAGATTCTCACTTGTTCATATAATATCGCACTTCAGAAGACCTACATTATCCAGCTGTCCTTCAGGGGAGGGTCAAGTCAAGAGCTTGTGGTTCTGGGCTGAGATGCACTTCTCACTAGTTTTGTGATGTTAGGAAAACCTTATTGGTCATTCAGTCCTAGCTTTGTCCAAAGTCCAAAAAGGGAGCTGGGTGAGATTTCTCTAAAGAGCTCTTCCAGCTTCCCAACTTGAGAGTGGGAATGTGAAGTTCTAAAAGAGAAAATGTGATCAATGGTTCTTACCTGGAAAGTTACAGAAGTGGTCTGAGCAGGAAGAGAGCTTCACGCTTTCTCAATCTATAAGTCACCTGTGTATGTGACTGCCATTACCCACAAATGCCAATTAGGAGTGTATCAGTGCTTGGCATTTCTCTTAATCCTATATGTCTGTCGTGTGTAGCTTACCACTAACCTGTCTACTAGGGATTCCTCTTACACTCTCCACACCAACATTCCCAGGTATCACACTGTGTGTTAGAGGGGAGGTATCAGATGGCACTATGCCAAAACAGGAGCCATGGAGTCTACCTCTGAGATGCCAAGGGGAAATTTCAAAATAGAAGACAAACAAGGAAGCAACTTGAATGACTTCCACAAATAAGTCTGGGTCTTCATGAGCATAGAGGATATCTATTGTTTCTGCCTGCCCACCAGTGTACCCTTTTCCTCCAGTAACACCAGCTTGATTTCTTTTTCAGCAACAATTTCTCCTTTATGTTCAGTACACATAGTTTTGGAAGGGATATGGGAGTCAAACCTCAACAAACACATGGTCTATTCCCTGAATATAATAATCATCTCAGCAATGGGTGCATGACCTACCTGAGGCTGGTACAAATAAGATCAAGGTTAGAGAGATAATTTTTCTCCTCAGACTACCCACAACAAGGATGATGTAAGCCTGTTGCTGCCATGAGCTAGCACATGGAACACGAAAAATAAAAAAGCCAAAACAAAGGAATGTAGAGCTCAGAGATGAAGAAAATGAATCCTGATGATTCATTGGCTGAGTCCTTTGCTACAGCTTACAGCTATGCCTGAAACTGCCTTTTCATTTATGCAAACCAGTGAATCCCTTTTCTGTTTAAACCAGCTTCCATTAGTGTTTTACTACTTGACCAGAAGATCAATATAGTTTACAATTTTTTTTTTTACCTATTAGCTTATACCTCCTGATCCCCAATACTCAGAAGTAGTAAAATTTGGTATAATAACCCCCACTTTAGAAAAGAAGAAAATAAGGTCTTACAGCCAGTAAGAAGTAGGGTCATGACCAAAGTCACAGCCTTTTGACCCCGAGCTCAGATCTCTAACTTCCCAACCATGCAGTCCACAGGCCTGATGCCCAGAATATGTGTCATCTCTCAGAGTCTCCACTGATACTCCCTGAGTTGTGGGTGTTATAGACTCATAGACTGATAAACCTTGAAAGGTCATTTTCAATCCCAACCTCCAACCTCCCAAAACTACCACTAGTAGTTAAAAATGAAGGATTAAAAGTAAGAAAGATCAGGGTTAGAATGCACCAATTTGGGGATTTCTGATGACAAGCCAGTAAAAAAGTCTTTCTGAGCTGCAGTTTTATCAGCTGTAATATGAGTCCAATGATTGCCTACCTGTTCTGCTTGTAAAGAAAATTAAATGGGCATATGTTGTAAAACAATTAGTATAATGCCTATCAAGTAGAAACCTCTCTGTTACTGGCATAAATATCAAATTACTTATTGTTGTAATTATTGTTATAAACCCAGATTCTGAATCACCAGTGTTTTCTCTACTCCTTACTATCTTTCTATGCTATAAGCTTTAAAATACATATATGCCACTGAGGCTAGAGACTGTGTCTCTCTTGTTCTTGTACCCCCCACCAATCAATTCATATTTCTTGAATGCCATGATTAAGGAATGATTGCCATGCTAAGGCATTTATTTGAAGTATTATCCTATGGGAATAATTACCTTTGAATTCTTATGTGGGTTCCTCTCTCCTCCAACCAGAAGTGACTCCAGAAGTTGATGGAGGTGAGAGAGGCTGAATCAGACATTCCTGTTCCTTCAAGGGATGTTTCTTTTTGTGTTATTTCCCTCTCTGTTTACCCCTTATTCCTTCACACACCTGCTTCAGAGCCAGTAGAGAGTCAGGGATGGAAGTTCTGGGTGTGGGCCCCATTAGGGAAGATTTGGGCTTTATCCTTTGCTTGTATTCTCCACTTGTGATTTGAATTAAATTCACTTTTGGACACAGGCTGCAAGGCACAAGAGGTCTTTTTGATTGAACAGTGAAAGGAGCCTATTAGAAATGTGAAATCATAATTTCTGGAGGTTTGGGGACTTAAAAAATGTGGACAGCTGTTGGCTAAAGAACTGAGAAATGTTTAAGTCAGGAAAATATCCTAGGTAATGAAGCCAGAGAGCCTAAATCAGTGGTAAATACTGCTAAGCCATCATTACACACTAAATAGTTATTAGTCATCTCTCTGTTTCTAACGGAAAGCTTAAGGGTCTGAAGTCCAAAGCTTAGACTCCATTCTCTCTAGCAAATCAAAAATCCCATCCCCTCCAATAACAGAAATCTGCCAAGAGAACATTAAAGGTCAAGCTAAACCCACAAAAGCAAAGCAATGCTGATTTCAAAGATGCTGAATGGAAAATACAATTAAAAGTCGCCAGTTCATTCTGAGCAGGAGAAAAGATTGAGAGTCTAATTTAAGGTCAGGAGCCCAAGGGGCAATGGCAAAGGGAAACAGGAACCCCAAGCCAAACCATAAGCAAAGTGGCCTGGAAACTCTCAAACTTGGCGGGAGCCTTTCCCTTTCCGGCCCCCTCTTGGGTGAGTGGGTCACAGTGTGGTTGGAATGTTGAGTTGCCCCCATGGGACCCATATTGGGAACTGAATGTGAGGACCTGGCCTCCAACAGATAGACCTGTGCTATGGACCTGGCTCTCTCCCAGCTCCACAGTGATTTTCCTGTATTACCCTACACAAGTCATTCACCCTGCCCTGCCCTAGTTTTACTTAATTACAAAATAATTTCTTCTAGTGAGGCCAAGCTTATGAATAAGCCAGAATTTTGTGGTTTGAGGGATGCCAAGAAGTCACCACTGGGACTTCAGGCCCAGTTCTATAATATTCACATCTCCCCATTATACTTTTTCACCAATGCCTGAAGTATCACCATTGACAAATCTGTTTAATCTAAAAATACTTTTGAGTGCCTACTTCATGCCAGGTATTTTAGTAGGCACTAGGTATACAGGCATGAGTAAAACAAACATGGATCCTAAGCATAGTCTAGTTGGAAGGAACAGACTGAATTAAACAGGTAAATACACACATACATACATGCAAAGGGAGAGTCCCCTGCAAAGTTATTGAACACATTACTCTGGGAAAAATTAGAAGTCTGAGTCTTAGTTAAGATCATTACTGAAGCCACGGAGAAGGTGGTTTTCAAACTGAGACTTGCTATGTACTGTGAAGATCTAGGAACATGCTATTCTAGGTAGGAGACAACTGGCATGTGCTAAACTCTAAGGAGGAAAGGAACTTGGTGTGTTCTGGAATTGAAAAAGAAAGGAAGTCTTGGTGGATGGAACACAGTGTGTGAGATGAAAAGGAACAAGAATATTACAGTAGCTTGGATACAGTAGTAGAAGTGGAGGTTGAGAAGTAGGCACATTTGAGATATACTTGAAGGCAAAAAATAAATAAATAAATAAATAAAGGACTTATAAATAGAATGGATGTGAAAGTGGAGAGAGAAAAACAAATAAAGATCAACACCTTCATTTATAGCTTGAGCAACAAATTATGTGGCAAAGGATGGCAGATGGGAAAACCTCTGAGAGGACAGACAGATTAGATTATTGGCCTGTAGCCTGAATAAGAACGAGTCCAGACACCTCAGACTGGTGCATGTCATAATAAAGGTATATTGTTACTAAGTTTTGGCGTGCCTTGTTATACAGTATTACTGTGGCCATAGCTGGGTGAGACATAAATCATGAGATTTAAGGGAAAATCATAAGTTCAATTTTGAAATGTCAAACTTGAGAGAGCTGTGAAATATCCAAGTGGGGATATCAGGTAGGAAATTGATTACACAATTCCATAAAGGTACAGATAAACCTTTTGGAGTCACCAGCATAAAGATGATATTTAGAACCAAGGGTATGGGTGAGATCATACAGAGGGAATGCATAGAAAAAAAGGTAAAAATGTGCCCATTTCCCAAACATAGAGTGCTTCAACAATTAGAGGTCAGGAGGAGACTTCAAAGAAGAAAATAGGACTAGATTGGTGATAGAAAAACAGAAGGGCATTGGAGCAATCTCTCTCTCCAAGAGAGGAGATTTTTTAAAAGAAGTAGAGAATGGTCAACTCTGTCCAACATTTATATGAGACTTTATTAGTTTCCTATTGTTGCTATAACAAATTAACCCACTTAGTGGCTTAAAATTTTAAAAAAACCTTACAGTTTTGGAGATCAAAAATCTGAAATGGGTCTGACTGAGCCAAAGTTAAAGTGTCAGCAAAATTATGTTCCCTCTGGAGGCTACAGTGTAAAATCAATTTCTTTGCCTTTCTCAGCTTCGAGATGTACCCACATTCCTTGACTCATGACCTCTTCTATCATCAAATCACTGACTTTAATGCTTCCCTCTTTTGCTAAGAAGGATCCTTGTGATTACATTGGGCTCACCTAGATATTCCAAGAGAATAAATATCCTCATCTGATTAGCAACCTCAGATTCATCTACAACTTTAATGTTCCCTTTGCCCCATACAACATAATATATAAACAGGGGCCAGGAATTAGGAAACAGGCAGCTTTGGAAGACCATTATTCTGCATACAACAGACACCAAGTAGGATGAGCTTTACTTCTTGAGAAAATGGATAGATATTTCTGGAAAAGTTTAGGGCTTCTAGTGTGTTAGTTAGTTCCCCAGAATATTAAGAGAATATCTCCCTTCTATACATAATTATGAGACATTTAAGAAATCAGAAAAATAGAATTCACTATAAAGGAAACCCTCTTCAGTTATTTATTTTAAACAACTAAGGTTTTCCAACCATGTGAGGAGCAAAAGAGCACAGAACAGGAGAATTAATATGGCCAAAAAAATACTGGAATAAACAAAGATAATCCACAGAATATGAGAACTTTCAAAATAATTTTAATGGGTATTCCCAAAGATATTTGAAAAAAATCACATCAATAAGATAAGTATAGGTTGATATAACAGGATTAGTCAGGGGACAAGAAAGTATTCATAGAAATTTAAAAATGGTGGCTGAAATTAAAAAAAAAAATGAGTAGTATGGTCTAAGGAAAATACCCGAGAACACATAACAGAACAAAAGAAAAAAGAAAATAATATAAGACAAAATTAAAGTCTTAAAAGATCAACCCAAAAAGGTCATCCTCCCTCCAAAAGAGTTCTAGAAGAAGAGAAGTGAGAATATGAAGGAAAATTAAATTTTTTTTTATAATTTTTAAATGTTGCAAGACAGGGCAATTACTATCAGATTTTAAGGACAAATGTGATTTTGAACTCAGAATTCCATACGGAGTCACAATACTAAGTGTAAGAGTAAAATAAAAATAATTTCTAGACATAAAAGGAATTAGAACAGTTGGCTTCTTGTAGCCTTCTGGTGGGGAAAAGAAAATAAAATAAAACCTTTATTATGTATTCCAAGAAAACAAAAGAAGATGCTCTCAGAGGAGCCTATGGGATTAACTCAGGAGTGATGGTAGAAGTTGTGTTCTCTACCTCTTCCTAGGCAAACGGTGAATCCCTTTCCTGGCATTCCTTCATCTAGATAAGCCATGTAACTGTTCTTGTCAATGATCAGAAGTCACATGTGCCACTTCTGGCCCAAAGAGATTAAAAGCACATGTGTATTTTCCCTATTGCAACCTTTGCCTAGCCACTGGCTAACTGCAGAGGAGTCCAAAGCCTAGAAGAGAGCTGAGACACCTCATGGAAAGGTCTGTTTCCACAGTGTCTGCAGGAAGTAGAGCTCCCTTTTAGACCCAATTGAACTGGGATGTGAGAGCAGAATGCATTTCAATAAAATCAAGCCTTGAAATTTGGAGATATTACAGCATTAAACCTACCCTGATTAATACAAGCATATAATGGGAAAAAATTCTGGAAAAATAGCCATGCTTATAAAGCACTAAGTCCCAATTTGAACACAATTCAGAGCACTTTAATAGTTTTATCTTTAAGAATAAAGTAGACTTTATAAAACAAAGAATATGATTAAAAATCCAGGACATTCTATGGAATGTAAAGAAAGTGTATGGTTCTTTTATCAGCAAGTGAAAAAAAAAAAACAATTAGAAACACCAAGAAAAATTAAAAGATGTATGAGAATATCATGGTTTAAGTATAAAGTGAACTAAAATGTGGCATGATATGGAATAATCAAAATAGAAGAGACTTTATTTAAACTTAACTTTGGAAGCATTCTCTGTCGATTCTCAATAACTTAGAATTATTTTTCCTTCACTCTGAATCCAACACTAGCACTTGGTTCTACGGAATGGTTACTGTCATTATGTTGACATTGTCATTATACTGTAAAGGCTAATTGTTTGCTTTCAAAATTTTAGAATCAATTTTAGAAAAAGCAAAAATACCCAGATATAATCATAAAACAGGATGTGAATGTTAAAACTCTGATATTGGATAAGAATTACACAGTTGACACAATTTGAGAGATACAAGGAAGAAAGGAGGTCAAGTGTGTGTTAAGCTTTAATTTCCTCATTATAAATGATGGAACATGAAGAAATACTCTCTCAATTTGGTGGAACAAGAAGTACAATTTTAATTATAACATTCGACAAAATGGGATAGTGCATGTGACCAAAAGTCCTAAATTTTCTCAGCAAAGTGTCAACAGAGAAATATGTAAAAATAAATTGTTCAATTTATTTTAGTAACAATTAGAAGAAATACAAACACAAACAACCCTGATAAGGATTGGGACTCTGGAAGGAATAGGGGATGGTGTTAATTTTTTACTTACTAGTGACATTCAGTTTTTCAAAGAATGTACATATATTACTTTTATGGTGCCATCAACCAAGACTGTGAGAAGAGGAGACAAAACAGGTGCATGTAAAGAGCGGGTGGATAAAGATTTCAATTTAAACTTGTTGAGTCATTTATCTGAAATCTTTAGATCAAACACAAGAATTTACTATAAGCTCTCTGTTAGTGGGATTATAGAAATACACTTAATACACAATGGAGGGCTTTAGTGTACTCACTTTGAAATTTGCATTTTTCCTTTGGAAGGAATGTTGGGCTCAAAGTTTTTGTTTGTTCTTAAATGTATCCACTTCTTTGACTTAGAGTAATTGTTTAAGAAAACCAAAACACCAGCAACTTTTCCATTACTCATCATAAAAATCCCATTTTAATTCATGTTTTCCTGTGTCTTCTCAAATACTTACATTACTGAAATATTTTATAAAAACAATGGAATTCTTGGATTGTTAAATTTCCTACAGTTTCTTAAAGTCATGTATCATGAACTTGGTTTGTCATTCAATTAGTAGTCTCCTTCCTAATCCCCTCCTTCATAAGGAGCACAGCATGTAGTAATTTGTTGGTCTTATCCAAGGAAAAATGCACAACAGACAGATGGAAATACAGGTCCAGACCTTGGCAAAGACAGAGGTCAGGATTAAAGGGGTGTATTTGGAGGTGATTAAAGGACTGATAATACAAACCATGGAAGTGGAGTGAAATTGCCTAGGCAGAGAGTGGACGGAAGAGATGAGAAATAATTACAAAAGTCAAGAGGTGGAGGTCCAAAGCTTCTTGATAACGGGTCCCAGTTCTGTGAGTACGACCACCACCACTTTCCTGGCACTTAAGGTGTTTGAATAATCTGTGCCTGGAAATGGTGAACCTGCCTCTGCCTTCCCTGCCATATAAGAGATCTCAGCTCTACTCTACAAGTGGTTTTATGATGGGACCAATCTGAATAAAAGATCTGCTTCTCTCTCCATCCTCTCTTTACTGGAAAAGAGATACAGGAGTCTAATCAGAGCTTTCAATTTGGAAAACTGTTCATAAAAATTGTACTTCTAAAAATAGGGCCATGGAAAACACAAGGAAAGGAATTCTCCCCTAGGGCTTCCAGAAGGAATACAGTCCTGATAACAGCTTGATTTTTAGGACTTCTGACTTCCAGAATGGGAAAGAGACATGCAGCTAAATTTGAAATGATGGACAACTTGTCCCTGAAAAGGCCTTGTGGTAATTTGAGATCCTGTTGGCTGTCCAAAGGGTGAGCTGTGCGGCTGACAGGGTCTTGGTGCTCTAGCCTGGTGTCAGGCCTGTGCCTCTGAGGTGGGAAAGCCGAGTTCAGGAAATTGGTCTACAAGGAACCTCCTGGCTCCACATAATATCAAATGGCAAAAGATTTCCCAGAGATCTCCATCTCAACAATAAGACCCAGCTCCATTCAATGACCAGCAAGCTACAGTGCAGAAAACCTTATGCCAAACAACAAGCAAGACAGGAACACAACACCACCCATTAATAGAGACGCTGCCTAAAATCAAAATAGGTCACAGACACCCCAAAACACACCACTGGACATGGTCCTGTTCATCAGAAAGAAAAGATCCAGTCTCAAACACCAGAATACAGGCACCAGTCCCCTCCACCAGGAAGCCTAAACAAATCACTGAACCAACATTACCCACTGGGGGCAGAAAACAAAAACAATGGGAACTATGAACCTGCACTCCACAAAAAGGAGATCCCAAACACAGTAAGTTAAGCAAAATGAGAAGACAGAGAAACACACAGCAGATGAAGGAGCAAGATAAAAACCCACCAGGTGAAACAAATGAAGAGAAAATAGGCAGTCTACCTGAAAAAGAATTCAGAGCAATGATAGTAAAGGTGATGCAAAATTGTGGAAATAAAATGGAGAAAATACAAGAAATGTTTAACAAGGATATAGAAGAACTAAAGAGCAAACAAACAGTGATGAACAACACAATAAATGAAATTAAAAATTCTCTAGAAGAAAGCAATAGCAGAATAACAGAGGCAGAAGACCAGATAAGTGTCCTGGAAGATAAAATATTGGAAATAACTTTCACAGAGCAGGAAAAAAGAATGAAAAGAATTATGGACAGTCTCAGAGACCTCTGGGGCAACATGAAATGCACCAACATGCAAATTATAGAGGTCCCAGAAGAAGAAGAGAAAAAGAAAGGGACTGTGAAAGTCTTTGAAGAGATTATAGTTGAAAACTTCCCTAATGTGGGAAAGGAAATAGTTAATCAACTCCAGGAAGCACAGAGAGTCCAATACAGGATAAATCCAAGGAGAAACATGCCAAGACACATATTAATCAAACTATCAAAAATTAACTACAAAGACAAAATATTAAAAGCAGCAAGGGAAAATCAACAAATAACATACAGGGGAATCCCCATAAGGTTAACAGCTTATCTTTCAGCAGAAACTCTGCAAGCCAGAAGGGAGTGGCAGGACATATTTAAAGTGGTAAAGGGAAAAACCTACAACCAAGATTACTCTACCCAGCAAGAATCTCATTCAGACTCAATGGAGAAATTAAAAGCTTTACAGACAAACACAGGCTAACAGAATTCAGCACCATCAAACCAGCTTTACAACAAATGCTAAAGGAACTTTAAGCAGGAAACAAAAGAGAAGGAAAACACCTACAAAAACAAACCCAAAACAATTAAGAAAATGGTAATACGAATATACATATTGATAACTACCTTAAATGTAAATGGATTAAATGCTCCACCAGAAGACACAGACTGGCTGAATCGATACAAAAACAACATCCTTATATATGCGGTCTACAGGAGACCCACTTCAGACCTAGGAGCACATACAGACTGAAAGTGAGGGGATGGAAAAAGATATTCCATGCAGATGGAAATCAAAAGAAAGCTGAAGTAGCAATTCTCATATCAGACAAAATAGACTCTAAAATAAAGACTATTACAAGAGACAAAGAAGGACACTGCATAATGATCAAGGGATCGATCCAAGAAGGAGATATAACAATTGTAAATATTTATGCACCCAACATAGGAGCACCTCAATACATAAGGCAAGTGCTAACAGCTGTAAAAGGGGAAATTGCCAGTAGCACAATCATATTAGGGGACTTTAACACCACATTTTCACTAGTGGACAGATCATCTAAAATGAAAATAAATAAGGAAAAACAATCTTTAAATGATACATTAAATAAGACGGACTTAATTTATATTTATAGGACATTCCATCAAAAACAACAGAATAAATTTTCATCTCAAGTGCTAATGGTACATTCTCCAGGAGAGATCATATCTTGGGTCACAAATCAAGCCTTGGTAAATTTAAGAAAGTCGAAATCATATCAAGTATCTTTTCCAACCACAACGGTATCTGACTCGATATCAATTACAGGAAAAAACAAATGAAAAAATACAAACACGTGGAAGCTAAACAATACATGACTAAAAAACCAAGAGATCACTGAAGAAATCAGAGAGGGAATCAAAAAATACCTAGAAACAAATGACAATGTAAACACAACAACCCAAAACCTATAGGATGCAGCAAAAGCAGTTCTAAGAGGAAAGTTTATAGCAATATAAGCCTACCTCAAAAAAAAAAAAAAAAAAGAAACATCTCAAATAAACAACCTAACCTTACATCTTTAGCAATTAGAGAAAGAAGAACAAAAAACCCCCCAAATTTAGCAGAAGGAAAGAAATCATAAAGATCAGATAAGAAATAAATGACAAAGCAATGAAAGAATAAAAGAGCAAAGATCAATAAAACTAAAAGCTGGTTCTTTGAGAAGATAAACAAAATTGATAAACTATTAGCCAGACTCATTAAGAAAAAAAAAAGACTCAAATCAATAGAATTAGAAATGAAAAAGGAGAAGTAACAACCAACACTGCAGAAATACAAAGGATCATGAGCGATTACTATAAGCACCTATATGCCAATAAAATGGACACCTGGAAGAAATAGACAAATTCTTAGAAAAGCACAACCTTCTGCAGCTGAACCAGGAAGAAATAGAAAATATAAACAGATCAATCACAGGCACTGATATTGAGACTGTGGTTAAAACTCTTCCAACAAACAAAAGCCCAGGACCAGATGGCTTCAGAGGCTAATTCTATCAAATATGTAGAGAAGACCTAACACCTATCCTTCTCAAACTCTTCCAAAATACAGCAGAGGCAGGAACACTCCCAAACTCATTCTATGAGGCCACCATCACCCTGATACCAAAACCAAAGACATCAAAAAGAAAGAAGATTACAGACCCAAATCACTGATGAACATAGATGCAAAAATCCCCAACAAATTACTAGCAATCAGAATCCAACACCACATTAAAAGGATCATACTACATGATCAAGTGGGGTTTATCCCAGGAATCCAAGGATTCTTCAATATACATAAATCAATCAATGTGATAAACCATATTACCAAATACAAGGGAAAAAAAACCATATGATCATCTCAATAGATGCAGAAAAAAGCTTTTGACAATATTCAACATGCATTTATGATAAAACCCCTCCAGATAGTAGGCACAGAGGGAACTTTCCTCAATATAATAAAGGCGATATATGACAAACCCATAGCCAATATTGTGCTCAATGGTGAAAAACTGAAACCATTTCCACTAAGATCAGGGGCAAGACAAGGTTGTCCACTCTCACCACTCTTATTCAACATAGTTTTGGAATTTTTAGCCACAGCAATCAGAGAAGAAACAGAAAAAAAAAGGTATTCAAATGAGAAAGGAAGAATTAAGGCTGTCACTCTTTGCAGGTGACATGATACCATACATAGAGAATCTTAAAGATGCTACCAGAAAACTACTAGAGCTAATCAATGAATTTGGTAAAGTGGCAGGATACAAAATTAATGCACAGAAATCTCTTGCATTCCTATACACTAATAATGAAAAATCTGAAAGAGAATTTAAGAAACCATTCCCATTTACCATTGCAAAAAAAAAAGAATAAAATACCTAGGAATAAACCTACCTATGGAGACAAAAGACCTGTGTGCAGAAAAGTATAAGACACTGATGAAAGAAATTAAAGATGATACAAAGAGATAGAGAGATATACCATGTTCTTGGATTGGAAGAATCAACATTGTGAAAATGACTATACTACCCAAAGCAATCTACAGATTCAATGCAATCCCTATCAAACTACCAATGGAATTTTTCACAGAACTAGAGCAAAACATTTCACAATTCGTATGGAAACACAAAAGAACCCAAATAGCCAAAGCAATCTTGAGAATAAAAGCAGAGTTGGAGGAATCAGCCTCCCATACTTCAGACTATACTACAAAGCTACAGTAATCAAGACATGATGGTACTGGCAGAAAAACAGAAATATAGATCAATGGAACAGGATAGAAAACCCAGAGAAAAATCCACACAAAATGGTCACCTTATGTTTGATCAAGGAGGCAGAAATACACAATGGAGAAAAGACAGCCTCTTCAATAAGTGCTGTTGGCAAAACTGGAAAGCTACATATAAAAAAATGAAATTAGAACACTCCCTAACACCATACACAAAAAGAAACTCAAAATGAATTAGAGACCTAGATGTAAGGCCAGACACTATAAAACTCTTAGAGGAAAACACAGGCAGAACATTCTATGACTTAAATCACAGCAAGATGCTTTTTGACCCACCTCCTAGAGAAATGGAAATAAAAAGAAAAATAAAGAAATGAAACTTAAAAGCTTTTGCACACAAAGGAAAACATAAGACGAAAAGACAATCCTCAGAATTGGAGAAATTATTTGCCAATGAAGCAACTGACAAAAGATTAATCTCCAAAATTTACAAGCAGTTCACACAGCTCAATATCAAAAAACAAAAAGCCAATCCAAAAATGGGCAGAAGACCTAAATAGACATTTCTCTAAAGAATATATACAGATTGCCAACAAACATATGAACAGATGCTCAACATCACTAGGCATTAGAGAAATGCAAATGAAAACTACAATGAGATATCACCTCACACAGGTCAGAATGGCCATCATCAAAACATCTACAAACAATAAATGCTGGAGTGGGTGGAACCCTCTTGCACTGTTGGTGGGACTTTAAATTGATACAGCCACTATGGAGAACAGTATGGAGGTTCCTTAAAAAATTAAAAATAGAACTACCATATGACTCAGCAATCCTACTACTGGGCATATACCCTGAGAAAACCATAATTCAAAAAGAGTCACGTACCACAATGTTCACTGCAGCTCTATTCACAATAGCCAGGACATGGAACCTGCCTAAGTGTCCAGCGACAGATGAATGGATAAAGAAGATGTTGCACATATATACAATGGAATATAACTCAGCCATAAAAAGAGACAAAACTGAGTTATTTGTAATGAGGGGGATGGACCTAGAGTCTGTCATACAGAGTGAAGTAAGTCAGAAAGAGTAAAACAAATACCATATGCTAACACATATATGTGGAATTATTAAAAAAAAATGTTTCTGAAGAACCTAGGTGCAGGACCAGAATAAAGATGCAGATGTAGAGAATGGACTTGAAGACATGCGGAGGGAGAAGTGTAAGCTGGGATGAAGTGGGAGAGTGGCATGGACATATGTACACTACCAAATGTAAAATAGATAGCTGTGGGAAATAACCGCATAGCACAGGGAGATCAGTTGTTGCTTTGTGACCACCTAGAGGGCTGGGATAGGGAGGGTGGGAGGGAGACACGAGAGAGAGGAGATATAGGGATATATATATATGTATAGCTGATTCACTTTCTTATAAAGCAGAAACTGACACATCATTGTAAAGCAATTATACTCCAATAAAGATGTTAAAAAAAATCAAGAGATGCTCACACATGAAGATGCATAGTTAAGAAGAATACAATACAAAGACTAGGATGTTATTTGAAAGAATAAGATACAAATTCACTACACTGTGGATTACTGGAAGACAGAGACTGTCATTATTGACTGTTTAAAAAAAACCCTTTATTTTATATTGGAGTGTAGTTGATTAACAATTTGTGCTATTTCCAGGTGTACTGCAAAGTGTTTCAGTTATACATATACATGTATCTATTGTTTTTTTGATTCTTTTTCCATTTAGGCTATTACATAATATTGAGCAGAGTTCCCTGTTCTATCAGTAGGTCCTTGCTCGTTATCTGTTTAAAAAATAGCAGTGTGTACATGATTGACATTTAATTCTCTAATCCTACTCTCTCTTATTCCAAAGTCACTTGACCAATAGTTACTAAATGAGGTAAGAGGGGAAGAATGCAGAATGGATGAAGATGTAGAGAAAACTTCTAGTAGACCTAAGATAAAATAACTAGACTGAATAAAACTGTCTCTATATGGTAGGACTTTGTCCCCTCAGCACCGAGCTATTTAGAGCTCATTCTATATAATAAATTCTCAACAGAGGTAAGAGGGAATGAATAAATGAAATACAGTCTGGGATGGGCACAAAGGGGAAGAGAGAAAACGTCTGGTGGGAGGGAATTGTGAACTAAGATTATTTTAGGAGCCCAGCATTTGCACTTCTGTTGCTGGCCTCAAACTGAAAAATCACAATTATTTGCAACATATAAAATAGCATTAGCAACCAAAATGGCTCCAACTTGAAGGCCCAATATGGACATCCCCAAGGGTGATGTCCCCAATGAATGGACCCCAATGGACCCCAAGGGCCACATTTTCTTTTCAAGTCCCCAACGCACTTTAGAGTCTGCTTCAGACAGTACAATCCTTAGACAGAAATTTCTAGAGGTTCACTAATGTCTTAAGAAAATGATCCTACATAATGATGTTGAGCAGAAACAACAAATAGTTCTGTTCTTTAGTTTAAGTGAAGGGACTTAGCAGAAACATTGTTTTCCTTAGGTCATTCAACTGGACGGGATGAATAACTAGCATGAATACAACCATTTCACCTCTCAGATGCTAAAGCCAATGTAAGAGTATGCAGGCAAAACCTGCTTTCATTTCCACCAATTTTCTAAAGTGACCTATGAGTATGGATCAGACTACAGTTGTATCAGAAAGCAGCAGGACATCAGGGTCTGTATTAACTATAAACCTACTTGGTGCATTTACTTTCCAGGAGAAACGGGCTGATTCCTCACCAGAGGTGGGGCCAGGAGAAACTGCTGCTGGTCAGAATTGATTATCCGTCTCACCAAGATAAAGATACTTTTCTTCATGTATGGACCATTCCCAGTCAGAGTGAATTTTCATAGTCTGCATCCTTCTGTGGGCTCCCATCAGTTCTTGGGATCTGCATCTATCTATATTTTGAGAGAGAGACAGAGAGAGAGGGAGATCACTCATATCTTCCTCGTTCTTGCAAACTCCAACTACTCAATTCTTTTCTTGGGAGAATGGATATCAAAGTATAGTAGATGTTCATTATTTGTGGTAGTTATATTTTATAAAATTACTACAAAGACTGATTTATTGAACTGAGTCATCACTCCTAGGGGAAATACAGGGTTATGTTCCTATAATCCTCTGATCACAAATTTTTCATCAACTGATCCATACATGGATTTATTTTATATGTGTCTCTATTTAAAGACACCTTATTTAATATATGCTGTTTTTTCATTTACATTGAACTCACAGCCAACAGCACTATAAACAAACCTGAATGAAGTTTATCTAACGCATGTATTTTCTCTGTAAGCCACATCATTCTTCTTGCACTTAGAAACACTAGACAGCACTTGAGCACTAAGCTTGGGGGTCCATTTAAACAGCTAAAACCAAGAAAAAACACAAAAACAGGAAAAGCATAGCACTGAGTAGACTGTGGGAAGGACACTTGTCTACAGTATGATCTGGAACAAGAAAGCAGAGCTTTGTTTGACCCCACTTGGAAACGTACATGAGAGGTGACTCAAACCTGTCACCATTCTGTGTACCTTCACAAATGACTGCAAAAGCACCATGAGTATAGTAAGTTCCCTACATACGAACCTTCAAGTGGTGAACTTTCAAAGATGCGAATATGCGTTCACATGTTCAATCATGTAAGTTGGTTCACATGTCTGGTGTACATTGTCACGTGCGTGCATCCTCTACAAGTGATTGTGCTTTTGTGTACTTTACTGTACAATATTGTATAGAGTACAGTAGTACAGTATCTTTATTTCAAGCTAGGTCTGCAAGAGGACAACTTCATTGAACTCCTTGCTGCGCAACACGAAGAGCTTACTAATGAAGATCTGATGGAATTGGAGCCCCAGAGAAAGGAGGAAGAGAGACGAGAGGAAGAAGTAACTGAAGAACCAAAATGATTCATGACACAGGAAATAGCAAGGGGATTTTCTTTAGTTGAAGTGGTACTGTTAGTTTTTGAGGCACAGGACTGGAACGTAGAACCACACACGAAGGTTGCAGTGGCTGTTTGGAATGCAATCCAGTGCCACCGTGTCATCTATGAGGAGAAAAAAAGAGCTACTATCCAGATATCACTAGATCATTTTTTCAAGAGGGTAGATAGAATTGAATCCAGCAAGGAGCCAGAACCTGTGCCATTAACGTCAGGCATGAGTGAAATTGTAGCTTGCCCTCCATCTCCTATTGCTGATGACTCCTCAGCTCTACCATCTTCCACCTTCTCTCCCTCCTCCAGTCAGTAACTCTTCTTGCCTGTTCACTCTATGCCAGCCCCTGTATGCCAGCTGTTGTAGTGTACTACTGTACTTTTCAAGGTACTGTACTGTAAGACTAAAAATGTTTTCTTTATTTTTTGTGTTTGTTCATTTTTTATGTATTATTTGTGTGAAAACTATGTAAGGCCATACACTATTAAACTCTTAGAGGAAAACATAGGCAAAACACTCCATGACATAAATCATAGCAATATCCTTTTTGACCCACCTCCTAGAGGAATGAAAATAAAAACCAAAATAAACAAATGGGACCTAATGAAACTTAAAAGCTTTTGCAGAGCAAACGAAACCATAAACAAGACCAAAAGACAACCCTCAGAATGGGAGAAAATATTTGCAAATGAAGCAACTGACAAAGGATTAATCTCCAAAATTTATAAGCAGCTCAATATCAAAAAGCAAACAACCCAATCCAAAAATGGGCAGAAGACCTAAATAGACATTTCTCTAAAGAAGATATACAGATTGCCAACAAACACATGAAAGGTTGCTCAACATCACTAGGCATTAGAGAAATGCAAATCAAAACTACAATGAGATATTATCTCACATGGGTCAGAATGGCCATCATCAAAAAATCTACAAACAATAAACACTGGAGAGGGTGTGGAGAAAAGGGAACCCTCTTGCACTGTTGGTCGGAATGTAAATTGATACAGCCACTATGGAGAACAGTATGGAGGTTCCTTAAAAAACTAAAGTAGAACTACCATAAGACCCAGCAATCCCACTACTGGGCATATACCCTGAGAAAACCATAATTCAAAAAGAGTCATGTACCACAATGTTCATTGCAGCTCTATTTACAATAACCAGGACATGGAAGCTGCCTAAGTGTCCATCAACAGATGAATGGATAAAGAAGATGTGGCACATATATACAATGGAATATTACTCAGCCATAAAAAGAAACAAAATTGAGTTATTTGTAATGAGGTGGATAGACCTAGAGTCTGTCATACAGAGTGAAGTAAGTCAGAAAGAGAAAATCACATATATATGGAATCCAAGAAAAAAGAAATGGTCATGAAGAACCTAGGGGCAAGATGGGAATAAAGACACAGACCTACTAGAGAATGGACTTGAGGATATGGGGAAGGGGAAGGGTAAACTGAGACAAAGTGAGAGAGAGGCATGGACATATATATACTACCAAACGTAAAATAGATAGCTAGTGGGAAGCAGCCACATAGCACAGGGAGATCAGCTCAGTGCTTTGTGACCACCTAGAGGGGTGGGATAGGGAGTGTAGGAGGGAGGGAGATGCAAGAGGGAAGAGATATGGGGATATATGCATATGTATAACTGATTCACCTTGTTATAAAACAGAAACTAACACCATTGTAAAGCAATTATACTCCAATAAAGATGTTTAAAAAAATACAGTACAGTACTATATAGCTGATCGTATTAGTTGGGTACCTACGCTAACTTTGTTGAACTTACCTACAAATTGGACTTATGAACGCACTCTCAGAATGGAACTCATTTGTATGTAGCGTTCCTACTGTATTGATTTTGGTGTTACAGTACACTTTAGCAGGTAGGTTAATAGGCAAATACGGAATGCATGAATAATGAGGATCGATTGTAATTACAAAAAAAAAAAAAAACTAATATCTACCGTTCAATCACTGCTTGCCAGGTACTGATCTAAACTCTTTAGGTATTTACCTCAGGTAATCCTCACAAGAATCCACTGAGGCAGGAACAATTCCCATCCCATATCCAAGACAAGAAAACCATAAACTGAGAGCCTGAGGATCTCGCCGCTGAGAAGTGACACCAACATTCCACCCCCGGCTTTATGACTCAGGATCCATGCCTCAATGCAGAACAAGTCCACAGGTCTTTTTCTCAGCCTGGCCCACTCACCAGTGTGCTTTCCTAAGTAAGATAATCATGTTCCTGAGCTTGAATTAGCTTGATCACTCCTTGAGGAGTGAATGAGGCTAGAATCAGTTTTTGTTTTAAATGGCAATTATTTCTTTCTTATTGCCAAATACAGATGACAGTTACTATGTGCAAGGCACTGCCCCCCAGGGCGGGGGGTAGCGGTGCTACCAGGCATGTGAGTAACCAGCAGCTGCAAAAGTGATGAAAACTGCTGACTCTGAGACACCCCCAGCCCTCATATACTCTATTGAAGAAATTCAATTCACATTTAATTAAGTGCATTTGCCAGTTCTACATCCCTGAATACATGGGGACCTCTGTACCTTACAAGTCATGTCAGTCCAATGATAGAAGGGGTGGCATAGAGCCTGGTGGGGAGGGTGTGATAACCCTGTCCATGCTGACCATGTTCTCACCACCATCTTCCATCTGCCCCACTTCCCTTCCCCAGACCCCAGAGCTCTGGATGTGGGACAGATATGATCATTCCATATCTCAAGAGAAGAAACAAATGTTCAAAGAAATTGTGACATAACTGGTAAAGACCTTGTATTTGTGAACATGCAATTAACCATTTAAAATGTGTTTTAAAAAACATTTAAAGTTGTGAAGGGATTTTGCATTTAATCTTCACATCCCTGCAGGAAAGGCATTACTATCTCTATTTTACCAAGGCTTGGAGAGGGTCAGTGATTTCCCTTTGATCATGTGACTGATAGGCAGGAGAGACAGAACTGGAGTCACATTTTCTGTATCTTCACCCAGTACTCCTCTTGCTGTCTTTGGACAGGTCCAAGAACAAAGCAGTGCATCCCAAGCAGGTAACTCAGCACAAGCAAAAGCCCAAAGGACTGATGAACTGCTACCACCCATCTGCTGCTTACTCTTCATTCCCTTGGCAGATATTTACTAACCCTTGCAATGTGCCAGGGATATAATACAACAGTGGACAAAATAGACACAGCTTCTGATACCATAAGAAACACCCTGAGTAAGCCACTGAAGGTGAGATATGCAGGTGTTAGGAGAGCAGGTAACAGGAAGCCCTCACCCTGCCAGGGAGTCCAGGCAATTCTCACTGGGAAAGTGACATTGTGGCTGATATGGAAAAGGGATGGCAGGAGGCAGCTGCTAGGAAAAAGGAGATATAGGTACAAAAGCCCAAATGTAGGAAAGATTTTGCAAAATCTGAGAAGCTAAGAATCCAGACAGGTGAAAGAAACATAAAAAGAGGGGATGGTGGAACATGAAGTGGGACTGGAACAGTAGGGCCAGATCTTGTAGGACCTTCTACCACAAAGACCCAAAGGCCTCGAACAGTGGACCAGCCACCAGGCTTCTCAACTGTCAGGGGTCCCGTGTTGAGGAGGAAGGCAAGCCCATTAAGCTCTTTAATCTCTCCCCCCTAGGTCATTTCCTCCAGCTACAAATGAATCACAGTTTCCTTCTCCCCATCCACATGGCCTGGGTACCAAGGCTTGGAGCAGGGGTCTGTTTTCCAGGTGCAGTCTCACCAGTGCCATATAAAGGGGAATTATTCCCCTTCCTGCAGCTCGACTCCTAGCACAGGCCGGCCCCACCAGTGTAGGCTTTCCTCATGGCCAGATCATATTACAAGCTAATATCTAATTTGTAAGTTCTGTATCACACCTCAGTTTCACTGCATTGTGGTTTCCAAATGAACGTTCACTTCTTCCTCTTTCAAAATTAGCTCAGTGCCCTATGGTGAGAGAAGGAACACAGAATGTACAACTGGTCAAATAAAATGGAGAGGCCCGGAATGGCTATCCAATCCCTGGGATGTAACTTTATCTCTTAGCTAACAATCTGTAAAATGGGGTCCTAATTCTTTCTGCCATTACAGAGCTGCATAGAGTCCAAAATCAAGTGGAATGTTTAATGGACTGGAATTCACATTCTAATACCAGCTCTCCCACTGATCATCTCTCCTGTCTTCAGTTTCCCTATCTGTAACATAAACCAATGGAAATCAATAGGCTCTAAGGTCCCCTTTAAATAGAACATTCTTTACTTTGCGATTAGTGGCTAGAAGATTATTTTGAGAATTCTCAAACTCTAGGAATTAATATCATTGTAGGAACATTGCTATATTTTTTTAAGTGTCAAAATTACTAAGAGCTTTTGGAGATAGGGCAGAGGACAGGTAAGAGTAAACAATGTTTTGGTAGAGCAGCAGAATGGTCCCAATTCTTCCCAGCCCCATATCCATGCCATGTAGCCTCAGAGTATATCCCACAATGGCCTTGCTTTAGGGCAATGTGATGTTGATGAGTATGATTCAAACAGGCTCAAAACAAGGCTTGTACAATTGAGGTTGCTTCTCCTGCTTTCTTCTCTGGCTGTGCAAAAGATATGCCCAGGCCAGTCCACTGGCCCTATGAGAAGATGAGGAACAAGTGGAGCAGAGCCAACCTACAGACACATGAGCAAGCCAAGCCAAACTGCAGACTCATGAGTGAGTTCAGTCAAGCCCTGCCAGGACAATCCTAGATAATCTGATCCCTGTCAATGAGCTAGAAATAAATATTTATTGTTGTATTCTACTGAGTTTTGGGGCAATTTGTTACACAGCATTATTTTAGCTAGCAGCTGACACAAATCTGAACCTAAGTACTTCACAATTACTTTAGTCTACAGAAAAAAGTAATCTCCGACTTGTCTCTCTGCTTTGTATTTCTATGCCTTTGTCTGTCTTCCATCTTCCCTTCTGTCTCAGATAAAGACATGTCCTCCCTCTGAACCAATACTAATCCTACCTGCTCTGTCCCAGTTCCCTTCTTTCCAACCTCCCTCCCTGACATCCCTTCATCTATCATCCCATCCCTCAGAAGCGTTCATGCATCTTGCCATCTTTTAAGGGTGACTTTTCTTAGAAAGGTGGATTTAAGAGAAGACATCATTGTCTGAAAACAATTGGCTGTAACAACCCATCTTGTTTTGGGGATTTAAAATAAAAGTGTCCATCATCTGGTATCCCCTCCCCCCCAAAAAAGAGGGATAAACATCCTAGAACTGACCTTGACCAACTCTACTAGAGGCCTCTCACACCCTGGGAAGTGGCCCAATAGGAGGACTGACTACAAAGAGCTGCATCTAGGTCAGGTCAAGGAAGGGGGGTGTCAAAAGTGGAACCTCCTTAGTGAGGGGAGATCAGAGTCTTCCCTTAAAAATCATTGCAGCCTGTGCAAGAATATGTCCACCCTCATCAGACTCACCTGTCAGTCACAGAGAAAAAAGCCTCAAATATGGTAATGAAGCTGTCCAGAGGTTTGAGCCTCCCACTGGCAATTATCACCTAGAGATTCAACTCAGTGGAAGGGATTTAACCCTTGGTAGCTCTTTTATGAAAATTATTATTGACTCCTAGTCTGAAACAATCTAAACAATAAAATTAAATGTATTTACTTACATCTTTTCTATTGAAATTTAATTTGCTTTTCAGAAATGTTAAATATGCTTCTAGAATCTTGTCTAAATAATGTTTAACTTGGCTTTTCCTTGGTTTGGGTCTAGGACTAGAGGCTAGACCATCAGCATTCTGTGGTTATTCCTCCTCTTATATGTGAAATTCTACATCAAGGAATTGGAAATAAAAATAATAATTTACAAGGGAGATATAAACATCCTATGGAAGGGGACAGCCACAGAAACATTAAGTGATATTTATAATATGTAACTATATTGTATATAATTTATAACAGTAAGTATTCAGACGTGTGCATTAAAATGTGAATGCATTTAAATAAAAGGGTTTTTAGAAGTCTAGCATTAATAAACTCCATAAAACAAGATGCTCTGTCACTTTTAACTACATACTGAGCATTTTTCAGGGTACACTCAGATACTTGTGAAAAATATGGATTAATGGATGATGAATGGATGAAACAAAATATACATATCCTGTTATGTGCCAAGTATGCTCCTATGGTGAAGGCAAATAATAATAATAATAAAACAAAGTCCATACTCTTAAAGAGGCTTCCATCATTCTAGTTCTGATCATATTTTACAATTCAAGAATTAGGCTGTTCTGATTTATGGTAGATTATGACATATATCTTTAGGCCAAATATGCCTGCAACTGGAATAGAAGCACCTTGTTACATCATTTTGACCAACCCATTTTTGATAGAATGTTCTCCATGTATCTATCTCTGAGCTTATAACCTTGGTATAATCATCACTTTGGGGTACTGTAACTCCCATTAGAATGGCAGACCTTTGAGGACCAGAACTATATTCTATGCTCAATCTATGGCATGTTGTAAGTGCTTAACAAATGTTCATATTCATAGAATGACCAACTAGATTCATTAATGGACCTCACAAATTTATATTTTTATTAGAACAAGTGTCCAATTTAAATCCTGGTTTTTAAAAGACAGAAATAAATGACAATGAACCAAAGGGTCACGATCACATACCTGTTAGACAATTCTTCCTAAAATGTGCACATCATCCAATTTTGTAGAGTTTTGTGCCAGGAATGGACACTATGAGGTAAATGTGTTGAGAATAGAATAACCAGGTTAAAGACAAGAGGCAGATCAAGGTCCTCCAGGGCTCCTGACAAATAGCATGCCTCTTTCTTACCCGAGTTCTAAAGAAACTGTGCACAAAATTAGGACATTGGAAGATGAGAGATAAAACACCAACTTTATTTTTAGTAAAGGCTAGATCTATGAGAAACTAAAACTTCTCACAATAAACTCCAAAATTACATACAGCCTTGCACACCCCACTACAACCTTTGCTGGACTACCGTGCAGGAGGGAAATCTTTGTAAAAATGATCCTGCTTGGAGCAGCAGAGACAGCAAGTTCTCCCAGTGGGAATCTGGTTTCCAAGAGAGAAAGGGAGGGAGAATGGGACCGAACTATGTGAGTCCAGTCTCTCTTTCATGAATCAAACATCAGAAAACCATTCAGGAATAGCTGAGTGAGGCAACATGAGAGGTCAGAGGCGATACTATCATGATGTTTCTCCACATTCCTACCAGTCAAATCCTAGTCGTCAAGAGGAGTTCGGGATGGGCAGAGCACTTCTGAGAAAGAGTGAGCTTGAGAACATGGGTCAGCAGGTGAACCAAGATCAAAACCATCAATGAGTTGGTTAACAAGAAGGCTCAAAACAAGCCCAGAACTTCAAGATCTCCCAGACCATTTATGTTGCTGCAGACACATTTCCTACCCTCCCGTTCTTCCCCAAGCTCTGGCAACTATATATTTCCTCTGTTTTACCGTCAAAGCACTCCAGATGAAGTCATTATCCCTATTCTTTTCATAATCAATGTCATCCTTGCATAGTATAGACCTGCCTTATTTTTTTAAATGACAGAATCTCCTTCCTTGTTTTTTTGATATGCATGCATTAAGTGCAGTTCTAACTTTTCAAGAATCTCTTCAGTGTTTAATTTTCTGTGGGGCATACAGTGAAGAAAGGAGTATATATGTTCTTAAAGAGTTAACTGCTGAAAGAAAAAAGATACTGGGCATTTCCAAAGCTTCTATTCTGAAAGTGTGGCAGGTTGACTCTGATTAAAATACCACACATTGTAAAATGTGTGAGAGAAAGTGAACTGGGGCCAGCAAAAATATTTTGGTCCTTCGGGTGAGTAAAATCTTGGATGACATGGTTTTCATGTATTCTATACCAAGCTGGAGGTTATCCGAATTTGAACAAGGCATCATCTTTTCACACTGAAAATTGGGATGTTATTGCTTAGCTCAGTCAGAACTACCAGAAATGGTATTTCTATAATATAGATGGTCTTTTCTTAACTACAGCATTGGGCTTTCCAGGGTCATGTGTTTTAGGAAATAGCTCGTTTAAATTGCTTTCTTCTGTACCAGTGAAAGAAGCAAACATTGTTATATATTTAGGACATATTTTATATATATATATATATATATAAAATATATAGTTATAATATATAAATATATATATGTTCTGTTTCTCTGAAGAACTTTTACTAATACACCAGTCAAACAAAATATGGGTTACCTACTTTGTAAATACATGCCTCCTTTATCTTTTTTCTTATTTTTATTGAGATATTATTCACATATTATAAAATTCACTCTTTGAAAGTGTACACTTCAGCAATTTTTAGTATATTCACAGAGTTATACAACTATCACCACAGTCTAACTTTAGAACATTTTCAATACCCCCAAAGAAACCTCATACCCATTAGTAGTCACTCCCCACTTCCCACTCCTTATTGTCAGCCCCTGGAAACCATTAATATGCTTTTTGTCCCCATAGATTTGCCTATTCTGGACATTTCATATAAATGAAATCATACACTGTGATCTAATGTGACTGGCTTCCTTCACCTAGTATAATATTTTCAAGATTCATTTGTCTATTAGCACTTAATTTCTTTTTATCACTGAATAATATCTCATTATGTATATATAACATATTTTTATCCATTCATCAGTTGATGTACATTTAGGTTGTTTCCACATTTTTGTTTTCATAAATAATGCTGTTATAAATATTTGTGTGCAAGTTTTGTGTACACATATATTCTCACATCTTTTTCCCATATGCCTAGCAGTAGAATTGCTGGCCTATTCTCTTTTACCTTTGAGCAAGGGAAAAAAAACAAACAAAACAAAACATGGGGATAGGGGGATAAAGAGGAAACTCCATACAGTCGGCACAAAATCTACTAATAGTGCCATATGGGGATATATTATTTTCCTTTTCTATTATAAAAAATTACCACAAATTTAGGAGATTAAACAGTATAATTTTTAAAAATTATTTTCAATTCTGAAGTCCAAAATGGGTTAGCAGAATTGCATGCCTTCTGGAGGCTCCAACTTCTTGAAGCATATTGCTTTCTTTGGCTCATAGCCCCTTCCTCTATCTTCAAAGCTAGCAGCATAGCATCTTCAAATCTCTCTCTCTCTTTCTCTCTCATCTCTGCTTCTATCCTCACATCTCCTCTCACTCTCTCGCCTCCCCCTTATTACAACCCTGTGATTATATTGTGAATACCCAGATAATCCAGAGTAATCTCCTCATCTCAAAATTTTTAACTTAATCCCATCTTCAAAGTCCTATTTTCCATGTAAAGTAACAGATTGTGGGGATGAAGATGTGGACATCTTTGGACGTCCTTATTTTGCCTACTATGATTTGACTATCATAAATTGTCATATTTTTTATACCAGATACTTTGGGGGTAGCATTATACTCCATTGGTATTATAAACTTGAATTATCCAAGCATAGAAAAAATAATTTTGATTTTATAAAATCAGAAAGAAACTTGTTTGCTATTTTCATTTAGATAAATATGAACCTTAATGTTACAGATATAGTTAATCAAAGTGGTTATATGAATGGGTTCTTGAGTTAGATTTCTAAGGATCAAATCTTACCTTTCTCACTTATCAGCCAAGTGACTTTGGCAAGTTATTTAAACCTTCTGTGTCTTAGTTCCTTCTTCCATACAATGGAGAATATAATAATATTATTTTGTAGACTTGTTTTAAGAATTAAATATAATAATGCATTCAAAGTGCTTTCAAGAGTGTCTAGACTATAGTAAATGCTAATATATGTTTATTATTGTAAAATTATCAAAAACATTTTTAAGGTGAATTGGTAAGCCTAAGACCACATGAAGCAATGAAAATTTGTGTCAATAGGAGAGCTTATGTGATTTATCAGGAAAATTCCAGCTTTGTTTCTTTATAGAATTCTATTTTTTGTTACCAGTTTCTAAGATTTTGAGTCAAGCCAGCTGTCCCTATTCTAAAATGCTTGGATCTCATTAGAGACTCTAAGCTTTATAATATAGAAAATGGGGCTAAAGGTCTTTATCTAGTGTCCCACTGTGACTTTAACCCTCTAAATAACACAACAGTCACAATTAATATATGGTGGTTAACATTAATTGAGCACCTACTATGTACCAGAAACTATTCTAAGCATTTAATAGGAATTAATTCACTTTAATTCTCACTCCATCCTTGTGCAGTAGATAGAAATCTCCATTTTACAGAGGAGGAAACTGATGCGCAGAGAGTTCAAGCATCTTGCTCAATACTGCACAAGCTGGTAAGAAACAAACCCAAGAATCTAAGCTTGATGGCTTGTTCTCAGGTGTGGGTATCTTTCTACTAGAGAGGCCATGAATATGGAAGGTGAGAGCCATCTGTGCAGCCAGCCTGTCTGAATTCAAATTCTGGCTCTGTGACAGGTACAAGCTGGGCAACCAGAGGTAAATTGCTTAACTTCTCTGGGTCTCATCTGTAATTGGTCATGGATGTAACATCTACCTTAAGGGGTCACTGTGAGGAGTAAATACAACCCCATTTACAACATTTAGCACATTGCTTCATCCGCAGCAAATGGTCAATAATTGTTACCATATTGGAACTGGTTTCTTTTGAAGTAGGTGCTACCTTTTAAATATCTTCAAAAGTAAAAGAAAATTAATTTTAACACCTATGCTCAGTCACTGTCCCTGATATTTGCATATGAACTCATGCTTAGTCCTCAACAGATTTCCTATGCAATTCCTTACTCACTCATTCATTCGTTTGTTCATTGTCTTATTGCTTCAACAAAATGTTTTGAGCATCCAGCATAAGTTAAATTCTACATCATAGGTTCTCATATCCAATCCTTGAAAAAAAAAACACGCAAATGGTATTAATTGTCTCCCTTTTTCTGATGAGGAAGTGGAGACTCAGCGACACTGATGACAGTGGCAGAAGGTGGAGTCCCAGAGAACAAGGATTCCTTCTCCCATTTACACTATCCTTTTCTCTGTCGGATTGTGGAATGAGCGTGGACTGAGCAAACACAACTGACCATGAGGCCTGCCTTGACCAGTTGCCAGCTATTGATCTTCAATAGTCTATTTAATCGAAGTCTCAGTTTCTTCATCTATGGAATAGGAATGATAATATCTACCTCTTAGGGTATGAAATAACTTAGTATATTGTATGAATAACTTAGTATATTGGCATGCCTACATGAGATTTGGTGTCCAAGTGGTTAGTTTTGTTGTTATCATTTAAATCTATGTTGTAATTTCTTTGTAAAACTTAGACTGCTCTTTCGAAAGAAACACTAATATGCTCTTTGTATAGAATGCATTAGGGAAAACTTTTCATCTAAGTTTTTTCAATATAAATGATGAAAAGGTAGCCTGGAACATTTTACACATCTGTTACAAAACCTCTGAGAGTTGTCTGGAAGAAAAGAGTTGAATCCAAAGCAGGTGGTTGGGCAGGACATATTGGTCTGTGTGAAGGGTTGGACTTCCCTCAAAAACTCATACATTAGGGACAAAGTCCTAGGGAACTGTGAGAAAACAGTAATTAATGACTACAAACACTGCTTCCGGTCCTCATGATAAAGTTTCTGTACAGAGCCATAAAGAGATCAGTTCCACATTTTATATTCACCTAACTCCAAAGCATCATTAACCAACAGGAATGAAGTCCTACTAGCGCAAAGCACCAGCCACTAGGCATTTTATGTGCATTATTTCATTTTTATCCGTGCAACAACTGACATCGGCTGAATTATCCACCCCACCCCCCAAATTCATATGTTGCAGTCTTAACCTTCAGTGATCTTATTTGTGTATAGGGTCCTTACGGATATAATTAGCTAAGATGATGTCATCAGAGTCGGCCCTAACCCAATGTGACTTAGGTCCTTACAAAAAAAAAAAAAGGGAAATTTGGACACAGACACACACACAGGGAAAATATCATGTGAAGATGAAGACAGAGATTGGGGTGATGATTCTACAAGTCAAAGAATACCAAAGATTGCCAGCAAACCACCAGAAGCTAGAAAGGAATGGAACAGATTTTTCCTTACAACTGTCAGAAGAAAGCTACCCAACAAACAGCTTGATCTTGGACTTCCAGCTTCTAGAACTATGAGAAAATAAATTTCTTTTTTCTAACCCACACAGTTTATTGAACTTTGTTATGGCAGCCCTAGCAGTGTAGCAACAATCCACAAAGGGAGGTATTATTATTCTCACTTTTTGGAAACTTATGCCTAGAATATTTGTTTGTCTTTCGCAAAGAGCCATAACGAGTGATTGACAAACTTGGCGGGCTAGCCTTATTACAAAGTCCATGCTTCTGGGCATTGTGGGTTCCATTTTCCACCTTCCTTCTAATCTTTATGAAGAGAAAGGGTATCCCTTGTTTAAATGTTGCACTGGATAGCAAAACTTTCTTAGAAACAAAGTATATTTTGTAGAATAATCATTCACACCCATAAAGACTATTGACCTACCCCAGTGAGAAACACATCACAACACAGTAATAATAGCAAACATTTAAACAGTACTTTGTAGTACTTACTGGAGTTGGCTTAGGTTTTCATAGGAATACCTGTGAGGAGATGTTGGCATCCCAGAGGAGGAGCAAAAAAAAGGAGGCTGTGGGATTTGCCAGAGCAACGCAATGAACATGTGGACAAGCCAGCACTAGAACCACAGGTTCCTAATCCACCATGTTGTCTTCCTATCATGAACATAAGCTTTACTTGCTTCTTCTGCATCTATTTACTTCCTACCTGTAAGCAAGAAGAGTACCTTCTTAGAAAGGATAGTCAGTCAGGATACCTTTTTAGAAAAAGCATAGCCGTTGGTGCTAAACAGATGAGTTCAATTCTCAGTTATGTTCAGTAAGACCCTCACTTATATTCTCAGTTATTCTCAGCTATGCTCAGCAAGGGCCTCAGTTCTTTAACTGTGAAGTGGACTGTTGTGAGGATCAATGAGATAAACTATAAAAAGTGTCCCACAGAGAATCCCACTAAGGAAGTTGCATTGCACTCTTCAGGAGAATACCTGGCTTAATCCCAGCTTCACCATTTATTCAGGGTTGTGTCTTGAGCTCACTTCAACTTCCTTTGCTTACCTGTTAACTCATACGTACCCAGGTTGTTGTGTTGCATGGATGCAATAACGCTTTCTACATTTTTTATTACTATGCATATGCAAGCAATTAATTATAAGGTATCTAAAGAGCTATTTTAAATGCCCAGAATATAGAAGGCATTAAATAAATATCTGTTTAATGAATGAAAACTACTATGTCCCACCCAACCCCAAGACTTACAAGAACCTGTCATGATAAACATAAAAAGATAAATTTCACCTAAACAGTATCTACTTTGGTGAGAAAAAGGAAGAGAGAGCCCATTAACTCTGGAAAATTAGAACTTACTACTTTGACTCATAAGAGCATCTCACGTCTTCGCTTTATTTTTAACTAAAATCCAAAATTTCGTTACAGAAAACTCTGGGCAGTTTCTTTTAACTGTGAATTTAATTTTAAATCTTCTCATCCCATAGTTCAATATTACTACAACTAAAACATGTTTTAAACCATGTTCGTATGTAAATAGTTTTTAGAAACACATATGGATTTTTCTCAGAGGAATTCTAATAAGCGTGTTGAAATCATGTCTAATCTGGGTTTGATATCTGATAACTGGAGATGCTAGGAAGACATATCTCATAGTTTTCCTTTGGAAACTAACCTCAAATGATACACTGAATGTTCAAAGTCAGTGCCTATTAATGCTTGTACATATGGTATTAATTCCACATTAATTCTGTCAAAAGTGATATCATAGTTAGAAGTTCCAAATGATGACATCACTAAAACAACTTGGTTTTCATGAGTGTGGGATCAGCCAGTGCCAAAATCCAGTTCAATCTATTCCTCCTTCAATTCTGACAAGTTCAGTTTAATTAGTTCATGGCCTCATAATGAACAAGAGACTGGCTTTCTATCCAATTTCCAGAGCCGTTTCTATTCTCTTCAACTTAAGTGCCAAATGCTTACACTGCTTTGCCCAATTTATACCTTTTCCTATAATTACTGGTCCCCAAGGTGTGATTGTCCTTTTTCATAAGAGTTTGTGCAGCTGCCAACATGAAGTTGTAAATAAATTGTAATACTGTTGCTATGAGGTGTAAAAATCCCACAGCTCATATCCAGAGCCTTGTATAATAAACTCAAGTAAACATTCCATTTCCTGCAAGTGATTGTGGTCTGTGACTAGATTTAGAAAACAGGGCACTAAGTCATCTTTCTTTAATGAGTCGTTGAAAACAAAGTTGTATCCCATGAAACCAAAAACTGTCCTTGACCAAAACAAACAGCTTATTTGTAAAAGGGGGACAGATTTTTCTGTAGCTCTGAGTTCCATTTTTGCCATCACAGAGTGCTTGAACCACAGCAACCCCACCCCCCTCGCCAGCACCCACTACCAATGAAGTGCAAGAGATGATCGATTTTCTAACAAGAGAGGCAATGTGCCATAGGAGGAAAGAATGAGAAAATCAAGTGTAGAGGGACCCAGTTTTATGGCTTATCCTTCTACTTCCTAGCTGTGTGACTTTGGTCATCTAAAACTTCTGTGCCTTGGTTTCTTTGGCTATAACTTGGGGAAAATGATGCCTACAAAACAGGGCTCATGTGATCATGATAATGGGATAAACATAAAGCACTTAGCAACAGCTCTGTCCAACAGTTAGTGACACAGAAGTGGTCATTTCCTCCTCCTTTTTCTTTGGAATAGACAAAATACCCTGAATTTCTCGGTTTCCACTGGACCAACTCTTAGCCTACCTTGTGGAATTGTGCTGTGGTTGAAGAACAAACCATATTTTTTCTAGTATCACTGTTCTTAAAATCCCTAATAATGCTTTCCTTTAAAATTGTCTCATCTGTGAAAGGTTATCAAGACTGCCAAAATGATACCCTAACTATGAACTCTAGTAATTTCTAAAATTCATTAAGACTATTGGAATTTTCCTCATTTTATATTTTTAATCAAAAAGTTTACTGATTATTTTTCTTGCTTAGTTATAATAGAATTTAAGAAACTTAATCACTTCATATCAGAATTTTATCTTATGGAAATCAGAGAGACCATGTGTTCAACTTAAACATTAAAAATATATTACATTTGAACCAATTAGGAAAGAAATAATTGCTAATTAAGGTCATTGGTTACCCAAAAATAACCCAGGTCTTATAATCAAAATTAAATTAATCAAGATTGACAATTCATTTCTTTGTGTGGCAAAGACCATTAATGCTACCAAGTATACATGGTTTTTCCAACCATGTATATTTCCCAGCCTCCCTTGTAGTTAGTTTTCATTTGGGATCATTTGACTAGTTCTGGTCAGTGGACCATAATTGGAAGTGATGTGTATTTCTTTCGGGTAAAGGAAGCTGAGATTAAGTGTGCTTCGTCCATCTCTCTCTCCTCCAGCTACAGAGGCCTGGAAAACATGTACCAGATGACATAGTACAAGATGAAGTAGAACCATATCATAGACTTTTGCACCAGTGAGAGATTAAATATTATAATATTAATATCAAGTATGTGGGGGTTCTTGTCTTTTGCATTAATTATCTGTACCTTTCTACTAGATCACAGTTCATAGTTCACCTTTCTTTGTGTTCTAGAGAGGTTATGCCTGGTTTGTCAGCCTTTACCAGTCCCTGGGTATCCTTGGGGTCACATTCAGTCTTCCCTTAAAACAGTATACCTTTCCAAGTTCCCATATGATCCTGCAATCCCACTTCTGGGCATATATACAGAGAAAACTCTAATTCAAAAAGATACATGCACTGCAATGTTCACTGCAGCACTATTTACAATAACCAAAACATGGAAGCAACCATTGATAGATGAATGGATAAAGAAGATGTGGTATATATATATATATACAATGAAATATTATTCAGCCATAAAAAAGAATGAAATAATGCCATTTGCAGCAACATGAATGGACCTAGAGATTACCATATTAAGTGAAGTAAGTCAGAGAAAGACAAATATCATATGATATTACTTATATGTGGAATTTTAAAAAATGATACAAATGAACTTATTTCTAAAATAGAAAGAGATTCACACACATAGAAAACAAACTTACAGTTACCAAAGTGGATAGGGGTTGGGGGAGTGATAAATTAGGAGTTTAGGAGTAACATATACAAACTGCTATGTATAAAATAGGTAAACAACAAGGACCTATTTTATAGCCCAGAGAACTCTACTCAATAGCTTGTAATAGCCTATAATGGAAAAGAATCTGAAAAAGAATACGTATATGTATATGTTTATACATATATATATATATAACTGAATCATTTTGCTGAAACTAACACAACATTGTAGATTAACTATACTTCAATTTTTAAAAATGTGATTGTGATGGTGTAATATGAAAAATAAAGGAACTTTAAAGATGAACTTAAAAAAAATAAAAGGGTAACTTCCCAGCCTTCCCATTAAGTTGTGTTTGTGTTTCAAGGCATGTTTCCTATTTACAGTTACCATGGGAAATTCACCAGACAAGGCATCACTGTGGTGACCACAGCCTTCTCAAGTGAGTACCACTTTCACTTCTACTTGGTCCCACCATGTCTGCTGGGCACCATGTCCCAAGATGTCAGTGTTCATATTGGTTTCCTGTGGCTGCTATAACAAATTACCATGAATTTCATGGCTTAAAAGAACATAAATTTATTCTATCAACAGTTTTGGAGGGTAGACGTTAGAACAAAGGTCAGCAGGCTCTGGTGCCTATAGAGGTGAATCCTCCCTTGCTTCTTCCAACTTCTGGTGGAACTGACATTCCTTGGTTTCCTTGCCTTGTACTCTGCTTCATCTTCACATCCACTTCTCCTCTGTATGTGTCTCCTCCTTTGTGTATCTCTTATAAGGATACTTGCCGTTGGATTAAGGACCCATCCAGATAAGCCAGGATGATCTTGTCATCTCAAGAACCTTAATTTAGCTACATCTGCAGAAACCCTTTTTCCAAATAAGGTAACATTAACAGGCTCCAGGAATTATTAGGATTTGGACATATCTTTTTGTAGACCATTTTTAGGCCTACTAAAATATCTTCTATGCTAAGGTGAGCAACACAGAACATCCTCCCATCTACGTTGCCTTCTAATATCAGGTTCTAACTCACAGTTGCCTTGCTCCTCCATGTCTTAGAGTTTTCATTACAGAAGGGTAAAATGTTCTTTTAGCTTTTCACTAGTAGCTCCCATTTCCCTAAGACAAAGGCATAGGCCATGGACAAACTGACCAACAGAACTTCCTTAGACATTGATTGTCAAGGCTGTGTCCTCAAGTCAAAACTTTCTTTGGGAAGAACATTTCCTACCTTAAAAGATACCAGGCCAGCCCAGTTATCAGGTCACTAGCCCTTCATCAGGATTTTGATTTCTAGGACTACTCAAAATACAGACTCAAACCTGGACCACAGGTACACTTAGTTATTTTGTATCTTTCAGTCCCATGACACTCTGAGAGCCTTGTAATCGTAATTACTCATCACTCTTTTCTTAGCTCTCAGTGTAGATGCCTTATTGACTTTAACTGAAGTGCACTGAAGTGACAAGCTAATAACATAACATTTCAAAATCACATATGGAATCACCAATATCCCCATCTTGAATAATTAGTACTTTAGAACTATAATTAAATATATCAGAACAGAAATACACCTTCAATCATGTCATAAGCTCCTCATGTTTATAGATGGGACAACTCAGATCCTGAAATGATGACTCACTCAAGATCACCCAGCTATTCAATGGTGAGTCACAATTACCAGTTTATGTGTAGGAGGTGTCCGAGACCATTAGTTCCAGGTTAGAAAACTTGAGTTTGAACCCAAATGCTGACACTTCCTAACTGCTGGAAACTGTTCCAAGGAAGTCACATGGCTTTTCTCAGCTTCAGCTTCTTCCTCTGAAACATGGAGAGGATATTATCCTTCTAATCATCTGTGTAGCTCAAGTAAAACAGCACAGGTAAAAAATGTCTTGTAAACTATCCCCAACTTGTATGAGCTCCTCAATAAATAGAGAGCATGTAGTATCCTTGATTGACACTCTAGCACATGGCTCGGTGACTGAAACTTGAACAACTTTTAGGGAAAGCTGAGCCAATGGTCAAGTGAATCAACTAGTTAATGAAAACTTGTGTTGTGAAAGTAGAAAGTGGTGTCACCCTCATATAAAATGAGACTGTATAGAAATAGAGATTAACAGTCAGGCTCTGGAGCCTGACTGCCTGGATTCAAATCCAAGTACCAGCCCTTACTACCTGTGTCACCTAGGGAAGATCACTTAAACTCTCTGTGCTTCAATTGCGCATCTGTCAAAGGGGAAGAGTCCTGGCACTCACTGCATGGATTTAAGGTGAGAATCAAATGATACAAGGTCTGGCTCAGAGTGACTACCTATAAGTATTTTCATTATAAGCTCATGTTTATATCTTTCCTGGAATGCATTCTAATCCAGCTTCCCTTTGTTTGTGTTTTCAATCCAGTTTCGGCACTTGTCCATTATCATGAGTTTTCATATGCTTTATCTCATTTTGACTTATTAAAAAAAGTGAACATCATAGAAACCTTTGTATTAATGTATGAATATTCACTGTAACAAAAGGCACACAGATAGCCAAGGACAATATATCAAGATTACATCATGTTGCATCAAAACGGCCCTCTGATACCATAAGAAAGCACAGCTTTGAAAGAAGATGCCAGAGTATTAGGCATATTACAAATGAGATTATCATAACCTCACCCAGGAGTGATATGATTTAACCTGTGGTTCTCACTTGGTCTCCTGGTGTTTCTTTAGAAATGACATTGTCTATCTAATCTGTTCTGAGCATCAGTAATACTGTAATTTTACTGGCAAGAAATGACTGCATGTTTATAAACCAAAGTTACCGCTGTGACTAAAGAGTGTGATCCACCCTCCTTACCTGCTCTTGCTTGGCACTTTTCCTTGGATGCCCTGCACCCACCTCTGCATCCACTTAACAAATTTTACCTTCAAAATTCAATGCAAGTGCCCCTTGTCACTTCAAAAAAATTCCCTACTTGCTATTTCTCTACACATTTAGCTATAAGATCCAGTGAGGAAGGACCCAAGTCTGATGAATATTTGTATCTAAGTGACATAGAACAGTGTTGCTGTGTTGTAGGTACTCAGAAGTGTCTTTTTGAATAAAACAAAAATCCATGAAAATGACTTTTAGTTAAACTTGATGGGTTTATTAACAAGCAGAAGTCCAAAATATTTTTAGGAAAAATATATAAAGTAAAAACTTGAAATTTAAAAAACATCTTATTTTCCTAATAATTGGGAAAAGATCAGTATTTTTTGACATTATCAATCTAGCTGTGGAATACTGATGTTCTATGGATACATTAAGACCAACTGAATTACACTATTCAAAACCACAAAGAGCAGGTAAAAGGGTGAAGTATGAACAACTCAACAAAAACTAACAAATATGCTCTTACTACCACAACTCAAACCTAATCCCCACTGGTACCAAGGCATAACGATGAGAAAAATAATAACTACTATGTACTGGGATCTCCTATGCTACGATTTCTATAATTCATTTTTTCTAAGCATCACAGAAGCCTTGCAACATAGACTCTATCATTACTATTTAAAAATTTTAAAAAACTGACATTAATAAATGCTAAATAAATTACCCGAGGCACAGCGTCAGCGAGTGAAGAAGCTATAATTTGAACTTGTATGCATTTGATGCAAAGCCCATGTGTTTTCTCCACGACCTAGGTTGCAATAAGTAGGAGAATAGAAAACTAACATAGAATTTGAGATTATCAACTACTTGAAAATATCTTTACAGATAATCAAAAGTTAAATATTCAATAAAATATGTTTTAAAATAAGTCCATTTTACAGATGTAAAACCCAAGTCTAGAAAGGTTAAGGAGCTACTTCAAAGTCATATTACCCTCAATTCTTTATGTGTGTTTTTCTTTTTTTCTCCAAGTATAGTTGATTTATAATATTCTGTTAATTTCCATTGTACAGCAAAGTGATTCAGATATATATATTTTTTCAGATTACTTTCCATTATAGGTTATTACAAGATATTGAATATAGTTCCCTGTGTTATACAGTAACTCCTTGTTGTTTTTCTATTTTATGTACAGCAATTTGTATCTGTCAATCTCATACTCCTAATTTGCTCCCCCCCACACCCCATCCTTTCCTGTTTGGTAACCAGAATACATGTGTTTTTCTTAATGTATTTATTCAATAATTAACTCATCAAGAATTTTTGAGCAGGTATTTTTCTAGTCACTAGAAACACAGGGATAAGTAAGAAATTATCCCAACTTTCAGCATTCCTTTTTATGTTTCCCTAGGCTGACTTTATCTCTTTTTAGATTTCTGTTCTCCTATTCCCCACATCCAAGTGTTCCTGGGAATACCTAAGATACTGGAAATGTAGATCCACCACAAGGTTAGTTTCATATACTTAATTAGCCTAGCCCTATTAGAGTTAAATTTTATATTTTTATCTGTCCTCCTCCTTCCCTTCCTCTTGGTAGTTGCCCCTTTCCAAAAGCCATATCACACTCATAACAAGCTATTCCATGACCCTATCTATACCTACTTTCTTTTCTTTCTTTTTTTTTTTTTTGTGGTACACGGGTCTGTCACTGTTGTGGCCTCTCCTGTTGTGGAGCAAAGGCTCCGGACGCGCAGGCTCAGGGGCCATGGCTCACAGGCCCAGCCGCTCCACGGCATGTGGGATATTCCCGGACCGGAGCACAAACCCGTATCCCCTGCACCAGCAGGCGGACTCTCAACCACTGCGCCACCAGGGAAGCCCTATACCTACTTTCTAATAGAATCATTCTTACAAAGCTTGGGCTCCTGACTGGCAGAAACCAGGACAAAGAGAAATTTTCCTAGGACTTTGGGTCTTGGGATCAGAAACATCCAGATTAGCTCTCTGCTGGGCAAATAATATAAGATGTAAATCTCAGAGGCCCACTTTAGGAAGAGAGCCAATCTACATCTAGAGCCCCCTATATCTAACTGTCTAATTGCCATCACCTCTTAGATATCTCAAAACTACTACAACACAATATGTCCAAAGTCAGACTCATACTCTTTGCCCCAAACCTGATTGTCAGAGTTCATTGTTGCAGTGAGTAACACACTAACCCACTTTTAATCATGCAAGCCAGAAACAGGATTTATCTTAGGTCCTTTCCTTCCCATACCCCTCAAATCCCACTAACACTTGCTCCTTTTATAATCACTCCTAAATAGTTCTTTACTTTCTCCATTTTTCTCCTTATTTATCACCTTATTTATCATTTTCTCCTTATTTATCTCCATTTTCTCCCTATTTATCATGTAGCTTAGGCTACAAAAAATTTCCAGCTGACCTACCTGCATTCACTGTTGCTCTCCTACAGTTCACTCTCATAGCTAAAATCCTCCAATCTTTTCCTATAATTCTTTGAAAAAACAAAAGTCTTACAGTGCTTTGGGCTTCATCTCACGTCACCCTCTTTTTCATGCTCATGAGCATCTGCCATTGTCAGAACAAGACCTTTGCAAAAGATGTTAATTCCTACTTCTCATTTCAGCCATCTCTACGTCAGGGGAAATACATCTCACCTCTATGAGCATGTGAAATCCCTCATCTTCAGCTCTTATAGCACCTTGTACCTTTCAGAGACCCAGAGCAACCTGAATTCTGCTTGGGGAATGCACCATGGTTGCAATGTTCCATTCACTTGTGTGATTATCTGAATGAAATTAATCTCCCCCCCCTAAAGTCCATTAGGAACGGACCAAGTGGGTAGGGATCAGGTTTGCTTTCTCTCTCCATTGTGTCTAGACCATATCACAGTGGCCCATACAATGCATTCCAGAATATCTGTTGTGAAAATAAATGCAAATGTATTACATTGTGACCCGTATTTTGTATAATTTGTCCCGATGACAGAAGAAAATTACAAGTATTTCAAAAAGATTAAAACAAAAACAAATATTATATAGGCTATTTCTCTAAACTTTCCTTAAAAAATGTCAGGCATTTTTAATCATGGGTGAGCTAAATGTTAAATCCAAAAAACCAACCTTGAGATTCATAGGCAAAATAAGCAGTTCCAATGACTCCTTATAACAAGCTGGTTGGCAAGGGACAAAATGTTTACCTTTACTATCCATTTAAAGTGTCTATGAATTGATCCGAACACTGCATCTGACCTGTAGCCATCATCAAATATATCTTCATTGAATAAATATGTGGATGAATGAATGGGTAAATGCATTTAGATTTTATTAGAAGGCAGTGCCACATCTACTGGAGGAAGTGCATTAGGAAGAAGTGGGAGGGACTTGGCTTGCAGGGTGCTTAGTGCGGTGGGGATGATGATTCTTGGTGAAAGTCTGGATGATTTCACTTTGTACTGGCTTTGCTACTAATGTGATGTGTGTGACCTTAGGATAGCAATCAACTTCTCCAGGCTCAATTTCCTCTTCTCAAAAATGAAGGAGTTGGACTTTGATCTCTAAAACCCTTACCAGCTCTTACTTTCCAAGACTTCCAAATTTCTTTGATATTGGCTACATTCTGATTATTTCATTATATGTATAACATGTAATATGTTATATATATAATTGTATATATGTAATTTTCAATTTCAAGTTATCCAAAAGATATTCTAAACTATTTTTGAAGTAGTAGGTCTTATAATACCACACAAAAATTATGAAGAAAAAAAGCCAAAATCATGTCTCCACCAGAAAATGCTCATAATTACTACACTCTCACCCCAATATTGAAAATAAAAGTGGCCAGGCAAAGTATGCCAGAGACTTGGGTACTTTGCCAGAGCTTCCCTGCAATATCATGGGGAGGTTGGCTGGTAAACCATGGCAAAGATTGCTGCTGATACCCCCAAGAATAATAAGTACCATTACCTGATAGTAGTAAATAGTTTCTTCCAGCTGGCTGCAAGTGTTTCCTTTTCTACATAGCTCAAAACCTAATAAGATACACAGTTTGTAGATTTTTGGAGCAATTCTTGAAGCCTAAGAGGATGTTGCCTCTGAGAGTTGAAACCCACTGCAGTGAAAAGATCCAGTCTCCTTTCCACTAGAAGAGGGAACACCCTAATGCTATTTTGAGTGGCCTTGTTTTTTAGGAAATGGTCCTGTCATTCAGGTTGAAGGACGGGGTTGTGTGACTAATTATGTTTTCCTTTGCAAACTACTCCACCTTCCATTATGCAAAAGGCTTAAAGAGCTATTTCTAGAGAGGGCATACAACATTACAGTCTTTTCTAGGAAAACATGCAATGAATGTATTTAGAGCAAGAATGCCAACTCCAATGCCATCTTCTGCCGTGGGCCTCTCATTGGTAGAATTAATCTCTCTGGGTTTTTTCAAGTGTTACCAGGATTCATTGATTGTTCTTCTATTCATACATTTACATACAAAAAATAGTTGAAGGGAGACCACAGTATTTACTCTTTATATGTATGGCAAGTATTTACTCTTTATATTAAGAGGAAATGTGAATATTATCCCACCACAGACAAAGTAGAAACAGGATTACTGAGTCACAATTTCTTAAGCTGATTTCAGGTACTATTGATAGCTACATGAATTGACAGACTGTTCTGTAACTTTTGAAATTCTAGAATAGCTACAATAGACTTGGATACCACTTTTATTTTTTAAACAGATTCTTGGGGACTTCCTTGGTGGTCCAGTGAGTAAGACTCCACACTTCCAAAGCGGGGGTCCCAGGTTTGATCCCTAGTTGGGAAACTAGAGCCTGCATGTATGCCACAACTAAGAGCCCACAGGCCACAACTAAAAAAAAAAGATTCTGTGTGCTGCAACTAAGACCCGGTGCAGCCAAAATAAATAAATAAATAAATAAATATTAAACAGGTCCTTGAGGTATATTTTATGTATCATAAAATCCCTTCCCTTCACATGTACAATTCAATAATCTGTATTTAATTTACTGAGTGATACATCCATTACCATAAGTCAGTTTTAGAAAATGGTCATCCCCCAGTAAGATCCCTTGTGCCATTTATAGTAATCTCTATTCCTACCCCTTGCTCCATAGAACCACTGATCTACTTTATGTCTCCATAAATTTTCTTTTTCTGGACACTTCATATAAATGGAGTCATAATATGTGGCTTCTTGTATCTGGCTTCTTTCACTTAGCATGTTTTTGAGGTTCATTTATAACATAGCATACATCAGTGGCCTATTCCTTCTTATTCCATTGCATGAATACACCAAATTTTGCCTATCCATTTTCTAGTTGATGGGCATGAAGAAGTTACTTCTAGTTTGGGAGCCACCTTGAATAAAGATGCTGTGAACATTTGCATGCAAGTCTGTGTGTGAACACTTTTATGAGGTGGATACCTAGAAGTGAAATTTCTGGTCTATTTAATCCTTTAATTCAGTCCTTCCACACAAATTAATTCATTGGTTATATATATATATATATATATGTAAGCCATACCATGTGGAAGGATATTAAGGGAATGAAATTTATTCTCTTGTGAGGGAAATAAGACATACACACAGAAACATATAAAGTGGTGTCCTAGAGAGGTGGATTTTGGAGGTGGAGAGATTGGGTTCAGTAGAAAAATAGGAAGACTTTCTGGATGAAGTAGTACTTGTGTAGAGACCATGAAGAATAAACAGGATTTCAATAGCTGGACATTTCCAATGCAGATCTTTTTATGCTAAATCCCCAGTGGTGTGCTTATTTATACACAGTGTGAGGAAGGATAGTCATACTGATTTGAGGGTCAGAATTTATGTGCTCCAGGCCTGACTCAGTCTTTAAGATATGTTTAAATTCTCAGAGACTTTGTTTTCCCATTTGAAATAAGAATCATCCTTTTCCTCTTTAATCTTTGCTTCCCTTACCTCCAACCTACCACAGGATTTGGGAAAGAAGTCCTTGAGGTATTGAAAGTAAAGGTGCTTCAAAAAAGTGTAAGATTTTCTTCAAATCTAAACCTAGTATTTTGTAGAAATGTGTTGATATGAGAACCATCCTATAAGAAGAGACCTTCCATATGTTAGCTGATACCAGTGAATTAAGCTATATTTTAGTATAGCAGAGCAAGCCCTACTGATTTGAGCAGGTTTATCTCTGATCTCTCTGGTGTCAGTTTCCTCTTCAGTAATTTTAATCTAACCACACTAGCCTTCCTGTTTCTTTAATATGCTGAGCTACATATCCTGCCAAAGTCTTTGAATTTACTATTCCCTTTCTAAGACTATTCTTCTCTTCACAATTTCAAAAGTTATCTCCTTTTTATTTTCTATCCTCTAAAGAGCTTCACTGACTACCCTGGGTAACAGTGACATTACTATATATGTAAGAGACCTGAAATGTAGTAGGCACTCAACATTTATTAGCTAGAATTAACCATTACTATTAATTATATCACTATTAACACTGTGTTAGTTTGCAAGGGCTGCTGTAGCAAAGGACCACAAACTTGGTGGCTTAAAAAACAGAAATTCAGGGGGCTTCCCTGGTGGCGCAGTGGTTGAGCGTCTGCCTGCCAATGCAGGGGACACGGGTTCGTGCCCCGGTCCGGGAAGATCCCACATGCTGTGGAGCGGCTGGGCCCGTGAGCCACAACTACTGAGCCTGCGCGTCTGGAGCTTGTGCTCCGCAACAAGAGAGGCCGCGGCAGTGAGAGGCCCGCGCACCGCGATGAAGAGTGGCCCCCGCTCGCCACAACTAGAGAAAGCCCACGCACAGAAAAGAAGACCCAGCACAGCCAAAAATAAATAAATAAATGAAATTTAAAAAAAAAAAAAAAAAAACAGAAATTCATTGTCTCACAATTCTAGAGGCTAGAAGTCCAAAATCAAGATGTCATTCAGGATTGGTTCCTTATGTGGGCTGTGAGGGAGAATCTTTTCCAGGCCTCTCTCCTTGGTTTGTAGATGGCATCTTCTCCCTATGTTCCTTATCACCTTCCCTCTACTGTGTATATCTGTATCCAAATTTTCCCTTTTTATAAGGATACCAGTCATAGTACATTATGGCCCACCTCCCTAATGACCTCATTTTAACATTTACCTCTGTAAAAACCCTATCTCCAAAAAAGGGCACATTCTGAAGTCCTGGGGGTTACACTTGAACATATGAATTTGGAGAAGACACATTCAACCCATAACAAACACTACTATTCAAATTGGCACCAAATGGGGGTTGCTCCAAAAGGAAATAGTTCTTAGAAGAACACCAATGCAGGTTGTAGTTTGAGGACTCTAAGCAAAAGGCAGACAATTACATTAGAAATCTCGCCCGTTGGAAGACACATTGCACTCACATGCATCTGACTGACAGAAATCTCTCTAGTGAGGCATGTCACTACCTCAATGAAGCAGCCATCCTCCCAGTCAGTGAGAGGTACTCATAGGGAAAAATATCCTGCCCAGGTCACTCTCTCATGCACTATGTAAAGTTAAGAACACATTTAAGCCTGTGAACATAGACTACTCAAATGCTAAACTAATCAAAAAAATGAAGGCAAAAGGTTAACTGAAAGAAAAGGCAAACTAAAATGTTTCTCTGTTTTATTGTTTACTCAGCACTCTCTGGTTTATGTATTGTACTTCTTGATAGATGATGGTCATTGTATACAAACAGCCTGAGTTTGCTGTGCCACCTAAAAGAATTTGCTTTTTTTCTGGTCAGCGTACAGAAAACAATTAAGAAAGGAGAGATGAGAATTTCAATTTCTGATAAGCAACAAAATCTCTGATGTTTAAATGATTACTTGCTCATGGTGAGACAAAAATGTGTTAATGTGTAATATTTGACATATCCCAAGAGAATTGACATTTTAATGCGACATCTTTGAAACAGGTAAAACAAGGACTGTTTGAAAGTTGAAGGAACTGGTAGGAAGATCAAGAGACTTCACCAACGTCCACAGAGCACTTTAGGCAGCAATGCACAGGCTGAGTTGGGGACTCTGTCTTCCAGATGCCTCATGCAGCATACTTTTCTATAGATTCTACTCCCTATGGCTACATGCAGAGATTTGGAGGAAAGGGTAGGTACACTGTTTCAATATTAGTCTTTGGGTTTTATTTTTGATTAATTTTTATTGGATTATAGTTGATTTACAATGTTGTGTTAGTTTCAGGTGTACAGCAAAGTGAAACAGTTATACATATACATATATCCATTCATTTTTAGATTCTTTTCCCATATAGGCCATTAGAGTATTGAGTAGAGTTCCCTATGTTATACACTAGGTTTATATTAGTCATCTATTTTATATATAGTAGTGTGTACATGTCAATCCCAATCGCCCAATTTATCCCTCTCCCCCTTTCCCCCTTGGTAGCCATAAGTTTGTTTTCTACATCTATGACTCTATTTCTGTTTTGTAAATAGGTTCATTTGTACCATTTTTTTAAATTCCACATATAAGTGATATCATATATTTGTCTTTCCCTGTCTGACTTACTCCACTCAGTATGACAATCTCTAGGTCCACCCATGTCACTGCAAATGGCATTATTTTATTCTTTTTTATGGCTGAGTAATATTCCATTGTACACATGTACCACTTCTTCTTTATCTATTCTTCCATCAATTCCATTTATGTTGTTTCCATGCCCTGGCTATTGTAAATAGTGCTTCGATGAACACTGGGGTACATGTATCCTTTCGAATTATGGTTTTCTCTGGGTATATGCTCAGGAGAGGGATTGCTGGATCATATGGTAACACTATTTTTAGATTTTTAAGGAACCTCCATACTGTTCTCCATAGTGGCTGTACCAATTTACATTCCTAACAACAGTGTAGGAGGGTTCCCTTTTCTCCACACCCTCTCCAGCATTTATTGTTTGTAGATTTTTTTGATGATGGCCATCCTGACCAGTGTGAGGTGATACCTCATTGAAGTTTTGATTTGCATTTCTCTAATAATTAGTGATGTTGAGCATCTTTTCATGTGCCTCTTGACCATTTTTTGATTGAGGTGTTGTTTTCTTTTAATATATTGAGCTGCATGAGCTATTTGTATATTTTGGAGAGTAATCCCTTGTCAGTCACTTCATTTGCAAAGATTTTCTCCCATTCTGTGGGTTGTCTTTTTGTTTTATTAATGGGTTCCTTTGTTGTGCAAAATATTTTAAATTTAATTAGGTCCCATTTGTTTATTTTTGGTTTTATTTTCATTAACTGAGGAGGTCAGTCAAAAAAGATCTTGCTGTGATTTATGTCAGAGAGTGTTCTGCCTGTTTTCCTCTAAGAGTTTTATAGTGTCTGACCTTACATTTACGTCTTTAATCCATTTTGAGTTTCTTTTTGTGTATGGTGTTAGAGAATGTTCTACTTTCATTCTTTTACATGTAGCTGTCCTGTTTTCCCAGCACCACTTATTGAAGAGACTCTCTTTTCTTCATTGTATATTCATGTCTCCTTTGTCATTGATCAGGTGACCATAGGTACATGGGTTTATCTCTGGGCTTTTTATCCTGTTCCATTGATCTATATTTCTGTTTTTGTGCCAGTAACATACTGTCTTGATTACTGCAGCTTTGTAGTATAGTCTGAAGTCAGGGAGCCTGATTCCTCCAGCTCCGCTTTTCTTTCTCAAGACTGCTTTGGCTATTTGGGGTCTTTTGTGTTTCCGTACAAATTGTAAAATGTTTTGTTCAAGTTCTGTGAAAAATGCTATTGATAATTTGATAGGGATTGCATTGAATCTGTAGATTACTTTGAGTAGTATAGTCATTTTGACAATATTGATTCTTCCAATCCAGGAACATATTATAGCTGTCCATCTATTTGTGTCATCTTTCTTTCTTTCATGACTACCTTATAGTTTTCTGAGTCTAGGTCTTTACCTCCTTAGGTAAGTTTATTCTGAGGTATTTTATTCTTTTTGATGTGATGGTAAATGGGATTGTTTCCTTGATTTCTTTTTGATTTTCATTGTAGTGTATAGGAATGCAAGAGATTTCCGTGTATTAATCTTGTATCCTCCAACTTTACTAAATTCATCACTGAACTCTAGTGGTTTTCTGGTAGCATCTTTAGAATTTTCTATTTATAGTATCATGTCATCTGCAAACAGTGACAGTTTTACTTCTTCTTTTCCAATTTGGATTCCTTTTATTTCTTTATGCTCTCTGATCATCATAGTTAGGACCTCCAAAACTGTATAAATAGCAGTGATGAGAGTGGACATCCTTGTCTTGTTCCTGATCTTAGAGGAAATGCTTTCAGTTTTTCACCATTGAGAATGACTTTTGTTGTGCATTTGTTATATATGGCCTTTGTTATGTTGAGGTAGGCTCCCTCTATGCCCAGTTTTTGGAGAGTTTTTATCATAAATGTGTGTTGAATTTTATCAAAAGCTTTTTCTGCATCGATTGAGATGATCATATGGTTTTTATTCTTAAATTTTTTAATGTGGTGTATCACAATGATTGATTTGTGGATATTAAAAAATCCTTGCATCCCTGGGGTAAACCTCATTTGATCATGGTGTATGATCCTTTTAATGTGTTGTTGGATTGAGTTTGCCAGTATTTGGGGGGAATTTTTGCATCTATGTTCATCAGTGATATTGGCCTGTATTTTTCTTTTTCTGTGATATCTTTTTCTGGTTTTGGTATCAGGGTGATGGTGACCTCATAGAATGAGCTCAGGGTGTTCCTTCTTCTGCAGGTTTTGGAAGAGTTTGAGAAGGATATGTGTTAACTCTTGTCAAAATGTTTGAATTCACCTGTGAAGCCTTTGGCCTTGGACTTTAGTTTGTTGGAAGTTCTTTAACCACAGTTTCAATTTCAGTATTTATGATTGGTCTGTCCATATTTTCTATTTCTCCCTGGTTCAGTCTTGGAAGTCTGTACCTTTCTAAGAATTTGTCCATTTCTTCTAGGTTATCCATTTTATTGGTGTATAGTTCCTTGTAGTAGTCTCCTATGATACTTTGCATTTCTGTGGGGTCCATTTTATCTTCTTTTTCATTTCTAATTTTATTGGTTTGAGTGCTCTCCCTTTCTTTCTTGATGAGTCTGGCTAACAGTTTATCAATTTTGTTTATCTTCTCAAAGAACTGGCTTTTAGTTCCATTCATCTTTGCTATTGTTTTCTTCATCTCTATTTCATTTATTTCTGCTCTAATCTTCATGATGTCTTTCTTTCTACTAATGTTAGGTTTTGTTTGTTCTGCTTTCTCTAGTTGCTTTAGGTGTAAGATTAGGTTGTTTATTTGAGATTTTTCTTATTTCTGGAGGTAAGATTGTATTGCTATAAACTTTCCTCTTAGAACTACTTTTGCTGCATCTCATAGGTTTTGGATTGTCATGTTTTCATTGAAATTTGTCTCTAGGTATTTTTTGATTTCCTCTTTGATTTATTCAGTGATCCATTCGTTGTTAATAACATATTATTTAGCCTCCATGTGTTTGTGTTTTTTTACAGTTTTTTTCTTTCTGTAATTGTTTTCTAATCTCATAGCATTGTGGTCATAAAAAATGCTTGATATTATTTCAATTTCTTAAATTTACCAAGGCTTGATTTGTGGCCCAAGATATGATCTATCCTGGAGAACGTTCCACATGCACTTGAGAAGAAAATATATTCTGCTGCTTTCGGATGGAATGTCCTATAGATATCAATTAAGTCTAATGTGTCATTTAAGGCTTGTGTTTCCTTATTAATTTTCTGTCTGCATGATCTGTCCATTGGTGTAAGTGGGGTGTTAAAGTCCCCAACTATTATTGCAGTACTGTCAATTTCCCTTTTTATGGCTGTTAACATTTACCTTATATATGAACATGTTCCTATGTTGAGTGCATATATATTTACAATTGTTATATCTTCTTCTTGGATTGATTCTGTGATCATTATGTAATGTCCTTCCTTGTCTCTTGTAACAGTCTTTATTTTAAAGTCTATTTTTGTCAGATATGAGTATTGTTACTTCAGCTTTCTTTTGATTTCCATTTGCATGGAATACTTTTTTCCATCCCCTCACTTTCAGTCTGTATGTGTCCTTAAGTCTGAAATTGGTCTCTTGTAGACAGCATGTATATGGGTCTTGTTTTTATATCCATTCAGCCAGTTTATGCCTTTTGGTTAGAGCATTTAATCCATTTACATTTAAGGTAATTTTCGATATGTATATTCCTATTGCCATTTTCTTAATTGTTTTGGGTTTGTTTTTGTAGGTGTTTTTTCTTCCTTTCCTCTTTTGCTCTCTTCGCTTGTGGTTTGATGACCATCTTTAGTGTTGTGTTTGGGTTGCTTTTTCTTTTTTGTGTGTGTATCTATTGTAGTTTTTGGGTTTGCTGTTCCCGGGAGGTTTTCATATAGCAGTTCTATATATGTAAAAAGTTGTTTTAAGTTGCTGGTCTCTTTCCCACCTGGAGAGGTTCCTTTAACATTTGTTGTAAAGCTGGTTTTGTGGTGCTGAATTTTCTTAGCTTTTGCTTTCTGTAAAGCTTTTGATTTCTCCATCGAATCTGAATGAGAGCCTTGCTGGGCAGAATATCCTTGGTTGTAGGTTTTTCCTTTTCATCACTTGAAATATATCACACTACTCCCTTCTGGCCTGTGGAGTTTCTTCTGAAAAATCAGCTGATGACCTTACAGGGATTCCCTTGTATGTTATTTGTTGCTTTTAGTATTTTTTCTTTGTCTTTAATTTCTGTCAATTTGATTAATAAGTGTCTCAGCATGTTTCTCCTTGAGTTAATCCTGTATTGGATTCTCTATACTTCCTGGACTTGAGTGAGTGTTTCCTTTCTCATGTTAGGAAAGTTTTTGGCTATAATATCTTCAAATATTTTATCAGGCCCTTTCTCTCTCTCTTCTCCTTCTGGGACCCCTTAAATGTGAATGTTGGTGCATTTAATATTGTCCCAGAGGTCTCTGAGACTGTCCTCATTTCTTTTCATTCTTTTTTCTTTATTCTGTCCTGTGGCAGTGATTTCCACCACTCTGTGTTCCAGTTCATTTATTCATTTTTATGTCTCAGTTATTCTGCTATTGATTCCTTCTAGTGTATTTTTCATTTCTGTTATTGTGTTATTCATCTCTGTTCATTCTTTAAATCTTCTAGCTCCTTGTTAAACATTTCTTGTATCTTCTCGATCTGTGCCTCCATTCTTTTTCCAAGATTTTTGTATCATCTTTACTATTATTACTCTGAAACTTTTCATGTAGATTGCCTATCTCATCTTCATTTAGTTGTTTATGTGGGTTTTTATCTTGTTCCTTCATTTGCAACATAATTCTCTGTCATCTCATTTTGTCTAAACTTCTGTGTTTATGGTCTCCTTCCCATAGGCTGCAGGATCATAGTTCCTCTTGCTTCTGGTGTCTGGCCCCTGGTGGATGAGTTTGGTCCAGTGTTTGTACAGGCTTCCTGGTGGGAGGGATTGGTGCCTGCCTTCTGGTGGGTGGAGCTGGGTCTTATCCTTCTGATGGGCAGGGCCATGCCAAGGGGTGCATTTTGAGGTGATTGTGAGCTCAGTATGACTTTAAGCAGCCTGTCTTCTGATGGATGGGGTTGTGTTCCTATCTTGGTGGTTGTTTGGCCTGAGACTTTCCAGCACTACAGCCTGCAAGCTGTTGGGTGGGGCCAGGCCTTCGTGCCAAAATGTGGACCTCCAGGAGAGTTCACTGTGATCAATATTCCTTGGGGCTTCTGCTACAAGTGTCCTTGCCTCACAGTGAGCTATAATCAACCTTTGCCTCCCCTCAACCCTCCAAGACCCCTAGGTAGGTGTAGCCCAGGTTCCTATGGACATACTGCTTTATACTGTGTCCCAGTGCACATGAGGCCTGTGTGCGCCCTTCAAGAGTGGAATCTCTGTTTCCTCCAGCCCTGTGGAGCTTCTGCACTCAAGCAATGCTACTCTTCAAGGCTAAATGCTCTGGGGGTTCTTCCACCTGATTCCAGACCCTCAGATTCTCTTGGAGGGCTATTTTATGTGGAAATATCCCTGTATAGCTTGCATGGGTTTAATATTATTTGGTGTGAAGGTTGTTTTTAGTATAGATGTCTGCCACCTCTTTCCTCAGTGTATGCTGGCTGTTGTCCCCTTTATAGAGGTGTGACTGATGTTGTGGTGACCAGATATTGAGTAGGGCCTCCTCCTTGCTCTGTGGTTGTCACTGCCCTTTCAGGGGTAGGGTCTGCTCCCTAGTTGTTGGAGTAGAGGCCCCCAGATCTGTTTCTTACCTGTGTTTCTGATCTGCAGTGAGAGGTAGGTGGGATTGGAGCACTCCCATGGGAGGGAAGCCATTGAGTATTCCTCCTCTGGAAGTGTTCACCAGTGGGTGTGTTCTGTTGTGTCATCTTTCATCCACTGTGTGAGCTCTCAGACTACACTGTTTTTGGCACTGCTCTCAGCCCTACTTTAACTGTAAGTATGCCAGCAATTGACCCTGGTGTCTCTCAGGTGTTTTCACCATTCACCAGGCCACCAGGATAGATTCACTGAAGTCAGGTCACAGGATTGCAATAATCATGGATCTGGACCTGCTGTGGGCGCTATGGAGGCAGCTCAGACTCTGACATAGCCCTACCCTTGTGGAGACCATGATGGCCAGGGTCACAGGAACCACACTGGGGATGGGATGTATGGGGTAGCTGACAGCAACAGGCATAAGAGAGCCAGCCCTGGTGGAGGCTCTTCCTAGTGTCCTACCATGGGTGCAAGAGAGCCAGTCCAGGTGACAACAGGTTGTGAGGGGGAGCCTAGCCCTCGTGGCTGCCCTTCCTAGTTCCAAGGGAGGCAGGGGCCAGTGCATGGGTAAGGGCAAGGGCAGTGGCAGCCCCACCCCTTGCACATAACTCAACAGTAGCTCTTCACTTCTATGGCTTTCTGGGTTTTCCTCCACAAGCATTCTCGGTTGCAGATTTCCTCACTCCCATCCCCTCAGGTGATCTTCTCAGAGCCAACAACAGTCCTCTCCTTGGGTCTGCTCTCCAAACCCCACACTGCAGCATCCATACCATCGGACACACATCTCAAGCTGGTTCACTCAAGGCTGTGGCATGGACCATCTGTGCATGTCTCACTCTGTCCTGCCTGCCACAGACTGGTTGCTTCTCTATCCTCTGATAGCCCCTGAAGCTCCCTTTCTGTCCCAACTGATCTCTCTGCTGGTGAGAAGGCTTCCTTGGATACAAGAACCTCTTCCCTCCCTCAGCTCCCCCCTCAGAGGCACAGGTCCCGTTCCATTTCCTGTCTTCTTCCTTTTCCCTTCTTTCTTTTGTCCTACCCGGTTATGCTGGGATCTTTCTTGTCCTTTTAGGTGTCCAAGGTCCTCTGCTAGTGTTCAACCAGTGCTCTTTGAGAATTTTTCCATTTGTAGATGTATTCTTGATGCAGTTGTGGGGAGAGATGAACTCCACATCCTCCTACTCCTCCTCAACATTGGTGTTTGTTACACTGAATATTTATGGGTAAAGTTTCTTCTCAGGTCATCCAGTGGGTGGGATAGATAAACATCATCTGATGCTCAAAGACATTTTATTACCACTCTACGAATCCGGGCATTGAACTTGACTCCCTTTACAGCTTTCTAAGCTCACTACATATGTGTGTGTGTGTGTGTGTGTGTGTGTGTGTGTGTGTGTGTGTGCACTTTAAATATCAAACAGCTACCAGAAAAAAAGGGCCATGGATAAAGCAGTTTAGGTAGAAGCCAAGGAGAAGGAGAATGTAATGAACCCGATGATGATGGCAGTACCAACCTCTCAGGTAAAAACGCTAATCTAGGTTTTTAACTTGGACCTCTTTGGCCCAAGATGATATGGAACATGTGAAAAATCCATATGGAAGATGTAGAAGCATTTTTCAGAAAATTAGGATCTGTGCTCAAGAGGGATGACAATTTCTTCAGAGGCCCTTGCCAAAGTACCTCATCGAGGGCACATGAAAATAGACCAAAACATCTTGTCAGGCTGCCTCTACCAGGAAACACGCTTAGTTAAAATAAGTTTGTCATTTATCTTGGTAATTACAATCCAAGACTGTAGGACATTATAAACATTAGAAACCTAAAACTTTGGGGAGGAATAGATAATATGTTTCTTTTTTTTTGTTGTAAAACTTAGAGTTGAGATTCTTGATGTCCAACTTGATATGACCTCAAAGGAGATCAGCATGGAAAATGTAGAATCCATTCTTAACTTGCTCTAGGCTAAAGCTCAGCTGCCATGGCAATGCCCTCAGTCACTTATTTCTTTTCTTCTTTGGTTACACTTTCTAGATTATGTGTCAGGTAAGATCAGCAGAACATAGCAATTTATGCTAAGGAAGAGAAGTATTACAAATCATCATAGCCCAACATTTGGTCAAGGAAGTCAACTTATTTTTCTGAATACCCGTGTCCTCAATTAAGCAATCTAATTAGTGGAAAACTACAATTACTAGACAATAGATCATTAGATTTAATAGAGATAAGATATTTCAGATGGTAACCTCAAATAGAAAAATATGTCACCATCTGCAGTGCTAATCATTAAAATTGGGCCCCAAATCTTCAAAACTGACAGCAGCCATGCCAGGTCTAGCCCAGCCTGGAGAAGGGCCCTGTGATGACAGTCACATGGGCCCTAGTGCCACCACTACCCGAGAATTTCACATCCTCTTCTCTCTGCTTTGGAAACCAGGTCTCTATCATCTCTGGATGTGAGCCTTGTACAGACTTCCTTATCTCAGTTCAGACCTACCCAACAAATATTTATGCCTGAAATAAATATATAAATATATAAATATAAATATATGTATGTATGTATATATATATATATATATATATTTGGCTTAATATTGGCTGAAATTTGACCAAATATCAATCAAGATTTAGTCTTCAAATATGGAGAATCTATCTTAATTCAGGATTTAGGATATGTAAGGCTATAACTTCTCTAAGACCAGTTTTACAAGGTTGAAAATAATTAAACAAGCAATTATGAAAAGCCTGACAAATACCAGGCAGTATTCTTGGTGAAGCAAATACTGAAAGGGCAGGACTGATTCTTTTGAGGAATAATCCCTATGACCTAGATAGACAAAAACATCCTGTTAAAGAAAAAGAAAATAGTTAAAACCATGGGGTAACTGACTTCAGACTATACTATAAAGCTACAGTAATCAAGACAGTATGGAACTGGCACAAAAACAGAAATATAGATCAATGGAACAGGATAGAAAGCCCAGAGATAAACCCACGCACATATGATCACCTTATCTTTGATAAAGGAGGCAAGAATGTACAGTGGAGAAAAGACAGCCTCTTCAATAAATGGTGCTGGGAAAACTGGACAGGTACATGTAAAAGTATGAAATTAGAGCACTCTGTAACACCATACACAAAAATAAACTCAAAATGGATTAAAGAGATAAATTTAAGGCCAGACACTTTAAAACTCTTAGAGGAAAACATAGGCAGAACACTTTATGACATAAATCACAGCAAGATCCTTTTTGACCCACCTCCTAGAGAAATGGAAATAAAAACAAAAATAAACAAATAGAACCTAATGAAACTTAAAAGCTCTTGTACAGCAAAAGAGCCAATAAACAAGACCAAAAGACAACCCTCAGAAAGGGAGGAAATATTTGCAAATGAAGCAGCTGACAAAGGATTAATCTCCAAAATTTACAAGCAGCTCAATATCAGATAACAAACAACCTAATCCAAAAATGGTCAGAAGACCTAAACAGACATTTCTCCAAAGAAGACGTACAGATTGCCAACAAACACATGAAAGAATGCTCAGCATCATTAATCATTAGAGAAATGCAAATCAAAACTCCAATGAGATATCATCTCACACCAGTCAGAATGGCCATCATCAAAAATCTACAAACAATAAATACTGGAGAGGGTATGGAGAAAAGGGAACACTCTTGCACTGTTGGTGGGAATGTAAATTGATACAGCCACTATGGAGAACAGTATTGAAGTTCCTTAAAAAACTAAAAATAGAAATACCATATGACCCAGCAATCCCACTACTGGGCATATACCCTGAGAAAGCCATAATTCAAAAAGAGTCATGTATCACAATGTTCGTTGCAGCTCTATTTACAATAGCCAGGACATGGAAGCAACCTACATGTCCATCAACAGATGAATGGATAAAGAAGATGTGGCACATATATACAATGGAGTATTACTCAGCCATAAAAATAAACGAAGTTGAGTTATTTGTAGTGAGGTGGATGGACCTAGAGTCTGTCATGCAGAGTGAAGTAAGTCAGAAAGAGAAAAACAAATTCTGTATGCTAACACATATATATGGAATCTAAAAAAAAAAAAGGTCATGAAGAACCTGGGGCAAGATGGGAATAAAGACACAGACCTACTAAAGAATGGACTTGGGGATATGGGGAGGGGGAAGGGTAAGCACTGACAAAGTGAGAGAGTGGCATGGACATATATACACTACCAAACATAAAATAGATAGCTAGTGGGAAGCAGCTACATAGCACAGGGAGATCAGTTCGGTGCTTTGTGACCACCTAGAAGGGTGAGATAGGGAAGGTAGGAGGGAGGGAGACACAAGAGGGAAGAGATATGGGAACATATGTATATGTATAACTGATTCACTTTGTTATAAAGCAGAAACTAACACACCATTGTAAAGCAATTATACTCCAATAAAGATGTTAAAAAAACATGGGGTAAGATTCATAGTAAACGTGGGTGTGAGGTACAGTGAAAGAGAACATACTTAACTCTGTCTTGAGCCTGAGGGCATGGGGGCTCAAATATAGATTTCTCTCTGCACCTCAGTTTCTTATTATTTTATTGAAGTGCAGTTTGTATTGATTTACAATGTCGTGTTAGTTCTAGGTGTACAGCACAGTGATTCATATATATATATATATGTGTGTGTGTGTGTGTGTGTGTGTGTGTGTGTGTGTATATATACACATACACACACACACACACACACACACACACACATATATATATATATACTTTTCCAGATTTTTTTCCCTTACAAGTTATTAAAAAATATTGAGTATAATTTCCTGTGCTACACAGTAGGTCCTTACTGGTTATCTATTTTATATACTGTAGTTTGTATATGTTAATCCCAAACTCCTAATTTATCCCTCTCCCTCCTTTTTCCTTTGTTAACCATGAGTAAAATGTGTGATACCAACAGTACCTAGTGATGAGGTTGCTGTAAGGATTAAATGTACAAACACACATAAAGGGCCTCCCTCAGTATATATGTATGATATCATTATTACTAAAGACAGTTACTCTTTTTTTTAGATTTTTAAAAAATATTTTTATTGGGGTATAGTTGCTTTACAATGTTGTGTTAGTTTCTGCTGTATAATGAAGTGAATCAGCTATTACACAATTTTAAAAGGTTACTTTCCATGTATAGTTATTACAAAATATTGGCTATGTTCCCTATGTTGTACAATACATCCTTGAGCCTATCTTACACTCAATACTTTGTACCTCTCAACCGCCACCCTTGTGGTACCCCTCCCTCCTCCCCACTGGTAACCACTGGTTTGTCCTCTATATCTGTGAGTTGAGACTCTTATTCATCCCCCGTATTCACCATCACAGCTCAGTCGTGGTGCCAACCCCAAAGGCTTCCCCCAGCCATCCCCACCCAGCTATGACATGCTTCCTACTCTCCCTTCACCCCCATATCTGCTATGTGCCAGCACCTGCTATAGTTTGTTGACATCACCACCATTGTGTTGGGCTCCCCACTTTGTGTAAGCCCCTAGAGGGCAGAAACTGCATTTTATTCATCCATGTATCTCAAGACCCCAGAGCAAAGCCTAGTACAAAGTAGCTATTTAGCTGTTGAGTAAAGTGATCCTCAGTGAACATTTATTGAAAAAATATTTAGTTGTAATGATAGTGAATGAATCAGTTTGGATTCTACTGAGAAAACTGGGGTGATCCAAAAACACTGGTACTATGCACCTCGGTTCTAGAAGACGAGAAAATGCCACATCTGTGACTGTTCTCAGCAGACCCATCCTCCCTGCATCCTTACCCAAAGAAATATTAAAGGTAGGGGGTGGTATCTGTGGTCAAATTAATTTAGAAAATTCTGAGTGTGAAACATTTTGTTCTCATTTGATTTGATTTGTATTTACCATGGGATTACCCAGCCCCAGAGTCTGCAGACCTCAGGATTTCCCAAGGACATTTGGCTTGGATGCCATTTTGTTGGGAAATCAGCCCTTCAGGATGTGTGTTCTCATGCAGGGCCACACACCTGGGAAGATGAGCAAGTCAGTAAGGCAAGGGCTCCAGCAGGTACAGAGCACTGACACTGAGCACAGACTCCCTGCTCCCACAAGGCATAATGGACTAAGAATCGATAGTGATACAAGCAACCCTCTCTGACACTGGGAAGGAAAGCATGCCTATTCATTTGAGAAGAACACAACTTTTTTGTTGTTGAAGGGAAGAAAAAGGTGAAGGAGCTAATATTTATTGGCAGTTCTTTGATTGTAAGAAATATAAATAAATTATGTATAACTTAAGAAAAGAAAAATGACTGGAAATACAGGGAGTAGCTCATCAAATTGAAGGAAAAACTGAAGAGCTAGGTTTAGCAAAGATCAGGACCCAGGATGTTTTCTAGAGATCCATGTAGGGCATACAAATGACTTAAAGGCACAGTCATCCACAGGAACAGCTCCAAGTGTTTTCCGTCTTAGTGTCCCACCCCTTAAGGCTCAAATTCCAGGAAGAGAACCTCTGATTGGCTTCACTTTTGTCACACGGCCATCTCTTGGCCAGGAGAGGGAGGTCACCTTGATGGGCAGTCTCTTCATGGAGATATCCAAAGTACAATTGTAGTGCTATTCCCAGACAAAGGAGGAGTAGATGCTGGGCCACAATAACAAGAGCTGACCATTACATTTGTTCTCCTCTCAGCAATCCTATGAAGTACCATGGAAGGAAAGAGTGATGATCGGCAAGTTTAATCAAGTAGTCCAAGGAACTTGAATGAAGAACTTGCCTGAGTTTAGAGCCTGCGAGCATCACTATTACAATTTTCCCTGTAGCGGCTAACTCTAGACTCTTTCCACTACAAGCAAATTGAGCTGGGCCTTGAAAGGTGGCTGGGATTCCAAATGGCAGAGACATAAAGGAGAAAAAAGTGGGAAATGACCAAACCATTTGCTATGGCATGCATTTGATATTTGCAACATTCCCTTCAACTAGAGAAGCCAGTATTCTTTGTAAATGTTACAGCAAGTAAAAAGCATGCTTGGAGTTTCCTCTGAGACTCACAAACATTCTACTAAAGAGAAAGCAATCCAAGGCAACATTTGTTTAAATTAAAAATAGCAATAAAAAGGAAAACTTGACATCTATTCCCGGCCAAAAGGTTGAGCATTAAATAACATTTAAATTTGGCTTTGATAAAAAATGTATGTTGTTTTGGATAGCTATATTTAAGCAATTTTTGCAAGCCTCAGAGGGAACTAAAAATGCCTTAATTGCTTCCTCGCTTTTACATACTCTATTATATGGAATTTCAGCAGCATCTGTCACCAAATTGCCAGTATTACAAAAAGATTGTATATTTTATATGTAGAAGAAACTCAAATACCTGAAAATATCTCCAAGTGTTGGAGGAGCCAACTGAGCTTTTTTTTAAAATGTATTTAATTTCTAGTTATGCCTGCATGTCTGGGACACACTTAAGGACTTTGTTGTTTTATTTTTTTCATTCAAAATATGGAATTTTCCATTGAAATCCTCCCTGATTGAGTACTTATGAGGCACATAGCTATCATCTTCTAAAAAAAGAGAATAGTTTATTCCCTTGATGTTTTAAAATATGAAACCTTACATCAGGGTTAACAAAGCAAGTGGTGAATGAAAATTAACATTTTGGGAACACCTACCATGTACCAGGCAGGTAATCAGGCCCTTTTCATTTCAATATCCCAGTGAACCATACTTCAGCTCTTCGACAGTGTTGTTATTACTCATCTCATCCAGGAACATCACTCTTTGGAGGTGAAGAAACTGGGGCTGAGAAGCAATTTGCTCAAAGCCATGTAATAGTTAAGTGATGAAAGTAGGTTTTAACCCCCACAAGGTAAGACACAAAACCCTTGCCCTTTCAAAGCAGAATATGCATTTTCACAAGCACCTATGGCCTTGAGTCTCCATTCCTTTCTCATCCCCCAATAATCTGTAAAATGAAAACAAAGCAACTACCTATCAGTGCTCTTCCTCTTGGTGTGAATTCTAGCCTTTCCTCAGTCGCTCAATGACCACCACACCTGTCAGCCCCAGGGTTCACTCATCTCCCTGATCCATATCTGTCATAGGATTGCCATGTGCCACTACCTACACAGCCTATGGCAATTCTGAAGCTCTGGAAATTTATTCCTGATTCTCCACTCTCCATCAACACCAAACTTGTTACCAAGTTTTGGCAGTTTCATCTGCATACCTCTCAAAACTTCCCAGACCTCTTTCCCCAACACACGATGCCCTCATTTCAATCCCTGTCACCTTCCTTCCTCCAACACGAGGCTCTGAGTGCTGAGAGGGCTAGGCTGAGTCTCCTTGGTCACTATGTGCCCATGCTTAGCACAGAGCCTGACGTAGGGCCTGGGCTCAGGGGATGTCAGCTAAATGAAAGAATAAATGAAGGAATAAACACATTACATAGGCTAGCAGATGGGTAAACTCTCCAAAGTAATAACAAAGCATCACAAACAGTATTATTGATTCTGGTCTTTGAAAGTCTTTTTTACTTATGCATCTTTTCTGTTTCTGGCTGTTCCTTTTGCTCCAATCAGCAAAATTTATTTATTGCCCCATGAGGTCACCTTTCCCTGCTTCCCTGGTATGTTGGTTCTCTCATTGTACCTAGAGTACATCCAAACTATAATTGGACAGATATCATATGCACGAACACTCACAGCCTGGCCCCAGCTTTTCTATATAAAAAATTTTACCCAATGAACCACAGAGTCAAGGTAAAATACAGTTACTTTTAGTTTTTCTTTTTTTTCCTTGTGTGCTCAATGTCTATGATTTCTCAAAAGCCAGTTCATAGTCACCTTCACTACGATGAATTTTGTGATCTGCCCCCCTTTCTGGTTTCTTCTGTTAGAATTTCTAGCTCATTCAGATGATGTATCAATCTGAGCCCAGTCAGAAAAAAAGCAAGCCATGCCAGAGAGCACAATGGGGCCATTTAATATAAGGAACTAGTTACCATGTCATTGGAAGGGCTAGAAGAACAAACAGGACACAGTGAGACCATGCAGAGGTTAACAATGCCAGAAGCCATTATCCCTGCTGAGCCAGAGGGGCAAATGGTGGAGACTGTGTCACCAGAACTCAGAATCTATAATCCACCCTGAAGTGGGCAGCTGCCCACAAGAGTTGGAACACCAGGGAAGCCACAAATACTGACAGCAGAGAGGAGAGCAGACAGACTGCCATTCTCACTTTCCCTGCTGTCCAATCTCCTGAAAGGGTCTTTGCTGACAAGTTGATGAGGGAGGCTGGCCATGCAGTTTATAGAGGTCACTCCCTGTGATACAGAGCAGATTAGGGGAAAGGTGCGGAATGGATCTGAATGCAACAAGTATAAAATACCACACCATCATGCAGTTGTATATTTTTTGTTATTTTTACATATGAACAGCGAGCCTCCTTCAGGCAGAGACCATGCCTTACATATCCGTATGTCCTCAACACCAAGGACAGTTTCTTCACCTGGATCTTTGTGAATAATTACAGCAAGAAGGAGGAAGAGGATGAGAAGGATAGGGAGAGGAAGAAGACTACAACAGTTATGAATAAATATATGTGATAATACTTTTGAATAATACAAGGAATTTTTCAGTCTGTTGGAGGAAATGCAATCTGCTCCTGTTAAATCCCTAGAACCTCACTGATGGCTTACTAACTGCTTTCTCTCTCCGTCCCATTTACACTTTACTACTATGGGTCTATATCCCTCTTTCATTTTTGTTTTTGTCGTTGTTGTTATTACTTCCATGCAAGCAAAACTGATGTATTTCTTTTAAATAATTCAGATAGATAGGTAGATATGTAGATAGAAAGATAGATAGATAGATAGATAGAGATATACTTTGATTACATGGTATTCATTTTGATTCCATTGCATTACTTTGTTATTTATGTAATGGAAATTCTGAGTAAAGTAGCTTAAAACATTAAGGGGATTCCATGGAAAGATGTCATGTGTCTTATGGGATTCTAGACCTGGTAATTATTGCATTGGAAGAGAGCAGAGTTGAGGCTGGTGCTTTGCAGAGGGCTGGAGACTATTCTTGCCTCACTACCCACTTCCCCTGGTGCATCTGCTTCATCCTTGTCTCTCACTTTCCAGCCAGTGGGATCCAAGGGGAGTTGCTTCTTTTCCTGCTTCTTTTCGAGGCACCCAGAGAGATACTAAGCTCAGTTTCTGTTGTAAAACTCCTGAAGAAACATCCTGAATGGCTCAAATTTGGTCAGGTGTTAACTTTTGAAACAATTTATGTTGCAAAGGTGCAGGATCATGTGACATGAACAGGGCATGTCTCATGGAAACTATGTGGAGGGATTAAGAGATGAAGACAGTGCCCAGGGAGGAGCATGGAGTCCTGGGCAGTGGTTTTGACAAGTTCCCACTGTAAGTCTCAGCCAGGGACTATAATGCAATGTATGTTTTGTGAACAAGTAGTCTCAAGAGATGGATGGAAAGGGGCTAGAGTAAGATAAATTTGAGAATCTCTGTAGGTTGCACCTCCTTTTAAGAGAGCAATGGTACAGGTTATCATGTTAAAGGCTCTGAGAAGCCCTGCAGATAACCTAGCACATACCAAGTCTTGACCACAGTTTACCTCTTCTCAGAACACTAATGTTCACCCCAAATACTGGAGACCTGCAGTTAAACCAGGTTTACTCTAATAGTCATCACTCAGAGCCCTCAACTCTGCACCCAGTTTTCTCAAACAGGCTCCTTGAAATCAGCAAGGACACCCAGCATCTCCTACCTGTCTTTCAGGCTCACATGCCTATTTAAATAATTTATGTCCTGTCTATTTAATCAGGACATTTACTAGCAGTTAGGTTCAAGCTCCATGGCAGTGGGAAAAATATTTGTGATCCACGCACTAGCCCTCTGGTCACCCACCCTACCTGAGCCACCATGTGTTCACCTCTAAGAGGATGTCATAATACTTATATAAGAAAAGAAAAACTGAGTAAGGCAATAGATGCAGAACACCTAGCAAAGTACTTGGCAAGCAGGAAGTCTTCAAGAAGTGGAGGTTTCTTTCTTTTCATTTTCCATATACAATAGATGTACATCCATCATGCAGAATTTCATTGAATTCAGAATCAGCATTTTTATTCCTTTCCTTTCCTCTCTATCCCTTTCCTTATCCCTTTCCTTTCTTTCTCTCCTGGTGACCTCTTTCCTTCCTTTCCCTTCACCTACTTTACTCTTTCTTTTTTGCTTGCTTTCTTCTTCCTAAGACAACACCCCTTTAAACTACAGAGCATCTGTGACATGAGAAAAAACATCTGCCCATAAAGATTGGTCTTCAAGAACTCTCAGCAGAAGATAGGATGGAGAATTCAGGAAATAGAGCATGAGTCCAGTAGTAGACAGGATTTGCAATACTGAGTATCCTGAAGACTTCTGGAATGATTCTCCAGGTGTCAAAGGATGAGGAAGATGGACCTCTTGGTCCCTCTCTTTTCATATTCATAGTCACTCGGATGCTCAGAACATGCTTGATATCAACAATCCATTTCAGTGATTGGTTAATTACTAAAATTTTCAGGCTTCTTCCATGTAATATTTTCCTTCTGTTTCCTCCTACTCCTCTTCCTTCTGATACTTCTTTTTTTTTTTCATTTTTAAGAGGAATTAGCCTCAGAATTGCTCATTGTATCTTAGCTCCTCCTGCCAAGAGATATCAGAATATACTAATAGATTAATTAGTAAAGGTCCTGCTTCTCTCCTTTTTAAAATAATATGCAAATTAGCTTATAGAAATCTATGAAGGACCTACTATGTTCAAGGCAGCATAGCTAGTACTTTGGGGTGATTTTTCTCTGGGTACCTCAGGGTATTTAGATACTAACTTGACATGACAGAAATATATGTGAAGAAGTTTCTGCTTCTGCAGTGCTTGTGTTTCTAGTAAAAGGGGAATTACAAGAAGACAGTCACACAGGAAATCATTTCTTAGTACAGAGAATTAAAACTATGGATATTAGTTTCTAAAATCGCCTGTAAACATCATCTCTATTCCCTACGACCACAATATACTTATTTTTAAGCCTTTTCTGATTACAAACTTTCCACCATACTCTATACAACACCCATTTCTGAGGAACTTACATTATATTTGAGACAATGTTAGGTTCTTAGGAAACAAAATGAGTAGAAAACAAGAGAACATGAAAATTTCACAAGAGGTCTGGATCCCTAGCATCCTGAGGAGTGAGAGGCTAATCCTGTCTCCTCAAATGACTGTATTTTTTATAAAAGAGTCCACTGTGTAGCAAAGAAGCTGAAGCTGTTTAGGGCAGGGAAAAAGGAAGAGGGTCCAAAATGACAGCACTCCACCTCACAAACATTCTATTCCTCTGAGGTGGATTTTATTGTCATTCCTAAACATCTTCTCCCTATTCCTGCAAGTGGATTGCACACATCCCCCACCCCATGGATGTTGAGTTTGGGCATGTCATTTGCAAGGTGACCTGATGCACGCCCTCTCTATGCAGAAGATTCCAAATCCATTACATGCATTTCTACAGGCTCTCTCTTGCTCACTTCTCTCTGCCATGAAGACGGCATGTCCCCAAGAAGAGCTGCTCCTTCATCCTGCTTCCTGGATTGCTACTGACCCACAGTCACCAACATGTGAGAAATAAACGTATGTTGTTATAGCCTTTGAGATTTGAGGGGTGGGGGAGGTGTTGTTGTTTTTAATGCAGCAAAACTGAATCACACAAATCTTCCTTTCTTTATTCTCTCTACCTCATAGAAAAATATTCTATAGTTCTAAAACTTCTATACAGTATTATGCATTAAGCATAATACTAAGAGCTATCACTTCTATAATTAAATTTTTTCTTGATTTAAGTCTAAGTCAACGCTTCTGTATCAGTGGATTTGATTTTCCTGGTTTCTAAAAGAAGAAAATTGGCCCAACAACTCTTCCCAAAAGAGGCCTGCTGTTTCATCTGTTCCATGACATTTGCATAGTTTTATAAATGTTTTTGTGCAATTAAAAGATAGTAAGTAGAGACCGCATGATTTGGGGGAAACACAATGAAAATGAACTGGGTCTAATCAGTTCTGACACTAAAAATAAGACACACTCTGACTCAGGCCAAAGTCTCCTTGTTATACAGTGAAGGAGCTGAAGAGCAAATCGCCGAGGTCCTTCCTTTTATAGAATTATTTTTATTTTACTCACCTAAACATATAAAAACATAGTGAACACTCAGATCCAGTGGATCCTTTTGTATCTGGTTCATCATAGCTCTCCAATGTCAGGCCCAGTAGCAGGCATGGAATAGATATTTTCTGAATGAATGAATTAATGAACAAGTGCAAGTATAAAACATATATTGAACATTACTCTTTTCCAGGTAAAGTGCTAGCCATTATGATCACAGGATGAAGGCGATATAGTCCCAAATATGTAGGAAGCAGAGATATACTAAAAACTACCTTCAGTTAATTACAGTGAATACAGTGAGAGGCATGAAGTGATATGAATCCCTGCAGAATAGCCACCTAGCTCACCCTGGTGTCCAAAAAAGCTTTTTGCTTCTCGAAATGTTTGCCTCTCTATTAAGAGTATTTTCAAAGTCATATTTGAGAAGTAGCTATTTAAGGATTACAAAATATCAGTCAGGTGAGATGTGTCCTCTTAAGCACCATATAAAAATGGTTCAAGAAACTTAAGAGGAGCAGGAGGATAATAAAACCCACGCTTCCATAAATTGGAAATAATGGAGAAAACAGAACTCATCAAACAACTCCTCAGGAGACATCCCAAGAGATAGAATTTAAGACAAGAAAAGATTTTTTTTTAAGTCTGGGTGTGAGACTTGATCACCATTACCAAATAAGGAGTAAGTAATACTATATTTATAAACTATGTAGGCAGTTCTTTTAACAAGGGCTGTGGAAAGGTCTCATTCCAGTTGAGAAATTTCAAATAAGAGATGAACTCCTCTTTGCCAGTGGTTTCAAGTACCATTATTTGACCATTTCTCTACTTAGAACTCCTCCAAACTTATATAGCATATTATGTCTAATTAATTGAGTGTTTATGCCTTAAAGAGTTATTTGCTTGTGACCATAGTGAAATTTCCAAGATTTATGACAAGAACATTTTAGAACAGCGACATGTGTTTCCCTCTGATTTGTATAGCTTCATTCATTATAATTTTTCCTGATGTTTTGCCTACCATATTATTAACTTCCCCAAAGCAATGAAATACCAGCTTGTCTTCTCACAGCAGAGAAATGAGAGGAATAATTATGAACGTGGAAATCCCAGTGAAAACATGCTTCTATTGAAAGAGGCTAGTGGTCCAGGAAGGAGTTCCCTGGATTTATGGAGACCATTAAAAAAAAAAAAAAAGCAAACATGCAGGAAAACTGATGCATTTTTTCTTCCAGTATCTTGGACATTCCATATACAGGGAAAAGAAATCTTTTATATAATACACACACACACACACACACACACACACACACACACATGCATATATCACTTAACAGTAATTTATATTTTACTCTAAGTTATAAAATCTGAATAAATCATCAAAGTTCCAAGTGCATGCCATGCATAAATATTAAATCACTGTAAAGTGTTCTTTTCAAAATTTAAGAGTTTGTAAGCATAGTATTTGATTTGTAACTGACTCTAGGTGCAGTGCTAAGATGTGTTTCTCATGACTCCGGGCTACTCAAGACCTGACAATGATGTGGGGAAGGACAGTGCAAGGTAGACTCCAACGCATGTCCCTGCAAAGATGTGGGGTAGTATGGGAAAACAATTCCATCCTATGCTGTAGATCAGCAGTTATTTTACAAAAATCTGGGGCTGACAGGACCACCACAGTCATTTGTGTTTATCATTCAACCAGGTGTCAGGGGCCATCCAGGACCAACCAGGATCATGCAAAGAAACTGCCAGAGGAGGGGTATGGGGCGGGGAGAAGACAGTGAAGACCTGGGGCAGGGGGAGAGGCAGCCTCCCTTCCTTCCTATTCAAGATGATGTTTGCGTTATGACATCCTGCCCCCTCCATTGTTATTTTTCACAACATCATGGCCAGCTTGGCACCCTGACCATCCGGGTGGCCTCTCATAAAAGGAAAAAAAAGGAACCCTTGATTTATACTTTTCCTTCAGAAATGCTCCCTGCCTTTCTCCTCCGTGTAGCTGTATTTTCCTTGCCTACCCTAATATTTCTCTTTCGTTTACATGACCCTTCTATTGGTCACTGGTTCCAAATGTGTATTCACTAAAAGGAAGATTAGGTTGGAAAATAATTCCCAATCTCAATTCCTCCTCCCAAACTCTGTGCCTCGAAACTGCTCCACAATTTGAAGTTATTTCCATCTGGGTAAACGTGGGAAAAGAAGGATAATTTCCAAAGGAAATGTCGCTTGGGTGATGAGGTTGGGATAGTGTGTATTTTTTAGCAACTTTATTGATAATATGACCTTCATCATTAAACCTTTGTAAGTCTCAAAACAAGATTTGGGGATTTCAGGAACCCCTGATTTTTAGTGGTTTATCTTTCAATCCCTAGCTTTTACTATCATTTTCATTACAAATAAGACCTCTGTAGGTTCAAATTCACCTTTTTACAACCACCAAATACCTGGAACCAATACCAATGTGATGCTTAAGCCCACACCAAGTTAATTATCAAAACTAACCATCCAGAAGGTAGAGAATGGAACACCAGCTGACCACATTGTAATGTTTGGACAGGAGATCCCTAGGAGGAATGGCAATTTTCATCAAGAAAGAATCCACTTCTATTCTAAACTTAATTATTCTCTTACTTCGAGAAGTAGAACCCAGTAAAGCCTACAGTACAATGTTTACCAAAAGAACATAAGATTTTTTATATTAAGTAATCAACTTTGCATACTCCAATGCAAAGACCTAGCTGTATGACAAACATTACATTTTAGAGAATGAAATAGGTTTCCTGAAGTCAAGTTTTATTATAAGATTGAGTTGAATTGGGATAACTTGTCTTGAAACTTATGTGCAATAACCAATCCAGTAATTATGCTGGAGATAACTGAATATCAAGTCCCCATTTCTCAGAAAACAAGGATCTAGTAAATTCTCTAGTATTTAGAATATAAACAAAATATCATTGTGTATGTAGTCTATAAAATGGCCCCCAGTGATGCCTGTCTCCTGGTATTCATCCTCTTGTGTTACCCTTTGTTTATAGGCTGCACCTAGAGACTTGCTTCTATCGAATAGCATATGGCAAAAGTGATGAGAAGTCACTTCCCAGATGAGAATACAAAAAGACTGTAACTTGCTCCCCTCTCTTGTGACTCCCTCTCTCTGTCTCTCTCCTGCCTAGGGCCCTTACTCTGGGGGGTATAAGCTGCCATGTTGTGAGAGGCCCTATAGATAGAGCCACGTGACACGGAACTGCTGTCTACATCAAGCAGGCATCTGAGTGAGCCTGGAAGCGAATCCCCTAATCTTCTTACAGTCCAGCCTTGAAATGTCTGCAGCTCTGGCCAATCTCTAGACTGAAGCCTGTGAGAAACCCCGAGCCAGAGAAACCTCACCCACAAAAGCTCCAAGGCAATAAGTGTTATTTTAAGCTGTTCTTTTAAATTTTCTTTACATTTGGGAATAATTTGTTATACAACAACACATAAATAATACAAAAACCCTCTTCCAAACTTTAAGACAGTGTCTCTAAGTCACTGCTAAGGTCTACTCTAAAACTCTAGCTGTTGAAATAAGATCATTGATAAAAAAACACAGATGAATGGATAAAGAAGATGTGGTATATATACATAATGGAATACTACTCAGCCATAAAAAGAAATGAAATAATGCCATTTGCAACAACATGGATGGACCTAGAGATTATCATACTAAGTGAAATAAGTCTGACAGAGAAAGGCAAATATCATATGATATCATTTATATGTGAAATTTGAAAAAATGGTACAAAAGAACTCATTTACAAAACAGAAACAGAGTCACAGACGTAGAAAACAAACATGGTTACCAAAGGGGAAACGTGGGAGAGGGATAAATTAGGAGTTTGGGATTAAAACATACATACTACTGTAAGTGGAGTAGATAACCAACAAGGACCTACTGAATAGCACAGGGAACTATATTCAATATCTTGTAATAACCTATAATGAAAAAGAATCTAAAATAAAACATATATATATATATGTATCTGAATCTCTTTACTATACACCTGAAACTAACACAACAGTGTAAATCAACTATATTTCAATAAATATTTTTTTAAAAAATTGAAAACTCAAGATCACAAATCATCTCCCCATGATTTATTAACAAAATCTTCCCCTAAATTATTTGAAATCAATAAACATCCATATTCTTTACACAACTTTTATCCTCTAACACACTGCATATAAAATTGACTTACTTATCATGTTTATTCCTTATTTTCTTTTTCTCCCATCAGACTATAAGCTCTACCAAATCACAGATTTCACCTTTTTTTTTTCACTCATATATCCCAAGGACTAAAACCAGTGCTAGGGTCATAGAAAATGCCCAAAAAATATTTCATGAATGAGTGAATTTGACATGGTTTAATGTCAAATTCACATTTTCCAGTCACAAGCCATAAACCACGCTCTTCCTCACTCATACCTTCCACCTTCCTAAAATTGCAGTCTCCCCAAGGCCATCGATTCCACCTGAAATGTCCAGTGTCTTAGGTTGCATTCCCCAGAAACACACTGTGAGACAAGAATTTGTATGCAAGCAATTTATGAAGGATGTGTGCCCAAGAGAAACCAGTAAGAGCAGGGGAAGCACTACAGAAAAAGAGAAGAGGCCAGGCAAGGGTGTGATTTCAGGCAGAGTCCCAGAGAGGGTAACTTAAGGGGAGCTCTTAAGTATAAATTATGCCTCCAGCTTAGTCCCAATCCTAGGCAAAAGAGTCAAGCTTTCATACTCCCATGCTAATTAGTCATCAACTAGGGCTGCCCCAGGGATGTAAACTCCCAGGTACTTATAGCTGTCTGCAAGTGTGGGGAGAGCCAAAGGCAGGCCTCCAATGAAGAGACACAGGTACAGGCTTTGGAGGCAAAGGAGCTCAGAACCTGGGAGAGGGGAGAAAAAAGTGAATTATGGGATCCTACACCCATATTTTCCCCACTTTATTTTATTGAAATCCTACTCATGCCCCAAATAATTCTTTCTCTATGTACCTTAGAACTACACTAGAACCACACATACTGCCTTATTATTTTTCCTTAACTTTCCCTCCTCTACCCTAGATCATAAAATCCATAAAAACAGGGATGGTATGCTGTATGTATTTGTGCCTCCTACACTGTGTTGTGAATAGTTGCAATGTCAATGAATATCTCTAGACTGTGAATTTCATGAAAGTGAGGATCAGGGTTTTTTTTATCACCTTGTATCCAGCAACTATCACAGTGCCTGGTACATAGCAGGCACTGAGATAATGTTTGCAGAATAAATACAAATATTGAGTGCATTACAGTTTACAAAGTGCTCTCTTAGTTCTTAGGCCATGAATCCCTCACAGAATACAAACAGTTACATACTAGGTATGACTACCTTATTTTTCAGAAAGAAAAGCTTAGTGATATGGATTTCCCAATGACTTGCTGACTAAATAGGTACTGAGTGATGCCTCAGAACAGAGGAAATTTCATTTCAAGTCCAGTTTGCTTCCCCCTAAGCAATACTGATTGATCGATTGATGGATTGATGGATTGATTGATTAGCAGGGTAGGAACATATTTGGAGATTGAGAACAGTAAACAGACACAAGATGCCCCATTCATTTAACAAAGCTACTGTAAGGTGATTTACTCAAAGAAAAATCATAAAAAACACATTTATAAAGCACACAAAATGTAATCGATAAATGAATTGAATTGAATTACATAAAATAAAATAGAATGGAAATGTTTGGCCTGAACTAAAACAGACTGAGATAATTTAAGTTAAAGTGAGTTTTATGGTATCTTTTACTCCCTGGTTCGCCGTGTTTTGTCTAAAATTAGTGCTGGGAGTAGAAGTGGGGAGGACGGTTGTAGGCAGGCTGGTGACTATAAATCACTGGCTTTAATTCATTAAAATGTGTCAAGTAACCTATAAACAGGTCAGACCCCCAGAACCCTGTGTGTAAACTCATCTTAAACCATATGAGTCTGCTATATTCTGGGCACTGCTCTTTTTACCCAAAGTCTTTGTCACGATTCTTCCCACTCCCAACAAATCTACCATTTTCCTCACTGTTCTGTCTTTAGATATCATGGGGACAAGCGATCAGTCTAGTTTATGCTAAGCTGAGGACTGATAGATAACTCAGCACAGTTATTGTCAGTGCCTTCCTTGTATTCCCTGTCCAGGATGTGTCTATGGGAACATACCGCAAACACTGGTAGCTCTGCCTTAGAGCCTGACTCAAGCATGACAAACAAGACGTGGGAGTCTATGGTCCCTGGGAGTGGCTGTCAACCAATGGCAGATAAGAGTGGAAAGATAACTGCCCTAACTTCCTCACCCTTCTGATGGAAAAACTTTGGAGGAAATGTTGAATATACTTCAGAATTTCCCAAAGGGCTTGAGCTTTGGTAGCCTATAGCAGTCACCTTTTCAACAGCAAACCTCTCTTGGTTTCCTTTTAACTGTCTCCTCCCCTTTCCCACACTAGTGCTCCCCAGAATCATCTCCAAAATAAACTGCTTCTAGGAGAATACAAGACTGAGTTCTGTTACTCCATTCAGGGGCATTTATAGTTTTAAAGCAAAAAACCAGACTGACAGCCCAAAAGGATACCAGGAATTTTAATAAATAATATAGTCCTATAGGGGAATAATTTGCCACATGGATCCTTCCCAACAGCATCCTTGGGGGTAGTCACATCATCTGTTGACATAACAGGTAGGCTGGCATGGTGGAAAGAGCACTGGACTAAGTGTCGGAAACTTGGATTCTCATGTTGTCATTGCCACCAACTCTCTGCTCAGCCTTGTTATTCTCTCTGATCTCTCTGATCTTCAGTTTTTCTCTTCTGGAAACTTATAAGAGTGGATTATTTGATCCCTAGGGCCCTTTTGGGCTCCCAATTCCCATGAATCCATGGAAGGGGATGAAGTACATGACACCTCTTTAAAGGTATGTTCCAGAAGTCATTAATAAACAAGCAAACTTTTCACATAGCACGGGCTCTAAGAGGGACTGTTTAATTAGGCACATGAGACATTCCAATCTGTCTAGACAGGCTTCTTTTTTTCCCCAAGATGCCTTCAGCCAGACTTGCTCTGACTGTGACAAGGTGTCCTTTGGCTGCAGACAGTGATTTTGTTGGGTGATAATTCTAATGCCATAGAGTGAGCTGTGAAACTTTCTTTAGTTTTAATGTTGTTTGTCTTTCCAAGGGGAACTAACTGGGGGCAGTTACCCCCAAAATAGCAAAGAGAGGCAGTTTGTGCACAGGAGTCACCAAAAAGTAGCTGCTGGTATAGCCCTCATGACTACCTGTCCATCATCACAAGCGGGCTTTTTAGTTTCTGCCCCTTTTCCATCCATCCCTGCCTTTGGGAAATAAAATGTCTCAACATTGAAAGGGAACTTCCAAGTCATTTAATCAACATTGCTTTTCTCCCACCTAACACAGAAATCCCTCCCAAGATCGCTGACAAAAGTCTTTGAGATGAGAAAGGGATTCATGGACACCTAGTTTCTTTAACACTCAAACTTGAGTCGTGTGACAACACTGGCAAGCATATTATAAAATTCTTGATTTTTCAAGTGAAACGTGCTTTAAATCTGTGTGGACAGTATTGAAAGAACTCATGTGGTATGAGGATTACAGAAGAGGTGTCGGAAATCATTGTCAGTAGTTGAAAAGAATTTTCAAAGTGCAGCCAGTTGATTAGACAAGCACAGCTCACTGGATGTGACCAAAAACATGGATTTTTGGGGTTTTTTGGTCTCTTAGGACCTTTTTCAAATTTATTCAGAGGAGGGAGATGAAATATTGTCTGGAACAATAAATTTTTTTTAGGTATTAGGAATTTAATGTATACATTTTAAAATAGGGTTTTAAAAATATTTTAAAGGAATATATACTTATTCCAGAAAAAATTGGTAAACATAGATATAAATAAAGCAAAATCTTACCAGTTGGAGACAACCACTGTCCAATTTCATTGGATTTGTTTCCATTTTCACCCGTCAATCTAGAGTAGTGTTGTCCAATATGGTAGCAACTAGCCACATGTAACTTGGTCTCCCTGAACGCCATTATCTGTCTCTGTTCTTTATCGAGATGTCCAGGCTCTATTTGGATTCCCCCTTCCTGCTCCTATAGTCTGGAAATCACCTTTAGGCAGAAAACAGTGGCCGTTTTAGGGCTCACTTTATTTGCTTCCTTTTTCTCAGGGATCATGGTCCTGCACTGCATGATGTTGTCCAATATCTGAAAACAGTGTGAAACCATAACTTTTTATTTCACTCTTGTAGTTCTTCTGCCTTATTAAGTCACAAACACAATCTCAATTCAGTTGCTGAAGGTATCTGCCCAAGGCACTATTCCCACATCAATCTTCATTCAAGATTAGACTCCTTCTCCCACCCCACCCCCCACTAAGGCGAGGTGGGTAGCTGTCCTTAGAGAAGGTATATTTGGCTTTTATCCTCTTTATCTTCCATTTCTTCCCCCACTCACTAGCTGCTTCTCCACACTTCATAAAAGTCTAACAGAGTAGGCTACCAAGGATAAGAGAAGGAGGAAGGGCAGTTTTGTTGGTGTGAATGTCTTACGCTCTCTGGACTTGGCAAACATCCAGCAGTAACTTGGCTCATGGATACTTTGAAAGTTATTTAGAAGATTCTCTGCTGCAGCCTCCAACTACAACTTCTCTGACATGGACAATGTCTCTCCTTCAGCTGGCTTCCCCCAATGCTAGATTTCTTGGGGATGAAGTTCATATCCACTGTGACATTTGAGCCTAAATGCACTCCCAGGAAGTCCTCTTGGGTGTGACATGAAATGGCTCCAGGCTGGCTCTGTCACCATCTGGTCCATGAAACTTTCTCTTGTTCTTTTTCCATTGGTTAACTCCCAAGCACTGTACTCTATTCCTCTGGCCTGTCACAGGTTGGTATAGCTTTTCTGAGGTGATAGTATGTCTCTGTTCTTGGTGTCTACCAACTGCAGGGAACACAACTGAAACTTTGTGACTGGTCCCATTTTAGCCTTCTGAGCATGAGAAATATGTACACCCTCAACCTACCACTCTCAGCAGGGGAAGGAATTGGAATTCATATTCATGAGAAACTCTCCACAAAGAAAACCCACCATCATTCTTTCTTTTCCTTTCTCTTGAACCTTTTATATTCTCAAAGTAGATGACAGAATACAGGAATCATGGAACTGGCTCCTGATTATCTCCTTGGAAGATTCCCCCAGGGCAGTCTGCCTTATATTTATTTTATTGAAATATATCATATTTATTACATTTTTACACCTAAAATTCTGTTCGCAAATAATATCAGTGATAGATCATTTTTATCAATTGCTTTAGAGAATATGTAAGATCTTTAGAACTGTGCCTGCAACATAGTAGGCACTTAACAAATGTCTATGTAATGAATGTATTAATAAGGTATTTTGCATCTATGAATTTGTTTAAGAAACATTTTGGGCTCTCTTGTTTGCAGCTGCTTCCTGTATTCTTGAAACAGAGATTATCACATAGTAGGTACTGAGTAAGCATTTGTTAAATAAATAAACTAATGAAATACTTTTGAAATCTCATAGAACAAAGTAAGGCATTCAGATTTAATTTCACAAGCTCTTGTTGAATATTTGCTCTGTACCAAGTGGTTGTGGTAAGCACTTCTATCCAGGGTTCCTATAATGTCCTGTCCTACCCTCTCAAGGCACTTATTAAACTGTATTACAATAGTAAGTTTACTTCTCTGCACTTCCCACCTGAAAAGAAATGGTAAATATAAAATAATTTTATTCTTGTTCCTTAATTTATTTAAAAATAATAATTGACTCTTTTTTGGTTAAATTAATGTGCTATTTAACAAAAAAAAATTAAACCCCTTTGGGTCAAGCCTGAGTTATGTGTGACCTGCTTTACCACCTTACTAAAGATTACTGCCACTAAGCTTAATGACCCAAAATCATGTAATACCTCAGGCTGCACCCAAACAAACACCCATTCCTTCTCAGAGCTGCGAAGGTAATGGTACTGAGCTGAATGTGTAGGAAACCAGGTCACATCATGGAGACTGCCATTAAAAAAAAAAAAAAAAAAAGATGACATCAATTTTGTTGTTGTTGTTTTTGCCTAATAATGAAGAAATCTAAGAAGTTGAAAGTTCAGGTTAACAGCAACTTTACCAAATATTTATCCCAAGGCAGTAGAAGACAAAAAAAGATAACTGACTCTTAAAAGAAAAATAATATGCAGAAGTAAACTGTATAGAAAAAATAGCATAGGAAGGAAAAATGGAAATATACTTTTGCAAGGACCTTATGTGAAGGACACTATTAATTCATAGTAAACAAAAATAAAACAAATATTCAAAATGATAAAGTAAAACAATACCAGTAATCATGTAAATGAATTAAAAACACTAAACAATGGCAGAAATTTTCAGATTGAATTATAAACAGAAAGCAAGGTGCAACCATATGCCGTATATTTTTAGATGCACTTTAAATTGAAAAACAATACATCAAATATAACAAATAGAAAAGCATATATCATGCCAATACTAATAAGAAAGCTGAATGTCTATATTACTCTTAGACAAAATAGATGTCAGGACATGGAGTATTATCTGAAATAAAGAGAGATATTTTAAAATGATAGCATGGTCAATTCATCAAGAAAAAATGGCAACACTAACTAAATATATATTTACCAAATAAGAAAGTTTTATAACACAGAAAGCAAGAACTAAATGGACAAGTAGATAAACATAAAATAGTATCTGGAGATCTCAACACTATTGTGCCAGTATTTGGTGCAAAAAGCATACAAAATTTTTAAAATTATCTGGAAGATAAGAACAGTGCTATCAATCAACCAAACTGAACTTATTCTTTATTTACAGAACCCTACAACAATCAACTCCAGAATATACATTCTTTTCACTTGTCAATGGAATATTCACCAAGATAGAACATTTATTAGGCCATAAAAAAAAAGTTTCAACAGGTTCTAAGGGATTGAAATCATACAGAGCATATTCTATAAATATAGCAGAATTAGAATAGAAATCAATAACAAAAATAGACCTGGAAAATCTTCTAATACTTAAAAATTAAGCAACCCACTGCAAATTAACCAAAGTCAAAGAAGAAATAGCAAGTGAAATTAGAAAATAATTTGAATTAAATGATAATTAAGACATATCTAAAAGTGCACTAGGGTGCAACTAGATCATGTCTTAAGGGAAATTTTATAGTACTGTATGCTAATACTAGAAAAGAATAAACGTTTAAGGAGTTCCCTGGTAACCTAGTGATTAGGACTCTGGGCTTTCACTGCCAATGCCACGGACTGGGTTCAATCTCTGGTTGGGGAACATCCTGCAAGCCACACGGTGCAGCCAAGAAAAACAAAGGAACAAAAGTTTAAAATCAGTGATCTAATCTTCCACTATAGAAGATAGAAAAAAAGAGGAAATTAAATCTGAAGTCAGTAGAAGGAATAAATAAAATAAATGTAATAGAAACCAATAAAATAGAAAATAAATAAGTATAGAGGAAATCAATAAAACCAAATTTTGGTTCTTTGAAAGGATCAATAATATTGATAAATCTTTACCTAAACTAGTCAAGAAATAAACAGAGAAAACGCAAATTATCAGTTTCTGGAATGAAAGAGGGAATAGCAGCATAAATCTCATAGACCTAAGAAAAAATAGAAAATCTAAGTAGTCTTATATTTATCAATGAAATTGAATTAGTAAATAAAACGGATATGATGAAGAAAGCTCCAGAGCCAGATAGTGTCATTAGTGGATTCTATCAAATAAGTAAGTAAAAAATAATAGCAATCTTGCACACTTATTTTATAAGCTCAGCAAAACCATGATCCCAAAACTTCTCAAAGACATTATAAGAAAACTAATGACCAATATTACACATGAATATGATAGAAAACATATTTTTAAGTTTTAGCCATTCAAATATTGCAATATATTAAAAGGACAATGTATAATGATTAAGAGAAGTTCATCTGAGAAATGCAAGATTAATAGTCCAATTAATATAAAGCTTTTCCCTAAGAATGGGACCAACTCAAAGTGGTATAGTAACTTATATAGTCAGTTAAGTTTTGACAAAATGTTGATAGCAATTCAATGAGATAAGAATATTTTTCAATAAATTGTGCTGGAAAAACTAGATATGGTGAGAAAATATGTAAACCCTTACCTCACACCACACACACACACACACACACACACACACACTCAAAATAAATTACAAACCTAAAGGTAAAAGGCAAAATATGATGTATAGGAGACTATCTTTATAGCCTTGGTGTAGAGAAGATTTGTGGGCTGAACTCTGAAGTACTAAGAGTAAAAGAAGAAAAAAAATTAAGATGAATTAGACTTCTCAAAATTGGATTTCTATTGGAGATATTCAAGATGGTGGAGGAGTAAGTGGATGTGGAGTTCATCTCTCTCCACAGATACATCAGGAATACATCTATAGATGCAACAATTCTCACAGAACACCAGCTGAAAACTAGAAGAACTTAAACACCAGAAAGGACTATAAAGATCCCTTCATAGCTGGTGAGGCCTGTGTTTTTTGTGCATTGCCTAAGGGAGTGCTTGCCTCGTGAAGAAGCTCAGGGTAAAGGCATGGCCACCAAAGCAGGAGTGAGAGCAGCTTGACGCCTGGAGGGACACCCCAAAGAGGTTAATGCCGCAGGAGGCCAGAGTCCTGGCCACTGTCAGTCTTACCCGAGGGCTTCGACCAGATGCATCAGGCTGTGCACTGGCTGATTGATGCCCACCTCATGGACCCCATCCTGCTTCATGTCACTGACATAGTTGGCCTGTTGCCGGAATGAGCTGAAGTCTGAAAATTGTTCAGCAGGACAAAGCATAGCATGGTCCTCTTCTCTTCTGGTTTCAGTTATCAATGACCACTATCTTGATCATTCCATGTGGCTCACAGTGTTTTGGTGCTCCAGCTGGGAGTCAGGCCTGAGCCTCTGAGGTGGGAAAGCCAAGTTCAGGATACTGCACCACCAGAGAGGTCCAGGCCCCACGTAATGTCAATCAGCAAGACATCTCCCAGAGGTGTCCGACTCAATGCTAAGACCCAGCTCTAATCAATGACCAGCAAGCTCCAGAGCTGGAAACCCCATGTTAAACAACTAGCAAGACAGGAACACAACCCCACTCATTAGTAGAGAGGCTGCCTAAGATAATAATAAGTTCACAGACCCTTGAAAACACACCACCAGCTGCATTTGTGCCCACAAGGAAGACAAGATCCAGCCTCATCCACCAGAACACAGGCTCCAGTCCCCTCCAACAGGAACCATACACAACCCACTGAACAAACCTCACCCACAGGGGGCAGACAACAAAAACAACAGAAACTACAAGCCTGCAGCCTGTGAAAAGGAAACCACAAACAGAGTAAGTCAAGCAAAATGAGAAGACAGAGAAATACCCAGCAGATGAAGGAGCAAGGTAAAAAACCCACCAGACCAAACAAATGAAGAGGAAATAGGCAGACTACCTGAAAGACAATTCAGAGTAATGATAGTAAATATGATGCAAAATGGTGGAAAGAGAATGAAGAAAATACAAGACATGTTTAACTAGGACCTAGAAGAACTAAAGAGCAAACAAACAATGATGAAAAACACAATAAATGAAATTAAAAATTCTCTAGAAGCAATCAATAGCAGAATAACTGAGGCAGAAGAACGGATGAGTGACCGGGAAGATAAAATAGTGAAAATAACTACCACAGAGCAGAATAAAGAAAAAAAGAATGAAAAGAATTGAGAACAGTCTCAGATACCTCTAGAACAACATTAAATGCAACAACATTCAAATTATAGAGGTCCCAGAAGAAGAACAGAAAAAGAAAAAGAGAAAACATTTTAAGAGAGTATAGTTGAAAACTTCCCTAACATGGGAAATAGTCAGTCAAGTCCAGGAAGCACAGAGAGTCTCACACAGCATAAATCCAAGGAGAAACATGCCAAGACACATATTAATCAAACTATCAAAAATTAAATACAAAGAAAAAATATTAAAGGCAGCAAGAGAAAAGCAACAAATAACATACAAGGGAATCCCCATAAGGTCAACAGCTAAACTTTCAGCAGTAAATCTGCAAGCCAGAAGGGAATGGCAGGACATATTTAAAATGCTAAGAGGGAGAAACCTAAAACAAAGATTACTGTACCCAGCAAGGATCTCATTCAGACTCAATGGAAAAATTAAAACCTTTACAGACAAGCAAAAGCTAAGAGTATTCAGCACCACTAAACCAGCTTTACAATAAATGCTACAGGAACTTCTCTAGGCAGGAAATACAAGATAAGGAAAAGACCTAAAAAAACAATTAAGAAACAATTAAGAAATTGGTAAAAGGAACATACATATTGATAACTACTTTAAATGTAAATGGCTTAAATGCTCCAACCAAAAGACACAGACTGTCTGAGTGGATACAAAAACAAGACATGTATATATGCTGTCTAAAAGAGACCCGCTTCAGACCTAGGAACACATACAAACTGAAAGTGAGAAGATGGAAAAAGATATTCCATGCAAACGGAAATCAAAAGAAAGCTGGAGTAGCAATTCTCATATCAGACAAAATAGAATTTAAAATAAAGTCTATTACAAGACACAAAGAAAGACACTACATAATAATCAAGAGATCAATCTAAGAAGAAGATACAACAGTTGTAAATATTTATGCACCCAACATAGCAGCACCTCAATACATAAGGCAAATACTAACAGCCATAAAAAGGGAAATTGACAGTAACAGATTAACAGTAGGGAACATTAACACCCCAATTTCACCAATGGACAGATCATTCAAAATGAAAATAAATAAGGAAACACAAGCTTTAAATGACATATTAAAAAGTTGGACTTAATATATAATTATAAGACATACCATTGGAAAACAGCAGATTACACATTCTTCTCAAATGCACATGGAATATTCTCCAGGATAGATGACATCTTGGATCACAAATCAAGCCTTGGTAAATTTAAGAAAATTGAAATTGTATCAAGTATCTTTTCCAACCACAACACTATGATACTACATATCAGTTACAGGAATAAAAAAACTGTAAAAATACAAACACATGGAGGCTAAACAATACACTTCTAAATAACCAAGAGATCACTGAAGAAATCAAAGAGAAATAAAAAATTACCTAGAAGCAAATGACAATGAAAACACTATGATCCAATACCTATGGGATGCAATAAAAGCAGTTCTAAGAGTGAAGTTTATAGCAATACAATCATACCTCAAGAAACAAGAAACATTTCAGTTAAACAACCTAACATTACACCTTAATAAATTAGAGAAAGAAGGACAAAAGTCCCCAAAGTTTGCAGAAGGAAAAAATAATAAAGATCACATCAGAAATAAATGAAAGAGAAATGAAGGAAACAATAGCAAAGATCAATAAAACTAAAAGCTGGTTCTTTGAGAAGATAAACAAAATTGATAAACCATTAGCCAGACTCATCAAGAAAAAAAGGGAGAAGACTCAAATCAGCAGAATTAGAAGTGAAACAGGAGAAGTAACAACTGACACTGCAGAAATACAAAGGATCATGAGAGATTATGACAAGCAACTATATGCCAATAAAATGGACAACCTGGAAGAAATGGACAAATTCTTAGAAAAGCAAAACCTTCTGAGACTGAACCAGGAAGGAATAGAAAATATGAGCAGATCAATCCCAAGCACTGAAATTGAAACTGGGATTAAAAATCTTCCAACAAAAGCCCAGGTCCAGATGGCTTCACAGGTGAATTCTATCAAACATTAAGAGAAGACCTAACACCTATACTTCTCAAACTCTTCCAAAGTATAGCAGAGGGAGGAACACTCCCAAACTCATTCTACAAGGCCACCATCACCCTGATACCAAAACCAGACAAAGATGTCACAAAAAAAGAAAATGACAGGCCAATATCACTGATGAATACAGATGCAAAAATGCTCAACCAAATAATAGCAAACAGAATCCAACAGCACATAAAAAGGATCATACACCTTGATCAAGTGAGGTTTATCCCAGGAATGCAAGGATTCTTCATTATACAGAAATCAATCAGTGTGATAAGCCATATTAACAAATTGAAGGAGTAAAACCATAAGATCATCTCAATAGATGCAGAAAAAGGTTCTGACAAAATTCAACACTCATTTATGATAATAACTCTCCAGAAAGTAGGCATAGAGGGGACTTACCTAAACATGATAAAAGTCATATATGACAAAACCACAGCCAACATTGTTCTCAAAGGTGAAAAACTAAAACCATTTCCACTAAGATCAGGAAAAAGACAAGGTTACCCACTCTCACCACTATTATTCAACATAGTTTTGAAATTCCTAGCTATGGCAATCAGAGAAGAAAAAGAAATAAAAGGAATCCAAATTGGAAAAGACATAAAACTGTCACTGTTTGCAGATGACATGATACTATACATAGAGAATCCTAAAGATGCTACCAGAAAACTACTAGAGCTAATCAATGAATTTTGGCAAAGTAGCAGAATACAAAATTAATGCACAGAAATGTCTTACATTCCTATACACTAATGATGAAAAATATGAAAGAGAAATTAAGGAAACATTCCCATTTACCACTGCAACAAAAAGAGTAAAATGCCTAGGAATAAACCTACCCTAAGGAGACAAAAGACCTGTATGCAGAAAACTATAACACACTGATGAAAGAAATTAAAGATGATACCAACAGATGGAGAGATATACCATATTCTTGGATTGGAAGTATCAACATTGTGAAAATGACTATACTACCCAAAGCCATCTACAGAATCAATGCAATCCCTATCAAACAACCAATGGCATTTTTCACAGAACTAGAAAAAAAATTTCAGAATTTGTATGGAAACACAAAAGACACTGAAGAGCCAAAGCAATCTTGAGAAAGAAAAATGGAGCTGGAGGAATCAGGCTCCTAGACTTCACACTATACTACAAAGCTATGGTAACCAAGACAGTATGGTACTGGCACAAAAACAGATATATAGATCAATGGAACAGAACAGAAAGCCCAGAGATAAACCCATGCACGTATGGTCACCTTATCTTTGACAAAGGATGTAAGAATATACAATGGAGAAAAGACAGCCTCTTAATAAGTGGTACTGGGAAAACTGGACAGCTACATATAAAAGAATGAAATTAGAACACTTCCTAACACCATACGCAAAAATAAACTCAAAATGGATTAAAGATCTAAATGTAAAGCCAGACACTATAAAACTCTCAGAGGAAAGCATAGGCAGAACACTCTATGACATAAATCACAGCAAGATCCTTTATGACCCACCTTCTAGAGAAATGGAAATAAAAACAAAAATAAACAAATGGGACCTAATGAAACTTAAAAGCTTTTGCACAGCAAAGGAAACCATAAGCAAGATGAAAAGACAAAGCTCTGAATGGGAGAAAATATTTGCAAATGGAGCAGCCGACAAAGAATTAATATCCAAAAAATACAAGCAGCTCATGCAGCTCAATATCAAAAAACAAACAACCCCATCCAGAAATGGGCAGAGGACCGAAATAGACATTTCTCCAAAGAAGATCTACAGATTACCAACAAACACATGAAAGGATGCTAAATGTCACTAATCATTAGAGAAATGCAAATCAAAACTACAATGACATATCACCTCACACCAGTCAGAATGACTATATCAAAAAATCTACAAACGTTAAATGCTGGAGAGGGTGTGGAGGAAAGGGAACCCTCTTGCACTGTTGGTAGGAAAGTAAACTGGTACAGCCACTATGGAAAACAGTATGGAGGTTCCTTAAAGAACTAAAAATAGAACTACTATATGACACAGCAATCCCACTACTGGGCATATACCCTGAGAAAACCATAATTCAAAAAGAGTCATGTATCAAAATGTTCAATGCAGCAGTATTTAGTATAGCCAGGACATGGAAACAACCAAAATATCCATCAACAGATAACTGGATAAAGAAGATGTGGCACATATATACAATGGAATATTGCTCAGCCATAAAAAAGAAATGAAATTGAGTTATTTGTAGTGAGGTGGATGGACCTAGAGTCTTTCATACAGAGTGAAGTAAGTCAGAAAGAGAAAAACAAATACCATATGCTGACACATATATATGGAATCTAAAAAAAGAAAAAAATGGTTCTGAAGAACCTAGGGGCAGGACAGGAATAAAGACACAGACATTGAGAATGGACTTGAAGACACAGGGAGAGGGAAGGGTAAGCTGGGACGAAGTGAGAGAGTGGCATTGATGTATATACTGCTAAATATAAAATAGCTGGTGGAAAGCAGCTGCAGCACAGGGAGATCAGCTTGGTGCTGTGTGACCACCTAGAGGGGTGGGATGAGGAGGGTGGGAGAGAGATGCAAGAAGGAGGGGATATGGGGATATATATATACATATAATTCATTCACTTTGTTATACAGCAGAAACTAACGAACAATGTAAAGCAATTATATTCCAATAAAGATTTTTTTAAAAAATTTGGACTTTTATTAATCAAAAGACACAATCAACAAAATGGCTAAAGTCACACAATGGAAGAAAATATTTGGAGTATAAATTGGATAAAGGATTATATCCAGAATATATAAAGAACATCTAAAACTCAAAAATAAAAAGTCAAGAAACCTATAGAGAAATGGCAGGGGTGGGTGGAAAGTAAAATACTTGAACAGACATCTCACAAAGGAAGATAGGCAAATGATCATGAAGTGCATGACAAAGTGCTCAACATCATTAGTCATCAGGATAGTAGAAATTAACATCACGTGGAGATACTGCTACACACTAAAGTGGCTACAATTTTAAAGACCAAACATACCAAGTGTTGAGGTTAAGGAGCGACCGGAACTCTCATACACTGTGGTGAGTGTGTCAAATGGTACAAACTGCTTTGGAAATGTAACAAACTCGATACCTGCAACAATTTGGAATGAATCTCAAAACATTGTGCTGAGTGAAATAAAAACAAGCACAAAAAGGTATATACTGTATGATTCCATTTATATGAAGTTCTAGGCAAAGGTAAACCAACAGTGAAATAGATCAAAACTTTAGGGGAAAAGGATGTGCAGGATTTTCTTCTCTTGCTTTTTAATCTGTGAAAATAATAATATCACACACACTGCTTGTTAAGTCACACACTGCTTTTTAAGTGCAGTGTAATATATAAACTATGTTCTGTATTGCATGTTCTAATTAATTAATCCTCGTGACACTTTATGAAGTAGGTACTGCTATTATCTCCATTTTATGCGTTAAGAAACTCAGTCACAGAATTATGTAATTTGCCTACACTCACAAAGCTAGCAAATGGTGGAGCTCAATTACAAACTCAGATAATCAGAATGTGGATTTGTGCCTGAGTCCGAGGATATGAGTGGTATCTAGAACATGTTAGGTTGTAGTGAGGACCACTTTGGATCATTTAAACAATGTGTGGGACACGTGGTAGGTGCTTAATGCTGGGATGGGATTAAGAGAGAATGCTTCTGTCTTGCAATCCAGCATTACTTATGATTAAGTCAGTTAGGCAGTGTGTTTTGCTGTCTCCCTAAGCCATGCCCACCCATCTTGCCACTATCAATCAACAGGTGATATTTAGACCTTATTTGCATTACCCTTTTATCATATTTTTCAATCCAGATAGTGAAACCAGAGTGGGGGTGGGGAAAAGTAGTATTTACTGCTCCTATTCCATCTCTTGAACCCTAGTACTGCTCAGCTTTTGTTTTTCTGTTATGGGCTATGAGATTTCTTCTGCACTGCAGACCTCAGTCCAAACTCCTTAGATGTTTAGAAGCCAAAAGATGGCTTCTAGGTAAAATGAAGGTAATTTCATTTGAAGGTAACTTGTTTGAAGGCATCATCTTGTTTTTCTGAGTCACTTCTTTCAAACTTTCTTACCCAATTAATTATAACATTCCTCCAGGAATAGCTAAGCCAGGATTGCCCTTGCCTCACCTATCCTGGCCAACATGTACACTTGATTCCAGAAAGAGAAAACTCTCCAAGTCACCCTGAGTTGGGAGGAGCTGGTACCAAGATGATTCAAGCAGAGAGATATTTAAAACAGACTCAACCTCACAGGGCCTTTCTGAACTCACGCCATTCAAACCTGAGAGAGACCATTTCTCATTAATGTTGCCACTGAGATTCTCACATGACATTATTACACTGTGTCCTTCCCATCCTGAGAACATATCTAGTTCTTGGATTGGAAATGAAGACTCCAGCTCCCTCAGTGAACTGCTAATGTTTGATGTGTTCTCCAATCTCATTCTTCTTGCTCTGCCAAATTGAGTGAAATATTTTCACCACTGTCCCTAAGGCCTATAGCACATACACATACACATGTATTTATATATATTTTAGTGGAGCCGGATTTGGAAATGAACAAAACAATTACAATGCAACCAGATGAATTCCATCCATAGAAAGATTCAGACTGGGGGAAAAAAATTATCTCTGTTCAGTGTGGTCTCTGGACATAAGTTAATTTATTCCTTCATCCATTCCACAAATACTTACTGTGTGCCAAGGAGGGTATTTAGTACCAAGAATACAGAATCCTTTCTCCCAAAGAGTTTATAGTATAGAGGGGTTGATACCCAAGTAAATCACTGAGTATATGATCATATATGATAAATCGTTATACAGTTTATCCTTGAACAATTCCAGGGTCAGGGACTCTGACCCATCACATGGTTGAACATCTGAAAATCTGCGTATAACTTATAGTTGGCCCTCCTTATACACAGTGCCTCTGATAGCCTCGGTTCCACATCTGTGGATTCAACCAACCGTGGATTGTGTAGTACTGTAATATCTACTATTGAAAAATAGCTGCATAATAATGGACCCATGCAGTTCAAACCCATGTTGTTCAAGTCTCTACTGTATTTCATGCATTGAACATGTAATACAGGATAGAAAAGAGGGAACACAGAACGTGCAGGAAATGGAAAGTTGGCATCTAACCCACACCTCAAGCTAAGGAAATGATTTCAGGTGAGAAGACCTTTGAACTGAACATTAGAATGCCTGGGGGTTGACCAGTAAGAAGAGAAAAGGAGGTTCTCATTTGAGAGAAGAACATGTGCAAGACACTGAGGTATCAAATGGCAAGTCATTAGATTACATTTGAGGAACTAGAAGAAAATTTCATGACTAGAGAGAACTATACACAAATAGTTTATCCTCCAGCAGATAATTGGCATGATTCAGTATGCAAAATACTGTATAGTAGTTTAGAAAGATACAAAGAAAAGATTTAGTTATTGACCCAAAAAAGACTACCATTTTGCTGGGACAGACGATTGTCATGAATAAAATAATATTTACCAAGAAACATAAAGAAAGGAGAAACAGGACAACCACTCATAATTGGAACTGGAATTGTTAGAATTCTCTGGAAAATGGAATAATTTTGTTGACTGAATTTTTCTAGTAAATTGATCGTTTTTTTCATCAGTACTCTTGAAACTCCTTCTTAAAAATTGATACAATCTCTTATATTAAATATATAAAAATTTAAAATGATGCCTGGTAAAAACAGTAGTATTAGTAGTAGCAGTAATAGTAGTAGTAGAAAGTATTTCTAAAAATAGTAATAGTAGCAATGGTAGAAGTAGTTGCAGTAGCAGTATTTATAGCAGTATAGTAATAGTTACAGTAATATTAACATTATAGTAAGTGTAACATACCAAGCAAAATATAATTTTGCTTTGTTGGCCCTGAACCATGTAAAATCTTAGAGTCCTTACTAAAAGTAGTAATGCTCTTTCCACAGGTATGTAACTGAAAGCTATGGGAGACTTTAACCTAATCAGAGAAGTTGAGGTAAAGAAACCTCAGAGATAAGGTACCTGAAATGTAGTTGTAAAAAAATCTCTGCTATCAACTCAATTGTCATCTCCTTCAAGCCTCATTTCCAAATTCCCTAAATCTCTACTCTGGCAAAATTATCACTTCCTCCCTCTGCTCACAAAACACTTTTGATATGACACAGTTCTCTGTCATAACTGTAGAGATTTCTGTTTTTCATCGGGACAGTTGCATTTTGAAGACTGTGATTCATGTCCTATTCATGTGGGTGTTTCAGGCATTCAACAGAGTACCTAGATCATATTAATAGTAAAAGTTCAATTAAAAACCATTGCACTTAACTGAATCTCCTTGTTATTTGTCTCCTTCTACAGAATATAAGGAATGGTAAAACTCTGGTCAAGTGTAATTTAAAATGCCTAGACTCTGATATTTGAAGTTTTACTCTTCTCAAGGAATAAGTAGGTATTAAAAGTAGAGTCCATCTATAATAAACATAGAAAATATTATGTCTCAGTGCATAATCACACAGTTCACATTATACAGTCATTCAAGCAGGACCAGATTCAGAGAACCAAAGTTCAGAGAACATCTTAGTGTTTTAAAAAGTATCATAAACCAATTGAAAAAAGAGAAAAATCTCAGCTTCAGTTAGGAGTGCCCTTAAGATGTTGAGGGGAATGAACATTGGGGTACGGGGTCCTTCACAGAGGGAACTCACAGAGGAGATACATATAGAATAAACCAAAAGTTATAGTATAACATGGTAAATTCTCCAATAAAATGAAATAACTAAAATGTGTTGAATGTTTACTATGTGCTATTAACTACCTAAAGAGCTTTATATATATACATGAATCCACTGTAGTCTCAAAAAACTGTATATCAGGGAAGAATATAGGGCTCATTCTATTGATAGGTAATCCAATAGAAAGAATTTAATACAGAAATCTAGTTACAAATGTCCTGGGAAACCTGAATAACCAAATAGAGAATGGGAAGACAACCCATAGATTAGCAGAAATATGAGGACACAACCATACCTAGGGTGTTGTAGGTTGGGAGACACAGGACCAGGGTGTATGTTATCAGAGCTGAGGAGCCAGAACAACAGAAGAAACTGGATCCACAATGGAGGCTACCCATCAGGGACTGGGACCCTGAAAGAATGACTCCAACCACATGACTTCTCCCTTCCATGGCACTCCAATCTCTTTCCAGTGCCTACCATTAACTGAACACAGCAAGAGGTAAGAGAGCCTAGGAATTAAATTTTGAGAGGAAAGGTGAGTAATGGATCTGAGACCAAACTGGTAAGTGACCAGCACAAAACCAATGACATGGGTGCTATTATAAGGCTCATTATACAGATAGGAAAACTAAGTCACAGGGGAAAGAAATTACCTGCCCAAAATCACAGAGTTGAATTCCAGAGCCCATGGAGAAATAGTACTGTGCAATGGGAATCTTAACTCAGCTGAGGAGAGTTGGGGGATAGAGAGGGCAATGGGCAGGGACAGCTTCCCAGGGACCAAAGTAAATGGACCTTGTTCCAAGAACGAAATCATGGACAAGATTCAAGCCCAGAAAATGTGTAACCTCAGGAAATAGCACAGCACCTGGTACATATAAAGTGTTTAATACATTAATCTATTGAACTAATAGATTAATGGGCTCTTTAAGCTGAACACTGTCTGGGGTGGAGAAAAGTGTTCAACCCCAAAAATAAAAGGGGTGACTCTCCTTCATCAAAGTGCTCTATGCCCCTGTCAGCCTAAGAAGGAAAAGAAGATGATGAGTAGAAGACGATGGCTAATGTTTATTGAGCCATTGCAGCATCATGCAAGTGCATTATGGGAATTATCTCATTTATTCCACAGCAACCTAATGATATGGGGACTATTATTATATCCATCTGATAGATGAGGAAACTAAGGCTCCCAGAGTCATGTAACTTACTCAGTAATTAGGTCAAACACTAATTAGGAAAGCCAAAATTCAAACCCAAAGCCTTCTAATTTAGCTTAAGTTCTTCCTACCTCAGTTTGGATTGGCCAAGAAACTAGGGTAAACAGAAACTGCAAAAAGGAAGGGGAGGATGCCTAATTAACCCATTTACAGAGAACTAAGAAAAAAGGGTCAGGGGAATGGGGTTGCTGGCTGATAGGAACCTAATAACAAAAAATGAAATTATAGAGAAGCCGACAAAAGTCCTTTTCAAATTCTCCCTTCACAAAGGCAACTCCACTGTACTTTAATCTTTGACCTGGACTCATGCAATTAATTCCACATCATATTTCTGCATATTGCTCTCCAAGGAGAATCGAGTTTACACTTCCCCCCAATCCAAATCATAACAGTACTTAATTAGGTGATAATTTATGTATTACTTAGCATGAACTTTTGGCACTTGCTGAAGGAGGCTGTACAAGTGTACACATGTTATCACCTGACTACATAAAGTAACAGGGCCTGGTCATTGGTGAGGTGTCTTGGGCTTTACAAAATATCAAATGACTTTTATAACCCTGTAGTACCTGGCTTTCTAGCAGGCAGAATTGTCTCTAGTGTGTATTAATATACTGAATATTATACCCACATGCACTTAAAACACTGATTCTGAGCACTTCAAAAAAACAAGGAGCCTAGAAAATCGGAGAAACAGATGTTAGATGAATAGTAGGCCTTCTCAGGGTCCATCATTCAACTTTAGGGAAATCGTGCAACAGCAGAAGAGAATCGTTCATACCTGCTCCGGGGAAAATAAACAGAACATTCCCTGCTAGCAGACATAGTCTGTGGTGATAATGAGGCTCTGAACACTTGGCTTCAACCCTCATGTCCCAGCCTTGTCGACGAGCCTGACCCAGAAATGATTCTTTTCTAGGCACCCTGTGAGGGCTGAGCAGTCATGACTGTATGGCCCGCAAACGTTGGGGATGCTCATTTAAATAACACATGCTTGTCAAGAGAAGGAAAATCCTGAAAGATGTCAGACGCCTGGACTTCAGTGAGTGGCCAAGGTGGAGTTCAAGCCCCTGGCAGGATAGAACCAAGAAGACCGTCTTCCAGTAGTTCTTGATTCTCACTATGCTCAAAAAGAAGAAAGAAACACGAAGGGACATGATTTTGGCTTCTGCATTGCATCTGTCATCTCTCTAAACTAGAATCAATTCATAGGGAAAGCACAGTCACAGACATGGTCCTCTTTTGTTAACTCCGGGAAGAAACAAGACAGAGAGAACACAGAACAAGACCTGTGTTCCATTTTGAGCGCCACCAGTTCACTCCAGGCCCGTGGTCCTCAGGGGACTAGACAAAGTAGCTGGTATCTGAGAACCTAAGACAGAAGGAAATCCACAAAGATGACTCATACCATAAGTTGTGATCCCCATACACCACTGACAGCTGTTCCCAGCAACTGCAGATCCCTCCTTAAGTCTGTTCCCTATCTGAGCCAGGTCCATCTGGCACATCATCCTTAGGCCCATCTAGCTCAGGCCTTGCTCCAGCTTCATGGGATGAGACTTTGACTTGTTTCCTGCAGCTCTGACTCTCTATAAGCCCTAAGGACTGCAATGTGAGTGCTGTTCCTGGCTCCCTCCACTTCTGCCTGCCTCACTGAGACCACCACATACTTGTACTGTCTCCTCAGCTTATCTGGCTCTCTGCTTGGGGAACACTCTTCAGAAGCAGAGCTGTGGTCAAAAGGAAAACAGGTAGAGGCTTAAAAAAATTCCACCACGAGATTAAAATTAAAAATGAACCATTTTCCCCCTTCCTGGTATGTTTCAGTCAAAAATAAAGGTAATATATTCCTAGATATTACCCTTACACAAATATTAGAAATCTAGTGAGTCTGAAATCATGTTGAAATCAAGTCTACAATAGTTTTACAAACTGTATGCTTGTTCTCTCTCCAGTAATTATTTTAACATTGAAAATAACTAAAACATTGTTCTGGATGCTATGAGGAAAACAAAGATAAGTAATGTGTACTGTCTTTATAGCATTTGCAACCCAGCTGAGGAATTAAGATACTAGTACTTTGGCCCCAGCAAATCCAGAATCATAGCTGACTGGGATCTCTGAGCTGGAAGATTTCTCAATGATCACCCAGTCTAACAGTCTAATCTGCCTCTGCTTGAGCATCTCAAGTGACAGAGAACTCGTGACATTTTTTAAAAATTTTTGATTGGAGAATAGTTGATTTACAATGTTGTGTTACTTTCTGCTGTACAGCAAAGTGAATCAGTTATACATATATCCACTCTGTTTTAGATTCTTTTCCCATGTAGGTCATTACAAGTTACTGAGTAGAGTTCCCTGTGCTATTCAGTAGGTCCTTATTAGTTATCTATTTTATACATAGTAGTGTGTATACATCAATCCAAATCTTCCAATTTATCCCTCCCTGCCCTTTCCCCTGGTAACCATAAGATTGTTTCCTACATTGTTTCTACATTGTTTCTATCTCTGTTTTGTAAATAAGTTCATTTGTACCATTTTTTTAGGTTCCACATATAAGCGAATATCATATGGAGAACAGTATAGAGGTTCCTTAAATAACTAAAAATAGAGATACCATATGATCCAGCAATCCCACTCCTGGGCATATACCCAGAGAAAAATCATAATTCGAAAGAGACATGCACCCCAGTGTTCATTGCAGCACTACTTACAATAGCCAGGACATGGAAGCAACCTAAATGTCCATTAACAGAGGAATGGATAAAGAAGATGTGGTACATATATACAATGGAATATTACTCAGCCATTAAAAAGAGCGAAATAATGTCATTTGCAGCAACATGGAGGGACCTAGAGATTGTCATACTGAATGAAGCAAGTCGTGACATTTTAGTTCAAATCATTTCATCTTTGAACAATTCTGAACACATTTTACATAAAATGGTAATGCGTCCATTTGGGCCATCTGCCAATAGGTTTACTCTAGAATCTCTTAGGAAAATCTAAATATTCTCTATTAGTCATGCTGAGCATCAATTACTTAAAACTATTTGTCACCTGTACTCCTATAAAATTCTTCTCTTTTTCAGTCATGATCTCTCTAATTCCTTGAATCATTTTTATGTTACATAGTTTTATGTCTCTTCATAATCATTCTGTTCACTTTTCTCTAATTCTTTTCAAATTTCCTACTCTTTTGAGAATATGAAAAAAAATGTCAATATATGAGTAATTAAATAATTAAAGTAGAGAGGAATTGGCTCACACCTCTTTTTTCCTAAGTACTACATTTTAGTGAAACAACATTTAGTGTTTTGAGAGCCACATCATACATATGGAGCTTACAGCAACGTAAATCTTTAAGAGTGCCCATGTGATGATAAGATTCATTTATCTCTATGGTTGGTTTGGAGAAGCCAAACATTTGCCACAGAATAATTTATATTGAGTCCACCTATCCAGTTTGTCTTACTAATCCTGTACCTCCATTCTGTCACCTAACCTTCCAGCCTAGTCCATTTCCTCCATCCAGGTCTTGTGAACCAATATGTTTAGCAGATTTGCTACAGTTGATATGTTAGTGAAGACAGGGCTAAGGACAAGCTCTAGAACACACTGCAAGAACAGTCCTTCTGTTCTGGAAAAAGTCTTCCCAGAATCCACCTCCTTCATACCAACTGTACCTCTACTACCCTCTTCCAAGCTATCATCATATTTCAACAAGACTAGTGTAAACACAAAGTTTAACCCTCCTCCCTGCTTCTGCCCTTGCTCCCCCCATAGTCCATACCAACACTATAGCCAGAGAGATTCTGTTAACACTGAGACAGATCATCTCTCTTCTGCTATCAATCCTCTAATAGCTTCCCTTCTCAATCTCAGTAAGAGGTGAAGCCCTTTCAATGTCTGGCAAAGTCCACCATTCAGCTTCCACCTCACCCACTGCCATGCTCACCTTCAAGCACTCAGCTCAGTCCAACTGCCCCCCGTGCTTATCCCCAGACACACTGGGCAAGCTCTGTCCTTTCCGCCTTTGCACTTGCTCTTTCTTCTGGTCCTCCCATCAGATCCTCCATGGCTCATCCCTCACCATGTCAAGTCATTTCAATACCACCTGCTCATTATGAACTACCTTGGCCAACCTATGTAAAGCTATACTCTCCTGGCACACCCATCCCTGTGCCCTGCTTTGCTTCTCTCCATAGACCATATCAATATCACCTTCTAACATAAAATCAAGTTCACTTTAAATTTTCATTTCAGTCAAGTCATTGACTGTCTTGACTAGAATGTGAAACATTGAGGTATGTTGTTTACATCATGATGCCTCTCTAATACCCTGTGGCACCTGATCCAAGGTAGGTATTCAACACATATTTGTTGAGTGAATGAATGACTCACTAGTGACATAAACTAGTAACTTATTTGTATTGATAGTTTTCCTTAGTCATTTGTTTAAAGAGCAGGAGCATTCCTGGGCTGTGTGGGTTTGACCAGAAGTGAGTACTAAATTAAAAAATTTAAACCTTGGGGCACTGAATGACTCCTATACAAACTTTCTTTTTTGCTTTCAATTTTTATTTTTCTCACCTTGATGAAACTATCCAGTTTTTTTTCTTTTCTAAGATGGCAGAAGAGCTTCTCTCCCTCTTTACCCCTCCCTCCTCCCTCCTTCCTTTCTTCCCTTCCCCTTCCTCCCTCTCTCTGCCGCCATCCCTCCCACTATCTCTCTCTCTCTCTCTCTCTCTCTCTCACACACACACACACACACACACATACACATACACACACACACACGCATGTGCACACACACACACACACACACACACTTCTAGACAAGTTGAGCAGCACTTCTGAATGTAGTCACTCTACAACAGTTTTTCTGCATGTCTGTATTGGCATCTGATTCTTGACTGTAGCTCCGCCTCAGATGAGAGGATAACACGAAAGACCCAAAGCAGATGTTCTGTTTCAGAACACCCGCTATGTTCCCTTCAAAACAGTCAAGTGATCCCATTAAACAGGGAAGTGAGATGAATTCAGTGTGATTTCTTTTGTAAAACAATTCTGTTTCCCAGAGTTGGTGTGGGTGCTTTATAGCAGATGTACCTGGATTCCATCCTATTTTACCATCTGTTAATTCTGTGAAGGCTGGACAAGACCCTGCATCTCTCTAAGTCTCAATTATCTCATCTGTATGATTAGGTTAATATTAATTTTTTATGCCAGGCTCTGTGATAAATGCTAGTGATAAAAAAAAAAATCCTAGTCCTTTTCCTCATAGAATCCAAGTCTGGAACAGAGAAGGCAGGACAGGGAATAGATATACAGAGTGATAACAGTTCTGATTGGGGTATTTAGAGGGAGTTAGGGAGATAGGAAGGAGGGGAACACCTAGGTCTGGTTGAGCATGGAATCAGGAGTGGGTAGATATTGAGAGAGCCTTTGCAGGAAATTATGTGAGCAGAGTTATGATTTAGAGAGCTCATTCTAGCACTAAAGTGAAGGGTACACTTAAGATCAGCATGGAGAGGACAAGTCTCAAAGCAGGGTCTCAAAGCATTTTCTCAGACTCTAAGTTGCATCTCTATCCCTAAGCCACAAGGGTAGCCCTCTTCTCATTAACTCTCCCATCTTGACTGAAATGACCACGTTCCACCCTTAGCCCCAAACCATGAAAGCTGCATACTCAGACTTTCATTATGGGCTATCACCTATACCCCCAAATCCCACCCACAGACTTAGAGGCTTTCCTTCTCTCAATGGCCTCATTAACCAGGCAGCACATTGGAGAAGGCAAAGGAAAGGCCTCAGGCTAAATGTGTCCTGTGCTTTCACTGAAATTTCATTTGTACATCAATTAAACCATAGACCTAGAACCCCACAAGAAACAAAGATGGCCTTATTTTCCATGTTTTCTGAGTAATTGTCAATGTAAGTCTTTGTGCTGTCTACCTAAAAGATCTCAGAAGTCTGGAGATGTCGCCAAAACATTTCAACCTCCCTTTAAAAGCTAGCAACTGATTTAGGATAGGAGTTACAAGCAGGAGACTCATGATCAGGCATTTGGGGTTCAAGTCCCAGGTCCACCACTTTCTAGCTAGAGGATGCAAGACAGATAGCTCAGCCTTCCTGGACCTCATTATCATCAAATGAAATTGGAGGGCAATGATGATACCTACCTCACAGATGGTTCAAATTGTATATCATGTTGCATAGTGCCTGCAACATAGAAAGCACTCAGTGAATGTTAGCTAGTATTATTATTTATTTTACTATTTATTAATTTCATATTATTTATTTTATTATTTATTAATTTTAGCTTCTTTTAAAAAAATGGAATATATCCCCTACCCTGGACTTTGTGACGGGTTTGAGAATTATAAAGAGAAATGAGTAGCTGCCCTTCACCCCCAAGTAGTTCAGAGTCCAGATGGATAAAGTATCAGCAAGGATCAGGAGCAGAAAGCAGACAATGTTCCCAGTATGATTTGTGAGTAGACTTTGTAAAAGAGACTATTTACAGAGATATGGTCAGGTCTAAAGAAACCACCTGGGATGTTGAACCACCCAGAGACCAGCAAAGCAGGAAAATGTAACCACACATAGGCTTGAAGGGGCAAGAAAGGAAACAGTGATACTAGACGGATCCCAGCTAAGACGGGAGTCCTTGAAAAGGGATCATCTGACACAGCCAGAAGCATCCTGAATCAGGAAGGGAGGGAAAGAAATAAATGCATCATCCTCCATCTTTTCCCTCTCTGCTGTATCCTCTCTGTGTTTCCCACTGGCTGGACTCAACCAGAAGGCAGAAAGCAAAGGAGCCTGGGTGGAGCAGATCTCAGAGCCAACTTTCTGGGGCAGGGAAGAGGGAAAGAAGGGAGAGAGTATACAGGTAAGGGGAAATGGAGGTTAACCGGCACAAGAAACAAACCACGGTCATTTTACTATACATCAGTGCTTGTGCTGATTGCTTTGCATAAATCATCTCTCACAGTCAAAACAAAACTGAGAATAAGGTATGTATATTTCCCCACACTTCTCAAAAGAAGAAGCTGAGACTTCAAGACATAAAGTGGCTTTTCTAAATCCATACTGTCCAGTTTCATCTTGCTATTTGACACATGACAGGTACAGCTTCCATGGGGTCACAATGCCCGTTTCACGTATTAAACAAATATTTATTGAGTTCTATAGGAGACACTGTCATATTCACCCAATATTGAATCTTCTCCCTATGTTTTCCATCCTACTTGCACAGTTAGGTGTAGCCATGAGGTTGATTATCTCCAATAAATCATGAGTGGAAGTTACATGTATCAGTTCCAGGTTGGGACCATGAAAAGGCTATGCATAAATCTTGAGTCTCTCTCCCTTTCTTCCACAGACATAGCACTGAGGAGATTAGAAATTCCAGATCATACAGCTAGGAGATATGCACAAGCCTCCTTCAGCCTGGGCCCCTTAAGTGACTGTGGAGAAGTGCCTACTGCTGTTATTCATGATACATTAGCAAAAGTAAGAAATAAACTGGTGTGTTAAGTCACTGAAATTTGCGTTGTTTGTTATTCAGAATATCCTAGTCTCTCCTGACTAATAAATGTGCTAACTTTATGACAACCTTTTTATTCATGCAGAGAGTGCAATGGTAAACAATTGTCCCACTATTCTTGGAGTTTCAGTCAATACCATATAAAAACTTCCTACAAAAAAAAAGGTGAGACTTGAGGGCACAGGGAGAGAAGGAGAAGCTGGGACGAAGTGAGAGAGTAGCATTGACATATATACACTACCAAATGTAAAATGGATGGCTAGTGGGAAGCTGCTGCATAGCACAGGGAGATCAGCTCGATGCTTTGTGATGACCTAGGTGGGTGGGATAGGGAGAGTGCGAGGGAGGCTCAAGAGGGAGGGGATATGGAGATATATGTATACATATAGCTGATTCACTTTATTGTACAGCAGAAACTAACACAACATTGTAAAGCAATTATACTCCAATAAATATATTTTAAAAATTAAAAAAAAATTTTAAAGGTGTATAAGGGGGGAATTATTCTGCAAGGAGTGAAAGGGATAATTACAAGATGGCTTAGCTGTCTTGAGGAAGAAGTGGAACTTTGTTAGTAGACAAGGGGCAGAGGTGACTTTTCTGGAAGAGAAATGGTATTGAAAATGCATGGAGATTTAGAATGTCAGGTGGTGAAAAACTGAAACACCTCACCATTGAATAGAATCTGAAAGTATGCTAAGTTTCTTATATGACTGAGTCTAGATTACCCAATTGGGTCCAGAGGGGAAAAGGATAAAATAGAAGGAAAACCCACAAAAACATAAAATGAAGCTATTAAAGAGCTGAATCAATTTTACTAGTACAGGAGAACCAAACACCTATATGTTATCACATGGAAACCTAGAAATTGAAAGTGGGATTTGAATGTGTTGAACTACACAAGCTGGCTCAAGGGTTTGCCGTTAGCAGTAGCAGTAATAGTGGTGGCAGCTTTCCTCATAGAAGAAGCAACAGGAACTGAGCACTGACTGTGTACCTGCATGTCATAAATGACTTCTGTGCATTATCATTATTTATTCATTTAACAAACTACGTTTCAAGCACCATTCTAATTACTTTAAAAAACATTTTGATTCAATTTTCATAAAAAACCCTAAAAGGTAGGTATTATCTTTTTTTTAATTCCTCTTTTACAGATAAGAGAAACTATGACACAGAGAGGTTAAGTAATTTACCCAAGGTCACACAGCTAGAAAGTAGCAGAGCTGGTCCCAGGCAGTTTAACTTCAGACCTCATGCTGTCTTGAGACTGCTGCTTTACCTTTTCATTAAATCCTCACCATCAACCTGTGATAGGCATATTATAGTTGTTGTTATTATTATTCTCCGATTTTACAGATGAGCAAATGTGTTCAAAGAGCAGTGCCTTTGCTAGCATCCCATAGCTTGTTTGTGTCAGAACCCAGCTGCTACAAGACAGGCCTACAGATTCCAGGGCCCATGCTCTTATATGGTCCTCTAAGTGGGTTTTTGGCATTGTGGGGTTTTAACCAAGTCACACAAACCCCTGTGTGCCTAAACCTACCTACAAAACACTTTGCTTACTGAGGTAAGAATTTCAGTTCATGAAAATCCATGAATCAACAAATAGCCATTGAATACCTACTATGCATTAAACATAAATGTGAAGAATATCAGGCCATATAATAAACTGTCCCTGACTCAAAGATCTCACATTCAGCTGGAGGCAAGGCACATTCTGTAATGTAAAACAAGTCCAGTAGTATGGAGCAGTGAGGAATATATGGCAAAGAATTACAGAAACTTCAGAAAGGGCTCCAGAATCAGAACAAGGAGAATGAATGAGGCAGTGTTTAATGGGATGGATTTTAATGGACGGAAAAGAGACCATGGGGTCACTCAGGCTCTGAATCTAGGGCAGAAGAGGAAATGGCCAGGCTTGGTTGAAACAGTGGGACACAGGAGATAGGACGGGTGAGGGTTGGTGTGGATACCCCAAATTTCCTAGTTAATGGCACTCTGTTCTGTGATAAGTGAGTCTGTTAAAGAGATAGAGCCTTGATCCAAAGGGAGTTGGTGTAAATGCCAGTGTGAAGTCACCAGCCTGGTCTACAGCCTCTTGGAAACACAGCCTAGATAGAGAATCTCTACAGCTTCAGTTATTCTGCCATTAGAGTGACTTATTTGTGAATCAGTAACACTTAGGCCTTAAGGAGGGAGAGAGAAACAGTCAGACATCAGAGGAAAGGCATTGTGGGGAGAGAAGTGAGCAAAGAGGAAGAGAGAGTTTAAAGCTGAGATAAAGCCCAGGTTATATTTGCTCATGATCAACCCAACCAAAATTTAACCTTAAAAGAAAGTTGCTCTGGAAATGCAAGTTAGTATTATTGAATCACTCCATTACCATCAGGACTGTTTTCATTTTTAAGCACGTGTGTGGTCACCTCCACGTGCAAGAACTATTCACGGCCAGGGAAAACACTCCCAAAATCATTTTCTCGGGCATCTGTGCCCTCGTGGAGGCTGCCACGATGTTTTAATTGAGTTGGGTTGAATTTCTATAGAAGGAGCAGAACTAGTACATTTTCAAGGACTAATAATTCTGTAGTTTTGTAGGCAGGGCATACATTTTTGGCACAAATAGGCAGAAGGCATCTTCATTTCTCTTCAGCAGGTGCTCTTATTTGGAACAAGACCAGGAGTATCAAAAATACATGCTGTTTTTCCTGAATCCCTTGGAGGACCTTGGAGGAAATGTGTCTAGAGAGGTCCTGCTGGATGGGAAGCAACCAGGGAGGTTTGCCAGATGGGGGACTTGTGGGAGAAGCCACAGGCTTCTAGATGCTGGTCCAACCTCACTGAGTGCTTGGATTCCTGGTTAGCTTCTCAGTGGTATCTACACACTTCACTGCCGGGTCATTTGTTTCTGCTGAATCCACCCATTCTTCAGGAGCTGGCCACATGAAGAGTGATTTCAGGGAGAATCAAAGAACAGTGGGCTTTGAACAGGTACACAAAGGCTCATAGAGACCTTTGCTAGGAGATCCCAACAAAGAATCTGATAACAGAAAGAGAGCTGTGCTGTGAGGTGAGAAGAATTCTCATTTGGCTTCTGCATTCCTGACTTATTGGTCCTGAAGTAAGTTATTTCACCTCTTTGCACCTCAGCTGAAGGACCTTCACAGCTCTGAAATCCTGTTCTATGAGCCTTTTGTGGGCATTCAGGTCTCCCCACAGTAAGACAACAATTTACCTGCCCCTGATCTACCATCATATGGGCAGTCCTCCCCTCCCCAATCCCATACCTTTATTTATTTCCCAGACTCTTTTTGCCACAAACTCCCACTGGACTTTCTAAGTTGGGGGCAAATTCCCTTCTGTCTCCCTAAAGCCAACTTTCTCCTCAAATCTCCTGCTGATGAGGTGTCAGTAGCAGGGAGGGGGAAATCCCACCAGGCCCAGGTCCCTTATTGTTGTCTTACACAGAGACAACTAGAACCCAGGAACAAAATTGACACACAGTACTTATGGATTCATGTGGAGATCTACTCTCTAGGGCAGTGTTTTTAAAACAGGTCAGGTCCTGAACATGCTTGAGGATCTAATGAAAGCCATGGAAGGGCCTCTTCCCATGCAAAGATACCCATGCAAAACTGGTAAGACCAGCCAGGCAGGCCCAAACCATAATATCCAAAAAGCACAGCTATTATAGGATTCAAATCATTCTCATCACCAGAAATCCAAACACTTAAAACTCCAAGTCAGTGCAAAAGCTAGATAAGGTGGTATCTGTATCATGAACACCTGCTATTTTTCTGTCCTGCTCCCCTTTCTTTGGGGAATTGTCCTTTCCCTGCTCAGTGTGATCCTGATGGGGCTGTCAATTATGTGACTTCATCTTCCCAGCTGTAGAAGGCACAGCTATGATTGGCCAAAACTGGGAATAATGATAAATCTGGGGGGACCCAAGTTGGGCCAATTAGAGTAATTTTAGGGAATTGATATAGATGATGGTAAAGAGAGAGCTGCGTTCTATTCTCTGGGACTGCTATTAGTTGAAATGTTATAAGCTTAGAGCTATCAGAAATGATCTTTGCTACCTTGGGGGAAAGAGTAAATCTAAACATGAGGTTAAAACATAAAAAAAGCAGAGCCAAAAATTCTAAGGAAAAAGTCTTTCTGATCTAATTTGCATCCCTCAATGCAGCCATGATTTCTCAGTTCTGTATCTTCAATTTCCTAACATCATCACGATCATTATCATCGTCATCATCATTATTACTATGACTACTATTTGCTTAAGCCAGTTTGAGTGGTTTCTGTCACTTGCAACCAAAAGAGCCCTGCCTGATATGAGTGCTAACCCACATTTGGCAGAGAACTCTGGTCTGGAGGGGCTGGGATCCTAACAAGATAACTGCAGAGAAACTAAAGCAAGAAAAAACAAGAAGTCTGGTTTGACAAAATGACCCAACCAGAAGGGGAAGGGGGCTGTGACTCAGAGGTGCCAGCTTTCAGACTCCTGCTCTGACACAGCAGGTGACCTGGAGAGGAGACTGGGCAGAGGGGAGCCCAGCAGCCATGGTGGAGCCTGTAGGTCTAACCCCATAGTAAAAGCAGCTGCCACTCACAGACAGGCACTGGACTTGGGGTTTTTCATGCACTATCTCATTTAATCATTGCCGTGAAACTGTATTTCATATATATATATATACTGATTATATATATCATGTGTGTATGTATATATTATATATATAGTGATGTATATATGTCATGTGTGTATATATATATATGATATATACATCACAATAAATATATACAATTTATATGCAATATCATATATATCATATGTGATAGATAGATGATAGATAGATAGATAGATAGATAGAATAGGTAGGTAGATAGATGATAGATAGATAGATAGATAGATAGATAGATAGATAGATAGATATCACAATGGAAGAAAGAGAGGTTTAAGAAGGCTAAAGTAGCCTTTAGCCTGACCTGGCACATTCATTTCACTAGAGTGACAGGGAAACTGGAGATGATGTGGGATAGATAGAGCAACACACACAGCCTTTGGAATTAAATGACCTAACACTGGGTTCCAACTCTACCACATAGGAGCTACCATATGATGTAGGTAACTAAAAGAGTCCTCTTTCAGAAAGAATTGTTTGAGCACTTACTAAGTGCCAGGCACTGTTCTGATCACTTGAGATATATCAGCAGACATAAAAGGGCCAAAATAATCCCTAACGTAAAATAGGGATACAAATACAAATGCAAATCTTAGAGTTAAAATGAGGTTTCTATGGGTAGTTTTTAATGTATTTTATGGAAATACAGTTTATTTACAATGTTTTGTTAATTTCTTCTGTAGAGCAAAGTGATTCTGTTTTATATATATATTCTCTTTCATATTCTTTTCCATTATGGTTTATCACAGGATATTGAATATAGTGCCCTGTGTTATACAGTAAGACCTTGTTGTTTATCCATCCTATATATAATAGTTTGCATCTGCTAATCCCAAACTCCCAATCTATCCCTCTCCCACTGCCCCTCCCCCTGGGCAACCACAAATTTGTTCTCTATGTCTGTGAGTCTGTTTCTGTTTCATAGATAAGTTCATTTGTGTCATATTTTATCTTTTTTAACTAGTGTTTTTATTTATGTATTCTTTTTGGCCATGCAGCACAGCTTGCAGGATCTTAGTTCCCTGACCAGGTATCAAACCCAGGCCCTTGGCAGTGAAAGCTCAGAGTCCCATCCACTGGACTGCCAGGAATTCTCATTTGTGTCTTACTTTAGATTCCACATATAAGTGATAACATATGGCATTTGTCTTTCTTTCTGATTTACTTCATTTAGTATGATAATCTCTAGGTCCATCCATGTTGCTGCAAATGGCATTATTTCATTCTTTTTCTGGCTGAGTAGTATTCTATTTATATATATATATATATATATATATATATATACACACACACACACACCACAGGGGAGATAGTTTTGAAACACCTGTTCTGTTGTTAGCTCTTAATAACAGCAAACAAACCAACCAAACAAAAATCATAGATTTTTTTAGAAGATCCAGACTTTCATAGTGCCATTGTATCTCCCTTGTTTATTGTCCTGTCCCCGACTTTTCCTACCAAAAGCTACAAATCACTGTACTTGTACTCAGTTATTAAGGAAAAAGAATGCTTATTACAATTCTTAATGAGCCAAGAGGAAGGTATATTGAAAGAATGACCTTCAACAAGAAAGAGTTTCCAGGAAAAGGTGTGAGAGGCAAAAGGAAAGATTTTGGAAAAGCAAATGTGACTATAAGAAAGATGAAGAAGATACTGACTCTCTCCACACTGGACTATTTTTCTGAACTATAATACTGAATTTTCAACTGACTCCTAACCGTCTCCACCTGAATTTCCCCAAGGCTCCACTATGACTCTCAAGTCTGACACCAGTTCTGTTTTCCACCTATGAATGAAACAAAACCACGATAAAACCATTTGCTCCAGCAAACTCAGTCACTCTGCATTCTTCCTCTTTCGCCCCTTGCTTGCACCAATAATTAAGTAAAGGAGAATTAAAATCTGTGGCATGTGAGCCACTTTAGAAAACAGTTTGGTAGTTTCTCAAAATGGTAAACAGATCGTTAACATATATGGAAATAAAGACCAACGAAATGGGAAAAGCAAAGGCTGTTGATTCCGAGGTTGGTATAGCAAGGGAGTCAGCCGCCATCACTCGTATTTTGGCAGAGACTCAAAGGCAGGCAGAGGAGTGGGAAAGCTTTATAGTGGAAAAAGGGTGTGCCCTGATCGGAAGTTGTTTACATGGGGAAGCTGGTGGAAGGATAACTAGAAGCCTAGCAGTCTATGTGATTTGTTGGTGGGGTCATAATACGGCTTTCTCTGGTTGGTCCTACGTTGTAAGGCAGGAAAACAACTGGGTAGTTGTTAGTTATTAATCAAGTTCTGGTTGTTTGGGGCTGATTACTACAGAAGTTATTATTTAGCTTCTTAGATTGTTGCTACAGTTAGCCATCTTAGATCAGGCTGGCTTTCTGAGCTGTTTATTGTTGTTGAGGAGATTGGTTTCCTGGGCAGATTGCTAAAGGTTATGGGTCTGAGTTCTGTTTTTATATATGTTCTGGCCACTTTCTGCTTGTATATTCAGTTTCCCACATCTAACTCAACATTCTATTCCTAGGTATTTACCCAAGAGAAATAAAAACGTAAGTCCACAGAAAAAAATTGTATATAAATGTTTACAATAACATCATTCACAATAGCCAAAAAAAAGAAAGAAAACGATTTGAATGTCATCAACTGATGAATAAACAAAATGTGGTATATCCATCAAACAGAATATTATTCAGCAATGAAAATCAGGATTGAGTTACTGAGACATCTACACTGTGGATGAACTTAGACAACATGCTAAGTGAAAAAGCCGGACACAAAAGGCTACATATTGTATGATTTCATTTATATTAAATGTCAAGAATAAGGCAAGTCCAGGGCTTCCCTGGTGGCGCAGTGGTTGAGAGTCCACCTGACGATGCAGGGGACACGGGTTCGTGCCCTGGTCTGGGAAGATCCCACATGCCGTGGAGCGGCTGGGTCCATGAGCCATGGCCGCGGGGCCTGCGCATCCGGAGCCTGTGCTCCGCAACAGGAGAGGCCACAACAGTGAGAGGCCCGCGTACCGCAAAAAAAAAAAAAAAAAAAAAAAAGAATAAGGCAAGTCCAGAGAAATGGAAAATAGATTAGTGGTTGCCAGGAGCTCAGAGAGAGGGGCCTGGGGAGTGATGCTAATGTTCATGGGGTTTCTGTTGTGTGTGACGAAGTTGCTCTGAAATTAGATAATGATGATGGTTGCACATCTCTGTGGACAGAGTGAAAACCACTGGATTGTACACCTCAAAAGGGTGAATTTTATGGTATATGATTATATCTCAATAAAACCGTTATTTTAAAAAAATCTGTGACGTGTATATGCTCCATAGTTCCCAAAGATCTTTCATTAATTGCATCAAGTGTGTATTAGGTAAAGTGCTTAAAATTAAGTTCACAGCCTCCCCTATATTTTCCTTAAAAGCAGACTAGTTGGAGCAATTATTAGTTGGATTTCAGAAACTGTTTGACTTTTTGCCCACAGTCCTAGAAATCACTCACATGTTTAGGATAAAGAAATAAAGGCACAGAAAATCTTCTTAAATTAAACAATAACACAGGAATTTGAGGAAAGAAAGTGTTCAGTTATAAACTGTGATCATTTATCAAAAATGAGGGTAAACCCTGAAATTTTCTAAATAAAATAATGGACCTATTAGTGATGCAGAGATAAAAGGATGAGGTCAGAGGCAATGACAACAATCTCCAAATTTGAGATTAGTGTTAAAAGCACTCATGTACGAAATTGCTGTAAACTTCAAATTCCACACAATTAATTTCCAAGTGCTCTGAGCCACAGTTACTCTGAGAGACAGACTTTTGTTGGCAGCTGAGCCAGCTGGACTCAATTACCTGTTTCATTTTTAATTTATCTAAGCCACCAATATTTTCCTTCAAAAAAAGGGAGGGAGAATTTTCATCAGTTATATTAAGAAGATTTTTTCATCTAAGAAGATGACTTTCTGGCTTTTCACTCCGTGGCAGTATTTGTCCAGAGAGTGGAGGAGTCAGGGGAACATAGCCACCTTTCAAGAAGCTATACCTAAGGGGCTTCTCTGGTGGCACAGTGGTTGAGAGTCTGCCTGCCGATGCAGGGGACACGGGTTCGTGCCCCAGTCCAGAAGGATCCCACATGCCGCGGAGTGGCTGGGCCCGTGAGCCATGGCCGCTGAGCCTGCGCGTCTGGAGCCTGTGCTCCACAACAGGAGAGGCCACAGCAGTGAGAGGCCCGAGTACAGCAAAAGAAAAAAAAATAAAATAAATAAAATTTAAAAAGAAGCTATGCCAATCAGAATTGTGGGGACGGACTGTGGAGAGTTATCAGTGAGACTAAAGTACACAGTCCCTTTCCTTCCAGGAGTGTATGGACAAAGATAGAAATGGAAAACGAGTATGAAAATATACAAGAGCAAAACCAAGACAGAGTATCTTCAGTATGCTAAACAATAGTAAGGGCACTATGGAGTAATGCATTTAACATATTATAATTACAACTTACAGAATTATAAGTAATTATAATGATTATTTTAATAACATTACCCTACATTGGTTGAGCACTCACTACATGGAAGGCACCATTGTAAGCACTTGCTACACGTTAATTCATTTAGCCTGTATAGTAGATATTTTGTTACTCTCACAGTGCAGATAAGGAAATGAAGGCACAGTGGATTTATATAACTGCCCAAAGTCACAGGATAAGGAAGTATTTTCCCAATATCTGCATCAGTTGCCAAAACTCATTTCAGTGTGCCCTGCTTGAGACATTAATTTATGGACACGTTAATTACATTGGGTTTTTTGTTCAAAAGGCAGGCCTTTTGCAATTTAGAAGTGGTTTCTCTAATTAATGGTGTTTAATCAGTAATCTCTGATTTAAAAGATCAGGAATCTCTGAAGCTCTAGAAACTGCAAAAATAAAGAAGAAGCAGCTAGTCAGATTGTTTAAGTAAATATGTATCTAGTGGGGTGTCTACATTTATTCATTCATTCACTTATCTTTTCAGTACACAGTAATTGAGCCCCTGCATCTTACTACCAACAGAAATACAGGAAGAAAATATCATGATGAAAATGAGAGTCTACTGGGGGAGATGAACTGAACTTTTAACCAGATAATCTCAAAACTGTTTAAAAAAAAACCAAACCCTTAACATGTACATTAAAAAGTATTTTAACATGTTATATGCTTATTGCACATTAAGTAATTTAAAATGAGGAGAATGCCAAATATTTCTTAACTGTTTGCTTCCTGTAACCAGAACACACTGCAAATTTTAGAATGAAGAGTACATGTTAAGTATTGAACTAACACTTTGTGCTGGAACATGTTCTAAGCCCATTTCAATTCATTTCATCCTCACAACCCACTGAATGAGGTCCTATGACCATCTCCAATTTACAAGAGAAGAAACTGAGGCACAGAGATGTTATGTAACTTGCCTAAGATCACACAACTAGCAACAATAGAGATAGCATTCTCTGTCCGACTTAATGTGATAAAAATGTGTTACCATATAACATTGCACAAATTGGCACAAGGTACAGAAAAGATGTGTCTAACCACTCCTGAAAGCAGTTGGGAATGGCAACAAGAGGAGGCAACATGCTGACAGAAAAGCAATGTTTCAGATGATTGTAAACCAGTTCCTCAGAGGAGAAATGGATCAAGGCAAAATCAGCCCAAGATATTCACAAGTTCAGGACTTGTAGCCAGCCAACCAAGTGTCTCTCCATAGTTTCACCTTAATTAGAGAAAATTTGGGGTGAAACTGTAATCTGTTGCCTCACATGACATTTTTATCACCTGCTTAACATTTCAAATGAAACATTTTATTGCATTTGATGTTAGTTAAACACTTAACATGTACCCTTCATGGTTACAATTCTCAATGTGTTCTGACTATATTAAGCAAATATTTAAGAAACATTTGGGCTGTTTCTCCATTTTTAAGTATTTAATCTGTAATAAACATATAGCATGTTAAAAATACATTTCATGTATGGTATGTGTTAAGTGTTAAGAATATATTTTTGAACTGCCTTATTTAAGCCTGTCAGACTTTCCATTACGACCCCCTAATTTAAGGGGTTTTAAACCAGGCATAAAAATCTCTTCATACTGATATTTTGGGTAAAATATCTCTCCTTCCAGAAGGCTATTTTAGTTGTTGGTGGTTTGTTTTTTATTATTAATGCATTTAAAAAGTTGAATTTATAAAATTGGGCATAAAACAAAGATTTTTCTCATAGAATTTTAGTGTGATCTTCTCTGTGCTTTTCAAATAATCCACATATTAGAGGCATCTCATTAAAAGTCATAGACCTTACCTCAAAATTTAGGAGAGAAATGAAACTTGGCTGAGATGAGTACTATCTATGTATTCGCAGACTGTATCACAATTCAGAATCAAGGATATGAAATAGGTTGTAGATACTCCTCCCCCAGTCCCAGAAAATTTCATAAGCGTATAATAATATATCTACTTTAGCATATTACACTTAATGGCTAAATTTCACATCCCTTTCTTACCTGCCCTTCAGGATGCTGGGAGGTAAGAAGGCCCTTGTCTTAATTACCCCTATCTTACAGATAAGCAAGCAAAGTTTGGGGAGAGGTTGAGTGATTGTCCAAAGTCACATAACCAGTTATTCGTGAAGCTCGAATTTGAACTCAGATTCCTTTGTTTATTCTACATTAGTTTGGCTCACATGTTACAAGATTTGGAGCCCATGTGTGACTTGGTGTTTCCATCTGATTATTTTTTCAGTATGGTAAAAATCTTAAATAAGTAAAATTCAACTCACTGGTACAGCTAAATAAGTGGATATTTTCCAATGTTACTTTCCATTTTTAGAGTCAAGATCATACCAAGAAACAAACTCAAGAAAATTTTCTCCCCTTGGTTCAGGTCATCTAGCCCATGACCTAAAGTCAGAGGCATCCTTCACATCGCACGGTAATATCTTCCCTAACTATGTCCAAGGTGGTCTTACGAGTTTATGTATCCACCTCACCCACTTAAATTAGAGATTCTTTGAAAGCCAGGGCTTGTCTTATTTGTTTTTGTGACTTCCTGCCTCCTAACCTTACCTGATCAATGCCTAGCACAGTGCCTGGCATATTATGGGGTTCATTAAATGTTTGCCAATAGGAAGAATCAATAGAATGTCACAGAAAGAACTAAACTGACATCCCTGCTATTTCATGTGATATTTAGAGACATAGCCACCACAATTACCCATACCAGCATTTCTCAAAGTGTATTCCTTGCTTTACCAGCTCCATGAGATTCTACATGATAACAAGATCCCATGAACATATAAGTTTGGAAAATGCTCCCTCCACAGGAAAGAAATATCCTGAGAGCTCCCTGAGTGTAGTAGCCCTGGCCTTCCTTATTTATCCTCTGGAGCAGGCTGACTGTGGGGAGACAGTGGCCTTGGCCATCACCAGGGGAGCACACCCACCCCCCTCTGCAGGAGGAGCCCAGCTCTGCCCACTGCAGTGGTACTATGCTAAGGTCTAGCTCATCCTGTGGAGAGACTCCTTTGACCCTCACACTAACCCATCCCCTCAACTTTTAACAGTAATTAAGGTAATATTTTGACCCACATATGTCATATTCCTTATTTTTTATTTCTCCATTTGTTCAGAACCTAAATGGGGATGCAAAAATGCGATTTATTTTCAGTACCTATAAGTTCCAACAGAGAAAAAAATACCTAAAGTCTTCTGCTGTCAATTACTTTTCCTTCAAACCCATCTTCCTTCCAAGTGTACCAAAAATATCCTCAGGCTTTCAGAGTAATTATATTTATGATCATTCATTTTTTCATTAGTCTAGAGCAAATATTGTGGGAACTCAAGAAAGATAATGTTCCAAAGTCAACCTCAGGTTTGGAATTGCAAGAAAGAACCACAGATGAAAATGGAATTGGAATCAACTGAACCCTGGATACTCTCTCTAATGAGAGCTCTGTACAGGAACCACATATTATACTGTCTCAATATACAGCCTTAAGAAGTTAGGAGGTCTAGACCTCAAATCATACCTAGGAGACTTTAGCCGCAGAGGCAAGGAACGCTTCAGGACCCAAGAAGAGAAACCAAAATTCAACAGAGACATTGACAACAGTGTGGAATGTTTGAATGTTAATTTTCAATTCAGACATAATGTCAAATAGTAAAAATGTCCTGACTTCATTCATTGGCTTAGCAAATATTTACTGAGTGCCTGTGATATGCCAAGCACTGTTGGAGATATTAGAAATGTAGCAACAAGCTAAAGACCAAAACTCCTGCCTTCATGAAGCTTATAATCTAATGGGAAGAGATGGTCAATTAAAATGAAATTAGTAAGGTATACAGAATATTAGGAAGTTTACATGCTATGACAAGAAGGTAAGGGAGATAGCAAATACAGAGATATCCTATAGGGAGGAGACTGCAATTCTAAATAGATAACTAGGGAAAACCCAACTGAAAACATCACATTTGAGCACACACTTGAAGGAGATGCAGGCGACTGAATTAGAAAGCATTCTCAGCAAAGGAGGAAGAAAAAACAGATGTCATGAGAAGGAATATACTTGGCATGTTTGGTAAATAGGAGAGGGCTGCTGTAGCAAAATACCATAGACTGAGTGCCTTAAACAATAGAAATTTATTTTCTCAGAGTTCTGGAGGCTAGAAGTCCAACAGATTTGGTTTCTGGTGAGAGTTTTCTTCCTGACTTGTGGACAGCCCTTCTCACTATATCCACACGTGGCAAACTCTCCAGTGTCTCTTCTGAAAATGGCACTAATCCCATCACCAGGGACCCACCCTCATGACCTCATCTAAACCTAGTTACTACCCAAAGGCCCCATCTCCAAATACCATCACTTTGAGGGGTTAGGGCTTCAACACATAAATTTCGGGGAATGCAATTCAGTCCATAGCAGGAGACTAATACAGTTGGAGCTGTAGAAGCCAGTCAATCATTAAAATCACCCACTTGAAGTCACCCTCAACTTCTCTCACATCTCACTGTATGCTGTACTCACCTGGCAAAGCCTCAGCCCAGGTTCTACCCAGCTCTCACCTTTCTCAGTGGCTAGAGAAAATCACAGAATTGTGTTCCCTGGACTCACTTTAACTCCTAGCTCCAATGTCCAGGGGATCACAGTACATTTTCCTACCATCCATTTCCCACCCTCCAAGACAACCACTTCCTATCTTCTTTTCTCCTCAAAACCCCAAAATCTTCTCCCTTCCTCACTCTCTGACAACCTATTTCATTGAGAAAATAAAAGCAGTCAGAAGAGACTTTGTACATGCCCCCAGCCTCCCACCATGTCTACCCAATCCCAGCAATCGTCTCAGGCCAGCTTCCGTTCCTCCAGAGTCTGGACCCCATCCTTCTAGCCTCCTCATGGGACATCACTTTAGCAAGCCACCCTTCTCTCCCCCACATCATCAATGTCCTGTCTTTATTGGATTATTCCCATCGACTTCAAATTCCTCCAGGGCCTTCCTTTGTCTAATTGAAAGAAAACCTGCCTTGAATTTACTTTCTTTTCAAGCTTTGACTTCAATTCTCTGCTCGTCTTTAGAGTAAAACCCCTTAAAAGAGTGTGTGTGCTGTTTCTAGATTATCTACTTGTTATTTTTTTGATCATTCACAGTATCTCTTATTTATAATTCACAGACAGTAAAATTCACTCTTTTGGGGGTACCTTTCTGTGAGTTTTGACATGTGGGCATAACCGTATAACCATTATCACAACAAGATATAGAATAGCTCCATCATCCCCCAAATCCTCTCATGCCCCTTTGTAGTCATCTCTCCCGCTGCCTCTAGGCTGGCAAACAGTGATCTGTCCCAATAGATTTACCTTTTCTAGAACATTGTATAAATAGAATCAAAGCATTTGTACTCTTCTGAGTATGTCTTCATAGTCTTCAATTCACTTTTATCCCCACACCTTCTCCAAAACTAACTTGTTAAAGTGCCATCAGTCCTCCCAGTTGTGAGATCTGATGTTTAAATGTCAGTCCTTGTCTTCCTTGGCCTATCAACAGCAGTGGGTGCTCACATCTTCTGGAACCATCTTCCCTCCTCCTTCACCAACTGGTGCTCCTTGGTCTCATTGGCTGTCTCCTCTCCATCTTCCCAGGTTCTTCATGTTGGAAAGCACTGGGGCTCATTCAAAGTTGCTTTTCTCTTCTCCACTTCCATCTAGATCCATAGCTTTAATCTATTTTTAATGACATCAAAATTTATATCTCTAGTTTAGACCAATTCCCTTAACTCTAGATTACCTATCCAATTGTCCACTCAACATATATCTTTATCTATCCAGCTAAATATGTCTGAGACCTAATGCTTCCATAAATTAGGTCCTGTATCACCTCCCTGTCCACACTCCCCCTGTTCCTTTTATATCCTTCATCTCACTTAAGGTCAACTCCATTCTTTCAGTATACAAGTCTTGGATCCATCCTTAACTCCTCTCTTTCTTTCACACATCAGCAAACATGAAGGTAATTCTGACTAGAGACTGCTGGTTGAGTAAATGTTGAGCTTTCCTTTGCCTGAAATGTAATGTGGCAATATCACTGCTTACAACACATTTATTTAGTTTCTTTTTAAGTAAAAATGTTATATTTTTTTAAAAAGGAGACATGTAAAAAAATGGGATTCTTGATCACGAGCTTTTACAGTGAAAAGTCATAAACTGAATATTCATGCTGTAAGGTGAAACTGAATATCTAGAATCTGACCCCTTCTCATCACCTCCTCCAATGATACCATTGTTTCTCACCCGAATTATTGCAATGGCCTCTGAATCCATCTCTACTCTCTCTTCTCAACACTGTAACTACATCATGTCTGTCTGCTCAGAAACCTCTGGGGGCCACAGGTCACTCAGTACCTGCCAAAGGCCTTACAGTGAGCTTCAAGGCCTACAGGTCCTGACCTCTGTCATTTCTGTGACTTGCTCCGACTCTGCCCCCCTTGCTCATGCCACCTGGCCCCACTGGACTCCTTGTAGCCTCTCAAACACACCAGGTGCACCAGCACCACATACTGTCACTCTTGTTGATAAGTTTGTTGCCCAGATGTCCTTCTCCTTCTTCCCATCTTTTTTTCAAATAATACCCTCTTAATGAGGATGTCTGCTATGGTCTGAATATTTGTGTCCCCCAAAAATGTGTTGAAATCCTAACACACATTTGTTAGGTGGGGCCTTCGGGAGGAGCTTAGGCCATGAGAGTGCAGCCTTGTGAATGGGATCGGTGCTGTTGAAAAAGAGGGATATTAGAAGTCTGTGACCTAGAAGAAGGCCCTCACCCAACCCTGCTGACACCTGATCTTGAACTTCCAACCTCCAGAACTGTGAGAAATAAGTTTCTCTTGTTTATAAGCAACCCAGTTCCTAGTAATTTGTTATAGTAGCCCAAATGGACTAAGACAACTTCATTAATTATCCCATGTACAATTCTGGTAACTCCCTCATCCTTAATACTCTCTATCTTCCTTCTTTGTTTTATTTTCTTCATTGCATTTCTCATTTTCTAATATCCTATATTATTTACTCATTTTGTTTCCTGTATCTCTCTTCCAATTAGGTTATAAGCTCCTTGGCTTTTGCCTGTTTTATTCCCTGCTGTTGCATTAGTGTCTGCAGGGACCTCCTCCATCCACAGCCCTACAACTTATATAGCACCAATGAGAAGTTCACTGACTGCACTTTCTAAGACCTTGACACTGACCTCTAGAGAAATCTGTGTCCTGCTCAAAGTATGGGAGTGATTGCATCTCTCTTAGCTCAGTACCCTTCCTTGACCCCATCCACATTTCCCAGTAGTTAGCATATATGCTTCCACTTAAGCTTCCAATTTTTTCTCTGTTTTACCTTCTTTTATGGTTTCCAGTAGGTTTTGAGGAAAAGACTAGAAAAAGAAATGCTCTTTTCATATACCAAGTTTAAGAAGCAGCTATATCTCTGTTTTAAAAGTATCTAAATGAATCTTCTTTATGACCCTTAATAAGAAAATAGGTAAATTTCTAGATACATTGCTGACTATAACATAATATAGTGGATTGTTCAGAGTCACCTGGAAGACTTGTTAAAATGCAGATATCAGGGCCCGCCCCTGCCCCAGGGTTGCTGACTCAGTGAGTCTGGGATAGGGCCTCAGAATTTTAACCCATGCCCAGCTGATGCTGATACTGGTGGTCTGGGGACCACATGTTAAAAAGCATGGTGATAATCAAAGGCTTTCATTTTAGTTATGTCTAGAATCTTCTAAGGATTGAAAATAGAGGTAGACATGATAAAACATTCTAAGGATTCATAAAATCTTTTAAAATGATAGCAGACCTACCATAACCAAAATGAACATGTACAATATTTCAGAGAGGTCAATGTCTCAGAACGATTCCCAGTCCAATCCTGACTTCCTCAGGATCTGGATATAGTCTTGGCCTTGCTGTGAACTAGCTCTGTAACCTAGAGCAAGTCATGCCTATAGTTTTCATGCCTGTAGAATGATGCTCTTGGATCAAATGACTTCATTACAATTATATGTACAGATGTGTATTTTCACGTGCTCTTTCAGACCCTTTTGTCTTTCACTAAATACAAGACTTTTTAAAAAAGCATTTACACTACAAGTGATAGCCAACTAATGAATATAAGACAAGTGACATGTAGGTAAACTTGAACTCTTTGGGGTAAATGCTGAGTTTTTAGTGTCACTCCCCCAGAGCTGTTCTGCTTCTCACCTCTCCCTATAGATGGATGCTCGAGGAAGCTGAAAATATGAAAACAGGAGATGAGTGTCTGGGCTGTGTGTTACCACTCTTCACTGGCTCCTACTAACCTCTGGTTTAAGGGGAGTTCATACTTCCCAATTCAAGGTTATTTTAAATTCTAACCCTTGACTTCTGCCCTCAGAGCTTCTGCAGAGGAGATACCTGCTGTTCCTTCAGAGTGACTGCCGTGGGAAGCTCAGCCACCTTTCCCTGATGGCAGGCTCTCCATCTCTGTTCTTGCCAGCATGATGGACCCTCTGACACCCCTGCCTTATCTATCTAGCTGGGTTATTTGGGCCTTTTCACCCTGCAGACTCTCTACAGAGCCCCGTGCCCATGCCTACATCAACCCTCTAGTCTCTTTCACTTCTCCCCACTTTCCTTGTCCCACATAGGGTCACCTTGGAATGTCTAGAGTCCTTTCATGTCACCTGAAGTCGGAAGTGTCATTGTAGATTCCCTTCTCCGCCCTCGGCCAACCCCTACTGTTGCTTGACTACTACCACCTTTTGTGCATGTTGAACACTTAAATATTCTCCTTCCAGAATTTCAAATAGAAATTGAAGGACACCGTCTCCCTTTATAGCTTCTGCCTCAGCCTATCAGTGATATGTCCAGTGCTCTCCCCAAAGTGAGTGGAGATTCAGAGAGCACAGACTCTGAAGCTATATTTGGCTAAGGGCAAATATAGCTCAGATACTCAGCCTTGCTTTTTATATGTAAATGGAAGTTTGGGGAATTTAAAGTAAAGAAAAAAAAATCTCTCTCCATGAAAGGTAGGCTGTCAAGACTATTATCTCTCTGTGTACTTTAAAAAAAAAATCTAGTATGAAACTCAAAATCGAGCAATGAATTCTTTGTTCTAGTTGGTAGCCACAATCTCCCCAAAGCAATGAATGGCATTGATTCATTGAGCAGAGGGAATTTCTAGGCAACATAGTTTATGGGGAAGGAAAAATACCTTGTTTTAATATTTTTTGAAAATATTATCCCTGCTAGAGGCATCGGAAAGTATACCTGAAAAGGGGGAACAGCAAAATCCCAGTGAGACAGCAATAGAAAGTTTTAACTGTGGCTAGTGCCAGTGGGGAGGCCACAGAAGATAAAGAAAACATGAAATCAGGAGGAGATGAATGCAATGGATGAAAACTCTGAAAAGTGGAATTCAGAATGGAATTTGTCCTCTTCTTGCCAAAAAAAAAAACAAAAAAACCTCAGAAACCAGAAATCCCAGAAAATCTCCTCAAATACAGTGTTGAAAGAACATATGATAATTTGTGGAAGCAATAGGTGGAAGGTACTACCAGTATGAAAAGCATCTCCCCAAGGAAACTGAAGTGCTTGAGCAATGAGTACTGTTATGGAGAATCAATCATTAAGAACCTCCAAGATCATATTGAAGCTTAGCAAAATGGAAACCTCTGTGGCCAAATGATGTCTTTTACCTCTTATTTGACTATGCAGCTTAGGAATGTTTGCACACATGCAATGGGAAAAGGAAACTGAGGGCATTTCCTCATCATATCTAGTTATATATTCTAGGCTAATTCTGTTTTTTCTCAGTGATGTTTAATCTTTTAACATGTATGTTTTCCAGTACCTCTGGGGCATAGCAGGACTTCTAGGAGAACCAGCAGGCATGTGTCTTGAAACTCTACAGGTATCCCCAAGATGTGAAAGTAGCATGTTGCATTTGAAAATAAGATTTTTTCTTATCCATCTTTGGATCCCTACTGCTCAACTTGGTGCTAGTCAAATGGCAGCTACTCAGTAAATGCTCCATGAAGAAACCACATCATTTGCAAGTCTGTGTAATAAAGAGCCTCTCACGTTAAAGGAATAAATTCATAGAATTTGAGCATTTAAAGAAACTTCAGGATGTATCTGGAGAATCCAGGTACCTCATTTTAGAGGCAAGAAAACTAAGGCCCAGAGCAATTAGGAGACTTGCTCGAGATATCCCAGGAGAGTAGTTACAGAATCAGGACTGGAACACAAGTCCTTCATTCTTATTTTTATGCTCTTCCACCTCATTGTTTTATAATGTAGATTTTATTATGATTTAGGTATGACAAGACCAACAGATATGGAAACAACTGCCATTGTAAAGACAGTTTATTATAGTCACAGATCTGAAAAGAAGGGGGCGTGCCATGGCATGGAAGGCCTCAAGGGGAGCACCAGGGTTGGTCAGGAAGCAGAGGCATAGTAACATGTGAGAGAGCCTTTACTGTGGTTTCCACAGAAAAGAACAAGTGAGACAGAGTAAGCAGGCTTAGAATTGGCTAGTTTGAATAATTTCAGTGGGCTGGGGCATGGGTGCTGTGCCTAGGCATCTGGTACCTGGCTCTGGAGTCATTAGGCAGGTGGATAGTGTCCCAGAGTGTGAGATCCTATAGAGGAGGTGACTGGGGATATAAGCTTTGCATATATTGAAGAATTCTTGCATTCCTGGGATAAACCCCACTTGATCATGGCATATGATCCTCTTAATGTGCTGTTGGATTCTGTTTGCTAGTATTTTGTTGAGGATTTTGGGATATAAGCTTTGGATTGGTCAGTTTGCACACAAAAGTTGCCCTCCCAAGTGATTTGTTTTCTATCTCTCGGAATTAATCAATCCTGGGAGGGGCAGTCCCTCCACGGTCAGCAAGACCCCAATGTCAAAGCATCAAAATACAGAAAGAAAAAACATGCTTAATATACTCACCACACTGAGATCATAAGTCTTCACTGCATTAAAAATTTAGCTTGGACTTGGTGGATTTATCTACCATCTCTTTAATACTGTGCGATAAAGTAATTAGAAAAAGGGGCTTCCACATGAAGTTTTTGAGAATTCTGGGTCTTCAGAGCTATGAAAAATGGCTTTTGGATCATAATCTAGACAATCTTTTCTGATTATTTATCTAAAACTAAAAGCAGGAAATGATTCATTTGATTTCTGCCAATCCTGGAGTGTTGCCACTTTCGACTCAGGAAGAGCCGGCTTCCCTTGGCAGTCGCACTTGTAGGATGATGAATGAAGTTCTATGTTTGGTGCGAGCTAAAATTTTATAGGGTCTAAAAAAGCAATTTATACATGCTTCAGGAGGTGGCTATATATTTTTTCTTTTTTAGATAGCTCTCAGTCACAGCAGGGCACTCAATATACATATATCACATCAAGAGGTCATTTTACAGGAGGAACGAAACTTTGCCCCGTGTGTTGATAAACATGTTCTCAGCTTCCACAAGCCTTATGTATGCTCAGAATGCAGCAAAGAGATATTAGCTGAATTCTGAATTTTTCCAGTTATTTTCACACCTCAAGAACCCATGACCCTCAATGGGATATTGTGAGAAAGAGAAATAGTCAGCCTAACAAAACATTTTCTTGGTTCCAAGAGTCAATGTTGTCATTCACAAACAAGCGAGGCCAATTCTCTTTTCTTGGAAATCTCAGGCATGAGTTGAATGGTCTTGTATGCTGCCAATAAGTCATCTAAGTTGTCAAGGGTCAACGCTAACTCAAAGAACAGTGGCCATGGGCCAAACCAACCACTTACTGTAAGTGATGAACACTCTGAACACTTGCAACCACCAAGCCTCCTCCATACTGCATCTTTGCTGAGAGATTTTTGGTTTATTTTTTTCTCTTTATATATATATATATATATATATATATATATATATATATGTATGTATCTGGTTTGAAATATCTGATCAGTGGTCTCTCTTACTTAGCCAAGCTTTAAGATATTCTGTAGATTATCTTCTTGGTTCGTATCATGACAATCAATTTATCATCCTCTTTTCCCTTTGCAGTTCTGAAGGCATATAATTACAAGGCACTGCAAGAGAAGTATGGAGATAAAAAGCTGAGGACCAATTCTGCCACACATTGAGTGAGGGGACTCAGGCAAGTTACTTCATCCCTCACATTATTTATCTGTAACATTAGGAACATATTTATCCTGTTTTAGAAGGATTATGTAATAAAAAGAGAAAAAGCTTATGATTACTTTTACTAAAAATATAACCTATAAAATATGTACTCAGAGAAGAAGTATTTGAATTTGATGAAACATTGCTAAAAGTTCATCCAATGCATGTCTTTTTCCTTCTGGGCTCTCAACCATACAACACTGCTTAGACTTTCTTGAGTTAGCTGTGACCATATTACGAGCTCATTACTTAACATAATACTAACTTATAATGAAGTTTTAGACAATGGACTATAAGGGAAAGTGTCATGGCTACTTCCAGGTCTTCCAAAAAGAAGTTCGCTTGAAGATCTTTCAGCCCTTTTTCCCCAAGCCAACAGTCTTGGAAACCCTGGATCAAAGATGGCAGAGCCACAAGATGTCAGGAGCCTGGACGTCTGGATCATCACTGGGAGGAGAGACAACCTCCAATCAGAAACACCCATTTGCACTTTACACAAAAGAGAAATAAAATTTTATTGTGCTAACCTATTGATATATGGAGATTTCTCTATTATGTCACATACAATACATTAATTAATACACAATAGTTTTTTAAATCCATGTATAAAAAATATTTTAAAATATAGCCAGAAAGATATGTTTTCAGTGTGTTTAGGTGGTGGGAATTGCAAGTATATTTTCATTTCCTTAATCCTCTCTTTATTTTGGATTTTTCAAATCTTCTCTAAGGAACATATGTTGATTTTATAATTTCAGAAATTACTTAAAGGGGAAAAACTTTTTAAAAAGTGAGATGCCATAAGGATAAAAGAAAATAATCTTCCTAATCTGGTCATTATCTGGGTAAGTATGTTCTCATTTCACATTTAATCAACAAATGCAAGGTGTACATCTACCTGATGCCAAGCATTGTTGCTAGCTGCTGAGACACTAAGATTAATAAAATACCATCCCAATGGACCTCAAAGAATCCACAGCATATCAAGAATCATAGCACACAGTGGTAAAGCCAGGTACTTTGGGAACACACAGAAAAGGGACTAAACCCAAACCAGTGCAATTTAGATAACACTTTCTAGATGGAGGGATACCTGCACTAAGCTATAAACAGAATAAGGTGGGAAAAAAGCATAAAAAGAGGCACCGGAATGAGAAACAGCATTATGTGTGCTGGGCAGTTAGCTATAGCCCCAGCCTAAAATTCCAGCCAAATTTTAGACCCAAGAGTTTCATTTGTTTTTGTTTCTGCAGTGCTCAATATAATGCCTGGTATATAGTGAGTGTACAGTAAATATTTGTCAAATGAATAATTTAAAATGGGTATTTCTGCCAAGTGGTTATCCAGGCTCATGCTAACACATCCTTATAATAATAGGCATCTTGTGAGGCATTCAACTCCATCTCTAAGCAGCTGTGGTCTCAGAAAAGTTTTCCTTTTATTAAGCCAACCAAAAACCCAGTTGGAAGGAGACCTTCAAGATGGTGGATGAGTGAGACATGGAGATTACCTTGCTCCCCACAAATACATCAGAAATACATCTACATGTGGAACAACTCCTACAGAACACATACTGAATGCTGGCAGAAGACCTCAGAATTCCCAAAAGGCAAGAAAATTCCCACATACCTGGGTAGAGCAAAAAAGAAAAAACAGAGACAAAAGAATAGGGACAAGACCTGCACCTCTGGGAGGGAGCTGTGAAGGAGGAAAAGTTTCCACACACTAGGAAGCCCTTTCACTGGCAGAGATGGGGGATGGCGGGGGGGAAGCTTTGGAGCCATGGAGGAGAGTGCAGCAACAGGGGTGCAGGGGGCAAAGTGGAGAGATTCCCATGCACAGGATCGCTGCCGACTAGCACTCACCAGCCTGAGAGGCTTGTCTGCTCACCGGATGGGGTGGGTGGGGGCTGGGAGCTGAGGCTCGGGCTATGGAGGTCAGATCCCAGGGAGAGGACTGGGGTTGGCTGTGTGAACACAGCCTGAAGGGAGCTAGTGAGCCACAACTAGCCAGGAGGCAGTCCAGGAAAAAGTCTTGGCCTGCCTAAGAGGCAAGAGACCATTATTTTGGGGTGTGTGAGGAGAGGGGATTCAGACCACCACCTAAACGAGCTCCAGAGACAGTCGTGAGCCGGCGGCTATCAGCGTGGACAACAGAGACAGGCATGAAATGCTAAGGCTGCTACTGCAGCCACCAAGAAGCCTGTGTGCAAGCCCAGGTCACTATCCACACCTCCCCTTCTGGGAGCCTGTGCAGCCTGCCACTGCCAGGGTCCCGTGATCCAGGGACAATTTCCCCGGGAGAACGCACGGCGTGCCTCACACTGTTGCAATATCATGCCGGCCTCTGCCGCCGCAGGCTAGCCCTGCATTCTGTACCCTTCTGTCCCCTCAGCCTGAGTGAGCCAGAGCCCCCTAATCAGCTGCTCCTTTAACCCCGTCCTGTCTGGGCAGGAAACAGATGTCCTCAGGCAACCTACACAAGAGGTGGGGCCAAATCCAAAGCTGAACCGCAGGACCTGTGAGAATAAAGAAGAGAAAGGGAAATTTCTCCCAGCAGCCTCAGGAGCAGCAGATTAAATCTCCACAATCAACTTGATGTACGCTGTATCACTGGAATACTTTAATAGACAACGGATCATCCCAAAATTGAAGCCGTGGACTTTGGAGCAACTATAGACTTCAGGTTTGCTTTCTGCATCTAGTTTGTTTCTGGTTTTATGTTTATCTTACTTTAGTATTTAGAGTTTATTATCATTGGAAGATTTGTTTAGTGATTTGGTTGCTCTCTTCCTTTTTCTTATATATAAGATTTTTTTTTCCTTTTTCTCTTTTATTGAGTGTGTATGTGTACGCTTCTCTGTGTGATTTTGTCTGTATAGCTTTGCTTTTACCATTTGTCCTAGAGTTCTGTCTGTCTGCTTTTTTTTTTATTATTAATATAGTATAGTTTTTAGTGCTTGTTATCATTGGTGGATTTGTTTTTTGGTTTGGTTGCTCTATTCTTTCTTTCTTCTTTTTAATTTTTTTTATTACTTTTTAATTTTTTTATTTTTAATAATCTTTTTATTTAAATAACTTTATTTTATTTTTCTTTCTTTATTTATTTTCACCATTAACTTCTTTTTATTTTTTAATTTTCTTTTATTTATTTTTTTATAGAGCAGGTTCTTATTAGTCATCCATTTTATACACATCAGTGTATACATGTCAATCCCAATCTCCCAATTCATCACACCACCATCCCCACTGCCTGCTGCTTTCCCCCCTTGGTGTCCATATGTTACTTCTCTACATCTGTGTCTCTATTTCTACCCTGCAAACCGGTTCATCTGTACCATTTTTCTAAGTTCCACATATATGTCTTAATATGTGATATTTGTTTTTCTCTTTCTGACTTACTTTACTCTGTATGACAGTCTCTAGTTTCACCCATGTCTCCACAAATGACCCAATTTCAATCCTTTTTATGGCTGACTAATATTTCATTGTATATATATACCACATCTTTATCCATTCGTCTGTCGATGGACTTTTCGGTTGCTTCCATGATCTGGCTATTGTAAATAGTGTTGCAATGAACATTGAGGTGCATGTATCTTTTGAATTAGGGTTTTCTCTGGGTATTTGTGCAGTAGTGGGATTGCTGGGTAATATGGTAATTCTATTTTTAGTTTTTTAAGGAACCTCCATACTGTTCCCCATAGTGGCTGTATCAATTTACATTCCCACCAACTGTGCAAGAGGGTTCCCTTTTCTCCACACACTCTCCAGCATTTGTTGTTTATAGATTTTCTGATGATGCCGAGTCTAACTGGTGTGAGGTGATACCTCATTTTAGTTTTGATTTGCATTTCTCTAATAATTAGTGATGTTGAGCAGCTTTTTATGTGGTTCTTGCCCATCTGTATGTCCTCCTTGGAGAAATGTCTATTTAGGTCTTCTGCCCATTTTTTTTTTATTGGGTTGTTTGTTTGTTTTTAATATTGAGCTGCATGAGCTGTTTATATATTTTGGAGATTAATCATTTGTCCATCGATTAGTTTGCAAATATTTTTTTCCCATTCTGAGTGTTGTCTTTTCATCTTGTTTGCAGTTTCCTTTCTTTGCAAAAGCTTTTAACTTTCATTAGGTCTCATTTGTTTATTTTTGTTTTTATTTCCATTACTCTAGGTGATGGATCAAAAAAGGTCCTGCTGTGATTTAAGTCAGAGTGTTCCTCCTATGTTTTCCTTTAAGGGTTTTATTGTGTCTGATATTACATTTAGGTCTCTAATTCATTTTGAGTTTATTTTTGTGTATTGTGTTAGGGAGTGTTCTAATTTCATTCTTTCACATGTAGCTGTCCAGTTTTCCCAGCACAACTTATTGAAGAGACTGTCTTTCTCTATTGTGTATCCTTGCCTCTTTTGTCATAGATTAGTTGCCCATAGGTGTGTGGGTTTATCTCTGGGCTTTCAATCCTGTTCTATTGATCTATATTTCTGTTTTTGTGCCAGTACCATATTGTCTTGATTACTGTAGCTTTGTAGTATAGACTGAAGTAAAGGAGTCTGATTTATTCAGCTCTATTTTTTTTCCCTCAAGACTGCTTTGGCTGCTCAGGGTCTTTTGTCTCTCTGTACAAATTTTAAGATTTTTCCTGTTATAGTTCTGTAAAAAATGCCATTGGTAATTTGATAAGGATTACAGTGAATCTGTAGATGGCTTTGGGTAGTATAGTCATTTTCACAATATTGATTCTTCCAATCCAAGTGCATACAGGTCTTTTGTCTCCCTAGGTAGGTTTATTCCTAGGCATTTTATTCTTTTTGTTGCAATGGTAAATGGGAATGTTTCCTTAATTTCTCTTTCAGATTTTTCATCATTAGTGTATAGGAATGCAAGAGATATCTGTGTATTAATTTTGTATCCTGCAACTTTACCAAATTCAGTGATTAGCTCTAGTAGTTTTCTGGTGGCATCTTTAGGATTCTCTATGTATAGTATCATGTCATCTGCAAACAGTGACAGTTTTACTTCCTCTTTTCCAATTTGTATTCTTTTTATTTCTTTTTCTTCTCTGATTGCCATGGCTAGGACTTCCAAAACAATGTTCAATAATAATGGAAAGAGTGGACATCCTTGTTTTGCTCCTGATCTTAGAGGAAATGCTTTCAGTTTTTCACCATTCAGAATGATGTTCGCTGTGGGTTTGTTGTATATGGCCTTTATTATGTTGAGGTAGGTTCCATCTATGTCCACTTTTTGGAGAGCTTTTATCATAAATGGGTGTTGAATTTTGTCAAAAGTTTTCCTGCATCTATTGAGATGATCATACGGTTTTTATTCTTCAGGTTGTTAATATACTGTATGACATTGTTTGCATATATTGAAGAATCCTTGCATCCCTGGGATAAATCCCACTTGATCATGGTGTGTGATCCTTTTAATGTGTTATTGGATTCTGTTTGCTAGTATTTTGTTGAGAATTTTTGCATCTATATTCATCCGTGATATTGGTCTGTAATTTTCTTTTTTTGTAGTATCTTTGTCTGCTTTTGGTATCAGGGTGATGGTGGCCTCATACAATGAGTTTGGGAGTGTTCCTTCTTCTGTAGTTTTTTGGAAGAGTTTGAGAAGGATGGGTTTTAGGACTTCTCTAAATGTTTGATAGAATTCACCTTTTAAATGATCTGGTCCTATACAAAGCCCAGAGAAAAACCCACACACATATGGTCACCTTATCTTTGATAAAGGAGGCAAGGATATACAGTGGAGAAAAGACAGCCTCTTCAAGAAGTGGTGCTGGGAAAACTGGACAGGTACATGTAAAAGTATGAAATTAGAACACTCCCTAACACCATACACAAAAATAAGCTCAAAATGGATTAAAGACCTAAATGTAAGGCCAGAAACTATCAAACTCTTAGAGGAAAACATAGGCAGAACACTCTATGACATAAATCACAGCAAGGTCCTTTTTGACCCACCTCCTAGAGAAATGGAAATAAAAAGAAGAGTAAACAAATGGGACCTAATGAAACTTAAAAGCTTTTGCGCAGCAAAGGAAACCATAAAGAAGACCAAAAGACAACCCTCAGAATGGGAGAAAATATTTGCAAATGAAGCAACTGACAAAGGATTGATCTCCAAAATTTATAAGCAGCTCATGCAGCTTAATAACAAAAAAACAAACAACCCAATCCAAAAATGGGCAGAAGACCTAAATAGACATTTCTCCAAAGAAGATATACAGAGTGCCAACAAACACATGAAAGAATGCTCAACATCACTAATCATGAGAGAAATGCAAATCAAAACTACAATGAGATATCATCTCACACCAGTCAGAATGGCCATCATCAAAAAATCTAGAAACAATAAATGCTGGAGAGGGTGTGGAGAAAAGGGAACCCTCTTACACTGTTGGTGGGAATGTAAATTGATACAGCCACTGTGGAGAACAGTATGGAGGTTCCTTAAAAAGCTACAAATAGAACTACCATATGACCCAGCAATCCCACTACTGGGCATATACCCTGAGAAAACCATAATTCAAAAAGAGTCATGTACCAAAATGTTCATTGCAGCTCTATTTACAATAGCCCAGAGATGGAAACAACCTAAGTGTCCATCATCGGATGAATGGATAAAGAAGATGTGGCACATATATACAATGGAATATTACTCAGCCATAAAAAGAGACGAAATTGAGCTATTTGTAATGAGGTGGATAGACCTAGAGTCTGTCATACAGAGTGAAGTAAGTCAGAAAGAGAGAGACAAATACCGTATGCTAACACATATATATGGAATTTAAAAAAAAAAATGTCATGAAAAACCTGGGGGTGAAACAGGAATAAAGACACAGACTTACTAGAGAATGGACTTGAGGCTATGGGGAGGGGGAAGGGTAAACGGTGACAAAGCGATAAAGAGGCATGGACATATATACACTACCAAACGTAAGGTAGATAGCTAGTGGGAAGCAGCCGCATAGCACAGGGAGATTAGCTCGGTGCTTTGTGACCGCCTGGAGGGGTGGGATAGGGAGGGTGGGAGGGAGGGAGATGCAAGCGGGAAGAGATATGGGAATATATGTATATATATAACTGATTCATTTTGTTGTGAAGCTGAAACTAACATACCATTGTAAAGCAATTATACTCCAATAAAGATGTTAAAAAAATAAAAAAATAAAAAAAAAAAAAAAGATTTTTTTTTCCTTTTTCTCTTTTATTGAGTGTGTATGTGTACGCTTCTCTGTGTGATTTTGTCTGTATAGCTTTGCTTTTACCATTTGTCCTAGAGTTCTGTCTGTCTGCTTTTTTTTTTATTATTAATATAGTATAGTTTTTAGTGCTTGTTATCATTGGTGGATTTGTTTTTTGGTTTGGTTGCTCTATTCTTTCTTTCTTCTTTTTAATTTTTTTTATTACTTTTTAATTTTTTTATTTTTAATAATCTTTTTATTTAAATAACTTTATTTTATTTTTCTTTCTTTATTTATTTTCACCATTAACTTCTTTTTATTTTTTAATTTTCTTTTATTTATTTTTTTATAGAGCAGGTTCTTATTAGTCATCCATTTTATACACATCAGTGTATACATGTCAATCCCAATCTCCCAATTCATCACACCACCATCCCCACTGCCTGCTGCTTTCCCCCCTTGGTGTCCATATGTTACTTCTCTACATCTGTGTCTCTATTTCTACCCTGCAAACCGGTTCATCTGTACCATTTTTCTAAGTTCCATATATATGTCTTAATATGTGATATTTGTTTTTCTCTTTCTGACTTACTTTACTCTGTATGACAGTCTCTAGTTTCACCCATGTCTCCACAAATGACCCAATTTCAATCCTTTTTATGGCTGACTAATATTTCATTGTATATATATACCACATCTTTATCCATTCGTCTGTCGATGGACTTTTCGGTTGCTTCCATGATCTGGCTATTGTAAATAGTGTTGCAATGAACATTGAGGTGCATGTATCTTTTGAATTAGGGTTTTCTCTGGGTATTTGTGCAGTAGTGGGATTGCTGGGTAATATGGTAATTCTATTTTTAGTTTTTTAAGGAACCTCCATACTGTTCCCCATAGTGGCTGTATCAATTTACATTCCCACCAACTGTGCAAGAGGGTTCCCTTTTCTCCACACACTCTCCAGCATTTGTTGTTTATAGATTTTCTGATGATGCCGAGTCTAACTGGTGTGAGGTGATACCTCATTTTAGTTTTGATTTGCATTTCTCTAATAATTAGTGATGTTGAGCAGCTTTTTATGTGGTTCTTGCCCATCTGTATGTCCTCCTTGGAGAAATGTCTATTTAGGTCTTCTGCCCATTTTTTTTTTATTGGGTTGTTTGTTTGTTTTTAATATTGAGCTGCATGAGCTGTTTATATATTTTGGAGATTAATCATTTGTCCATCGATTAGTTTGCAAATATTTTTTTCCCATTCTGAGTGTTGTCTTTTCATCTTGTTTGCAGTTTCCTTTCTTTGCAAAAGCTTTTAACTTTCATTAGGTCTCATTTGTTTATTTTTGTTTTTATTTCCATTACTCTAGGTGATGGATCAAAAAAGGTCCTGCTGTGATTTAAGTCAGAGTGTTCCTCCTATGTTTTCCTTTAAGGGTTTTATTGTGTCTGATATTACATTTAGGTCTCTAATTCATTTTGAGTTTATTTTTGTGTATTGTGTTAGGGAGTGTTCTAATTTCATTCTTTCACATGTAGCTGTCCAGTTTTCCCAGCACAACTTATTGAAGAGACTGTCTTTCTCTATTGTGTATCCTTGCCTCTTTTGTCATAGATTAGTTGCCCATAGGTGTGTGGGTTTATCTCTGGGCTTTCAATCCTGTTCTATTGATCTATATTTCTGTTTTTGTGCCAGTACCATATTGTCTTGATTACTGTAGCTTTGTAGTATAGACTGAAGTAAAGGAGTCTGATTTATTCAGCTCTATTTTTTTTCCCTCAAGACTGCTTTGGCTGCTCAGGGTCTTTTGTCTCTCTGTACAAATTTTAAGATTTTTCCTGTTATAGTTCTGTAAAAAATGCCATTGGTAATTTGATAAGGATTACAGTGAATCTGTAGATGGCTTTGGGTAGTATAGTCATTTTCACAATATTGATTCTTCCAATCCAAGTGCATACAGGTCTTTTGTCTCCCTAGGTAGGTTTATTCCTAGGCATTTTATTCTTTTTGTTGCAATGGTAAATGGGAATGTTTCCTTAATTTCTCTTTCAGATTTTTCATCATTAGTGTATAGGAATGCAAGAGATATCTGTGTATTAATTTTGTATCCTGCAACTTTACCAAATTCAGTGATTAGCTCTAGTAGTTTTCTGGTGGCATCTTTAGGATTCTCTATGTATAGTATCATGTCATCTGCAAACAGTGACAGTTTTACTTCCTCTTTTCCAATTTGTATTCTTTTTATTTCTTTTTCTTCTCTGATTGCCATGGCTAGGACTTCCAAAACAATGTTCAATAATAATGGAAAGAGTGGACATCCTTGTTTTGCTCCTGATCTTAGAGGAAATGCTTTCAGTTTTTCACCATTCAGAATGATGTTCGCTGTGGGTTTGTTGTATATGGCCTTTATTATGTTGAGGTAGGTTCCATCTATGTCCACTTTTTGGAGAGCTTTTATCATAAATGGGTGTTGAATTTTGTCAAAAGTTTTCCTGCATCTATTGAGATGATCATACGGTTTTTATTCTTCAGGTTGTTAATATACTGTATGACATTGTTTGCATATATTGAAGAATCCTTGCATCCCTGGGATAAATCCCACTTGATCATGGTGTGTGATCCTTTTAATGTGTTATTGGATTCTGTTTGCTAGTATTTTGTTGAGAATTTTTGCATCTATATTCATCCGTGATATTGGTCTGTAATTTTCTTTTTTTGTAGTATCTTTGTCTGCTTTTGGTATCAGGGTGATGGTGGCCTCATACAATGAGTTTGGGAGTGTTCCTTCTTCTGTAGTTTTTTGGAAGAGTTTGAGAAGGATGGGTTTTAGGACTTCTCTAAATGTTTGATAGAATTCACCTTTTAAATGATCTGGTCCTATACAAAGCCCAGAGAAAAACCCACACACATATGGTCACCTTATCTTTGATAAAGGAGGCAAGGATATACAGTGGAGAAAAGACAGCCTCTTCAAGAAGTGGTGCTGGGAAAACTGGACAGGTACATGTAAAAGTATGAAATTAGAACACTCCCTAACACCATACACAAAAATAAGCTCAAAATGGATTAAAGACCTAAATGTAAGGCCAGAAACTATCAAACTCTTAGAGGAAAACATAGGCAGAACACTCTATGACATAAATCACAGCAAGATCCTTTTTGACCCATCTCCTAGAGAAATGGAAATAAAAACAAAAAATAAACATGTGGGACCGAATGAAACTTAAAAGCTTTTGCACAGCAAAGGAAACCATAAAGAAGACCAAAAGACAACCCTCAGAATGGAAGAAACTATTTGCAAATGCAGCAATGGACAAAGGATTAATCTCCAAAATTTACAAGCAGCTCATGCAGCTCAATAACAAAAAAACAAACCACCCAATCCCAAAATGGACAGAAGACCTAAATAGATATTTCTCCAAAGAAGATATACAGATTGCCAACAAACACATGAAAGAATGCTCAACATCATTAATCATTAGAGAAATGTAAATCAAAACTCCAATGAGATATCATCTCACACCAGTCAGAATGGCCATCATCAAAAAATCTAGAAACAATAAATGCTGCAGAGGGTATGGAGAAAAGGGAACACTCTTGCACTGCTGGTGGGAATGTAAATTGATACAGCCACTATGGAGAACAGTATAGAGGTTCTTTAAAAATCTAAAAATAGTACTACCATATGACCCAGCAATCCCACTACTGGGCATATACCCTGAGAAAACCAAAATTCAAAAAGTATCATGTACCAAAATGTTCATTGTAGCTTTCTTTACAATAGCCAGGAGATGGAAGCAACCTACGTGTCCATCAACAGATGAATGGATAAAGAAGACGTGGCACATATATACAATGGAATATTACTCATCCATAAAAAGAAACAAAATTTAATTTTTTGTAGTGAGGTGGATGGACCTAGAGTCTGTAATACAGAGTGAAGTAAGTCAGAAAGAGAAAAACAAATGCTGTATGCTAACACATATATATGGAATCTAAGGGAAAAAAAAAAAGGTCATGAAGAACCTAGGGATAAAACAAGAATAAAGACCCAGACCTACTAGAGAATGGACTTGAGGATATGGGGAGGGGGAAGGGTAAGCTGTGACAAAGCAAGAGAGTGGCATGGACATATATACACTACCAAGCGTAAAATAGATAGCTAGTAGGAAGCAGCCGCATGGCACAGGGAGATCAGTTTGGTGCTTTGTTACCACCTAGAGGGGAGGGATAGGGAGGGTGGGAGGGAGGGAGATGCAAGAGATATGGGAACATATGTAAACGTATAACTGATTCACTTTGTTATAAAGCAGAAACTAACACACCATTGTAAAGCAATTATACTCCAAAAAAGATATTAAAAAAAAATTCTAAATGATCTGGTGCTGGACTTTTGTTTGTTGGAAGATTTTTAATCACAGTTTCAATTTCATTACTTATGATTGGTCTGTTCATACTTTCTATTTCTTCCTGGTTCCATCTTGGAAGGTTATACCTTTTGCAGAATTTGTCCATTTCTTCCAGGTTGTCCATTTTATTGGCATAGAGTTTCTTGTAGTAGTCTCTTAGGATGCATTGTATTTCTGCAGTGTCTGTTGTAACTTCTCTTTTTTCATTTTTAATTTTTTTGATTTGAGTCCTCCCCCTCTTTTTCTTGATGAGTCTGGCTAATGGTTTATCGAGTTTGTTTATCTTCTCAAAGAATCGGTTTTTAGTTTTATTGATCTTTGCTATTGTTTTCTTTGTTTCTATTTAATTTATTTCTGCTCTGATCCTTATGATTTCTTTCTTTCTGCTAACTTTGGGTTTTGTTTGTTCTTCTTTCTTTAGTTCCTTTTAGTGTAAGGTTAGATAGTTTATTTGAGATTTTTTTTGTTTCTTGAGGTAGGCTTGTATAGCTATAAACGTCCCTCTTAGAACAGCTTTTGCTGCATCCCATAGGTTTTGGATCGTCATGTTTTCATTATCATTTGTCTCTAGGTATTCTTTGATTTCCTCTTTATTTCTTCAGTGATCTCTTAGATATTTAGTAATGTATTTGGGTTTTTTAATGTTTTTTTCCCTGTAATTGATTTCTAATCTCATAGCATTATGGTCAGAAAAGTTGCTTGATATGATTTCAATTTTCTTAAATTTACTGAGCCTTGATTTGCAACCCAAGATGTGATCTATCCTGGAAAATTTTCCATGTGCACTTGAGAATAAAGTGTAATCTGCTGTTTTGGGATGGAATGTCCTATAAATAACAATTAAATCTATCTGGTCAATTGTGTCATTTAAAGCTTGTGTTTCCTTATTAATTTTCTGTTTGGATGATCTCTCTATTGGTGTAAGTGAGGTGTTTAAGTCCTCTACTATTTTTGTGTGACTGTTGATTTCCTCTTTTATAGCTGTTAGCATTTGCCTTATGTATTGTGGTGCTCCTATGTTGGGTGCATATATATTTATAATTGTTATGTCTTCTTCTTGGATTGATCCCTTGATCATTATGTAGTGTCCTTCTTTGTCTCTAGTAACATTCTTTATTTTAAAGTCTATTTTATCTGATATGAGTATTGCTACTCCAGCTTTCTTTTGATTTCCATTTGCATGGAATATCTTTTTCCATCCCCTCACTTTCATTGTGAATGTGTCTGTCCCTAGGTCTGATGTGATTCTTTTGTAGACAACATGTATATGGGTCTTGTCTTTATAACCATTCAGCAAGCCTGTGTCTTTTGTTTAGAGCATTTAATCCATTCACATTTAAGGTAATTATTGATATGTATGTTCCTATGAACATTTTCTTAATTGTTTTGAGTTTGTTTTTGTCGGTCCTTTTCTTCTCTTTTGTTTCCCACTTAGAGAAGTTCCTTTAGCATTTTTTGTAGAGATGGTTTGGTGGTGCTGAACTCTCTTAGCTTTTGCTTGTCTGTAAAGCTTTTGATTTCTCTGTGGAATCTGAATGAGATCCTTGCCTGGTAGAGTAATCTTGGTTGTAGCTTCTTCCCTTTCATCACTTTAAGTATATTATGCCACTCCCTTCCAGCTTGTAGAGTTTCTGCTGAGAAATCAGCTGTTAACCTTATGGGAGTTCCCTTGTATGTTATTTTTCCCTTGCTGCTTTCAATAATTTTTCTTTGCCTTTATTTTTTGCTAATTTGATTACTATGTGTCTCAGTGTTTTTCTCCTTGTGTTTATCCTGTATAGAACTCTCTGCACTTCCTGGACTTGGGTGGCTATTTCCTTTCCCATGTTAGGGAAGTTTTCAACTATAATCTCTTCAAGTATTTTCTCAGGTCTTTTCTCTCTCTCTTCCTTCTGGAACCCATATAATGTGAATGTTGTTGCATTTAATGTAGTCCCAGAGGTCTCTTAAGCTGTCTTAATTTCTTTTCATTCTTTTTTCTTTATTCTGTTCCACAGCAATGAATTCCACCTTTCTGTCTTGCAGGTCATTTATCCGTTCTTCTGCCTCAGTTATTCTGCTATTGATTCCTTCTAGTGTAGTTTTCATTTCAGTTATTTTGTTGTTCATCTCTGTTTCTTTGTTCTTTATTTCTTCTAGATCTTTGTTAAACATTTCTTGAATCTTCTGCATCTTTGCCTCCATTCCATTTCTGAGGTCCTGGATCATCTTCACTATCATGATTCTGAGTTCTTTTTCTGGGAGTTTGCCTACCTCCACTTCATTTAGTTGTTTTTCTGGGATTTTATCTTGTTCTTTCATCTGGTACATAGCCCTCTGCCTTTTCATCTTGTCTATCTTTCTGTGAATGTGGGGTTTGTTCCACAGGCTACATGATTGTAATTCTTCTTTCTTCTGCTGTCTTCCCTCTGGTGCATGAGGCTATCTAAGAGACTTTTGCAAGTTTCCTGATGGGAGCGACTGGTGGTGGGTAGAGCTGGCTATTGCTTTGGTCGGCAGAGCTCCTCACCATTTACTTCTGAGCAGTGTGGCTGACAGGGTCTTAGTGCTCTGGTCATGGGTTAGGCCAGTGCCTCTGAGGTGGGACAGCCAAGTTCCGGACATTGGCCCACCGGAGACCTCCTGGCTCTGCAATATATCAAACAGCAAAAGCTCTCCTAGAGATCTCCATCTCAAGGCTACAACCCATCTCCTCTCAATGACCAGCAAGCTACAGTGCTGGAAACCTATGCCAAAAACCTAGCAAAACAAGAATACAACACTACCCATTAGCAGAGACACTGCCTAAAATCATAATATGGTCACAGAAACCCCAAAACACAACACTGGACACCATCCTTCCCACCAGAAATACAATAACAAGCCTCAACCACCAGAACACAGGCAGCAGTACCCTCCACCAGGAAGCCTACAAAAGCCACTTAACCAACCTTACCTAATGGAGGCAGACACCAAAAACAACAGGAACTATGAAGCTCCAGCCAGTGAAATGAGACCCCAAACACAGTAAGTTAAGCAAAATGAGAAGACAGAAACACACACCATATGAAGGAGCAAGACAACATCCCACCAGAACAAACAAATGAAGAGGAAATAGGCAGTCTACCTGAAAAACAGTTCAGGGTAATGATAGTAAAGATGATGCAAAATCTTTGAAATAGAATGGAGAAAATACAAGAAACGTGTAACAAGGACCTGGAAGAACTAAAAAGCAAACAAAAAGTGATGAACAGCACAATAAATGAAGTTAAAAAATTCTCTAGAAGGAATCAGTAGCAGAATAAATGAGGCAGAATAACAGATAAGAGATATGGAAGGTAAAATACTGTAAATAACTACTGCAGAGCAGAATAATAAAAAAAAAGTGAAAAGAATGGAGGACAGTCTCAGAGACTTCTGCAACTGCATGAAATACACCAACATTTGAATTATAGGTGTCCCAGAAGAAGAAGAGAAAAAGAAACAGACTGAGAAAATACTTTAAGTGATTATAGTTGAAAACTTCCCTAATATGGGAAAGGAAATAATCAACTCCAGGAAGTGCAGAGAGTCCCATACAGGATAAATCCAAGGAGAAACACGTCAAGACACATATTAATCAAACTATCAAAAATTAAACACAAAGAAAAAACATTAAAACCAGCAAGGGAAAAACAACAAAAAAATACAAAGGAACCCCCATAAGGTTAACAGATGATCTTTCAACAGAAACTCTGCAAGCCAGAAGGGACTGGCTAGGCATATTTAAAGTGATGAAATGGAGAAACCTATGAACGGAAATTACCCTACTCAGTAAGGATCTCATTTACCTTGGACAGAGAAATTAAAACCTTTACAGACAAGCAAAAGTTAAGAGAATTCAGCACCACAAAACCAGCTTTACAACAAATGCTAAAGGAACTTCTTTAGGCAAGAAACACAAGAGAAGGAAAACACCTACAATAACAAACCAAAAACAACTAAGAAAATGGTAATGGGAACTTACCTATTGATAACTACCTTAAATGAAAATGGATTAAATACTCCAACCAAAAGACATAGACTGGCTGAATGGATACAAAAATAGGACTCGTATATATGCTGTCTAAAAGAAACCCACTTCAGACCTAGGGACACATACAGACTGAAAGTGAGGGGATGGAATAAGATATTCCATGCAAATGGAAATCAAAAGAAAGCTGGAGTAGCAATTCTCATATCAGACAAAATAGACTTTAAAATAAAGTCTATTACAAGAAACAAAGAAGGACACTACATAATGATCAAGGGATCAATCCAACAAGAAGATATAACAATTGTAAATATTTATGCATCCAACATAGGAGTACCTCAATACATAGGCAAATACTAACAGCCATAAAAGGGGAAATTGACAGTAACACAAGCAAAATAGGGGACTTTAACACACCACTTTCACCAATGCACAGATCATCCAAAATGAAAATAATTAAGGAAACTCGAGCTTTAAATATTACCTTAAACAAGATGGACTTAATTGATATTTATAAGACATGCCATCCAAAAACAACAGAATACACTTTCTTCTCAAGTGCTCATGGAACATTCTCCAGGATACATCGTATCTTGGGCCGCAAATCAAGCCTTGGTAAATTTAAGAAAATTGAAATTGTATCAAGTATCTTTTCTGACCACAACGCTATGAGACTAAATATCAATTACAGGAAAAAATCTGTAAAAAATACAAACTCATGGATGCTAAACAATACACTAATAAATAGCCAAGAGGTCACTGAATAAATCAAAGAGTAAATAAAAAAATTACCTAGAAACAAATGACAATGAAAACACGATGATCAAAAACCTATGGGATGCAACAAAAGCAGTTCTAAGAGGGACATTTATAGCAATAAAATCCTATCTCAAGAAACAAGAAACATCTCAAATAAACAACCTAACATTACACCTTAAAAAATTAGAGAAAGAAGAACAAAAAAACCCCAAAGTTAGCAGAAGGAATGAAATCATAAAGATTAGATCAGAAATAAATGAAAAAGAAATGAAGGAAACAAGAGTAAACAACAATAAAAAAGCTTGTTCTTTGAAAAGATAAACAAAATTGAAAAACCATTAGCCAGATGCTTCAAGAATAAAAGGGAGAAGACTCAAATCAACAGAAATAGAAATGAAAAAGTAGAAGTAACAACTGATACTGAAGAAATACAAAGGATCATAAGAGATTATTACAAGCAACTATATGCCAATAAAATGGACAATCTGGGAGAAATGGACAAATTCTTAGAAAAGCACAACCTTCTGAGACTGAACCAGGAAGAAATAGAAAATACAAACAGACCCTCACAAGCACTGAATTTGAGACTGTGATTAAAAATCTTCCAACAACTGACAAAGGATTGATCTCCAAAATTTATAAGCAGCTCATGCAGCTTAATAACAAAAAAACAAACAACCCAATCCAAAAATGGGCAGAAGACCTAAATAGACATTTCTCCAAAGAAGATATACAGAGTGCCAACAAACACATGAAAGAATGCTCAACATCACTAATCATGAGAGAAATGCAAATCAAAACTACAATGAGATATCATCTCACACCAGTCAGAATGGCCATCATCAAAAAATCTAGAAACAATAAATGCTGGAGAGGGTGTGGAGAAAAGGGAACCCTCTTACACTGTTGGTGGGAATGTAAATTGATACAGCCACTGTGGAGAACAGTATGGAGGTTCCTTAAAAAGCTACAAATAGAACTACCATATGACCCAGCAATCCCACTACTGGGCATATACCCTGAGAAAACCATAATTCAAAAAGAGTCATGTACCAAAATGTTCATTGCAGCTCTATTTACAATAGCCCAGAGATGGAAACAACCTAAGTGTCCATCATCGGATGAATGGATAAAGAAGATGTGGCACATATATACAATGGAATATTACTCAGCCATAAAAAGAGACGAAATTGAGCTATTTGTAATGAGGTGGATAGACCTAGAGTCTGTCATACAGAGTGAAGTAAGTCAGAAAGAGAGAGACAAATACCGTATGCTAACACATATATATGGAATTTTTAAAAAAAAATGTCATGAAAAACCTAGGGGTGAAACAGGAATAAAGACACAGACTTACTAGAGAATGGACTTGAGGCTATGGGGAGGGGGAAGGGTAAACGGTGACAAAGCGATAAAGAGGCATGGACATATATACACTACCAAACGTAAGGTAGATAGCTAGTGGGAAGCAGCCGCATAGCACAGGGAGATCAGCTCGGTGCTTTGTGACCGCCTGGAGGGGTGGGATAGGGAGGGTGGGAGGGAGGGAGATGCAAGCGGGAAGAGATATGGGAATATATGTATATATATAACTGATTCATTTTGTTGTGAAGCTGAAACTAACATACCATTGTAAAGCAATTATACTCCAATAAAGATGTTAAAAAAAAAAAAAAATCTTCCAACAAACCTAAGCCCAGGACCAGATGGCTACACAGGTGAATTCTATCAAACATTTAGAGAAGAGCTAAAGCCTATCCTTCTCAAACTCTTCCAACATATAGCAGAGGGAGGAGCATTCCCAAACTCATTCTGCAAGGCCACAATTACCCTGATACCAGAACAAGAAAAAGATGTCACAAAGAAAGAAAACTACAGGTAAATATCACTGATGAACTTAGATGGAAAAATCCTCAACAAAACTCTAGCAAAGAGAATCCAACAGCATATTAAAAGGATCATACACCATGATCAAGTGGGGTTTACCCCAGGAATGCAATGATTCTTCAATATACACAAATCAATCAGTGTGATAAGCCATATTAACAAATTGACAGAGAAAAACCATACAATCATCTCAATAGATGCAGAAAAAACTTTTGACAAAATTCAACACATATTTATGATAAAGACTCTTCAGAAAGTAGGTATAGAGGGAACTTACCTCAACATAATACAGGCCATATATGACATACCCACAGCCAACATCGTTCTCAATGGTGAAAAACTGAAATAATTTCCTCTAAGACCAGGAAAGAGACAGGGTTGTCCACTCTCATCACTATTTTTCAACATAGTTTTGGAAGTTTTAAGCACAGCAATCAGAGAAGAAAAAGAAATAAAAGGAATCCAAATTGGAAAAGAAGTTAAGATATCACTGTCGGCAGATGACATGATTCTATACACAGAGAGTCCTAAAGATGCTACCAGAAAACTGCTATAGCTAACCAATGAAGTTGGTAAAGCGGCAGGATACAAAATTAATGCACAAAAATCTCTTGCATTCCTATGCACTAATGATGAGAAATCTGTAAGAGAAATTAAGGAAACACTCCCATTTACCATTGCAAGAAAAGAATAAAATACCTGGGAATAAACCTACTTAGGAGACAAAAGACCTGTACGCAGAAAACTGTAAGACACTGATGAAAGAATTTAAAGATGATACAAACAGATGGAGAGATATACCATGTTGTTGGATTAAAAGAATTAACATTGTGAAAATGACTATACAACCCAAAGTAATCAACATATACAATGGAATCCCTATCAAGCAACCAAGGGCATTTTTCACAGAACCAGAACAAAAAACTTCACAATTTGTATGGAAACACAAAAGACCTTGAAGAGCCAAATTAATCTTGTGAAAGAAAAATGGAGCTGGAGGAATCAGGCTCCTAGACTTCACACTATACTACAAAGCTACAGTAATCAAGACTGTATGGTACTGGCACAAAAAAAGATATATAGATAAATGGAACAGGATAGAAAGCCCAGAGATAAACTAATGCACATATGGTCACCTTATTTTTGATAAAGGTGGCAAGAATATACAATGGAGAAAATACAGCCTCTTCAATAAGTGGTACTGGGAAACCTGGAGAGCTACATGTAAAAGAATGAATTTAGAACACTTCCTAACCCCATACACAAAAATAAATTCAAAATGGATTAAAGACCTAAATGTAAGGCCAGACACTATAAAACTCTTAGAGGAAAGCATAGGAAGAACACTCTACAACATAAATCACAGCAAGATCCTTTTTGATCCACCTCCTAGAAAAATGGAAATAAAAACAAGGATAAACAGATGGGATCTAATTAAACTTAAAAGCTTTTGCACAGCCACGGAAAACATAAACAAGACAACAAGAAAATCCTCAGAATGGGAGAAATTATTTGCAAATGCAGCAATGGACAAAAGATTAATCTCCAGAATTTACAAGCAGCTCATGTAGCTCAATATCAAGAAAAGAAAAACCAATCCAAAAATGGGCAGAAGACCTAAATAGACATTTCTCCAAAGAAGATATACAGATTGCCAACAAACACATGAAAGCATGCTCAACATCACTAATCATTAGAGAAATGCAAATCAAAACTTCAATGAGGTATCACCTCACAACTGTCAGAATGGCCATCATCAAACCATCTACAAAAAATAAATGCTGGAGAGAGTGTGGAGAAAAGGGAACCCTCTTGCACTGTCGGTGGGAATGTAAATTGATACAGCCACTATGGATAACAGTATGGAAGTTCCCTAAAAAATGAAAAGTAGAACTACTATATGACCTAGCAAGCGCACTACTGGACACATACCTTGAGAAATCCATAATTCAAAAAACCACAATGTTCATTGCAGCTTTATTTACAGTAGCCAGGACATGGTAGCATCCTAAGTGTCCATCGACAGATGAATGTATAAAAAAGATGTGGTATATATGTGCAATGGAATATTACTCCGCCATAAAAAGAAATGAAATTGAGTTATTTGTAGTGAGGTGGATAGACCTAGAGTCTGTCATACAGAGTGAAGTAAGTCAGAAAGAGAAAATGCTAACACCTATATATGGAATCTAAAAAAAATAATAAAAATTGTTCTGATGAACTTAAGGGCCAGGCAGGAATAAAGATGCAAATGTAGAGAATGGACTTGACACGGTGTTGGGGAACGATAAGTTGGGATGAAGTGAGAGAGTGGCATGGACATATTTACACTACCAAATGTAAAATTGATGGCTAGTTGGAAGCAGCTGCATAGCACAGGGAGGTCAGCTTCGTGCTTTGTGATCAGATAGAGGGGTGGGATAGGGAGGGTGGGAGGGAGTTGCAAGGGGGAGGAGATTTGGGGATATACGTGTATGTATAGCTGATTCACTTTGTTATGAAGCAGAAACTAACACACCATTGTAAAGCAATTATACTCCAATAAAGATGTTAATAAATAAATAAATAATAACCAGTTGTAATAGAGAACTTATTTACATTAAGGGAACATGTCAGCAGCAGAGAGGGATTAGACTTGGGGAGAAGACTGCAGAACGAGGGGCTATACTTTCACTTTGTTCTTTTAAAAGTGATGAATATATTGCTTTCCATGTGCATGTCCACAGACTATTGAACTTGTGTGTGTGCACTCACATCTGTGCATGCTACACACTCTACAGGTACCTTGTGTCCTTGGTCTCATTTGTTCCTCACCACCTCTCACTGAGCTCTGCTCAAGTCAGAAAATCTCTGTTTTACAGATAAGGAACCAAGATTAAGCCCAAGTTGACTCAGTTAGTAAGTGATACAAGCCAGTACCTGAAGCTGTGTTTTCCCACCCTATTCCATGTGCTACCAGAGAGCCATTTCCCCCCAGATCATCTTAGATTACTGCTCCATGGGAAACTTTGGACAGACATTACTGCAATACATAGACTCTGCCTGATCAGGAGCTGAAGTGAGCAAGCTGGGGGCTCTGTGGCTGATAAAGCTTTTCTTCCTCTGTCTTTCTATTTAACAGGGCAGTTCAGTTCCTTAACTCAAGTGTGAGTAATGGTAGAATTCAGGCACCACAACAAGGCCAACAGGAGAGGCAATTTTGGAAAGGAATATAGTGAAAGGGCTCTGGGTGCAAGAGGCTGATTACTGAGAGCTTAGAAAGTAATCTTATTATTGGGTTGGCCAAAACGTTATTTCAGGATTTTATGTAAGATGTTACAACAGCCATGAGGCAGGGATGATTCCTGGCAAAGTCAGGAAGGCCAACATGATGTGGGCTCTTAAAGTATCTCAAATTTGACTGTCCAAGGGCCTGACACTTCCAAGGACCAGAGTCAGGACTGGCTGGTCAAATGGCTTGAGCTGTGAGAGCAGAAGGTAGTGGGGGCAGGGAGCCTCTGTCCCTTGTATTCCCTAACCTCCTGCAGCCCTAGTCCCTCTGCTCACCTTCCTCGCTGTTCCTCCAATGTATCCTTCCATGTGGCATAAAATCTCACTCCGTTTTACAGTCCTTCAGTACCTGTGGCTGAGAAAACACAGTCAGAGTTAAGAAACATGGGGTTGCCAATACATTCTGGAAGAAGCAAAGCCCCGGGTGTGCTACCATCCCTAAGCAATACCTTTCTGAGAATGCACAGGCCATCGATCACTAAACAATGAAAGAGGATCAGATTCATAATCATGATAAGCCCTCATACTTACAAAGCATGCTTGAGTTCCTACTGGTTTCTATATTCACTATTAATAGTATCTTTAAGACATGTGGTAAGCAGAACAAGTGTTATTCTAGCCATTATATAAATGAAGAAACTGAGGCTGGAGAAATTAAATGAAATGCATTTTTTTAATCAATATTACTTTACTTTTACGATATGTCATGGCTTGAACTGTATCCTCGAAAAAAGATGTATTGAAGACCTAACCACCAATATTCCGAAAGGTGACATTATTGGGAAATAGGGTAATTATAGATGTAATCAGTTAAAGTAAGATGAGGTCATACTAAAGTAGGATAGGTTTCTAATCCAAGATGATTGGAGTCCTCATGAAAAGAATTCCATCAAGAAACAGGGACACACAGGGAGAATATGGCCACGTGAAGACAGAGGCAGAGATTGGCATGATGCTGCCACAGCCAATGAATACCTGGGGCCACTACAAGCTGGAAGAGACAAGGTATGATCTTATGCTAGAGGCTTCACAGGGTTCATAGTCCTGCCAACATCTGATTTCAGACTTCTGACCTCCAGAACTCAGGAGAAAGAGCCAGAAGAGAGATGGCCATGGATACCAAGAGGAGGCATTCTCAACCTTGCTAAGTAATAGCGTATCTTTAGTCAGTGAAGGTAAAAATCTGAAAATCTGACCTTTGCGCTCACTGAGTGGTTAGGAGTTTGATGATGACCTTTGCAAGGGGAGTTTTCGCAGAGTGAGAAAACAACTTGCCTCGTTGGAAGCAGTAGAGACACTCAATAAATGTTGACTCCTTTTTCAAGAAGTCTGCCTGTGAAGAGAGAGAGAGAGAGACAGAGCAGTCAGAAGCAAGATGGAGAGAAAAGGTGAGAAGCACCTAAAAAATAGGTGGAATTTGAATGTATATTCTAAGAGTGTAGAATCAGTGAGAAGAGATGGAAAGAGATTCAGGAGAAGAGAGTACAGCACCTTCCAGGAAAATAAGAGACAGAGGGTAGTTTCCAGAAGAAAGGCAGTGTCAGGACAGACTTTGTGAGAATGTGACCTGTACAGTTCAGAAGAGTCCTGTGCTTTGTTTAAAGTGCTGAGGTTGCTGTCTTTAAATTCTTAATAGTTTTATCTTTGATTTTCTGTTTTGCAAGTGGAGCATATGCTGGAGGCAAACAAGCTGTTCCACATCCCTGGGATGGATTCTCAGCTGCCTGCTGGGGTTCCGAGTGCTTCTTGGCATCCTCCTGTCCATCCCACAAGGCAGGGTTGAGGTTGTGTTGGCAAGGGAAAGCCCTGTCTTCTGTCACTCTCTTGTCCCAGTGGGGGCCTACCCCACAGCCTTATTGGGCAGGGCAAAGTAGTGGCCAGCTCTGACCCAGGCTGGCAGCACGAGAGGTTTCTCAGTGGACAGTGCCGTGAAGGACTCTCTCCCACTGCCAACCCAGGTTCTGGGTGTGCTGCATTGTAGAGGTTACAATCATGAAGGTGTCACCAGTCCATTATGGATTGAGGCAGTGGGACAGAGGAGAGAGACAGACTTATCTCCCTGGGATTTTCATTTTGCCCTGAGCCCAGCAAACTCTGTTGCCAGTCCTGAGTGAAGGATTTAGTCTTGGTCAGGAGGCAAAACATTTTTATTCTATGATGGGAAGGACAAAGGGATTGGTGCAATAATTTGCAAGATAAGAAATGCACACCTGTCAGCCTCTAGCTTGTCTCACAGGTATAGCAGGTATGAAGTCAGGACAAAGGCTGAAATGGGGGGTTAGGTGGAAGTAGGGCCCCAAAATTTAGTGGGGTCTCTTTTTTATTGAAATATAGTTGATATACAATATTATACAATATAGTACAATTGTACAGTATAGTACAGTATAGTACAGTATAGTACAATATTGTACAATATAGTAATTCACAATTTTTGAAAGTTATATTCCATTCACAGATATTTTAAAATATTTGCTATATTCACCATGTTGTTCAATATATTCCCGTAGCTTATTTTATACCTAATAGTTTGTACCTCTTAATCTCCTACCCTTATGTTGTCCCTATCCCTTCCCTCTCCCCACTGGTAACTACTAGTTTGCTCTCTATATCTCTGAGTCTGCTTCTTTTTGTTATATTCACTAGTTTGTCATATTTTATAGATTGCACATATAAGTGATATCACACAATATTTGTCTTTCTCTGTCTAACTTATTTCACTTAGCATAATGCCCTCCAAGCCCATCCATGTTGCTGCAAATGGCAAAATCTCATTCTTTTTTGTGGCTGAGTAGTATTTCATTGTATGTATATACCATATCTTCTTTATCAATTCATCTGTTGATGGACACTTAGGTTGTTTCCATGACTTGACAATTGTAAATAATGTTGCTATGAACATTGGTGTGCATGTATCTTTTCGAATTAGTGTTTTGGGGTTTTTTTGGATATACATCCAGGAGTGGAATTACTGAGTCATATAGTAGTTCTATTTTTAGTTTGTTTGAGAACCCTCTATACTGTTTTCCACAGTGGTTGCACCCATTTACACTGGTACAGTGTATGAGTGTTCCCTTTTCTCCACATCCTCGCCAATATTTGTTATTTGTGTTCCTTTTGATGATAGCAACTCTAACAGGAGAGAGATGATATCTCGTGGTTTTGATTTGCATTTTGGGTGGGATCTTGAGGTGAGAGGTCAGAGCAGTGCAGATGAAGCTGCTACATCTAGCTCAGTTGTGACTCATAATATAAATACCTGAATGAATGCATGGAAAATCTACTTCTGGAAAACAACATCTCTTAAGTTTTTCTTTGCCACACTACTCAAGGGTAGCTTTCCAGCCAATGTCACATTCTCAACAATGCCAGAAACTTACTTTCAGTGTTTATTTTTATATTTTTAATTTAATTTAATTTCTTTATACAGCAGGTTCTTATTAGTTATCTATTTTATACATATTAGTGTACATATCTCAATCCCAATCTCCCAGTTCATACCACCACCACCACCACCACCCACCCTGGCTATCCCCCCTTGGTGTCCATATGTTTGTTCTCTACCTCTGTGCCTCTGTTTCTGCCTTGCAAACTGGTTCATCTGTACCACTTTTCTAGATTCCACATATATGCGTTAATAGATGTCATTTGTTTTTTCTCTTTCTGACTTACGTCACCCTGTATGACAGTCTCTAAGTCCATCCACGTCTTTACAAATGACCCAATTTCATTCCTTTTTATGGCTGAGTAATATTCCATTATATATATATGTACCACATCTTCTTTATCCATTTGTCTGTTGATGGGTACTTAGGTTGCTTCCATGACCTGGCTATTATAAATAGTGCTGCAATGAACATTGGAATGCACGTGTCTTTTTGAATTATCGTTTTCTCTGGGTATATGCCAGGTAGTGGGATTGCTGGGTCATATAGTAGTTCTACTTTTAGTTTTTTAAGGAACCTCCATACTGTTCTCCATAGTGGCTGCATCAATTTACATTCCAACCAACAGTGCAAGAGTGTTCCCTTTTCTCCACACCCTCTCCAGCATTTGTTGTTTGTAGATTTTCTGATGATGCCCATTCTAACCAGTGTGAGGTGATACTTCATTGTAGTTTTGATTTGCATTTCTCTAATAATTAGTGATGTTGAGTAGCTTTTCATGTGCCTCTTGGCCATGTGTATGTCTTCTTTGGAGAATTGTCTGTTTAGGTCTTCTGCCCATTTTTTGATTGGGTTGTTAGTTTTTAATATTGAGCTGCCTGAGCTGTTTATATATTTTGGAGGTTAATCCTTTGTCCATTGATTCATTTGCAAATATTTTCTCCCATTCTGAGGGCTGTCTTTTCATCTTGTTTACAGTTTCCTTTGCTGTGCAAAAGCTTTTAAGTTTCATTAGGTTCCATTTGTTTATTTTTGTTTTTATTTCCATTACTTTAGAAGGTGGGTCAATAAAGATCTTGCTGTGATTTATGTCAAAGAGTGTTCTTCCTATATTTACCTCTAAGAGTTTTATAGTGTCTAGCTTTACATTTATGTCTTTAATCAATTTTGAGTTTATTTTTGTGTATGGTGTCAGAAGTGTTCTAATTTCATTCTTTTACATATAGCTGTCCAATTTTCCCAGCACAACTTATTGAAGACACTGTCATTTCTCCATTGTATATCCTTGCCTCCTTTGTCATAGATTAATTGACCATATGTGCATGGGTTTACCTTTGAACTTTCTATCCTGTTCCATTGATCTGTATTTCTGTCTTTGTGCCAATACCATATTGTCTTGATTACTGTAGCTTTGTAGTGTAGTCTGAAATCAGGGAGTCTGATTCCTCCAGCTCTGTTTTTTCTCTCAAGATTGCTTTGGCTATTCTGGGTCTTTTGTATTTCCATACATATTTTAAGATTTTTCTGTTCTAGTTCTGTGAAATATGCCATTGGATTACATTGAATCTGTAGATTGCTTTGGGTAGAATAGTCGTTTTCACAATATTCGTTCTTCCAATCAAAGAACATGGTATTTCCCTCCATCTTTTTTTGTCATTTTTGTTTTCTTTCATCAGTGTCTTATAGTTTTCTGCATACAGGTCTTTTGTTTCCCTAGGTAGGTTTATTCCTAGGTATTTTATTCTTTTTGTTGCAGTGATGAATGGGATTGTTTCCTTGATTTCTCTTTCTGATCTTTCATTTTTAGTGTATAGAATTCAAGAGACATCTGTGCATTAATTTTTTATCCTGCAACTTTACCAAATTCATTGATTAGCTCTAGTACTTTTCTGGTGACATACTTAGATTATCTAAAGATATCTAACTTTAGATATCTAATTATATAAATATCTATTATTAGATATCTAATTATCTGAAGATAATTATCATTATCTATGTATAGTATCATGTCATGTGCAAACAGTGACAATTTTACTTCTTCTTTTCCATTTTGTATTCTTTTTATTTCTTTTTCTTCTCTGATAGCCTTGGCTAGGAGTTCCAAAACTATGTTGAATAATGGCAGTGAGAGTGGATATCCTTGCCTTGTTCCTGATCTTAGAGGAAATACTTTCAGTTTTTCACCATTGAGAATGATGTTTGACATGGGTTTGTCATATATGGCCTTTATTATGTTGAGGTATGTTCCCTCTGTGCCCACTTTCTGTAGAGTTTTTATCATAAATCGGTGCTGAATTTTGTTGAAAGCTTTTTCTGCATCTATTGAGATGATCATATGGTTTTTATACTTCAGTTTGTTAATATGGTGTATCACATTGACTGATTTGCGTATATTGAAGAATCCTTGCATCCCTGGGATAAATCCCACTTGATCATGCTGTATGATCCTTTTAATGTGTTTTTGGATTCTGTTTGCTAGTATTTTACTGAGGATTTTTGCATCTATATTCATCAGTGATATTGGTCTGTAATTTTCTTTTTTTGGAGTATCGTTTTCTAGTTTTACTATCAGGATGATATCGGCTTCATAGAATGAGTTTGAGAGTGTTCCTCCCTCTGCAATTTTTTTGGAAGTTTGAGGATAGGTGTTAGCTCTTCTCTAAATGTTCGATAGAATTCACCTGTGAAGCTATATGGTCCTGGAGTTTTGTTTGTTGGAAGATTTTTAATCACAGTTTCAATTTTATTACTTGTGATTGGTCTATTCATATTTTCTATTTCTTCCTGGTTCAGTCTTGGAAGATTATACCTTTCTAAGAATTTGTCCATTCCTTTCACGTTGGCCATTTTATTGGCATAGAGTTGCTTGTAGTAGTCTCTCAGGATGCTTTGTATTTCTGTGGTGTCCATTGTAACTTCTTCTTTCAAATTTCTAATTTAATGACTTCAGTCCTCTCCCTCTTTTTCTGATGAGTCTGGCTAATGTTTTATCAATTTTGTTTATCTTCTCAAAAAAACAAATTTTGGTTTTATTGACCTTTGCTATGGTTTTCTTTGTTTCTATGTCATTTATTTCTGCTCTGATCGTTATGATTTCTTTCCTTCTACTAACTTTGGGCTTTGTTTGTTCTTCTTTCTCTATTTCCTTTAGGTGTAAGTTTAGATTGTTTATTTGAGATTTTTCTTGTTTCTTGAAGTAGGATTATATTGCTATAAACTTCCCTTTTAGAACTGCTTTTGCTGCATTCCATAGGTTTTGGATCGTCGTGTTTTTGTTGTCATTTGTCTCTAGGTATTTTTTGATTTCCTGTTTGATTTCTTCAATGATCTCTTGGTTATTTAGTAACATATTTTTAGCCTCCATGTGTTTGGTTTTTTTTACGTTTTTTTCCCTGTGATTGATTTCTAATCTCATAGCGTTGTGATCAGAAAAGATGCGTGATGTGATTTCAACTTTCTCATATTTACCGAGGCTTGATTTGTGACCCAAGATGTGATCTATCCTGGAGAATGTCCCATGTGCACTTGAGAAGAAAGTGTAATCTGCTGTTTTTGGATGGAATATCCTATAAATATCAATTAAATCTATCTGGTCTATTGTGTCATTTAAAGCTTGTGTTTCCTTATTAATTTTCTGTCTGGATGATCTGTCCATTGGTGTAAGTGAGGTGTTAAAGTCCTCACTATTATTGTGTTACTGTTGATTTCCTCTTTTATAGTTGTTAGCATTTGCCTTATGTATTGAGGTGCTCCTATGTTGGGTGCATATATATTTATGTGTTATATGTTCTTCTTGGATTGATCCCTTAATCATTATGTAATATCCTTCCTTGTCTCTAGTAACATTCTTTATTTTAAAGTCTATTTTATCTGATATGAGTATTGCTACTCTAGCTTTCTTTTGATTTCCATTTGCATGGAATATCTTTTTCCGTCCCCTCACTTTCAGTCTGTATGTGTCCCTAGGTCTGAAGTGGGTCTCTTGTAGACAGCATATATATGTGTTTTGTTTTTGTATCCATTCAGCAAGCCTGTGTCTTTTGGTTGGAGCATTTAATCCATTCACATTTAAGATAATTATCGATATGTATGTTCCTAGTACCATTTTCTTAATTGTTTTTGTTTTTTAATTAATTTATTTATTTTTTTATTTTTGGCTGTGTTGGGTCTTCATTTCTGTGCAAGGACTTTCTCTAGTTGTGGCAAATGGGGATCACTCTTCATTGTGGTGCACAGGCCTCTCACTATCGTGACCTCTCTTGTTGCGGAGCACAGGCTCCAGACATGCAGGCTCAGTAGTTGTGGCTCATGGGCCTAGTTGCTCTGCGGCATGTGGGATCTTCCCAGACCAGGACTTGAATCTGTGACCCTTGCATTGGCAGGCAGATTCTCAACCACTGTGCCACCAGATAAGCCCTGGCTTTGTTTTTGTAGGTCCTTTTCTTCTCTTATGTTTCCCACTTAGAGAAGTTCCTTTAGCATTTTTTGTAGAGATGGTTTGGTGGTGCTGAACTCTCTTAGCTTTTGCTTGTCTGTAAAGCTTTTGATTTCTCTGTCGTATCTGAATGAGATCCCTGCTGGGTAGAGTAGTCTTGGTTGTAGTTTCTTCCCTTTCATCACTTTAAATATATCATTTCACTTTCTTCTGGCTTGTAGTGTTTCTGCTGAGAAATCAGCTGTTAACCTATGGGAGCTCCCTTGTATGTTATTTTTCATTTTTCCCTTGTTCCTTTCAAAAAGTTTTCTTTGTCTTTAATTTTTGTCAGTTTGATTACTATGTGTCTGTCGTTAATTTTTGTCAGTTTTATTACTATGTGTCTCACCATGTTTTTCCTTGGGTTTAGCCTGCCTAGGACTCTGCACTTCCTGGACTTGGGTGGCTATTTCCTTTCCCATGCTAGGGAAGTTTTCAACTATAATCTCTTCAAATATTTTCTCAGGTCGTTTCTCTCTCTCTTCTCCTGGGATCCCTATAATGCAAATGTTGGTGTGTTTAGTATTGTCCCAGAGTTCTCCTAAGCTGTCTTCATTTCTTTTCATTATTTTTTCTTTATTCTGTTCCGTGGCAGTGAATTCCACCATTCTGTCTTCCAGGTCACTTATCCATTCTTCTGCCTCAGTTATTCTGCTTTTGATTCCTTCTAGTGTATTTTTCATTTCAGTTATTGTATTGTTCATCTCTGTTTGTTTGTTCTTTAATTCTTCTAGGTCTTTGTTAAACATTTGTTGCATCTTCTCAATCTTTGTCTCCATTCTTTTTGCGAGTTCCTGTATCATCTTCACTATCATTTTCCTGGATTCTTTTTCTGGAAGGTTGTCTATCTCCACTTCTTTTAGTCAGTTTTCTGGGGTTTTATCTTGTTCCTTCCTCTGGTACATAGTCCTCTGTCTTTTTATTTTGTCTGCCTTTCTGTGAGTGTGTTTTTTGTTCCACAGGCTACAGGATTGTACCTCTTCTTGCTTCTGCTCACTCTCAGTGTTTAAAGGGATAAAAGTCTTTTTTTTTCCACTGAATGTTTCAAAGAATATTTGAAAATAAGGAATCCTAATATATATTGGGTTTCCCTCACTCATATATTCAATGTTCCATAAATACCCCATGGGTTTGTTGACAGATTGATTGACCCTGGATTTCCATAGACTGAGCTCCCCCTTCATATCTCCCATGGCAAGCGCCTGACCCACAGTCCCAGGAGGTGGAGAGTACAGGCTCTGCTCTTGCCTGCTTGGAGCAAGGAGGGGAAAGCTTATGTAGCTCAGATTCAGTGTTCTGCAGCCAAGTTCTCATAATACTCTGCCCCCCACTTTGCCCAGTGTACTCCTCTATGAGATCACTAAACTGCCTTCTGTTGGCCCTCCTTGAGTTATGATTCCCTCTGTGGTAATTTTCAGGAGTGGAGGACATTTATGGACACAGGGCAATTCTCACTTCAAATAAAGCATATCTTCCCTCAATTAGAAATGCAATGAAATAAATGGGAACATACATGTGAGGGGACTTAATGGCAGTGACTCAAGTCTTAAAGTGTCAGCCCCCAGCTCGGGGGATAAGTCATGCTTCCTGAGCTCAGGAGCTGAAGAGACTCCAACACCTTCCCTGTGAGCTGTCCCTTCATCTCAATTAAAGTCATCTATGTTCTCACGTTGATGGATCAAAGGGGCCACTCATTGGAGATGGCTAGGAGAGTGTGTGCAGGACAAATGACAAGCCAATTACAGGAAGCCTGGGCTTGAAATGGGAGCTGGACCCAGGCTCTAAAGCTGTACCTCCTGTTGCTGGCACATGCCTTTTCCCTTCTCTGTCTTTCCCTTGCTCCCTTGTGCCAAATAATTAAGTATTTCCTAAGTCAGGCTTGGCTAGGGAGGCCCTGACATGAAGTCACGTTCAACAACCTTCCCAGGGCACTCCTGGTGTGAGAGTTGCTTCACAAAGGAACTTTCGATAATAAGTTAATCCTATTGACAGACAGCCAAGAAATTGGCCAGACCTACAACACTTCTTAGGCTCACTGCACTGGAAGCACTTGCTGTTTTCTCTTATAAATGGGGAACTCTCAAGAGACCAAAGAGACCTTGGAAGAAGTGCTGTGTTTTATTTAGAAAAATTGAAGCACAGAGAGGTCATATGACTTGTCAAAATCAAACAGCAAGCAACTAACTGTTTGGGTTCAATTTCAGGTACATCTGATTCCAAAAGTGGGCTCTTTGTTAGACCTGAGTCTCAGAGCTGTCTCCTAAAAGACGCTTCAAGGATTCCAAAAAACAATAAAGTGTTTTCCACCCCAAAATAAAAGATTTGTCATTAAAAAATATTTGTAATATATTTTTAAAATTTAATCACAAAGAGCATATCTCCCATATCTATTTTTTAAATTGAGATTCCTTACCAGATTTCTTTTCAAAGAAGTTTGAATGATATTACACTGAATGCTGACATCCAGTGTGCTTGATGAAAATGAAGTAAACCATTATTTTAGAATCACTAGATTGATTTAGAATTGGCCAACAACCCAGCAAAATATAAGAAGTCCATGATTGGTCAAGGTACAAGAACTGAGAATGTGCCCCACCCGGAAGTGGAGGGGGTGGTTTGTCCCCTAGCTCCACCCGCCCAGCTGTAAGGTCCCACAACCTTAAGTAGAACAGAGGCCCTTCCTCCAAGATCACACTCCTTCTTCAGAAGCAGTTCCCATCCAATCACTAGCCTGTACAAGACCACAGCAGCCTCAAGGGGGCAAATCTAGAGATATCCCAGCTCCAGAGCCCTTGTGGGACAGCTCAGACCTTTGCTGCAACTGCACCTCAGCCCAATCTCTCCTTCTGCTCAATTTCCCCTCCCCCACTCTCTCACACTCCCTGGGAAACAACCTGCATGCAAACCATGGGGTTTCAGAGTATGTGTGTTTGAGATATTTTATAATTAAAATATGTAATTTTTAAGAATATTCATTTATTTCCAAGCTGGATCCCAGCATAGCATCAATAGCCATAAAATAGATATCTGATTTTTGGTCCTGTCATTGATACAATGTCCATCACCTCTGTCACTTGTCACCACCTTTTGTCATCCCAGTATTTTCTATATTGTGAAATGTGTGGAATCACAAGTTGGGATATATGTAAGTATGCCGGTGAAAGAGATTGCTCTTTCCCTCCTATATCTGTCCTACCTTTTTCCTTTCTTCCTTAGAAATAGAAACCCTGGTAGTTACTGGATACAAGGCTGCCTGGAATAGATGTATTTTCCACCACGCCTCACAGCTAACTGTGACGATGTGACCAACTTTTGGTGTTGGGACGTGTGTAGCTTCCTGGAAGTTTTTCCAGGATGAAGTAATAACCCCTTCTTTGTCCTTCCTCTTTCCTGTTGGTTGGAATGAGGAAATGGAGGCTGAAGCTAATGTTGCCATCTTGGACAATAAGACAGCATCCTAAGTCTTATGAAGTGGCAAGACAGAGAATCCTAGTACCAGGTAATTATGGTGCTGGAGGCTGGACCAAATTATCTGTTTACCTAAACAAGAAACACTGGTCCATCTTCATAAAATCACCATGTTTAGGGAATATGAGGTCAGCTCTCACATGTAGATGAACCTAGTCATAAAAAAAAATAATCACTAAAAATACCATCATTTCCAGATTGGGCCACACTTAACTTATTTCTGACAGATGACACAGCTTTAATTTTAAAACCTCCAAAGAGGTAAGAATACAAATACACCTAAGTAAGCCACTTACATAAAGTATACTTCCTTCATGGATACCAATGAATCAGAGTTGAAGGAGGTTATCACACAGTCACTTGAATGATGATTTGTTTGCATCTGAGTATATGGAATGTAGAAATGTAGAAATTAATAAAACTTCTTGTATTATTATCTTTATTAATTATTTATTTTTACTTTACAGATAAATTTTTCATACCAAATCATAAAATTCTTGAGAATATAACAAGATAACAAGGTTTTGTACATGATGAATGTTTAGGAGATACTTTGAGATTACTTAGAAAAGTTCTAGTTATATTGCAGAGTTAAATATCTAATAAGTAAACCTGGAATTTTTTTTCATAAATGTCTATCTCAAAGAATGGAGCAATTTAGTCATGTGATTCATATCAAAAATTATTCATTTGGGTTAGGAGAAAGACAATGGCTCTGAATTTTAAAAATGTCACACTACTTTGTAATTTCTCCTCACATCCCCATCACCTTTGGCCAGAGAGTAAGAAAAGAAGCAAGATCTAGTTTCAAGTGGAGATTGCAGAGTGAACAAACATTTAGCATCACTTCATCTGAAAACCTCACTAAAAGTACAATAAAGGAATGTTTAAAGGCATAGAACACAAGGACAAAGAGAATTGGAAAGGAAACAATAGCCACAGAATTTGGCGAGCTAGGAAACAGAAGGTTGAGTAACAATTGACCTAGAAGATGCCGTAGAGATGAGAGCTAGTCAACTTACACTGTGATACCTCTATAAGGGTCAGGAGTTAGCATCCTCAGGACTCCATGGAGATGAGCCTAAATGTGGAGATGAAATGGGTACCTAGATTAAAAATCTTTTTACAAAACCATTGGCTCTCATTATCCTCTTCACTACTCCAACTCTGTGAGTAAATGCAGGTTTATTGTCTAGGAAAGATAAGACAGATGGTATATGGACCAGGGACACCACACAAAGTTTAGGTATAGTGCTCTGAAAAAAAGATTACATGAAAATTTACATTCTAATAATTCTCTTAGGCTCTCAGGTCTCTAGAAACCAGGACTTTATGTCCCAGGCAGGACCCTAAAAGCTTACTCTCAAGGAAATCTTACCATCTCAGGAAAAATTATCTCAAGATACTCATGTCAGAGATTCCCCCTATAAAAAGCCCAGCTATGGCACCTAATAATGAGGACCAGGGTCAAATACCCAGCCACATGCCTCAGACAAATCAAAAAATGAATCAGCTGTCAGACTTCTCAAGAGGGATTCTAGAAGCTGAAAGACAATGAAGAAATCCCTGCAAATTACTCAGAGAAAGTGATTTCCAACTATGATGGTAAATTTATGTGTCAAGTGGACTGGACTATGGAGTGTCCAGATAATTGGCCAAACATTTTTCTGAGTGTTTCTGTGAGGATGTTTTTAGATGAAATTAACATTTAAATTGGTAGACTGAGTAAAGCAGATTGCTCTTATTCATGTGGATGGACCTCATCCAATCAGTTGAAGACCTGAATAGAACAAAAATGCTGCCCTCCTCTGAGTAAGAGAGAATAATTCCTGCTTGACTGCCTTTGAACTGGGACATTGGCTCTTTTGCTACCTTTAGACTTAGACTGAAACATAGACTCTTCCTGAGTTTTGAGCCTGCTGGCCTTCAGACAGGAACTATATCACTGGCTCTTCTGCTTCTCAGGTTTTTTACTCAGACTGGAACTAAACCACTGGTTTTCCTGGGTCTTCATCTTGCCGAATCATTCTGCAGATCTTGTAACTTGCCAACCTCCATAATTGCATGAGCCAATTTCTTATAATAAATCTATCATCTATCTATCATCTATCTGTCTATCTATCTATCGACCTATCTGCATATCCTATTGGTTCTCTTTCTCTAGAAAACGCTAATACTTCAACTTAGGCAGTGACATTTTAATTCAATGTGAAAAGAGAATAACGACTTGTCAGATCCCCAAAAAAGTTACCTCCTTTTCTCCCTTTCTCAAAAACCTAGAAAAGCAAGGTCTCCACCAAGGAGGCTGAGCCAAAAATGTGGCAGTCATGAATATTGGAAACAGAGACTCCAACACAAGAGACAAGGGTATCCCTAGGATCAAGATTTAAGAGGGTCCAGATTGCAGTTCTAGAGAGTAACTAGTCCTCTAGAGTAAATCAAAAGACTCTAAAAAAGATGTCTCCCAGGTATAAAAACTGAATGATACATTGGTTTTATTACGTTGAGGGAAGATCCAACAAATTGGGAGAGATTTGGGGAACGTTAGTAATAAGTGTATTTTAAAAATCAACCAACCAATCAAACAAACAGATAAAACAAAAGTTCTGCAATAGAAGGAAAGTATTTATAATATGCCAAATGACTCAACTATTACAAACATTTAATTTTGTTTTAACTAAAATTATGGTATAACTTTAGATCATGATATTGAAAACATTCAAACATTTTTGACTGAGAATAGTAGCAACTTCATAGAGTTCAACCTAATATAATGGAAAGTTGTGGGTGGAGGATGATGACAGTATATACGTTACCATGGGGAGGCATGAAAGAGAGCTATGTCCCATCTTCCATTGTAGGAAATCAATCAGTAAGGCCTGAAATGGACAAATCCAGGAACAGTAGGGTAAGCACGTTTTCTAGATAGATAAAGGCAAATATCAAAAGGAATAACAAAAATGGTGAGAGGTATTTCAACAGTGAGGTCCAGTGGACATGCAGTGGGGGAACTACTCTATTCCTGTCCTAGTGAGCTATGTGCATCTTCAAACTACATTGCCATATAACTGTAATCAAAATTAAAATTAAATTTAAAGCCAAAAAAATGACTAAAACCTGGAATCAGTCGAAAATAAGACCCCTGTTTCTAATGCTATAACAAAGCAGTTAGAGCTATTACTCTTGGTAGATCCAAGGAGAGTTAAAGTCAACAGATCTCAGATTAGTTAGAGAATCAACTAGATGGATTCACATCCATTTCTTCTCATGACCCTTTGTTGTACACTCAAAAAATTCTTGCTTATAAAGGGACACTTGTTTATATATCCAAGCAGAAGTTTCACCAAGAAGTGTAAATAGTTTGTGATGGTTGAAGGAAATATTCATAGTTAATAATTAAGTCAAAATGAAAACCTGAGCTAGACTAAACAATGATGGAGAATGCTAAAGGATCAGTGAAAACAAATCCTAATTCTACAAAAAGCATGTTTTTCTGTATATTTTGTTTTAAATTTGTTGTCCTACTTAAATATATTGTTTGTGCTAATGTTCTAATGTTTGTGCTCAGTTTCCTTAATAAGTTTTTTTTTCTTTAAATGAAAATCACAGTTGAGTGTGGAAGTAGTTTATTTCTTCATTGACTAAGATTCTGATATTCCCATGGATTCATATTACAGAACAATAACTAGTGACCCATCTAAGACAAGAGATTTAACCCAAATTACATGCAAAATATCCAGCAAAAAATAAGTTTCATCCTGAATGAACTAGCAAATATAAACCTATAAATAATGGAAAATGCTATCAACGCAAATGTGCCTTGGTAATTGCAACGTGATTCTTAACTTATGTACAAGAAATAGTTTCACTTTGAGGAGAACATTTTCAGTGGAACAGAAGAGGCTGGAGCCAGGCTGTAGAAGGTTAAAGAATATGTAGGATATGAGGAGTTATAGATCCCAAGTGTAGATAACTCTTTAAGAAAGTTTACTATAATGAGATAAGCAAAATAAGATAGTCGAAGGAAGATATGGCTCAAGAAAATTTGTTTTGTTTTTCTGTTTGAATTTTCTTTTGGTTGCATTTGAAAGCTCATAAAGATCTGTTTTTATTTTAAGATGAATTTTCTTTTGAATGCAGTTGAAAGCTGATAAAGATGATCCAAAAGAAAAAGAATGATTCAACATATATTGGAAAGTATAAAGGGAGAGAGATAAGGAAGGGAGAGAGAGAGCAAAAGGGGAAGGATGGGTGGAGTTATGAGCATTTACACCAGATAATGGTATTTACCCGTGTTTCAGATGAGGAAACTGAGGTTGAGAGAGAACAGAGAGTATCAGAAACATGATTTAAAATCCAGTCTGTCTGAGTTCAAATGGATCATACTATGAATCCCATGCCTTTGTACCTCACAGGTAATAATTATCCAGAACTGGCATTTAGTTCTTTTGGGGATAAAGGAAAATTTGAAAAATATTTGTACCATTTGTCAATTACCCAACTAAACCATTCCTAAAAAGCTGAATTTGAATAAGAGAGGAGTTAGGTCAGAACTGACCATCTGTGCATACAAAAGGATATAAAAACAAGACAAGTATGTAGGAAAATGCTCCCGCCAGCCCTTCAAGCATCTCACATCTTCACAGTGAGAATGCACACATTTACTTAACATAGCAGAGTCCCTTGGTATAGGTTACATTCTTACAACAAAGGGGAAGTCAGCACAGACAAAAACTATTAATGCATCCGGCAGACTCATTTACTTCTGCATTTCTGAGCCATTCCTTGGCCCCTGCTAAGGTGCCCCTGAGACATCTCAACCAACACAATGAAAGGTGAAACTACTCACAGCAGATTTGTTAAACCGGGCTAGCACATTCAGAAGGAAATATCACTCCCAAATAACATTACCATTAGCAAACAATATAATATTTATTAAGCACTCTACTGCCTGGAATACCCTCTTGTAACCAGTAAAGATTAGGAGTTAAAGGCCATAGGAAACATGAAATTTCCTTTTGTAAATGCAGACAGGGGGTCCTTTATAGTCTTGCATAAGCTGAAGTTGTACATGCTCTCTTAGAGAGCAATCATTTTCCATACCACCTCAACACCCAGTCATCCAAGTTCCAAGGGCCCTTGGGAGATGTCATTCTGACACACCTATCCCTCAGGTCTTCCTCCAAGTCTAAGTACCACTCCTCTTTCAAGAAGTGAAAGCAGTTGGAAGTGAGTGAAGTTGAGGTTCTTCATGGATGCATATGTGGAAGGTTCTATTCCCAGTAACTTCAGAGACAGCAGTTAGCCCAGCCTGGCACATGGGAGGTGCCTAATAAATGCTTGTTGAGGTCATGGACAGTGACTGCATGAACGAAAGAATGGAGAGTGTACCATTGATAATGGAGTGGTGATGAATGCAGAGGAAAACTGAAATAGAAATCAGAAGACCTGGGTTCTAGCCACAACAACTCAGTAAAATCAAGACATTTACCCTTAATTTATTGTTGAGATCTAAATATAAAACAGGCCAGATGTATGCAGCACAGACACATAGGACATACGTGTAACAATGTATGAAGCACACTCCACTCCCCAGAAGCCTTCAACCAATGACTGGTGAGAGACGACATAAAAATGTTACAGCTCCCTCATATCTCAGATGGGATAAATCATAAGTGCCACATCCACTTATATGTGTCTAACCAGCATCCCCCTAGATGTCCAAAGTCTTCTCATGAACTTCCAATTGTATGTCCATCACACTGTGGACACCGCCACTTGGATGTCTCCCAGGCACTTTAAAATTACCTCCAAAATTAAATTCATTATCTTCCTCTCTCTCTTAATATTTTCAATCTTAATTATTGGATGTGCCATTCACTCACCCATCTGAGTCAGAGAATCAGGATTCATTGTTAACCTTTCCCTTTCACTTACCTTGTGCTCATTCATTTCATTCTTTAAATTCTCCTGATTTTACCTCTTGCACCTTCTCTAAATTAGTCCCTCTTTCTCCATATTTACTACCAGCTACCCAAGCTTGTGTTCCTTGGATTACTCCAGCACATTCCTAACTTATTTTCCTGCTTGCTGTGTTGCCCATTCCTACTACCCTCTACCCATCCTTTACACTGTATTTCTAACTGCTTCAGTGGTTCCTCCCTCCATAAAGGGTAAAGTTCCTACCCTCTTTGCCATTTTTCAAGCCTTCCATGAACCCACTTACTGGCCTCATCACTATCCACTCAGCCCACAATTTATGCTCTAGTAAATACTAAATAGCTTGTTGTTTCTCTATTTCACTGGGTTTTTTTGCCTACATATTTTGTTTTCTTTGCTGGAATACTTTCCCATCCTTCTTCACCTGAATATGTCTTCAGGATTCAGAGCATCCATTTTTCCCCTGGGTAAGACCTTCTTAACCCAGACCTGAAGCTATACTGGGTTGCCTTTCCTCTGTGTTCATAACATTTTAAGCATCATATTGAAATTATGTTTCCTCAACCTGTCTGTAAACTCTTCAAGGCTAGAGATCATGATGTGCTTATTCTAATATTCACAGCACCTAACCCCTGCACCCAGCACATCATAGGGAGGCAATAAATATTTCTAGAGTAGTAATGAACTTTCTCTAGCCATATAATAAAAATACTGCAGTTGTCCAGCTAGGGGTAGGCTTTATCCCACAAGCTATGGGATGTCAATGGCAGATCCAAGCAGAGTTTCAAGAAATCATTTTGACAACAAGGTGGTGGATTTAAGAGAAGGAAACTGCCTTGGAGATGGCATTTTATTCTACCTGTTTTCCATTTTGTGACTATGATCACAGTGTAAAATTTTATATTTCTTTGTCTTCATTTCTTTTAACTTCTGCCTTGCTGTGGCAAGTAAATTCCACATCTGTGCACAGACTATCCAGTGCCCAGCACAATGCCTGCTATGATCGCTGGGGCAGGCCTTGGAATAAAGGGAAAGGTATCTAAAATAATGGACATTTCTGTCTTGGATGACAGTGGATCCTAAAAGCATTCATGACCGACTGCAACATATTGTAAAATGCATCAAAAATAATAATATGAATGGGTTGAGATCTATCAAGGAAGGAAGAAATAGATGAATAGAAACATAATAAAGCAAGCAGAGCAAATTGTTAATGACAAAATCTACCTACTACAGATATATTAGTATTCACTGTAAAATTCTTTGAACTCTTTAACATGTTTGCAAATTTTCATAATAGATGTTGGGGATAAAAAAGCATTCATGATAAATATTGACTGTGCCCAAATGGAAATGAATGATGATGAGGAATAAGATCCAGAATGATTCATTTTCTCTTCTAATACTAGAAACATTGTCTACTCCTGCCTCACTTCACAACCCCAGCTGCCACTTCACTATGGATGACCAATGAACCATGTGTATCTACATGCTGTTGGTGACTTCACCTTTCTCAGCTTCAGATCCAAAAGCTAATCCAGAGTTTATTGTATGTGCAAAGCAGGGCAGAAAGCTTGTCCCTGTTGAATCTTCTTGTTATTCTTGAAACAGGAAGTTGAACTTCCCACCTGCAAATGAAACTAGAAACCTCTTTTCCCCACCCCCAAAAGGAATGGTTTAAAAAAAAAAGGCTTTCAAATGGAAGAACACTTTTTCAAACACACAAAATACTTTTCTTCTTTCTTAGTACTTGGCAAGAGCATCAACTTTTTCCAAAAATGCTGAAAAGCTACCTGGGAAAGTTTCACAATGGCTCATGAAGAGAAAAGTCACATCAATTGTCAAAAGAAGCTATGTTTTGTTTTCTAATCTTCTTGATAGTTTAGACTTTTAAGAGTTTTCTTCCAAAACCACAACCTAAGTCAATGTACCTATTCTCCAGGCTCTGAAACATGGGGGCTTCTCTTAACTTTGCAAAGAGAAGGCAGTTGTTCGCCTGGCCCAAGGTGTACACTGACTCTTTCGTGAAAATACATCTTTCTACTCCTGTGGCCAAGTACCTTTCTGTTATTGCCACATGTTTGTTCAAGTGGTGAGGAAATATTAAATATCACACGTTCTCTGCAGAGACCGGACAGTAATTATCAACAGATGGCAGCAGTAGGGGACTGAGAGAGCAAAAGAGTCCTCCCTGCAGGAGGGCTTGTGCCGATCCCCAGGTGACTCATTGGTCACAGCCCTGGATAGAAAAGATGAAGTTAACTACCGATCCCTCTCCCCACTTTTTACATTATCTTAACCTTTCCTAGGCATCCATCTTAATGACTATTTTAGGCTCCTTCAGAAGTGACAGAAGATTTAACTATGTGCTGGGATCATTTAGCCATTCTCCGGAGAAGGGAAGCTCCATCAGGAGGATTTTGAGTGTTTCAGAAAATTCACAGAACACAACTTACCAACGGATTTAAGTCAATTCAGCAAGTCGCTATTGAAAGGCTGCTCTGTTCCACATGCTTACCAGAAAAGTAATTAGGAACTTAGAGATAAAAAGATATAAATCTGGTCCTTGAGGAATTAATATCTAATGAGGGAAACAATTACTTACAATACAATATACTAATTGCAACTATTGAAATATATGTACTAGGTATAGTGTCATGAAAAAAATAAAAATTTGTGATTATCTCTGTCTGGAACAGAAGTTGTGAGGCATATGGCAGCTATGTCAGGAAAGGCTTCAAGGAGAAGTAACACCTGGGCTCATAAATAGAATACATATACTATACAAATGCAACAGGTGATGGGCATTCAGCACTGAAAAAGATAGACAGGATCTCTGACCTAATAAAGCTTCTGTCTTCTTCCAGGAAATAGGAAGATTAGAAGGGGAATTTTTACAGCCAATTAAGAGGCAAGACCATTCCTAAAGGGCATGGGAGGGATGACTAGTGCAAAGACACAGAGTCATGGAAGAGTCAGGCATATGGAAGAGTGGTGAATTGGTTTTCGGGTAAATCTACCTGCTCTTCCTTTACTTATGCACTTATTAACCCAATATTTATGCCAAGGCACAGGCATTGGAAATGCAGTGTTGAACAATCCTGGTGAAATCTTGTCTTTATGGAGTTTCTGACCATAAGAACGGTGGACATTGAGGACCATTAAATATTCCATAGGAACTGAGGCCCCTTTAAGAAGTTGGTTGATTCAATCATGAAAAGAACAATTTTGATTGTTCTCTCTTAGGTAATTACAACCTAGACAGATAGATGAGGAAGAGTGACAGAGATGAAGGATTCTACAGAAATCCCCCCATGGCTTAAAATCACTGCCAGGGAAGAGTGAAAACAAAGAGGCACTTCCCACATGGTCCTCCCATCAAGGTCTGCATGAAATATTTAAACCAACAGCAAACTACAGAGAATAGTGATAGTTTCGTACCCATCACCCAGATTGAACACACCTTAAACTATGCTTCATTTGCTATTATAAAGGAAAATATTACAGATAGAATTAAAGCCCCCTTTGTACTCCTTCCTTATCCTATTATCCTCCATCCTATTCCAGGTGTAATCACTATCCTGATGTTGATCTTGGTCTTTCCTGTCCATTTTTAACAAAGTTTATACATTTGGATATAAATTTATTTGTTTTAAAATAACAATGTTTTGCACAGTTTGTAAAATTTTAAATAATATTACTATACTCTATATTTCATTCTACAACTGACTTTTTATATTTAAACATTCAGGAATTTTCCATCTTATTCAACACAACATCTCCTCTATTTTTTATGCTTTCTTTTATTATTTGTACTAGAGTTCTCCAGAGAAACAGAACCAATAAGATATATATATATGAGGAGATTTATTATAGGGATCGTCTCACACGATTATGGAGGCCAAGAAATCTCACGATCTGCCATCTGCAGGCTGGAGACCCAGGAAGACTGGTGATGTAATTTAGCCCAGGTCTGAAGGCTTGAGAATTGGGGAGCTAATGGTGAAAGTCCTAATCTGAGTCTGAAAGCCCAAGAATCAGGAACACCAGTACATGAGAACAGGATTAGATGGATGTCTCAGCTTAAGCAGAAAGAGTGAATTTGCACTATCTCCATTTTTTTGTTTTATTCAAGCTCTTGGTGGATTGAATGATACCCACCTACACTGTGGAGGGCCATCTTCTTTACTCAGTTTACCAATTCAAATGCTAATTGCTTCTGGAAACACCCTCACAGACACACTCAGAAATAATGTTTTACCACCTCTCTGGGCATCCCTTAGCCAGTCAAACTGATACATAAAATTAACCATCATATCATTCTACTTCTTTACTTCTTTTGCTCTCATTTTTTGCATTCTCTATGTCTACATTTCTTTCTTTTTTCACTGTTGGTTTGCAATATATAAATTGTGTTCATATTTTAGTATTTAACATTAAACTTTTATAGTTTTCTAACAAGTCTAAGATTATTCACTAATTTTGTCCTCCTATAAGTAAGTCAAGGACTTTGTAATGTTTTATCTATCCTTTTAAAATCTAGTATCTATCTTCTTTTCTATATTATATAGACATTCAGTTTTATATTTTTCTAAGTTGTTTTCACCTTCATTAAGTACACTAACATACTAATTTCTGCGCTCACTGTTTTTACTTGCAGCTATTCATCCTTCTGTGTTTACTTTTCTTCACTTTTTATGCACATCATTTATTGGTTCCTCTAGTAAGAGATGGTAAATTCTCTTAATCTTTGAAATTTTATTTAAGCCTCCCTCTTAAATGACCGTTTACTTGGGTCTAAAATTATAAATTGACAGTTATTTTCTCTCCTCACCTTGAGGATATTGTACCATTGCCTCTAACATCTATTCTGATAAAGAGAAATCACTGCCAGTGTATGCCATTATATTGCTGTTAATTTACCTCTTCTCTCTGTTAGCTTTAAAATTGGTCACTTTGTAATTTTTTTTTTTTTTTTTGTGGTACGCAGGCCTCTCACTGTTGTGCCCTCTCCTGTTGCAGAGCCCAGGCTCCAGACGCGCAGGCTCCAGAAGCGCAGGCTCAGCGGCCATGGCACACGGGCCCAGCCGCTCCGCGGCATGTGGGATCTTCCTGGACCAGGGCACGAACCCGTGTCCCCTGCATCGGCAGGCGGACTCTCAACCACTGCGCCACCAGGGAAGCCCAGTATGGACATTTTAACAATATTAATTCTTCCAATTCAAGAACATGAGATATCTTTCCATTTCTTTATATTGTCTTCACTTTCCTTCATCAATGTATTATAGTTTTCAAAGTATGGGTTTTTTCACCTCCTGGTTAAGTTTATTCCTAGGTATATTATTTATTTATTTATTTATTTTTTTGTGGTACGCTGGCCTCTCACTGTTGTGGCCTCTCCCGTTGCGGAGCACAGGCTCTGGACGTGTAGGCTCAGCAGCCATGGCTCACAGGCCCAGCTGCTGTGCGGCATGTGGGATCTTCCCAGACCAGGGCACGAACCCGTGTCCCTTGTATCAGCAGGCGGACTCTCAACCACTGTGCCACCAGGGAAGCCCATATTATTCTTTTCTGATGCAATTTTTTTAACATCTTTATTGGAGTATAATTGCTTTACAATGGTGTGTTAATTTCTCCTTTATAACAAAGTGAATCAGCTATACATATACATGTATCCCCATATCTCCTCCCTCTTGTGTCTCTCTCCCACCCTCCCTATGCCACCCCTCTATGTGGTCACAAGCCACTGAGCTGTTGGTGCGATTTTAAATGGGATTGTTTCCTTGTTTTCTCTTTCTGATAGTTCATTATTAGTGTACAGAAAAGCAACTGATTTCTGTGCACTAATCTTGTATCTTTCAACTTTACTGAATTCATTTATTAATAGTTTTTTGGTGGGATCTTTAGTGTTTTCTATATAAAATATCATGTCATCTGCAAATAGTGACAGTTTTACATCTTCTCTTCCAAACTAGATGCATTTTTACTTTTTCTTGTCTGATTGCTGTGGCTAGGACTTCTAATACTATGTTAAATAGAACTTGTGAGAGTAAGCATCCTTGTCTTGTTTCTGATTTTAGAGGAAAGTCTTTTAGCTTTTCACCATGGAATATGATGTTAGCCTGGGTTTGTCATAAATGGCCTTTTTTTGCTTTGACATATATTCCCTCTATACCAACTTTGATGAGAATTTTTATCATGAATAGATGTTGAATTTTGTTAAAAGCTTTTTATACATCTATTGAGATGATCAAGTGATTTTTATCCTTTCTTTTGTTAATATAATGTATCACATTGATTCATTTGCAAATATTAAACCATCCTTGCATCTCTGGAATAAAACCCATTTGATCATGGTGTATGATCCTTTATATATATAGTTGAATTCAGATTGCTAATATTTTTTGAGGATTTTTACATCTATATTCATCAAAGGTACTGGTCTGTAATTTTATTATTTTTTTTATAGTGTTTTTGTCTGGTTTTAGTATCAGGGTAATGGTTGCCTCATAAAATAAATTTGAGAGTGTTCCATCTGCTTCAATTTTTTAAACAGTTTGAGAAGAATAGGTATAAGCTGTTCTTTATATGTGTGGTAGAATTCTCCTGTGAAGCCATCCAATCCTGAACTTTTGTTTGCTAGGAGTTTTTTTTAATATATATTTATTTTATTTACTTATTTTTGGTTGTATTGGGTCTTTGTTGATGTGTGTGGGCTTTCTCTAGTTGCAGCGAGCAGAGGTTACTCTTCGTTGTGGTGTGCAGGCTTCTCCTTGTGGTGGCTTCTCTTGTTGTGGAGCATGGGCTCTAGGCGCACGGGCTTCAGTGGTTGTGGATCGTGGGCTCTAGAGTGCAGGCTCAGTAGTTGTGGCACACAGGTTTAGTTGCTCTGTGGCATGTGGGATCTCCCCTTACCAGGGCTCGAACCCGTGTGCCCTGCATTGACAGGTGGATTCTCAACCACTGTACCACCAGGGAAGTCCCTGAGAGTTTTTTTTTTTTTTTCTTTTTTGTGGTACGTGGGCCTCTCACTGCTGCAGCCTCTCCCGTTGCGGAGCACAGGCTCCGGACGCGCAGGCTCAGCAGCCATGGCTCACAGGCCCAGCCGCTCCACAGCACGTGGGATCCTCCCGGACCGGGGCACGAACCCGTGCCCCCTGCATCGGCAGGCGGACTCTCAACCACTGCGCCACCAGGGAAGCCCCCGAGAGTTTTTTTAATTACAAATATGATTTCATTACTAGTGATTGGTCTGTTCAGATTGCCTATTTCTTCCTGACTCAGTCTTGGGATTGGTCTTTTTAAACTTAATGTTCTACAATTTTACAGCAATGGTTTAGGTTTAGATTTATTTTTATTTATCCTAGCCAGTTCTCCTGTCTTTTCTTCATCTCTGGGAAAATCACAGCCATTTGATCTTCAAAAATCTCTTCTCTACCATTTCAATAATTTTTATTTCTTTATAGATCCTTCTATATCTTAGATAATGTACTTAGTACTATCTTCCAATTTATTAATTGTTTTTCAGCCTTGTCCCATCTAGAGTTTATTCTATCTATTGAGTGTTTTATTTCTAAGACTATGTTTTTAATTTTCAATTTATTTTTTGAAATGTTTAAACATACACATGTTCTTGGTCCACTAATAACCTGGTTTTGTTCATGATATATATTCCTTTATGTATCCCTGATCATCCCTCACATATTTTTTGCAGTTCTTTTTCAGACTGTTTTATTAATCTATTTTATGTTCCAATCATGGATTTTATTGACCACCTTTTAATATTTTCTTGTGTTTTATAACTTTTGTTTGTGGGCACATTTTGAATAGAAGTGTTATTGTTTTTTCTGAGTTGGGGGTGAACATGTTTGTCTTTATGTACTCCTCTATATCTAGCCTTTTCTGCCTCCACCTGGCCCCTGGAACCCCTGTCCAGAACTAGGTCTTATATTAGGATCAAGGAGCTCTTGCCCTCAGAGGCATTCACAGATATAATCACTGAGCCAGGAGATTCTTTTAGCCCATAATTGAAAGATACACAACTCCATATAAACTAAAAAGTCTCAACTTTTCACACCAACTGGTAGAACCACATTCCAGCACTTTTGAGAAGCAGTGATCCTGGCACCATTAAGGCAGTTTAGTCCTAATTACACCATAGGTTCTAAACTTCAAGCCTTCCCTGACTCCTTGGGAATCCAGAGCCCATTAGGTTTCCACCACAGCTGTCAGTCCTATATGTACTTTTATTTTCTGAACCACAGAGATGTGTATCTTATTTTTGAACTATTGTGGAGGGCTTTTTTCCCCTTTTATTGTATTTTATCTATCGATTCTATGTGTGTGAGCAGTAGAATTGAGTGGCCTCAAAACAACTTCAAGTCTCATTCTGACATGTTACCCATCCTTCAAAAATCAGGTGATTGCTCAGTCTCACCTCCCTGTCATGGTTCATAATTATTCCTCTGCTTAAAACACACAGATCTGTTTATGTCATACTAGTTCTTGAAGACTTCACTTATGCCTCTTCTTTTTCAATATTTTTTCCATAATAAAATCCACCATTCCCCCGCACTCCCTTTGTTTGTCTCCCACCCTCAATTGACTGTGAACCTCTTGAGAGTAGAGGTTGAATTGGTTTTCTCACATCTCCTTTGATATTTCATTATGAGTGCTTTATCAATATTTAGTGAATGAGCAGTAAATGAATGCATATTTGTTTCAGTTTTAGAAAATCCAAATACACAGGGTCTTATTTTGACATTCCTAAAATCTACCAGTAAGTCTAAAAATAAAAAGTGAAACTAAAACAACTTTTCTCTTCAAGACATTCCAAACTCCTAAACCTATACTCAGATGTCCCCAAAACGTGTAGAGATATTGCAGTCTTCCAGGTCTGTGAAACCCAAAGCAGTTTGTTCTCCTTGCCATTCTGAAAGATAAATAGGATTTGTGGAGAAATTATGCAAGTTTTCCCTGGAAAATAAAAGATTTCTAAAACAAACCACAGGCAAACTTCTGAAAAGCCAAAATCAACTAGCTTCATTTTATATGCAGAACTTTCTACAACTCTCTATAAAATAATGTGGATGATTAAATCTCACTAAAATGTAAGAAAATCAAGGTAGCACACTTCACCGAGGAATATTAATATATCCATATATGTGTGCACTGATATTTATTTGTGTATATGTATATGTTAACACACATGTGAACAAGAATAGTATCTTTGCAACTGAATGAATAAATGGATGAATGAGAGAATTTAAGCCGTAGTTATTTTTTAGATAACTGGTACTCACACTCTAAAACTGGAAACAACATATTTCTCCCCAACACAGCTTTCTCCCAAGACCCCATGAATGTGTAATACTATATCCTTGGACTGGCTTTCCCTACCTTGATTAATTGGATAAATCTCAGCTTAAATCCTGCCTCCTCTGGGCAGCCTCTGACTCCTGGCTTAACATTACTGCCCTTTCCACATCTCTATCAGGACAAGTATTGGGATTCTTTCTTCCCATGTCTTCCCTCCATCATACTGTGGGTCATCTAAAAGTAAGATCAAGTGTTTCCATCTCTGAATTACAGTGTAGCCCTGTGTTGACACATGACAGGTATGCAATCTATTTTTGATTAATGAATGAATGAATAAAACTCATGAGTAGAATTACTCTGCCATTTATTTCCATCAAAGAATGAAACAATTAACAGCTTCTGCTTTATCAGAAGAGTCCTCTGCTAAACACAATCTAAAAGAGCTTCTTCAAAATATTGCTAACTTTCAGTATGAATACCATGATCCTTCTAAAATTTAAAAAGACACCCTTCCCCTTAAAAATATCTCAGCCATTTTACACCAGAAAATAAACACTCAAATGATATGTTTTTCTATTAAAAACTCATGGGCCTTAAATTTCTTTTTAATCACAGGCTTTAGTATTATTACACGTGTTCCATTAACAGGGATATCCAATGTATTCCCTTTCATAAACACTAGTAAGTTCAGTGCAAACCAGCCAGGTGATTAATTTATAATTCTTGACACATTAGGGAGGTTGGTTGAAGGTAAGAAGTAGCCAGCAAGTCCTAGGATGGACTGTCCTTTATGCCAACACCATGGGCACACACAGAGATGGGCCCATGCAAACACCTGAGCACACATACACATACACACATGCATACACATGCCACCCATGAACGCTCATTGTGCTGAACTGGCATTGGATCCAAATTTGACAAACCATGTCTGAAGGCAAATAGCTGAGCCTAAACTGTTGCAGGTTCCTTTTCACATAAAAATAATAATAATGAACAAAAATCACTGGAGTTTGGCCAGAGCCTAATGCAGCACAATTTCTAAATTCAGACTCCTTCTTCCCTACACATGCTCCCCACTTGCTCCACTGCCTCCTTCTTGCCTTTCTAGGCAGGTTACTCTACCTCAAAAAGTCATTCAGTATCTGTTTCAATCCCTGTTGCTTAATGCATTAGGCTCTCTCAAACCTCAGGGACAGAGATTCACTGTGCAAGTGGGAAAAGAACTTCAGATTGGAATTCAGCAGGCACTAACTTGCTGTGTGATTTTAGGAGAGTAAATTCCCCTCTGAACTACATGCAAAAATTTCCACATGTATAAATGAGAAGGTTGGCTGTGATGTTTCCTTTCACTTCTAATTTTTTATGTAGCAGTTTAGAATATGGACTCTGGAGCCAGACTGGTGGGGTTCCAATTCCAGCCCTTTGTTTGATGTTAAATAGAGGTGATGAAGATGGTGTTGTTAGATAGATGATAGGTAGGTAGATAGATAGATAGGTAGATAGATAGATAGATAGGTAGGTAGATAAATGCTGCCTCTATAGGGTTAGAGTGAGAGTTAAATAGCATATTCTATATGAAATATTTAAAAGAAGGCCTGACCCATTGTAAGTCCTATATACAGGTTAGTGGCTATTACATTATAAAAATTAAAAAATGATTTCTGAAGGTCATACTATTAACTCTTTCTGTCTCACTTATATTTCAGCATAAGGGTGTGATAAACAAAAGAAAAAAAATAACATTCACTTCTGGAACAACGATGGGACAGCTGTTCTACCTAATCCCTAAGATCCATGACTCTTAGACCTCGCAAATCAATTAAGCATGTTGAACATTTTGCTGGTGCTGCTGGGAAGGTGAGGACAGGAACAGGAGAGCGGCCATCAGGAATGAAGCATACTGGCAAGGCAGGGGGACTCACACGGAGCCCTGGCCACACAGCTTTTGGCAGCATCCAGGCCTCTTCATCTCTCAGTTTCATGGTCACAAAAAAATCCACACATAAAAAGCCCAGTAACTAAATGAATATGGAAACTGAATAGCTTCAACACCCTGGAGATGTGGTCAGTCTGGGTCACTTTCAAGTCACACTGCAGCATCCCAGGATGACAGAAGGTAGAGGCTCTGCGACCCTCCCAGAGACACAGAAAGAGTATGAAAATTATATTTCAACCTCCTGAGCTATCGATACAGAAACTTCGCAGAATCTAAGTCCAGGACAGGAAAACAAACAGTTCAAAATGTTCAATCTTTCATTCCTGTTCCTGTGGAGATTTTCTCCTTAATGAGTCACTGGAAAGTGTTCTTTAAAAAGCAGGAATTTATTTTCCTTTTATAAAAGTTTGAATATATTGCTTAGTAATAATAACAAGGGAAAAAATAACAGTGATGTAAACCAAGGAGAGAGGATTGGACAGCAGGGTGATTATCCTTGATCTGTGCTCTCAGTTGGAGCTCAGCGACAGAGAGCTCTCTCTTTCTTTATTCCCCGCCCTAAAAGAGAACTGTACTGGTAGCCCGAGTTTGAGTATCTCATCTCCAGAACACCCACTGAAGAGTTGTGTGTCCCTGAGAAATCTCTTAACCTCTCTGGCCCTGTTATGTGATCAAAAAGAACATTAGATCCATCTCAGCCCTTGTGGTCAATGGTTTTAGGTTGCCATCCACCAGTTCCCACCCTCCACTGATGGAAGGTGTCCCTGTGAGATGCTTAACACCCTTGCACATCCAGGCTTGCACATGCCTTCATCAGAATTGTGGAGTGGTCCAGCAGGTGTCTCTGGAAGTAGGTAGAAGAGCTACAACTCAGTCAAGGTGGAAGAAGAAGGGGAGTTGAGAGGATGCCACGCAGGCACAAGAGGTGTCTGTTACACTACCTTTTGTAAAACTACAGCTCCCCCATGGAACTGTACAACACAGTGAACCCTAACTTAATTATGGACTTAAGTGAATAATAACATATCAATATTGGTTTAGCAATTGTAACACATGCACCACACTAATATAAGACATTGAAAATAGAGGAAACTCTATACAGGGGAAGAAGGGGTATATGGGAACTCCACACTTTCAGCTCAGTTTATCTGTAAACCTAAAACTGCCCTAAAGATATTCCACTAATTAAAAAAAAACTTCAGCTCTCCCTGTCTCTAACACACCTAACATATCTTTCTGTCTTAGTTTGAGCTGCTCTAACAAATTACCATAGACTGTGTGGTTTAAACAACAAACATTTATCTCTCAGTTCTAGAGGCTGAGAGTCCAACATCAGCATGGTAGGGAGCTGGTCCATGTCCTCTTCCAGGTTGCAGACTGCCCATTTCTCTTTGTTTCACATGGCAAAAAAAGGGGGAACTAGCTTTCTGGTCCCTTTTTTAAGGGCACTAAACCCATTCACGACAGTTCCACCCTGATGACCTTATTACCACCCAAAGGTAATGTGTTCATTACCTAATAGCATCACATTGGGAGCTAGATTTCAACATATGAATGTTGGGGGACACACAAACATTCATCCCATAACACATCTTGCCCACAATGTTTTTTTTTCATGACAATCATAGCTATCTGATATAGCATTATTATACTTAGGTTTATGTTTATTTTTGGTCCCCACCTCATTCCTGACACAGACACAATATTGGGATACAGGATTCATGAGGATAGAGATGTTTGTAACTTTCGTTCACTGGTATATTCCCCACCAATGCCTACTGCATAACAGACACTCAATAAGTACTTTTTGAATCTAGGAATGATGAATGAATGAGGAGCGTGTGTAGCCTAAAACTCTTTGGCAGACTAATTGGAGAACAGAGAACACAATGAAGATGGGAAATGACCCTTAGGGAAAGGAGAGGCATGGGGAAAGTTTAAATTGGTGACCACTCTTCCCCAAAAGCTAATCAAGTTTCCTTCCTCACTCTCCATACCCATGAAATCAGTAAGAAATTAACCTGGAACTACCAGTTGACTAAAGCCAACTGATTGAGCAGCCCAAGTTAATGGCAAGAGGCATAAATTATCAACAGAGGCCAATTTGGGCATATTTTAGCTGTGTCCCTAGATGAGGATCTGGCAGTAGCCCTGAGATTGTGGTTCCAAGAAGAGTAATCCCTACCTCCCCTGGATTCCCTGAAACCAACGTGCAATGGGGGAGGACCATGAAACTAACTGATGGTCACGCTGATGATGAGAGGAAGTGTAGAGTAAGACATTACATATGGAGGGCTTACTATGAGAAAGGCAGTGCTCTAAGTGCTCAATGTGGATTCACACATGTAATCGTCACAGCATCCCTAGGAGATAGAAAGACTGTTATCCTCGTTGTAGCAGAGAAAATGTCAGGCATTCACTTTACTCTGCATTTCCCCCACCACACAGCAAGACCACTTTTCCCACCACCACTCCCTTTGATTCAAAAAATGACCCTCTGCCTGTATTCTGGCTAATGGAACATAGGTAAAAGGGATGCACCTATTTCTGGGTGTGGCCCCTCATCAATCTTCCACACGCTCCTTCATTAGACAGTAAAGTGAGAAAGAGAGAGTAAGTGTGTCAAGCCACTAAGAGTTCCTGTTACAGCAACTGGCATTAATTATCTTGGGTAATGCAACCCATTTTACAGAGGAGAAACTTGGGCACATTTACAGGGACTTGATCTACTCGGTATTGGAGCTGATATTTGAACTCGGGCAGTCAGCCTGAGCCCAAGAGCTTAATTCCCTATGAGTGTGGGCTCTGGGGAGACCAAAGTCCCTTCATTCAGCCACGTCCGCTGATACCAGGGAAGCCAGGAAGCCGACATGTGGAAATGCCTCACACTTCCAAGAATTGTTGGCAGGCAGAGCAAAAAGGTTTCACAGAATGAGGTCGCTCAGGAATTCTGTGTCCATACATAAGCTACATACTTAATTTTGATGCAGATGGTATATAGCATTAAATTCCTCAATATAGCTTTATGGTTAGAATGCTCGTCTTGTATTTCATACAGTCCCAGGAGTGCTAGGGAAGGGGATTAAGCCACCCAGCAACGCTGCATGAAACTAATTAACTGGCAGAATTTACAAATGCTTACAATGTTATGGTACTACATGCAGGGGGAAAAGAAGGCAGTGGGGATGGACGAGGAAGATGTCTATAGGAAGACAGAAGGACACATCAGTTCATAGCCTGTGGAAAGCACTTGGGAAGGAGTGTCTGTATAATTTACTTCATTCTGTCATTCTGACAATGCTGTGAAAGCAGCATTATTTTTCCTACTGTATAGATGAGGAAACTGAGGGTCAGGGAGGCAAGTAACTTTCTAAAACTCCTCAACTCACATGGGGGAGAAAAGAAAATCAAAAGCAGCTCAAAGGAGAAAGGTGGGGGAAGGATAAATTAGGAGTATAGGATTAATAGATACACACTGCTATATATAAAAGAGATAGGACTTCCCTGGTGGTGCAGTGGTTGAGAGTCCGCCTGCCGATGCAGGGGACGTGGGTTCGTGCCCCAGTCTGGGAATATCCCACATGCCGCGGAGCGTCTGGGCCTGTGAGCCATGGCCACTGAGCCTGCGCGTCCGGAGCCTGTGCTCCGCAGCGGGAGGGGCCACAACAGTGAGAGGCCCGCGTACCGCAAAAAAATAAATAAAAATTAAAAAAAAAAAAATATATATATATATATTATATATAAGAGATAAAAAAACAGGCCGTCGCCCCGCCGCGCCGCGCTCCAACCGCCTCCTCCTTCTCCTCCTCCTCAGTAACGCGGGTTGATCACTTAAAAAGTCACCTCCTAAGAGCTCAGGCACCAAAAAATTAAGAAAGTTTATCACCGCACTCCGTGACCCTCCCTACCCCCCGGCCTGGGTGAGCCAGAGCCTCCGAATCAGCGGCTCCTTTAACCCCGTCCTGTCTGAGCAAAGAACAGACGCCCTCCGGCGACCTACACGCACAGGCGGGGCCAAATCCAAAACTGAGCCCCTGGGAACTGTGAGAACAAAGAAGAGAAAGGGAATCTCTCCCAGCAGCCTCATAAGCAGCGGATTAAAGCTCCACAATCAACTTGATATACCCTGCATCTGTGGAATACCTGAATAGACAACGAATCATCCCAAATTAAGGAGCCCTGTGGATGAAAGGCTCTTGGTGCTGCAGCCAGGACTCAGTGCTGTGCCTCTGAGGTGGGAGAGCCAACTTCAGGACACTGGTCCACAAGAGGCCTCCCAGCTGCACATAATATCAAACAGCAAAAATCTCCGAGAGATCTCCATCTCAACACCAGCACCCAGCTTCACTCAACGACCAGCAAGCTACAGTGCTGGACATCCTATGCCAAACAACTAGCAAGACAGGAACACAACCCCACCCATTAGCAGACAGGCTGCCCAAAATCATAATAAGTCTACAGACACCCCAAAACACACCACTAGACGTGGACCTGCCCACCAGAAAGACAAGATCCAGCCTCATACACCAGAACACAGGCACTAGTACCCTCCACCAGGAAGCCTACACAACCCACTGAACCAACCTTAGCCACTGGGGACAGACACAAAAAACAACAGGAACTACGAACCTTCAGCCTGCAAAAAAAAAAAAAGGAGACCCCAAACACAGTAAGATAAGCAAAATGAAAAGACAGAAAAACACACAGCAGATGAAGGAGCAAGATAAAAACCCACCAGACCTAACAAATGAAGAGGAAATAGGCAGTCTACCTGAAAAAGAATTCAGAATAATGACAGTAAGGTTGATCCGAAATCTTGGAGATAGAATGGACAATAGAATGGACAAATTGCAAGAATCAGTTAACAAGGACCTAGAAGAACTAAAGATGAAACAAGCAACGATGAACAACACAATAAATGAAATTAAAAGTACTTTAGATGGGATCAATAGCAGAATAACTGAGGCAGAAGAATGGATAAGTGACCTGGAAGATAAAATAGTGGAAATAACTACTGCAGAGCAATATAAAGAAAAAAGAATGAAAAGAACTGAGGACAGTCTCAGAGACCTCTGGGACAACATTAAACGCACCAACATTCGAATTATAGGGGTTCCAGAAGAAGAAGAGAAAAAGAAAGGGACTGAGAAAATATTTGAAGAGATTATAGTTGAAAACTTCCCTAATATGGGAAAGGAAATAGTTAATCAAGTCCAGGAAGCACAGAGAGTCCCATACAGGATAAATCCAAGGAGAAATACGCCAAGACACATATTAATCAAACTGTCAAAAATTAAATACAAAGAAAACATATTAAAAGCAGCAAGGGAAAAACAACAAATAACACACAAGGGAATCCCCATAAGGTTAACAGCTGATTTTTCAGCAGAAACTCTGCAAGCCAGAAGGGAGTGGCAGGACATATTGAAAGTGTTGAAGGAGAAAAACCTGCAACCAAGATTACTCTACCCAGCAAGGATCTCATTCAGATTTGATGGAGAAATTAAAACCTTTACAGACAAGCAAAAGCTGAGAGAGTTCAGCACCACCAAACCAGCTCTACAACAACTGCCAAAGGAACTTCTCTAGGCAAGAAACACAAAAGAAGGAAAGGACCTACAATAACGAACCCAAAACAATTAAGAAAATGGGAATAGGAACACACATATCGATAATTACCTTAAATGTAAATGGACTAAATGCTCCCACCAAAAGACACAGATTGGCTGAATGGATACAAAAACAAGACCCATATATTTGCTGTCTACAAGAGACCCACTTCAGACCTAGAGACACATACAGACTGAAAGTAAGGGGATGGAAAAAGGTATTTCATGCAAATGGAAACCAAAAGAAAGCTGGAGTAGCAATTCTCATATCAGACAAAATAGACTTTAAAACAAAGACTATTAGAAGAGACAAAGAAGGACACTACATAATGATCAAGGGATCAATCCAAGAGGAAGATATAACAATTGTAAATATTTATGCACCCAACATAGGTGCACCTCAATACATAAGGCAAATACTGACAACCATAAAAGGGGAAATCGACAGTAACACATTCATAGTAGGGGACTTTAACACCCCACTTTCACCAATGGACAGATCATCCAAAATGAAAATAAATAAGGAAACACAAGCTTTAAATAATACATTAAACGAGATGGAGTTAATTGATATTTATAGGACATTCCATCCAAAACAACAGAATACACATTTTTCTCAAGTGCTCATGGAACATTCTCCAGGATAGATCATATCTTGGGTCACAAATCAAGCCTTGGTAAATTTAAGAAAATTGAAATTGTATCAAGTATCTTTTCTGACCACAACGCCATGAGACTAGATATCAATTACAGGAAAAGATCTGTAAAAAATACAAACACATGGAGGCTAAACAATACACTACTTAATAATGAAGTGATCACTGAAGAAATCAAAGAGGAAATCAAAAAATACCTAGAAACAAATGACAATGGAGACACAACGACCCAATACCTGTGGGATGCAGCAAAAGCAGTTCTAAGGGGGAAGTTTATAGCAATACAAGCCCACCTTAAGAAGCAGGAAACATCTCGAATAAACAACCTAACCTTGCACCTCAAGCAATTAGAGAAAGAAGAACAAAAAACCCCAAAGCTAGCAGAAGGAAAGAAATCATAAAAATCAGATCAGAAATAAATGAAAAAGAAATGAAGGAAACAATAGCAAAGATCAATAAAACTAAAAGCTGGTTCTTTGAGAAGATAAACAAAATAGATAAACCACTAGCCAGACTCATCAAGAAAAAAAGGGAGAAGACTCAAATCAATAAAATTAGAAATGAAAAAGGAGAGGTAACAACTGACACTGCAGAAATAAAAGAGATCATGAGAGATTACTACAAGCAACTCTATGCCAATAAAATGGACAATCTGGAAGAAATGGACAAATTCTTAGAAATGCACAACCTGCCAGGACTGAATCAGGAAGAAATAGAAAATATGAACAGACCAATCACAAGCACTGAAATTGAAACTGTGATTAAAAATCTTCCAACAAAGAAAAGCCCAGGACCAGATGGCTTCACAGGTGAATTCTATCAAACATTTAGAGAAGAGCTAACACCTATCCTTCTCAAACTCTTCCAAAATATAGCAGAGGGAGGACCACTCCCAAACTCCTTCTACGAGGCCACCATCACCTTGATACCAAAACCAGACAAGGATGTCACAAAGAAAGAAAACTACAGGCCAATATCACTGATGAACATAGATGCAAAAATCCTCAACAAAATACTAGCAAACAGAATCCAACAGCACATTAAAAGGATCATACACCATGATCAAGTGGGGTTTATTCCAGGAATGCAAGGATTCTTCAATATACGCAAATCTATCAATGTGATAAACCATATTAACAAACTGAAGGAGAAAAACCATATGATCATCTCAATAGATGCAGAGAAAGCTTTTGACAAAATTCAACACCCATTTATGATAAAAACCCTGCAGAAAGTAGGCATAGAGGGAACTTTCCTCAACATAATAAAGGCCATATATGACAAGCCCACAGCAAACATCATCCTCAATGGTGAAAAACTGAAAGCATTTCCACTAAGATCAGGAACAAGACAAGGTTGCCCACTCTCACCACTCTTATTCAACATAGTTTTGGAAGTTTTAGCCACAGCAATCAGAGAAGAAAAGGAAATAAAAGGAATCCAAATCGGAAAAGAAGAAGTAAAGCTGTCACTGTTTGCAGATGACATGATCCTATACATAGAGAACCCTAAAGATGCTACCAGAAAACTGCTAGAGCTAATCAATGAATTTGGTAAAGTGGCAGGATACAAAATTAATGCACAGAAATCTCTGGCATTCCTATATACTAATGATGAAAAATCTGAAAGTGAAATCAAGAAAACACTCCCATTTACCATTGCAACAAAAAGAATAAAATATCTAGGAATAAACCTACCTAAGGAGACAAAAGATCTATATGCAGAAAATTATAAGACACTGATGAAAGAAATTAAAGATGATACAAATAGATGGAGAGATATACCATGTTCTTGGATTGGAAGAATCAACATTGTGAAAATGACTCTACTACCGAAAGCAATCTATAGATTCAATGCAATCCCTATCAAACTACCACTGGCATTTTTCACAGAACTAGAACAAAAAATTTTGCAATTTGTATGGAAACACAAAAGACCCCGAATAGCCAAAGCAATCTTGAGAACGAAAGAAGGAACTGGAGGAATCAGGCTCCCAGACTTCAGACTATACTACAAAGCTACAGTTATCAAGACGGTATGGTACTGGCACAAAAACAGAAAGATAGATCAATGGAACAGGATAGAAAGCCCAGAGATAAACCCACACACATATGGTCACCTTATCTTTGACAAAGGAGGCAGAAATGTACAGTGGAGAAAGGACAGCCTATTCAATAAGTGGTGCTGGGAAAACTGGACAGCTACATGTAAAAGTATGAAATTAGATCACTCCCTAACACCGTACACAAAAATAAGCTCAAAATGGATTAAAGACCTAAATGTAAGGCCAGAAACTATCAAACTCTTAGAGGAAAACATAGGCAGAACACTCTATGACATAAATCACAGCAAGGTCCTTTTTGACCCACCTCCTAGAGAAATGGAAATAAAAACAAGAGTAAACAAATGGGACCTAATGAAACTTAAAAGCTTTTGTGCAGCAAAGGAAACCATAAAGAAGACCAAAAGACAACCCTCAGAATGGGAGAAAATATTTGCAAATGAAGCAACTGACAAAGGATTGATCTCCAAAATTTATAAGCAGCTCATGCAGCTTAATAACAAAAAAACAAACAACCCAATCCAAAAATGGGCAGAAGACCTAAATAGACATTTCTCCAAAGAAGATATACAGAGTGCCAACAAACACATGAAAGAATGCTCAGCATCACTAATCATGAGAGAAATGCAAATCAAAACTACAATGAGATATCATCTCACACCAGTCAGAATGGCCATCATCAAAAAATCTAGAAACAATAAATGCTGGAGAGGGTGTGGAGAAAAGGGAACCCTCTTACACTGTTGGTGGGAATGTAAATTGATACAGCCACTGTGGAGAACAGTATGGAGGTTCCTTAAAAAGCTACAAATAGAACTACCATATGACCCAGCAATCCCACTACTGGGCATATACCCTGAGAAAACCATAATTCAAAAAGAGTCATGTACCAAAATGTTCATTGCAGCTCTATTTACAATAGCCCAGAGATGGAAACAACCTAAGTGTCCATCATCGGATGAATGGATAAAGAAGATGTGGCACATATATACAATGGAATATTACTCAGCCATAAAAAGAGACGAAATTGAGCTATTTGTAATGAGGTGGATAGACCTAGAGTCTGTCATACAGAGTGAAGTAAGTCAGAAAGAGAGAGACAAATACCGTATGCTAACACATATATATGGAATTTAAAAAAAAAAGGTCATGAAAAACCTAGGGGTGAAACAGGAATAAAGACACAGACTTACTAGAGAATGGACTTGAGGCTATGGGGAGGGGGAAGGGTAAACGGTGACAAAGCGATAAAGAGGCATGGACATATATACACTACCAAATGTAAGGTAGATAGCTAGTGGGAAGCAGCCGCATAACACAGGGAGATCAGCTCGGTGCTTTGTGACCGCCTGGAGGGGTGGGATAGGGAGGGTGGGAGGGAGGGAGACGCAAGCGGGAAGAGATATGGGAATATATGTATATATATAACTGATTCATTTTGTTGTGAAGCTGAAACTAACATACCATTGTAAAGCAATTATACTCCAATAAAGATGTTAAAAAAAAAAGAGATAAAAAAACAAGGATTTACTGTATAGCACAGGGAATTATACTCAATATCCTATAGTAACCTATAATGGAAAAGGAATCTGAAAAAGAGTATATATATACTGAATCACCTTGCTGTACACCTGAAACTAACAAAATATTGTAAATCAACTATATTTCAAAAAAAACAAAAACAGCTCTGCATAGTCCAAGCTTTTTTACTACTATCCATGACCACTCAACAAGATTGTTTTAACTGAAACACCTAGTGATAGAAAAAAGAGTTATATGAAGTGGACTGGGGCATCTCCTTTTCTAGAGTCGACATGTTAAAACTGATTCTAGAGTAAATCTCTATAAAGCAAATTCAAATTTCCTATTGACTCTCCAAGTTGGGAAAATAAGCTAAAATCTTTTATGGAACAAGGAGGAAAAACAATAACAGATGATCTCCACTGAGGGCTTACTATGTGCTAAACACATTGTATGCATGATTTTTTCACATTCACAGCAAACCCATGGGATATGCTCTTATTGTTCCCATTTTTACAGGTGAAGAAACTGCAAGCATCAAATGATAACTTACTTGCCAATAGATACACAGTTGGTCTCAGCCAAAATTTAAACACAAGTAGTCTGACGGTAAGAATAATAACATCAATGATGCTTATTTAAATTTTATTATAAGCCAAGCACCAAGCTAAGCATGTTTCATATATTAATTTTTTTAATCCTCAGAATAATTCTATTGTTATCTCATTTTATGGGTGAGCAAAGTGAGGCATGGAGAGATTAAGTAAGATGAACTAATCTGTACAAGTCTCCACAGCTTGTTAGTGGCAGAGCCAGAATTCAGATGTAGGCAGTGCGACCCCAATGCCTGCACTTGTAACTGCCACGCTCTACTCTCCTCTCTTAGTTGGAGGCCAGAATTGCACAAAGTGTCTCTGCTGTATTTAGGGGCAGCGTGATTCCTTACCCTCCACCCCCAGTCACCTGCCTACAATCTCTGATTCTGTATTGTTATGGACTGTCAGTATGTGTGTCTCCCCGCCAAATTCCTGGGTCGAAGCCCTAACCCCAAATGTGATGGCATTAATGTCTTTATAAGAAAAGACACCAGAGAGTCTGAACTCTCCCCCGACCCTCTCTCTCTCTCTCTTTTTCCACAATGGTCATGTGAGGACACAGCATGAAGGCAGACATCTGCAAGCCAGGAATTGGGCTCTCATCAAAAATTGACTCAACAAGCATCATGATCTTGGACTTCCCAGCCTCAGAACTGTGAGAAACAAATGGTTGTTGTTTAAGCCTTTCAGTCTATGGTATGTTGTTATGGCAGCCCAAGCTGACTAAAACATGATTAGTATTTCTCCTGTTCCTGACAACTTCAGTTCCATCAGAACTGCATCTCTCAGTATCCTAGGACTTAGTTCCGTTCTCCCTTTTACTTGACTATTTCTGGGGGCATGAGAATGAAACCGGTTTCTGCTGCTAGTACTTCCCTAGATGCTGTCTCTCCCCTGCAGAGGCACATGAGCAGAAAGTGATTTGTGTCTAGAATTCACAATGGATAAAACTAAAGGCATTCCTTGCTCCTTCTTTATATCAGTTATCTACTGCTGCATACAAAATTAATGTACAATTTAACTGCTTACAGCAATAACATTTATTATCTCATATTCTACTGATCTAGAATCTAGGTACAGCTTAGTTGGGTCCCCTTGTTCAGGGTCTCACAGGTGTTGGCCAGAGCAACCTGAGTCATTCTGGCTCAAAACGGGGGTAGGGATGGTGAGGGAGAACAGGGAGAATTTGCTTCCAAACTCACTCACATGGCCTCCAGAGACATCAGTTCCTTGACACGTGGGTTTATTCTCAACACACAGCTCTCACCCTCCAGACTAAGAACTGTGAAAGAGAGAGAGAGACAGAACAGGCACCCAAGACAAAGCTACAGTCTCATTGTAACCTGATCTTGGAGGTGACATCCCATCATTTCTACTATATTCCATTCATTAGAAGTGAGTCACCAGGTCCAGCCCAGCCTTGAGGGGAGGGGATTACACAAGAGTGTGAATACCTGGAAGCTGGGATCACTGGGAGTCACTCAATAATCTGCCTACTACATTTCCTACATTGAAATTAGAGCTACTGGTAGTAATCTGACAGTTTACTATAGCAGATTATGATGAGTTATCTATCAGATGGAAATCTTAACTCAAATAACAGGCACCCAAATGGAAACAGGACTTAGCAATGTGGGAATGTATTCTCTCCAGTAACTGCCAAACTGCTGAAATGCCAAACTTTTTCTTGCAAAACATGGGCAAGTTTCAGTGTTGGGTGATTCAGTGGCTCAGCCCTATCAGCAGGGCATTCAGAATCTTTCTCTGTCTCCTCTCTGCCATCCACTACATTCACTATACACTAGGACTAGTTTCCCTCTTGGTTGTTATGTAGCTGCCAGCAGCACCTGGCACAACATGGTTCCTTGGAATACAAGCATGGAATATAAACAAGATGGCCATTTAAAATGCTTTCAGCGTGAACAGGGCTACTAATTAATAGTTGAAAGAGTACACAAGGCTTAAAGCAGAACTTCCGCAAGGAAAATCAGGACCCTCTAAATGTAAGTTTTTCTCTGCAAAGCAATAGGGTCAACTTAGGTCACTGATGCATCTGTGCACCAATAACGTTCTCCAGCAGAATGATGTCATGGGCTTATTCATTCATGCATTTGTCCAATGCCTACTTATTGAATGTTTTCTCCATCCTAGAACTGTGAGCACTGAAGATAGAGCAGTGAACAAAACAGACAAAAGTTCCTGACACATACAGCTTATATTCTAGTTATGATCACAGAAAATAAAACAAATAAGCCCGCTGGAGAATGATGAGTTGTGCTAAAGAAAGCAAGGAATGGGATTGGAGAGTGCAGGAGAGGAGAGAAGTGCAGCTTTAAGTGGCTGGGGAATATCTCACTGAGAAGGGGATATTTGAGCAAGGTTTTAAACAAGGTCAGGGAGAAGTTATGGATTGCTGGTAGAGTGGTCTTCTAGGACTGGGGGTGAGGGTTGTGGGGTAGGGAGCAGTGGCAGTGAGAACCAGAGGTCCTGGGTAGAATTTAGGACCAGTGAACTGGCCAGAGGCTGAAAGAGAGTGAGCAAGGGGAAGAGGAGAAGATGAGGTCCCAGAGGGAATGGGAGCCGGATCATGGAGGGAAACAGAGGCCATCGTAAAGAGCCTTATTTTACCTTGAAAGAAATAGGAGTCATTGGAGGGTTTAGAGCAGAGAAGTACCATGCTCTGACTTTTGTTTTAACATGATTCTCGATGGCTGCTGTGTTGAGAATAGAATAGGAACAAATGAGTGTAGGCAATGATAAGTTATTCAGGAGGTTGTTGTGATAATCCAAGAACGAGGTGATGGTGGATGCAGGAGAAATGGTCAGATCATAATATGGTTTGAGAGCAGAGCCTATAGCACAGGCTAATGAATTATTTGAGAAGAGAGAGTAATGTAAACTGTGGCTTCAAAGTATACTTCGTTTTCTAAACTGAAATAATGGAATTTCTACCAATTACAGTGGGAAAACCACTGAAGGAGCAGGTTTGGGAAAGGATGGGAGAAAAGAAAGGAGATCAGGAGTCTGATTTTGGATATGCTGTGTTTGAGATACCTGTTAGACAACCAAGTGAAGATGTCAACAAGCTAATGGAGACATGAGTCTGTGGTTAAGAGACAGGTCTGGGCTGTACATATGAACTTATAAATCATCAGTCAGCTGATCACCCGGGGAATGGTGCCATAATGGAGACTCAGTGCTGGTCTCTGCTGCTGGAAGATCAGGCACTCAGTGGTGATCATAGCCAGGTCAGCCTTGGTGAGTGGAAATCCATGTGATTCAGCCCATGTGTACCTCTACTCCTGCCACAATGGCCACTTTTTTCATGAGCCCTTTGGGAGATGACAGGGGTGGCTGGGGAAAGAAACTGACTGGTGTCCAGTGAGCATTCACATGGGGCACAAATATCTTCACATTTTTTGCCTATTCAGAGAGGTCTATTCACATACGTCCCCAAATTTCCTTGTCACCAATTCTCCAGTCATATTCCTTCCAGGTCCTTGACCATCCATCCAAACCATTGGCCACTACCCATGAATCCGTATATAATTGGCCATCTGGCCATTTCTCTTTCTGAGAAAGGGAATAACCAGGAGCTTTGCTCAAAGTTCTGTCTACTGGGAGAATTTCCCTTCACCACCGTCCTTCGGCGATGTTCCAGAGAGGGACTGTCATGCTGCAGCTCTCCATTTTGAGGTATTGCCTGCATATCATGCAGAATCATCTTCTCTTCCTCTGTCAACTGACCACAGGGAACTCCTCATGAGACCACTTGTGAAGACTGGGAGAGAGGAGGCAGTTTGGCAGGAGTGGGGACCATGGGCATTTGGGTAACTTCTTGAAACTTACTCTACCTTGAGAGGGACTGCTGAGGTCCAATTGTACATACACTGCTTCCATTTGATCATGGAGTATTGGCTGTGCATGCACAATTTTATGGTTTGGTGGATCAGATAACACCCAGTTTATGATGGGCAGCTCAGTTCACGTGGTAACTTGGTGGCCCAGGGTTAAGAATTCAGCCTCTACTAAGGCCTGGTATCAGGCCAAGAGCTGTTTCTCAAAAGGAGGGTGGTTATCTGTGGAAGATGGCAGAGCTTTGCTTTGAAAGCCTAAGCGTCTGTGCTGTGATTCACCTACAGGGGCTGCCAAAGACTCCAAACAGCATCCCAATCTGCCATTATCAGAACTTCTGTATCATATGACCCAAACAGCAGAGCACAGAAGCCTGGACCTGTTACAGAATCTTCTCTTGTTCTGGGCCCCACTCAAAACTAGCAGCTGTTCAGGTCAATCAGTAAATGGGCCAGAGCAACACACCCAAATGAGGTATATGTTGCCTCCAAAATCCAAAAAGACTCACAAGGCATTGTGCCTCCTTTTGGTTGTAGCAGGAGCCAGATGCAATAACTTTCCTTCACCTTAGAAGGGATATCTTGATGCCACACCACTAGACCTTAGAAATTTCACTGAGGTAGAAGGCCCCTGAACTTTTGCTGGATTTATCTCTCACCTCTGACATGCAAATGTCTTACCAATAAGTGTAGAGTAGTTGCTGCTTCCTGTTCACAAGGTCCAATCAGTACAATGTCATCAATGTAATGGACCACTGTGATATCTTGTGAAAAGTCAAGGTGATTAAGATCCCTGAAAACTAATTTATGACCCAGGGCTGAAGAGTTGATCTGTCCCTGAGGTAGGACAGTGATGGTATATTGCTGGGCTTGCCAGCTAAAAGAAAACTGCTTTTGATAGTCTGTACTAACAGGTATCAAAAAACAAAAATGCATTTGCCAGATCAATAACTACATACCAGACAACAAGGGACATGTTAATTTGCTCAAGCAAAGAAACACATCTTGTACAGCAGCTGCAATTGGAGTTTCTACCTGGCTGAGCTTACCATAATCCACTGTCATTCTCCAAGATTCACCTGTCTTCTGTGCAGGCCAAATAGATGGGTTGAATAAGGATTTGGTGGAAATGACTATGCCTGCATCTTTCTAATCTTTGATGGTAGCATTAATCTCCATAATACCTCCAGGAATCTGGTCTTGTTTTTGGTTTACTATTTTCCTAGGTACCTGCAATTCTAATAGCCCCACATCCCACATCCCTCATTCCACAGGTCAGGAAATCATTGTGGGGATTCTGCTAATTGCTGAGTGTATCTATTCTAATTATGCATTCAGAACAGAGAAAATAAATGCAGGGTGGGTTCAGGGCCCACTGTGAAATGGACCTGAGCTAAAACTCCATTCATTACCTGATCCCCATAAGCCCTTACTCTGACTTGTGGACCACAGTGACTGTTCAAAGTCAGTGTCCAGTAGTCCTTGAAAGTTCTCGTTATTTCCTTTTCCCCAATGCAGTTACCCTGGTAAAAGGCCATAGGCCCATTCAGGGGAAACATGGAGAAAGATACATTTTTGGCAGTGTACTGGGGCCCTTCCTCAATGGGAACCAGCCTCCCCTTCATTCAAGGGGTTCTGGGTCTGTAAACTGTCTCAAGTATGGAAATTGACTGGAAATTCAGTGACTTTATGTTTTTATTATTTGAGTTAGATTTTTGTTCATCTGGCCTAGAACTTTTCTGCTTATACAGATCAAGTAAGAATTTGGTAAGCTTCCTAACTATTTCACTTCTAGTAACCCTATGATCAACCAGCCAACGCCATAAGTCTCTGTGAGTCAGTGTATCCTAATTACTGCTTTGACCCTTTTGTCCATTACAGTAACCATGCCCACTTTGCCTTTGGTGGTTGAACACTGCCATTTGGTCCCTGTCACCCCAGGATCCAATTACAGTTGACCTTTGAACAACACAGGTTTGAACTACATGGGTTCACTTACATGAAGGTTTTTTTCAATAAATACAATACTATGTGATCTGTGGTTGGTTGAACCCATGGATGAGTAACTGCTGACACAGAGGGCCAACTATAGGTTTTGAGCATCCTTGAATTTTGGTATCCTCAGTGGGTCCTGGAACCAATCCCCTGGTTACTGAGAGACAATTGTACTCCCACTGCATTTAGATTTCCCAATTCAGTGACTGTAGCTCCCACTGTGAGGTCTGGTGCACAGAGAAGAGCAATCACAAAGCTCTTCAAGGATACCAGGGCCCCCCTCACAATTCATTTTTCAAAGTATTGGTCAAAGTTATGTCTTCTGGACCCTCAAAGTATGGGTGAGGAGGTCTTAAATGACAAATCCACTCTAACATGTCAATCTCCCTAAGCCTAAGAATCCTTTCATATACATTAAACAAAGACAGGTCCAGCATTTTTAATTTTCCCACCATGAGCCACCTTTTTGTGTCCTGTTTCAGTCAACCAATGAAACTAACTATTCGAGCCTTTCCTAACTCTGTGAGCTACAACATTAAGTGCAGAATATCTGCTTATTGTGAGCCCATATCAGTAAGTTCAGCCTAATCCAACTTTGTTGTCCTCCCATCATTATCTTACACCTTTAATATCCATCCCTACACTGTTCCCCTTATTTATGTCTGTATAAATTAGAAAATTCAAATAGTTCTTCAGGCATGTAAGACACCTCCTTATGGGTCACACTTTGTACCTCACCTTTAGGTGTTTTCTGAGACTTCAGGAGTAGTGGGGGTGGTTCCTGAAGAAAACCAACATTGTCTTGCCTGGCTGCCTCAGTGGCAGTGCAAGGTTAGTCACCTCAGGTGAAAGTGGAGTGACTTCTTCCACAGGGGAGAAGGAGGGTGCTTCCATTGAGGGTGGGGAGGACTCTCCCACTGGCACAAAAGACTTTTCAGAATTTAGGAGCTCAGTGACCCTAGCTTCATCAAGGTCTCCCCACACGTCCCCATTCCAACTTATAGGATCCCATTCTTTCCCAATCAGTGCCTTCAATTTAAAAGTAGACATTTTGGGAGGCTGGGAATTCAACTTGCATTTTAATTAAGCTTATTACAGCATGAGATTTTGCATTTAATTTTTATAAATCTCAGCCCTGTGGCTATAGTAGAGAAGATATCCTTCATGGCATGCATAGAAACTTTTGGGTTTCTTATGTTGGCACTTGAGCTGGGAATCTGAATCCCTGAGCTCATCCTATTCTTTCACCACTTTGTCCAGCAATATTAGAAACAACCAGCCAACTTTATTATACTTGTTAGTGTTCCCAAAATGTTTGAAAATATCATATACACAGTCATCCAGATCCTTTCTTCTTATAAGTAGTTGATTAAGAGAATCCACTGGTGATATTTTCTGTATCTCCATTGCCAGATCATACCATGGACTATTAGTGCTCTCTTTACTACTGGATACAGAGTCATTAGCATCTTTCAATCTAATCAGATTAGAGCACTAATTCCAAAAACCCCAAATCCAATTCAGAAAATTAATTCTCAACATTCTGTTCCTTGAGTCACTCTTGACACCAAAATCTGTATTAATCAGGGTTCTCCAGAGATTTATTATAAAGGAATTGGTTCACATGATTATGGAGGTTGGAAGTCTGGATTCAGGAGAGATAATGGTATAGTTTCAGTCCAAGTCCAGAAGTTTGGTAGGCAGGGGAGCCAATGGTGTTAGTTCCAGTTCAAGTCCAAGTTTGAGGGCTGGAGAAATCTGACATCCCAACTTAAAGACAGTCAGGCAGAGAAAGAAAATTCTTTCTCACTCAACTTTTTATTCAATTCAGTCCTTCAGTGGATTGAGTGAGGCCCATCCACATTGAGGAGGGCAATCTGTTTTACTCAGTCTGTCAGTTCAAATGCTAATCTCATCCAGAAACACCCTTACAGCCATACCTATAATGTTAACCAATTATCTAGACACCCTGTGGCCCAGTCAAGATGAGACATAAAATCAACCATGACAATACATGACATTGTATTGACAATACAATGTAGAGTGTCAAATATAAATAAATTTAGCAAAAGCATCTGTCCTACCTATAGCCAATCCCTTGCTCTCATATTCAATATCCACTCACTAGACCCTCTGGTTCCCAATGTCACCTCCCCAAGGTTTCAAATTTCCTTCCTTTCCTTTCAAATTTTCCTTCAAATTTGCTTGAGTCCTCATCAGAAATTATTGTGACTGAATGGGAACAATGTAACTATAACAATAGCTACCAATTTAGTGAGTGTTTTACATACCACATACTGTATTAAAAAGTTCACTAATGTATTGTCTAATTTATTGTCATAAGTAGGGCAATAAAATAATTAGCCCCCATTTAACATGTAAGGAAATTGAATCTCAAGCATGTGAAATAGGACAGGTAATAATCTAACCTCAAGAGTTAAGCTCAGAGCCAGGATGGTAACCACTCTATCATGATGTCTTCTCATAGGTCTAGGTTCTGTTTGCTAAGATCCACCAGGTTAAGGAAGGGTAAAGGTGGGTGCAGAAAGAGAGGCACAGCTTATGACCAGAGGTTTGTATTATCAGACTGAGATTATTAGCATAGAAGTGAAGGTCTAGAGTGAAGAATAATAGGAATAGAGCTTATTCTCCAAATAGAGAGATAAGGTAGGACTTTACTGTTCTAATAAGAAAGGGAGGGGCTTCCCTGGTGGCGCAGTGGTTGAGAGGCTGCCTGCTGATGCAGGGGACATGGGTTCGTGCCCTGGTCCGGGAAGATCCCACATGCCGCAGAGCGGCTGGGCCCGTGAGCCATGGCCCCTGAGCCTGCGCGCCCAGAGCCTATGCTCCACAACGGGAGATGCCACAACAGTGAAAGACCCGTGTACCGCAAAAAAAAAAAAAAAAAAAAAAAAAGGAAGATGTCGAGACCCAGATGATGGGTGATGGGGGAGGAAAGGAAGAATCCAAGAAGACCCTGAAGAAGAAGCAATGGCATTTGCTTTAGAGATAAGATGAGCAGAAGCAGCTAAACCTCAGTGGATGGCTTCCTATCACCAGCAATGTTTTTTGAGCTTTTGATAACTGCTCACCTCCTTCACACAGCAGATTTTCACACCCACCTGTGGCCTCTGCATGTGCTATTATCTCCATTTAGATGAAGAAATGTGATTCTTAGAGAAGTTAAGAAATTGTCACCCCAATGTTCATTGCAGCACTATTTACAAAAGCCAGGACATGAAAGCAACCTAAATGTCCATCAACAGAGGAATGGATAAAGAAGATGTGGTACATATATACAATGGAATATTACTCAGCCATAAAGAACAAAATAATGCCATTTGCAGCAACATGGATGGACCTAGAGATTGTCATACTGAAGGAAGAAAGTCAGACACAGAAAGGCAAGTACCATATGATATTGCTTATATGTGGAATCTAAAAAATGGGTACAAATGAATTTTTTACAAAACAGAAGTAGAGTCACAGATGTAGAAAACAAACATGGTTACCAGGGGATAAGTGGGGGAGGGATGAATTGAGAGATTGGGATTGACATATAAACACTATTATATATAAAATAGATAACTAATTAGAACCTACTGTATAGCACAGGAAACTCTACTGAATATTCTGTAATGAGAATATGAGAAACAAATCTAAAAAAAGAGTGGATATATGTATTTGTATAACTGATTCACTTTGCTGTACACCTGAAACTAACACAACATTGTAAATCAACTATACTCCAATAAATTTTTTTAATTTAAAAAGTAAAATAAAAGAAATTGTTTGAGATTGAATGAGTAATAAGTTAATTTCAAGAAAAAAGAATGACATGAAACCTTGTAAGGTGCTATTCTGAATCGTGTGGTATGAAATTTGCCTTTCAACACCCAAACCTGATTCTCTTATTATCTGGCAATTTGGAGAAGCATAGTCCATCAGTACAGACCCACATCTCTGATTACTCAGCCCCTGTGCAGTAGCAAGCTGAATATTGGTGGCCAGGGGTGGAGAACACCAGCAGAATCCTGCAGGGGCCTGGAGTACCTGGGGGCCCCTGATGGCTTGGGTGTCATTAACAGGGGTAGGACAGTGTTGACAACAAACCAGGAATGCATTGTGATGTGATGCCCTGAGAAGGTCAGTTTTGGAGTCAGACAGAACTGTGTCCAAATCCTGACTCCTCCTTTAACCAGCTGTATAACCCAGGGAGGTCACTTAGACTTTTCATAAGTCTCAGCATCCTCACCTGTAACATGTGGCTTGTGATGCCTCCCTCATAGGACTACTGTAAGGACCATCCATCCTGTGTGTAATGTTTCAGGCACACAGTGTTGCTCCCAAGCAGTAAATTTGATTGTTGTCTACTTCACCACAGAGCCCAGAGCCACCTTTGTGGGTGTCTTAATCCACTGAGCTGCTGTAACAGAATACCATAGGCTGATGTGCTTATGAACAACAGAAGTTCATTTCTCATAGTTCTGGGAGGTAGGCATCCAAGATCAAGCAGCCAGTAGATTCAGTGTTTGGTGAGAACCCCCTACTTCCTTGTTGCAGTCTGCCAACTTCTCTTTTCACTGAATCTGCATGTGGCGGAGAGCAGAGCAAGGCAGCAAGCTCTCTGATGACTCTTAGAAGGGTACTAATCCCATCATGGGGACCCCACCCTTATGACCTCATCTAACCCTCATCACCTCCCAAAGGCCCCACCTCGCAATACCATTGCATTGGAGGACAGGGTTTCAACATATGAATTTGGGGAGAAAAAACATTCAGTCCATTACAGTGGGGAAACTGGAGAGGTCAGAATTTTGGAAACAATAGCCAGACCCTCATGTGTACCTGTGTGTGTGCATGCACACACATGTGCAGTACTGCCCAGTAAGAAACATCCACCTCCAATACTTGACTGGATCTCAAGCCTGGCAGCCTGAGAGGGGCCAGGACAGGAATTATTATCACAATTTCAGGAAAGAGTAAACAGAGGCTGACTTAGGTAGAGGAAGATGTCCAAAGTCTCCCAGATACAGGTGATACTTCAGATATGGCTTCTCCCCTTTTCTCAGTGCAGACAAATTGGCAAGGTGAGTGAGCCTTGCTGTCCTAACCTGGAAAGTGGGGAGAAGGGAAAGAGGTGGAAATAAATAAGTCAACATGTTTTATCACATATTTGCTGTGGCGCAGGGCACAACCCCAGGTTCCAAGAGCACAGTGGTGAATAGGACAGTTGGCAGCCTTGCCCACCTGGAGCTTACACTCAAGTGGAAAATGCATGTAAACTGCTTGTACTGTGAGCATATAATTAATTTCCAATAAATGTTACCTATTGAAGGAAGGTCAAGGGGTCAACAAAAGCACAACTTAATTGTTTCCTCTCATTATATTCCCTCCCCCAGTCTTGATTTCTTCTTCCTATTAATGAGCTAGATTTACATTTAGGGCAATGACAGGAATATAAAGTAATGGCAGAGGCTAATACAGTCAGCATATGAATATCTTTGCATTTGAGTTTATTGCAGGGCCATGCAAGAAGACCGGTGACTTGTGCCCCCCCCCAAAAGAAAAACCCCAAACTCCCTGAAGGGTTTCAGCAAAGCATTTTTAAAGGCAAGGTAAGGGAATGGTGAGGTTTGTTGTTGCAAACCTCTTGGTTCAGGAATCCTTTGTCCACGTAGGTCAGGTCACAATGTTCCTGTAAACCTAACAAAACAAATGCTATTCTCTGTTCTGCAACTTTTTACTTCTATATGAATGGAAAAGTGTTACACTCTGAAAGGCCAGAGCCTGGAGAATAGGCTATTCTGTATACTTCAGGCTCTAGGCAACATTCTTAACTCCAAGCAAAAGCGATAGCATACAAAGGTTAAAAGTATAAGAAACAGATGTAATATGGAGTCAGATTTGTTCTCACCTGTTACAAGAGAGATTAAGTGGTTGGCCTCAAGTCACAGAGCAAATGAGTGGCAGAGACCAGCTCCCCACCTGGGCAAGTTTAACTCAGAAGCTCTGGGACCTTTGCCTGCTTCCTTTCACCTTTGCCTGCTTCCTTGGAAACAGTCAAACCTACAACCCCAAATGTGAGTCTTGTTTGTTTGTTTGTTTTGGAGATTTACATAGATAAGCCCATTTCTGTAGAGGCCACATCTGGGCTCATCCAAAATTTCCTGGAAAACTAGGAGAAAAAAATCATTTTTAAGTTCAAGCAGCATCCTGGCACTGGCAAGTGTTTGCAAAGAAAGGGCTCTTTGTCTCTGGTGTTGCACCATGGCCATAATCTCATTTTCAGCTAATCAATTCATATACAGTAAAAAGCCTAATGTGATTTCTCATTAGCAGAGGGCCATAAAGAAGCCAGTTCCGTGGCTACACTAAATCCCAAAATGGCTGGCACCTCTCAAAGGGCGATTATCAAATTGGCTGGCATTAATCATTTTTAATGACCAATTTGTGGGTTTTTTTACTTAAAAAAAAAAATGAGTGGGAGGGGAGCCTTGTCTGATTACTGGTATAAAAGAAAACAGGCAGGTTTAGTAAAATCTCATTTAAAAAAAAAAGTGGGAGAGAACTAAGTAGGGGGAAGGGTTAGGAAAAAAGAGAAGCCTGAATCACCTTTGTCAGGTATTTAGCTGTGACCAGCAAAACAGACCATCAAGAGGATGCCTTTCAGCAGAGGCCTTCAGTGGGGGTCATCAATGGCCCCTTTATTTGTGAACGATGGATTATTTTAAATAAATTACAGAGCACTTTCGCTGAATAAACAGCGTCTCAGTGGCTGTGGTGTGCTGTACATGCTTAATTGTGCCACAGAAAATCCTAAAAGACTCTTGAGCCTGGGGCCGGGCTTTGAGTTTGCTGATAGGACCTGAGTCCTCAGGTGGGGCCCAGATGGTTTGGGGCTGAAAGGCAGTGCCCTAGAGAAGAAAACAGTGAGCCTAATCGGGAATATATACTTATAATATTTCGGAAAACCACAGGGATGGAGGGTGCCCAAAACTGCACAAGGAGGCCTCAGAAGTGAGCCATCTGCGTGTCATTTTTATTTGCCTTTGATATGTTAAATGCCCCCGATGTTTATGGCGTGGAAGCCCACTCAAACATTGCAAAGATTCCTTGGCCGAAGCAAGAGGTCTCTCTTCCTCCTTTGCTCCCCTCCCCCAACACACAGAACACCCCCCCTCCCTCCATAAACCCTGTTACTGTCCTTTATTTGACCAAAAGGTCTACCGTGAGAATTGCCCCTAAAGAGAGATTTTTAGATCCTTTTTAAGAATCGCAGCACAATCTGACCTTGTTTTAGAAACAGGTTAAAATGATTTATTATGTGAGGACCCAGAGTGACTACAGGCAGGAGTCAGGCTAATGCTGGAAGCAGGAAAGGGCATTGAGCCCTTCCCAAGGAACCCAGCCTCAGGCAGGGAGCCTGAATAAAAGAGATGGTGAAGAGCTCAGGGCACAAGCAAATCAAGTCAGGAGAACACTTATCGCTCTGTTTTGTGGGAGGCATGGGGTATTAATTTTGACAGCCAGTATTACAGAAAGTAAAATGACTGTCATTTGCTAATATTCCTCAAATTGAATTGCAACAAGCAAGCAGCTACTGGTCACCTTGATGAACTGCAATCAAGGAAAAAAAAAAAGAAGAAAAAGGATACAGTCAAGCCTCACAAAAATCATAGACTCAGGCTTTCTCTTGAGAATTGCAACACATACAACTTTAATAAGGGACTTTCCACCCTCCCCCAAACGAAGCTGTGAAATACTTCCCCAAAGGTGACACAATTAATTGCATTTGCAGTTAACATAATTAAAGTGTAGCTGAAACACTGGCCTACACCTAATAAATCTCAAACGTTAAGAGGGATGATCAGGTTGATAGATCATTGGGTTGCACCACATGAGAAAGGATATAAAAGCCCAAGATCGTGGGAAAGGATGAGGCATTAATGAGGGATAAAAAGGGAGCCCAGTAACCTTAATTTAGATATCACAATTACTTTGAGACCTCTCCTTATCATTTAATTTTGCATAGAACTGTACAGACTGCTTAAAGATGTTCATTTTGAACTTGTTAACTCACTCCCACAGAAGATGGTCTGTCTCAAACTCAGTATGTCAGTTGTGAGCCCCTAATCTTTGTTCCATAAATCAGTAAGATTGAGTTAGTTAATAATGATGCCTATACTCAAAGAACTTATAATAAGTTGGAGAAGTAGGCCATATACAAAAGAAAAATCAATTCTTCCAAAAAGGTGCCAGGTAGAAACTGTAAAATCTATACAATGGTTATAATCTTGGACAAGTTACTTAAATTCTCTGAGAATTAGGTTCCTAATATACAAATGAAGAGAACACTACTCAATTCAACATTCAAAATGTTGTTTTGAGGATTAAGAACAGAACAAAACAGTGTGTTTGGTGACTGAGACACAAGTCTTTATTCAGAGCTGAGGGGACTGAGAGATGATGTGGCAACAGCAACCTACTTCCAGATCACAGAAGACCTTAAAGGCTGAACCGTGGACTCTTTTCTGAGAGCAAAGGGGAGCCAGGCATGGATTTTGAATTTGGCAGTGAGTGGTATTACCAAAGCTGGTATTATTACAGGAATTGGTCCCTTAATGAAAAGAAAAAAAGAATGTGAAGCAGGAGCAGAGATGTAGGTGTTTTATTGCAACTGTGTAGGCATGAATGCAGAGCTGGACAGGGCATTTACAATTTGATTAAAAATGAGACAACAGGAAGCAAGAGAAGGCAATGGACAGGGGAAAGTCAAATCTGAATTTGAAATGTGATGCCTGGGGCTTTGGGAAAGCTCATTCATTCACTCATTTATTGATCAAACTAAATTTAATGACCAGCTGTTATTGCCAGTTACTGTGCTAGAGAAAAACAAAGAATAGCCTGACAGTCATGCAAATAAATAAATGCAACATGTGTCTTATAATTTGTATAGATAAATGCACACAAAGAGAATATGAATGTGGCCATATTGAACTCTGGAAAGTCAGGAAAAGCCCCCCAGAGGTAAGGTGTTATTGGAGCTGAATCTAGAAGATTCCCTAGGAACAGCATCCAGCCAGAAGGAATAGCATATACAAGAACATGGAGACATGAACTTGAATGTTGTATTTGAGAAATGTGGAGAAGTTCAGTATAGTTGGATTTTAAGTTGTATGAACAGGAAAATGAAGCTGGAGAGGTCGGTGGAGGTCAAATCATGAAGGTTTTTATGCACCATGACAAAGACTTTACATTTTATTCCTTAGACCACAAGAAAGCCAATAAAGGCTTTCAGTGTTCTAAGCAGAAACAGGGCCTTCAGACTGAGAACTAATATCAAAAGAAAGATGTTAATTTTGATTTCAAGCATGTTGAACTGGAGGAGACATCCAAGTCATCCACATGGAAATGTTCGGTATGTAGTTATGGAAATAACGCTAGTCTGTGGGGAAGTAGCCAGGTTGAAAGATGAATTTTGAAGTTGCTGCATGAAGGTGACTGGTGAAGATTTCAAAATGGCTAAGCTATCTGGCAGAAGGTACAGAGAGAGAAAAAAAGAGGATCCTGAACTGAATTGTGTAAACTGCATACTTAAGAAGAAGGCAGGCAAGCCAGACAAAAAAGGTAGAAGGAAAACCGGCACACTGGAGTGGGAAAGAAGCCCAGGAGGAGAGGAACTCGGCAGGTTTACGATAATCAAAGGAGAAAGACAAGGACTAATAAAGGAGCTGAAACAACCTAAAGTTGGACAGAGTCTGCAGGATGCTGAGCTTGGCAAAGGGCCCAAGACAGCAAGAAACACAGCCCATCGAGTAGAGAAAACACTCCTTCCTTTAAGAAACTTAATATTTCACCTGGAAAAGCAAGGTTAATCCTCTTTTTAGAATAGCAAATAATAAAAGACAAGATATAACTCACTCTATAGTGTGTAGTGCCTTGCTAAGAGCTGCAGATAATCTGAGAAGGGCAGGTTTTAATATCAGGAAAGTTCAGGGATGAGTTTGTCTTGCCTTGGCCTTAAAGGACAGGAAAGCACTGGCTGGGGAAACAAGATTACAATAGGCCATTCTAGCAGAAGGAAATTCCTGAGCCAAGGCCAAGAATCAGGAATGACTGTGGTGTTTTGACAGGACAGCTAGGAGCCCAAACTGTCAGGTAGAGAATCTGAATTTGGAAAGAGTAGGAAATAAGATAGGATAGGTTGGAATCGGCTAGACTATGAAGAGCCTTGAAAGTCAGGTAGTGACATTTGTGTTTGTTAACCCAAACTTCAGTGGGAGCAGACAGATGAGCACCATCTTTCGTTCCGTTCAGTTCTGAGCCAGCTCATAGGCATCCATCCATTCATTTATTAACTCATTCTTTCAGTAAGTGAGGAGCTGGATGTCACAGCTAAGAAGACCAGGAAGGCTCAAGAAACCAAAAAAGTCACCCCATAATTTGAGTGCCAGTCCAGGATGCTTTCTATACATCTCTCCACTTTCTTTTCTGAGTTCTCAACAGACTCTCCTTTAACAATCCCTTCATGGCAATCTTGGCTTTTTGTAACATGCACCTCAAAACTCTCCCAGCCTCTATCCATTACCCACTTCCACATTTTTAGGTATTTGTTACAGCAGCACCCACTTCTTGGTACCAGTTACCGTCTTAGTCAGCTCAGGTATAACAAACACTATGGACTGTGTGGCTTAAAAAAAAGAAGAAGAAAAAAAAAAAGCGTTCATTTCTCATAGTTCTGGAGGCTGAGAAGTCCAAGATCAAGGTGCTGACAGATTTAGTGCTTAGTGAGGGCTCTCTTCCTGGCTTGTGCACAGCCACCTTCCTTCTGTGTGTTCACATGGCCTTTTCTTGGTGTGTGTACATAGAGAGAATCTCTGTCTTCCCTTTCATTTGAGGCAATAATCCCATCAAGAGGGTCCTATTCTCATAACCTCATCTAAACCTAATTACCCCCTAAAGACCCCACCTCCAAATGCTGTCACATTGGCAGTTAGGGCTTCAACATATAAATTTGAAAGGGACACTAACATTTAGTCCATAACATCTTATGTCTTGTTTCACTGAGACAATAGAAATAAAAAAGAGCTTCCACACACCCTGACCAGATCCACTAATCTGCTGGCATAGATACCCAAATATTTTGTCTCCTCCACTGTTTGTAAGAAGGACCTGATCATGCTCCTGGCTAGAGTTAAGCTAAACTTAGGACAACCCCACAGGGCTCTGGTTGTCCTGGAACATTTCCTCTAGGAGGTAAGATGGGAAGGATGGGAGGATTTGTCAGTAGAGGGGAGAGAGTACACAGGCATTTAGACATGCTGATCTTGTTTGGGGAGCTGTTTGGGATCCTTTTGACTGGAGTGTGCCTGGGTAGACAAGCAAGTCTTTGTTGTGGAGGGTGGAAGTATTTCCTTGCAAAATGGCAAATGTACCAGCATTGTAGTCAAACTCCCTTTGTTTTAAACCTCAGCTCTGCTACTTACCAGCTGGCTACTTTAGCAGAGTTTTTTTTTCACATTGGAGAATGAGAGCCTTGTTTACTCTGATTCCTTTATTCCCAGGGCTCAGTGCAAATAGCACCTGGAAATATAACAATAGTGTTTAAAACACAGAATCTAAAGTCACACTCCAGGTTGGACTCCTAATGCTACCCTTTAACTAGCAGTGTGATCTAAGGCCAACTATTAGCTTGTCTAACCTTTGATTCCCTCATCCGCAATATCAGGCTAATAATAGTACATCTCTTATCTAATTGAAGGATAAAATTAAAGAATACATATAAGACATTACACAGCACCTAACTCATAGTAAGTACTCAACAAATGCTAGTTATTGATATGATATTTTATTTTAGGGCATTATAATTGTAGTTTTTCACCAAGCGATCATCTATTTCTTTCCTGTAACACAGTTTCCATAAGCCCTACCTCTATGAATTTTGAGGACAAATATTTTCTATGTAGATAAGCTGAGTTTGTCACATAATAGGTTCTTTTTTGTCCTGTTTCTCCTACCATGTTCTGCAACTTAGCCGAAGAGCAGCAGTTAAATTCAGCCAGGTGTGGGTGGCAGGCCCTTATTTTTAGCCCCTCCATGAAAAACAAATTTCTCCATCTCTCCTTTAGGAGGGTTCCTGCTGTTCTTGCACTTGCTTTCTTCCTTTCCTTTGCTGCCTTGTCTGAGCACTAGGCCGCGGGTGGGTGGCTTGCCTTCAACTCCACTCCAAGCTCTAAGATTACTGTTTTCATTTCCCCGACTGCTTGGTGACCGCGATGTGGCCCTCAGGGTGAGGGAGCCCGGGAGAGGGTGTGACCAGCAGGGATTCCATTAAAATACAGAGCAGTCATGCAGGCCTGGCTGTTTGGCTCCTTCCCGCCTGCTCTTGCCATCCCGCCCCCAAATATGATCATAACAGCACAGAGCTATAAAGTTGCTTTTCATAGCATGCATTGCCCGGCTCCCTAACAAAGTTCTGACTGTAAAGAAGAAAAGGAGGACATTGTAAGGAGGGGATTAAGGGCAGGAGTGGTGAAGAGAGGTAGTGTGGTATGGTGGAAAGATCCCCAATCCATGAAGCAAGACTCCATGATTCTTGCTGAATTCTGCAGCCAGCTGACTCTCTAATTTGAAGCAAGTCTCTCCTTCTTGGATCTCAGGCTCTCCATTTGTAAAATGAGGGTCTAGGTTGAGATTGTTTTAGTGTCCTTTCCAGCCTCTGAATGCTGGAAAAATGTTGCTTGACACCAAGCAGAACAGGAGGATGTGATGTCTTCTTGTGTCATGACCTGCTACTCAGAAGTACTTTAGCTTTTAACAAGCCCTGGGGTTTGGGGTTTAGAATGGTAACACCAAGCTGTGGCTTTTGAGCCGCAGACATCTGGGTCATTTTGATCTGCCTTAGTTGTCACTGAAACACTCAGATTGTTTGGAGGCTTATTCATGGCACAGCACCAGCCCCCTGAAGATATTAGTAAGCATCTTCTAACATGTACTAAATGCTTAATGACTGTTTATTGAATTAATGAATGAGCACATGGAGCAGGCTGGAAATAGGTTCTTTTTCTTCAATCATTATTCATTCATTCATTAATCATTATTTATTGAGTGATTATTGTGTGCCAGAACCTGAACATACACACTAGACAACAAACAAGACAAAGACCCTGCCCTCATGGAGTCCACATTCTAATAAGAAGACTATATAAGAAAATATATGAATGAAAAAATAATTGCTTGTTGGATGGTGGTAAGTGCCTGAGGAAAAATAAAGGAGGGTAAGGGTAGAAGTGTAATTAGGGGAGGACTCCAGGTAGAAATAGTATCAAGTACAAAGTCCCTGAGGCAGGAGTCGGCCTGGTGCATTTAAGAAATAGCATGGAGGTCTGTGTGGTTGGAGTTCAGTGAGCAAGGTAGAGATGCATAGGTGATGATGTCAGAGGGTTGGCGGTGGGTAGAGATCATAGTGAGGAGTTGAACTTTAATGAAGGTTGGCATTCAGGGGGTGGGTTTGGAGCCAAGAAGAGACAGGATGTGGTATACCTTAAAAGGCAAATCTTGGCTATAAAAATTGGCCAAAGTGAGAGAATAGTATTAGTGGGGAAATCAACTAGGAGGCTACTGAAATAATCCAGGAAAGAAATGATATTGAGTTAGACCATCATAGTGAGGTAGAAGTAGTAAGAAGGATTCAGATTTAGAGCATATTTTGAAGACTGAACCAGTTCAATTGGCATCTATCCTGTACTACCACCTCTTTGATGATTGGTAACTTCCTTCTCCAACTATATCATAAGTTTCTTGAAGGCAAGTGTTCTGTGTCATATTTCCATGTAGCTATCAAATTCTTGGCATATTTGTTAAACAACTTGTAGATGCCCAATAAACCTCTGTTCATTCAACTCAGTTTAATCAATATTTATTAAGCATCAAGCTCCAACCTCATCTCCCAGCCCCACAAGCCAGCATCACAGTTATCAAGCCAAGTAGCTTCTATTTCCATATCTTTGGAAGAAGGAACTGGGGTGTTCGATAGAGTGAAACATAGGGTTAAAGAAAGATTTGTTCCCTTTTTTAATGATGGGGAAGAAATAAATATGTTTAAATACCAATAGGCAGTAGCTGTTAAAAAGAGGAGATGTTGAAGAGAAGGAAAAAGTGAAAGAGAAAAGTCCTGAGAGAGCCAGAAAAGCTGGATGATAAAACTTTAAAGAGGAGGAAAGGCAAGGATGCATGCTGGTTTAGAGGTTTCATGATAGAAAATGAAGAAAGTTCTCTGATGATTGTTTTTTATGTGCTGGGCATGAGTGTAGAGATTGAGGTTTGAGAAGAGAGGAGAATATTTGAACTATCTCCTGGAGAAAAGACAAGAAATTTGAAAAGTGAAGCAGCATCTAGTCGCTGGGTGTCATTAAGGCATCTGTTGAAGTCAATGTTCATTCATTTATAGTCGCCTTGATCTATAGGATAGAATTGATTTGACCTTGATGGAGTGTCAGCAGCCAGGCTAGGAGCAGAGACAGAGCAGATGATTAGAATCACCCAAGGTTAGTTTGTGATGTGTGTGTGACAAAACTAGAGTTGAGTCATGACGTAAAGTTAAAAGAGTTGTTGAAGTGATGAAAAGTGGAGTCTGTGTACCTAGGGAGGAGAGCAAAGACAAGAGCAGCAGATTATACAGGGCAAAGAAGAGGGTCGATGAATTGGAGGGCCCAACTGAAGAACCGGAAAGTTGAGGGTAAGCGAGTGAGGAAATTGGAAACAGGGGAGGGCTGTGGTCAGAGAGTGGGAAGTGTGAATTTTATGACTTCCAAGGTGGAGCCATTCCAGAAAATGACCAAGTCTGGGGTGTAACCACAAAATTGAGAGAATGAAGAGACTTGGAAGTGAGAAGGACAAGGAGCAGAGGAACAAGGCATTAAACTGTTCACATGTAAATTCAGAAGAGTTCCCAAAAATGCTTAGGAAGTGGAGGATATGGAGACTGATGCCAACACGTGCGATGAGTGGAGGGGTCTATCCAGGAAGTGAGCCCATAGCCTTTAAGTAGGAGGACCAAAGAGGGTACCAGTGAATCAGAAGGGGCACCAAGGGAGCAGACATCATGTTTACAAATGCCTGGTTCAGCCTGCCTGGTAGAAAGGGGATTGTGTAACCCTGGACCCTGTGAGGAGCCACAGTTTGGAGGGAGAGTTAGTGGAGACCTATGGGGACCTGATTCATGTGTGGACTTATAGGCATCCCTTAATCAGGATCAGGCCATGGGAAATAAGACTTGTGAGTCATCTACATCACCAACCAAAATCTTTTACTGGTCTCCAGACCACAAATGTCCAGTGGGGGAAAGTTTAAGTGCCAAATGTAGGTATAAAGCCACCAGTTTATAATCTGAATACAGCTTTGACAGTTGGGCTAACTGGAGAGACATTGTCAGATTTTGTGGCTCATGCATGAAATGATCAGGGGCCAGTGAGCTGGTAAACATCACTGTAGTCACTATACTGGGAATTCAACAAGAAAGACCTCAAGAGACATGAGGGTGAACTGGAGAAGATGGGGAGGATTCTGAAGAGGATGGGGTCAATCTGAGTCTTGAAGGACCTCCAGGCTGTGCAGAGATGAAGGGAAAGAAGGAGAGATTCCGGGCAGTGGGAATGCTTAAACATACGTGGCTGGGCAGGAGCTACCACTTGAGAACAGTATTTCTTAGAGGATGTAATGAAGTTCCCAGACATTCCGCTTGGCTTTGAGTCTCATATAATCTCATAGAAATCTCAAGGTTGAGCTGAGAGCTTTGAGGACTAATCTGTATAAGGAGTTTGGAGTAGATTGTAAGGAATGGGAAGTCATAGGGGGTTTTTGAGCAGATGTGTGATAGGATCAGAGTTGTGCTTCTGGAAGACATTGCCTGGCAGAAGCGGGTGAGAGGGACACAGGGAAAGAATTGCAACAAGCAGACCATTTACAAGGCCACTGCAGTTGTCCCAGAGAGAGGCACAGAAGCCTAAGTGGGAAAGGGACTGATGGGAATGAGGAGAAGAGAGTAGACACCAGAGATTTTTACAGAGGTAGACACAACAGGTTTTGAAAGCCAAGATAAATATGAGTGATGGCTGCGAAGCCTGCTTACTGCATTATTGGTCAAATATCAGAGCCGTGTTCAGAGGCTCTAAGAGATTTGGGTGAACACAGAGATTTCTGACTCCAGCTCAAACCGAGTCAGCTGTTTATATCTTAAAAGAAGAAAATCAGACACCAAAAAGGGAAATTAACCTTTTACTCACAGAAGCCATAAACAGAATCCAAATGTGGCAGAGAATTAAACCACTGGCCATGTGTTAAAAAGAAACATGATATCATTGGCTAACAGAGACAAGACCCAACCAGGAAACAGACTCTGGTATTAAAATTCTAGCACACGGGACTTTTGGAAAATAAAATATAGACACAGAGGGATAAAAAGACTCTATCTCAAGAGATGAGGGCTGGAGAGAGACAATCTATTGAGCCACAGTCGAGAAGGCAGATGGGATAGAAGTGACTGAAACTGGGAAACAGCCACCAGAAGAAAGGTTATTGGCCACTGATGAGCAATGACACAAGAGAGATTCAAAATTGCTGCTTCAGATAGAAGCAGGAAAAACAAGAATACGATTAGTCAGGGAGTATCATTTTCTTGATGTGAGACTAGGCTCCCAGACAGCGCCTGGGTTGCTGCTGCCTCGACTCCGCTCTGCCCAGGGAGCTCTGAGCCACGCCAGGCACACATGGGGCAAGTGATAGAAATTGCCTGTGAACTTCAGATTCCTCATCTGTATAATGAGGACTGTCGTTTCCATTTCATGGAACTGGAAATGAAGGCAGACAAGACATGTGGGGACTAAAGGGCCTGTCCAAATTGACTCCATTTTCTAACTGATTGAAAACAATGAGAATGAGAATGATACCCATTTGATATTTCTGACATCACAGCTGTCAAGTGACCTTTTTATCCGTGAAGGACCACTTTACAGGTCATATAAATGTAGAGCCAGAGGAACATGAAGGAGGAAGATACTCAGTGGGCTGCTGGCAGGGGTGTGTTTTTTACCTCTACAAATTGCTTCTCCTCTTGGCAGGGCACAGGTTTCTTGAGGGCAAGGACTGTGTCTTCTTTTTCTTTACATCTCAAATAACACCTAGAACAATGCCAGACACAAAATAGACACTAAATATTTGTTAAATGGATGAATGTCTATTCCATTTTTCCAGTAAACTCCACTGAGTTAGGAACCCGTGCCCATCCTCAGCATCTAGGAGGATGCCTAACCTGGGATGGAGACCCTCAATGGGTGTCCTTTCAATACATAAATGAGCAGAACTTGACATTAGTTAGGATTGCATGTGTTCATATCTGAAAGGCTCTTCTGATCTCTTTGGCATGGTTAGAATAGACACAACACCATGTGACACAAATTTAGGTATATATTTATATATCCATCCAATATCTAAGCATATTGTACATGAATCAACACATGTGTACACATAGATGGCCATTATCCCCCAAACATGAAGATCAGTGGCATCTTTATCCATTAACTTTACTTTACCATCATTTGAATTATAGAAATAGTGAAGTTCCAGGCAATCAGATGATAAATGAATGAATAGCTGTTTTTCTACATGGCAGGCTCCATGCTAAGTGTCAAACTCTACCATGGGATATTTACAACAAGCTTGTGGAGTATAGATATATATAATTATTATCCCCATTTTATAAATGAAGAATCTGAGGCTCAGAGGAGTTAAGTAATTTGCCTAGAGTCACACAGCCCAACCATTGACCTATATTCTGTAATACTTCTTCACATGGTATTAGAAAACCACTTTAGAATAGCACTTTCTACCCTTCTCCTGTCAGAGAGGGAAGACAAAACAGACATCTTTTTTTGGCTCCATCCTTTTTTCTTTGCTTCCCTGAGGCTCCACCCCACCCCCTTGATTTGTAGTTGTCCCAGCAATTCTGTGCACAGAGACCTAGAAGCTTTTGAGACACAACAGACTGTGCCTGAACTGGCTTGTAGCCAGAGGAGAGGAAGCTACAGGTAGGATCCTATTTCAACCATCAGCCATGCAAATAAGCTGATCCTGGCCGCAGATCATGAACTGCTCACCAGTCGTTTCCTTAATGACTTGCTAAATTTCCTTGCATCCTCCCAGAAAGTCACACTCTTTCAAGGTCTTGTGGCTCCATCCCACCGCCCACACTGATAGCACCAGGATTCCTGAGCTGAAGCCAAATCCCAGTTCTCAGCCCTTGGTGAGCAGACTTACATGTCTCCAAAGTAACTGAGGCACACAGGGTCACACAGAGGCCTTAACCAGACCTAGAGCTGGCGGCCAGGACCCCTCTGGAAGGGGCCTTGGAGGGGCTGCAGTGACTGGAGCTCAGTGTATCTCTTTCAAAGCAGATGTCAACTGAAAAACCTAAAAGTTGAGAATTGTGTTTTGTTCGGCGGAAAAAACTGAGGGCTTAAGCCTGGAAGACAGCCTCTCAGATAGTTCTGAGGGACTGCTTCAAAGAAGTAAGGAAGGAGCCAGGATATATAGAAGTTTGCAACAAAAATCAGGTAGTGAAACATCAAAAGATGACTGTTAATTAAAGAAATCTAGATATCTCAGGTTAATGAATTTAGTGCTTTTCTGTGTGTGTATGGAGAGATGCAAGAAACTAGGTTCATTGAAATCATTCCTTTGTTATGCACCTTAACAACCTAGGGCCAGTATACTGTATTCTCCATCTTGAATCCCCTCAGGGCACATAGATGGGGTGACTGCAGTGGCTGATGGCTTGATGGCCACAACATCTTTGTTTACTGATATGGTAGGCAACATTTTTCATCCACACAGAGGAACTTGATTTCAAATGAAATCTCCAAATGGAGAAGGCAAATAAGAGCAGACATGTTAAGATCGAAGCAGGAGTGAAGGGCCCAGATCTTCTCCTACTCAGTGTGCCCGTATGACCCCATATTACTCCCCAAGGCATTTGACCAAAATCTCTGTAGCTCCTTAGAGTGCAGGTGAAATATTCTGATCTGGTTCACCCATCCCATTTCTTTTAGGGATAAGGAACAAAGTTATAGCAAGGTTAGGGAACATGGCCAATGGGTAACAGTTGTCTAAATGCATTTTACTCACTTCTAAAGAGATCTTGTTTTGCAGCCAGGGGAAATGTCATCATTCAATCTTGCACCAAAGGGGAAATGAGGAAGGATATGGTGGACTTTCACTAGAGCATCCTCTGAAAGTAGCAAACATATGACCCCTTCCCTTTTACATAAAAAGTAAAAATTTATGCATGAGATTTTTCTGACAAATAAAATATTGCCTGTCATATAGGTAAACAAAATATGTCACAGTCATCAGTGACTGTAGCCATTGCCAATGGTGGGCTGGTGAGCCCTGAGGGAACTCAGGAAGGAAAAGAACACCTGCCCTTTAGCAGCCATCAGACTGCAGCCACCCCTGACGGTGAGCCCTAGGAAATACAGGATATGAAATCACAGGACACTGACCCCTGATAGCTGAGGTGCATATCAAAGGAATGATTTCAGTGAGTCCAGACTCTTGCAACATCCCATACATAGAAAAGCTCTAAATTCCTTAACTTGAGATATCTGGTTTTCTTTTATTAACATCTTTTGATGTTCCGACTACCTGCCCATTGTTGCAAAACTCCCATATATCCTAGCTACCCTCCTCCTCCTTGGAGGGTTACTTGAGATGCTGCCTCCCAGGCTTAATGTCCTCACTATGTCTGCAGAATAAAACAAAACTCTCAACTTTTAAGTTGTGCATTTATTGGGTTGGCCAAAAAGTGCCTTCCATTTTTAAGTAAAAATAAAAGACACATTTTTCATTTTCACCAAAAACTTTATTGAACAACATATTCACCCTTTTATTCCACTACTTTCTGCCATTTTCCAGGCAACTTCATAATTCCAACTTCCCAAAACTTTTTATCTTTTTGAGCAAATAACTGTTCCAGGTGCCTTTTATAGTCTTCCAAGGAATTGAAAATTTTTCCATTAAAAGAATTTTGTAAAGACTTAAATAAATGGAAATCTGAAGATGCAATGTCTGGTGAATACAGCAAATAAATCAGAACTTCCCAGCCAAGTTGTAACAGTTTTTGCCTGGTCATAAAATAAACATGTGTTCTTGCGTTATCCTGATGGAAGATTATGTATTTTCTGCTAACTCTGGATACTTTTCATCAAGTGCTGCTTTCAGTTGGTCTACTTGTTGGAATTAATTGTTTGTTTGGTTTTCCAGAAGGAGCTGTTAATAGAGGATTCCCTTCCAATCCCACCATATACACAACATCGCCTTCTTTGGATGAGGACCGGCCTTTGGTGTGGTTGGTGGTGGTTCATTTTGCTTGCCCCATGATCTCTTCCATTCCACATTATTGTACAGTATCCACTTTTCATTGCCCATCACAATTTGTTTTAAAAATGGAATGTTTTTATTACGTTTAAGTAGAGAATCACATGTGGAATTACAGTCAAGAAGGTTCTTTTTGCTTAACTTATGAGGAACCCAGACATCAAAGTGATTCACATAACCAAGCTGGTACAAATGATTTTCAATGTCAAGCATTTGGATATTTTGAGTATGTCAGCTATCTCCCGCGTGGTAAAATGTTGATTGTTCTCAATTAATATCTCAATTTGATCACTAGCAACTTCAACTGGTCTACCCGACCATGGAGCATTGTCCAGCAAGAAATCTCCAGCACAAAACTGCACAAACCACTTTTGATACATTGGATCAGTCACAGCACTTTCTCCATACACTGCACAAATATTTTTTTACATTTCAGTCACATTTTTACCTTTTTTGAAATAATAAAACACAATATGCTGAAAATGTTGCTTTTTTTCCTTCCATCTTCAATATTAAAATGGCTACACAAAAATTCACCAATTTTGATGTCTTTTTTTTAAATGCACACTGATATGACAGCTGTCACATACAATCTAACAAAATTGTTTTGAATGAAGTTAAAGATAACTAAGTGCTACTAGAGCCATCTCACAGAAAAAAATGAACGAAAATTTTGGCTAACCCAATACTTTTTAATCGACAGTTCTTTGTCTGGAATGCTCTCCTTCCTGAATCCCAATGCATCTGTGGGGCTCCGGTTTCGTTTCAGGCTATCTTCATGCTACCTCCCCCATGAAGCCATCTGAGGGATGCATCCCAGTGACAGCTGTCCTTTCAACCCCCTATGTGGTTGCCTACACGGGTCCCCTTCCACACGGTGACCTCCTCAAGTGGAGAGTGATGGTTCTGTGCACCAGTGCAGAGCATTAAAAAACAAATTTTACACAAATGACTGAACGCATTTCTTTAATAATGCTCAAAGTTTCACAAATATGCTGCCCACTCTGCTGTTACATGTTATTTTATCTCATGGAATAGAATTCTAGAATCTTATCAGCACTGAGTTCGAGTCCTAGCTCTGCCACCTCCTAGCTGTGTGGCCATAGCCAGGCCACTTCCCCTCCCTGAGCCTGTTTCCTCCTTCACAACATAACTATAATAATAACCTGCAGAGTCATAGTGAAGACTAGAGATAATCTGCATATATACTATCTGATTTGTGAGAGGTACTCAGCATTTTTCTCTACTAGGTGATAAGTTCTTGTTCACAATTTTGTCACCAGCAACTAGCACCGTGCTCAGTAAATGTTTGTGGCAGTAATGATGGCTTAGTGACTGAATGAAAGAAGGAACAGAGTAATAATAAATGTTGTAAGGGACCTTAACAGTTATCAAACATAACTCCCATCCAGTTCAGAGTGGTTCTTGCAGAGCACTGATGCAGGATGGTCATTTGGTGTTCAACAGAGCATGCTACCTACCTTGCTACTGCCCAGAGTTGGGGAAGTATAGAATTAGAAAGACAGACCTGGCATTGAATAGAAATATTACTATGATTCGCCATCTACCCATCTTTCCTAATTCTGGCCTCCCCCACTGTAGGGCACATAGTAGGTGCTCATTCTTTCATCCTTTTAACAAACACTTCTTATTGGCCATCTTTATTAGGTTAGGCGAACGTTGGATTCACATTGAATACATAGAGGCAGCCCTGTCATTTCAGGGCTTACATTTTAGCCAGAGATAGACATTAAACAACTAAATGAGTAAGTGATTATTTAACAGCAATTTATAACAAGCACATCGAAAGACAAATACAAGGTACCATAGAGAGAGGATAACCAAGGAACTTTACCGTGCCAGCTTTATAAGGTAAGCCAGAGATTTGACTGAAGAAGCCTTGGGAGGCAGGGAGGGAAGGAACGATGGATGGAGGGATGAATGTACTTTTTAATATACTAGGAAAATCACCTCTTAATCCTTCCTAAAAAAAACAGAAAAAACAAAAAATACATACATGTTAACACACTTTGTCACAAAGCAACAACTATTCATAGATTTGTGAAATATAAACAAGCCAAGGCTCAACTCCTGAGCTTGCTATTTACACCTTTGGCAAATGACTCCACTGCCCTAAGCTCAGATTCCTTACCTGTAACACAAAGAGGGTAAAAGTGGCTACTGTTCAGGATTGTTATGGAAATTAAATGAGAGGATGCTTCTAAAGCACTTAGCACAGCATCATCACATGGTAAACCATCAGTCAGAAGTGGCACCCTTGTTATCATCATCACTAATGTCCAACTGCTTCATATTCAGGTGAGGAAGTAGAAGTTCAGAGCAGTTAAAGACGTGACTGAGTCACTCACTCAGCCACAGGGCTCCCTTAAGCCAATCGTCTCTACAGAAAAAGGTGTTCATGCATATTTTTTCAAATCTCATAATCAGAAATAAAATGCTGACATAAACTAACACTAATACTTTCCTTAGGGTCCAGACATGATCATGTGGAAATTCAGAGTGTGTGAAGTCTAGGTTGGGAAGAAAAAAAAAATTCCCTTTTTTTATATTAACTTACAGTTCTTTCATGGGCAATGCTGTGGACCCAGGACTGCTCTGGAAGCTGAATTGGATACAGAGAAAATGACAAGGATCTTTCCTCAAAGGTTTTGCCATCTAGTTGAATTTCCCCATAAAAGTCCAGCTACATGGATTCTTTTAGGGTGGAAGAATTAATACTTGACATTCTCAGATATTTCTGGTTACTGCTTTACAGAAAAACCTCTACTTTTGACAAGCTACTCATCTTAGAACTCATCCATACTACTAAAACTGACAAAATAATTTCTGCTTGGATTCTAGAAGCATCGGTAGAATTTAACCTTTAGGATTTCAGGACATTGACCATCACAGGAAAGTAATTTCTCTCAACGTAATAATAACCTAGTAATAGAAACTAATTATAGGTAGGTCAAGAAACAGGCATTCCGAACCAAATAAACACCTTCATGTTAGCCAGACTTCCTGAGAGTATCACACACTAACGTCTATTCACTGGCCTTTCAAAAAACAGTTCTCGAGCACCTACTAATAGCCAACCTTAATGAGGGTTTACTGTCGCCAGACTCTTATGTAAATGTCATAACATCTCTATGAGGCAGGAACTATTATTATCCCCACCTGTCAGATGATAAAACCGAGTCACAGAGACCTCAAATAATTTCCGCAGCTCTGCACAGCTGGGAAGTGGTAACATCAGGCTTCTCTTGGGGGGTTTGGTGCCAGAATCCCTGCTTTCAGTCACCATGCTGTATTGCTCTTGAGCAGCAAGCACTTTCTGGATGTTGTGAGAGATGCATACATGAGTAATCAGTAGTCCCTGACCTTGAGGTATTCACAGTGTCCGGACAGAGTCTGACTCACCAAGCACAACAATAGGAGACACAAGTGAGCAAATATGGAGCTCTTACCAAGTGCAAGTCATGGGACCCACTCCTCTCCTCACAATCAACTCAGTGAGGGGTTATTTTTCCAATAAGGCAAATAATGAGAGTGTGAGAGTAGCAGGAATTTAGACATGTCAGATAAGCAAACCAAGGTCAAGCAGTTTGTGACTGTTGTGACGGATGGAGCCAGAATTCATGGTCAACCATCCCTCTTGGCATCATGCATGCTTTCTTTCCACTGCACCCTGGTACCTACTATTTTACACACCTCACAATGGTCTCAGGCATCTCTAAAGTGCCCTTGGAAACAAATGAGACAGTGGCTTGCTCTACCTAGAGAAGACCAGGAAGGCTTCAGAGAGAAAATGGTATAAGAATGGGGCTAGGAAGGAACATTAGGACAGTGAGAGACTGAAGAGGAATATTCCAGACTGAATATAGCATGTTTACAAAAGCACAGATAGGTGAAAAAGTTTGGCATGCTCAAGAGCAAGAGCTGGTGCAGGAGAGCTGCAGTGTGGGTTAGAGAGTGGTGGGGAGGGGTAGAAGGTGAGGAGGGAATGGTTGAGGGGGCCAAATATTGAGGGGATTTTCAGGACACCCCACTTAGAGTTTATACTGGAATCAGCCTATGAGAGCTGATTCGCAGCTGCCCACTGTGTTCAAAGTCTCTGGACAAGAGATATGCATATTTTTATTATTTTGCCGTCTTTCATCTAGCTAACTAATTCTACACAGAAAACATTTTGCAGAATATTTGAAGAGGGCTTTTGTTCAAGCATAAACTTCCAAGGTCCTCAAGGACTTGAACTATGTCATATTACTTTTATAATCCCAATGCCTGCCATTCTGCCTGCACACGATACATGCTAGATGAAAGATTGCTTAAAAAAAGTGGTTGGATGGATAGATGGACGGATAGATGGTGGATAGAGGATAGATGGAAGGTGGATGGATGGATGGATGGATGGATGGATGGACCAATAATTGAATTAATTAATGAGCAAATAAGCAAAGTGATAAATTTATGGTAGGAGTGGCATTATGTGTAGACAGAGTTACTGACAATTTACACATTCAATGTCAGCACTAAATATGCCTCTCTCCAGAATCCCCAGTGACTGGAATTCCTGTCACATGGAGCAACGTATTTCATTCTCTAGTAAAGAATAAGATTGAAAGTGCAAATACTTTGAAGAATTCTCCAGTGAATTTTGATTGATTGTTGAAAATAAGGACAAGTAGGCATGAATTCACACTAACTTGTAAATGATTTTTCCTGGGTCATTTCCTGACAGGGTGTTGGGATAGGAATGGAAGGCAGAGAATGAAGTCTGAGTTTGTTAACCCTTTCCATTCCACCAGAAGCTTTAGTTTTACACCAAGGCTTACCTTACCATTAGAATATTTTCTTTCGTTAAAAAATAGACACCGGCAAAGACCACAAAGAACCTTGTCCTCGTCATACATCCACCACTCGCTAACATAAACACCCCTCTTTACTAATCAGGCCAGCCTCTGCCTTTCCCCATAATCCATACACATTGCCTCCTCACTGCCCCATCTTTGTCTTCTCACCTTCCTACCATGTTCCCCTCACCCCATCTGCCCATCCTTCAAAATCCTACCTCATCTTCTCAGCAATCTATCCCTCCTAAAATTCCTACTGTAGTAGGAGCAACACCAAAGCCAGTTTGTTACCTGTTCATTCTTAACTATTTGTCATAATCTTGGTTCCTTGCTCTAGATTATGGTGCAGAATTTTTTTCTAATAATAATAATATCTACATGCATTCAGCATGCCCTTTATTCTCAGACCCTGAATTTCGCACGCATTATATCTCATGGTAAGAGGTAAACATTTCCATGCCCATTCTGTAGACAGTGAATCCAAGGATCAGGAAGGGTAAAATATAAACCAAATAAATGTCCCCTCCCTTGAATTCCAGCTCTTCTAATTCTTGCTCATCCCTTCTTCCCCTACTCAGTAAAGCTGCTGAATGATGACAATATTTTACTTTATCTTTAGACATTATATTTAAAATGGTAGCTCAATTTGTATAAAACCTCCGTAAGTGCTTTATATAATGGCTGTAGAATATTCCACAGAATAGCTATGTATCAGATTTTATTTAACCCTTAATATTGGATATGGAATTTGCAGCTTTGTTTTCTATATTATAAGGAGCAGAGCTATGAAAAAATTGTAGGGTTTTTTTCTTATCTTAGGTTTTTTTTTAACATATTTATTAGAGTATAATTGTTTAACAATGGTGTGTTAGTTTCTGCTTTATAACAAAGTAAATCAGTTATACATATACATATGTCCCCATATCTCTTCCCTCTTGCATCTCCCTCCCTCCCACCCTCCCTATCTCACCCTTCTAGGTGGTCACAAAGCACCAAGCTGATCTCCCTGTGCCATGTGGCTGCTTCCCACTAGCAATCTATTTTACGTTTGGTAGTGTATATATGTCCATGCCACTCTCTCGCTTTATCACAGCTTACCCTTCCCCCTCCCCATATCCTCAAGTCCATTCTCTACTAGGTCTGCATCTTTATTCCCATCTTGCCCCTAGGTTCTTCATGACCTTTTTTTTTTTTTTTTTCAGATTCCATATATATGTGTTAACATACGGTATTTGTTTTTCTCTTTCTGACTTACTTCACTCTGAATGACAGTCTCTAGGTCCATCCACCTCATTACAAATAACTCAGTTTCGTTCCTTTTTATGGCTGAGTAATATTCCATTGTATATATGTGCCATATCTTCTTTATCCATTCATCTGTTGATGGATACTTAGGTTGCTTCCGTGTCCTAGCTATTGTAAATAGAGCTGCAATGAACATTTTGGTACATAACTCTTCTTGAACTATGATTTTCTCAGGGTATATGCCCAGTAGTGGGATTGCTGGGTCATATGGTAGTTCTATTTTCAGTTTTTTAAGGAAACTCCATACTGTTCTCCACAGTGGCTGAATCAATTTACATTCCCACCATCAGTGCAAGAGCGATCCCTTTTCTCCACACCCTCTCCAGTATTTATTGTTTGTAGATTTTTTTGATGATGGCCATTTGACCAGTTCTAATAGATCTGCTATGAATTATTCCACCTAGTCTTTTATACATGTACCTCTTGGTTTTTTGATAGTTTTTTTGTTCATTTGCACTAGTTCTTCATAATATAGTGTATATCCTGTGCTGGGCATACTCTGTGTGCTGACCTAAATTCATTCACCTAATTATACTGATTTTGGCAACAAATACTTGATGATGACCCATGATGTGTCACCATGCTGGCACTGGGGACACGCAAATGAAAAATATACAGCTTCAAGAAACCCAGAGACTACAAAAAGTCTGATGCTTGGCCCTGGAGGATAAACTCTGAATACCAACTATAAGATACTTCTACCCAAAATGTGGAGATGGAGCATGAAAAGGATTGTGATTTAGAGGTGGTGGGGGCAATCAGGGAGTGCCCTAGGGCTTCAGAAGAGGCAGAGAATGTGGAGATTCTGGGCATCTTCATGGAAGATACAAGGTTTGAGCTGAGCCTGAGGAACTGTGGGATTTGGGGAGAAACAGAGAAGTGGGATTTCTGGCTAAGAAGCTTTGTGAATCAATGTCCAAAGCTAACCTCACAGCTGCAAAAGCAAGCTCCTTGAGCAGAAGGGTGGCAGGTGCATCTGTGAAATATCTTCTGCATGAGGACCCAAGAGACATTTGTTTGTCCACGGAGCAGTCTGGCCACCATGATGGGGTCCATGAGAACAAGACCGCTTGGGTGAAAGTGCACATCTCTTTTCCAGGATTTTCTCCTGGTGAAGGCTACTAAGCTGACATTATCTTTAACCAGCCAATGAGGGTTCTATTAAATTCTGATCCTTAATGTTCTTAGTGTGACAAATGTACTCTTTCCCCAAAGTCTGGTTACTTTAGCCCAGGAACTAAAAGGGATTTTTTTACTAGTCAGAGAAGTGTCTTACAAAGATATGAAGATAAACTGCAACACCCTCAAAGTCCTTGTGAAGTAGGGTAAGTCATGGAGCTCTTCAACTTACTTCCCTGTTTAATAAACACCAGTGGGTTATCCATGAGCTGAAGCCAGCAAACGTTCCTTACAAGATTGGATCAGTTCAGTTAAATGATCTTGACTTGCATTTCTCAGTAGATCTGAGCATCTAAATGACTACTTGAGCATTCCTTATATCCAACCTGAGAGTCCTCTCTGAGTGCCAGCAGGGAACCTGTCTTACTTTTTTTTTTTTGCATTTTTTTTTGTATTGAAGTATAGTTAATTTACAATGTTGTGTGAGTTTCAAGTCTATGGCAAAGTAATGCAGTTATACATATATATATTCTTATTATATAATATATATTCCTTTTCAGATTCTTTCCCATTATAGGTTATTACAAAATATTTAGTATACTTCCCTGTGCTAAACAGTAAGGCCTTGCTGTTTACCTATTTTATATATAGTAGTGTTTATCTGTTAATCCCAGACTCCTAATTTATCTCTCCCCCTCCTGCTGTCTATCCCCTTTGGTAACCACAAGATTGTATTCTATGTCTGTAAGTCTATTTCTGTTTTGTAAATAAGTTCATTTTAAGATTCCACAAATAAGTAATATCATATATTTATCTTTCTCTGTCTGACTTACTTCACTTAATAGGATAATTTCTAGGTCCATCCATATTGCCACAAATGGCATTATTTCATTCTTTTTTGTGAGGAGAGACTCTGTCTCCATTGTCCTGCATCACTAGTGCTGATCAGAAAAGATCTTACTCCCAAGATGTAGACCAGGGTCTGTACAAGGATCATCCAAGAGAGATGATGGTGAATTCTCTGGAATCAAGGGGAAGATTGTTCCCAAGCTACCAAAGCCAGGCTCCACAGAGGCTACCACAGACTATTAAGATCATATATGACCAATCTCCAATACGATGCTCATTAACTGGACAAAAAGACTCAGGATCCAGAGCTGGAAGATACCTCACCCTCCTCCTGATCACCAGGCAAACCCTGGGGCATCTGCTTATCATCAGACTCTAGCTCAACTCCAAGCCTGTGGATGAGGTGATGGACCTGATGGCAGTGCCCAGGAATCCCCAACCCCTCAGCACCAGCCACACTAGCCTCCTTTGCTGTCCCTCAAAAACACCTCCTACCTCCAGGCCTCTGCACTAGCTGTCCCCTACCCCCAACCTGGGATGCTCTTTCCCTAGACAGCCACAAGGTTCTCTCCTTTACTTCATTCTCTGCTTTAATGCTGTCTCCTCTGAGCAGGCTTCCCTAGCCACCTTGCATAAACCAGCAGCCTTTTATCCTTCTCTTAGCATGTGAGACTTTCTTTCTAGCCCTTATAACCACCTGAGATGCTAACCAAGGTTAAGCTCCATGACATCAGGGATCTGTCTGGTCTGTCTGCTGCTGTGTGCCCAGCACCTAGAACAGAGCCTGGCACATGTAAGCCTTCCACAATTATTTATTAAGTTAATCACTTTTCACAAAGCTCCAAAGGAGTCCCAGTAGGCTAGTCCTTGAACCACACTTTGTAAACCACCAGCCTTAGTTCCTCAAGACAAATTTTACCCCTTTAAGTCTCTCAGGTCCACTTTATCAAGACAGTGTGTTCAGCTTTCCTTTCTTGCTGCCTGCCTCTATTGTACCTGGAGAGCCCCAGAGGAGAATTTAGCTACATTATGGATCCCAGGAGAAGATGACTCACGATCTTATCCAAACCTCTCAGAAAAGTGAACATCAGAGAGGTTAGTGGCCGCCCAATGTCTCACAGGCACTGTGTCAGTGGCAGCTGGGTCAAAAGACCTAGGTTCCCTGACTCCACTGCATTGCTCCCCCCAACACACAATCTTTTTTCCCTTAGCTGCAAAGCTGACCTAATTTAAAAAGAAGGAGTGTGGACTGCTAATAGGAAAGGAAACTTTGTTAAAGGAGGCAGACAAAATTAAGAGGAGGGCCGTTGAACAGGAAAGAAATACAAGGCCTTGCCATCACAATCAATTGTAGAACGGATACCTTGGTAATGGAGAGATTCAGGTGGCCCCAATCTTTGCGACTCCTGGAAAGTCTGTCCAAGACCTTGCCAGTCCCAGGGCACCACAGGCAAACCGCACGACCGTGGCCAGCAGAACCAACCACATCCGACCCTGACATGGATCCGAACACGTGCACCCAGACTGAAAGAAAGAATGCCAACGGGGCAGGCGAAGGAAAAAGAAAGGCCCTATAGCAAAGGCAGGGAGGCCAGTTAGGAAATTAGCCAAGAGTATGAGAGTATGACAGACACAAGAAAACATAATAGACATGAAAACCTGGCAGAAAAAAATGGCAAAGAAAAGCAAACTGGTGAAAAATAAACGCAATCCAAAAACACAACAAAATATTTTTTTAAAGTTTATTTTACCTAGAATTAATGACAGGAAAGCCCCATAAATGTGACACAAAATGTTTAATGCCCCATTGAATGCCAACATTATGCCATTCATCTGTCCTTGCAGGTGTATTATTTCTAGTCCCCAGGATGAAAAGCAAAGTTGCTTTCCTCATCTTTTATATACTTAAAAATACATATTTCCAGGGCTTTATTGCCAAAGGTCCTGCTTTCTTCCAGAACCCACAATAACTAATCATGTTACTGCCACCGAGTCTAGGAGTTGGAATTAATAGTTGGTGGGAGTGTTTGCTTCCATCCTATGAGTGATCTTCGCTCTAACAACCCTTAGAGTTAGTGATTTCTCCTAAATATTTATTTCTCCCTGAGGGAAAGATTTCTCTAAGAACTTTCTCTCTACCCTAAATATTCACAAGTTTCAATCTGTTTTTCTTCTATTTGTCCACTTAGAGGTTTTGCTGGAATCAATTTTATTAATTTCCTTCTGAAAATTAGCAAGTCAGAGTACATCGCAGGGAGCTTTTTCCTCTCTACTATGTGAATCAACCTCCCTCCACTTTCTCAGTGTTTCTCTCAATTCTGTGTCGCCAAGTCCTAGATATACTCTAGTTTTCCTCCACAACTTCTCTTCAAATTTAAAAAAATAAAAAAGTAAAGATGAGAGAGACAGAGAGAGAGAGGAGGGAAGGAATGAAGAAAGGGAGGAAGGGAGGGAGGAAAATTTTAAACTCAACTTTTAAAATATTAAAATTAAACCTTGCAATCAACAGCTACACCTCCACCATTTTTCTAAAAATTTCCCCCTTTAGATTCAGAAGACCTCTTTTTTATTAAAAGACATTATCCAACATTGCTTCTGGATCTCTCCAGTCCACCATCAAATTGACACTTAGGCAAAAATGTCTGGTATTGTCAGCTTTCTTCAGGATTCCTGTTCAAATTATTGGATTAACTAAACCACCGTCAAACTTAGATTCAAAGCCCACAGCAACTACCAGATCTATGGGTCCATGAGCTTGGGAAGGTCATTTAAACTTTCTGCATCGAAAATTCCTCCTCTACAAAATGGAAGTGCTAGACCAGATTATCTCTAAGATCCTTTTAAACTGTTATATCCCCCTTGCATACAGTTTCTCAATGCAGTGATTTTCATTTTATTTTATAAGAACACAATATTCATCAATTATCCAGGGACTCTATCTCACAATTTTAAAAGTAATAATAAAATAAAATAAAACAAAATAAAATAATAAAGCCTTTACTAGGATCTGTTTCCAGAACCCCAAACCTGGAGATGTATTTTGAGGCATTCTGCAGCCTTAAGTGTTATTGGCTGTTCTGGTGGCAACTGGCTTGTTAACTGACTTCTATCACTTGTTTTCACAACAACCTTGAGACTCCTTAGAGCAAATTGCAATGGCAAATTCTGTTATCCAATTGGCAGTTAGGAAACCTAGATCTCAGGCCTCAGAGGAAAGGCCGCCTCCTTAATTCCAGCCTGATGATGAGCAAAGAGTCATCAGGAGGTTAAGTGACTTATGCAGTTGGACCAAGCCAGCCAGCATCTGCGACAGGGTCCCGGACATAGAGCACTTGTCTCTTCGGACAGCGTTCAATTCTCCCAGCCGCACTTCTTCCCCCAATGCTTTTTAATCTGGCAGGATCCACAAATAAAGGAAATTGTGGTTTTCACATCATGATTGAGATTATTTTTCCGCTGTGAATAATAAAAGCAGAGTAACCCATTCGTAGCTTCAAAATGTTCCCCTTCCAGCCCGCATTGTTTATTCCTCAGGCTTTCAACAGCTTTTACTTCAAGATGTCAGTTTTGAACGTGTTTGCATAATTCTGCATTTTATTTCGGGATTCTCTGTCATAACCATTCATTTCCCCCCACTGGCTAAGTTGTTGAAAAAGAAAACTGTGTTTCGAGGCCAGTCCAATCCTACAATTTAAAAACTGGCAGGATCCGTCTTCCTTTTCTCCCCTGGGAGGATTAATTTGCTTCTTTTTTATTCTCAAAGTTTTATGATTCCAAATAAAGGATATAATGGTGCCATTGAGAGTTGGGGAAATGTTGGAAGATAAATAGCTTATGTGGGAACTGCTTGAAATGAAAATCGAAGTTCTGGGGAAGGAGGTGGGAAGAGTGGAGACATTTTTTATCGTGAGAGTGTGGCCTGTTAATGATAAAGGAAATTTCCCCCTTCTAATGAGTCTTGCCTTTATAGACTGAAGTGAGGGCAAATGGCTCATTTGTATCATAAATGTAAAGAAGGTGAAATCGTACTCCCAAGAATGTAATATGTTTAATTTTGAAGTTGGGGGAGCAGCCGTTAAAAATGGACATTTTATTTTCTGGGACCTGAAACACAGAGTCTGGGCTTTGAATCTTGATTTTTTTGCCTAAACACTGAAGCGTTTAAGAAACATGCTAAACTCATCTGTGGGAAACTAATTGACCAAGGGAAGTAATTTGAATACATTCTTTTGGTCGAGTTTGCCTTAATTAGTTCCCAACTTGTTTGACAACATCTGTGTGATGATCCATTAATCCCATTATTTTAAGAGCCCAATTCATCATCAAAGAACTTTTCTTAAGGACCCTTTGGAATTTTACAAAATAAATTGGACAAATGTTATTAACCTCCAGGAGCTTATAACTAAGGTCAATGCAGTAGACATTTATTGACTAGGCACTGCATGCAAGGCACTGTGGAGCAGCAGGGACAACCAGGGATATGATTCCTGCCCTCACGGAGCACAAGGCATTGGGAGAGGAAGATTGTGTCCCTTCATTAGGCTACAGTCACACTGTGAGTCCTGGACCCCGGGAGGGGTTCATTCTGCTGCAAACATTTCACAACACAGGCTACATATGAATTGGCCCTAAAGCAATAAGACACACAACACTGATTTAATGCACATCTGATCACATGACACCATTGCTTACACACTTTTAGCTTCCCCTGCAACACACTGAATTAAATCTGTTACCAAGTCCAAACTTATACTGCTTACCACACAACAGGCCAATAAATCAAGAGACTAGTTGTTGGGGCAAGGAATAGTGACTTTATTCAGAAAGCCAGCAGATCAAGAAGATGGTGGACTAGGGTCCCAAAGAACCATCTTACTTGAGTTAGAATTCAAGCCTCTTTTATACTAAGTGGGGAGCTGATGTGGTTGGCTGCAAACTTCTTGGTATCAGAATTGTTTGTTTCTGCAGCTGTTCATGTAGGTCAGGTAAGGAATGTTTTTCTCTGTTCTGCAACTTTTTATCTCTATATGAATTAAAAGGTGTTATACCTTTAAAGGTCACAGCCTTGAGAATGGGCTCTCCTGTATATTTCAGGCTATAGGCAACATTCTTAACTTGTAGCAAAAGTGATAGAATATAAAGGTTAAAGCAAAAGAAACAGATCCAATATGAAGTCAGATTTGTTCTTCCTTATTACAAATCTAATCCCTTACCCTTGACCTTCAGAGCCCTACACACCCTGGGCTCTCCCTAGTTCTTTGACCAGATTTCCTACACAACTCCTTGGCTCATACTCTTCCTGCTTCCCAGGCCTCCTGGTGTTTCTCAACTGATCCAACCTGATCCTGCCCTTGGCCACCTTTCCAAATGGACCACCTGCCTCTAAACCATGTGGCTGCCCTTTCCCAATCCCATCTCAGCTCAGGGCTCTCCTCAGTAAGGCCTTCCCTGCCCACCCACCTTCAATCAGGCCTCCTCTTCACCGCCAGTGTCTTCCCCATCACCCTGTTTCACTTTCTCCATAGCATTTATCACGCTCAAAAATTATCATCATTATTAGTTGATATACTTATTATCTGTCTCTCCCCTTGCCCTACCCCACAATGTCCACTCAACAAAAACTAGATTTTCTGAGTTATTTACTGCAATATTCCTTGCACCAGGGCAGTGCCAGGCACTGAGCTTAATGTTTGGTGAATGAATCAATCAATCAGTGAAAATAAAAAGATCAAACATAGGGTATCATTAGTGGGGTGGGAGGTGGGGAGCAACAAACAGATACAGAGATGAAGTTTGGGTGGGAGAGCATATGGGTCCTTGCAGGGAACTAACAGAAATGTGACTTAGTAGGGAGGCTGTGGCTTTGAAAGCCACAATTCACTCTCCAAACGTTCAGTGACTTGGATTCTAAGAATCAAAGCTCAAGATGGTAAAGCATTTGGGGTTTCTGCCCCACCTCCATATCCCTCAAAATGTACACTGTTGATAAAGTGCACGAGTCTCATCGTTATCTTCCTTATGCATCCAATAAATATTTGCTGAAATGTTGCTCCTTCCAGCTATGGACCCCCAATCTCTATCACCAGGTTTTACAATCTTTCACAGGGGAAAGAGACCATCCACAGAAACGGAAAGCCCTGGAAAAAAGAAAACACTTGTTCCTTCCTAAGCATGGGCGAGAGAGGTTATAACTTTAAAATGTGTGGTTTCTGTCCTGTGCACTGTGGTGGACAAGCCCATTTTTAAATGTATCCAAAAATGTCAGCTGTCACATTTAAGGGCAGACATCCAGCCCCGGCCGCCCTGCAAAGGTGGGCATGTTATCAGAAGGCCATCACAGAGCACTTAATGGACCTCCACTTCTAAATAAACATGGCAGGGGGATACAGGGTGCCGCCTTACGTCCTGGTTGTTTGTGTGTTCCTGTCAGCCTAGTCAATTTCATTGGCCTGGGACGTTACATTTACTTCTTGGAATATGAGATTGCACAGATCTGCCTTCATGGGCAATGGTGGCTAAAATGGGAATGGTTTAATGAATCGCAAGTCAGATTCTGTATATAAAGTCCACATCACAAGGGGATGGCAGGGCCCCTACTCAGCACGGGAAGATTTATCTTCCCTGGGTTAGACCATGACCCCGTGCCCCCTCACCCTCCTTTCACACCAATAACAATGTTATCTCACTCCCTCAAGGGTCCACAGGATCTTATTGGAAGCCCTTTAAAATCTGGAGCCAGATTATTCTTCAAGTGTCTAAATGATGTTTTAATTACACTGGTCACAATGAGGTACCACTTTAACTCTTTCAGGAGAAAGTGAACAATTTCACAAAGATGGGTTGAATTAGGAAGACTGCATGGTCATTGTCTTTGACACCCAGGTCTAAATGCCTGTCTGGCCCGAAAGCACTGTATTTGTGTCACCATAGTCCCTCAGCCAGGAGAGCTTAGAGGGGTGTAAAAATGAGTCTGCATTTAGGGCAGCCCTCCCACCCAAGTCGCCTGCCAGCCAACCCCTGGTGTCTACCACTGCCTCCTTACAGACCTTTTCATTGGCACAAGTCTTTGTGCTCCTCTCTCTGCAGTTTCAAGAAAAGTATACCTGATCAGGATCATCTGTCATTACGCCTTAATGTGAATAAATCTGTCCAAGTTTTAGGTGTCAGAAGGTGTGAACCAGAGTCTGCTAACATCCTTCCAATTCAGTGAGCCTGAGTCCACGAGAATGTTTCAGTGTCCCTCATTTCTCATGCTTCTGTCTGTGGCCAAATCCCTACTCCATCCCCCCAAAACTGTGGTAGCAAACTTCTTAATGGGTTTTGCCACAAACATATTAGACACTCCTTACACTTTCCAATCTCTCTACTGTGTCTATGCCATACTGTCCAGCAGGAAAGGAGGCCTCCTCCCCATAACCAGCTATCTAACTTTACCCACCCCAAAGATTCCTCACTTCCTGGGGGACTCCCTATTTAGGGAAGATTCTCTTTAGGGTGTCTCTCCTAAAGGAAGTGGAAGAGCGGCCCGCTACTGGTGGGAATCCTGAATGTAGAGACCTGTAAGGAAGAGGTCTTTTATTTCCCGTGATGAGCTTTGCCTGGAATTTCCTTTCCCTTGCCCCTTCTCTCCATGGAAGGCATGCAAATCCTAATGTAAGAGGAGATATTCTGCCCACATATAACAGAATCAAGATTACTGCTTCCATTTTTTTCTTGAAACATAAGCTTAATTTCAAACCTAATTTCTCTTGGTCCCCATTTCTAAGAGAGCAATATTTTCTTACTTACAGAAAAAAACAAGGGTATAAGAATATAATAAAAAGCATCTGACCCTCAGCTTCCATCAGGGAGATAAAAGGGAATGGTGTAGATTGGGGGTTGCTGGAGAGCACATTTCACTTTTAAATTGAGCAGACACCATTCTGTCCCAGCCAATTCATGCCAAATAGGAAAAGAAAAATTAAAGTAGCCCCCAAACCCATTTTTCAGAGAAATATCCTGATTTATAAATGTTAATTTAAATATTAAAAAAAAAATGTAGGTCAGTGTGCAACTGTGCCTCAGACAGATATGGGTATGAATTTAAATTATTTCCTAAAATATATTTTATGATGCTACAAATTTCTTATGTGTTTTAGGTTCCATGGTCCTATAAGTTTAGAAAACAGTGATATTAATACTGTGAAACAAAGTTCTCATCTCAATCTTTAATGTATGCTAATTTGCACTGTGAATTTCTGAGAGAGAAATCCAGGAGGCAAGTTTTTCTAAATATTGATGACCATGAGACTCTTTCTTCCAGGACCATCATGAGGGGCTGATGAACCAAAGAACAAACTTGTGGGGTACAGGCCCAGGGAAAAGGGATCTCAAATTGTTGGTCTCAGGGCAGGGACACAAAAGAAGCCTTTGTGGTCCACACAGGCCCAGTCCAGCACCCCAGGAGACTACCCTGAGCTGTGGGGATAAAGTACTTTCTAGTAATAAAGTGTTTCCTAGACCTTGCACATCTGTCTCTGGTGGAGCCCTCACAGAGTAATTCCAGTCCTTCTTACCATAACAAACATTAGGTGTAGGGGAAAACAAAGACACACACACATCTTCTTGCAACACTTCAAGTTTTGGAGGAAAGCAGAGGTGCAGACAGAAAAATGCAGAAAGGTAAGACAATTGCTCTAACCAAGGTTTGTGAAGAGTGCCATTCAAGAAAGACTTCTAGAGCTTGCCTGATAGGTGGCCAAGGTCAACGGTGCTCCAGACAGAGACATGCCATACACCAGTGGTTCTCAAGCAGGGGCAAGTTTGCTCCCCCAAGGGATATATATTTGACAATGCCTAGATACATTGTTGATTGTCACAATGGAGGGCAGTGGGCTTGCTACCGGCATCTAGTGGATAGAGGCCAGGGATGTTGCTAAACACACAGAGCAGCCCCAGCTACAATGATGTATCTGTCCCAAATGTGTTGCAAGAAGATGTGTGTCTTTGCATTTCTGTTTTCCCCTACATCTAATGTCCCAAATTTCAATAGTACTGAGGCTGAGAAGCCCTGCCATAGGCAAAGCACAGAGGTGTGAGGACAGGTTAACCTGAAGATCTGCAAGCATCTGGCATTGCTGATTAGGGCTAGTGCAGACCTGTCTTCCTTGCCCTCCACTCACAAATTATAAAATCCTGAGAGACACTGGCTTGTCTTATTGGTCCTTGTACTTCCAGGGCCTAGACTATAAGTACAAAAGAATGAATTAAATAGGTTTTCCAAGGAGCAATTGTGATAAGAATTATGGGAGAACACAGGTGTATTAAGTTCCTACAGCAGCTATAACAAATTTCCACAACATGGTGGCTGAAAACAACAGAAATGTATTTTCTCAGAGTTCTGGAGATCAGAAGTCTGAAATCAAGATTTTGGAAGGTTTTGTTCCTTCTGGAGGTTTTGAGGGAGAATTTCTCCTCTCCTCTCTTCTCCAGGTGTTTGTTCCTTGGTTTCCAGAAGCATAATTACAACTTCTACCTCCATCTTCCCATGGGTCTTCACATCTCCTCTGTGTCTGTGTCTCCTCCTCTTCTGTCTCCTTATAAAGGATGTGTGTCACTGGATTTAGGGTCCACTCAGTTAATCCAGGATGATCTCATATTGAGATCCTTAAATTAACTATACCTCCAAAGACACTTTTTCTAAATTAGGTCATAATCACAGGTACTAGGAGTTAGGACTTGAACATAGTTTTAGGGGGGTCTACCAATCAAGGCACTACAATAGTGGGATAGGTACCTGGAAGGTAGAATGGGAAACAAGCACAGGAAGGGAAGAATGAATCCTTCACCTAGGTCACAATTTCTCCAAGAGTTTTGGCCACTTCAGGTTCTCACTAATAAGACAGCAAGATAAAATGGTAGAGGCATCTCATTTTGAAGTATAAAATATTTATGTACAGAATACATGGGTGCAAAATATTTTCAATGCTAAAGGAGAGAAAGTTCATGGGGGAGAAAGTTCAGGGAAGTCAATAAAAACTCCATCAAATTCACATGATGTCCCCAGATTTCAAGTCTCTGAAATCTGCTCTGAGCAAAGATTCCATACGTGCTGTTGGTGGAAAGCCTCATTTTCCTGGGAGCAGAGAGGAAAACTTGAGAAGCTTTCTGCACAGCTCTAGATGCCACAAAGTAGCTCAGTCTGTTCCCAGTCCCCAAAATAAGGAACACTGGGTCTCTGTTTTAAAATTAGCCCTGTCACCCTAAATTATCCCCACTTCTTGTCTTGACACAACCTCGAAAACCTGCTGCTCAGGCCTGGACCCATCAAAGCTGCATCGGGGCAAGAGGGGCATATTTTAAAATGGCACATCTAAGAAGCAAACCCTCAGCACTCTAAATGACTATATTATTTTAAAGATGGAAACAACTCCCGGACTACCCTGTAATCCAACATTTCTCAATAAATTTCATGTAATAAATTCTCCACAGGTCTGAAGACCTGGTCTTGGGATAAGCAAGTGCATCCTGGATCCATACTGGAGGGAGAATTAAAATAAGAACTGCAACGGGAGGGGACCAAGGGCACCTTTGAAGGTGACTCCAAGATCATGTCACCAAAGCAAGCATGATTTTAGAAGAGGAGAGATGAATGGTCAGTTTAACTAAGCTTCCCTCAGACCTCTAGTTGGTAAAGATGGATTCTCCCATTTTACACAAATATGCTGGTTCCTTGTTCCTCTGAAAGACGGAGGCTGGTTGGGAAGGTTTTCCACTGAATGACTTTCAATGTAATAATACTTAATACTCCTTTTGAAACAGTTTCCTCTTTTTCTGAATATTTTCATGGGACTGTAACCCATTTGTACATAAAATTGGTTGAAAGTGACATGTTGAAAAGTCCAGCAAACACTGCAGCACATTCTGTTTTCAAGGAATATAAAATTGGGCTCTGTCTGACACCTTGAGTGCGCTTGTGAAAACAGAATGTCACATCTCAAAGGGTTATTCTTGATAGTTTTTTAAAAAAATAAAATAAAATAAACAGACCTCTCTAGGCAAACAGCCCCTTTGTACTCCAGTTTCCATGGAAATGCTGGCAATTGTATTTTTCATGGCATGGTCTTTTTCACTTGGTTTTTAAAAGTCTGGTTTAGGCAGCTGACTTAGTGACCCCCAGAATTCAGAAAACAATCTTTATCAAGGCAGCATAAGATACTTTGATAGATCCTCAAAATAGTACCCTTGCTGTAGACCTAGTTGGAGAAGAGAAGATGTGTAATTGTTGTACAAGTTGGAGGAAGTGGACCTATTTTTGTCCTGGGCACTTCTGTTTATGATAATCCATTTTATCCAATGTCCCTATGTAAAAATTCCTGGATTTAAGGGACCAAATATAATATTTGGAACATTCCTCATAGAAGAATTCCCAATAAAATATGTTGATAGTCCCCTCTCCAGGAGGTGGAGCTTAACTGCCCCCTCCCCCATGTCCTCTTGAGTTACTGGATTCAGTGACTCACTTCCAAAGAATAGTGTATGGAGAAGGATAAATCATGACTTTATAGTGAGAAGACCTGGTGGACACCATCTTAACCACGTGTGAAGCTTAATATCCATCCTCAGTAAGTCACATGGACCCCATGCCCTCCCTGACATGACATGATTAGAAGGGCCTTTCACCTCTGTAGAATTCTTCTCCTAAACACAAAACCTGATTCTAATGATACTAATAGAATAAAAGAAAAACTTCAGACAAATGTCAATTGAGGGACATTCTACAAAGTGCTTGACTAGTAATCTTCAAACCTATCAAGATCATAAAAAGCAAGAAAAGTGACAGATGGTCATAGATCAGAGGAGACTAAGGAAACATGGTGACTAAATAAAATTGATTTCCTGGATTAAATCCTGTAATATGGAAAAAAACACTATGGGAAAACTAGTAAACTCCAAATAAAGTCTGTAGGTCAGTGAATAGTACTATACCAATGTGAATTACTCAATTTTGACAAATGTACCATGTTTACATGTTAGAGAAAGGGAAAATGGGTGAGGAGCATATGGTAACTTTCTGTACTATCTTTGCAACCTTCTTATAAATGTAAAGTTATTTTAAAATTAAAAAGTATATCTTAAAAATGAAACAAATTAACACATTTTCAAATTTTAAAAGAAAATGACCAAACAAAAGATACGAGAAAGTGCCATCTTTTTGTGCAATGAGGTGGACTCATTTCAAGATGACAACACTGAGACAGGATTAGAAAAGCAAAAAATAAAGACAGAAACAATACAGCTGGATACAAGGTCTAAGTCCTAAAGAAAACCAATCAGATTTGAAAAAAATCCAAAACTTAGTCAGATTGTTTCCCATTGCCCAGGACATGGGTCCTTAAACTGTAGTTGGAATCATAATTTTTGAAGAAGAAAAAGTCAGATTCCTGGGTCCCACCTTTTTCATTCTAAATCAACAGATATAAGATCCAGTCATTCACATTTCACAGAGACATCATTGCCTCTCTATGGTAAAGCACACAGACTCTGAAAGAAGTGAAGTATCTTTCCATTCCCTTTGAATCTTGCTGGTAGTGAGCTTTAACCAATAGAATCCAGCAGAAGTGACTCTACATAACTGTGATGATTAAGTTTACGTCAGGTTAATTGGGTTGCCGGATGCCCAGACACTTAGTTAAACATTATTCCATAAGGATGTTTCTGGATGAGATTAACATTTGAACAAGTAAACTGAGTAAAGCAGATTGCTCTCCTTAATGTGGGTGGGCCTCATCCAATCAGTTGAAGACATGAATAAAACAAAAATGCTGACCCCTCCATGAGTTTTTTTCCTTCCCATGAGTTTTTTCCTTCCCACCTCTATGTTTATCACACTTTTGACTTTAATGGGCAGGGGGTATTTCTATTTTTGTTGTTGTTGTTGTTTATTCTCTGTTAGTGTGGAGGGGAGCATATTAGAGAACAGCATTAATTATTTTTTTTTCAATTGAGATGTAATTGACATATAACATTGTGTAGGTTTAAGGTGTATGTGTTGATATTTGACACATTTAAATATTGCATATGATTACCACCATAGCATTAGCAAACACCTCTATAGTCACCTAATTATCATTTCCCTTTTGTAGTAAAAACAATTAAGATTTATTTATTAAGTATATCAAAATTTTGTAAGAATTTTTTGCAAAGAGCTTCCCACTCTATTATTTGCATTTAAATTTATGTAGTCAGTTTTCCATGTAGAAACTTTAAATATGTTGTGAAATTAGCATTCTTTTATATTTGTAATTCCTTTTATTGTTTTATGATCAGAAAACTATTACACATCTGGGGATTAGAGAGTTACCTATATTTGCTTCTAGTTTTTTTGAAGTTTTATCAATTGGTGAATACATAGTCCATCTGGAATTTATTGTGATGTATGACCTCCTTGGAAGGACCCTCTTTCATCCAAGAGAACCTGTCTCCCTGGCCTTAAAGACCTGTTTCTTTGAGTCTACTATGTTGAAAATAATAATTTAAATTGAATTTTAAAATATTGTTGAAAGATAAAAATTATATAATTCATACCAACAGCAAGCCTGCTCTATAAAGAACAGTTAAAAACTAGAATGGTCTCATGAAAGTTAGTAGGTATCCACTAGATAAAAGATTTGAAAGCCCAAATACAGTAAGTCCCCTACATACAAACCTTCAAATTGCAAACTTTCAAAGATGCAGACATGTGCTCACATGTCCAATCACATAAGCTAGTTCACATGTCTGGCATACATTGTCATGTGCAAGCATCCTCTACAAGTGATTGTGTTTTTGTGTACTTTACTGTACAGTACTGTATAGAGTACAGTAGTACAGTATCTTTATATCAAGCCCAGGATGTCCAAAGCAAGTGTAAAAGCAGTGGTGATATAGCTGATACTGCTAAGAAATGCCAGGAATTGGAGGCCCAGAGAAAGTAAGAATAGAGACAAGAGGAAGACGAAGTAACTGAAGAACCAAAGAGATTCACAATGCAGGAAATGGCAAGGGGATTTTCTTTATTTGAGGAGACACTGTTGAGGCACAGGACTGGAATGTAGAACAGTACATGAAGGTTGCAGCAGCCATACAGAATGCAATCCAGTGCTACCGTGCCATGAGAAAAAAAGATCTACTACCTAGATATCACTGGATTGTTTTTTCAAGAGGGTAGATAGAATTGAATCCAGCAAGGAACCAGGACCTGTTCCATCAATGTCAGGCATGAGTAAAATTGCAGCTTGCCCTCCGTCTCCTATTGCTGATGATCCTTCAGCTCTACCATCTCCCACCTCCTCAGCCTCCTCCAGTCAGTAACTCTTCTTGCCTGTTCACTCGATACCAGCCCCTGTATGCCAGCTGTTGTACTGTACTACTGTACTTTTCAAGGTACTGTACTGTAAGATTAAAAAGGTTTTCTTTATTTTTTGTGTTTGTTTGTTTATGTATTATTTGTGTGAAAAGTATTATAAACCTATTACATTAGAGTACTATGTAGCCGATTGTATTAGTTGGGTACCTAGGCTAACATTATTGGACTTATGAAAAAATTGGACTTATGAACACACTCTTGGAATGGAGCTCATATGTAGGGGACTTACTGTACTAAAAAAAGAAATATGTGAAAGGAACCTCAGATCTACCACTTGCTAGCTATGCGATCTTGGGCAAATTTCTTAACTTTCCTGTGCCTCATTTTCCACCCTGCAAAATGATAATCATAATATCCACCTTGCAAGGTTGTTGAGAGCAGGAGATATAAAGCATATACAGAACTCATTGCAGGGCCTCAAATATCAGCTACTGTAAACTTAAAGTATAAATTCTTTCATCCTCCATCCTACCTTGAGAGGTGTATATACTTACACTTTTACACTTACTATGCTAGACTCTATGTATTTGTTTCTTCTCTATCTCCCCTTCACAGTCTTTAATGGCTTGCCTATGACTTTATTTCTGTATGTCCATTTTGGCATCTAAAATACAGCAGGCCCTCAAATAATTTGTGTTGAATGAATAAATTGTTTTAAAATACCAAAGAAAGGCTTCCCTGGTGGCACAGTGGTTAAGAATCTGCCTGCCAATGCAGGGGACATGGGTTCAAGCCCTAGTCCTGGAAGATCTCACATGCCACAGAGCAACTAAGCCCGTGCTCCACAACAAGAGAAGCCACCGCAATGAGAAGCCCAAGCACCGCAATGAAGAGTAATCCCAGCTCGCCGCAACTAGAAAAAGCCCGCATGCAGAAATGAAGACTCAACGCAGCCAAAAATAAAAACAAGTTAATTAATTAATTAAAACTAAAATTAAAACATCAAAGAAATATCAATAAGTGCAAAAGAATATCATCTGAACTTAATACAAAAAAAGTGATTAAGTATCAGCTGGTAGAGGAAACAACTTGCTAAGCTTTGAAATAATCAATAAACACCGAAAGGTAAGATCTAGAGATGTGGGGCTTCCCTGGTGGCGCAGTGGTTGGGAATCCGCCTGCCAATGCAGGGTACACGGGTTCAAGCCCTGGTCTGGGAAGATCCCACATGCCGCGGAGCAACTAAGCCCGTGAGCCACAACTACTGAGCCTGCGCTCCGCAACGGGAGAGGCCGCAACAGTGAGAGGCCCGCGCACCACGATGAAGAGTGGCCCCCGCTCGCTGCAACTGGAGAAAGCCCTCGCACAGAAATGAAGACCCAACAGAGCTAAAAATAAATAAATAAATAAATTTAAAAAAAAAAAAGATCTAGAGATGTGATTAGGTAGTTAAAAGATGAGGGTGGTAGATAAAAATGTGTTAATGTGAGGATGTTCACAGACTGCTCCTTGCCTGCCAAAGGGTCATCTGACAATTGTGTTCTGATTTTGCACTCTCCTCTCTTCTCCCTCCTGAGGAGGAAGAGGCTCAGGCAGGCTTACTCTGAGGCTGTGGGGTGCAGAAAGGGAGACTGAACAGGGAAGAATAAGACCAGAGGGTGAGAAGGAATGGGGAAGAGGTTAGAACAATCTTCAGAGTAAAAGCTGGGACTGGGAGGAGGATATCTTCAAACATACTCAAGAGTAAAGAGTACAATGGATCCTCACATATCCATCACCTAACTACAATTATCTGCACTGCGGATCTTATTTTATGTAATTCGCACCACAAGTTCTTATATCAAGTAAATCTCAGTTTATATTCAAAGTTCCTATTATTTCTCAAATGGAAAGGAGGATTATTTGATGGAGGAAGGGTGTTTTGGGAGAATGAGACATTTTAAAGAGTGTGGAATGTAAGAAAACTAGAAAGCTGTAAAATGGGAATATGAAGCAAGTTGCTAATCATTATGTAGACAATCCCCTTTAATTCCTTCTAGAGACACACATAAAGACTGGGATTCTTCATCAGTTTTGGGCTATTGTAGTATAGCTCAAGAAAATAACCTAGTCAGTCATGGAGTCTACAGGACTCTACATCAATACCAAGGGAGTTAAGAGACAAGCGGCCACTTGCTAAAAATATTCTTTATCAAATATGACAAAGGGTAATTAGCTATTATAGAGAAGAAAATAACAGTTTGTTTAAATTCATAAGAAAAAAATATCAAGACCTGTAGTGAATTGAATGGTGGCTCCTCCCCAAAAAAGTTATCCCCATCCTAATTCCCAAAACCTATGAAATTTACCTTATTTGGGAAAAAAATGTCTTTGCAGGTGTAGTTAAGTTAAGGTGCTTGAGACAAGAAGATTTTCCTGGATTATCTAACGACAAGGATCCTTATAAGACAGACATACGAAAGGGAAGACACAGAGATGGCAACGTGAAGACAGAGCAGAGAGGTACAACCACCAGCCGAGGAATACCAGCAGTGCCAGAAGCAGGAAGAGGCCAGGAACAGATTATTCCCTAGAGCTTCTAGAGGGAACACAGCCCTGTGGAGACCTTGATTTCAGACTTCTGGTCTCTAAAATTGTGAGAGAATAAATACATTTCTGTTGTTTCAAAACTCCAAGTTTGTGATAATTTGTTACAGTCACCATCAGAGATTAATACAAACCCAAAGAGAAACACAGGCAAGATAGAGGAAGAAGGAAAAGACAGAGCACAGAACCTTCTATTAAAGAAATTGAAGTTTAATGGTGGCTGGAAAGTTGTGTTCCATGTAGGAACTGTGGATAAAGGGAAGAGTCTAGATGGATGGGAAGAATGATGTCATGAGAAGTCTTCAGGGCCACAAGGAGGAATTTGAACTTGACCTGAGAATAACTACAAGCCACTGAAGAGACCATTTCACAAGAGCCACAGGAAAGGGTATGAACAGGTGCCTCAAGAAGAAAGAGAAATAATAAATGAAAACCAAGTATCCATCCTCCATCTGATCCCTCACTGAACCACAGGCACTAAATGAAGAGCTTACAGATTAATGAGGAAGACAGATGTTAACACAACAATCGCATAAATGAGTGTACAATTACAAACAGAAATAAATGCCCTGAGAAAGAAGGAATCAGTTCTGTGAGTGTCATGCCTGTCCTAAACCAGGTTTCAAGAAGGGCTTCCCTGAGGAGTTGCCCTTGAGCTCAGAAGTGAAGTAGTATTGGCATTCACCAGGCACTTTAAAGCTTGTCAGTGTGGAGACCATCTCATTATTTTCTTTTAAAACAAAAATTAAGGAGGGTGTGATACAATAATTTGTAATAAGAAATATATATTTAGTCTTCTTCCTGATTTCTGACACAGAGCTCCTAACACGCTTGGAATTTCCTGAGTGAGGAGAGCAATAAAGGGGTCTTTTGTTATGTTAATGAGATGATTTTGGAACCCCCTAAGGATGGGCACTGATTGTCAAGAGAACCAACCCTGAAATTAGTAGGTTGAAACTTTTACTCCCACTCCCCTGACCTCTGAGGAAGGGAGAGGGTATGGAGGTTAGATCAGTCACCAATGGCCAATGATTTAATCAACCGTGCCTTTGTAATGAAGCCTCCATAAAAACCCAAAGTGACAGGGTTCGGAGAGTTTCCGGGATGGTAAACCAGAACGCATCCACATGTTTTAGGCCCCCAAATCCACAAGGACAGAATCTTCTTTTTTTGGGACCTTGGCTTTTGTATTTCTTCATCTGGCTGTTGATTCGTATACTTTGTAATAAATCAGTACTCCGGTGAGTAAACAGGTTTCCTGAGTTCTGTGAGATGCTCCAGCAAATTAAGAAAACCGGAGAAGGGAGTCATGACAACCTCTGACTTAAAGCTACTTAGTCAGAAGTTCAGGTGACAACCTGGACTTAAGATTGGCATCTGAATTGGAGGAGAGTCTTGTATGACTGCGCTCTTAACCTGTGGGATCTGACCCTCTCTTTCTATGTCGATAGTGTCAGAATTGAGTTGAATTGTAGGACACCAAGCTGGTATCAGAGAATCATTTGGTGTTGTGGAAAACCCACACACACACATTGGAATCGGGAGCAGAACCTTTAGAAAGGATTATGGAAGAACCACTGTACAACTAAAAGTGAACACATTTAAAACCAGGTTTCTATTTGTAAAATCACACTGCTCTGTACTTCTAGTTAGCAAGCCCCATTGGGATATTGTTATTAAACAGTACCATATTTTTCTATAAATTGGGAAATTCAACGTTTAAATTCACAGAGAAACTTTATTTTCCAACTCTCAACTAGTAAGCACCAGGCCTGCCACAATAACAATATTGAAAATTTGGTCTCCATTCAATGAATTTGACCCTGAAGACAAGTGAAATGAGGAAAGCCTTCTGTATTGAAACAATCTGGCCCAGTCATTCTCATGATTTGAGGTACCAGGTAATTTTCCATGTAGATTTGGCCTGAAAATACAAAGGGAAAGTTCAAGCAGGGACACGGCATCTCTGTGGCCTAACCCTGCAGGGATGTTTGCCTCAACCATACATTTTTTTATTGTCCAGTTAAGTTCTGAGTAATTCAGCTGATGGGATTTTCAGCCCTGCCCATGAACTGTGACACATTCCACCATCAAATTAACAGCTCTTTTGGAAAATGTTTTTTCATGACTTGTCAAAAACTTTCCATGGCTTAATTTCATCCTTTCTTCCCAGAGGAACACTTTGAACAAGTCCAGTGATTGAGCACTTCAGAAGAGCCTTCATTTCTAGCCACGGCAGATGTTTGACCAACCTGTTGATTTCAGCTTCCTCAGGCCCACTCCCTGATGCTCTTACCTTTCCTCCATAGCTGCCCATCAACTCTTTCTCCTCTGCTAAAGCAACATTATAGTACCTTGAACCATCCAATTCACAATCTTTTGGCAAAAGGCAAAGATGAACCAGAAGGGCAAGTTCAGATGCCTGGATTCTTTCTCTGTTCCTCTAAGAAAAGTGAGATTTTAGCCAAATCACTTTTTATTTTGACTTTTTCATCTGGAAAATAATGAGACTGAATTAAATGACTCTACACTAACTTCTACCTACAAAATTAAAGAGCTCAATCCATTTAGATCAATATGAAACTATAGAAAAGTTTGTCTACAGAGGTCAAGCAACAGACATGGCGTGATATAGGGCTGACTGAGAACACAAGGATGCAGACTTACAGGCTCCTGGCTGCTAAATAAGAGGATGCATGCACAATGTATCAGTCAACAATTTCCTCAGTAACGCTGCATGACAAGCCAGCCCAAAAGGAAGTGGCTACCATCAATAAGTGTGCATTCTCATGCTTCTGGATCCACAGGTCAGCTGAGTCAACTCTACTTCATGCCAAACATGAGCTGGGCTTGGCTGCAGGCCACAGAGAAGACTCAGGCCTCCTCCACATGTCTCTCATCTTCTTCACTGGGCACTCTGTCTCATGATTACTGGAGCCAAGAGCCAAGCCAAATTACAAAAGCACATTTAAGGTCTCGGCTTATGCTCCATCCTCTAGCATTCCATTGACCAAAACATGCCACATGGCCACGCTTAAACTGAAAGGGTCTAAGAAGGATACTCTGCCCACATGGAGAAATAGCGGGAAGAGAGGAGAGTGAGTATTGCTGAACAGTCATCAAACCATCTCATACAGCTCTCCTTCTCTCATTATCTTTTTTGACATGGTCCTTAAATATATATGCACATATATACATATATATATTCTATATTTATGCATATATATATATATATATATATATATATATATATGTATTTAGTTGACTTGAGGATCAAATACAACCAGTTTTGGGAATGCACATTTTAGGAGGAAAAACGTCCTTAGGAAATAATTCACCTATCTTACAGTTTTCAGGAGACCAAAAGCAAGCTATTCTGCAACTATGGATAATTATGTAATAAATGTTAGAATCAGAAGAGGGCTAACTATGTGCCAGGCACCATTCCAGGTTCTTTTCATTCATTATCTTATTTAATTGAACTATTATTTAAACATCCCAGATTGATGTTTTACCACATACAGGATACCCTGGGCGAATTAATCCTGAAAAAATACCTTTCCAATTCACAGCATTTTAAAATGTTGGTCTAAAAACATTTCTTCATTATGTAGCCAATTTAATTAGTAGTCACTAAATATCTCTAAGTCTTAGTTTTCCCAGCAAAGGCTAAAATAAAGTATTATTATCCACATGTTTTAGATCAGGAAAGTGAAGATTAGAAATTATTAAATGATAGCTCAAAAGTAAAGGAGCAGAGATGTGAACCCAGATATGCCTGATGCCAAAGACCATGGCCTTCAAATCATATCAGGTGTCCTTAGGTAACATTGAAACTGTGTATAATTGGTATTTAATTAAAGTTTATAGAATAAAGAAGAGAAAGAAGGGAAAATGGAAAGAAGGTTGGACGGAAAGTGGGAGGGAGGGAGAAAAGAACTAAAAACCTTCCAAAATAGGAAAACAACACACTTTAAATAAATCCACAACAATACAAGGCAATTTCAAGCTATAAATTAAAGAAAAACAGATATTTTCCTTCCCAGAGTTGAATGTTCAATTGGTAGATTAATTCATTCATTAAACAAACAGTGCTACATCTTGACACAAGTCCCCAGGAGGTAGGAGAGCATCTTTTTTTTTTTTTTTTTTTTTTTTTGCGGTACGCGGGCCTCTCACTGTTGTGGCCTCTCCCGCTGTGGAGCACAGGCTCTGGACGCGCAGGCTCAGCAGCCATGGCTCATGGGCCCAGCCACTCCGTGGCATGTGGGATTCTCCCAGACCGGGTAACGAACCAGTGTCCCCTGCATCGGCAGGTGGATTCAACCACTGCACCACCAGGGAAGACCCCAGGAGAGCATCTTTTGCCTGTGCCCTACCCTAAGAACCCAACACGGAGAGGTACCAGGGATGCATACTATCCACAGCTGGCTTAGAGGCTTAGCAGGGTCACAATTTTTTACAAATGGTCCCAAGCCTTATTTCCCAAACGTGACACTCAAGTTTCTACACAATTTTATCACAACCTACTTTCTGTCTACATCCCCTTCGAGGCCTCATAGTCCATCAGCACTCAGCTTCTCACCGGTCCTAGAATATACACCTCTCCCAGACTCTGTGCCTTTGCACTGGCCCTTTCCTTTACCTAGAATTCATCCCCTTCTCCCACCTCTACTTCTTCTCTAGACATTTTCTTACACTTCTAACATCCAGCATAATTATCAGCTCCTCTGTGACACCATCCTCAGATTTCCCTGAGAGATTTAGTTCCTCCCTCCATTATGACCCAAGGAGTCATGTAAATGCCTCTACTATAGCAGGTATCACAGGTCAAAGGAATTACTGATCTACAAGGCTGTGATTTACAAAATTCCCTCCACTGAATTTTGAGGTCCTCAGAAACAGGAAATATCTTATATACCTTTATTATCACCCTGTTGTATTTAGCCTAAATCCTAGCAGATTAGACCATTATACCTTCTTACAACTTTGATCAGTTTTTCCCTGGCAACTGGTCGAGAGAAGCTTTACTGGAAGAGAAATGAGATGTGGTTTTGTTACACCTAAAGATGGAGCCAGGAAAAGATGAGGATTTTGCCTTATTTCCCTGGTTTATTCCTACCCTTCCTTTAAGATTCACGTCCTCCAGAAAGCTTTCCCCATACCCAAGTAGAACCTGTTCAAGCCCTGCCCATCAGGTCAGTCAGGACCAATGGGGGGGTCACCCACAGAACCATGTACTTGGACTGGAGGTCGCGTTCAGCCTGCTGCTACTCTGAGGCTAATCCATCATTGTATCAAGTCAAATGGCTGAAACAGTAGCCAGGAAGGGAGCCAGCTTCTCAATCAAGGAAATATAAGAGAGTGCATATAACCAAAGAATCAATGACCGTCTGCCAGGTTAAAAGCTAAGAATTGAGAGAACAGAATAAATCAAAAAGATAAAAGTACCGCAATGTTTATAGTGGCACTATTTACAATAGCCAGGAATGGAAACAACCTAAGTGTCCATCCACAGAGGAATGGATAAAGAAAATGGGATATTACTCAGCCATAAAAAAGAATGAAATAATGCCATTTGCAGCAACATGGATGTACCTAGAACTTATCATACTAAGTGAAGTATCTCAGAGAAAGACAAATATAATATCACTTATTTGAGGAATCTAAAAAACAGTACAAATGAACTTATTTGTAAAACAGAAACAGACTCACGGACATAGAAAACAAATTTATGGTTACCAAAAGGGAAGGGTGGAGAGGGGTAAATTGGGAATATAAGATTAACAGATACACAACTACCATACATAAAATAAATAAACAACAAGGACCTACTGCATAGCACAGGGAACTATATTTAATACCTTGTAATAAACTATAATGGAAATGAATTTAAAAAGAATATATATATAACCAAATCATTTTTCTGTACACCTGAAACAATACTATAAATCAACTATACTTCAATTAAAAAAAAGAACAAAATAAGAATTTAGGCACAAGACAGGAGAGCTCAGGCAATTCAAGAAATGTTTTCTCTTTTACGTGATTCCTTGAAGATGCCAGAGTTAGATACTTCTTCCCTTCTGTTTCTATGGCAATTGGGCAAACCTTTCCTAGAGCACTTGCCTCAATACCTTGTAACTGCTTATACACCAGCCATTCCCGTTAGTGTGTGAATTACTTGAGAGCAACAATTCTGTCACATTCTCCTCTGTATCACCAGTACCTGTTATGGAGCTTAGGCCTTCAGAGAAGGGAAGCAAGGAGAAAAAGACAGAAAGAAACAGGAGAGGGAGTGAAGAAGCAAGGGAGAGAAGGGAAGGGAAGATGCTTCCCAAAGTTGACATGATTAAAGAAGTCTTGATTCTGCAACTGCGAGCCACCAGCCAGGCACAAACCCATTCTTCTTCCGGCACTCTGTATTTGCAAAGGGTACCATCGATTACCTTGCTCCACTCACTCTTCCTCTCATCTTTCCCTCACCCCTCAGAGCCACTCCATCAGCCTAGTCATTGACCTCCCAAGTATAAAAAAGATCCAACCCCTCCCCACCACCTTCACCATCCCATCCTACTCTAAGTCCCCAATGACCTCCTACCTGGCCTTTCTGCTTTCTCTCTAGCCTTCCAACAAAATCAATATTTTTTAAAATGTAAGTCAGAAAATATCATTTTGCTGATCAGCCTCCTCCAGTGGTGCCCCATAAGCCTTAATCCAAAATCAAAGTCCTTGCAGTGGCCCCCAGGGTCCTTTGTGATCTGGGTCTGTCTACCCCTCTGATCTCATCACCCTCCACCCCACCTGGAACACAAGGTTCTAGCCACACCACCTTGTTCTATTCCTTGTACATGCTATACTTTCCAACTCAAGGACTTTGAGCCTGATCATCTCTGTCCTTGCATGGCTATCTCCTTTGTTCAAAGTGTCAGCTTCTCAGAGAAGGTTTCCTTGATGCCCCTGATGAAAATAGACACACACACTACTCACACACACACAACTGCACACATACACATTCACATACATACATACAAAATCACATGCAAGACACACACACATATACATACACACTCACATGCATAAATACACACACAGACCCTCTCACACACAAATGGACACAGGCTTAAGCCATCATAAACCAAACTGAGAGTCATCTGCTCAGTTCCAGGCTGGTTCTTACTAAAAATTTGATGTTTCATTTGTCCTATTTTAAAAAAGGCATTTTTACTGTAATTTGTCAAGTTCTATGTATCAGCGGACAACTTTGTTTTAGTTTAAAGCTAGGATAAACTTAAGAATAAAAGACACGTTTCATGTTTTCAAACTAGTCTGGAGAGTTGTGTTTTAAGCTTCATATTGAGATTTTCTTTGGTTCTGTGGTCTCCCACAGGACTGAGAGATGATACTCACTTTGACAGCCTGAATCTTATAACGACTGAGAAATGAAGCCTTGAATTTTAGGCACCTGAGACTTACACAAAACTGTCATTCTTATAAACATTAAAGGTCTTCTGGAGCCTATGAATTGCTTCCATTTAAACTCAAAAGCCCCAGGACATGGTTCCCGAGGCCCATAAACCCTGTGATATCAGGTGTAATAACTCCCCTGGCAAGAAATAAGCTTCACTTCCCGTGGCCTATAAAGGACCTTGTCTGACCCTTAATATCAGTCAGAGGTAACATGTGCCTGGGAAAACCCAGTCCTGGGGCCTGAGATGGGGAGCGGGTCTGGAACCCCCAGAACCACAGTCCCACCTAGCAACCTAGCAAATGCCACCAGCACACTTGATCCTGCAGTGGAAACCCTGGCTGCTTCTCCTTCCTCATCTCTGGGGAGAAGATATGACTGACTACCTACCCCACAGGGTTACGTGAGAATTAAGAGTCTTCAGTGTAACTCATGGAAAGACTATCCTATGCAATCACTGTAAAGAGCCTGGACCTTGGTATGTGCAGAGACCCATGGGAGAAGCAAAGCCAAAGCAGATCATTTTAATATATGTAATCTATATGATAAGCAAGAGGCCTGGCATACAGGAGGTGCTTGGTAAATGTTAATCTTTCCTTGAGATTCATGGACTCATAGAACTTACCCAATGTTAGTGTGAACTCATGACCCAAATAACCTGAGCAAATCTGGTTTAGAGCTATTGTCCTGGAATAATTATTCCTTTCACCATCAAAAGTACTACAGATAGGACAGTAAAGCATATGGTCACCTCAGCCAACATTCTTATTTTTGCAGAAGAGGAAACTGCAACCCACAGGTTAAAAGTGACTTGTCACAGCTAACACCCACATGCTGATGCCCCTCGTCATTTTTAAAACCCTGGAGAAATTCTGGAATCCATAACCTCCTCTGTTTTCTGAGCACTTCACACCTGACCTGGGCCTTCCTGGACCCACTGTCTGCTTGGTATTCTGATAGTTAGAAACACCCCATTATGTTTTCTGAAATAACTTGAATCACTGATAATGAGATATGTATGTGCAAGTGGCAATCCATGTTCGCGAACTGACCAGACTGTGGTGACATCTATTATTTGCTTATATTTACAGCAATCTCCGGACCCATACAGACTGAATAGTTAGGAACTGCTTAGAGGCCAGTAAATGGCAAAATGGGACTTTTCAGCATAAATGTGAATTCCACTCCTTTATCATGTAAAGCTCAGAGTTAGATATTTACTGGAAACTCCACTAAAAAACAGGAATTTGGTAGAGATGAGCAGGTATAAACTGATATTTTATATTGTTTGATATGTAGCAATAGCTGACTGATATGCTACAATAATAAAAGGAGAACGATTTCTGCCCATCAGAGCTATCTGAAGAGTTTAAGAATCTTTGTGCAAAAGATGGATCCAGGAACTAAAGATAAAGCTGGATAGAGGAATCACAATCAGGATCCAGAGAAGGGAAGCTATGGTTCCCAATCTCCTCTCCAGACACCTATGGTCTCCTTAGGGTCACAGGAGTAATGTAGAGGTGGAGGCATTCAAGGTCACATGAATTGAGCCTTATTTGCCACTAGACTCTACATAGAAAAGTCTGTGCTGTACCATACAAGTCTCAACACTTGCAGATTATATTATACAGGACCTTATGAATTTTCAGTACTATCCCTTGCTAATGTACTATTTTTAAAATATGTACTTATGTCCCTTATTAGTAAGAAAAGGATTTATGGAGTGGCTAAAACCCTAAGTCAATATATTCAAACTCTAAACCAATATGGCCCCTAAGGAATTTCTGCAGAGGTAAGGGGGAACCTCGGTGGCCTTTATTCCCATGCATCCCCATCCTAGATTCAATGAAATCAACTCCATTTTTCATTGTTTTATACACTTGGATTCTGCACAAAATTCTACTGGAACAGGAGAGAATCCCAGACTAACCAACACTGCAGCAAAGATGAGAGCAAAATTCTCTAAAACACATGACTGAAACTAAACTCATTGTTTTCACCCCCATAAAATCTCCAAGTGTCAAAGAACTGAGGATGGTTTCTCACTGAAAGCCAGCATGGAACTGAAGTCCTAAGTCCAACAACATGCAAAGAACTGAATCCTCCTAACAACCACATGAGCTTGGAAATGGATCTTTCCCTAGTCAAGCTTTCAGATGAGATCCCAGCTCCAACTTTGACTGCCACCTCGAAAGAGACCCTGAGGACCCAGCTAAGTTGTGCTTGGATTCCTGACACACAGAAACTGTGAGGTCATAAATGTATATTGTTTTAACCCACTAACTGATAATTTGTTACACAGCATTAGATAACTAATACATCCCTCCAGTGCACACTCAACAGAACAGCCAGAGTGAAGGTTCTATGCACAAATCTGACGTTGTCCTTCCTCTGATTCAAACCCTTCCTTTAGTGTCATAGAAAGCAAAATAATGGTATTCATTGAGTGCCTACTATGTGTTGGTGCTTTCATGTGCTATCTCATTTAATCCATACAGTGACCCAGCAAAGTCAGAGTTATCAATCCCCTTTTGCAAATAAGAAAACTGGACGATTAAGTAACATGTTCAAAACTACAAAGCTAGGAAGTGACTAGTCAGAACGGAGACCAAAATGGTCTGACATCAAAACTCTTCCCTCTATACCATGCTTCAGTGTCTTGGTGCAGCATTAGTGCAGAATTAGGAAGATACTAAAGCCAGACTAACTGGGGTAGATGAACCTTTAAGTTTAGGAGAAGGGGAAGTTCAGTGAAACAAGAGAGAGGAGAAATTTGGAATGTTTCTGCTTACTGTCTGACTTAGAAGAGTTTTACTGATGTCCTTCAAAAAAATGGAAATTCAGAAAAATAAGCTTGTTTATTGTTAATTCCAGGACTCTGAACTTCAATGGACTTCATGAGAAATGTTTGAAACTCCAAGGTAAAGTTCCAGAGTGAAGAGTCTGTGAATTCTTTGTCAAGGTCTATCCTGTTGGGCAACTATCTGAGAGCCATCCTCCTGATATAGAAAACAAAGGCACTTATCTTGTCCCATCTCAGCCTAAGGGTCCCCTGTAGCCATAGTACATCCTACTCTTACTTCACACTCTGGCAAAAATTTGAATCTCCTAGAAGTATCCCATTAACCTCACAAATCCCCCACATACCAGAAGCTGCATCAGCTTTTAAAAATCAAAAGGGCAGAGGGGAATAGCTCACAGAAATCTTACAAGGATGTTGAGGTGTTACAGGCGTGTTCTTAGAGATGAGACCTTTGATAAACTGAGCATGATTTTCCAAGAGAGAAAAGAGCCAAGAAGTCAACCTCTTCCTCCCTTTAGATTTATGAATCTTCCAGCCAGAGGCAAAAGCATCACTCCATCAAGATCAAAGCTCAGCGAGGTGAGAAGAAAAGCGAGAAGAACAGAGATTTCCCTGGGATGGAAGTACGTCTGTTTTATGTAACATACATAGTCTGTGTTCTAGAAAGCACGTTGCATAGGAAACCCATTTAATAGTCTCCATAAAATAAATACTTCTTTTGTATTAAGAATACAAAAAGATGGATATGCTCCTTGCTTGGAATGTATAAAGCAAAGGTTAAAAGTTCCACCGTGTTTTCTGCTCATGGAATATAACTTTTGATTCCTCAGCCCAGAGTCCAGATATTTTCTTGGAAGAATCAAACACAGAGACTGAGACTATTTGCAAAATTCAGCTGCCACAGGCTGTTGTGTCAAGGTACTTATTGTGTAAAGGCATTTCTTGTTGTTAAAGTCAAAGCAGGCTCCAAATACTGACTTAAAAGATAATAACTACACCAGAGAGCCTTAATAGTTTGCAGGACTCTGTGATATGACTTCTTAGAAAATGCTCTGCCTAAATCCCACATGATTCACAGACTCACTGATACTCCCTCTTTACTATTTGATATTTGGTGTGATGGTCACTAATGGAAAGCTATTAGGCAATGATGTGATTGTGGACAAAGAACAAAGCCTGGGAGAAATAAAATTCTCAGTTCTGAGAAAAGAAACACCAAAAAGGAAATGAAAATATCAAAGGGCCATGTGTCCCATGATGCACGTTTCAGCCAAATGCAGACATGAGCAAAGGGCTGCTCAGCCTTATCTGAGTATCAACTAATTTTTCAACATCAGCAGAATTTGTAAAGGCTGAATGAGGACAAAACAGGAGCATCAGGATCCAGACGATCAAGCACTGGATTGGAATAGGAGTCAAAGGGCATTGCTTCCAATCTGGATCCACTCCTTCTCTTGCTCCTCTGTAAAATGGGACCAACATATATGGGTTGCCAAAATCACTTCTTTATTCAGCTAGTCATCTGTTTCATTCAATTACTTTAATGTATAAGACACTGAGTATGAAGGTGAAGGCACTATAGATCCTGCCCACCAGGGGTTCCTGGTCAGGAGGGGAGATGAGACATGTACATGCAAGATAATATTCTCATTGACAGAGATAAGCATCATATTCACCAACCAATCAGAGGAAATGTTATCCTCGTCTGCCAAAAATGTAGTCCCCACCTTGTAACTTTTTCTCTCATGAAAGCATAGGCTGTTGTGGCATTTCTTTTCTGTTCCAACCCTATTCATGGTGCCATCTTCTTTTCTTCCTTTTTGTTTTTTGCCTAATTTTTCCCCTTCAATTCAAACTTATTCTCTCTAGAAATATTATCTAATGTTTGTAAATTCTTTCTTGAAAAAAGATTGGGTGATAGCTTCAATATGGTGGAGGAGTAAAATGTGGAGATCACCTTCCTCCCCACAAATACATCAGAAATACATCTTAATGAGGAACAGCTCCTACAGAACACCTACCGAACCCTGGCAGAAGAACTGAGACTTCCAAAAAGGCAAGAAACTCCCCACCTACCTGGGTAGGGCAAAAGAAAAAAGAAAAAACAGAGACAAAAATATAGGGATATAACCTGCACCTCTGGGAGGGAGCTGTGAAGAAGGAAAAGTTTCCACCCACTAGAAAGCCCCTTCACTGGTGGAGACAGCAGGTGGGTTGGGGGGGGGCAGGCAGGAAGATTCTGAGCCATGGAGGAAAGAACAGCAACTGGGGTGCAGAGAGCAAAGTAGACAGATTCCCGCACAGACGATCAGTGCCCACCCACACTCACCAACCTGAGAGGCTTGTATGCTCACCCTCTGGGACTGGTGGGGCTGGGAGCTGAGCATCGGACTTCAGAGTTCAGATCCCAGGGAGAGGACTGGGGTTGGTTGCATAAACACAGCCTGAAGGGGACTAGTGTGTCACAGCTAGCCAGAAGGGAGTCCAGGAAAAAGTCTGGAACTGCCTAAGAGGCAAGAGATCATTGTTTCAGGGTGCACAAGGAGAAGGGATTCAGAGCACCACCTAAATGAGCTCCAGAGATGAGTGTGAGACACGGCTATCAGGGCAGACCAAAGAGACGAGCATGAAATGCTAAGTCTGCTGCTGCAGGCACCAAGAAGCCTGTGTGCAAGCACTGGTCACTATCCACACCTCCTCTCCCAGGAGCCTGTGCAGCCCACCACTGCCAGGGTCACGTGATCCAGGGACAACTTCCCCAGGAGAACACAGGTGGTGTTCAGGCTGTTGCAACATCACACTGACCTCTGCCACCACAGGCAACCCCCGCATTCCTTACCCCTTCCTTCACCTGGCCTGAGTGAGCCAGGGCCCCCTAATCAGCCGCTACTTTAACCTTGTCCTGTCTGGGCAGGGAACAGATGCCCTCAGGTGACCTGCACACAGAGGCGGGGCCAAATCCAAAGTTGAAGCCCAGGGGCAGTGCGAACAAAGAAGAAAAAGGGAAGTCTCTCCCAGCAGCCTCAAGAGCAGTGGATTAAATCTCCACGATCAACCTGATGTACCCTGCATCTGTGGCATACCAGAATAGACAGCAAATCATTCCAAAATTGAGGTGGTGGACTTTGGGAACAACTGTAGACTTCGGGTGTGCTTGCTGCATCTAATTTGCTTCTGGATTTATGTTTATCTTACTTTAGTATTTAGAGCTTATTATCATTGACAGATTTGTTTATTGATTTGGTTGCTCTCTTCCATTTTTTTATAATATATATATTTTTCCTTTTTCTCCTTTTGCAAGTGTGTATATGTATGTTTCTTTGAGTGATTTTGTCTGTATAGCTTTGCTTTTACCATTTGTCCTGGGGTTCTGTCTGTATTTTTTGTTTTTTTAGCATAATTGTTAGTGCTTGTTATCATTGGTGGATTGGTTTTTTGGTTTGGCTGCTCTCTTCTTTCTTTCTCTCTTTATTTTTTTTTACTTTTTTATTTTTAATAATATACTTTTTATTTTAATAATTTATTTTATTTTTCTTTCTTTCTTTTTTTTCTCCCTTCCTTTTCTTCTGAGTCATGAGGCTGACAGGGTCATGGTGCTCTGGCCCAGAGTCAGGCCTGTGCCTCTGAAGTGGGAGAGCCAAGTTCAGGACACTGGTCCACAAGAAACCTCCTGGCCCCACATAATATCAAACGGTGAAAGCTCTCTCAGAGATCTCTATCTCAGTGTGAAGACCCAGCTCCACTCAGTGAGCAGCAAGCTACAGTTCTGGACACCCTATGCCAAACAACTAACAAAACAGGAACACACACCACCCAGTAGCAGAGAGGCTGCCTAAAATCATATTATGTTCACAGAGGCCCCAAAACACACCACCAACACAGTTCTGCCCACCAAAGAAACAATATCCAGCTTCATCCACAAGAACATAGGTACCGTTCCCCTACACCAGAATGCCTACACAGCACACTGAACCAAACTTACCTATTCGGGGAGACACCAAAAACAACGGGAACTATGAACTTGCAGCATGTGAAAAGGAGATACCAAACACAGTAACTTAAGCAAAGTGAGAAGAGAAAGAAATACACAGCAGATGAAGGAGCAAGGTAAAAACCCACCAGACCAAACAAATGAAGAGGAAATAAGCATTCTACCTGAAAAAGAATTCACAGTAATGATAGTAAAGATGATGCAAAATCTTGGAACTAGAATGGAGAAAATACAAGAAACGTTTCACAGGGACCTAGAAGAACTAAAAAGCAAACAAACAACGATGAAGAACACAATAAATGAAATTTAAAGTTCTCTAGAAGGAATCAATAGAGAATAACTGAGGCAGAAACACGGAGAAGTGACCTGGAAAATAAAATAGTGGAAATAACTACCTTAGAGCAGAAAAAAGAAAACAGAATGAAAAGAATTGAGGACGGTCTCAGAGACTTCTGGGACAACATTAAATACACCAACATTCAAATAATAGGGGTCCAAGAAAAAGAAGAGAAAAAGAAAGTGTCTGAGAAAATACATGAAGAGATCATACATGAATACTTCCCTAATATGGGAAAGGAAATAATCAATCAAGTACAGGAAGCGAATAGAGTCCTGTACAAGAAAAAACCAAGGAGAAACATGCCATGACACATATTAATCAAACTATCAAAAATTAAATACAAAGAAAAAATATTAAAAGCAGCGAGGGAAAAACAACAAATAACATACAAGGGAATCCCCATAAGGTTAACAGCTGATCTTTCAGCAGAAACTCTGCAAGCCAGAAGGGAGTGGCAGGACATATTTAAAGTGATGAAAGGGAAAAACCTACAACCAAGATTAATCTACCCAGAAAGGATCATTCATATTCAACGGAGAAATTAAAACCTTTACAGACAAGCAAAAGCTAAGAGAACTCAGCACCACCAAACCAGCTTTACAACAAATGCTAAAGGAACTTCTCTAGGCAGGAAACACAAGAGAAGGAAAAGATCAGCAATAACAAACCCAAAACAATTAAGACAATAGTAATAGGCACACACATATTGATAACTACCTTAAATGTAAATGGATTAAATACTCCAACCAAAAGACATAGACTGGCTGAAGGGTTACAAAAACAAGACCCATATATATGCTGCCTACAAGAGACCCACTTCAGACCTAGGGGCACATACAGACTGAAAGTGAGGGGAGGGAAAAATATAGTCCATTCAAATGGAAATCAAAAGAAAGCTGGAATAGCAATTCTCATATCAGAAAAAAATAGACTTTAAAATAAAGACTATTACAAGAGGCAAATAATGACACTACATAATGATCAAGGGATCAATCCAAGAAGAAGGTATAACAATTGTAAATATTTATTCACCCAACATAGGAGCACCTCAATGCATAAGGCAAATGCTAACAGCCATAAAAGGGGAAATCGACAGTAACACAATCATAGTAGGGGACTTTAATATCCCACTTTCACCAATGGATACATCATCCAAACTGAAAATAAATAAGGAAACACAAGCTTTGAATAATACATTAGAACAGATGGACTTAATTGATATTTATACAACATTCCATCCAAACAAAACCAGAACACACTTTCTTCTCAAGTGCTCATGGAACATTCTCCAGGATAGATCATATCTTGGGTCACAAATCAAACCTTGGTAAATTTAAGAATATTGAAATCATATCAAGTATCTTTTCTGACCACAACTCTATGAGAATAGATATCAATACAGGAAAAAATCTGTGAAAAATAAAAACACATGGAGGCTAAACAATACACTACAAAATAACCAAGAGATCACTGAAGAAATCAAAGAGTAAATCAAAAAATACCTAAAAACAAATAACAATAAAAACATGATAACTTGGGCTTCCCTGGTGGCACAGTGGTTGAGAGCCCACCTGCCGATGCAGGGGACACGGGTTCGTGCCCCAGTCTGGGAAGATCCCAAATGCCGTGGAGTGGCTAGGCCTGTGAGTCATGGCCACTGAGCCTGCATGTCTGGAGCCTGTGCTCCACAACAGGAGAGGCCACAACAGTGAGAGGCCCGCATACCACACACACACACACACACACACACACACACACACACACACACACACACACACAAACCGATAACTCAAAACCTATGGGATGCAAAAAAAGCCATTCTAAGAGGGATGTTTATAGCAATAAAATCCTACCTCAAGAAACAAAAAAAATCTCAAATAAACAAACTTATTTTACACCTAAAGCAATTAGAGATAGAAGAACAAAAAAGCCCCAGATTTAGCAGAAGGAAAGGAATCATAAAGATCAGATCAGAAATAAATGAAACACAAATGAAAGAAACAATATCTAAGATCAATAAAGCTAAAAGCTGGTTCTTTAAGAAGATAAACAAAATTGATAAACCATTAGTCAGACTCATCAAGAGAAAAAGGGAGAAGACTCAAATCAATAGAATCAGAACTGAAAAAGGAGAAGTAACAACTGACACTGCAGAAATACAAAGGATCATGAGAGATTACCACAAGCAACACTATGCCAATAAAATGGATGACCTGGAAGAAATGGACAAATTCTTAGAAAAGCACAACCTCCTGAGACTGAACCAGGAAGAAATAGAAAATATGAACAGATCCTCACAAGCACTGAAATTGAAACTGTGATTAAAAATCTTCCAACAAACAAAAGCCCAGGACCAGATGGCTTCACAGGTGTATTCTATCAAACATTTAGATAGCTAACACCTCTCCTTCTCAAACTTTTCCAAAGTATAGCAGAGGGAGGAACACTCCCAAACTCATTCTAAGAGACCACCATCACCCTGGTACCAAAACCAGACAAATATGTCACAAAAAAAGGATAACTACAGGCCACTATCACTGATGAATATAGACGCAAATATCTTCAACAAAATACTAGCAAACAGAATCCAACAGAACATTAAAAGGATCATACACCATGATCAAGTGGCGTTTATCCCAGGAATGCAAGGATTCTTCAATATAAGCAAACTAATCAATGTGATACACCATATTAACAAACTGAAGGAGTTTGTTAAAAAAAAACATAAAAACCATATGATCATCTCAATAGATGCAATCTTTCAACAATATTCAACACCAATTTATGATAAAAAACCCTCCAGAAAATAGGCACAGAGGGAACTTACCTCAACATAATAAAGGCCATCTATTACAAACCCACAGCCAACACCGTTCTCAATGGTGAAAAAGTGAAACCATTTCCTCTAAGATCAAGAGCAAGACAAGGTTTTCCACTGTCACCACTGTTATTCAGCATAGTTTTGGAAGTTTTAGCCACAGCAATCAGAGAAGAAAAAGAAATAAAAGGAATCTAAATTGAAAGAGAAAACTAAAGCTGTCACTGTTTGCAGATGACATGATACTATACATAGAGAATACTAAAGATACTACCAGAAAACTACTAGAGATAATCAATGAATTTGATTATCTCTAGTAGCAGGCTATTAAAATAATGCACAGTAATCTCTTGCATTCCTATAGATTAATGATGAAAAATCTGAAAGTGAAATTAAGGAAACACTCACATTTACAGTTGGAACAAAAAGAATAAAATACCTAGGAGTAAACCTACCTAAGGAGACAAAAAAACCTGTATGCAGAAAACTATAAGACACTGATGAAAGAAATTAAAGATGATACAAATAGATGGAGAGATATACCATGTTCTTGGATTGGAAGAATCAATATTGTGAAAATGACTATACCACCCAAAGCAATCTACAGATTCAGTTCAATCCCTATCAAACTACTAATGGCATTTTTTCAGAACTAGAACAAAATACTTCACAATTTGTATGGAAACATAAGAGACCCCAAATAACCAAAGCAATCTTGAGAAAGAAAAACAGAGATGGAAGATTCAGGCTCCTGGACATCAGACTACACTACAAAGCTACAGTAATCAAGACAGTATGGTACTGGCACAAAAACAGAAATATAGTTCAATGGAATAGGATAGAAAGCCAAGAGATAAACCCACACACATATGGTCACCTTATCTTTGATAAAGAAGGCAAGAATATATAATGGAGAAAAGAGAGTCTCTTCAATAAGTGGTGCTGGGAAAACTCAACAGCTACGTGTAAAAGTATGTAATTAGAACACTCCCTAACACCGTACACAAAAATAAACTCAAAATGGATTAAAGACCTAAATGTAAGGCCAGACACTATCAAACTCTTACAGGAAAACATAGGCAGAACACTCTATGACATACATCACCTCCTAGAGAAATGGAAATAAAAACAAAAATTAAAAAATGGGACCTAATTAAACTTAAAAGCTTTTGCACAGAAAAGGAAACCATAAACAAGATGAAAAGACAACCCTCAGAATAGTAGAAAATATTTGCAAATGGAGCAACTGCCAAAGGATTAATCTCCAAAATATACAAACAGCTCATACAGATCAATATAAGAAAAAAAAAATCCAAAAATGGGAAGAAGACCTAAATAGACATTTCTCCAAAGAAGATATACAGATTGCTGACAAACACATGAAAGGATGCTCAACATCACTAATCATTAGAGAAATGCAAATCAAAACTACAATGAGGTATCACCTCACACTGATCAGAATGGCTATCTTCGAAAAATCTACAAACCATAAATGCTGGAGAGGGTGTGGAGAAAAGGGAACCCTCCTGCACTGATGGTGGGAATGTAAATTGATTCAGCCACTGTACAGAACAGTATGGAGGTTCCTTAAAAAACTAAAAATAGGACTATCATATGACTCAGCAATCCCACTACTAGGTATATACCCTGAGAAAACCATAATTCAAAAAGAGTCATGTACCACAGTGTTCATTGCAAATCTCTTTACAATAGCCAGGACATGGAAGCAACCTAAGTGTCCATCAACAGATGAATGGATAAAGAAGATGTGGCACATATATACAATGGAATATTACTCAGCCATAAAAGGAAACAAAATTCAGTTACTTGTAGTGAGGTCGATGGACCTAGAGTCCATCATACAGTGTGAAGTAAGTCAGAAAGAGAAAAATAAATACTGTATGCTAACACATATTTATGTAATCTGAAAAAAAAATAGTTCTGAAGAACCTAGGGGCAGGACAGGAATAAAGATGCAGATGTAGAGAATGGACTTAAGGACACGGGGAGGGGGAGGGGTAAGCTGGGACAAAGTGAGAGAGTGCATGGGCTTATATATACTACCAAATATAACATAGTTAATGGGAAGCAGCCACATAGCACAGGGAGATCACCTTGGTGCTTTGTGACCACATAGAGAGGTGGAATAGGGAGGGTGGGAGGGAGACACAAGAGGGAGGAGATTTGGGGATACATGTATATGTATAGCTGATTCACTTTGTTATAAAGCAGAAACTAACACACCACTGTAAAGCAATTATACTCCAATAAAGATGTTAAAAAAAGAAAATGAATGTATGTTCTTGTGAGGATAAGGATAAGGGTCATATATATATATATATATATATATATATATATGCTTTAGTCCCTTTATCAGATGAGGGTTAACTTAATGCATAATATTTTCTGTGTGTATCGAAATGGAATGTAGATTTATATAAATCTTTTCTCACAAAAGATCTAGCAGTGGTTCTAAGCTACAGTAAAACAATTTACACACTGTCAGGGGTGGGTAAACTGATACCATTCCCTGGGTCTCTGGCTCAGCCCTTGAGGCTGGGACCCAGGCTCTCCTTGTGGCTGTCCTAAAGGCTCACCAGGTGAGCCTGCTTCTCCAGACACCTATGTCCCCTCAGGACAGAATCCCACCCCGGCACCCAGGCTCTGACTTGCCTTCTGTTCTAAGACAAGGACCTGCCAGAAAATTCTCCCTGAGCAAGAGACTGGAAATAAGGGCACAAACATGTAAACACATACCTCCTGACCTCTCATGGGTGAACCATCCTCATGCTGGTCCTTGAGCCTGAAATCCTGTCCTGCTTGATCTGTCTCTCTGACTATTACCTAGCTTCAAAGTCCAGTCCAAATGCCACATCCTCTATAGGTTTCCTTCCCCAACACCTGACAGCACCATCGGCAACCTTCTCCTTGTGCCCAGCCTCCATCACAGAATCAGTGCATTGTCCTCACAGTCAACACGCCCTCTGACCAGCTCCTGGAAGCAGAGATTGTTCAGAACCATTGACTCACCCCCAGGAACCCTCCCGCAGCAGCCAGCATGGTGCCCAGGACTTGCTCAATGAGTATTTATTAAATCATCTTCTTTTTTCCAGTTCTCTTTTTCTTCCTTTTAACTATTTGGATAACAAAAGCACTAAGGCTCTTCAAGGGGGAAATCCTCAAATATTATGTGTCAGGCCAATAGCAGGAACATGTGTTGTCTTTAGCTGACAGTGAGAACAAAGGTTACAAGGGATACATTTCATTTTTCACCATGAGGAAGAGGAAATAGCGCACTGTGGCACCAAATGGGTCTGAGTTCAAATTCTGACTCTATGATTTAGAATTCGTGTGATGCTTCGTAAGTCTCTGAACCTCTTTGACTCTGGGTTATCATCTGTAAAACCAAGACTATGAAGGACCGTAGGGGAGATTTAGTGACAGTGCAATAGAGTACCCCAGGCCCCAGAGCACAGTAGCCACTCAGTAGGTGTGGCTTCCTTCCTTCCCCCAAATAAAGAAACCAAACTAATCCCATCCTCCTAGGAGAGAGGGAAAGAAATATATGAAAGGAGAATTGAGCAATGTCAGAAAGATCAAGTACATCTGTAAAAATATCCACTCCTGCTCATGTGAATATAACTGAATAATTCATGTTTGCACCCAAGGCAATTAAATGGCCAAGCCCCATAGACATCCATCTATGCTTTAGACATGGGAATTTATATTAAATTTTTAGTATGCTTGGGATACATAATTCTAGAAATAAATAAGATTGAACTAATGATGAAAGGCATACCATTTTTTAAAGTCAAATTTTGAATGTATTTCTTAACAGAGCATTAATGTACCATATATATATATATATATATATATATATATATATATATATATGACTTAAACCATCTGCTCTATTAAAAAAAAAGACATATTGAAAAGAGGTCCAATCGTAATTGGCAGTAAGAAAAATTTCATTCCTCCTGCCCTTTGCTCAGGCATAGAGCCATCAAAGTGTTATGCAACAAAACTTAATTTTTGAGTTTTGAATGATTTACAGTGGAGCAGAACTTATAAATCAGAACAGTAACCATTGCTATGAATAAGGATGTATGTTTTTCCAAAATGTCTAAATGAAATAGTTTGAAGCACACTAAAAGACCTGCACAGTTCTCCAAAGGCAGCCATAATTGAAGTTAATCATTCTTGTTTGCACAGAAGGAAACTTACTGACACCTAGGCACCTCCCCCTCTTTAAAATGAAGTGATCATATAGTCATCAGCTCTTCTTATGAAAGCAGTTAATCACGGTAATATATCATACTATGGCACATCAGTTTCTATCCTTGTCTGTTAAGTCTGTAAACCTGTTCTAATGTCTTTCAATGTGTCTTGAATCAGATGCAATTCTTAAATAGTTAGGATACCCAGAGCATCATTATGTGAAAGCCTTGTATACATGTGCTCACTAACAAAGAATCCCTCCCTTTCCCTCACATACCAATTTCCAATCAACCAGCAAGTCCTCTACACTTTGCCACTCCTGTCTATCTCCCTATTCTGCACCCTCCCCATCTCTTACCTGGATCACTAACACAGCCTCCTAATTTCCCACCTGCCACCAGTGTGGGGAGAGTGTAGGAATGGGCTGACCAAAATGTGAACCTCATCATGGTGCTGCCATTCTTAAAATTCTCCAATGCCTCCCCATCACGCTTAGCATAAAAGCCAACCTTCTCACGGTGCCTCACAGGGCTTACAGGAGCCTGGCCCTGCCTACTCATAGCCCTCATCCAGTCTCTCCTCACTGATTTTTCCTATTCTGAAAACATGCCACTTTATACATACTCCATGATCTCAAATTTGCAAAAAATTCTAGATGGACAGATAGAGATGAATGGATTTCTATATTGCATACCAAAAATACAAGCAGAAAAGTCACCAGTGTATTAATAGCCTTTATCTCTCATGGATGGGATTTTCGGTAATTTTCTTCTCTATACTTGGCTGTATATTACAAAATATTGGAAATGAACATATTTCAGTTCATAAGGAGAAAAGACATCAGGCATATTCTGCAAGATTCCAGAGGGCCAAACTAGGACCCTTAGGTGAAAACTCACAAAAGATGCCAAGGTTCAGGTCTTTAATTTCCTGCAGAACAGGAATAACAGAAGTCTTCATTCTAATTTGTATCACCTCCAGAATTATCTTCCAGTTACTTACCAGTCAAAACTTTTGTTGAACAGCTGTGCTCTGATCGCTGTCCTCATCCCTCACACCCAAAATGTGGACAAAAGGACCTAGGAGCCAACATGGACCATGGAGACAAAGGGCAGCTGCTGAAAACAACAGTCAGAATTAGGGATTCTGAAATCACATGGATCTTTAAGCATCTGGTAGTATTAATAAATACTTAACAATTTTTCATCTCTCCAGCTAGATTATAAACTCTGTAAAGGCAGGGATCGTCTCTATCCATCTTGTTTGTTTAACAAACATTTGCTGAGTACCTACCTCACACAAGCACTGTTTGAAGTGTTGAGAATACAGCAGTGAAGGAGAGAGGCTTGGTCCCTGGCCTACTGGGATGGAATTCTAATGGGCAGAGAAAGAATAAAAAAGCAAATTACAAAGGATACTAGAGAGTGATAAGTGATACCAGAATACAGAAATGTGGTGGAGGAAGATGGGGGGCGCTTCTTAAGCTAGGAGGCCAAGAAACACTTCTAGGAGCCTACACTAGAGCTGAAACAGGAGGGCAGGAAGGAGCCAGGCCCAGGCCATGGCCATCCAGACAGGGGGTGTAGTTGGGCCAAAGCTCTGAGGCAGGAATGAGGTATGTGAAAAACAGAAGCAAAACTAGCTTGGCTGGAGCTCAGGCAGGGAGAGAATGAGTAGAAGTGGTAGGAGATGAGGTCAGAGACTCATGGGGGGCCAGATTATGAAAGGTCTTACCCATGATGATAAGGAGTCTGTCTTTTTTCTAAGTACAATGAAAAGCCATTGGGAGATTTGAAGTAGGGGATTGAAGTGATCTGATCTAGCTTTTTAAAAACTCACTCTGCTGTGTAGAGAATGGACGGGTGGACACAGAAAAAAAAAAAACAGTTGGGAAGCTATTGCTGAGATGATGAGGTTTGGGGATAGGATGGAGCCATGGAGAGGAGAGAAAGGAATGGCTTCCCAACCGGAGGTGGTGTTGACAGGATCAGCAACAGACTAAGATGTGGAGATATTGAAAGGAAGGAGAAACAGGAATCAAGGATGACTCCTAGGTTTACAGCTTATTCATAGGTGTGTCCTCAGCACCCAGATCATGTCCTGACACAATGAGCACTTGGTGATTGTTTGAGTGGATGGATGGATGGATGGATGAATAAATGTATAGAATGATTGCGAAGAGAGCCCAGAGCAATCTATGTGGGGTGGTGGAGGGAGGCAGCAGCTGTCTTCTTCAATCCTGAGGCCCCATCAGGCATTTTCTAGGTGGTTTCACAGGGACAGCAGTGGGGAGAACAGGACTTCAGGGCAGGTGGATTTCAGTGAGGCTGTGAAGTCAGACAGGCTTGTATTTAAGACTTAGCTCCAACCCTTGCTCACTGTGTGTCCTTGTACTTTGTGAGCCTCTCTGAGCCTCAGTTTCTTTATCTATAATACGGGGATAACTATCAACCTCACAGTCCTGCCTCAGTTGTGCACAGCTTATGCGGCCACGAGTGAGCCACTTAATCACTCTGAGCCCCAATTTCCTCATCTGTAAGATGGAACAAATACCACAAGACAGGGAAGGTTAAGTAAAAATAATACAAAGCAGTTCGGTACAAAAATGTTTTATCACATTTTGGACAGCACAGACGGCAGCACAGCTCCCGCATCAACATCTGAGTCAGAAAACCCGGGTAAGGGGAAAAGGATCCCCCAAACCAACCTCCAGACTCACCTAGAGGCTCAATCCACTTTTCACCAAGTCCCACGTAGCCATTATTTCTGACCATCGTAGTTCCAACAGGGCCAGGGCCGTGCCCCACAGACAACTGTCAGGTTTTTAAAGACCAAAACAGGGAGGTTTGGGCGCCCTGTGTGGTCTTCGCTGCACCCTGTAGGAAGAGCACTGCATTGTGGGCGCTCCAGCACTAATTGAGGATGACGGGCTGGATAAATGTATTTATAGCAGCAAAACCCAGAGCTTTCTGGCTTGCGCCCCATCCTTCTCTAAATGCCCCACACCTGAGGCCCACTGGGCAGGCAGGCAGCGGGGAAGGGAGGTACCAGAGAGCCCCGAAGGCCAGAGGACCAGATATAAATCCCATCCAGACTTCCTTTCCTAAACCCAGGAAATACCAGTCAATTTATATCTCATCATCTTAACCCTGCAGGTCTGGTTAATGGTTTGACCCATGTATTCTCTCCTTTTCCAAAATCTTGTCCTGTTCCCTCTTAACTTGATTTACTCTACTTACTCCAGCTGCTGACTTTGGCACGTTTTCTAGCTCTCAACCGACCACTGCATGCGGGCATCCTCCTGAATGGTTTCCACGGCAGCGAGGGTGCAATTGCTCTGGCTACAAGCTCAAGAAAGTGCCCACTCTCATAACCTGGGCTGGAAAAACACCCTTCCCCCAGCCCCACCCTTTTTCACTTTCAACACCCGGGCACACTTTGGGGCACAGCATGAAAAGCCAGGCTAAAAGGGGCTTATATTTTTACACCATATTTGAGTTAGCTGTTTTATCTGGACGTGAACCTGAGCAGGGAGACGAGAGAGAGAGAGAGAGAGGGGCTTTATGAACTCAAAACCAAAATAGACCATTTAAGCAGGGCTGAGTGAAGTCACAGAATGTGCCGTGGAAAATACTTTCAAGGCATTTTATAAATTTTGCACCCAAAATACTGCCTCGGCCAGGTTGGACCAGCAGCTTTCAGATATTCAAATCCTCTGTTTTTCTGTGATTTTCCTTATGGCTCAGGGACTTAAGAAAACAATGAGAATGTGTCCCAAAAATTTACATGAGCTCGGCATGTAAGATCACTTTCCTACAAATGAGCCAGAAAAATTACAGGCTCTGAGAAGAAAGTGACCTTCTCAGAAGGCTCCCTCCTTTTTCCTCACCTTCTTTTCTTTCTTCTCTTCTTCATTTTCTCACTATTACCATTAACATTAATCGACCATATCATCAATGGGTTCTGCCTCTTCGGCTCCTGGTTTTACTGGTGCTTCTAGGGAAGGGGAGTGGGGTGGCATTGTTAATCTAGAAACCAAACTCAGCATCTTAAGTGGTTTTCCTGAGAAATCTACCCAACCCCAAAATGTCATATGTTGGACTGGTTTGCTGTGTGTATGCATGTTGTCTCCTCTCTCACACACCCCCTTGGTTGAGGGCACTGCCACTAGAGAACACTGTGCCCCACATATGTGTCCACTCTACAGGCCTTTGCTCCTCCCTGTAGAACACCCTGCTCTTTCTCAGCACTTCATTCTCAGTTCCACCCACTCAAGTCCTCCCCTTGACCACAGGCCTGGCTCAGTGCCACCTTCCCTATGACTTTCCCATCTCCAGCTCCACTGAACACTTCCTCTACTTCTCTTCCACCAAATGTATTCCTACTATCTTGGCTAAGATTGTTGGCTGGTCCCAGATGAGCATCCTCTTTCTAAGAAGTGCTAACTGTATGATCTTAGACAAATAACTTAAACTTCCTGAGACTCAGTTTCCTCTACTGTAAAATACAAATAATAATATTTATCTCATAGTGTTGCATGAAAGTGAGATGTAAAAATATATGTGATTACTCAGTCATAAAAAAGAAAGAAATAGTGCCATTTGCAGCAACATGGATGGACCTAGAGATTATCCTATTACGTGAAATAAGTCAGACATAGAAAGACAAATATAACATCATATCACTTATATATTGAATCTTAGAAAAATGATACAAATGAACTTATTTACAAAACAGATTCACAGACATAGAAAACAAACTTATGTTTCCCAAAGAGGAAAGGGTAGTGGGAGGGCTAAATTAGGAGTTTGGGATTAACAGATACACACTACCATACATAAAATAGATAAATAACAAGGACCTACTATATAGTACAGGGAACTATATTCAATATCTTGTAATAACCGAAAATGGAAAAGAATTTGAAAAAGAATATATAAACACATATATAACTGAATCACTATGCTGTACATTTTAAAATAACACAGCACTGTAAATCAACTAGACTTCAATTATATATATATATAATATATATAAAACATATATGTATGAAGCTCTTACACAGTGACCAATACATTCTAATGGTTCAGTAAATATAAGCTGTTTGTTTATTACTTTGTCATATAAATACTTAAGTCTGACCATATCTTCCCTACTATATCATAAGCTTCTGAATGTCAGAATTAATATATAGTTTTCCTTTGTAACTCTTACCATCCTAGCTAGAAATGACTGGGCATGTATGTATGCCAAGTCATGAGCTTGTTGCTTTATGTTTGTGATAGTAGATTTATGTGTCAACTTGGCTAGGCTAGAGTAACCCAAGTGTCAACCAAACACTAAGCTAGGTAGATGTAGATGTAGAAGGTATTTTGCAGAGGGATTAACACCTATAATCAGTTGCCTTTAAATAAAGGAGATAATCTGATTAGGTCAGTTGAAAGATTTTAAGAACAGAACTGAGATTTTCCAGAAGAAGAAGAAATTCCACCTGTGGAATGCAGAACATCAGCTTCTGCCTGAGAGTTCTAGCATGTCCTCTCTGGTGGCTTGCCCTAAAGATTTTAGACTTGGTCAGCCAGCTCCCACATGGTATAAGCCAATTTTCTGCAATCAATCAATCAACCAATGGCTATGTTTCTCTGGTGGAACCCTGACGAATGCAATGTTAGTACATTTTAATATTAGCATCCATACCACTATGTGATGGCTAATTTTATGTGTCAACTTGGCTGGGCCATGTTGCTCAGATTGTTGGTCAAACATTATCCTGGATGTTTCTGTAAGAATGTTTTTAGATGAGATGATTTTTTTTTTTTTTTGGCTGCACCATGCAGCTTGCAGGATCTTAGTTCCCTGACCAGGGATCAAACCCATGCCCCCTGCAGTGGAAGCACAGAGTCCTAACCACTGGACCACTAGGGAATTCCCGATGAGATGAATATTTAAATCAGTGGACTTGGAGTAAAGCAGATTGCCCCTCACAATGTGGGTGGGCCACCCACCAATTAGCTGAAGGACTGGCTGGAACAAAGGCTGACCTCTCCTGAGCAAGAGGGAGCAGATGGCCTTCAGACTTGAAAGGAAGCATCAGTCCCTTCCTGGGGCTCCAGCTTGCTGGCCCAGCCTGCAGATTTGGACTTGCCAGTGTCCATAATTTTGTGAGCTGATTTCTTAAAATCATTTTCTCTATATACACATCCTCTTGATTCTGCTTCTCTGGAGCACCCTGAATTCTACAGAGTATTAGAACGGGGATTGCTTTTACAGTTGCTGTCACTATCAGCATCAGCAGTAGCATTAGTATGTGTTAGAATGGTATTGACTTTGTATTAGCATTATTAGGGTTAGGATTAGGATTCAGATGGACATCTTATTTGTTACTGGAAAATATCAAATAGGATAGTGTCGAAGGGAAGCCACTTGAGTTCTAATCCTGTGAAATACAAATGCCATGCCCTTCCCACTACCCCTTCCTGTCTCCCAAGTCCAGGTGCTCACACCTGGAAGGTATTCAATAAATATTTATCCAACCCAAGTTGAGCAAACTGCAAGATGTACAAAATCCAATTTCCTTGTAGTATCAAAAATTTAAGGAGACAGACACTTCAGAGGCTTTCCTTCAAACTCTGAAGATTTTCATGAGTCCAAAGAAAGTCTATTAAAATAGTTTCCACTGGAGCAAAGAGAAATCCATGAAGCCGGAACACGTAATAGATGAGAGTCACCACACATATGTGCTGTAGGTCAAATATTAAAAGGATAAGTGTTCTACACAGGAAACATCTAAAATATGTACATTATGGATGGACTTCCCAGTAGGTAGACAGTCGTGACCAGCCTGAGGAATGGCTCTTTTCACCCATTTGCAATAAATAGCCCCAGGAGACCCTGCCGGTGACAACAGAGAGGGACACTCCCCATTCATCTTAAGTCTTATTTTTTTTGTTTGGGGTCTTTTAAGTCAGAAACTTCCATTTCGTGTTGTCAAGGCTTGTGTGAATTTTTAATTTACTATACCATGTCTGAGGGTTCAGGAGAAAAGAAAATCATCCCAATTATTTTTTTTTCATGAAATAACTATATCTCAACTCTCAGATTAAATTGAAAATGCAATATAAAGACAAACTGTCATGATTGTTAGCCCTGGTCATTGACAAATATATCTTTCTCCTACATGAAAGGAAGGTAAGAAAGAAGTAAGCAAAAAAAAAAAAAAAAAAAGAAAGAAAGAAGTAAGTCAATGGTTCCAAAGCATATTTTACGCAATTATGCAATTCCCTTCTTCTCTTACAAAATGGGCCAGGCTCTTAAAAGTCCTGCCGTTGTTCCTATTTTGTTCTTCCATCAAAATCTCCAGACTCTTCATTCCCCACATCTTTGCCTAAACGATAGACATCTTTGAAGAATCAGGCTGTCGTTTTCAACCATGGCTGCATTCAAACATCACCTGAGATTAGAGTTGCAAGATTTGATTTAGCAAATAAATAGTCAGGATGGCCAGTTAAATTTGCTTTTCAAGAAACAACGAATAATAGTATTTAATGTAAGTATGTCCCATGAAACATTTGCAACATACTCATATTAAAAAGCTATTCACTGGGCTTCCCTGGTGGCACAGTGGTTGAGAGTCCGCCTGCCGATGCAGGGGACACGGGTTCGTGCCCCGGTCCGGGAGGATCCCACATGCCGCGGAGCGGCTGGGCCCGTGAGCCATGGCCGCTGAGCCTGCGCATCCGGAGCCTGTGCTCCTCAACGGGAGAGGCCACAACAGTGAGAGGCCCGAGTATCAAAAAAAAGCTATTCACTGTTTATCTGAAATGCAAATGTAACTGGATGTTCTGTACTTTACCTGCAACAGTTATCTGGAATGTTTTACCTTTGCCTGTGCCTGGCCCCAGAAATTCTACCTTAATTGCTAGAAGATGTCCCCTCCCCACCTACACACACACAGTCGCTTCCATGCTTTCTTCTTCCTGACCTCTTCTCCCTGCCCTTTCAAGTACCCTGTACCTACTTTGAGCGCCTGTTAACACAATGCCTGTGGGACAGGGTATTTATTGAGATTAGTGTTTTGTTGCTGTTGCTGTGACATATTCAGGAAGAATAAATACTATTTGTGCTTTAGTCTTTGCAATTTTCTCTCTCTCTTCAAGATCATCAGTTGAGACTCTGTGGCCCTTAACTTCATGGGCTAGCCCAATTCAGAATTGCAGGTGTTGGAAGTCCTTCTGTCTTCTGGGAAAGTCTTCCCTCTAAACATATGCAGCAAACTTTCCCTGAGCAAGGAAGAGGAGGCAGGGAGGAAGCATATATGAAGGGGCTGGGGTGATGCCTAAAAGTGGAACAAAGGAGGGAGGTGCTCCAATACTCTAAAGAAATTATTGAAGTAACACCCCAAGTGGTCTCTGTGCCTCAGCTCTTGCCCTCTACACTCTCCCCCCTTTTAAAATGGAAATCAGATCACGTCATTCCTCAGCCCAGATTCCTCCTGTGGCTTCCATCTTATTCCAAATAAAAGGTGGGGTTTGATCTGCCCCAATGCCCTTCATCTCATCCCCATGCCAGGCTCCTTGCTGCTGCCAGCACACAGCAGGCCTGCTGTTTTGCCCTCTTGGCATTCGCATGTCCTCTTTCCTCTGCCAGGGATACTCTTCTTCCAGATACCCACCAGTTCATTTTATTACCTATTTTGCTTTTGTGCAAACTGTGAGGCTCAACCCAACCTCCTCCCAACACCTCCCATCACTCTTCCCTACTTTGCTTTCTCTGTAGCAACAAACTCTTCTAAGCTTTGATACAATTTGCTTGTTTATTTTATGTGTTGTCTGTCTCTCTATGACTCTCTGCCATTGAACATCCTGAGGGCAGGAGTTTCTGTCTGTCTGTTTCACTTCTCTATCCTCAACACAAAGGCTCGGGCCTGGTTTATAGTAGACAGTAAATACTGGGGAAAGAGGGAAGGAAGAAAGCAAGGAATGGAGGAAGGAAGCAAGGAACGAGGGTGAGAGGGAAGGAGAAAAGGAAGAGTGGAAGGGAGAAAGGGAGGGAGGAAGGGGCGATCTAAACATGCCCAGGACAGTGAGAATGTAAAGGCCCTCCTTCCCAGTCCTAAGAGTGGTATCAGGAGCTTTTAAGGATGGAGGTCTCTAGACACAGGTGTACCCAGGACTGAGCTGAGTCCTATGTCTTAGGGTGCCACTGAATCAGTAAACCCTCCAGGTGTATATGAATCATGCAGAGCATTAGGGATACCCATGAGGTCAACTAGGTCTCTCAAAACTGTGTACTCCAGAGATGACACCTGGGATATTCTTTAAAATTTAGGGAAGAAAAAGTAGAGATAAAAAAATAACCATTGAGACTGAATTTCCCGCCAGCATGTGAAATGGGGGCTTGGAGTCAGATTAAGATCATTGAATAAGAAAAATAACGTAGTTCTGGTGCCCCACTTGCTAGCTAAGTGACCCTGGGTGAGTCACCTCCTTGAGCATGAAGTGTCTCATCTATAAAGTGGGATCATGGTATCTCATCTATCAGTCAGAATGTGTTGAGTTCTGCTGCAGTAACACATAATCCCCAACTCTGAAATAGCAAAAGGGCATTTCTTGATCACACAACATGTCCATCAAGGATCAACGAGAGAGCTTTGTTCCTCACATCATTCAGGAACCCAGGGCAGCCTCATACATCTGGAAGTCATGCCAGAGGGAACATGAGCTCTAGAGACCCTCTCAATGGCAATCAAGTGTCTGCTCCAGAAGTGGCATGTGTCACTTTAGCTTGAAGTTTGTTTTTTAGCCAGAACTAATCACAAGGCCCCACCCAACAATAACGGGATCAGGAGTGTGATGATACCATGTATCCAGAAGAGAAAAAGGAGGAAATATTCAGAAAAACATCCCATAGGGATACCAAAGGGCAAGTATGAGGGTGAAATGAGGTGATGTATATAAAGTGCATATTGCAGTACCTGACACAAAATACACACCATGGATGATAGCTGCGATTGGTTCCTTAGAGTCTTGGGGACGGCAGAGATGAAACTTATATTATGCCCTGTTCTTAGCCCCATGCCTGATAGGCTTTCCTTTAATGAATGTTGTTGATTGAATTCACTGAGCTTTTCTATATTTCAGACAATAGTCCCTCATGGGGGAAGGGACAGAACCACACGTAAATTCAGCATAGTTCCATTAACATGCCTACCCAAACCTACAGCACCAGTATTTATTTAGTGCCTTTTATGTTCTAGGAAAGCACTTCCAGGCCTTGGTGATACAGAGTGAAGCAGACAGAGAGTCCCTGCCCTCAATGACCTTACATTCTGAGTGAAGATGAGGAGGCAGAGAGTAAACACTTAATCAGGTAAGTAAGATAATTTCCTATCTTAGTATTGACAAGCTCAGCACTGTTAAGACAGTAACGTGGTATAATGTGGGGAGCACATCTCTAGGGATGAAAGGAGGCAATATGTTAGCTAAGGCCAACACAGAGTTATCCCTGCCTGAGGGGTAACTCAGTGATGAGAAGGAGATTTGTCACAGGAAGATCCAGGAATCCAAGCAGAGGGACCAACAAGTGCAGAGAGCCAGAAACTGGAAAGAAATGGTTGTGTTTAAGAATCAGAAGCAATTTCCCATGACTGGGTATTAGTGCACAATGGGGAGAGATCAAGGATGAAGGAATCAAAGAGGCAGGCATGGTCCTGTAGCACAGGGTAAGCAATGGAGATTTCATTTGAATTATAGCAAAGAGCAAGTACAGAGTAGGTGGGGTAGCGTTTGGGAAACAATGCATAGTGCTTTAGCCAAACCAAGTTGGAGATGCCTATAAAACATACAAGCAGAGACATCAAACAGCAATTGGATACCAAACCAGCAGTTCAGGAAAAAGATCTGGACCAGGAAAATAAAACTGAGAGTCATTAACATGTGAAGTCAGGATACTGTGTCTTTTCAGAGAACACTGACTGGTCTCTCTGGAGCTAGTGCTGCCTGAAAAGTCAATGTGGCTTAAATCAAACAACAAAATCACCCTTAAGAAGACTTTTCTTGGGCATGTCATTGCTAAATCAGACACTACTGTTCCAAATATTAACTATAGAATTTTTAAGCAGAAACTTGAAAGATGATGAATATGGTTTTACCATGAAGATAATATGGTTTTACCATGAAGATACCATGAAGATTCATGAATTTCACAAAAGGGAAATTCAGTAATCTGAAGATTAATTTTATCACTCAGGATAAGCTACGTTCTGCTGTGATAACAGCAAACATCAACATATCAGTGGCTTAAAGCAGCAGAGATATATTTTTTGATCACACTGCATATCCATCGAGAATCAGCAGAAGGCTTTGTTCATCAGAGTCACTCTGGGGACCAGGCTAACAGAGCAGCCACCACCTCAAAGAAACCAGTTCCAAGTAAAAGGGCTTGAGAGGGTCTCACATTGAATACATGAAGGGTTATATATCTCTTCCATTCACAACCCAAGGTCACCCCCAGTCAAAAGGGGGCCAGGAAGCATAATCCTACTAATGGGCTCATTTTCCAACATTTCCAACTCTTGCCCCTCTTGCTGCCATTTTTTACTGTAGATAACCCTCAAAACTTTCAGGATAGGGGCAATTGGGAAAAATAACTCATGCTTTGATTCATGATATCCTTTAGTTCTCACATAACACTACTAACTAGTTTTTATCCTTCCCACTTTGCAGATGTGGAAATGGAGGCATAGAGATATTCAACAGCATGCCAAAGGTCCCACAAAGAGCAGACAGAGGATCCAAGATTTGTAGTCCAGGCACAAATACATAGTCATTCTTATTCTTTCCAGAATGCCACACTACTCTTTACTGCCCTATTTTCCCTTTAAAATGACTTGGCTTTTTCATATTAGATCCATCCTGTCCAAGCCAAAAAAGGAGAGGGAATACTTAGCAAAATATATTTAATTACAGAAAAAGAATAAATGTAACAAGTGTTGAATTGACTCAATTTTCTTTGGTTGTCTTTGTCTTCTGTAAGTAGACGGAGAAAGGAAGGGGAATAGAATACAGGGCAGATAAGAGCCCTCTGATATTGCTGGGGAAGGTTTTGCTTATTTTGAAAGATTCTTCAGGGATTCAGACATGTGTAGGCCAGATCAACCTGAAACTCATGTTTCATGGAGTTGATTCCTTATGAACCATAAAACAGTTTTCACTTGTCCCTAGTGTTATTTGTAGAAATATGTATCAGAGAGATCAGAAATGATTATATATTCTCTTTTCAAAGGGCCCCAATAAGCAGTCTGTTAGATTTCTTGATTAGGGTGGCATATTCAGTTATGTTTTAAGTTCCTGCCTGTTGGGGCTGCCTTCATGCAAAGCTTTGCACAAGTTTAACTTTTCAGCTAGAACATAGAAGTATCTGTGTTGTTTCAGGGATCTGATTTAAACTTTCTATAACTTCAATGTGTTGAGTTAAGTTTGTCATACTTATTTGTGAAATCTTTTCTGACACCTTGTTACAATTAATCTACACCCCCAATTGCAACCTGAGTCCTAAGAGAAAAGTCTGAATCATTTGTCCTGAGCCACCTGTGACATATCCTGCTCTTTCATACAAAAACCCCATTTCTCAAGGCGCAAAGATGCCAAATTCTAAAACAAAACCCCCCAATTAGGGCAAATCCTCAGCCACGAGAAGGACAGAGGTAGAAAAGAGAAACATTGCATTATAAAGCTTTAGCTCATAGAAAATTTAACCTTCTCTTTCATTCGCCAGCCTTGCATGCAGGCTTTTTTATTTCCAATTAACACACCAGTAAGGCAAGGCAAGAGAATGAATGAGCCTGGCTAGACCCCTCACCAAAGGCAACTCTCTTTCCATGTTCCACGGGACAACTTGTGAGATGTCCCTACCAGGTGTTTGAGCAGAGAGAAATTGTCTGCGCAATGTGAGGGCCGAACCATCATATCTCCCCAATAGCAGTGTCAAACGGAGGTTAAATCTGAAGACTACAGGCAAGTCATCCTCATGTCAGAAACAGAAGGAACCCTGGACACTCCACATCTCAGCTCCTTTTGTTACACAGGGGGGATACTGAGGCCCACAGAGGTGAAATGACATGATCGAGCTATCTCAGCTCCCTAGCAACAGAGCCATGCCTGAATGCAAGCACTTCTTTCTCCTTTAGGAAAGAGCTTTTGGTTGAGGGTTAGTTCCTACTTGTGACTGATTGTTGATGTGGCCTCTGGTAGTTTCCAGCTCTCTCTGAGCCCAGGTTTCCTTGTCTGTGAGATGGGGAGAGTAATATTTACCCCTATGGAACTGGTGGGAGCATCAGGGGAGCAGTAATATATATTCCATAATATACCCTTCAGATGTCTGACATTCTACTTTGTAAGATAATAGAAAATATATATATTGGTCTCTGCTCCTGCCACAGAGTTCCTAAAACCCTTGTAATTTCCTAAGTGATAAGAGCACTAGGAGCATGTTTTATTTTAGTATTTGGTCTTTGAACCCAATTCTTGATACCAAATTCTTAAATTCTCTTGGAATTTTCTGGGTTAAAGGAATAATGTCTTTTGTTCTAATGATGCAACTCTGGGTGGGCTCCTGGTTGGGGCCTGGTCACCAGAAAGACCAAGCCATGATTAGAAGCTTGAAATTCTCAGTTCAACACCACCCCTCATTCTCCAGAGAAGAGAGAGGGGCTGGAAATGAAGTTAATGGTTGATCATGCCTATGTGATGAAGCCTCCGTAAAAATCCCAAAAATATAAAGTTCAGGGAGCTTCTGGGCTGGTGAACACCTGAATGTTCATGCCTGGAGAGAGCATGGAAGCAACATGCCCTTTCCCACATCCTTGCCCATTTGGTTATTCATCTGTATCCTTTATCATATCCATTTGGTTATTCATCTGTATCTTCCATTTGGTTATTCATCTGTATCCTTTATCATATCATTTTATAATAAACTGGTAAACAGTAAGCAATTGTGTTCCTGAGTTCTGTGAACTGAGCTAGCAAACTAGTCAAACCCAAGTAGGGGGTCAGGGGACCTCTGATGTATAACCACCTGTCAGAAGCACAGGTGACAGCCTAGACTTGCAGAGCTGGGTGGGGCCATCTTGTGGGACCAAGCCCTTAACTTATGGGATCTGACCCTATTTCCAGGTAGATAGTGTCAGAATTGAGTTAAATTGTAGGACACCCAGCTGATATCACAGAAAATTACTTAGTGGGGGGAAACCTCCCGCACATCTCGTGTCAGAAGTGTTGTGAGTATGGTAGCAGGTGGGAGTAAAAGAAATACATAGGAGGAAGACTGAGTTTTTCCCAACATATACTTAAAATTATGTTGGTCTGCTTATGGCTCTATTTGCCCCATTAATCTAAGACAGTCTCAGAAAAAGACCTATACCTGACCTATACCTTGTTCCTCTTTGTGTCCCTATATCTGGCACAGGGGAAGTCAAATATCTGATGAGTGAAAACTCAATTAAATGACATGTGTAACTTGCCTAGCACAGTGTCTGGTACCTAGAAGTCACTCCATATGTCTCCCAGTTCTTCAATTCCAACTTCAGACCCATGGCTCTTTGCACTGTACTATTCTGATATCCACATGGGAAATTCAATCTGTGTAATTGTCCAGGAGCTCTTTTAACAGTGTAAGAATAAGTTTATATTTAGTCTAGAATTCGTAAGTATTTAATATAGACAAATCTAGCATATTCTTTTAATTTATTAGCATTCAAAATAGATCAATCTAACTTACATGTTTTGAAATTACTTAACATTATTTTCTATCTTAACCATAATAAATAAGCATTGCCCTCCTCCAACTCATCGCCACAAAGGGTTCTTTCCTGCTAAGGCTTTCTCTGTCTGCTCTGCCCCTCCTTCAATCCAACTCCAATGCCACCTTAAAGATTCCAGTTAAGCTGACCACCTAAATCCTCCAGGTCAGATTGATTTTCACAGAATTTCTATAGGAGTTTTAGTTTATGTCCTACAATCTCCAAATCTTTATACATTCATTATGCCTTTCTTTAGATCCTACTCAGGTCAGTTCACCTAGGTCTCATCTATCAAGCCAGCGTCTAAGTTATTCCAAGTCAAAGAAGATTCTTCCTTCGCTTCTTTTAATCCCTTAGGCTCAGAATCGCAAATAGGTTCCATCCTATGAAACAACTCTAATCAATTGGTAGGAACTACCTGGGACTCCAAGATTTAAAAAATCCAGGCTTAGCAGGAAAATGCAGTGAAATAAGTGTCCTGACTCCTCTTCCTAAGTGGTATCTGGCCTAGAACTAATTACATAGCTTGTGACTCAAGCATTAAGTCTAGGCTTACTATAACCTCCAAGTCTGGGAGACAACCCTTATCTCTCTCTCTCACACACACACACACACACACACACACGCACAAACACAAAATCCTCAGAATTGGTTCATTCTACAAAAGGATGGTCCAAAAATTAAATCTCCTGTTTTACAGATTAAGAAACTGAGATAGAGAATCCTTAAATAGATGGCAAAGACATCCAGATGTAATCAGAAGTCAAGAATATAACTATACGATATCACTTATATGTGGAATCTAAAAAATAGGACAAATGAACTTATTTGATAGACACAAATTGACACAGACTCACAGACATAGAAAACAAATTTATGGTTACCAAAGAGGAAGAGCAGGGTAGGGATAAAATGGTAGTATCAGATTAACAGATGCACACTACTATACATAAAATAGATAAACAACAAGGATTAACTGTATAGCACAGGGAAGTATAATCAAAATCTTGTAACAAACTAAAATGGAAAAGATTTGAGAAAAGGTTATAGCTATATATATATATGTATAACCAAATTGCTTTCCTGTACACCTGAAACTAACACAATAATGTAAATAAACTATACTTCAAAAATAAATAATTTTTAAAAAGAGTATAACTCAATCACTGTCATTATCCCTCAGCAATCCAGGTAGGAGCAATATTCCAAAGACAGGCAGGGGAGTCTATTAGAATCTGTAGTACCTGGTTTTTATCTAGTTAACTGCACCAACCTTGGGAGCTTAAAAAAATCGTGAGACTTTTTTTTTTCTTTAGAGCAACATGGCAAGAATATCAATTGGGAGAATCAAGCCCCTCAGAGCTTCTCATCTTACCACACCAGATTTCTAACAGATTCCCCTCTTCATCCTGACCATGAATGCCTTGGTCAGCTTCCTACCAGAAAAAAAACAAGCAAGGAGAAAAAAAAGCAGGAAAAGCTCACACTCCTGCAAGTAGAAATTTAAGCTGCTCTGAGTGTGTGCTAAGTGAGTGAGCACAGTGACAGAGCACCAGGATGCAAAGCCTCGTGGCTCCATCCCAGACCTTGGGACAAGCAGAAATTCATGCATCCTGCCCAAATGCCCAGGTGCTTCACTCTCTGGATGAGACATTCCATCTCTCCACGATGAAGTGCTTGCTCTCCGGGGAGCCCCCAGCTCTGCCCTGAACATAACTAGACACACTTCGTTTCCAGTTCTCAGTTTAGCTAGTGCAACAGTTTATACTTTGTGAGAAATCGAAATATGTAAAAATAGATTTAAAATAAATTATTTCCTAAATAACTCAAAAGAAAAAATGTCCCAAATAAAGGCACTTCTAACTATTCCTCGATTCCTTTTTTCCTCCAAAGGACAAAAGGGATTAACTCTAGCTACCCTAAAAGTGAGTTACTCAAGGTGCTCAATTAATGGGTGAATTGAAACTAAACACACTTATTATTGATCTCAGTTCCAGGCACTGTGTCAAGAAGTTTACAAATATCCTTTTATTTAACCTTCATGACAATCCCATGAGATACTTATTGCCACCATTTTACAGTTGAGGGACCAGACTGAGGGAGGTGAGTGACTTGCCCCTGGTCACACACTAAGACTAGACCAGGGTAAGGGAAGAGAGGCACCTAAGTGCAAAATTTAAGGAAGCACTCACTCTCAGGGTTGTACAAGTGTGAGTGCCACCTTAAATTTAGGTTCTGGGAGCCTCCCTTGCCTCACCCTAACCATATCACCTATGAGCAACATAACAGTGGTACACCTGGGATTCAAACTCAGACCCATCTGGTTCCAAAGCCCTCGCTCTTACCACCCATCCTGTTGTAGAGATGAGCAACTCTACCCATGACACTTTGTTCCAAAACACAAGTCTCTGCACAAGCATGCTTGAGAGCTGAGATCACCCAAAGGCAGTTGGAGCCACAGGAACCCAGTAGAGTAGCACAGGGGTATGGCAGGTACACACCTACACCAACCCTCAATCATGTTGTAATCACAGGGTGACCCAATATACTAAAAGGAAAAACTATTTTGTAAATATCCTCTGTATGAAACATGAGAGTACAAGCAATCTGCTCTATTTTATACGTACGCTAGTGATCAATTTGTTCTGGGACAGAGAATACAGTGCATATTTTTCATCAGTGTAAAAACCAAAGTTCTGATTAAACCCCATGGTCAATTCCCCAGCCCAGGCTCTACCCTGCTCATGGCTTAAGCCATTAAACTTCTAATTGCTCACCAGGGGTGGAATAAAACATGTTTCTTGAGAGCAGTAAGCTGGATGGCCATGGAGCTCACCAACATTTCTATGGGCTGGAAAGAGGAGAATAGCTCAGGCTTTTGCCTTGTAGAAAGCACTCTTCCCTGACCTGTGGGGAGGATGTGTGGGAATTCTAAAATGTCTGCATTTGTCAGAATTACCCCTAATTATGAGAGATATTACCACAAATGATTCTTTTCCCTTGTCGGCTACGATTTCCAATTGTAATTTTCATTTTCATCTGAAAAGCATTTTTACCACAAATAAAATGATATATTTAGTTTGAAAATGAGTAACAGCCAGGTGTTGGACATGTGACCTGCCCATCCTAACTGAGTTGGTCTAATATGCACCTGTCAAAAGCCACTGAGCTGAAGATGGTAAGAGGCTGTGAGGAGATAGTTAACAGGGTTCATGAGGGGAAACAAATGTCTTGATATATCACACAATGGAGAAAGGATTCTAACAACAAAATGCCAAAGATGTAACCTGGCAAAAACCAACAGAAATTTGGCCCTTAAACTTCTAACGCTGTTTTTAGCTTAGTCTAAGAAAACAATGAAATGTTATTTCAGTTAGGGTTTCCATCCCAAGTATCGTATTTTCATCTTCCCCAGTGAAGGAACAGAGAATGGTGGAGCATGCCCTGTATGTAAGGTGATGCATTGTCACTTTAATTCTTAAAGATTTGTTAGAGCCTTGAAGGCTTCTGGCATCTCCTGGGAGCTGGTTAGAAATGCAGACCCTTGTTCCCTGCTCCAGACCTACTAAGTCAGAAACTGCATTTTAACAATATCCCCAGGTGATCTGTGAGCATGTTAAAGTCAGGGAAGCACTGTGTTAATTCCAACTCTGATTGGGGACGAAGAGCAAAGAGATATTAAAAATAACAATCATCGCCATTCCCACTGATGGTGTGATTACAATGTGCTAAGCAGTGCCACTGCTAGTTCTTCTCCACATATGGTCATTGATTCTCAACAGTAACCCTGAAAAGAATGCATTACTTATCCCCATTTTACAGATGAGAAAACTGACACTCAGAAAAGTTAACAAATTCTCAAAAGTCACTATTTAATAAATGGCAGAGCCAAGATTCTCTCTGGTACCAAAACCAGTGTCTTGCTCACTGAGTTTTTGGGTGTGTTCAGAATGCATTCATTTATTCAGCAAATATTAATGAAGCACCAATAAACTCAGACACTGTGTTAGGTATTAGAGACACAAAAATCAAAGATACTGAGCTTTATATGTTTTCTAATACTCAGAATAGCACAGGCTTCGGATCATACAGATCAAGGGGTGCATCCTGCCTCTGTCATCATGTCAGCCTCTACAGGTCTGTTCCATCACCTATAGAATTGTAGAAAATTAGAGTTACTTTTTAGGATGATTGGGAAGAGTAATTAAGACAATGTATATTAAATGGCAATCACATGTTTATCACATATAAGCTCAAAAGTAATAGCTATGATCATTGGTACCATTTGTTTATGATAAAAGATTTTTAATCTTTTAAACCATTGCAAAAAATGGGCATAAGTCCATATCCTTCACAAACCCACTCTCTTCTCAAGGTGAAGTCATTTTCATAGTGGTCCTCCTTAAAGAGAATAATGGATTAGGAACTCCAAGAAGAAGAGACAGACATTGCAAATGTCACCTGGTGATGTAGCAGCAAGGAAGGTTTGGGGAAACCCAGTGTCGGGCTAAGTGTGGAGAGGGGAGCATCTCCGCTTCACTGCTGGTGGAGCCTCGGGCCCTAGGCCTTCAGCAACAGATCAAGTGGCCCTTGCACAGCTGTCACCTCCCAGAGATAGAAAACTCAACTTACTGACATTATCACAAGAGGGGCGAGGGTGGGGGGGAATCTTTTTCCAACAGTTATTGGATGTGACTCTGCTGATGAACACTTTACTAGACATGTCTGAAATGGGAAACTAGCAGTCACTTGCTGACAGTTCTGGTATCTTCTTTCTATAGCTTCCTCAGCAAAAAACAAGCAAAAATAACTTAACCTTAGAAATAAGAAAAGCAGCTTCCAGGAAGTAGCTTCTTTTTCCTTTCTTGGCATGATTTCCAGATGCATGTGTACTAAACCCTGTGTAGGCATCTCTCTGCCTTATGAACATTCACAGTTTTCAAGGCTCCCCCAAAGCAAGTTCCAAGAGGCTCTGATGTTTTCTTTAGAATCAATGTTCAAACAAATATTATGGCCTCTGGAGTCACACTGACTGTAACTCTCATTAACTATGTGACCTTGAACAACTTATCTACCTCTCTGTGCCTCAGTTTCACCATCTATAAAATGAGGATAATAACAGTATCTAATAATAGCAGGATTCTCAAGAAGCTAAGAAACATGACACAAATGTAGAGACAAATGTAGAAACAAATGTCAAAGCTTTTTCTAACTCATTAAAGCAGGGGGCCAACAGGTTGGTAAAAATTGTTCATAGAACATCTGAGGGACTGAGATTTTATAGGCACTAGAGAAAGAACATCAGAGTAAGATTGCTAGATTAGATATAAGACTGGTTAATGTCCTACAGGCAATAAATTCATAACCTTTGGGGTTATCTTTTCCACTAGACAGAAAACATTTGCATCTCTACCAGACCAAACCTACACGCTGACTGGTAACTTGAAGAGTCTGGGCCCTATTCAATAAATAGTAAGTGAAACAAAGGTACCCCTCTAGAGATACACCATCAAATATAGTAGCCACTAGCCTCATATGGCTATTTAAATTTAAGTTAGTTAAAAATAAAATTAAAAATTCATTTTCTCAGCAGTCACATTTTAAGGGATCCATAGCCAGAGGCAGCAAGTGGCTGCTGTGTGGCAGAGGGTAGAAGAGAGCATTTCCATCATAGCTGAATGCTCAGTGGATAACACTGCTCTAGAGGACTCTTGGGTGCTGAAACAAATTACTACACATTTAGTGGCTTAAAACAACACAAATCTATTATCTCACAGTTCTGTAAGTCAGAACTCTGGCTTAACTCAATTGGTTTCTCTGATCTAGGTTTCCCAAGGCCAAAGTCAACGTGTTAATCAGCTGGACTCTTAAGGGGAGGCTGTGAGAAGACTACGCCTTCAAGCTCCATTAGGTTGCATGTAGGACTGAGATCTCTGTTCCCTTGCTTGCTGTCAGCAGGGGCTGGTCTTGCTCCTAGAAACTGCATCCCTTCTCCTGCTTTCCATGTGTCCCCTCTAGCAACATAGGTCAAATCCCTTTCACCCCTCCAATGTCTCTGACTCCCCTTCTACTGCATCTCTGAGACTGATAACAGCTGGAGAAGGTTCTCTTCAATGATCAGTTTGTGCCCATGTGGACAGACCAATATGCTCTCCCTATCTTAAATTCTATAACCTCAACAACATCTGCAAAGTCCTTTTTACCACATAACAGGACCAGTTCACAGGATCCAGAGATTAGAGTGTGGACATCTTTGGGGAGCCATTGTCCTACCTACCATAAGAGGGCTCATTATACAACATTGAGCTACCATATGATCCTGCAATCCCACTTCTGAGCGTATATCCAGAGAAAATCATAATTTGAAAAGATACATGTGCCCCAAGGTTCATTTCAGCACTATTTATAATAGCCAAAACATGGAAACAACCTAAAAGTTAATCAACAGATGAATTGATGAATAAGACTGTGAGTGTGTGTGTGTGGGGGGGTGTTGTGTATGTGTAGTGGAATATTACTCAGCCGTAAAAAAGGATGAAATAATACCATTTGCAGCAACATGGACAGACCTAGAGATTATTATACTAAGTGAAGTAAGCCAGACAGAGAAAGACAAATATCATATGATATCGCTTATATGTGGAATCTAAAAAAAAATGATACAAATGAACTTATATACAAAAAAAGAAATAGACCCACGGACATAAAAAACAAACTTATGGTTACCAAATGGGAAAGTGGGGAGCAGGGATAAATTAGGAGTTTAGGATTAACATATACACACTACTATATATAAAATAGATAAACAACAAGGACCTACTTTATAGCACAGGGAATTATACTCAATATTTTGGAATAACCTATAAGGGCAAAAACTAAAAAAGAATATATATATATATATATATATATATATGCATAACTGAATCACTTTGCCCATGAATACACCTAAAAGTAATGCAACATTGTAAATCAACTATACTTTACTTTTTTTAAAAAGTGGCCAGCCAAAAAAAAAAAAAAAGATTAAATCCATGTGCTACACATAGAGAAAGCTCAGAATGCCTTCAGTCTTGGTGAAGGAACAAATGTGGCTGTGTCGACAAACAGTAGTCCTGCTTCCTGTGGGATGGAGGAAGAAAGGACCATCACCTCCCCTCTCCACCCAGCCCTTTTCACCTGCAATTCAGGTGCAGATGGACGGATGGCACCCAAATCCATAGAGGCCCAATGATGACCACTCAGGTTGAGCAGTACCCTCCCTTGATAAGCAGTCTGTCTCAAGTGAAATATTTCACCTTTCCTCCCATGGGGCAGAAGGAAAATGGGAGCATACTAGAGTGTGAGCCAGAGAGGACAGAGGGAATGGAGGCTGATGGAATAATGCCTGTGGGTTTCCTGTCATGGAAGCCAAAAGTCCATTGCAGGTTTAAAGTCATTCTCTCTGTAGCCTTCTGTGGTTTAAAATAAACATAAAAGGGAAGATTGTTATTGGCCTCTTGTTAAAAGCTGAACTCCAGGTCTTCAGATCTTGATCTTGTCTTGTTTATAAAGCCTTTCCTGGCTCTCAAGGGGGCATTTTTGTCCCTCCCTCTTTTATGTCCCTGCTACATCCCCAGGACTTCCAGTGGCAGCAATTCTGTCATGTCATTGTACTCATTTTTGTTGCAAGCACAGATCTCATGAGGGCCATGAATGCATGTATGCAGAAAACGTGATTTTCTTTTCTGGAATTCAATATAATTTCTATTCTGAGCCCCAGTTCCCACCATAAGTCTCATGTCAGTCAATATAGTGTTTCCCAACCCTCTCTGCCTGGCATCTTACATGCAGCTTAAGGCTGACATAGAACAAAGGTTATGGGAGCCATGTAGAGCTGGAAGGATGGCAGGACGGCTGGTCTTCAACTGCCACCTAACCATACCTTCTCAGATGGCACACGAGAAGCATCCAGGATGACCCTAAGTGATTGATTCCTGCAGGACACTCCTGGGTCCATCACATGCTCCACGCTGAAAATGATTTTCTTCTAAGTCTGTGCTGTTCTGTGCACACAGAAGCATCTTGAAATTGGTCATCCATGCCGTTGTAGGACCCTTCAGAGCCATCGCAGACCCATCTGCCCAGGTATCCCATGTAGCCATTTATACTTGACTTTTCCTGGAAATATTCTCCCAGCATAGGTATACACATGCACACAACCCTCATCACCTCTTACTTCTCCAGTCAGGGTGCAGCCAGCTAAGCCTGCTTCCTCAGCCCAGAAAAGTGAGTGCACCCAGACTGGTCACATGGATAATCACTTAAAACTAATTACTCACTTGTGTCACAGAGATGGCCCCCAAACATCTGGTTCAGATCATTCTCTCCTCCTCCCCCCACCCTAGCCTGAAACGTTCTACCAAATGTTGCTGGAAAAAATACAACCTGTGCAGCATCGCAGCTGGTCAATGACCCAACTCTGCAGGCTGACACTCGGGAAAAAATCTGCACCCGGCAGAGAAGATCTGATTTCAGTGTGGTCATTTTCCATGATTCAGGGTTGAGCTCTCCCACTTCCTCCCTCTCCATCACCCCAAGGGAAGAATTTCACCCTGTAATAAGACCCTAAACACTAAGAAACTGCCACCAGGGAGGCTGCCCCAAAAGTTTGTGATACAGGCAATTTACTATTTCCATGTGATCCCTCCAAGGCATCCTGCTCTATTCATTCATTTGTTTATTCAGTAAACCTTTATTAGTATTCCTAATGCATGCCAAGCTAAGCCCAGGGTGACAAACAGTAAAAAATTCAGAAAAAGTCTGAAAGATCACCTATTACAACCCTCTCTTGCTATAGGGTAGTCCTGGAAAGGGCAGGTTAGCACCCACAGCTATACAGCTATTTTGTAGCATAGCCAGGACTAGCCGCTGGTGTTGCTGACCACTCATGCTCACACCCACGGAGAAACTGAGGCCTGAGGCTCACAAGCACAGCTGGCTGAGGAGGTCAGCTCAGCCCCTAAGACCAAGGAGAAAACATCAACTTTATTTTGTGCTGTCTGTTGTTGCTGCCATAGCAACTCCATTCATGCCAGAGATCCTGGTTATTAATCTGGTTGCTCTTCAAAGGAATTTTAAAATTTCCAGAACCTACAGGGCATCTACCATGCTGAGATTTGTCTATGACTTATCAGCCGTTGTAACTTTGCTTCTTCCGATGAGATGGTATCTGCCCACTAGGAGAGGCTTGAAAAGTACCTCAATATTAGGGAAGCTTGTGCCTCTTGCCTTCATTTTAATTCTGTGTGGTTTCTCCAGACTCTCTTATGGCTCATCATGTCTACATCTATTTCCCCTCTGGACCTGGAGTGCTGACACTTATCACTGTCTTTGTTCATACTCACAACCCATCTTCACACACTATTGCAACAATTTTCTAACTGCTGTCTTAGCTTCCATCCACCATTGGAATAATCTTTGTAAAATGCAAGTCTAATCAGGACCTTTGGCCACACACCCCAGTTAAATCATCCTCCTTATGGCTTTCTACAGCTAGAAATTTTGAAGAACTTTACTGGCAAGACCTTCCATGATCCTTCACAAACTGATCTTGCCAGCATCATCTCCCAACAGTCTCCATGTCCCTCCTCCCAGCCCTATGACCCAGTGAAATGAAATGCCATACCTTTGTAGGTAGCATTTTTTACACCATTCCACATACCAGAAAGCCTTCCTCCCACACCTCCACCTGGAAATCTCCAAGTCACCCTCACTCCATGCAACTGTCACCATGTTAACTATTCACCACTGCCCTAAGAAAGTGAATTTTGACTTCTATTCCTTTGATATGACCCATTTATCTATCACATTGTGTATTCTTTGATAAATTAAACTGAGAGTTTCTTATGGAACTAGGTGTTAAGAGCTAGGTGTTGTTCATCATTCATTACTTAGGTTCTTGGTACAATTATTTTAATAATAATGAAGAAGAAGAAGGAAGAGGAGAAGAGGAAGAAGAAGAAGAGGAAGAAGAAGAAGAAGAAGAAGAAGAAGAAGAAGAAGAAGAAGAAGAAGAAGAAGAAGAAGAAGAAGAAGAAGAAGAAGAAGAAGAAGAAGAAGAAGAAGAAGAAGAAGAAGAAGAAGAAGAAGAAGAAGAAGAAGAAGAAAGAAAGAAGAAGGAGGAGAAAGAAGAAGAAGATAAAAAAGAAGAAGGAGATGGAGAAGACGGAGAGGAAGAAGAAGAAGAAGGATAAGAGGGGGAGGACGAGAAGGAGAAGAAGGAAGAGAGGAAGAAGAAGAAGAGGAGGAGGAAGAAGAAGAAGGAAGAAGAGGAGGAGGAGAGGAAGGAGTTTAAGGAGAAGAAGAGGAAAGAGGAATGGAGGGGAGGAGGAGAAGAAGAAAGGGAAAACAGAAAGGGAAAAAAAAAAGGCAGAGATGTCAGTAGCCAAAGCTCAGCTGTACTGTCTTCCCTTCATTTCCTACACTTACCCGCATCTGACAGTAGCATTGTGTATTCATTGGACCATTTCTTAACTTTGGTGTTCTCCATATGAAGGTGCTGGAGTGATATTTTCAGTGCAAGGCAAAATTTTTTTCCTGTACACTCCCATTAAAGCCATCAATAAATTAGATTAGTGGTTTTGACATTTTCTGCCTACTTGCTGACTTAAGCCTCTAAATAGAGCCACTACAGTCCTTTCTTACAGCCCATCTCAGTGTTTATAAGGTGGTAGAAGTTGTGGGACTTACCTGTCCCTGAGCCAAGGTCAGAGGGAGCAAAGCACAGCTTTATTAGATTTTGGAAAAGTTCCAATAGGAGGCTCTTTCTCACATATATATGTCATAGTTGGTAAAAATTTCTTCCAGCAGCTTCTAACCCCACTGAAAGGGGGTGGTGGCCAATAACCCTCACCTAATATATCACCATAAATCTTATTCCTATAGCTTTTTATTCCTTTCTCTTTTTCTCCATGGCTGGGCTGTATGAGGTCACTAGGAAATTGTTAGAATTTCCTTCCCCCAGGACCAAGGAACACACTTTATGTTTCAGTTCTTGCTACTCATATTCACTGTGGGAGGGGGTTGGGGGTTTATGTCAGTGTTTCTGATTCTACCAGAAACAGAGGCTTCTACAACCAGGGGTACCTTAAAAAATCATCTAACCAAGTTTCTCACTTTACAGTGGAGGAAGGGGGGAGGTCTACAGGGGAATAAGCTCTCTGCTGTCATTAACCTGAAGTAAAATTTAAAAAGCATCAGAGAGCTGATACCCACTTGGTTTTGCTCCCTCTGGGCACCAGAATATTGACTGAAATAGACAACTCTATTCACAGATCTCAGGGATGTCTACAGAATAATACCTGTGGAGATTTTAAACTCAGGACCTTATGACGTTAATTCAAAAGCCTTGACTCTAAAACAAAACTAGCTGCATTTTTCTCGAGTGTTAATCTGAGCTTGTATTTCTACAAAAATAATCAGCTTCTAGTTCTTGCTAAGAGATGGATGAAAAGTCTTGAGGTACAAAAAGTAAGGAAAGACTCCCTGCTCTGGTCTGCTCTGGATTCTTCATTTTCTTTCAAACAATGTTAACCCTCTTAGGGCCCCACGCGGTTCTCCTCCCCTGGGATTACCACTTCTGTTCCTGAGTGGAGGTCATATTTTCAGCTTCAGCTTGGTCTTTTCTCTGAGCTTCTTTGCTATACCAATAAAAGACTAGTTTTATGTTTGACAATTTTTGTGCTGATGGGGCAGGAGAGGTGGGTGTCCAATATACAAATGGATTTGCTCCATTGGCTGGAAGCAGGGTGATTTGATATTTCCTGTGTAATATTAATAAACATTCTCCCTAAGTGGAACAGCCAGGGTTTTTCCTGCTTAACCATTTCATGACTCTATTCCATGGATGACACTGACAGGGAGTACTGAGTCCTTGGGGAGCTGTTGGGAATTCTTTTTTAATACCGCTCAATCTGATGCAGTAACTTTCCAGAAAATAATTTACCTAAATTAAAAGAGTGAATTTTCCCTGGACAGTGCTCTAACCCCCAAGCTTAATGAAATTTGGTCCCTTGAAAAACATTCAATCTACCAACTATTACACTCACAAGGCACTGAGCTAAAACTTAGCACTATTATTTCATTTAATTCTCACAACCACCCTATGAAATGGATACTGTTATCATTACTATCTTATAAAGATGCTAAGAATGAAAGAAGTTAAGCTGTGCAATATTATACACATGTTAATAGGAAGAATTAGATCCATCTTGGTGCTACAGCCAAAGTGGAGTATTTATCATTGAACCAAAATGCTCAGGCATCCATAGTAATGGACAGTGTGATACTTCAGTTTTTGTAAAGATGAGAGAATCTATGCTTTAAATATAAGCCAGGTTTCTTAGAAAGCCCTCTTCCCTGACTACCATTCAAGTACCATCCTCTTCAGAATTGACCTGTAACATCATGAATCCTTTCACTTGAACTATCTCTAAGTGTTTTGTCTTCAGTCTTCCAAAGTCTCAACACTTTGGCAAGTTCATTTCTTGGCAAAGCTGGAGAGGACAGTAGACTGTATTAAACCCAAGGGTTTACCTATTAAGGGGAAGGGGAGATCATGACTTGAGTGACTGAGTAGGAGTTAGATCCTGAATAAAGAGATTCATGTCAGAAAACTCAGCTGAGTGTTTTAAAGTCTGAGATACAAACATGTGAACCCACTTTGCCTTTTTCATATACCCTTGTGTTTAAGTGCACCATAGTTTTGTGGTTCACACTCTCTAATTATTCTCAATACCAGTTCTTTATATCTTGTCTAACTGATTCCATACTTCAGATATATTTTATTCTGCTATTGTTGGGTAGAGTGTTCTGTAGTTGTCTGTTAGATCTAGCTGATATAGTGTTGTTCAAGTCTTCTATTTCCTTGTGGATCTTCTTTCTAAAGTCCTTTTCATTATTCCAAGTGGAGTATAGAAGTCTCCAACTATTATTGTTGACTTGCTTATATCTTCCTTCCATTCTGTCCGTTTTTGCTTCATGTGTTTTGGGCTCTATTGTTAAGTTTACTTTACATGCACCCAATACTCATAGCAGCATTATTTACAATAGCCAAGATATGGAATCAACCTAAGCGCCCATCAATAGAAAAATGGATAAAGAAGATATGGGGTATATATATAATATTCCATTTTATATAATAGAATATTACTGAGTCATAAAAATGATGAAATTCTGCCATTTGCAACAATGTGATTTGACCTAGAGAGTATTACACTTGGTGAAATAAGTCACACAGAGAAAGACCCTATGTTATTACTTATATGTGGAATCTAAAAGATAAAACAAACAAATGTAATGTATAGGAAAAAAAATGGAAACAGACTCACAGATATAGAAAACAAATTAGTAGTTACCAGTGGGGAGAGGGAAGAGAGGAGGAGCAAGATAGAGGTATGAGATTAAGAGACAGAAACTAGTATGTATAAAATAAATAAGCAACAATGATATATTGTACAGCACAGGAAAATATAGCAAATTATTTTGTAAAATTTTTAAATGGAGTATAATCTATGAAAATATTGAATCACTATGTTGTACACCTGAAACTAATATAATATTGTAAATCAACTATGCATCAATAAAAAATAAATAATTATAAATTTAATTTTTTTAATTTAATTTAATTCTATGTTTATAATTGTTATATCTTCTGGAGAATTTGGCTCTTTTATCTACATATAATACCCTTATTTGTCTCTTGTAACAGTTTTTTTTTTTTTTTTTTTTTTTTTTTTTTTACTTAAAGCCTATTTTATCTAATATTAGTATAGCCAATTTACTCTCTTTTTGGGTACTATTTGCATGGAGTCACTTTTTCAATCCTTTAACTTTAAACCTATTTGTGCCTTTAAATTTAAGTGTGTCTCTTGTAGACCACATATAGTTGGAGTTTTAAAATTTATTTATTATTTTTTAATATCCTGTCCATCTCTGCCTTTTAATTGGAGATTTTAATACATTTATATTTAATGTAATTCCTGTTAAGATAGGATTTATGTCTGCTACTTTGCTATTGTTTGCTGTATGCTTTATGTCTTCTTTATTTCTCTATCCTTACATCATTGCATTCTCTTGTGGTAAATAAGTATTTTTTAGTCTTATATTTTAATTCCTTTGTTTCTTAATTTTTTTTCAATCATTTTCTTAGTGGTTGCCCTGGGAATTACAATATATTTTTAAGTTTAAAACAACTTAGCTCAGTTTAATATCAACTTAATTTCAATCGTATACAAAACTTTGCTTCTATATAACACTATTCCTTCACTCCTTCTTTGTGTTTCTATTGCCATACAAATTATGTCTTCATAAAATGTTTGCACATCAACACAGATTTATATTTATTGCTTTATGCAATTGTCTTTTAAATCAGAGAAGAGAAAAAGTAGCTACAAACAAAATTTACATTTATACAGTTTTTATATTTACCTGTATAGTAACCTTTACTGATGTTCTGTATTTCTTATGCAGACTTGACTTACTTTTGGGTGTCTTTTATTTCAGCCTGAAAATTTTATTTAATATTTTTATAAGGCAGATCTTCTACTGAAAATTTTTCTCAGTGTTTATTAATCTGGGAATGTCTTAATTTAACCTTCATTTATGAAAGTTAGTTGTGTGGAATAAAGCAGTATTCTTTGATATTATTTTCTTTCAGTACATTGAATGTGCCATCCCACTGCCTTCTGGGCTTCATGGTGTCTGATGAGAAATCAGTGGATAATCTTATTGAGAGTCCCTTTCACATGACTGATCACTTCTCTCCTGGTGCTTTCAAGATCCTCTTTTTGTCTTTGACTAAAATATGTAAAAGCGTGTATCTCTTCAAGTTTAGCCTATTTGGAGTTTATTAAGCTTCTTAGATGTGTAATTAAAGTTTTTTTTTAATTATGTTGGGGAAGTTTTCAGTAATTACTTCTTCAAACATTATTTCTACCCCTCCTTTCTCCCCACATTACACACTCTTTTCAGACTCCTATTATGTGTATGGTGGTATGCTTGATGATGTATCACAGGTCTCTCAGACTCTGTTCATTTTTCTACTTTTTTTTTTTTAACATCTTTACTGGAGTATAATTGCTTTACAATGTTGTGTTAGTTTCTGCTGTATAACAAAGTGAATCAGCTATATGTATACATATATCCCCGTATCCCTTCCCTCTTGTGCCTCCCTCCCACCCTCCATATCCCACCCCTCTAGGTGGTCAAAAAGCACCGAGCTGATCTCCCTGTGCTATGCAGCTACTTCCCACTAGCTATCTATTTTACATTTAGTAGTGATATATGTCAATTCGACTCTTTCACTTCATCCCAGCATACCATTCCCCCTCCCTGTGTCCTCAAGTCCATTCTCTACATCTGCATCTTTATTCCTGTCCTGCCACTAAGTTCATCACAATCTTTTTTTTTTTTTTAGATTCCATATATATGTGTTAGCATACGGTATTTGTTTTTCTCTTTCTGACTTACTTCACTCTGTATGACAGACTCTAAGTCCATCCAACTCACTACAGACAACTCAATTTCATTTCCTTTTATGGTTGAGTAATATTCCATTGTATATATGTGCCACATCTTCTTTACCCATTTATCTGTTGATGGACACTTACATTGTTTCCATGTCCTGGCTATTGTAAATAATGCTGTAATGAACATTGTGGTATATGACACCTTTTGAATTCTGGTTTACTCAGGGTATATGCCAGGAGTGGTATTGCTGGGTCATAAGGTAGTTCTATTTTTGGTTTTTGAAGGAACCAGCCTACTGTTCTCCATAGTGGCTGTATCAATTTATATTCCCAACAAAGTGCAAGAGGGTTCCCTTTTCTCCACACCCTCTCCAGAATTTATTGTTTATAGATTTTTTTGATGACGGTCATTCTGACCAGTGTGAGGTGATATCTCAGTGTAGTTTTGATCTGCATTTGTCTAATGATTAATGATGTTGAGCATCCTTTCATATGTTTGTCAGCAATCTGCATATGTACTTTGGAGAAATGTCTATTTAGGTCTTCTGCCCATTTTTGGATTGGGTGGTTTTTTTGTTGTTGTTGTTATTGAGCTGCATGAGCTGCTTGTATATTTTGGAGATTAATCCTTTGTCAGTTGCTTCATTTGAAAATATATTCTTCCTTTCTGAGGGTTGTTGTTTCTTCTTGGTTATGGTTTCCTTTGCTGTGCAAAAGATTTTAAGTTTCATTAGGTCTCATTTGTTTATTTCTGTTTTTATTTCCATTACTCTAGGAGGTGGGTCAAAAGGGATCTTGCTGTGATTTATGTCCTGGAGTGTTCTGTCTATGTTTTCCTCTAAGAGGTTTATACTGTCTGGTCTTACATTTAGGTCTTTAATCAATTTTGAGTTTATTTTTGCATATGGTGTTAGGGAGTGTTCTAATTTAATTCTTTTACATGTAGCTTTTCCCAGCACCACTTATTAAAGAGACTGTCTTTTTTCCATTGTATATTCTTGCCTACTTTAGCAAAGATAAGGTGACCATATGCGTGTGGGTTTATCTCCTGGGTTTCTGTCCTGTTCCATTGATCTATATGTCTCTTTTTGTGCCAGTACCATACTGTCTTGATTACTTTAGCTTGTAGTATAGTCTGAAATCAGGGAGCCTGATTCCTCCAGCTCCATTTTTCTTTCACAAGATTGATTTGGCTCTTCAAGGTCTTCTGTGTTTCCATACAAATTGTGAAGTTTTTTTGTTCTAGTTCTGTGAAAATGCCATTGGTTGTTTGTTAGAGATTACATTGAATCTATAGATTGATTTGTGTAGTATAGTCATTTTCATAATGTTGATTCTTCCAATCCAAGAACATGGTATATCTCTCCATCTGTTTGTATTGTCTTTAATTTCTTTCATCAGTGTTTTACAGTTTTCTGCATACAGGTCTTTTGTCTCCTTAGGTAGGTTTATTCTTATGTATTTTACTCTTTTTGTTGCAAAAGTAAATGGGAGTGTTTCCTCAATTTTGCTCTCAGATTATTCATCATTAGTGTATAGGAATGCAAGAGATTTCTGTGCATTAATTTTGTATCCTGCAACTTTACCAGATTCATTGATTAGCTCTAGTAGTTTTCTGGTGGCATATTTAGGATTCTCTCTATATAGTATCTTGTCATCTGTGAACCATGACAGTTTTACTTCCTCTTTACCAATTTGTATTCCTTTTATTTCTCTTTCTTCTCTGATTGCCTTGGCTAGGACTTCCAAATCTATGTTGAACAATAGTGGCAAGAGTGGACATCCTTGTCTTGTTCCTGATCTTAGAGGATACACTTTCAGTTTTTCACCATTGAGAATGATGTTTGCTGTGGGTTTGTTGTAAATGGCCTTTATTATGTTGATATAGGTTCCCTCTGTCCCCAATTTCTGGAGAGTTTTTATCATAAATGAGTGTTGAATTTTGTCAAAAGGTTTTTCTGCATCTATTGAAATGATCATTTTTTTTTATTCTTCAGTTTGTTAATATGGTGTAAAACACTGATTGATTTAAGTATATTGAAGAATACTTGCATCCCTGGAATAAATCCCAATTGATCGTTTTGTATGATCCTTTTAATGTGTTATTGGTTTCTGTTTACTAGTATTTTGTTGCAGATTTTTGTATCTATATACATTAGTGATATTGATCTGTAATTTTCTTTTTCTGTAGTATGTTTGTCGGGTTTTAGTATCAGGATGATGGTGGCCTCATAGCATGAGTTTGGGAGTGTTCCTTCCTCTGCAATTTCTTGGAAGAGTTTGAGAAGGATAGGTGTTAGTTCTTCTCTAAATGTTTGAGAGAACTCACCTGTGAAGCCATCTGATCCTGGACTTTTGTCTGTTGGAAGATTTTTAATAACAGTTTCAATTTCAATACTTGTGATTGGTCTGTTCATATTTTCTACTTCTTCCTGATTCTGTCTTGGAAGGTTATAGCTTTCTACGAATCTGACCATTTCCTCCAGATTGTCCATTTTATTGGCATAGAGTTGCTTGTAGTAGTCCCTTAGGATGGTTTGTATTTCTGAGGTGTCTGTTGTAACTTCTCCTTTTTCATTTCTAATTTTATTTAGAGTCCTCTCCTTTTTTTGAGTCCTCTCCTTTTTCTCGATGAGTCTGCCTAATGGTTTATCAATTTTCTTTATCTTCTCAAAGAACGAGGTTTTAATTCTATTGATCTTTAGTGATCTTTGTTTCTATTTCATTTATTTCTGTTCTGACATTTATGATTTCTTTCCTTCTGCTATCTTTGGGTTTTGTTTATTCTTCTTTCTCTAGTTCCTCTAGGTGTAAGGTTAGATTGCTTATTTGAGATTTTTCTTGTTTCTTGAGGTAGGCTTGTATTGCTATAAACTTCCCTCTTAAAACTGCTTTTTCTGCATACCTTAGGTTTTGGATCATTGTGTTTTCATTGTCATTCTGTCTCTAGGTGTTTTCTGATTTCTTCTTTGGTTTCTTCAGTGATCTCTTGGTTATTTACTAATGTATTGTTTAGCCTCCAGGTGTTTTTGTTTTTTACAGTTTTTTCCCCTGTATTTGATTTCTCATCTCATAGGGTTGTGGTCAGAAAATAGGCTTGATATGATTTCAATTTTCTTAAATTTACTGAGGCTTGATTTGTTACTCAAGATATGATCTATCCTGGAGAATGTTCAGTGTTCACTTGAGAAGAAAGCGTAATCTGCTATTTCTTTGATGGAATGTCCTATAAATATCAATTAAATCTACCTGTTCTATTGTGTCATTTAAAGCTTGTTTTTCCTTACTAATTTTCTGTCTGGATGAGCTGTCCATTGGTGTAAGTGAGGTGTTAAAGTCCCCAAATATTATTGTGTTACTGTCGATTTCCTCTTTTATAGCTATTAGCAGTTGCCTTATGTATTGAGGTGCTCCTATGTTGGGTGCATATATATTTATAATTGTTATATCTTCTTCTTGGATTGTTCCCTTGATCGTTATGTAGTGTCGTTCCTTGTCATTTGTAACATTCTTTATTTCAAAGTCTATTTCATCTGATATGAGTATTTCTACTCCAGCATTCTTTCTTTTTTTTTTAGGTTTTTTTTTTTTTTTCAGTACACAGGCCTCTCACTGTTGTGGCCTCTCCCGTTATGGAGCACAAGCTCCGGATGCTCAGGCTCAGTGGCCATGGCTCACGGGTCCAGCCGCTCCACGGCATGTGGGATCTTCCCGGACTGGGGCACGAACCCGTGTCCCCTGCATCGGCAGGTGGACTCTCAACCACTGCACCACCAGGGAAGCCCTCCAGCTTTCTTTTGATTTCCATTTGCATGGAATATCTTTTTCCATCCCCTCACTTTCAGTCTGTATGTGTCCCTAAGTCTGAAGTGGGTCTCTTGTAGACAGCATATATATGGGTCTTGTTTTTGTATCTATTCAGCGAGCCTTGTCTTTTGGTTGGAGCATTTAATCCATTCACATTTAAGGTAATTATTGATATGTATACTCCTAGTAACATTTTCTTAATTGTTATGGGTTTTTGTAAGTCCTTTTCTTCTCTATGTTTCCCACTTACAGAAGTTCCTTTAGCATATGTTGTAGAGCTGGTTTGGTGGTGCTGAATTCTCTTCGGTTTTGCTTGTCTGTAAAACTTTTGATTTCTCCATCAAATCTGAATTAGATCCTTGCCAGGTAGAGTAATCTTGGTTGTAGGTTCTTCCCTTACATCACTTTAAATATATCTTGCCCCTCCCTTCTGGCTTGTAGAGTTTCCTCTGAGAAATCAGCTGTTAACCTTATGGGAGTCCCCTTGTATGTTATTTGTCATTTTTCCCTTGTTGATTTCAATAATTTTTCCTGTTCTTTAATTTTTGTCAATTTGATTACTATGTGTCTTGACATGTTTCTCGTTGGGTTTACCCTGCCTGGAACTCTCTGCACTTCCTGGACTTGGGTGGCTATTTCCATTCCCATGTTAGGGAATTTTTTGACTATAATCACTTCAAATATTTTGTCAGTTCCTTTCTCTCTGTCTTCTCCTTATGGGACCCCCATAATGCAAATTTTGTTGCATTTAATGTGGTCCCAGCAGTCTCTTTTGCTATCTTCATTTCTTTTCATTCTTTTTTCTTTATTCTGTTCCACAGCAGTGAATTCCACCGTTCTGTCTTCCAGGTCACTTATCCATTCTTCTGCCTCAGTTTTTCTGCTATTGATTCCTTCTAGTGTATTTTTCATTTCAGTTATTGTACTGTTCATCTCTGTTTGTTTGTTCTTTAATTCTTCTAGGTGTTTGCTCTTTAATTCTTCTAGGTCTTTGTTAAACATTTCTTACAACTTCTCGATCTTTGCCTCTATTCTTTTTCTGAGGTCATGGATCATCTTCACTATCATTATTCTGAATTTTTTTTGGAAGGTTTCATAGCTCCACTTCATTTAGTTGTTTTTCTTGGGTTTTATGTTGTTCCTTCATCTGGTACATAGTCCTCTGACTTTTCATCTTGTCTATCTTTCTGTGAATGTGTTTTTTGTTCCACAGGCTGAAGGATTATAGTTCTTCTTTCTTCTGCTGTCTGCCCTCTGGTGGATGAGGCTATCTAAGAGGCTTTTGCAAGTTTCTTGATAGGAGGGACTGGTGGTCGGTAGAGCTGGATGTTGTTCTGGTGGGAAGAACTCAGTAAAACCTTATCCGCTCGTCTGCTGATGAGTGGGGCTGGGTTCTCTCCCTGTTGGTTGTTTGGCCTGAGGCAACACAACACTAGAGACTACTCGGCTCTTTGATGGGGCTATTGCTGGATTTTGGGAGGGCTTATGCCAAGGAGTACTTCCCAGAAGTTCTTCTACCAGTGTCCTTGTCCTCACAGTGATCCACAGCCACCCCCTGCATCTGCAGAAGACCCTTCAACATTAACAGGTGGGTCTGGTTCAGTCTACTATGGGGTCACTCTTCCTTCCCCTGGGCCCTGATGTGCACACTACTTTGTGTGTGCCCTCCAAGAGTGGAGTTTCCCTTTTCCCTAGTCCTGTCGAAGTCTTGCAATCAAATCCCACTAGCCTCCAAAGTCTGATTCTCTAGGACATCCTCCTCCTATTGCCAGACCCCAGGTTGGGAAGCCTGATGTGGGGCTCAGAACCTTCACTCCAGTGGGTGGATTTCTGTGGTATAAGTGTTCTCCAGTTTGTGAGTCACCCAGCCAGAAGTTATGGGATTTGACTTTATTGTGATTGTGTCCCTCCTACCATCTCATTGTGGCTTCTCCTTTGTCTTTGGATGTGAGGTATCTTTTTTGGTGGGTTCCAGTTTCCTCCTGTCAATCATTGTTCAGCAATTAGTTGTGATTTCGGTGCTTTCACAAAAGGGAGTCCCTCCAAGATAGTTCTTTAATAGGTTCTTCCAAGTCTAATGATCCCTTTTTGCACTGACTGATCTGAAGTGCTGAACAAGCCAGGAAAATGCCCTTGGCAGATATCAGATTGGGGCCCAGATTCAGCTCCAGAAGCCCACTTTGCTGCAAGTAAGGCTTTTTCCTCTTGGATGGCCTCTGGGGCAATTCACTTCTCCACTGTGCCTCTGAGCAGGGAGAGAAATGAGTCTTCCACCATGGGTGGGGTTTGCTCTGTTGGAAGATTTTTAGTCACGGTTTCAATTTCAGTGCTTGTGATTGGTCTGTTCATATTTTCTATATCTTCCTGGTTCAGTCTTGGAAGGTTGTGCTTTTCTAAGAATTTGTCCATTTCTTCCAGGTTGGCCATTTTATTGGCATATAGTTGCTTGTAGTAATCTCTCATGATCCTTTGTATTTCTGCAGTGTCAGTTGTTACTTCTCCTTTTTCATTTCTAATTCTGTTGATTAGAGTCTTCTCCCTATTTTTTTCTTGATGAGCCTGGCTAATGGTTTATCAATTTTGTTTATCTTCTCAAAGAACAAGCTTTTAGTTTTATTGATCTTTGCTATTGTTTCCTTCTTTTTTTTCATTTATTTCTGATCCAATCTTTATGGTTTCTTTCCTTCTGCTAACTTTGGGTTTTGTTATTGTTGTTGTTCTTCTTCTTTCTCTAACTGCTTTAGGTGTAAGATTAGGTTGTTTATTTGAGATTATTGTTGTTTCTTCATGTAGGATTGTATTGCTATAAACTTCCCTCTTAGAACTTCTTTTGCTGCATCCCATAGGTTTTGGGTCATTGTGTTTTCATTGTCATTTGTTTCTAGGTACTTTATGATTTCCTCTTTCATTTTTTCAATGATCTGTTCATTATTTAGTAGTATTTCGTTTAGCCTCCATGTGTTTGTATTTTTTACAGTTTTTTCCTGTAATTGATATCTAGTTTCATAGTGTTGTGTTCAGAAATTATGCTTGATATGATTTCAATTGTCACCCAAGATATGATGTATCCTGGAGAATGTTCCATAAGCACTTGAGAAGAAATTGTATTCTGTTGTTTTGGGATGGAATGTCCTATAAATATCAATTAAGTCCATCTTGTTTAATGTATCACTTAATGCTTGCAGTTCCTTATTTATTTTCATTTTGGATGAACTGTCCATTGGTGGAAGTGTGGTGTTAAAGTCCCCTACTATGTTTGTGTTACTGTTAATTTCCCTTTTAATGGCTGTTAGCATTTGCCTTATGTATTGAGGTGCACCTATGTTTGGTGCATAAATATTTACAATTGTTATATCTTCTTCTTGGATTGATCCCTTGATCATTATGTAGTGTCCTTCTTTGTCTCTTGTAATAGTCTTTATTTTAAAGTCTATTTTCTCTGGTATGAGAATTGTTACTCCAGCTTCCTTTTGATTTCCATTTGCATGGAATATCTTTTTCCATCCCCTCACTTTCAGTCTGTATGTGTCCCTAGGTCTGAAATTGATCTCTTTTAGACAGCATATATACAGGTATTGGTTTTGTATCCATTCAGCCAGTCTATACCTTTTGATTGAGCATTTAATCGATTTACTTTAGGTAGTTATCCATATGTGTGTTCCTATTATCATTTTCTTAATTGTTTTGGGTTTGTTATTGTTGGTCTTTTCCTTCTCTTGTGCTCCTTGCCTAGAGAAGTTCCTTTAGCATTTGTTGTAAAGCTGGTTTGGTGGTGCTGAATTCGCTTAGATTTGCTTGTCTGTAAAGGTTTTAATTTCTCTGTCGAATCTGAATGAGATCCTTGCTGGGTAGAGTAATCTTGGTTGTAAGTTTTTCCCTTTCATCACTTTAAATATGTCCTGTCACTCCCTTCTGGATTGTAGAGTTTCTGCTGAAAGATCAGCTGTTAACCTTATGGGGATTCCCTTTTATGTTATTTGTTGTGTTTCCCTTGTTCCTTTTAATACTTTTTCTTTGTATTTAAATTTTGATAGTCTGAATAATATGTGTCTTGGCATGTTTCTCCTTGGATTTATCCTGTATGGGATTCTCTCCACTTTCTGGACTTGACTGAGTATTTCCTTCCCCATGTTAGGGAAGTTTTCAACTATAATCTCTTCATATATTTTCTCAGACCCTTTCTTTTTCTCTTCTTCTTCAGGGACCCCTATTATTTGATTGTTGGTGTGTTTAATATTGTCACAGAGATCTCTGAGACTGTCCTCCATTATTTTCATTATTTTTACTTTATTCTGCTCTGTGGCAGTTATTTACACTATTTTATCTTCCATGTCACTTATCCGTTCTTCTGTCTCAGTTATTGTGCTATTGATTCCTTCTAGAGAATTTTTAATTTCACTTATTGGGTTGTTCATCATTGTTTGTTTGCTCTTTAGTTCTTCTAGGTCCTTATTAAACTTTTCTTATATTTTCTCCATTCTATATCCAAGATTTTGCATCATCTTTACTATCATTACTCTGAATTCTTTTTCAGTTAGACTGCCTATTCCCTCTTCATTTATTTGTTCTGGTAAGTTTTTACCTTGCTCCTCCCTCTGCTCTGTAGTTCTCTGTTTTCTAATTTTGCTTAACTTACTGTGTTTAGGGTCTCCTTTTCACAGGCTGTAGGTTTGTAGTTCCCATTGTTTTTGGTGCCTGACCTCAGTGGGTGAGGTTGGTTTAGTGGCTTGTGTAGGCTTCCTGGTGAAGGGGACTGGTGTCTGTGTTCTGGTGGGTGGGACTGGATCTTGTCTTTCTGGTGAACAGGGCTGCATCTTTTGGTGTGTTTTGGGGTGTCTTTGAACTTCATATGACTTTAGGCAGCCTCTCTGCTAATGGATGTGGTTATATTACTGTCTTGCTTGTTGTTTGGCATGGGTTGTCCACAAGTGGAGCTTGCTGGCCGTTGGGTGGAGCTGGGTCTTAGTGTTGAGATGGAGATCCATGGGAGAGTTCTTGCCAATTGATATTACATGGGGCTGGGAGGTCTTTGGTGGTCCAATGTCCTGGACTCAGCTTTCCCATCTCAGAGGCTCAGTTCTGACACCTGGCCAGAGCACCAAGACCCTGTCAGCCACATGGCTCAGAAGAAAAGGAAGAAAAAAAAGGAAGAAAAAAAGAAAAGAAAGAATAAAATATTATAAAATAATAAAAGAGAGCAGGAAAACACTTAAACAAATCTACCAATGATAAGAAGCACTAAAATCTAAACTAAGATAAACATAAAAATCAGAAACAAATCAGATGCAGACAGCAAACCCCAAGTCTACAGTTTCTCCCAAAGTCCACCACCTCGGCTTTGGGAACCTTTGTTGTCTATTCAAGTATTCCACAGATGCAGGGTTCATCACATTGACTGTGGAGATTTAATCCACTGCTCCTGAGGCTGCACAGAGAAATTTTCCTTTCTCTTCTTTGTTTGTACAGCTCCTGGGGTTCAGCTTTGGTTTTGGCCCCACCTCTGCATACAGGTGGCCCTCAGGCATCTGTTCCCTGCTCATATAGGAGGCATTTAAAGCAGCAGCTGATTAAGGCTCTCTTGCTGTCTAAGGCTGGGGAGAGGAAGGGGTACGGTAGTCAAAATGGAATGCAGGGCAAGCCTGCGGTGGCAGAGGCTGGAGTGACATTAAAACAGCCTGAGGTGCACTGTGTGTTCTCTCAGGGAAGTTGTCCCTGGATCTCGGGACCCTGGCAGTGACATGATGCACAGGCTCTCAGGGGGGTTGTGGGTAGTGACCTGCGCTTGCACACAGGCTTCTTGGTGGCTGCAGCAGCAGCCTTAGCATTTCATGCCCATCTCTGGGGTCTGAGCTGATAGCTGTGACTTGTGCCAGTCTCTGGAGCTCACTTAGGCGGTGCTCTGCCTTCTGTTGGCACACAGGGAAGGAATTCTCTCTCCTCGTGCAACCCAAAACAATGGTCTCTTGCCTCTTAGGCAGGCCCAGACATTTTCTTGGACTCCCTCCTGGCTAGCTGTGGCTCACTAACCCCCTTCAGGCTGTCTTCACATAGCCAACCCCAGTCCTCTCCCTGGGGTCTGACCTCCAAAGCCCGAGCCTCAGCTCCCAGCCCCTGTCCTCCCTGGTGGGTGAGTAGAAAAGCATATTAGGTTGGTGAACACTGGTTGTCACCGATCTTCTGTGCAGGAATCACTCTGCTTTGTTCTCTGTACCCTGTTGCTGAGCTCTCCTCTGTGGTTCTGAAGCTTTCCCCTGCTCACCCCACCCCCTGTCTCCATCAGTGAAGGGGCTTCCTAGTGTGTGGAAATGTTTCCTCCTTCACAGCTCGCTCCCAGAGGTGCAGATCCCATCCCTATTCTTTTGTGTGTGCTTTTTTCTATTTTCTTTTGCTCTACCCAGGTACATGGGGGTTTTCTTGCCTTTTGGGAAGTCTGAGTTCTTCTGCCAATGTTCAGCAGGTGTTCTGTAGGAGTTGTTCCACATGTAGATGTATTTTTGATGTATTTCTGGGGAGGAAGGTGAATTCCAAGTCTTACTTCTCTGCCATCTTGAAGGTTCCCCCTCATTTTTCTTCTTTATTTTCTTTTTGTTCCTCAATTTGGATAATTTCAATTACCTATCTTCAAGTTTGTTGACATTTTTCTCCTTGCCTGCCCAAATCTGATGTTGATACCTTATAGTGAATTCTTCATTTCATTTATTGTACTTTTCAGTGCCAGAATTTCTGTTTGGTTCCTTTTTATAATTTTTATCATTTTACTGATATTAATTTGGTGAGACATCATTCTCATGCTCTCTTTTAGTTCTTTAGACATGTTTTCCTCTAGCTCTTTGAATATATTTAAAATAGCTGATTTAAATCTTTGTCTTTTAAGTCTAACATGTAGTCTTCCTTTGTTTCTAGTGTCTGCCTTTTCTTTTTTTCCTGTGTAAGGGCCATGGTTTCCTATTTCTTGGCATATTTCATACATTTTTGTCAAAACTGAACATTTTAAATAATGTGGCAATTCTGAAAATCAGATTCTTCCCCCTCCCTCCACCCAGAGTTTTCTGTTGTTGTTGCTGTTTTTTGCTGTTGCCATTGTTTGTTTAGTGATTTTACTGAACTAATTCTGTAAAGTCTGTGTTCTTTGGCATGTGTCAGTACTGAAGTCTCTGCTTTGTAAGCTTGGTTATCAGCTAATAATTAGATAGCAATTTTCTTAAATTCCTGGAACCAATAAGTCTCCCAGTCTTTGCCAAAAGATCCTGTGTGCCTGCTGTCCATACCCTCAACACTCAGCTGGGTAGTTAACACCTCCACCTTAGCCTTTGGTTCCCCCTGAGAAGAGCTTCAAAATCAACCCTGATGAGATCTTAGAGCCTTCTCAGTTCTTTCCTGAGCATTCACATGGGTCAAAAGCATGCACATGGGTTTCTAGATTCTCAGAAATGTGTCAATGCTCTTCAAAGCCCTCTATGGATATGTTATTCTCAAGTTTGTTCTTTAAGCTTTTTTGTTAGCCTTATTGTTATCTACTATCTCAGGCAGCCATGATATTAAGCAATTGTCCTTCATTGTTTTCAACAAGTACCCCTAAGGAAAAGACTTCTCACACTAAGTGAGTTCTGAATCAATTAAACAAGGACAGCTTTGATAATGGGGTCTTCCAGGACCCCACCAGACAGATCAAATAATGACAATTCTCTGGAAATAGGGCTTTGAAAGAGGTCCAACCCTGTTTTGCTCCCTCTAGTGGATGGCAGGCTGCTAGTTTTTAGTGATATTAGAGGTTGTAGGATTTCAGGTTATGGGTTGCCATGGAGCTAGAAATGAGGGGATGGAAATAGGGGAAATTAAAACTCCACTGTTCATATAAGCTTTTCATACCTAGATTAAACTGTTTTTCTTGAATAAATGCTCCCCAGATTGCTTCAAGCCTTTAGTTAATTTCCACAGTTTTGAAAGAGTTGATTCTGACAATTTTTGCCAGTCTTCTCATTGCTTTTATGGAGGAAAGGTTCTTCAGAAGTTCTTATTCCATAATTTTTACTGAGGTCCAACCCAGGTCATTTTATATCAAATTTCTTTGCTCTGATTGACCCATTTAAGTTTCTTGCCACTGTTTCTGCTCTTTTCCATCCAGTTTCCTCATTCCCCACTTTTAAGCAAAACATTTTTTTCTATGTCAAATCTTTCTAATATTCCATAACTTCCACTGTCATTGGCCTTACCTAGAGGTTTTATCATCCCTCACCCAGATTACTCCAACAGTGTCCAAATTTTTCCCTTGCAGCATGTCTTATTCTCTTCCAATTTATTCACTACCAGTTAGATTGATCATTTTAAAAAAATATCTAACTGTGTCTTCCTTTGTTTAAGCCCTTCCACAGATCCACATCACCTACAGGATAAAGTCCAGTCATTACCATGGCAGGAAATACAGTACTCTCTTGATTTGTCTCTGAATCTCCACTCTGACCTTGCAGCTCTTACCCTAGGCCATACATAAATATGCAATTCCATATACATTTTGCACTCTCTCATTAACATTCTTTTCTCTTGTTCTCCTAGTGGCTTAATTAATTCATTCAGTACCTATTTTCTAAATACCTACTATGTGTCAGATTCTATGCAAGGCACAGGGAAAAAGGAAGTCAGCAAGACAGGCAAAGTTTCCCTCCATGTGGATGTCACATTGGAGGAAGAAACTGACAATAATCAAGTAAATTAACAAATAAACTGGATAATTACAGAGTTCTTTAACTGCAATGAAGGATGATAGTAACAAGAGGAACATTCATTAGTTGGTTTGGGAAGAAAAGTTTTCTCTAAAAAGAAATATATGAGCTGAGACCTAAAGGATGACACAGAGTCAGTAAGTCATGAGAGGAAAGAGACTCTCAGTACAACAGCCCTGAGACCAAAATGAAATTCGGAAATTAAAATAGAGAAAAATTGTCCCAGAAACCTCCACAAATTATAATGAACACAGACACATGCACACACTTAGTTAAGTTCCTCAAGTGAGTAACTGCTGAACAGACCAGCTGACAGATGGGAAATCCTTGCATGGATTTACGACAAAGGGAAGTCTGTGGGAAAGGGTGCTTTTATTAAGCTGGCCCACCCCTGCTGAGTAAGTCCAAAGTTTCCCTTGGATTCATTCCCACCTGAACTTCCACCCTTATGAGCTAAGAAGGCCTTTAACATTCATGTTTTGTACAAAGAAAGAGATGAGGATTAAGTAGCAGCTGCTTAGGGTTAGGTGTAGAAAAGAAACACATATATTCTTGGTTGTAAATGATTATATTTTTAAAAGAAACTTAAAACCTCCCATCCATGCTTCTTAGAGCTGTGATATAGTTAAGGAGTGTTGGGTAAGCAACACACTTTAAAGGAGATGGCAAGAGGAATGAGAAAGTGTTCCACAAAGAGTGGTGTTGACTGAAGAGGTGATAGACCTGCAACTAACTGAGTATCCAGCCCACAATGTGCCAACCACTGCTCTAGGTAAAAAGATACATAAGTGAAGAAATAAAAATACCTTGTAGAATTATATTCTAATGGGGAGAAAGATAGACAATAAGTAAATAAATAGGTAACATATAGAATGTGTCAGATGTTAGTAAGTGCTATGGAGGAAAACTAAAGGAGGAAAGGGAATTAAGAAGTACTGAGAGGCTCTGCTTCCAGCCAAGATGGAGTAACAGGAGCCAGATTTACTCTTCCACTTAAAACAACTAGAAAATCTGGGCAAAATATATAAAACAATGGTTTTCAAGTCATTGAATATCAGGTGATGAATGATGTATGAGAGACAAGAAACAAACAAAGTGAGATTACTGAGAGTTTCCAGGTTGCAGTGCAGGGAGTGGGAACACAGGAGGATCCCAGCATACTCCCTGATTGAGAAGATGGAACTGAGAGTCCGAGGAGACAAAGACAGCTAACGTTCTCAGAATCGAGTACCGGAGAAGACACAGCCGTTCAAAGAGAAAACTCTGCACATCTTCAAACGGTCCACCTCAAGTACTTAGCAGAGTACTGATCAGTACATGCATGTGAGGAAACTACTCAGCGTTGGGAAGAGAACAAGGAACACGTGCCTGGAGTGTTCAAGGTACAGCAAGAACCCTAAAGTGGCTGTGGTGACCGAGGAGAGAATAGTAAGAGAAGAAACCAGAGTTTGGAGTACAAGAGGACAGCTCAGGTAGAGATTTGTAAACCACTGGAAAGACTTTGGATTTTGCTCCAATGAGATGGGAGCCATGGGAGAGTCTTGAATAAAGCAGTGGCATAATTTGTCTTCTGTTTTAATTTAAAAGAATCACTCTGGAACTGAATGGAGAATAGATTTTAAGAGCAAGGGCAAAAGCAATGGAACACTTCGGAGGTTATTCTTATAATCCAAGCAAGAGTTCATGGTCATGACCATGGTATATCAGTGGAGGTGGTGAGAATATGTCAGATTCTGAATGTCTTTTGGAAAAAAACAACAAGATTTTAATGGGTTTATTCCAGGAAGTAAGACATTCTTAATATTAGGAAATCTTTCAAAAAGACTTGACTTCTATTTTATTCATTTCTGTCCATTCATCAGATGTCACAAGCAAACTTAGGGCTGTCTCAAAGCAAGACCAGCCACCCTCTCTCTTTGATATGTCTCCTTTTCATGGGTCCAGAGTGTAAAGATCTGAGACTTGGGTTGGGTTTGGGTTTAGTGAAATAGAAATAATAGTTCTTTTTGCATACTTTAGTCTGAACTATAATTAGCTTAGGAAAAACTGGTATTGTATGTGGTCCAGCCTTGCCTTCCAGAGTTCTTTAAATTGGAATGTGATCCACTTTGTAATTATTCCTTGTGCATATTTCCCCTTTAGGAACTTGATTAAGAAGTTGACAAGAACTTGAGGTAGGATTCAGGTATTCGTGTTTCCTCTGACCAATTGCTGTAATGTTACTCTAGATCCACACATTATTTCTAAAAGGATAGTATTAATATCATTCATCACATCATGAATTAATAGCATAAAATTATATATTAATTTTAACAAATTCTTAAATAATGTATACAAAATTCAAAATTTATTATTGTTTATTTTAAATCTTAATAAAAGTGAATAAATACTATTTCTTTAACATGACAAAATATATTGATCTAAAAATTAATTGACAGAATTATTCCTAACTGTAGTATATCAGATGAACTCCTATGAAAGTCAAGGAGAAGACAAGAACAACAGGTACCCCTTACTTTATTTACCAATCTTGTGTAACTAGTGGATACCATAAGATAAAATAGTGAAATGACATAAAAATGTTTATTATGCCTTATAAATGCCTTATAAATAAAAGCTTTATTTATTTGGGGAGTATATAGTTGTATACCTAGAAAACAACAAAAAAATTAAATGAAAAACTTTTGAACTAATAAGATAGTTCAATAACGTGACTGCTAACAAATATGTATTTTAAAATAGTTTGTCCTATATGTCTAAAATAATAAGTTATAAGATGTAATAGAAGATCCCTTTTACAATAACAAAAATATTTTAAATTACTATGAATAGACTTAAAAAGAAATTTGCTGAATTTATATTGAATACTTATATGTTATTTATAGAATTTACACTATTTTGACATAATACAATGTGCAAATTTATACCTTAATCATGGGAGAAGCAAAGGGAAAGGAACAGAATTGCAGGCTGGCAGGTCAGTTGAAAGGCCATTGGTGTATTCTAAGCCAGAGATGATAAGACTCTGAACTAGGAGAATGACAGTAGTTAGGAGGAGAAAATTTGGCTGATATTTAAGAGCTAGAATCTGACAGAGTTAGAATCATTACAGGAGGTGTTCAACAATGAATGGAGTTTCTAAATAAATTTGTATTGACTCATACTGTAAACAATGGTCTTGAAAGCTAAGGCTTGAGAGTGCAGGATCAAAACTTGAAAGAGATAATTTTGTTTTTTTTCCCAACAGTTTAGCTTGGAATATCAAGAGCCAGGCCCCAAAGGATTCTGTACATAAAAATTAATACCATAAACTGGTGTTTTTCAAACTGCAGGTTGTACTCCATTAGTAGATTGTGAAATCAATGTGTAGGTTACAACATAATGTGTAGACTTGTTAAATGAGAGACTAGAATAAAATAAAATACCAGAGTTTATTACACTTACAAAGGTAATTCTTGTTTCTTGAATTTTTTTGTTTTGTATGCATGCGTGCACAGGTGTGAGTGTGTGTGTGTGTGTGTGTGTGTTGGACTTCAATGTAAAATACATTTCTTACTGTGATTCATGTCAAAGACTTGAAAAACACTGCCATTAAATAATACATTTGCAAAGCACCGAGCCGATCTCCCTGTGCTATGCTGCTGCTTCCTACCAGCCAACTATTTTACATTCAGTAGTGTATATATGTTGTTGCTACTCTCACTTCGCCCCGGTGAGATAGAGAGGATGGGAGGGAGGCTCGGGAGGGAGGCTCAAGAGGGAGGGGATACGGGGACATGTGTATGTATATGGCCGATTCGCTTTGTTGTATAACAGAAACTAACACAGTATTGTGAAGCAATTATACTCCAATAAAGATCTATTTAAAATGTTTTTAATATATGAATTTAAATAAATAAATAAATAAAATAATTAATTTGGGGAAACACTGGGGAAGAGTCTGATTGCCCAGCTTCTCAATAGACTAGATAAACGAGCTCCAACCAGGAAAGTGCATCAGCTCAGAGATGACAAGTCATGAAAGAATAAAAAGACGGTAAGAACTGCAGTGAAAATGCAGCCCAGAGAAGGCGGAAGATGGCGGAAGAGTAAGACGCGGAGATCACCTTCCTCCCCACAGATACACCAGAAATACATATACACGTGGAACAACTCCTACAGAACACCTACTGAAGGCTGGCAGAAGACCTCAGACCTCCCAAAAGGCAAGAAACTCCCCACGTACATGGGTAGGGCAAAAGAAAAAACAGAGACAAAAGAATAGGGACGGCACCTGCACCAGTGGGAGGGAGCTGTGAAGGAGGAAAAGTTACCACACACTAGGAAGCCCCTTCGCGGGCGGAGACTGCGGGAGGCGGAGGGGGGAGCTTCGAAGCTGCGGAGGACTGCACAGCAACGGGTGCGGAGGGCAAAGCGGGGAGATTCCCGCACAGAGGATCGGTGCCGACCGGCACTCACCAGCCCGAGAGGCTTGTCTGCTCACCCGCCGGGGCGGGCGGGGCTGCGAGCTGAGGCCGGAGCGCAGGGAGAGGACTGGGGTTGGCGGCTTGAACATAGCCTGAAGGGGTTAGTGCACCACAGCTAGCCGGGAGGGAGTCCGGGGAAAAAGCCTGCACCTGCCGAAGAGGCAGGAGACTTTTCCTTCCCTCTTTGTTTCCTGGGGCGTGAGGAGAGGGGTTTAAGAACGCTGCTTAAAGGAACTCCAGAGACGGGCGCGAGCCGCAGCTAAAAGCGCGGACCCCAGAGACGGGCGCGAGCCGCGGCTGAAAGCGCGGAATCCAGAGACGGGCGCGAGCCGCGGCTGAAAGCGCGGAATCCAGAGACGGGCGCAAGCCGCGGCTAAAAGCGCGGACCCCAGAGGCGGGCAGGAGACGTTAAGGCTGCTGCTGCCGCCACCGAGGGGCCTGTGTGCGAGCACAGGTCACTCTCCACACCCCTCTTCCGCGGAGCCTGTGCAGCCCGCCACTGCCAGGTTCCCGGGATCCAGGGACAACTTCCCCGGGACAGCGCACAGCGCGCCTCAGGCTGGTGCAAAGTCACGCCGGCCTTTGCCACCGCAGGCCCGCCCCGCACTCTGTGCCCCTCCGTCCCCGCCGGCCTGAGTGCGCCAGAGCCCCCAATCAGCGGCTCTTTTAACCCCATCCTGTCTGAGCAAAAAACAGACGCCCTCCAGCGATCTACACGCAGTGGCAGGGCCAAATCCAAAGCTGAGCCCTGGGAGCTGTGAGAACAAAGAAGAGAAAGGGAAATCTCTCCCAGCAGCCTCAGAAGCAGCGGATTAAAGCTCCACAATCAACTTGATGTACCCTGCATCTGTGGAATACATGAATAGACAGCCAATCATCCCAAATTAAGGAAGTGGACTTTAGGAGCAAGATCTATGATTTTTTCCCCTTTCCTCTTTTTGTGAATGTGTATGTGTATGCTTCTGTGTGAGATCTTGTCTGTATAGTCTTGCTTCCACCATTTGTCCTAGGGTTCTATCCGTCCATGTTTTTTTTTAATTTTTTTTCTTAATAATTAATTTTAATAACAATATTATACTTTACCTTCGTTGTTTCTTTCTTTCTTTCCGTCCTTCCTTCCCTCCTTTAGACAACGAATCATCCCAAATTGAGGAGGTGGTCTCTGACAGCAAGATTTAGGATTTTTCCCCATTTACCTCTTTTAGTGAGGGTGTATGTGTATGCTTCTGTGTAAGATTTTGTCTGTATAGCTTTGCTGCCAACATTTGTCCTAAGGTTCTTTCCGTCCCTTTTTTTTTTTTTCTAAATAAGAATTTTTTAATTCAATAACTTTATTATACTTTATTTTATTTTTACTGTATCTTCTTTCTTTCTGTCTTTTTTCCTTCTTTCCCTCCTTCCTTCCTTCCTCCCTCCCTCCCTCCCTCCTTTCTTTCCTTCTTTGCTTCTTTCTTTCTTTCTTCCTTCCTTCCTACCCTCCTTTCCTTCTTTCTTTCCTCATACTTCTACTAATTCCCTCTACTTTTTCTCCCTTTTATCCTGAGCCGTGTGGATGAAAAGCTTTTGGTGCTCCAGCCAGGAGGCAGGGCTCTGCCTCTGAGGTAGGAGAGCCAACTTCAGGACACTGATCAACAAGAGACCTCCCAGCTCCACATAATATCAAACGGCGAAAATCTCCCAGAGACCTCCATCTTAACACCAGCACCCAGCTTCACTCAACGACCAGCAAGCCACAGTGCTGGAAAACCTATGCCAAACAACTAGCAAAACAGGAACACAACCTCACCCATTAGCAGAGAGGCTGCCTAAAATCATAATAAGGCCACAGACACCCCCAAACACACCACCAGACGTGAACCTGCCCACTAGAGAGACAAGATCCAGCCTCATCCACCACAACACAGGCACTAGTCCCCTCCACCAGGAAGCCTACACAACCCACTGAACCAACCTTAGCCACTGGAGACAGACATCAAAAACAGGAGGAACTACGAACCTGCAGCCTGCAAAAAGGAGACCCCAAACACAGTAAGATAAGCAAAATGAGAAGACAGAAAAACACACAGCAGATAAAGGAGCAAGATAAAAATGCACCAGACCTAGCAAATGAAGAGGAAATAGGCAGTCTACCTGAAAGAGAATTCAGAATAATGATAGTAAGGTTGATCCGAAATCTTGGAGATAGAATGGACAATAGATTGGACAAAATGCAAGAATCAGTTAACAAGGACCTAGAAGAACTAAAGATGAAACAAGCAACGATGAACAACACAATAAATGAAATTAAAAGTACTCTAGATGGGATCAATAGCAGAATAACTGAGGCAGAAGAACGGATAAGTGACCTGGAAGATAAAATAGTGGAAATAACTACTGCAGAGCAGAATAAAGAAAAAAGAATGAAAAGAACTGAGGACAGTCTCAGAGACCTCTGGGACAACATTAAACGCACCAACATTCGAATTATAGGGGTTCCAGAAGAAGAAGAGAAAAAGAAAGGGACTGAGAAAATATTTGAAGAGATTATAGTTGAAAACTTCCCTAACATGGGAAAGGAAATAGTTAATCAAGTCCAGGAAGCACAGAGAGTCCCATACAAGATAAATACAAGGAGAAATACACCAAGACACATATTAATCAAACTGTCAAAAATTAAATACAAAGAAAGCATATTAAAAGCAGCAAGGGAAAAACAACAAATAACACATAAGGGAATCCCCATAAGGTTAACAGCTGATCTCTCAGCAGAAACCCTACAAGCCAGAAGGGAGTGGCAGGACATACTGAAAGTGATGAAGGAGAAAAACATGCAGCCAAGACTACTCTACCCAGCAAGGATCTCATTCAGATTTGATGGAGAAATTAAAACCTTTACAGACAAGCAAAAGCTGAGAGAGTTCAGCACCACCAAACCAGCTTTACAACAAATGCTAAAGGATCTTTTCTAGGCAAGAAACACAAGAGAAGGAAAAGACCTATAATAACGAACCCAAAACAATTTAGAAAATGGGAATAGGAACACACATATCGATAATTACCTTAAATGTAAATGGACTAAATGCTCCCACCAAAAGACACAGATTGGCTGAATGGATACAAAAACAAGACCCATATATTTGCTGTCTACAAGAGACCCACTTCAGACCTAGAGACACATACAGACTGAAAGTAAGGGGATGGAAAAAGATATTCCATGCAAATGGAAACCAAAAGAAAGCTGGAGTAGCAATTCTCATATCAGACAAAATAGACTTTAAAACAAAGACTATTAGAAGAGACAAAGAAGGACACTACATAATGATCAAGGGATCAATCCAAGAGGAAGATATAACAATTGTAAATATTTATGCACCCAACATAGGAGCACCTCAATACATAAGGCAAATACTAACAGCCATAAAAGGGGAAATCGACAGTAACACATTCATAGTAGGGGACTTTAACACCCCACTTTCACCCATGGACAGATCATCCAAAATGAAAATAAATAAGGAAACGCAAGCTTTAAATGATACATTAAACAAGATGGACTTAATTGATATTTATAGGACACTCCATCCAAAAACAACAGAATACACATTTTTCTCAAGTGCTCATGGAACATTCTCCAGGATAGATCATATCTTAGGTCACAAATCAAGCCTTGGTAAATTTAAGAAAATTGAAATTGTATCAAGTATCTTTTCTGACCACAACGCCATGAGACTAGATATCAATTACAGGAAAAGATCTGTAAAAAATACAAACACATGGAGGCTAAACAATACACTACTTAATAATGAAGATATCACTGAAGAAATCAAAGAGGAAATCAAAAAATACCTAGAAACAAATGACAATGGAGACACAACGACCCAAAACCTGTGGGATGCAGCAAAAGCAGTTCTAAGGGGGAAGTTTATAGCAATACAAGCCCACCTTAAGAAGCAGGAAACATCTCGAATAAACAACCTAACCTTGCACCTCAAGCAATTAGAGAAAGAAGAACAAAAAAACCCCAAAGCTAGCAGAAGGAAAGAAATCATAAAACTCAGATCAGAAATAAATGAAAAAGAAATGAAGGAAACAATAGCAAAGATCAATAAAACTAAAAGCTGGTTCTTTGAGAAGATAAACAAAATAGATAAACCACTAGCCAGACTCATCAAGAAAAAAAGGGAGAAGACTCAAATCAATAGAATTAGAAATGAAAAAGGAGAGGTAACAACTGACACTGCAGAGATAAAAGAGATCATGAGAGATTACTACAAGCAACTCTATGCCAATAAAATGGACAATCTGGAAGAAATGGACAAATTCTTAGAAATGCACAACCTGCCAAGACTGAATCAGGAAGAAATAGAAAATATGAACAGACCAATCACAAGCACTGAAATTGAAACTGTGATTAAAAACCTTCCAACAAAGAAAAGCCCAGGACCAGATGGCTTTACAGGTGAATTCTATCAAACATTTAGAGAAGAGCTAACACCTATCCTTCTCAAACTCTTCCAAAATATAGCAGAGGGAGGACCACTCCCAAACTCCTTCTACGAGGCCACCATCACCTTGATACCAAAACCAGACAAGGATGTCACAAAGAAAGAAAACTACAGGCCAATATCACTGATGAACATAGATGCAAAAATCCTCAACAAAATACTAGCAAACAGAATCCAACAGCACATTAAAAGGATCATACACCATGATCAAGTGGGGTTTATTCCAGGAATGCAAGGATTCTTCAATATACGCAAATCTATCAATGTGATAAACCATATTAACAAATTGAAGGAGAAAAACCATATGATCATCTCAATAGATGCAGAGAAAGCTTTTGACAAAATTCAACACCCATTTATGATAAAAACCCTGCAGAAAGTAGGCATAGAGGGAACTTTCCTCAACATAATAAAGGCCATATATGACAAGCCCACAGCAAACATCATCCTCAATGGTGAAAAACTGAAAGCATTTCCACTAAGATCAGGAACAAGACAAGGTTGCCCACTCTCACCACTATTATTCAACATTGTTTTGGAAGTTTTAGCCACAGCAATCAGAGAAGAAAAGGAAATAAAAGGAATCCAAATCGGAAAAGAAGAAGTAAAGCTGTCACTGTTTGCAGATGACATGATCCTATACATAGAGAACCCTAAAGATGCTACCAGAAAACTACTAGAGCTAATCAATGAATTTGGTAAAGTGGCAGGATACAAAATTAATGCACAGAAATCTCTGGCATTCCTATATACTAATGATGAAAAATCTGAAAGTGAAATCAAGAAAACACTCCCATTTACCATTGCAACAAAAAGAATAAAATATCTAGGAATAAACCTACCTAAGGAGACAAAAGACCTGTATGCAGAAAATTATAAGACACTGATGAAAGAAATTAAAGATGATACAAATAGATGGAGAGATATACCATGTTCTTGGATTGGAAGAATCAACATTGTGAAAATGACTCTACTACCCAAAGCAATCTATAGATTCAATGCAATCCCTATCAAACTACCACTGGCATTTTTCACAGAACTAGAACAAAAAATTTTGCAATTTGTATGGAAACACAAAAGACCCCGAATAGCCAAAGCAATCTTGAGAACAAAAGAAGGAACTGGAGGAATCAGGCTCCCTGACTTCAGACTATACTACAAAGCTACAGTTATCAAGACGGTATGGTACTGGCACAAAAACAGAAAGATAGATCAATGGAACAGGATAGAAAGCCCAGAGATAAACCCATGCACATATGGACACCTTATCTTTGATAAAGGTGGCAGTAATGTACAATGGAGAAAGGACAGCCTCTTCAATAAGTGGTGCTGGGAAAACTGGACAGGTACATGTAAAAGTATGAGATTAGATCACTCCCTAACACCATACACAAAAATAAGCTCAAAATGGATTAAAGACCTAAATGTAAGGCCAGAAACTATCAAACTCTTAGAGGAAAACATAGGCAGAACACTCTATGACATAAATCACAGCAAGATCCTTTCTGACCCACCTCCTAGAGTAATGGAAATAAAAACAAAAATAAACAAATGGGACCTAATGAAACTTCAAAGCTTTTGCACAGCAAAGGAAACCATAAACAGGACCAAAAGACAACCCTCAGAATGGGAGAAAATATTTGCAAATGAAGCAACCGACAAAGGATTAATCTCCAAAATTTACAAGCAGCTCATGCAGCTCAATAACAAGAAAACAAACAACCCAATCCAAAAATGGGCAGAAGACCTAAATAGACATTTCTCCAAAGAAGATATACAGACTGCCAACAAACACATGAAAGAATGCTCAACATCATTAATCATTAGAGAAATGCAAATCAAAACTACAATGAGATATCATCTCACACCAGTCAGAATGGCCATCATCAAAAAATCTAGAAACAATAAATGCTGGAGAGGGTGTGGAGAAAAGGGAACACTCTTGCACTGCTGGTGGGAATGTGAATTGGTTCAGCCACTATGGAGAACAGTATGGAGGTTCCTTAAAAAACTACAAATAGAACTACCATATGACCCAGCAATCCCACTACTGGGCATATACCCTGAGAAAACCAAAATTCAAAAAGAGTCATGTACCAAAATGTTCATTGCAGCTCTATTTACAATAGCCCGGAGATGGAAACAACCTAAGTGCCCGTCATCGGATGAATGGATAAAGAAGATGTGGCACATATATACAATGGAATATTACTCAGCCATAAAAAGAAACGAAATTGAGCTATTTGTGATGAGGTGGATAGACCTAGAGTCTGTCATACAGAGTGAAGTAAGTCAGAAAGAAAAAGACAAATACCGTATGCTAACACATATATATGGAATTTAAGAAAAAAAAATGTCATGAAGAACCTAGGGGTAAAGCAGGAATAAAGACACAGACCTCCTAGAGAACGGACTTGAGGTTATGGGGAGGGGGAAGGGTGAGCTGTGACAGGGCGAGAGAGAGTCATGGGCATATACACACTAACAAACGTAGTAAGGTAGATAGCTAGTGGGAAGCAGCCACATGGCACAGGGATATTGGCTCGGTGCTTTGTGACAGCCTGGAGGGGTGGGATAGGGAGGGTGGGAGGGAGGGAGACGCAACAGGGAAGACATATGGGAACATATGTTTATGTATGACTGATTCACTTTGTTATAAAGCAGAAACTAACACACCATTGTAAAGCAATTATACCCCAATAAAGATGTTAAAAAAAAAAAAAAAGAAAATGCAGCCTAAGGCTGAGTCTTGCAGCCTGAGTTGGACATTCAGGAAAAGGGAGAACATTCCCAGGGAGAAGAGCAGCAAATGCGAAGGTTAGAAGGCAGGACAACGTCATATGCATTCAGAGGATAAAGAAGAGGTCTATCCAGCTGTAGCCAAGTTAGAGTGAGTGATGGAGAGCTGAGGAGATCAAATTAGAAGTTTATCTAGTAGGAAGGTTGTTTCTGATGGTCAATGGGGTGTCATGAAATATTTTTGCTCTGGTAAATGATATGAAGATAACAGGATAGCCTGGAGGAAAAAGGAACTGAGGGCATGAAGAATTCTTACAAGTCTAGGCCTAAGGAAATAGGCAAGATTTGTGTCACAGGCCATAAAAATAACAAATTGCATGTATTCTAGGGTGAAAGACTTAAAAGAATGGGTTATAAGGATAGAACAAGAGTTCTAAGTTAAAAGCCTTCAACTCTTGGGATTTGCAAATAAGTCTACTTGTTAGCATTTCTGGAATAATTAGTACTGATATTATCATAAATAAGTATTTTACACCTCCATTACACTTCTTTACCTCAAAGTGTTTTCACATCCATTAATCATTGTTTTTTTTGTAATTATTTTAAGAGGCAATGAGGTGCTATATCACTATCTCTATTTTAATGATGGGGAAACTGTATTCCAAAGAGCTTATCTGAATTTCCAAAGATCACACAGTTAGTGGCAGGACTGAACTCAGCCGATCTTCTCATTGTTAACCAGGATTCTCTCACTAAACCACAGGCCCCACCTCAAGTACTTCCATTCTCTAGTAATGACCCATTAATTTGTTGATTAAAATTATTCCAAGAATTGAATGGGCTCAATATTTCAGGGAGAAAGCCCATTAGAAAGGTCACTGTGGCTTGGTGTAAGTTTATTTAATAAATATTTTTCTTATTTGGAGGTTTTAATTTTAAGTATGTGGTCTACTCTTTTTGTATGATTATTTGCTCAAAAAAATTTTTAGTCAGCAGCACACCTCGTAAAAAGTTAATATGTTTCAGACCTCTCTTTACTGTTTAAAAAATCACAAATCAGGCATTCTTGCATTTTGAATGTGGCACTCCTATAACTGGGCTCTCTCTGAGTAAGGCACTTCCCAACTTGGTAATGAAATTTCTTTTTTTAAAAGAAAATTACAGTCAAATGAAGGGTAATCTCAGATGGTTCCTTCACTCACTAAGAGTGTGACCATCAACCACTCAGATGTATCATGGCTTTCCTCATCACCTGCACACTTTTTTCTTTAATCTTGAGAAGGCTCTGCTCTCTGATGTGTCTTTGGCTTTCGGGGCAGTAGAGCAGGATGACGATGACTCAGCTGTCCAATAGCCCAGGATTTGAGTTGCAGCTCTGGCCCTCCTTGGACACATAGCCTTGAACAAGTTAACTCACCTCTCTGAACATCATTTTCTCATCTGTCCCATAAAGTGGTTATCACACCTTAGAGTTATCACTTGGATGTAAGACAGCAGACTTGAGAACACTGAGACTGAAGTGAGTCCTCATCGAATATTTATTACCTAATAGCCTCTGAAAGACAAGGTTTGCCAAGAGAGTGATCACTGGGCTCATAGCTTCACTTACTTGGAGAATTAGTACCCAGATTTCTTGGCCATTCTCTTTTATCAGGCCCAGAGATTTGTACCCATGGGCCCTTATCCAGTCATATCCTATAATCAACTGTTTTGAGCAATAAGTTTGTAAAATTTATTCATAGTTAGAGAAAAATAATGCTGACTTCTTCAATTCCTTTGTCGACTGAAAAAAATGGACAACCTAAAAGCTGAGAATTATGTTTTATTTGGCAGAATTTCTGAGGACTTAAGCTTGGAAGATAGCCTCTCATATACCTCTGAGGGACTGCTCCAAAGAGGTAAAGGAGGAACCAGTATACAGAGGAGTTTGCAACAAAAACCAGGTAGTTGGAACATAAGAAGATTAATGTTAATTAAAGAAAACTAAACATCTCAAGTTAATGAATTTAGCTCTTTTCTATGTATGGGAAGATGCAAGAGTCTGAGCTCATTGAAATCATTCCTTTGATATGCACCTCAGCTATCTGGGGCCAGTGTCCTGTTCTTTCCCATCCTGGGTGCATAATCGGGGTGATTGCAGTGACTGATGGTCTGATGGTCACAACATCCTTTGCTTACTGATATGACAAGCGACATTCTTCATCCATACCTTCAATCAAAAAATATTTATTGAGCATTTTCTATGTGCCAGCCATTGTTCTGGGCGCTGAGGATAAAGAAAGAGCATGGACAAGATTCTTGTTTTACTGGAGCTTATCTTCTATTAAAGGATACAGACAGGGACATAGAGAACAGACTCGTGTTTGCCAAGGGAGAGGGGTTTGCGGGAGGGAAGGAGTGGGAGGTTGGGATTAGCAGATGTGAGCTTTTATATATAGAATGGGTAAACAATAAGGTCCCACTGTGTAGCACAGAGAACTATATTCAATATCCTATGATAAACCATAATGGGAAAGAATATTTTTTAAAGTATGTGTATATATATATATAACTGAATCACTTTGTACAGCAGTAATTAACACAACATTGTAAATCAACTGTACTTCAATAAAAAAGGATACAGACAATAGGTAGGCAAACAAACAAGAAACTATATTAGCGATAAAATAGATAACTAATAAGGACCTACTGTATAGCACAGGGAACCTAACTCAGTACTCTGTAATGACCTATAGGGGAAAATAATCTAAAAAAGAGTGGATACATGTATATGTATAAAAGATTCACTTGGCTGTACACCTGAAACTAGCACAACATTGTAAATCAACTATACTTCAATAAATTCTTTTTAGAAAAATAAACAATATTAGTGAGAGATTGGTACAATATAGAACATGAAAGTACAGGGTTGTGACAGAATGTGGGAGGTTACATTAGGCTGGTCAAAGAAGGCCTTTCTGAGGAAGTGACATTTAATCTGAGAATCAACTGATTAGAAGGGCCTGCCATGTGAGAATTAAAAGAAAGAGCAAAGGCTCTAAAATGGAAATGAGCATGGGGTTCTCATGCAATAGAGAGCACCAGGATGGCTGCCACAAGAGTGTGACGGGAGTCTTGGGATGAGGATGGGTTGCTTAGAGATAAGTGTGACAAAGGAAGAAACTAGGTCACACAGTGCTTCATAGACCAAGGGAAAGAGTCAGGATTTTCTTCTAAGAGGGATTGAGCTCATTAGAGGATACTAAACAAGTAAGTTTTTTCAAAGTTCACTCACTCTGCCCTTTGTAGGTCAAGGATGGGAGCAGGACATCTCTTTGAAGGTATTATGGAGACCCAGAGAAGAGAAAGGGATGATTAGACTAGGAAGTTCATGGTGGAGTTGGAGAGAACTGAACACATTCAGAATACATTTTGGAAGTTAAATTGACATAGTCTGGGGGGCTGACTGCGGTAGAAAGAGAAACCAAGACTAACCCTAGGATGTCTGTTTGGTCAAGTGGGTGAATTGTGGTGCTGTTCATTGAGAAGAGGAAGATGGGGAAAGAATGGATGAAGGGACGGAGAGAGGAAGAAATGGCATTATTAAGAGACTGGAGCTCAGGACAGGAGTCAGGGCAAGATCTCTATATGCAGGAGCCTTCATCTTTCTATCCCTAAGGCTGAGCACCATACTATACACAGCCCTGGTACCTCAGTAACTTGAGTTCATGTGATGGGGAGAAAACAGCACCGCCTTAAAATTCCAGGTCTGTTGCTTTATTCATGAATCTCTTAATTTCTCTGAACTTCAATTTCCTGTCCTATAAAATTGGAATAAGAAGACTTATTTTTCCTATTCCATGGAATGTTATATCAAAATTAGATATGTACACAAAAGTATTTTGAAACTGTAAGCCACTGGGCAAACATAAGTTTTATGGAAAGGATTATGACCCCATGTTAGAAGGTAAACTTTATGATGATAAGGACTCAGTCTGTCTTATTCATCATCTGCAGCACCTAAACTGGAGGTTCTCAATAAATATATGTTAAATGAATGAAAGAATAATAACAGATTCTTACAGAATGGAGAACTAGAGGTTGTGAACACTAAAGGTCCCCATAATATTATGATATAACTACTTTGATACACATCCACCTGCTCCATAGCCCAAGAACTTGTTTTACTCATCTTTGTAAGCCCAATAAAGTCCAGAACATAGTAGATGTGCAATGAAAGTCTAGTGAATCAAATTCTCTGCAAACCAGACTGCAGCTAACTCACAAACACTGTGCCTCACCAGATGACCACATCAGTCAACACCCTTGGACATCTCCTGCTTCCTGGGACCTGCAACCTTACCATTTCCACTCCTCAAACTCAGGTGCAAGTGTGCCAAAGAGAAAAGGAGACTCAAAAAGCCCTGAGATCAACATGGCACCTCCTATGGAGAGCTAACTTCACTAGGAAAGTGGAGTGGGGAACATGAGGATAAAAATAGCCCATCTCTTAGGTCTGACTTGTTCATTAACCTGTATCCAGTGCTTGGGCATAGCTTATTCTCAAAAGAGAGTTGTTGCATGATTGAACAAATGCATTCGTGACTACATAGTAAGATGCACTAGGAGAGATGATAAAGCAGAATTCATATTTTTAAAAAGATAAATGGGGTTCTTAAGAAGAATTTCAAGTTTGAAGTAGACCATATCCAGCCACTGGCCCTGGGTCCAGGGGGCCTACATATTCTCAGCACTTTGAACGGAGTATATGAAAGGAGATGAAAAATGTAAAGCCCCAAATACAGGTGCTACCTGGAGGCTGCAGTCAGCTCTTAGTCTCTCCAAACATCATCTCTAGCCCTTCTTACCTTGGCAGTTAGTTGGGGAATTTACCCTCCAACATTTAATCTCTTTAACTCAGCACTTAGTATGGTGAGAAAAAAGTGGGTCATCCTCCAGGCCCCCAAGGATAGTCTGCTTGTCTGGAGCCTGATAAACTCTGAATATGGTTCCTATCTTAATATAGGAAACTTTCTCTTATGGGTCACAATGGTATTGTAATAATACTGGAAAATTCCTTATGTCATAGAGGTGCATACTGGAACACTTAGGGGTGAAATGCCATGATGTCTATAACTTAAAATAATTAAGCAGAAAAAAAGCAAGGAAAATTATAAAATTGACCACTGCTAATCTAGATGAGAAATATCGAAATGTATCATATTTTTTCTAGTTTTCTATCTATTTGAAAATTTTCCTGATAAAAGTAGGAATAAACCACAGCACCATAAACGAGGAATATCTAACTGGGAAGATTATTTGAGATACTTAAAACAGACACATAATAGATGTTCAGGAACCATTAACCCCTCTAACTCATGAGTTCACACATAGGCACACACTCTTACCATCTTCTCCTTTTAAAACATATTGAAACCTTCACCTTGGAGCAACCTGATAAATCCTATAACTTAATCCTGTTTCACAGCCTTATATGGGAGTTTTGTATCCAAGATCTCTTGGGCACAAAGACTATGACATTTGCAATGATGGGTCACCTGAGCATTTTCTATTGACCATTTCTTTCTAAAAAGAAGGATGAGGGAGAGATAAAAGCTGCACCTTTGAAGTTAGAGAGATGTGGGTGCATCTCCAGTCCCACGTGTAATAAAAGCTTGAACTTAGCAGCTGATTGACTTGGTGGAGCCTCAGTTTTCGTAGCTGTATTACAGGATCATTGTGCTGCCCACGGCAATGTTCTGAGGGTGAAATAAGAGCTCGTGCACAAAGGGACTAAGACGTCCAGCACAAGGTAGGTGGAGCGATGGTAACTGCTTCCCGCCCACCCGCCCTCAAAAAGACACAAAGACTAAGCAAAGGTCCTAATTGGGGTTTGGATTTAGGCAGTGGGTGATTATTGTACACACTGGTTTTTATTGGTTTTATTCTCATTGACATGCTTTAAGGAGAAAATGAGAAATGACAAAAAAAAAAAGCTTATTCCAACAAACAAGCCACATTTAGAACATGTCCTGGAAGCAAGACTCATTCAAGCCAAAAGTGACATCTAGCCCAGGTGGCAAGATAGGCCTTGGGGTCCTCCTTTTACCATCAAGGAAACTGAGTCATGAACTGGCCAGAAAGTGGGAGAGTCAAGGCCAAGTCCCGGGCAGTGAGGGTGGATCTGAACATGGTGGCTGTTCTTGTCTGAACCAAATGTGCTCGTGGCAGAGATGGGAAAAGCAGACAGGACAAAAGAAGAGTGTATCTCCTTTTTACTCCTCCAGGCTGAGCCTGGAAGTTGCAAAACCACGGCAAGGAGAACATTCCAACAGTGCACATGTGAGCAGGACGATGTGTCAAATGCACAGAGCATCTGGTTCACTGGGACAGGGGTTCAAGTATCAACAGTCCTCTGAAGGCCCAGAGCAGAGTGGCAAAGCCTCCCTGGTATTTGTGAACGCTCTGAAGCAGACCAACAATAAATAAGACCCAGGGCGAAGGGGCTAGAGCACTGAGATGCTGCCTCCCAGAGAGGACGGCAGAGCAGACTTTCTATTGTTGGCCTGTGGGTAGGAGATGCCCATATATGGCCCCAAGGACAGGGGCATGGGGATGATGTCCTCCTGGGACACTCAATTCATATTACAGGTCTGCTTTCTGTAGAGGAAGGACGCTTCCAACCGGTATGGGTTCCTGCAGTCCCACTGCATGTGCGGAGAGCAGGGAGGGCCCAGGCCCCAGAGGCAGGGCTTCCGCTAGAACCGTCAAGAAGTATCTACACGAACCCAGAGAGACGTTCTTGTCCCAGAACCTAGAGGTGAGCCCAGGTAAGTGAGCACCTAACCTCTAGCCCACACATCTGACCCTCCCAGAGGAACACGCTCATCATTCACTCACTCATCCTCACCACAAACATCCACGGAGCATCACTCCACTCCAGATTCTAGGCTACGCCCCAGGTGACTTGAACATTGCAGCTGATCTCCAAGCAATCTTTCATTCGTTCACTCATTCATTCATACAGTGGACATTCCTGAGCATTGCTCTACATAGTAAGCTCTGGAATTACAGCAGTGAGCAAGACAGACCTCCTCCCTGACCTTGCTGGGAGTCTAATGGTTAGAGGGCATTCGGGGAGTCAGGTGACCTCAGCTTAAGGCCCCCGGACATGTGGGTATGTTGAGCATCAGTTTCGTCACCCATAAAATGGGCATTATCCTACTTTTCCCCCAGGGTTGGTATGAGGCTCAGAAGTAAAAGATGGGAAAACTCCACCCAGTCCTCATAGGTTGGTGAATATTCCTGGGGAGAGAGGAGGTTTTGTCAATTCCCCCTGAGATATTTACCAACAGACAGAGAAGGCACCAAAAAGCTGTATCAAGTTACTTACTCATAAATGGGGGAGTGGGGAATTTCATAAAGAGACCACTGTGAATGCAGTGACTTATTGAGTGTAGAAGCTTGTTGGGGCAGGGCAGAAATCATTTCCACTTACATTTGAAGAGTATTTTGTGGTTTACAAAGGTGCCTTTGTAATACGTAGAGCACCTCAGCAAGAGTTAGCCTGGCTCAGGTGGGATTCAGGCAGGGGGCAGAAGCTGCTCACCTGGTTTGTTCACTCTGCAGGCAAGAAATTGAATTCCAATATTTCGTTAAGATATTTATACCCAATATAGTTCAAGAATACATTGAGAATAACTGAATCCAAATCACAAGGAAAAGAACTATACGCAGATCCTTGTGTACGTGATGTACACCGATGCACACACTACAAACCTTGTCTGTGAGTTCTCGAACTTTCTCAGAGAAACAAAATGCATGCCCATCAGTAATCTCTCTTTTGCCTGTAGTAATTCTCAGCTGGTTGAGATAAGGGGAAAAGGGGGTAGTGAGGGGATGTCACGAGGGAAAGTTCATTGAAATCTTCCAGAGAAGCAGAAGTTATTTAACAAAATCTTCTTGATGTTTTCCCCCACTTCCCCAAGGTGAGAATCACCTCAGGACAGAGAGTTGACAGTAGCCCTGCTCTCTGATTGTATCCTGTTCAGTGGCTGTACCGTATGTGCCGTTCTGATACCACATCAGTCTCCAGTCCTCCCATTGTCCCACGAGAATCTGAGTTTAACCCAACCCACATTGGAACAGACATTTCTTCACTCTGGGACTGAATTTTCTAATTGATAAGAATTCTCAGTCTCTTTGTCTGCAGTTGCTTTGTATTTTGGAACTGAGTTTTCATGGTCCTCACTGTTGCTTTCCTGATAGCCATGTTGAAACCTGGGGACACCTGTTACCTTCCTCTAGACACCTTGCAAAGGTGCCTGCTGCAGACGTCTATAACTGAGAGTGACTTCTGTCTGCTCATCTCTGTGGTGTAGCGGTGGGAAGCTCATACAGGTCACCTGATTATCAGTACTAGCAAGAAATTCTGCCCCATTCGGGGTATGTCAACAACTCTGTGTTATTTCCTGTATTCCAAAAACCAAACCAAAAAAAAAAAAAAGCATGCTCTTTATCTGAGGGAGCCTGTGGCTTCCTTGGTGATGGTTTTCCACTCACTCATGTGTGGACCAACCCTCCACAGCCAATACTGCATTTGAGCCTCAAGATAACACTGGGTTATGGCCAGAACACATAGAGCCATATCAGTTTAATTATTTTTTTCAAAGGAGCAGGATAGGGTTGTCTTGTCCTTCGTCTCATCTAGCTCCAAGCTGACTGAGAGCCTCCAGCCAATCACTTGGCCTCTCTGACCCTCAGTCTCTTTGTCTATAACCTGGATGTTTGCTGTCTCTTCATCCACATAGGCTGTTTCTTCTTCAGCTTTGACTACAACTCCATGTAGAAATCTGCTCTGTGCCAGATTTTACAAGAAATCCAGTCACCGCAAGTTCATGACTTTTTAGTGATGGTATCTGAAGATGGGTGTGGTCATGGGGAAAAGGTCGGCTCATGCAATGCACAGCAGCAGTCTACTAAGGAGCCCATGTTCTCCAATGTTCCATCAAGGGTTCTCTCTCACATGGTTTCCCTTCCCCCATGCAACCCCACTGGCCTCTCCCCACACTCAAGCCCCCTCTTCAACACCTTCCCCCAATAGGAGATGGAGATCTTCTTCTCCTTTCTTCCTGAAAGCATCTCTGGTCCAGACATCTTTCCCAGGCTTCATTAAAAGTTTCTCCAGAAGAAGACAGTCCCTTCTAGAAGGAAGAGTTGAGGATACAAGCCTCTTCTCTACAAGAAAAATGTAAAGGGTAATATAATAACATTTCCCTCCCCCACCCCAGGTTCTGATGAGGACCGAATGAAGGTGAGTGGGTACAAACATTCTTTGTAAAATGTAAAGTATTAATCAAATGTAAGGGGTGATGGTGGTGGTAGTAGCAGTCACGTGACATTAGAGATGAGAGGACTAACTTGTCCAGTGTTTTTCACACATTTTCAGCAACGATAAACAATAAGAAATATACATATTTGACATCTAAACCCAGCACATACACACACAACTCCTCATACATGCCCACAACTGAAACAAAGGTTTCACAAAGCAATATCTACCTTACTGTGTGCCATCTAAGTGTTTATTCTCTTCCCTTCTGTTGCATTTTAAAATGCTAGTTGTGGCCCACAAAATTTCTTCCAAAACCCACCAATAAGTCACCAGCCTGACTTAGAAGAATCCTGATATAGCCTCAGTCTCATTCTTTAAAGATGAAGAAAACAAGGACCACTGATTTTTTTAAACAAACGTCTACTGCCCACTTACCTGCTCACACAGTGTGCTGAACTTGGGGAATGACAAGTCTATGTTCTCCTTGAGGATGTCACAGACCAGCAAAGGCCAGGTGAAGAGGCAAGTCTGGGTGATGACGGGTCCAAGTTCACATCATTCCAGGACAAGGACTGGAATTAATACTACCCATAGTTTTCTTTTTTTTTTTTCTTTTTAATTGCTTGCCTCGTTTAGTTTTGAAAAATAGCAACACTTTTATTTTAATTGTATTTTTAAATATTTCCAGTTGCAACCTCAGTTAATGAAAAATAAAACTTTCCTATAAGTGTTCATGACTTTTGCTGTGTGTATATAAATCTGCTGGAGGCTGAGGTCAAAGCAAAGCAGCATCAGAGGGAATAGTAGGCCTTTAGGAGCCAAATAATACAGATTCCTAGGTTTTTATAGCATTTGATTGCTTAAAATACCCTTCCATATAACATTGTGTGTTTTATTTGAATATTCACAATAATCCCATTGTTTTATGATTCACATTTTATGGATAGAAAGCTAAGGCACAAACAGTGACTCATCCAAGGTCACTCAGTCAGCAAGTAGCAAGAATAATAAATCTCCAATGGGTTGTAAGGGAAATAAGAAGGCAGATTAGGTGACATCCAGATTGGAGGAAGCCTGGGTTTCTCTTAAGGCAACAGTTATGAAATGCCACTATCCCTCAAAAATTCAATAAACTTCGAGTCATTATAAAAATCATCGATATATTTCAATATATCATAAGTGCTCTGCATAAACTTTGCTTTATCATCTCTTTCCTGGCATGGACTTCCATTCCAGGGGTAGATGTCAGAAAACAGAACTCCAAGGCCACTCCCAGCTTTAAGTCTCAGTAAAAAAAAGAGCCCCAAGACATAAGCCAAAAGTTCATTGTCTCCACCCCTCCTCCCAACATGGCACTGACTCACATTCTCCACTCCCAGAGTGGGTTTCCTTCTCCAAACTGTTTATTTATTTCTAGAAATTCTCACAAGGCTAATGACAAAAAACTGACATTTGTCTAAAAGAGCTTAGACTGCAAGAAAATGCAAACCCCCTGAAGGGACGGTTGTGTGAACTTGAGCAAGGAGATTTTAAACCCCACTTGCAAATCAGAGCCAGAAGTCATTGTGAGAATGAGACAGGAGACAAGTTCAAGTGCAGTTGATCTTTGCAAGGCCTAGATCCTTGCAGAAAAAAATAATAAATAAATAGAACATGTACTTCCATTTGTTGGGCTTACAGAAGAATTCTCTCTTTTTTAAATTTCCTTTGTCTGTCATTAACACACACACACACACACACACATTCACACAGAAGCAGCAGTACAAACAGAATTTGAGATGCACTTCATCAAGAATAGTTAAAAGTTTATAAAGTAAGTTATAAAGGTCATCTCAAGCCCATTAACCTGTAAATTGCTTTCCATGTAGAGGTAGGTCCAAAAGTTATTATTAAATGCAAGCTTTTATTTATTTTTTTAAATGTCAAATTTTCAGCATAGAATGGAAGAAATGGCTGAAAAGCCAGGCAAAAGCCAAATCAAAAACTATTTTATGTGGCACACTAAGGAAATTATCCTGTAGGAACTAAGTAGACATTGAAGAATTGCAAGCAATGGTAGTTACATGACCCTTTTTGCATTTTGAAAGATTATTCTTGCAGCAGAGGAAGAATGGGTCAGAAGAGAGCAAGGCCAGGTACAGCTTGGTCAGTTGGGCAGATATTGTCATATTCCAACAACAAATGACGATTGTCCAGAGCAGGTGAGAGGAGACAATTTTCCATGAATCTCTAATGTTTCTGCATGTCTTAGGAGTGAGGCACTGGCTGCTCTCTGTTCTGGACCAGCTTTTCAAGGACTTTTGCATGTCCAACAGCCTTGGAAGTGATAATGTCTCCCTCCAGAACAAAGGGAAGGTTTGCTTACAACCAGAGGAAGAGCAGATAGTGTCTCCCCACTCCTCCCAGAGCAAAGAGAAGGTGTGCTTACTGCCCATTATAAAGGATGTGGGTTCCCCCAGCTCAGTGTTCCTCTCCTGCCATGTATCACTGTGTGTGCAGGAGTCTTTTGGCACTCACTACATTATCCTGGGGGAACTGGGGTTCAGGGAAAGGGCACAATATTTCTCATACTCTGGCTACTGCTATTCCTATGAGCAATACATTGTCCTTTGTCTCTGATCAATGAGACTTATGTCTTCTAACAGCATCAATGAAACCATGGTGGGTTTAATTGTTCACTTACAGTTAGGGAAAAATGTCAGGTCCCTCACAGTTTTTGACACTGGGATATACTCATTACAGCAGAAATGGAGAGAAGGGAATGGATGTGAAAGAAATTTAATTGGTTTTGGCAATAAGAGAAGAAAAGTATTAAATTTGAAATAAATTTATTCTCCCTCTTCAATACCCTCTCTTCTTTCCAAGGATATGTCTGTGAATCTATCCAACTCTTAGTCTTTTGTGGTGCTGAAAGAGGTATGAATTAGGAGAAAAATCTGAGAGGTACTGACAATTATGGGATTTATTTATATCGGACAATGTCCAGAGTAGATCATGAAACAAAAAAAAGAGAAGGGAGGAAAGAAAGATTCTTGGGTTTGGAAATAGCAGGGTTTGAAGGGTTTTAGAGCTTTTTAGAAAAAAAACAAGAAAGGAGTTGCTCAGGGATAGATGATAGATGATAGATAGATAATATATAGATAGATAGATAGATGATAGATAGATAAATAGATAGATAGATGATAGGGCGAGCTATAGCTCAGAGAGAAAGAAAGAGACAAAAATGCAGAAAGCAGATTTCAGCATTTGCTGTGTGCCAGAGAGGCCAAGTGATTGACTGGAGGCTCTCAGTCAGCTTGGAGCTAGATGAGACGAAGGTAATTAGGTATTGATGAGGTAATGAGAGTGGGTCCCTCAAGATGGGATTAGTGCCCCATGAGAAGAAGAAGAGACTAGGGTTCTCTCTCTCTCTCTCTCCTATGTGAGGATAAAGCAATATGAATGGGACCTCTCTTTAGCTTTAGTTTTGTACAGAATTCAGTAAAGGTTAGAATTATTTTAAACTTTCATTTTTGGTTGCCAAACTGCTGACTTTTTTTCCTATGAATCCAATCCAAGGTTAACTTCAAGGCAAGAGCCCACAGATCAAGATATATGTGGGTTACAGGTGTAAGACTTATGAAACAGTGATTTATTAGATGTGCCAGTTGAAAAAAAAACAAAAACCCAGAGGAATCTGTGATAGCACTCAGGTTTCTGGTTTAAATATCTGGTTTTATGGAGTGTCATTTAGCACACTAGGTAATATAGGTGGAGGAGCAGGTTTGGGTGAAAGTTATAGGGTTTGATCTTGAATGTCTTGAGTTGGGAGCACCAAATGGGCATGCAAGTTGGGGGCGTCTGGGCTGGTGTCTGTGGCAATGACAAGGCACCTGTGACAATGGAACTGAATGAGAGACTGTTGCCAAGGGTGAACCCCTGGAGCACTGCACAAAGAGAATGGGATGAGCCTGGGAGGTAGGAGAAGGGGTGTCACGAAAACCACAGGAAAATCACATGTCAAGAAAGCAGATCATGTGCTGATATCCAGGAAGAAAAAGATGGAGATTGTTCCATCACTTTCCAGTCAAAGTAAAAAACAACAAATAAAAATAGCAATGAGATATAATATAAAAGATTTTTTTAAAGCATAATCCTATTTCAAAACAAGGTCTATAACCCTGCAGGCCACACAGGGAAGAGAAACACAGCAATAAGTGGGAAGGGAAGCAAGACACGCAGGCTCTGGGCCAAAAGCCAGTAGGGGCAGCCAGAGGTTCACAACTGAGATGGCAAGAGGCCCATGTCACGTGATGGGGGCCAGTGTTGGGCTCACTGCGCGAAAGCTGGAGCCGAGCGAGAATCTTCCACCCATGAAAGGAAGCTGAGAAAGCTGTGATGATTGTCCAGGGCTGTAGCAGATATCAGACTGTCACAAGGCCTGCTGTGTCCACTGCACATCAGCAGAACCCTGTGTGCAGCTCTCCCTTCTGCAACACAAACTCTGCCCACCTTGACCTCCCAGTTCTCCCAGCTCTGTCATCTTGACTCAGGAAGACCACCAGACTCTGCCTGGCTCCCCCATCCCTGTGCTGCATCCTGGAAACTCTCCAGGCAGTAACCTGGGAAATCTTAGCCCACTTCATATGTTTGCCCACTCTTAGACCGCTTCCCTGCACTGCCAAATGTTTCATGTATGAAAACTCATTTCTGATATTCCATCCAGTATTTTTTGTTCTATCGAATGTGAGGGTAAACCTGGTTCCTGTTACTCCATCTTGACCAGAAGTGGAAATTGTTCCTATGACTCTAAATGCCCTCTGTCTATGAGCTGTTGACCCCCAAGTTCATACTTCCAGCCCTTGCCTTTTCCCACACTCCAGCTGCCTGTCTGACATCTTCACTCAGATGTCTAACAGGTACTTAGACATACAATACCTACAAGCATCTTTACAGATTTATTGCCCCAAACATGCACTTGTTCCTCCCCTCCCTTGCCTCGATTCTCCTTCCCTCCCTTGCCTCAATTCTCCTTCCCTCAATCTGCAGCATCCACATCTTCTCACCTATGCAAAGAAATCCCTGATCCTTCCCATTCCCTCACCAATCACTCCCCACTCATACACACAGACACCCTCACATCCAAATAATCAACAGCTTCCATCCATCGTTCACCAAAATACTAATTGTATTTGTTCTCTTCAGTCTCCAGTGTCTACCCCCAGGTCCAGATGACCAGCATCTCTTGCCTCTAATGCTGCAATGGCTTCCACACTGGTCTTCTCTGTCCAATCTGTACATAGCAGACAAAATAACAATGTAAAATATTAGCCATATCAGTCCTCTGCATAACGTCAATGTCTTTTCTTTACACTTTGAGCAAAATTTGAGGTCCTCCCACTGTGCAGTCTGGCCCATGCTCCCATCTCCCACCTTTCCCAGTACACACAATGTACTGGTTTCCATTCTATTTGAACATTCCAAGCCCACTCCTGCCCCAGGGTCTTCACACGCGCACTTCCCTCCACCTGGAATTCATTTGCCACCCTCGCAGCTCAACATTCCTGTCTCTCTAATTGTAACCTCTTCAAGGAGGACTTCATTATCCAGTCCATGGAGTGAACATCTAATGCAGGCCTTGCCCTTGCCCATTTGACATCTCAGCCCTTGTTTGTTTCTTTTAAGCGCTCAGAGTTTATCATTTCTTTCTATTTCTACTGGTTCACAGTGTCTTATCTCTCTTTCTCATCCAAATGTCAGCAGCAGGAGGACAGGAACACTGGCTGTCTTGCTTATCATTCTAATCACAACACCTAGCACAGTGCCTGGCTCTTTGCATGTTGAAGCAATCAACAATCAATCAATCAAAAACTCAACCACATGACGGATGAACAAGAAAGTGTAACTTTATCCAGAAGGTAGTGAGCAACAATTTAAAAATTTTAAGCAAAAAAGTAACAATCAGATTCATAGTTTGGAATCACTGTTCTGGCTATGGTGTGGACAGTGATGGGAGGAGGCAAGTCTGGCAGCAGTGGGGCCAGGATGAGGAGGAGGCTAGGGAGGCACCTAGTGCAAAATATTTAAGGAGGCACTCACTCTCATGGCCATGAAGCTTGGAGTCAATTCCTAAGAGTGAGTGCCTCCTTAAATGTTAAGTCCTAAGTGCCCCTCTCTCCTCCCCCTGGTACCATGCCTGGGCATCAGGGAAGCTCTTTGGAAGATTATTGAGACAGTATAGACAAGAGTTGACAGCAGCCATGGTAATGGACAGAGTGGGTCAATCTGAGAAACATCGAGGAGACCTAGACCCAGCGGTGCCCACTCTCCAGCTCACTCTGTAGAGACCTCCTCATTCAATCTGCCTGAAAGCATACTGAGGTGACTTCTCTTTTTCTTAACCTGTTTATTTATAATGTTTTTCAAGCCTCCAGAGTTAGTTATCTTATCCATCTGTCACCTTATCAGCCACAAGTGGCATTTCTGGTGAACAGGAAGCTCCAAAAGGACATTAGGAAAGGTCTCAGGTTCACAGACTCAGAATTTGAGGGCATTATAACAGAAGAGAAATAGGAAACCATTAGTTTAGTCTAGCTATTCTTGAATCATGCACCCACAGAGTGCTGGTGTCTTGGGGCTGCCCAAGGTTTTTTGTTTTTTGTTTTTTGTTTTCAGTAAAAAAAAAAAAAATCCAGAAATCATAAAATCTTCCTATTGTGTAGGTAATATGACTTGGTGAAGGAAAATTAAATAAATATATAGAAAATCATTTAAGTTTTTCTAAAAAAAAAGTTTTCTTATCTATTTAGTACACTTGCTTCTTGTATTTATCTCATTGTAGATGGTATGAGACTTAACAGAGCACAATAAAAAGTTATTTTTTTTGTAACACATCAGTATTTCCTGGCTCCTGCTAGGAGTACCGTGATGTCCACCAGCTCTGTCTCCTGAACATGACTGAGATATATGCTTCTACCACCCTTGTATTCCAATATAATAAATTGAGATACCCAAGTTTACCATGTACGTTGACAGCAGAATACAAATTTGGAGACTCCTGCTCCAGCCAGTATTATTCCTATTACAATCGGCTCTTTTCCCTGTTAATGATTTTGCCATCAGGTTTGCTTCCTTATCAGTCAGGATGGGCTCAGTTATGCTGCGTAACAAACAACCTCCAAATCACAGAGGTTTTAAACACACAAACACAAATATTTTACCCTTGTACATCTCCAGTGTGGGTACATATGGCAGGACAGGCTTGGGGAGGGCTCTGATATCCTAGTCACTCAGCAGTCCAGAATGATGAACACTTCAACTGGATACATGTTTCCAGAAGTGAGGAGGCAAGTGTGGATAATCGTGCACAGATTTTTTAGTTTTTGCCCAGAAGGGACATGTGTTACTTCTGTTCATTAGTCAAAGCCAGTCACATGGCCATCACTGATTTCAAAAAGGTCAGGGAAGCACAAATTTACGATGTGGAGAAGGATTTGGTGAACAGCCCTAATGACTGTCACAATTTCTTATATAGTTTACAAGAAGAGGGGCAGGGCAGGAGGAGAAGGAGAAGAAAAACCACAAGAAGAGGAGGAAGAAAGATTAAAAACTGCTTGTGCAAACGGTTTAGAAGGCTTAAATTTTTTTAACAAGATGTGTGATCTTGGGTAATTTACTAAATCCTATGAAGTCTCCATTTCCTTGCCTATAAAATAGGACTAATGGTATCTGCCTCATATAGTGGTTGTGGAGACTCAACTAAATAATCTCTGTAAATTCTTCCCCTATGCCTGGCATTAAGTCGAATGCTCAGTAAACAGCAATTGTCTGTCTCATATATTACCATTTTCAAAGCACTTGCAGGTCCATCAGCAGGTCTGATCCTCCTGACAAGCCTGTAAGGTCAGTAAGAGGGATGATTATTATTCACATTTTACAGATGTGGAAACGGAGGTTGAAGATTCTTTGAAACAGAGCTGCCCACTGCTATGTGGTTGGGGCCAGGTGGGGAGGGGATGGGGCGTGGCAGGGAGCCTGGTCCATGGGACTTCAGACTCTATGCCAGGGCCCTTTCCTGCACGTCCTCCTCTCCTTCTCCCTCTCTTGTCTGGGGTATTTTCTTTTTAATTCACTTATTGTGGGTGAGTATGTAGGCATATATCAAAGTGAATGACTGAAAAATAAGAATGTAAACTTGTGAAATTTGGCCCAAGCCATAAGACATAACACCTGTGTTAGCAGAAGCCGGTGGAAAGCCTCTGGACATATTTCTGGAACATTTTTCACCATGTGAATGAAACACTCACTCGGGCTGCACACAGAAGACAGACATGCCCAAGGACTTCAGCAGTCCCTGGGTGAGATCATACCCTCCAAGAAAGGAGGCCCAGGAGACAGGGAAGCATGCCGTTGTGGTTTCCATTCAGGGCTGCATGCAATGTTGCATTTGATAAACATTAAACTATCGGTTGTGTAAAAAGATGAGCTATGCTCAAAGGCAGCTGGAAACAGATGCAACACAAATGCCTTTGCCCCTCTGTCTGAGTCTGATTTCTGGTCCTGAAAGTAAATTTAGAGCAAGATCTTTCTTCTAACAAAGCGAACAGTTCAAGAGAGAACCCAGACTCTCCAGAAAGACAAATGAAAGCTTTGTTGCCACGTCCCACCAGCCCTAGCCAACTGCTTAGGTCTTTTGGTCAGGGCCAATGAAGAATTATGGCCCTTATCCACCAGTCAGGATCTAGCAGATGCAGAGAGAGAAGTGAATGGTTTGGTTGCTATCCCAGCAACCTGCATGTCCTGAGGAGCAAATTCCACCTACCTTCCCAGAGCTTTTGAACTTTCTAGAAACCCATCTCTAGACCCCTTGCTTCCAGCACTCCTGCCCTAATAGCTCCCACACACCCTCATTTTTCCCTTCTGCCTCACAGTGACCTCACAACTGATCATTGATGTATCTCTGATTGTTTTGGGTGTAACAGAATGTAGAAAAATGCGTGCCTCTCAATTTCAGGAGATCTGGGGAAGGCTAGGCGGCAGTTGAGGCTGGGCCTCAAAGGAAGGGACCTTGAATTTTGTGTGTGGGAGCCTGTGCAGTGGGGTGGAGACATGTCCAGGGTGGAGGATTTGGAAGACAGCAAAACCGACGGTGGGAAGCCTTCCAGGTGGGGAGAAACTGGGTGCTGGGAAATAGAACTCTTGTCCTTTACTCCCAAACCTTTATTAATGTTACTAAACTCACAACATTTACACATAGGTGTAGATTTTTTTGGATAAATAAAATGGCCAAAGGGACAGAGTTTGTTTCCCAAGTGGCCCAGAGCCAATCCAAGATGGTACACAGAGTTGCAGTAGTGGAAAGAGAGGAGGCCATGAGGAAGGAGAGCAAGAATTTGTGGAAACGGCAAGGAAGACTCTGGATTCTCACCACCAAAACACTGGGGATTCAAATTAAGTCTACCTGAAGTCCCAAGGGACAGCTGAGTGACTCTCGTGTGTTTCTGTTAGTTCAGTCTTCCCAACTGGAGTATAGTGGAAATCAAATCTTTGCTGTCATGGTGTCACTACCACCCAAATGTCTTTGCACACAGTTGTTGCTTAATGACTGCTGATGCATTACACTGTTTTCACATTCCCCTCTACACCCAGCACAGTGCACATGAAGACTAGATCACAGACTGAAGGGCGTGGAATAGCAACCAGGGCCTGAACTAGGAGTCTAGAGGGTGTGGGTCTTAATCGTTGCCTGGCGGTTTGCCAGATGTGCCACCAGGACAAGGCACTTAGCCCCTCTGAGCCTCAGATTCCACATAAGTAAAATGGGCATTAAAATCTAACTGAAGGACCATAATGTTAGCTACTCAACTGAGTGAAATGATGGTGAAAATAACTATAGAAGAGACTCATAAATTATAAATTGTTATACAAATGACTTTTTAAAACTTCTTTTAGTCTTACTGACACTTTGGGAATATAACTATGAAAGAAATGAGTTTCAGGACAGGCCATGCATGTCTGAGTAAGCACCACCACTTGGACATGATAAACACAGTCCTCTGATGTGCCTGCCGGGAACATTCCCTGCTCGCCGCCCTTCCACCTTCTGCCTCTCTTGTTGGCCACCATCTCTGCCTGGGTCTCTTGGAGTCTCTGTATCACCTCTGTGTCTCTGCACCTCTGTCTTTAATTCTTCCATCCAGTACTCTCAGTTGCTGTATCTCTCTCTGTGTCTGTATCTCTCTGTCTCTATTCCTATCTTTTGCCCAGCATCTCCTGTCACTCTGCCTCTTTTTGGTCTCTCTCTCTCTCTGTCTCTCTCTCTCTCCCCACTGGTATTTCCTCCCTCTGTTAATCTCTGTCTCTCATTGTCTTTCTTGTCTCTCCATCTTTCTCTCTCATCCTCTCCTTGTTTCTCTCCTTTGTCTGTTCTGCTCTGTATCCTTGCCTTGTCTCTATGTCTTCCATGTCCCTGACTCTGTCTCTCTCTGTTTGTCTGCCCGTCTCTCTGTTGGGGTCCATCTCTCTCCTCTTCCATGCTTTATCCCGTGATGCTCATGGAGACTGAGATTCTGCCCACAGTGTGACCTCTCATGTCAGCCTCTCCCTCAGTTCCCCACACTCACCATAACCATTTCTCATCAGAGTTCCCAGGTCAGTATAAATCGCCCTTGCTTCCTTTAGGCAGGAGCTGGGGGTGGGTAGTCCAGATCCCAGGGAGAGGAAAGGCGCATGCCTGGACTCACCCTGCCCTTGGGGAGGTGCCCTGGCTCCCCTTCCTTATGGGGAAATCTGTTCAGTGTAGGTCCCCAAAACAAGGCCACTCACTGGCTCCATGAGATGGAGCAATTGTCTGTGGTCATGGAGTGCCCACCTGCTATGGGCTACACATGTGTGTCCCTCCAAAATTCATATGTTGAAACCTCAGTCCCCTATACAATAGTGTTTGGAGGTGAGGATTTTGGAAGGTAATTAGGTATTGATGAGGTAATGAGAGTGGGTCCCTCAAGATGGGATTAGTGCCCCATGAGAAGAGGAAGAGACTAGGGTTCTCTCTCTCTCTCTCTCTCTCTCTCTCTCTCTCTCTCTCTCTCTCCTATGTGAGGATAAAGCAAGAAGGCACCTATCTGAAAGAGGGTTCTCATCAGAACCTACCCATGTCAGCACTCTGATCAGAGACTTCCAGCCTCCACAACTGTGAGAAATAAATGTCTGGTGTTTAAACCCCCACTCGATGATATTCTGTTATAGCAGCTGGAACTGACTAGGATGCCAAGTAAGTGATTTAGAGATGGTATTGTCTCATGATTGCCAAACCAACCCTTGCAAAATGGACTTTAAAAGCTTCCGGCAGAAGAAATACACTTGAAATAGTATTACAAGTGCAAGCAAACAGTAGGAAAACAACAGTGTGGTCACATCTCTTACTCTCAGTACAAAATCTTCCTGAGCCACATTGTAGAGGAAAAATCAATCACAATTCAAGGAGATCTGACAAGGAGTGAGCCAAAACTTTTTTAAGATACCAAGAGGACTATTATGTGTTGAACTGTGTCCCCCCCAAAACCATATGTTGAAGTCTTAACCTCCCAGTACCTCAGACTGTGACTGTATTTGAATATAGAGTCTTTTCAGAGGTAATCAAGGTAAAATGAGGTCATCAGGATGGGCCCTAAACCAATGTGACTGATGTCCATATAAAACAAGGAAATTTGAATACACACTGAGGGATGACCACGTGTGCCAACACTGCCAACACCTTGATCTTGGATGTCTAGCTTCCAGAACTGTGAGAAAACAAATTTCTGTGGTTTAAGACACCCAGTCTGTGGCATTTTGAATAGCAGTCTTAGCAAAGTAATACATGTAGCTTATCAGTTTGAATATATATAATTATATGTTAAATTACATATATACATATGTATAGGCTCAAATATTTTTCTGAATAGAGCTGTTCAATCAGAACATCTTGCTTGTTTGGTTAAATTTCTATTCCCATGAGAGTCTGTCCTCTGTACGTTTCTCAGAATAAATCTCCCATCACCAGAGTAGTCTGAATGGGTCTCTGTCCCCTGCAACTATTAAAACCTGGTTAAGACTCTCATTCATCCCATGTCCTTTATCCCAGAGAGACACGGTGGTCAAGTCCAGGACTTAAGCTGGACTTCTCCATCCTCCAAAGGGTGATTCAGTTTAGTGTCTTTTTTAAGAACAAGCACATCGAGGATGAAGGGAAGATAGTGGAAGAGTATAGACGCGGAGATCACCTTCCTCCCCATAGATACACCAGAAATACATCTACAAGTGGAATAACTCCTACAGAACACCTACTGAATGCTGGCAGAAGTCCTCAAACCTTCTAAAAGGCAAGAAACTCCCCCACGTACCTGGGTAAGGCAAAAGAAAAAAGAATAAACAGAGACAAAAGGATAGGGACGGGACCTGCACCAGTGGGAGGGAGCTGTGAAGGAGGAAAGGTTTCCACACACTAGGAAACCCCTTCACGGGTGGAGACTGCGGGTGGCAGAGGGGGAAAGCTTCAGAGCCACGGAGGAGAGCAGAGCAACAGGGGTGCGGAGGGCAAAGCGGAGAGATTCCCGCACAGAGGATCGGTGCTGACCAGCACTCACCACCCCGAGAGGCTTGTCTGGTCACCCGCCGAGGTGGGTGGGGCTGGGAGCTGAGGCTCGGGCTTCGGTCAGATCCCAGGGAGAGGACTGGGGTTGGCGGCGTGATCACAGCCTGCAGGGCGTTAGTGCGCCACGGCTAGCGGGGAGGGAGTCCGGGGAAAAGCCTGGACCTGCCGAAGAGGCAAGAGACTTTTTCTTGCCTCTTTGTTTCCTGGTGCACGAGGAGAGGGGGTTAAGAGCGCTGCTTAAAAGAGCTCCAGAGATGGGCGCGAGCCACGGCTAAAAGCACGGACCCTAGAGATGGGCATGGGACGCTAAGGCTGCTGCTGCCGCCACCAAGAAGCCTGTGTGGGAGCACAGGTCACTATCCACACCCCACTTCCGGGGAGCCTGTGCAGCCCGCCACTGCCAGGGTCCCGGGATCCAGGAACAACTTCCCTAGGAGAACGCACAGCGCGCCTCAGGATAGTGCAACGTCACGCCGGCCTCTGTCACCGCAGGCTCGCCCCGCACTCCGTAACCCTCCCTCCCCGCAGCCTGAATGAGCCAGAGCCCCCGAATCAGCTGCTCCTTTAGCCCCGTCCTGTCTGAGCGAAGAACAGACCCCCTCCAGCGACCTACACGCAGAGGCGGTGCCAAATCCAAAGCTGAGCCCCGGGAGCTGTGAGAACAAAGAAGAGAAAGGGAAATCTCTCCCAGCAGCCTCAGAAGCAGCAGATTAAAGCTCCACAATCAACTTGATGTACCTGCATCTGTGGAATATATGAATAGACAACGAATCATCCCAAATTGAGGAGGTGGACTTTGAGAGCAAGATTTATGATTTTTTCCCTTTTCCTCTTTTTGTGAGTGTGTTATGTGTATGCTTCTGTGTGAGATTTTGTCTGTATAGCTTTGCTTCCACCATTTGTCCTAGGGTTCTATCCATCCATTTTTTTGTTTTTGTTTGTTTGCTTGCTTTTTCTTTCTTTTTTTTAAAAAAAAAGTCTTAATAATTATTTTTTTAATAACTTTATTTTATTTTATCTTATTTTATTTTACCTTCTTTCTTTCTTTCCTTCCTTCCTCCCTCCCTCCCTCCTTTCTTTCTTTCTTTCTGTCATTCTTTCATCTTTCTTTCTTTCTTTCTTTCTTTCTTTCTTTCTTTCTTTCTTTCTTTCTTTCTTTCTTTCTTTCTTTCTACTTTTTCTCCCTTTTATTCTGAGCTGTGTGGATGAAAGGCTCTTGGTGCTGCAGCCAGGAGTCAGTGCTGTGCCGCTGAGGTGGGAGAGCCAAGTTCAGGGGACTGCTCCACAAGAGACCTCCCAGCTCCACATAATATCAAATGGTGAAAGTCGCCCAGAGATCTCCATCTCAACACCAGCACCCAGCTTCACTCAACGACCAGCAAGCTACAGTGCTGGACACCCTATGTCAAACAACTAGCAAGACAGGAGCACAACCCCACCCATTAGCAGAGAGGCTGCCTAAAATCATAATAAGTCCACAGACACCCCAAAACACACCACCAGACGTAGACCTGCCCACCAGAAATACAAGATACAGCCTCATCCACCAGAACACAGGCACTAGTCCCCTCCACCAAGAAGCCTACACAACCCACTGAACCAACATTAGCCACTGGGGGCAGACACCAAAAACAACGGGAACTACAAACCTGCAGCTTGCAAAAAGGAGACCCCAAACACAGTAAGATAAGAAAAATGAGAAGACAGAAAAACACACAGCAGATGAAGGAGCAAGATAAAAAACCACCAGACCTAACAAATGAAGAGGAAATAGGCAGTCTACCCGAAAAAAGATTTCAGAATAATGATAGTAAAGATATCCAAAATCTTGGAAATAGAATAAACAAAATGCAAGAAACATTTAACAAAGACCTAGAAGAACTAAAGATGAAAAAAGGAATGATGAACAACACAATAAATGAAATTAAAAATACTCTAGATGGGATCAATAGCAGAATAACTGAGGCAGAAGGATGGATAAGTGACCTGGAAGATAAAATAGTGGAAATAATTACTGCAGAGCAGAATAAAGTAAAAAGAACGAAAAGAGCTGAGGACAGTCTAAGAGACTTCTGGGACAACATTACATGCACCAATATTGGAATTATAGGGGTTCCAGAAGAAGAAGAGAGAAAGAAAGGGACTGAGAAAATATTTGAAGAGATTGTAGTTGAAAACTTCCCTAATATGGGAAAAGAAATAGTTAATCAAGTCCAGGAAGCACAGAGAGTCCCATACACGATAAATCCAAGGAGAAATACGCCAAGACACATACTAATCAAACTGTCAAAAATTAAATACAAAGAAAACATATTAAAAGCAGCAAGGGAAAAACAACAAATAACACACAAGGGAATCCCCATAAGGTTAACAGCTGATCTTTCAGCAGAAACTCTGCAAGCCAGAAGGGACTGGCAGGACATATTTAAAGTGATGAAGGAGAAAAACCTGTAACCAAGATTACTCTACCCAGCAAGGATCTCATTCAGATTTGATGGAGAAACTAAAACCTTTACAGACAAGCAAAAGCTGAGAGAGTTCAGCACCACCAAACCAGCTTTACAACAAATGCTAAAGGAACTTCTCTAGGCAAGAAACACAAGAGAAGGAAAAGACCTACAATAACAAATCCAAAACAATTAAGAAAATGGAAAAAGGAACATACATATTGATAATTACCTTAAATGTAAATGGACTAAATGCTCCCACCAAAAGACACAGACTGGCTGAATGGATACAAAAACAAGACCCATCTATATGCTGTCTACAAGAGACCCACTTCAGACCTAGAGACACATACAGACTGAAAGTAAGGGGATGGAAAAAGATATTCCATGCAAATGGAAACCAAAAGAAAGCTGGAGTAGCAATTCTCATATCAGACAAAATAGACTTTAAAATAAAGACTATTCAAAGAGACAAAGAAGGACACTACATAATGATCAAGGGATCGATCCAAGAAGAAGATATAACAATTGTAAATATTTATGCACCCAACATAGGAGCACCTCAATACATATGGCAAATACTAACAGCTATAAAAGGGGAAATCGACAGTAACACATTCATAGTAGGGGACTTTAACACCCCACTTTCACCAATGGACAGATCATGCAAAATGAAAATAAATAAGGAAACACAAGCTTTAAATGATACATTGAACAAGATGGACTTAATTGATATTTATAGGACATTCCATCCAAAAACAACAGAATGCACATTTTTCTCAAGTGCTCATGGAACATTCTCCAGGATAGATCATATCTTGGGTCACAAATCAAGCCTTGGTAAATTTAAGAAAATTGAAATTGTATCAAGTATCTTTTCCAACCACAACGCTATGAGACTAGACATCAATTACAGGAAAAGATCTGTAAAACTACAAACACATGGACGCTAAACAATACATTACTTAATAACGAAGTGATCACTGAAGAAATCAAAGAGGAAATTAAAAAATACCTAGAAACAAATGACAATGGAGACATGACAACCCAAAACCTATGGGATGCAGCAAAAGCATTTCTCAGAGGGAAGTTCATAGCAATACAATCCTACCTTAAGAAACAGGAAACATCTCGAATAAACAACCTAACTTTGCACCTAAAGCAATTAGAGAAAGAAGAACAACAACAACAAAAAAATCCCAAACAGAGCAGAAGGAATGAAATCATAAAAATCAGATCAGAAATAAATGAAAAGGAAATGAAGGAAATGATAGCAAAGATCAATAAAACTAAATGCTGGTTCTTTGAGAAGATAAACTAAATTGATAAACCATTAGCCAGACTCATTAAGAAAAAAAGGGAGAAGACTCAAAACAATAGAATTAGAAATGAAAAAGGAGAAGTAACAATTGACACTACAGAAATACAAAAGATCATGAGAGATTACTACAAACAACTCTATGCCAAAAAAATGGACAACCTGGAAGAAATGGACAAATTCTTAGAAATGCACAACCTGCCAAGACTGAATCAGTAAGAAATAGAAAATATGCACAGACCAATAACAAGCACTGTAATTGAAACTATGACTAAAAATCTTCCAACAAAGAAAAGCCCAGGACCAGATGGCTTCACAGGCGAATTCTGTGAAACATTTAGAGAAGAGCTAACATCTATCTTTCTCAAACTCCTCCAAAATATAGCAGAGGGAGGAACACTCCCAAACTCATTCTACGAGGCCACCATCACCTGATACCAAAACCAGACAAGGATGTCACAAAGAAAGAAAACTACAGGCCAATATCACTGATGAACATAGATGCAAAAATCCTCAACAAAATACTAGCAAACAGAATCCAACAGAACATTAAAAGGATCATACACCATGATCAAGTGGGGTTTATTCCAGGAATGCAAGGATTCTTCAATATATGCAAATCTATTAATGTGATAAACCATATTAACAAATTGAAGGAGAAAAACCATATGATCATCTCAATAGATGCAGAGAAAGCTTTTGACAAAATTCAACACTGATTTATGATAAAAACCCTGCAGAAAGTAGGCATAGAGGGAACTTTCCTCAACATAATAAAGGCCATATATGACAAACCCACAGCCAACATTGTCCTCAATGGTGAAAAACTGAAAGCGTTTCCACGAAGATCAGGAGCAAGACAAGTTTGCCCACTCTCACCACTCTTATTCAACTGAGTTTTGAAAGTTTTAGCCAGAGCAATCAGAGAAGAAAAAGAAATAAAAGGAATCCAAATCAGAGAAGAAGTAAAGCTGTCACTGTTTGCAGATGACATGATACTATACATAGAGAATCCTAAAGATGCTACCAGAAAACTGCTAGAGCTAATCCATGAATTTGGTAAAGTAGCAGGATACAAAATTAATGCACAGAAATCTCTGGCATTCCTATACACTAATGATGAAAACTCTGAAAGTGAAATTAAGAAAACACTCCCATTTACCACTGCAACAAAAAGAATAAAATATCTAGGAATAAACCTACCCAAGGAGCCAAAAGACCTGTATGCAGAAAATTATAAGACACTGATGAAATAAATTAAAGATGATACAAATAGATGGAGAGATATACCATGTTCTTGGATTGGAAGAATCAACATTGTGAAAATGACTCTACTACCCAAAGCAATCTACAGATTCAATGCAATCCCTATCAAACTACCACTGGCATTTTTCACAGAACTACAACAAAAAATTTCACAATTTGTGTGGAAACACAAAAGACCCTGAATAGCCGAAGCAATCTTGAGAATGAAAAATGGAGCTGGAGGAATCAGGCTCTCTGTCTTCAGACTATACTACAAAGCTACAGTAATCAAGACAGTATGGTACTGGCACAAAAACAGAAAGATAGATCAGTGGAACAGGATAGAAAGCCCAGAGATAAATCCACACACATATGCTCACCTTATCTTTGATAAGGGAGGCAGGAATGTACAGTGGAGAAAGGACAGCCTCTTCAATAAGTGGTGCTGGGAAAACTGGACAGGTACATGTAAAAGTATGAGATTAGATCACTCCCTAATACCATACACAAAAATAAGCTCAAAATGGATTAAAGACCTAAATGTAAGTCCAGAAACTATCAAACTCTTAGAGGAAAACATAGACAGAACACTCTATGATATAAATCACAGCAAGATCCTTTTTGACCCACCTCCTAGAGAAATGGAAATAAAAACAAAAATAAACAAATGGGACCTAATGAAACTTCAAAGCTTTTGCACAGCAAAGGAAACCATAAACAAGACCAAAAGACAACCCTCAGAATGGGAGAAAATATTTACAAATGAAGCAACTGACAAAGGACTAATCTCCAAAAGTTATAAGCAGCTCAGCAGCTCATGCAGCTCAATAACAAAAAAAAACAAACAACCCAATCCAAAAATGGGCAGAAGACCTAAATAGACATTTCTCCAAAGAAAATATACAGATTGCCAACAAACACAGGAAAGAATGCTCAGCATCATTAATCATTAGAGAAATGCAAATCAAAACTACAATGAGATATCATCTCACACCAGTCAGAATGGCCATCATCAAAAAATCTAGAAACAATAAATGCTGGAGAGGGTGTGGAGAAAAGGGAACACTCTTGCACTGCTGGTGGGAATGTGAATTGGTACAATCACTATGGAGAACAGTATGGAGGTTCCTTAAAAAACTACAAATAGAACTACCATATGACCCAGCAATCCCACTACTGGGCATATACCCTGAGAAAACCATAATTCAAAAAGAGTCATGTACCAAAATGTTCATTGCAGCTCTATTTACAATAGCCCGGAGATGGAAACAACCTAAGTGCCCATCATCGGATGAATGGATATAAAAGATGTGGCATATATATACAATGGAATATTACTCAGCCATAAAAAGAAACAAAATTGAGCTATTTGTAATGAGGTGGATGGACCTAGAGTCTGTCATACAGAGTGAAGTAAGTCAGAAAGAGAAAGACAAATACCGTATGCTAACACATATATATGGAATTTAAGAAAAAAAATGTCATGAAGAACCTAGGGGTAAGACACAGACCTACTAGAGAATGGACTTGAGGATATGGGGAGGGGGAAGGGTAAGTTGTGACAAAGCGAAAGAATGGCATGGACATATATACACTACCAAACGTAAAATAGATAGCTAGTGGGAAGCAGCCTCATAGCACAGGGAGATCAGCTCGGTGCTTTGTGACCACCTAGAGGGGTAGAATAGGGAGGGTGGGAGGGAGGGAGATGCAAAAGGGAAGAGATATGGAAACATATGTGTACGTATAACTGATTCACTTTGTTATAAAGCAGAAACTAACACACCATTGTGAAGCAATTATACTCCAATAAAGATGTAAAAAAAAAAAAAAAGGACAAGCACATCTCATCCAATACATAAACTAATGTTCCCACCTCAACTGGTCTATTTGACAGGAACTGGCCAATGTGTGGGAATGATCCATCTGACTTTCAATTTTAAATTAAACAAATGATGTGTTTTATGAGTTGTCCAGTTTTTTTTTCCCTTTTTTCTTCTATAATGCATGGCTTTCATCATATTCTGTAAAATTTTTAAAAGGCCTTGTAATATCAACCTAGTCTAGTGTGAAGATATTGATAAATTTCAGATGATGATTCTTCCAAATGAATTAGTGAAAATGAGGAAAATAATTTTTAACAGATATGATAAATTTTTGTTTTTATTACAGTAGCTACTACGCATTAAGTCCTTCCTGTCTGTCGGGCACTGTGTTGAATGTTTTACTTTAACACAATTTCAGATATTCCTGATTCCAAACCTATAAAGCAAGTAATGCTATCAACCCCAATTTTCTGGTGAGGAAACTGAGGCCCAAGGTCACATGACTGCTACATGGAAGAGGCATAGTTGTAACAAGGCCCTGAGTCTAAAGCTGTGCTCTTAAATGCTTTGCCATATATTGATATTTTGACAGCTCTTACAATACAGCCACAAAATCCATGTTGACAAGTAAGTTTTACACACTTCACACAAGACCTCAGGGTCAAGTTCAGTGGTTCTCAAACTTGTTCAGGTGTTGTTGGAGCACCTAAAAGTCAGGCAAGAGACCAAGAAGTGGTTATACAGTTAATTACACTTTTAGAATAGGAGAAGTTTTAGGAGCAGAAAAATATATGTGTTTATTACATTAAATCTCATGGAGAACAGGGACCTGTGGAGGGAGCAGCTGTCACAATGTACCTGGGAGACAGGAATTTCATCCTTTATTAATTCATCCTTCCTACTTCTCACTGGTTTTGTTACCTGTAAGGACTTGCAAGCAGACATTCAGGGAAGCTGAGAGAGTTTTAGGGATTATTATAGGAGAAAGACTTCACACTGAGAAAGGTTCATCCAGCAAAATCCCAGGGCTAGAATGAGACATCCTGGACTCCAGTCCTCATTTTACTACTTCATCCCTTACCCCATAGCTCAGTTTCCTCATCTGTGAAATGGGGACAATATCTGTAAGTACCTCCTATGGTTGTTGTAAGGATTATATTACACATGTAATGCCCTATGACAGAAGAGGACCTTTTTTAACCTAAGGAGTCAATAAAGAGTAGCTACCATCTCCATCATTATAAAGTTGCTTTTCCCACAAAATTGGAAAGGCCTGCCATTTTTCAGTTTGCATCTGAACATCCGTTTTCTGCAGGAAAGTACCTGGGAATATTGTTCCAGTTTAATGTGGATTAGCTACCACCAAGGTTTGCACTGATTTGGCACTGATGATCTCAGGACTGTGGGACTATGGGAAGGGGTCAGAAATCTTTCTTTCGAAACCTCTATACTTTTGTGAATTGAAACCGTATCTATCACAGTTATAAATTTTTCAATCTAAAAAAGTAAAAATTGAGCTACCAAGACTTCAAACGTCAAAAAGTACAATCTTAATTTCTTTTTCCACTACATCCCATATTCAATAAATTCAGGGTTTGGATCCATGGAGATGGGAGAGATAATAATCACAAGAATTATGGTGAAAGCCCAGGGCACTGTGCAAAAAAGCATAATAGAAATGAGCTCATTTAGAGTTCAGAGACAGATTAAACATTTCAGGATATAGAAACTGCATTGCTATTATTGCAAAAATAGTCATAAAAATAAGACATTCCAGCCTTTCCAACACAGGGCTCTTGTTCCTGCATTTTCCTTCTGATCGGCAGGCTGTGCCTTCCAGCATCCCCCGCCCCCCTCCCCTTTTGACACCATCCTCCTTCCCTTACAAACAAGCCAGTGAGGGAGGGAAGGAGCACACAGCACATGGGAGGCAGAGGACAGAGTTCACCCTGTGAAAAATCATTAATCATCTGGAGGTCACCAGCCCCGAACACGCTTCCTTCTCAAGCCTGTCCTGTGAGCGATCTGTCTCCTAACAGGTTTTGTAATGCTGAGTTGTAAAGCGTTCCTGATGAATTATTGTTGGCACTCAGTCCAAAGGCTTGAAGGCTTGAGTCCACGAGAAGAAAAAGCAGACCCTCTCTCTTGTGCCTGTTGTGGAGCCAGCACAGGTCTCGCATCGTGTGTGCAGGCGGATGGTCTGGGGTCCCCTCGTCCCTGCAGCCCCGACTCCAGGAAAGGTCTGAGACAGACTGAGGTTTATCACTGCTCTTGGAAGCAGGGGTGTTTGAGGGCAGGTCGCACCCTAAGCCTCACCCCTCTTGTAGCTCAGCTTTGGGTAAGGGCAGGATTTATGCTCTCTTTAGACAGATAAGGAAACTGAGGCCAGGGCTATGATGATGTGGCATATCCAAGGTAACCCAGCTACCTTGTGGCAGAACCAGGATTAGAACTTGGGTAACCAAAATGCCACCTCTTTCCTTTCCTCCACTCTGCTCGCACTGGTCTGTGTGATCCTCCCCCATGGGACATCATCCCACCCCACCTCTGCCTCATCTAAATCCTCTTTCCAACCCTCCATCTACCTGGATTTTTCTGCTCCAAGGTCCCCCTGCCCACTTTCTTCTGGCCATCCAGGGACAGTGTAAGGTCACCTGCTCAGAGAGACTGCCATGGCACCCAGTCTAAAACAGTCCCCGTCACTTTTGATGGTAACACCGTACTTTACCTCTTCATAGCACTTATCACCTTCCAATGTTGTCTTGTTTATTCATTTGTTTATCTGTTCTCTGTGCATCTCTCTGTTTTCCTTCCAGCTCCAGCTCATCCAGAGTGTAAGCTGCAGAAAGGCAGCCACCAAGGAAGTCTGGTTCTCCACAGTGTACTGAGAATGGTAACTGGTCCCTGGCAGATGCTCAGTAAACACTCAGTGACTTGATTAATCAAGACACACTGATCATTAATAATGCCTTACCTTCATATAAAGCCTTTCCAAATATAAATGTGTGTATGGATATATATATATATAAGGATATGTAGATAGACATTCATAAGCTTTCCAAAGCATTTATACAAGTAATATTTTACTGTCACTTGTCCCATGTGAGTTATACAGAGTGTCATACAGATTGAAGTAAGTCATCTTAGGAAGAACAGGCTTTCCTATAAACATTTTATAGACAGGGAAACTGAGATTGAGTGACTTTTCTTCCTGACCCTAAAATTAGGAGGTCAGGGTTCCCCTGCAAGTCACTTGCTATATAACGTTAGGAAAGTCATTTTTCCCTCTTTGAGCTTCAGTCTCCCTACAATGGAAAGTGGTAAACTCAAAGATCTCTCAGGTTTCTTCCAGGAATAATATTCTAGGATGGTTGTTCCCAAAATGCGTGTTTGGAACCCTAGTATCTGAGGAGGTGTTCTGTGGAACCGTTTGGGAAACACAGTTCTAGTGTTGGCTTTAAGTTTACTTCAAGGCAGGCACTATATCCCAGCACAGGTAAGATGCAGCAAGGCCTGGTGCAGAGCAAGAAGTGGAAAGGAATGAAATTCATCAGCCCTAGCCAGGCATGCACTGAGCTCTTCCCGTGCATCACCTCATTTGATCTTCAAAACCCCTAGGAAGTAGATATTCTTCCTATTTCCACTTTACTGCTTGGAAATTAAAAATACTTGGAAAGATGATGTATATGGCAGAGGATGGTTGCTAAATCAAATGACCTCAAAGAGTTTGTTCATAAAACTTAAAAGACTGTAGAAAGCTTAGTTGTTATTTGATTTGCTATCAACAATGGGGATTTGTTGCTTCACTTTCACCTTCCAAACATCAAGCAATGGCATCTACTAGGTGAACCTAAATGGGATCTAGAACTCTAGCTGCAATGGAGTCTGGGAAACGTAGTTCCCTTAGCTTTATGATGTCCTCTGTAGTATAGGGCAGCACACAGAAGGAGAGTGGCAATGATGCTGAGGGCCAACAACCACGTTCATCATCTACCCTATGGTGAACTCAGTTATCAAGGTCTCTTCTTGGACTCTGGGGGTCTGAGATGTGAGCTGGGGATTAGGGAGGGGAGAGGGAATTAATGCAGGGATGGATTGGGGTGGGGGGGTTGGCAATCAGGGTCCAGGACAAAGACACAAAGCTCCTGGGGAGTTCCCTGGTGGCCTAGTGGTTAGGATTCTGGGCTTTCACTGCTGTGGTCCAGGTTCAATCCCTGGTTGGGGAACTGAGATCCCAGAAGCCATACAGCACGGCCAGAAAGAAAGAAAAAAAAAAGACACAAATCTCCCCCCTGGAATTGCAGCAAAAGCAAAAGAAATGGAAACAAAGAAAAGGAATGCAGCTGCAATGAGTGAAGGGTTCATTTTCTCAGCTTGAAGCCGCCTTGAGGGGTTCTACTCTTGGCTTCTCCCATCCTCACCATGCAGTCTTAGACACATCCTCTCCCTCTGAAAAACACTTCTCATCAGTTTTCTTTTCCCTCTAGTTTGAGAAGCAAGTGGGTCCTCAAACCCTCATATGATGAACATGAGGTGCAGACATGAGAGAGACCGTGATCACCTCCCAACCAGCAAATCCAAGTGGCTTCACCCACTTGCCTTTTGAGCTATGCTCATTCAACCTGAAAAGTTCTGTAAGTGGCAGAGTCAACTTTCAATAAAATTTCAATTCAGAGGAGCAGGATTTCATATGATTTTTATTTTATGGTGATTTCATTTCCAAGAATGAGTATGTATTACTTTTACAATCAAGAAAAAATAAGTTAAAAATACCACGTCTTGGGAGGGGCAAGTGGGAGGGATGAAGAGGCAGAGCACAGAGGATTTTTAAGGCAGTGAAAATATTCTGTACGATTCCATAATGGTGGGTACATGTCATTATACATTTGTCCAAACCCATTCAATGTATCTCACTAAGAGTGAACTATAATGTAATCTATGGATTTGTGGTGGACTTTTCAAACATGGGTCAAGTTCATCAATTTCAACAGTTGTACCATTCTGGTGAGGGATGTTGATAATGGAAAGGACTCTGCATGTGTAGGGGTGGGGAGTAAATGGGAAAACTCTTCCCTTCAATTTTGCTGTGAACCCTAAACTGTCATAATTTCCTAAAAATATTTACAATGTCTTGATCAAAATAAAATAAAATGCCAAATTGTAAAATCTCTTATATATACACAGACATATTTTTTGTAGTCACAACTGTGACTTAGAATTTACAGTTCTATCTGTGTCATCATAGAATGTTTGAGCCCAAAAGGACCTGAGAAATCATCTAGTCAAGTGGTATCAAGCCATGTTCTGAGGACCCTCATTATCCACAGAGATATCTCAAGGGCTCCAAGAACAGAGGAGATGGTAGTGACCAAGGCCTCTCCTCCTGCCTGAAGCCAAAGAGCTTGTCTTTCATCTATTTTATACTTTGGATTTACCAGCAAGATTCCATTTTAATACTCTGTAATGGCCTCTATGGGAAGAGAATCTAAAAAAGAGTGGATATATGTATATGTATAATTGATTCATTTTGCTATACACCTAAAACTAACACAACATTGTAAATCAACTATACTCCAATAAAATTTTTTTTAAAAAAGAAATTTTACTGCAACACACACACATATGAAAACCAGGGGATGAGCTCAAAGCTACGTCATTTCTGCCATTTTTCAGATGGGGAAGCTGAGGCCAAGAGAGCTGAAAAGCCCATCTATAGTCCCACAGAAGCAGAAACACAGGATTTGAAACTGGAAATCTGATACCTAATCTGTTTTCCCTCCACACCCCACCACAAGACTCCCAGGCCGAGTGGTCCAGACAGACGTGGCTCAGATCCAAGGGTCAGATCATTGTTGGTGCTGTTTGTTTGCACAACGTAGAACATTGTTTAAGACCTGAAGCTCAGAGACACCCCCTGGCAAGACTCTCTGAGTTGGAGCCCAGAGGAGAGCGTTTCAAGAGCTTGTGGTCTGGGACCAAGCGAGCCACGGAGAAGGCCATGTGGCTCTTCCAGGGGGAGGTGTGCTCTGCTGTTCCACGTCACATCCATTCGTGGTATTGTAAACACAAGTCCACTGTATGTTTTTAAAATGTGAGAAGAAGCAGGATCCTGCCTGCGTGTTTTGACATAAACTGCAGGGAGGGAGAATGGGACAAGCGGATCTCGCCTGTGCAGAATGTAATTGTTTCCCACACCTGATGGTCAATCTCAGACCGGCCAGGCTGTTAGGCAGTCCCTACGCCCAGCTGCCCACACCCACCCGCAGCACAGAGCAAAAACCTGGGACTCACACTCAGCTTTGTCTCTTCTGTGCTCTGGGCCTTTGGTCATTGGTTTCCTCACCTGAAAAATGAGATGTTTGGCCTAGATCATGGTTTTCAAGCTGTGGAAGAGACTCGGTTTGGATCCATTTTACAAAATGGGTGTCCTGCTAAGATTTAGCTTGATGTTTCTGCTACTAAAAGGAAGTTGGAAATCCACTGGACTCGATGTTCTTAATACCTTCTTCAGCGCTGAGATATTGCAATTCTCAATTTTACTTCTTTTCGAAGCACTGGAAGAAGTTCCACTTCCACCCAGGAAAGATCAAGAAAGGCATCCTGTGCAGTCCTTGGAAAGAATCTCAGGGTTTGGGGAGCTCAACCTTGTCACCATGCTCTCATCCCCTCTCATCCCCACAGAGTGATTTGCTTCCTACTCTGCCCCATATCAGCACTTCATGTCTTGTACTAACCACACTACCACACAATTACTGCACTGCTTCTGTCGGCCTCTCCTACCCCTTCTTCCCCCTCCCTTCCATCCCCTCTGAGCTACCTGAGGCCCATAACTGTGTCTTATTCCTGGCTGAAATCCCAGTACCTGGCACAATACCTGGTATATTGTAGATACTCTATAAATGGAAGTTGATAAAAACAGAGTTACCCTATGGTTCTGCAACCCCACTCCTGGGCATATATCCAGACAAAACTACAATTAAAAAAGATACATGCACCCCTATATTTGCAGCAGCACTATTCACAATAGCCAAGACATGGAAACAATCTAAATGTCCATCGGCAGATGAATGGATAAAGAAGATGTGGTATATACATATATATACCACACACACAATGGAATATTAGTCAGCCATAAAAGAGAATGAAATAATGCCATTTGAGCAACATGGATGGACCTAGAGATTATCATACTAAGTGAAGTAAGTCAGACGAGAGAGGCAAATACCATATGCTATCACTTATAAGTGGAATCTAAAATATGACAGAAATGAACTTATCTACGAAACAGAAACAGACTCACAGACATAGAGAACAGACTTGTGGTTGCCAAGGGAGAGTGGAGTGGAAGAGGGATGGATTGAGAGTTTGGGAGTAGCAGATGCAAACTGTATATAGAAAGGATAAACAACAAGGTCCTACCATATAGCACAGGGAACTATATTCAATATTCTGTGATAAACCATAAAGGAAGAATATGCAAAAGAATGAGTATATATATATATACACAAACACATATATATACACACATATACATACACACACATATATGAATCACTTTGCTGTACAGCAGAAATTAACACAACATTGTAAATCAATTACACTTCAATAAAATAATTTTTTTTAATGGATGTTGAATATTACTCTGAACAACTGGACTTCCTTTCAAACTCAGCAATGTAAAGTTAACCTTTCAATGTATGCAATTTCAAGAAAAATATTCTGGCTTGGTGTAGAGACAGTATCTATTCAATCAGTGAGCAAATGCTGAGCATCAGCTATAAGCCAAGCACAACTCTAGGACCTGCAGATACAATGGAGAAGAAAACCACCTCCATTTATCTGGAAAGGTACTAGAATTGCATGATAGAATGGAATATAGAGTGAGGGCTGTTCTCTGTTCTCAGAGAATGACTCTGTGCTGTCCTGAGTCACGTGTGAAACCTGAGGCTTAAAATGTGAAGTGGGAAGAGGAAGTCATCGGTGTCAGTTTCTTTCCTGAGACAAGAGCCTTGCAGAAAGGAGCACCAAAATACCAAATGGAGCACGGGCACACAGAGAAGACACAAAATGAGAGGGAAAGGCTGTGTGCATTCCTTCCCACATTTCCTGACCCAAAGACTATAGTGTGTGAAAAAAGTCCAGAATGAGACTGGACTTTGCAGTGCTGGGTTTGAATATGGTCACTGTTCCTTGCTTGTTATGTGATGAGAGGCAGGTTGCCCTAACCTTTCTGAGACTGTCTTGGGAGAAAGACTATGATTTTGGAAGGTGATGTGTTGAGCTGGAAGTGACTTTGCGATTGCCAGTGGAGGGATCCATGAGGTACATCGACAACCAGGTCTGGAGTTCTGGGGAGGGGTTTGTGTAAGGGAGAGGAATTTTGGAGTTAATTTGTATGTGTGTGTTCTTTGAAGCCCCTGATTTATATGACAACTCCCAGGGAGAAGACGCAGAAGAATGGAGGGGTGGTGAGAAAGGAACCACAGGGAATGCTCAGATTAGAGTGACCCAGAAGCTAACACCTCTGGGAGATGGGTTTTCTTCTCCGTGCTCTTCTAGGACCTTGCTTAGGCAGCCATTTTAGCTCCCAACAAACTGCCTAAGGAATCTTTGCTGTTTCCCACCCAATATTGTGAACTATTTGAGGACAGGGCCAACATTTAAATCATCTTTACATCCCTCCCATCTGGTCCAGTGTTTGTAAATGAACAAATGAAGTCCAGAAACCATGTCCTTTGAGAAACAATGGAAGAATCTGTCACTGTTGTCTAGGAACCCAAAGCAGGCTGACCTATGGAAAAAGGCAGAGTACCATCGTGTCAGTGTAGGAGGAAAATTATTTCAGTTGAACACTAGAGCTGTCCAGTGATGGAGTGGGCCATCTGTTGAAGTGGTGAGGTCGACATGTAAGGAGAATTGGAGGACAATCTCCCAGGACTAGGGAAGTGGGCAGGAGCCTAATCACAGCCTCTAAGGCAAGCAGCTCTGAGAATCTGTGATCCCAACACGGTGCCCCTCACCTGTGCTGATTAACTTCAGAAGGACGAATGGAGCCCATTTTGAGCAAAGACAAAATCTCTGCAGGTGTGGGCCTCACTCTATGGAATTTCTGGAAGGCTGGTTGACCCAAACTTTCCGTCATCACCTGGAGCCTCTGTATCTGGTCCTTGCAGCCATATCTACTCCTCATCAGTTCCACTCCCAGCCCTGACCTCCCTTTGATGGGAAACCCTTTGAAGGTAGGGTCTAGGCCTCATTTATTCATAAGGCAGCTGTATTGCAGTGGTTAAGAGCATGAGTACCATAGTCAGACCACCTTCATTCCCTAGTCTGTAAATTTGAGACACTCATAAGGGTATTTTGAGGATTAAAGGGCTAATATATCTAGAACAGTTCTAGCATGGAGTAGCTTCTCAAAAGAATTTACCTACTTTTATCACATTAGTTTCTCCTCTACCCAGCATGGTACTTGTCAGTAAAGGTTTGTTGATTTAAAACAACAACAAATAAATTAACAACTAAATATTGATGTTGCAATCACCAACTGATCAACAAACATTCATTAATTTCAAATAAACACCCAATACTGTGCTGGGTACTGAAAAAGACAGAAGTGGAAAAAATACATGGTTCTTCTTTCCAAGGATTTTGCAATCTGATGATAAAAACAAATATCATTATTTATTAAGTTAATCAATTTAAAACAAAATCCAATAGCTTTATAAGGTAACACATAGGTCAAGCCCTTCTAGTTTTCATAGGTTATCTTATTTGATCAAATTCTAAATCGTGAGGGCCCTCCAGTGAATGATTTAGAAGAGAAAGGGAAAATCAGGTGGGCTTCCTCAATGGGAATTTTATTTTTTATTTTAATTTTATTGGAGTATAGTTGATTTACAATGTTGTATTAGTTTCAGGTATACAGCAAAGTGATTCAGTTACACATATACATATATTCTTTTTTTTTTTTAGAATCTTTTCTCATATAGGTTATCCATGGGAAAGATTTTGACTTTCTTAAAAAGTGCCCTTAATTTTCTTAATATTCTGCAAGTTGCCTTGAAATATTCAAATAAGGAGAGATGGGGAGGTGAGGGAAGGAGAAATAAGCCCTCGATGTGAAGCCCACTGAGTTTCTACTCTTCATCAATGTTAGTTCATTTAATACCAACCTTAAAGCTATTAGGCAGGTGTGGGTTTTCCCTGGGCCAATCCTGGAGTCGGTCTTCTCTCTCCTCTCCAGTAAAAGGATCCACAGAGTTGCTTCCCTGGCATAGGAAGGAACTCTTAGGCATCCTGCTCTCTGACCTACCAAGGACCAAGGAGCAAAGTGGACTTTGGACAGTCACACAGAATGGTCATGGGACTGTGCACAAATTCACCATCAACGTCCTCCCAAAAGAAAATATAAGCACTATTGATTACCTCTTAATAACTATTTTATTGGACGTTTTATATTTATGAAAGGGCACTGTGAGACGATTGTTATTATTGCTCTAATGCAAAGCAGATGGGCTTGACAGAGGTAAATAGGACTTTCTGGGTGTGGCCCCGAAAGTTTGTGTTTTCCCGGAAGGTTTTGAGCCGGGGCCAAACCAGACCCAGAAGTTCCCATCCACCCCCGTCTCAACACATGACTTTCATTAACAAAATTGCATTGCTCTTTTCTGCAGAAAGTGGTACCATTACTCTAATAAAAACATGTCCATTATGGATCAATTGCCACCTACGTGGTGGTGAGGAGGACTCAGAAGTAAGAGGGCAGGAACTGGTGAGAACAAAGAAAGGCTGGTCTTGCAGAGGGAGGCCCCAACCACTAGGCCTCCTTCCGAGGCTTGAGGCTGGATAGGAATCAAGCTTGTATCTCTAGCATGATCACCCTGGGCTAATCCCCTATAGACAAGATTTGGCTCTCAGAGAGCTTCTGTTCCAGTCAAACCAGCCCAGCCCACTGCACATGCCTTGTCAATGGAGGTCATTACCAGCTTCCCTCCTTCTAGGCCCACTCTCTGGGCTCATCATAGGCCTTCTCACTTTGCTCCTGACTTTGCATCTTGCCTCCATACCAATAACTGCTCCTCCAATTTCCAGCCCCATGTTTACTTTTTAAATTAAACTTGGATTTCTTGACTTGACCATGGTCATGTACATTCTACCCACTGGCTCCACCCACTCCTGGTACACTCATGTTGACCCCTGCCTCACCAATGTCCACCAATAGCCTCTCAGATTCTGAGATAGCTTACATTTTTGATACCCTAAGGTGTGCCCATCTTGGTGTTGGTGTTTTTCCCTATACCTATGATGCTAAAGCTTTTAGGTACATGAGAATTAGTTGAGGAGAGGTAGAAAAATGAATTTCTGAGTCTTATCTTCAGAATTTCTGATTCTATAAGTCTATAATGGGTCAAGAACCTGCATTTCTTATGGTGGATGATTCAAATGGAGGGAGAATCTGGGATGTACTTTGAAAAGCACAGCCTGAAACTGCCCTCATGTGCCTTTGCTGGAAAGTGACCATTTGAAAAAGTAACAACATTTTGCACCCATATGATGCACAGAACTTTTCAAGCAATTTCCTGGCCATTTGTTCTTTCTATTCTCTCTGATTCTCTCTCCATGAATAAATTAAAGAACAACCCAGGCCTTGAGCAGCCTCTTCTCTCCCTCCCCCTGTCTCTCTGCCACTTTAACAAGGGCAGTAGCCTTTCCACTGCTCCCTACATCAAAGCAGATGCTCAGAAAGGGATCTGCTCTGGGCACTTGACTGTGGGCCCTCTGGGGACAGAGACCATGGGTCAGAGACCTCTGTATCCTCCCCTGCATCAGAGATGAAAACCAGTGCTCATTACATGCCTGATAACTCTATGTTGAAGTGTTGAGTGGGATTTGGGGAGAGTTATTTGAACTAAAATCTGGTTTCTTGCCCTAAATGAAAACCTACTCTCTGTTGGAAGAATTTCTAGTGGCAGAGAGCAGGTGGGAGCTGGCCCTATGGTTATGTGAAAGGCAGTGCTTGTTGGGCCTCACAATGACCTCACAAACATAAGGAGTAGTGTGGCCCCAAGAAAACAGGCTTTGGAGCCAGACAGGGTGTATATCCTGGTTCTACCCACTTGCCCTCTGGTCACATTTACAGGCAACTTCTAAACCTCAGTTTTCTTGTCTGTAAACAAGAATAAACCACCCCTTCCTCACAGGTTAGTTGTGAGCATTAGGAAGTAAATTTTTGTTTGGACCTTGCACCTACAAGGAACTTAATTAATGGTAGTTTTATCAAATGCTCGTCTCTGAATTTTAAAATATAATCTCATTAGAAAGAGAAGACTCACACACAAGAAAAATATGAGTCAGGCCTTGAGACTAAACAATGTGGTACTCACCAGAAGAGCTGCAGGGGTTTGGAGAAGAGTAACAATCTGGAAGAGCTCTTAGAGGATGTGGCACCTCCCTGAGCCTCAAAGGATGAGAAGTTGGAAAGCCAAAAAATGGGAGGGGCACTGGCCGGAGCTGCAGCAGGACAGCATATTGATTCAGAGAGCCATTTGGGGAAGTGAGCTTTTTAAAAAAATTTATGCCTGCTTCAATATAGAAAGGATGTGAAAAAAGTCAGGACCAAGAAGATTATAATTTTTTTCAACTAGATGTCAAGACCAAGAATGGGAAATGGAATCAAAATATTTAGGTCATGAAGGGCTACATCTCAGCTATCTGGGGACCATAGATTTTTACCCCAAGTATCCTGGCAACCAAAGGGGAAAGGCAACCAGAGGCAGTTCTGTAATTCCTTCTGTCAGAGAGAAGGAAAAGATACATATTGTTCTTCAGAAGATGGAAGACTTTTTCCTGTTGTTAGACTGTGAAGAAATTTCTCATTGGAGTTATTTCAAACAATGCTTTATAATCTTAAGCCAGATTCATTTTATATAAAGAGGTCTACAAGGCTATGTCTCAGAGAGTCCCACTATAAAAGATGGAAGTATCCCTCAAAATCCAGGAGGATAGAAAGGACAGGATGACACAGCCTCTGTACAACTTACTGATGCTTGGGTTTGAGTCAGCCTGGAGCAGGGCTGCCTGGACCTTCTCCTCATCCCTGAGCACTCACTGTCCACTGGTGCTGAGCTTTTCAGTGGCTTCCCACTACTTTTCCAAGAAAGCCCAACCTCCTCACCAGAGCCTGCAGAGACCAGCACCATCTGGCTCCTGTCTACACCCCAGACCCCTCCCTCCCACCCACTCTGCACCATGACACTCCAGCCACACTGGCCTTCGGGAAAGGTGCCAATCTTTCTCCCACTTCCAACCCTTTGTGCTTGCTCACTCTGCCCAGATGACTCGACCAGCAGCTTCTCACATGGTAGCTGCCCCCTTACATTTCAGGTCTCAACCTACAGTTTCTTCCTCCTGTGGGTCTGCCCTGTCTGCCCCTCTAAACCAGGCCTCTCCTGTAATTCTCCAATTCATCCCTGGTGTCTCTCCTCCACGGCACTGATCACAAGCTATACATGATTTATTCCTGCCTTTATTGGGGTATTAATGTCTCCCCACTAGAATGAAAGAACAATATGTATCTTTTCCTCCATGGCATCCCTAGGGTCCAAGATAGCATCTGACAAGTGGTTGGTGCCCAACACGTATCTGTTGAACAAATGGGAAAAAAAAAGAAATGTTCTTTGATGAGAGCCTGGTGGGTAGGCTTTTCTGCACTAAATCCTGGCTTAAAAGATCCAACCATTCAAGAAGATATCCTTCCACGAAATCAAGGAACCCCAAACAACATTCATTCCAAGAAGAGCTAGTCAACTTCAGTGCTCAGATAGCTCACACCTCTTCAGACAAGGTCAGATTTCTCTTAGGAACTTGTTTTGGGGAAACCAGGTTTGTTCTTTGCTGCAGTCTTTAACAAAAGTGAGGTGGGGGCAGAAGGATAATGGGATTCTTTTCTTCTATCCCTCTCAATCCAATCTCCAAAGAAAAGTTCCCCCAGTGGGATGAGAACAGACCTCCAATCTAAAGGCACCAAAGAGTACTACATGGTGTAACAAAATAAAAAAGAGACACTGTCTGGTCATGAATGAAAAAAAATCTCTTACTTGGCCCTTTGCTCATACCAGGGTCCACTGGCATTAGTGTGCAGCTAAGGGCAGCAGCCTCTCTTGAAGTGAAGCTTCCACACCACCCCCCGCAGAGAGGAGCAGTAATCAGGGCAAGGCCACACACCACCGTTGTCCACAGGCCAGACAGAACTGAAGGCTTATTATCACACTCCAGCCCTCTCTGTTCCCTTTGGTTTCCTCCTTCTTTCCCACACTCTTCTATGGCTCCAAACAGGCTACCTGGTGCCCACACCCAAATTCCTACTCTCCAGTCTGTCCTTCTCTACCACTACGTGGAGTTAAAGATGCAATTTCTCTAGCTGGAGTCCAAGGTGGTCAGAGAGTTCATTCCTTCTCAGCCACTCTCAAGCTGTGGGACCTTGAGCAAAACTCTTCCTTGCCTTGGTTTAGTCATCTATAAAATAAGCAAACTGTTCCCCTTCATGCACTACCTTCATGATCTTTACCATGTCTTCATCTTAGCTATTCTATTATTTAAAATATGATTATCTCATGTTTGCCTTTATACTTGCTCACTTGTTAAACAATGATGTCATGGGCATTCCATGTATATTTTTCTAATGTACATTCAAAATATATAACTATTAAAAAATTCATCCATCTACCACTAAAAGCCATCAGTCCAAAATAAGCACACTTTTAGAAATATTGGATTAATTAACTGATTTCTGAGATAAGTTCCTACAATGTATGATTCTAAGGATAATTCTAGAACATAGAACTACTTTTGATTCCTGAGAGTACAAACATTAAAACATTGTGGCTTGCATTTCATCACATCCATGGTGATGAATCCTCTGCTTGGTATTCATGGAATCTCAAATCCACTGTTGTTGGCAATAAGCCCCAAGAGTGAAGGTCGTACTCTTAGCATAACTAGATTTTTCAAGCGTTTAAGCCCCTATTATGTGTCATGTCTGATGCTAGATACTTGTAGAACAAAAACAATAGAAGACATAGACATAGATCTGTCTTCGTTAGGTCTAGCAGGAGACAGCCATGTAAACTAAAATTTCCATTGCAGTGTGGTAAGAAGACCAGGCTACAAACTCCTTGAGAGAGAAGACTGAATATTATTGTCCTGTGAGTACTGGCACCTGGCACTGTACCCAGCACACGGTGGAGACTTTATTGGCTTACATGTTGATGTTCTAGAATGAAGGTATTTACAAAGTACTCCAGGGGAATAGTGAAGACAGAGATTTATTCTACATTGGGAGGATCCCTAAAGGCTCTGCTAAGCAGGCTTTTGAAAGAGGAGGTATTCTCTGCTGAGGAAATCCTCCGGGCAGACAAAATAGCCTCAACAAAGACCCGGAGGAGAAACACAGAAGGAAGTGTAGTAACCTATGGGTCATTAAAACTAGCAGGACAGTGGTTCTATGCAGGGGAGTGATAAGGGCTGAAGATATCCACGTAAGCTGGACACATGGGAGGCAAGTAAGTGAGCTAAGGGGATTGAAGTTCAACTGTGAGCTGGTGATTAGGAATATTAAGATGGAGAGAAGAAGGCAGATTGACTAGAGACCTCAGGCCCCAAAGGATAACATGGCAGTGAGGTCCCTGGGTTTTCAGGTATTCCAGACTGAGTGCAGAGAAGGCAGGAAGCCCAAACTCCAAGAAGTGCAGACAAAAAACTAACCAAAGGACCAAATGAGAGGCAGCCTAACAAGACAGGAAACTTTTAGATGCTAACTGTGCTACTCCAGCCAAACAGAAAAACCTGCACACCTCTCCTACCACCACCACCAAGGCCAAGTGGGGAGCCTACATTTCCACCCTCACAAGACATCCACCTCCTCCCCCAGGATGGTATTAGAGAAGGCGAATTAAAGAAAAGGGATGTTCATCTCTCCTGGGTAGTAATGAGCTCTAGGAGCCTGAAGTTCCACCCCTACCTGGCAGTAGAGAGGCGACCCACCCCAGCCCTGCTGCTCAGAGCCAGATGAGACCTAGTAGAGAACCAGGACTTTCACAATTGCCCAGAAATAACAATACCACTCTGCAGTGTCGGTGGAGGCCCCCTGATGAGCAGAAAACCTCAAGCACCCCTGCATCTCTCAGCCAGGATGGCATCAGCTGAGGCCGAATGGAGGATCTAGACTTCCACCTCCACCTGGGAGCCATAGGGCAGTGCTCTCCTCTCCCACCAGAGTAGTGTCAGAGGAGGCTGATGAAACAGAAGATTGAAATAAGATCCAGATTCTCATAACATAATTCCCAAGTAGTCTAGGTTTCGATCAAAAAAAAAATCTCTCTTTCTCCCAGGAGAAAGGAACCTGGAAAATCTCAACTTAAATGAGAAAGACAGTCAACAGATGCCCACACCAGGATGATACAGATGATAGAATTATATGTCCAAGATTTTAATGCAGCCATTGCAAGAATGCTTCAATAAGCAATTACAAATAGTCTTGAAACAAATGAAAAAATAGTCTCAGCAAAGAAATAAGAATCAAATGGATATTTTAGAACTGAAAAATATAATAGCAAAAACAAAAAAGAAGGAAGATTCAAAATCAGTGATCTAATCCAAGGGTCAGCAAACTACTATGGCCAAAAAGCCAAATCCAGTCTGCTGTCTATTTTTGTTAATGGTTTTATTGGAATGCAGCCATACTTATTTGATTACATATGTCCTATGACAGCTTTGTGCTACAATGGCAGTGTTGAGTAATTGCAACAAAGAGTGTATGGCCTCCAAAACCTAAAATATTTACTATCTAGCCCTTGACAGAAAATGTTTTCCAACTTGTGATCTAAACTACCACCTCTAGAAACTAAAGAAAAGAAGAATGAAATCCAACTAAAATAGAAAAAATAATAAAGGGTGATGATGGAAATTTCAAGACTAAGGGAGATATTCTATATCTTGACTTAGGTGATGGTTTCACGGATTTCACATTTTTCAAAACTTACCAAATGATACTCTTCAGATCTGTGCATTTTACTGTATGTAAAATAGGCCTCCAAAAATGACATGGGTCAGATTATGTCACTCTTTAGCTCACAGTCTTCCAATGGCTCTTCTTTTCACATAGAGTAAAAGTCAAAAAGACCTTTCAGTGGCCTCGAAATCCCTGCACAACCCACCCCCACACTCTGCACACCCCTTCTATTATTTCTCTGACTTCATCTTTGACTCTCCCTATTGTCACTTCTCTCCAAATACATTGGCCTCTTTGATGTTGCTTGAAGATTCTAGACACTCTCCTGCATCAGAGCCTTCACCCTGGCTGTTCCCTCTGCCTGGAATGCTGTTCCCCCAGATACTCCAGCCATCACCTCTCTCACCTCTTTTAAGTCTTTACTCAACTGTCATCTTCTCAATAAGTCCTAACCTGATGACCATATTTAAAATTGTAACCCAATCCACCTGGAGGAACCCTGAAACCCTAAACCTGCCCTACATTTTTCTTTTTCCGAAGTATCACCTTTAACACACTATATAAGTTATTTTTTGTGTGTATTGTTTGTCTTTTCATGTTAGGGTGCCAACACAACCTAACATGAAAGCACAAAGGAGGTAAGGATCTTTTTGCCCCACTCACTGATATGACACAACTACTTAGAATAGTTGTGTCACATAGTGGATATTCAAGAAATATTTGTTGAATAAGTAAGTGAACAATAGATAAAGCTTGTGAAGACAATTTAAGTGAAGAAAAGTATGTATAACCTTTATGTGAATCTAGCAAAGCAAAAAATGCTGTTGCTTCACTTTTGGTATTTACTCCCTCTTCCTTGTCTCTTCCCATCTTGGCCTTACACTGATTGAGCCCACATCCTGAAAACCTACATTCTCTGATTTAAAAAAAAACCAAAAAACAAACCCTAACTCTATGAGTGGCAAATGTAGCACTTTTACCACCTGGTGCCTTATAGGATTTAGAGCATTTTTGAAATGGGAGAGTGATTGTCTCCCTCCTAAAACATGTGGGATCATGGTGTATTTTAACAATGGACTGGCCTCCACTCTCACCAAACTTGGATTTGCAGAGCTCTATTTGTATTTACTACTATTATTGTATCATTAATTTTCAGCACCTTTTAAAAAGATAGTCAAGAATGTGAGGAGAAGGGTCTTCCCTAGTGGTGCAGTGGTTAAGAATCTGCCTGCCAATGCAGGGGACACGGGTTCAATCCCTGGTCCAGGAAGATCCCACGTGCTGTGGAGCAACTAAGCACGTGAGCCACAATAACTGAGCCTGTGCTCTAGAGCCCACAAGCCACAACTACTGCGCCCACATGCCACAACTACTGAAGCCTGCGTGCCTAGAGCCCATGCTCTGCAACAAAAGAAGCCACAGCAATGAGAAGCCCACTTGCCGCAACTAAAGAAAGCCTGCACACAGCAACGAAGACCCAATGCAGCCAAAAATAAATAAATAAATACAATTTTTTTTAAAAAGAAAAGGTAATTTCTTAAAAAGTATATTAAAAAGAAAAAAGAATGTGAGGAGTGATTATCAACATGTGGAATTCATTTCTACACTCCTTCAATTATGTTGAAAAATCATCTCAGGTCTTATTGCACTATACCCTTAAGTGCCCTGAACATTTCCCTGTAACTTACAGAATAAAAGGAGCAGTCTTGAGATAACCTTCAAGATGGCAGAGGAGGAAGACGTGAAGATCACCTTCCTCCCCAGAAATACATCAAAAATACATCTACATGTGGAACAGCTCCTACAGAACATCTACTGAATGCTGGCAGAAGACCTCAGACTTCCCAAGAGGCAAGAAAATCCCCACGTAGCTGGGTAGGGCAAAAGAAAACAGAAAAAACAGAGACAAAAGAATAGGGATGGGACCTGCACCTCTGGGAGGGAGCTGTGAAGGAGGAAATGTTTCCATGCACTAGGAAGCCCCTTCACTGGTGGGGACAGAGGATGGGTGTGGGGGGAAGCTTTGGAGCCATGGAGGAGAGCACAGCAACAGGGGTGCAGAGGTCAAAGTGGAGAGATTCCCACACAGAGGATCAGTGCCGACCAGCATTCACCAAACTGAGACACTTGTCTGCTCACCCGCCAGAGCAGGTGGGGGCTGGGAGCTGAGGCTCGGGCTTTGGAGGTCAGACCTCAGGTAGAGGACTGGGGTTGGCTATGTGAAGACAGCCTGAAGGGGGCTAGTACACCACAGCTAGCAGGGAAGGAGTCTGGGAAAAAGTGTGGACCTGCCGAAGAGGCAAGAAACCATTGTTTCGGGGTGCGTGAGGAGAGTGGATTCCTGCTCCATGTGCCCACAGAAGGCAGAGTACTGCCTAAGTGAGCTCAGAGACAGGCATGAGCTTTAGCTATCAGCTGGAACCCCAGAGATGGACATGAAACACTAATGCTGCTGCCACTGCCACCAAGACTCCTGTGTGCAAGCACAGGTCACTACCCACACCCCTCCAGGAGCCTGTGCAGCCCGTCACTGCCGGGGTCCCAAGATCCAGGGACAACTTCCCTGGGAGAACACACGGTGTGCCTCAGGCTGTTTAAATGTCACACTGACCTCTGCTGCCACAGGCTTGACCCACATTCCAATTATGACTACTGTACCTCTCCCTCTCCCTGTCCTGAGAGAGCAAGAGAGCCCTAATGAGCTGCTGCTTTAACTCCCTCTTTTCTGGGCAGGGAACAGATGCCTGAGTGCAGCCTACATGCAGAGGCAGGGCCAAAACCAAAGCTGAAGTCCTGGAGCTGTGTAAACAAAGAAGAGACAGGGAAATTTCTCCATGCAGCTTCAGGAGCAGCAGATTAAGTCCCCACAGTCAACTTGACGAACCCTGCATCTGTGGAATACCTGAATAGACAACGAATGTTCCCAAAATTGAGGCGGTGAACTTTGGGAGCAACTGTAGACTTGGGGGGTTGCTTTCTGTGCCTGATTTGTTTCTGGTTTTTATGTTTATCTTAGTTTAGTTTTTAGTGCTTGTTATCATTGGTGGATTTGTTTATTGGTTTAGTTGTTCCCTTCTTTTTTATTTTTTTTATTATTTTCTTTTATATATTTTTAAATTTTCTTTTCCTTTTTTCTCTTTTTGTGAGTGTGTATGTGTATGTTTCTTTGTGTGATTTTGTCTGTTGAGTATTGCTTTACCATTTGTGGTAGGGTTCTGACTGTGCACTTTTTTTTCCTTTTTTTCTTCCTTTTCTTCTGAGCCATGTGGCTGGCAGTGTGTTGGTGCTCTGGCCGAGTGTCAGGCATGAGCTTCCGATGTGGAAGAGCTGAGTCCAGGACACTGGACCACCAGAGACCTCCCAGCCCCATGTAATATCAATTGGGAAGAGTTCTCCCAGAGATCTCTATCTCAACACTAAGACCCAGCTCCACCCAAAGGCCAGCAAGATCCAGTGCTGGAGGCCCCAGGCCAAACAACTAGGAAGACAGAAACACAACCACACTCATTAGCAGAGAGGCTGCCTAAAGTCATACTAAGTTCACAGACACCCCAAACACTCCATCAGACGTGGCTCTGCCCACCAAAAGGACAAGATCCAGCCCCACCCACCAGAACTCAGGCACCAGTCTCCTCCACCAGGAAGCCTACACAAGCCACTGAACCAACCTCACCCACTGGGGGCAGACACCAAAAACAATGGGAATTAAGAACCTGCAGCCTGCGAAAAGGCGACACCAAACACAGTAAGTTAAACAAAATGAGAAGACAGAGAAATATGCAGCAGATGAAGGAGCCAGATAAAAACCCAGCAGACCAAACAAATGAAGAGGAAATAGGCAGTCTACCTGAAAAGAGTAGAATTCAGAGTAATGATAGTAAAGACGATGCAAAATCTTGGAAATAGAATGGAGAAAATATAAGAAATGTTTCACAAGGACGTAGAAAAACTAAAGAGCAAACAAACAATGATGAACAACACAATAAATGAAATTACAATTTCTCTAGAAGGAATCAATAGCAGAATAACAGAAGCAGAAGAACAGATAAGTGTGTGGAAGATAAAATAGTCGAAGTAACTGCAACAGAGAAGAATAAAGGAAAAAGAATGATGAGAATTAAGGACAGTCTCAGAGACCTCTGGGACAACATTAAATGTACCAACATTCAAATAATAGGGGTTGCAGAAGAAGAAGAGAAAAAGAAAGGGACTGAGAAAATATTTGAAGAGATTATAGCTGAAAACTTCCCTAACATGGGAAAGGAAATAGTCAATCAAGCCCAGAAAGTGGAGAGAGTCCCATACAGGATAAATTCAAGGAGAAACATGCCAAAACACATATTAATCAAACTATCAAAAATTAAATACAAAGAAAAAATATTAAAAGCATCAAGGGTAAAGCAACAAATAACGTATAAAGGAATCCCCATAATGTTAACAGCTTATCTTTCAGCAGAAATTCTGCAAGCCAGAAGGGAGTGGCAGGACATATTTAAAGTGATGAAAGGGGAATACCTACAACCGAGATTACTCTACCCAGGAAGAATCTCATTCGGATTTGACAAAGAAGTTAAAACCTTTACAGACAAACAAAAGCTCAAAGAATTCAGCACCACCAAACTAGGTTTACAGCAAATGCTAAGGAACTTCTCTAGGCAGGAAACACAAGAGAAGGAAAAGACCAAAAAACAAAACAAAACAAAACAAAAAAAACCGCAAAACAATTAAGAAAAAATGGTAATAGGAACACACATATCAATAATTACCTTAAATGTAAATGGATTAAATGCCCCAACCAAAAGACATAGACTGGCTGAATGGATACAAAAACAAGACCCATATATATGCTGTCTACAAGAGACCCACTTCAGAACTAGGGACACATAAAGACTGAAAGTGAGGGGATGGAAAAAGATATTCCATGCAAATGGAAATCAAAAGAAACCTGGAGTAACAATTCTCATACCAGACAAAATCGACTTTAAAATAAAGACTATTACAAGAGACAAAGAAGGACACTACATAATGATCAAGGGATCAATCCAAGAAGAAGATATAACAATTGTGAATATTTATGCACCCAACATAGGAGCACCTCAATACATAAGGCAAATGGTAATGCCCATAAAGGGGAAATTGACAGTAACACAATAATAGTAGGGGACTTATCACCCCACTTTCACCAATGGGTAGATCATCTGAAGTGAAAATAAATAAGGAAACACAAGCTTTAAATGACATGTTAGACCAGAGGGACTTAATTGATATTTATAGGGCATTCCATCCAAAAACAACAGAATACACTTTCTTCTCAAGTGCTCACGGAACATTCTCCAGGATACATCATATCTTGGCTCACAAATCAAGCCTTGGTAAATTTAAGAAAATTGAAATCATATCAAGTATCTTTTTTGACCACAACACTATGAGACTAGAAATCAATTACAGGAAAAAAACCGTAAAAGATACAAACACATGGAGGCTAAACAATACACTACTAAATATCCAAGAGATCACTGAAGAAATCAAAGAGGAAATCAAAAATTACCTAGAAACAAATGACAATGAAAACACGACCACCCAAAACCTATGGGATGCCACAAAAGCAGTGCTAAGAGGGAAGTTTATAGCAATACAGTCCTCCCTCAAGAAACAAGAAATATCTCAAATAAACAACCTAAACTTACACCTAAAGCAATTAGAGAAAGAAGAACAAAAAATCCCATAGTTAGCAGAAGGAAAGAAATCATAAAGATCAGATCAGAAATAAATAAAAAAGAAATGAAGGGAACAATAGCAAAGATAAATAAAACTAAATGCTGTTTTTGAGAAGATAAAAAAAAAAACCTGATAAATCATTAGCCAGGCTCAACAAGAAAAAAAGGGAGAAGACTCAAATCAACAGAATTAGAAATGAAAAAGGAGAAGTAACAACTGACACTGCTGAAATACAAAGGATAATGAGAGATTACTACAAGCAACTATATGCCAATAAGATGGACAAGCTGGAAGAAATGGAAAAATTGTAGAAAAGCACAACCTTCCGAGACTGAACCAGGAAGAAATAGAAAATATGAACAGACCCTCATGAGAACTGAAATTGAAACTGTTATTAAAAATCTTCCAACACACAAAAGCCCAGGACCAGATGGCTTCACAGGTGAATTCTATCAAACATTTAGAGAAGAGCTAACACCTATCATTCTCAAACTCTTCCAAAATATAGCAGAGGGAGGAACACTCCCAAACTCATTCTATGAGGCCACCATCATCCTGATACCAAAACCAGACAAAGATGTCAGAGAAACAGAAAACTACAGGCCAATATCACTGATGAACAGAGATGCAAAAATCCTCAACCAAATACTAGCAAACAGACTCCAGCAGCACACTAAAAGGATCATACACCATGATAAATTGGGGTTAATACCAGGAAAACAAGGTTTCTTCAATATCTGCAAATCAATCAATGTGCTACACTGTATTAACAAACTGAAGGATAAAAAAACATTTGACCATCTTAATAGATGCAGAAAAACCTTTCAACAAAATTCAACACCATTTATGATAAAAACTCTCCAGAAAGTAGGCATAGAGGGAACTTACCTCAACATAATAAATGGCATCTATGACAAACCCACAGCAAACATATTCTCTGTGGTGAAAAACTGAGACCATTTCCTTTAAGATCAGGAACAGGACAAGGTTGCCCACCCTCACTACTATTATTTGACATCATTTTGGAAGTTTCAGAGAAGGAAAAGAAATAAAAGGAATCCAAATCACAAAAGAAGAACTAAAGCTGTCACTGTTTGCAGATGACATGATACTATACATAGAGAATCCCAAAGATGTTACCAGAAAACTACTAGAGCTAATCAATGAACTTGGTAAAGTAGCAGGATACAAATTAATGCACAGAAATCTCTTGCATTCCTATAGATTAATGATGAAAAATCTGATGAGAAATTAAGAAAACACTCCCATTTACCACTGCAACAAAAAAAATAAAATACCTAGGAATAAACCTAACTAAGGAGACAAAAGACCTGTATGCCAAAAACTATAAGACACTGATGAAAGAAATTAAAGATGATACAAACAGATGGAGAGATATACCATGTTCTTGGATTGGAAGAATCAATATTGTGAAAATGACTATACCACCCAAAGCCATCTACAGATTCAATGAAATCCCTATCAAACTACCAATGGCATTTTTCACAGAACTAGAAAAAAATATAGCAAAATTTGTATGGAAACACAATAGACCCCAAAAAGCCAAAGCAATCTTGAGAAAGAAAAATGGAGCTGGAGGAATCAGGCTCCCTGACTTCAGGCTAAACTACAAAGCTACAGTAATCAGGACAGTATGGTACTGGCAAAAAAAACAGAAATATAGATCAATGGAACAGGGTAGAAATCCCAGAAATAAACCCACGCACATATGGTCTCCTTATTTTTGATAAAGGAGGCAAGAATATACAGTGGAGAAAAGATAACCTCTTCAATAAGTGCTGCTGGGAAAACTGGACAGGTACATGCAAAAGAATGAAATTAGAAAACTTCCTAACACCATACAAAAAAATAAACACAAAATGGATTAAAACCTAAATTGTAAGGCCAGACACTATAAAACTCTTAGAGGAGAACATAGGCAGAACACTCTATGACATACATCACAGCAAGATCCTTTTTGACCCACCTCCTAGAGAAATGGAAATAAAAATAAACAAATGGGACCTAATGAAACTTAAAAGCTTTGGTACAGCAAAGGAAACCATAAACAAGACGAAAAGACAACCCTCAGAAAGGGAGAAAATATTTGCAAATGAAGCAACTGACAAAGGATTAACCTGCAAAATATACAAGCAGCCCATGCAGCTCAATATCAAAAAAACAAACAACCCAATGCAGAAATGGGTGGGAGACCTAAATAGACATTTCTCCAAAGAAGACATACAGATTGCTAACAAACACATGAAAATATGCTCAACATTGTTAATCATTAGAGAAATGCAAATCAAAACCACAATGAGGTTTCACCTCACACTGGTCAAAATGGCCATCATCAAAAAATCTACAAACAATAAATGCTGGCAAGGGTGTGGAGAAAATGGAACCCTCTTGCACTTTGGTGGAAATATAAATTGATACAGCCACTATGGAGAACAGTATGGAGGTTCCTTAAAAAACTAAAAATTGAACTACCATATGACCCAACAATCCCACTACTGGACATATACCCTGAGAAAACCATAATTCAAAAAGAGACATGCACCACAATGTTCATTGCAACACTATTTACAGTAGCAAGGACATGGAAGCAATCTAAGTGTCCATCAACAGATGAATGGATAAAGAAGATGTGGCATGTATAAAGAATGAAATATTACTCAGCCATAGAAAGAAATGAAACTGAGTTATTTGTAGTGAGGTGGATGGACCTAGAGTCTGTCATACAGAGAGAAGTCAGTCAGAAAGAGAAAAATAAATACTGTATGCTAACTCATATTTATTGCATCTAAGAAAAAAATAAAAACGTTCTGAAGAACCTAGGGACAGGACAGGAATATAGATGCAGACTTAGAGAATGGACTTGAGGACACAGGGAGGGGGAACGGGAAGCTGGGATGAAGTGAGAGAGTAACATTGACATATATGCACTACCAAGTGTAAAATAGATAGTGGGAAGCAGCTGCATAGCACAGGGAAATCAGCTCGGTGCTTTGTGACCACCTAGAGGGGTGGGATAGGGAGGGTGGGAGGGAGATGGAAGAGGGAGGGGATACGAGGATATATGTATAGCCAATTCACTTTGTTATAAAGCAGAAACTAACACAACATTGTAAAGCAATTATACTCCAAGAGAGGTTAATTTAAAAACAACAATAAAAAGGAGCAGTCTTTATCCTAACCAGGGGAAATTGCTGTTCCTATGTCTAGAGCAAATGTTACAGAAGGTGGGCCTAAGAGAAATTAATGAGCTCAACAGAAACAAATATTTAGCAAAGTTGACCAGTCAGGGTTCTATTTACATTCTGACTGTCAACTCTAATCATGATTTGAACTCCTATCTGTGTTTATCAATGGAATTAATGCCTGTTGGTTCTGCATTTCTCAACCAGGACCCAAGCTCAGTCAACATTTTCATGTCAGAGCAGCAAGAGTTAACTGTGACAACCACCGTTTATATGTCTGCCTAAGTCAGGTCACTTGGATCTTTTGTCTCTGGGAATTTCTCTCCCCACTTGGCTGCCTCTGGCCATCGTATTTGCCCTTTTGATTCTACATCTCTAGCTATGACTGCTTGAATCAAAATGAATACCTGACCTTGGTTCCTTGACTTTGAGCTAGGGTTCTGGGTCAGTCAATGAGTCTTTGCAAGTGGTGGCATGGAAATATTATGATTATTAATTATAATATATTAAACCTTATATTATAAATAAAACTAAGCAAATAACTCTTACTACCCAAAATATTGAAAAGTAATACTCCAATTAATTTATTTACTAATTATTTTTTCCAGGTTTGTATAATAGTCCTAAAAACAATCCTAAAATTCCTTATAAGGAATTCTGAATGCAAGAGCTTCATAACTGACCTCCCAGGCCCCCACCTGTCCATTCTCCCATTCTTCCTGTTCGGTTTCTTCCCTAAGTGCATGGCTTATCAGGTTATGTCCCAGATCCAGAATTTTGACCAGTTTTTCAATGCCTTCAAAATAAAACTCAGTTCCTTTTGTGACATCCATCGTCTGACAACCATCAGTCCTCCTCTCTTACATATTTTATGCCCTTCACTCAGCCCAGTCCCACCCAGGAATGAAAGGCTCACTGTTCCCCATGATGCTCTTACCGTGACCATGAAGCTGGAGCTCCCTAGACCTACACTGACCAGTATGACTGCCAATAGTCATGTGTAGCTACTTAAATTTAAGTTAATTATAATTAAACAGAATTAGAAATGTATTCCCTCAGTCACACTAGCCACATGTCAAGTGTTCAAATGGCACATCTGGCCGGTTGCTACCACATTGAATGGTACAGATAGAGAACATTTCCAACATCGCAGGGAATTTTATTGGACAACACTTCTTTCTTCTAATCTCTACATGTCCAAGCCTACTCATCCTTTCTGGTCACACTCTCATATGCCACAATCTTTCCACATGAGAGCCATATAGCCACTCCGAGAAATTTCAGTCTTTCAGTTATTCTTCTCTTGGTAGTTGTGATAGACTGAATGTTTGTGTCCCCCCACTCCAAAATTCATGTGTTGAAATTCTAACCCCCAATGTGATGGTATTTTGAGGTGGGGATTTGGGGAGGTGATTAGGTCATGAGAGTGGAGCCCTAGTGAATGAGATTAATGCCCTTATAAAGAGGGCTGAGAAAACTCCATGCCACCTTCCACTATATGAGGAGACAGCAAGAAGACAGGCTGTCTGCAAGTCAGGAAGTGGGTCCTCACCAGACACTGAATCTGCCAGTACTTTGATCTTGGACTTTCCTTCATTCAGAACTGTGAGAAATAAATGTTTGTCTATTAATTCCCTCAATATGTGGTATTCTTCATAGCAGCCCAGATGGACTGGGGCATAGTTAAGTGTCTAGGCTTTGGATCTTAGCTGGAAATATCTCTACTGATTACTAGCTGTGTGACATTGAGCAATTCACTTAACCCATCTGTGCTCAGTTTCTTCATATGTAATATAGAGATAAGATGTACTTGCCTGGTTGCATTATTACAAGTATTAAACAAGTTATTAATATTTGTATTAATGGACAATGTTAATGTATGCAAAGTCTTCCAGCAGAATACTTCTATTAAATACATAGAATATCTTCTATTAAAGGATACAGACAATAGGTAGGCAAGCAAATAAACAAGAAGCTATATTAAGGAGAGATTGGGTGGGAAAAACAGCAGAGTAAGGAACAATTGGAGTGGCCATGGTGGGTAGGGAGGCAGTAACCTCTATGTAAAGGAGGTGGTCAGAATAATTTTCCCTGAGAAAGCAAAGACTTGAAAGTGCTCAAGGAGTGAGTCACTACAATATCTGTGGTAAAAGCATAGTGGCGCAGAGAATACCCTGTGTGAAGGCCCTGGTGGATACAGATTTGAAATATTAAAACAGTGGTTCTCAAAGGGTGGCCTGAATTTTTTCCTACTTAAAATGTCTGAATCAGGATTTTGATGTGGCCACTCCTCCTATGCTGGGGCATTGGGCTTGCCAGGTGGAGAATCTCCATCAAACTGTTAACTAACCTCATCTTCCAAGTTGTCCCTCCACGTAAAACATCCACTACTTGCAAAGTGATGCTGAGGCTTAAAGAGAGCTTGTCCATCCAGGATTCAGTACCAGCCTGGGCATGCAGTAGGACACACTACCTGGTCTTTTTTTGGTATTATCACTGTACAGAAAAGAAAAAAGATGTTTTTCATTGAAATAGGCAAAATTATACTTTGGTTACAAAAATGCTCACATCTCATTTGCTCTTTTTCCCCATAAAGCCCACCATGGATTCAGGTGACACCAGGGCAGATGGTTCAGAGATTCATTCTGCCTCAGGCTTGTGGAACTCCCATCCCCCATGGTGCTGCCAGCATGGGCACAGCAGAGGATATGAGCACATGAGGGTCTCACGCAGGAGGTTAAATGCTTTAATCTGGAGGTAACACACCTCTCCTGTGCTTACAGCCCATTGGCCAGGACTGATCATATGACCCACCCAACAACAAAAGTAATGGTAAGGAGTGGCCCTCGCATGGGCTGAGAACTGTATGTGGCCAACATCGGAAGTCCCCACCACAAAGGTCCATTCGGAAATGACTCTCCCAAGATATATGGCTAAGCAGCGGCACTAACAGGATGAACACCAGCTCTGCCAAACTACAAAATCCTTGCTCTCCTACCACATCCCATGCTGCTACAAAGGGCTCCTTGGCAAATAGAGAAAATTCCTCTCAGATCTCAACTGGCTGCTGAGTAAAATCTGAGGTGGACACACTTCCGAGAACACCACCCAGAATCTGTTCAGAGGAATCCCAAAGGAGCGAGATCACACACAGAGAGTCAGAGGAGGGATTCTCCCAGACTGAAGACCAAGGTAACATGAGCACATCTTCAAAGCAAAGACATCACATGTGATACTCTGGAAATGCCTCCTCACAACAGCATCCTCTGCTTATTGTCAGTAACCCACCCACCATCCCTGGGTCCGTACTTCTGGGAAAATGGCAATTGCTCTGTTCCCTAATCTCTAGTCAAACCAAATATCTGGCTTGTGTCTCTTTTGTTGGACAGCTGCAAAAGGCACCATCATTGCTCTGGCATTTGGACAGCTGAGCAAAGCCTGAGCCCAACTGTCACCTGTGAGTGGAGAGAACCGGCTTCCGCTCACTTAGTGCATCCAGAATGGGACTTGGTTGCTCCCGGTCTGGAGTCTGCAGAGTCTCTGTGAACAAAGTGTTCCTTTGTAGACAAGATCCCAGTAGAAACAAGCATCTTTTGACAAATCTCCACAAGACAATAATAGTGCTCAACAAGAAAACTCAGGAGGGAATTTCATTTTAAACATGTGCTCCATAAAATGGAAGCCAAAAGCCCAGAGGATGCAGCTTTGGGATGCAGAATTTCCCAAGTTCATATCTTGCTGCTTAAAAAGAGTCCTTTGACTTCAGCACTAGTGGGTCAAGCCACGTTTCCTGCCCTTCATCAGGCTGCTTCGAGGCCAGCTGTGGTGCCAGGTAGCACAGAGGAAAAATGCTGTCTTTGGGAACTAGAATCCTGAACTCAAGGCCAAATGCCCCATTTTAGCTGTGTGAGCAGCAAAGAGTGGTTCAGTTTACTCATGTGTAAAATAAGGATGAAAATACTGCTCGTGCAAAGTTGAATTAGATAAAATGAGACATAGTGAAACACCTAGAATGGTGTCTGGCTTAAAATGACAATTCAGTCTGTTGTGCCGGTCTTCTTAGTTATGTGAGTACCATTAACTTTTGAAAGGAAAGTCAAAGACAGTGCTGATGAGGTGACATCAGAGGGTACCCAAAAAGTTGGTGGCCCTCAGTGGAGCATCCTTTGGGAATGCATCAGGTCCAGGGTCTGGTCCTTAGTCTCTGAGGTTGAGAAACTTGTTCAGCACACTCAGAGGATCAGTCTCTTACTGATGGGTGAATATAAGAAGTCTACCCTTTCCTGGGAACCCTTCCTAAATACCAAGTGTTAGTCATCAAAATCATCACAGGGTGAGCAAAAGGAAAGAAAAGGCACAGAAGGGTTGCATCCAGATGCCATCTAGACCACTGTTCTCCAAAGTTTAATTTTCATCTAAATGTTGTGTTTTCTTTTAGATGACAGTCTAAAAAGAGCATGTAACCACATTCTGGATCTGAACTACCATATGTGGCTACCAAAATTTTTAATTCAAATTCATAAAAATTAAATAAATTTTAAAATTCAGTTCTTCAGTCACACCAGCCACATTTCAAGTGCTCATGGCTACATGTTGGACAGCACAGAAAGTTCTATTAGACATTGCTGTTCTAGATGACTATTTCATCCATGAGTATTGCCGTAAGATTTAAGACCTCCAATTATGATTTGCCTTTACCACCGAATAAGAGCCAAACAATATCACTTTGTTGAAGGCTGATACTAAAAAGGACCAAGAACATAATTGGTACGACACAGTCCCAGTAGTAGCAGTAGCAGTACTCAAAGTTGTCATATTAACAGAGAGGAGAACAGGTGGGTGACAGCAGGAGGGCTCACTCTATTGGTATGTGCAATCACAGGAGTCCGAGCAGCAGAGGTTTAATCTGTGGCTTAGAGTCCACGATCATAGTGAGAAAACAGAATCACCAGGCTCTAAAGGAGCCCCTGCCTCCTAATTCCTCCCAATCCGTTCAGAAAGTCTCCACGGGGTGTCCCCTGTGTGCCTGCGAACACACAGACTGTTGTTTGGAAACACAGTCCTCTGGGCCGTGGGACACAGCCTGACATTTTGTCTTTTCCTGCCAGGCCTGCCCAGGTGATACATCTGCCACTTCCTGCTCCAGAGACAGGAGACCCCTGTGGCCTCCTCCCAACCTGGGGAAGCTTCATGCAGAAGAAATATCTACCACCTGTATGTCTTTGTCTTACTAAGTGGCAGCTTTCAGACATTTCAGTGATGTTGCAGCCTTTGTTAGTTTTTTACTGGTGCATCTTCCTCTTTTCAGGCACCGGCCTGAGTCCCAAGCAGGAGGCAGGGCCAGAAGTGCTACATACCATGCTTCACTCACCCATCCCTCCACACCTAAAGGTTTTGGGCGGGGGGTGGCGGAAATGTGCATCTTCATTTTCTTTCCCATTGAGGTGCCCTCCTCTGGGCTAAGTGGAATTTTTTTTTAATTTAAAATTAAAATTTTTTCACACTGCTATATTTAAAATAAATGGCTAACCAGAACCTACTGTATAGCACAGGGAATGCTGCTCAATATTCTGTACTAACCTAAATGGGAAAAGAATTTGAAACAGATTAGGTACGTGTATAAGTGAATCACTTTGCTGTACACCTGAATCTAATACATCGTTAATCAACTATGCTGCAATATAAAATATTTTTTTAATAAATAAATAAAATTCATGATGACAAAAGTAAAAAAATAATAATTTTTTTTAATTAAAAAATTTAATGAAAAAGAACCTAAGATCCTCCGTGTAGAACTATGTTAAATACATTTGTAAAAAGAAGGAAAGAAAAACCATTTCTTGTGGTCAGGTCTGGGTAGTGGGACTCACTTGTTCCACAACTACCTATTGGATGCCTTCTAGGTGCCAAGCACAGTTCAGACACTGAGGATATAGCAGTGAACACAACAAATATCTACCTTCATGGACTCTAGTGGAGAGAGAAACAGTAAAAGCAAAACGAGTGAGAGATATAGTCTATTAGATGGTGATGAGTGCCATGAAGAAAAGTGAAGCAGAAGTGGGAGACAGGTAAGTCTTGGAAGGTGGAGGTAAGTGCTGTTTGACAGTGTTCATTCAGCAAGGGCTCCACTGGCAAGGTACCATTTAAGCATAGAAAAAGGGAAGGGAGTAACCCAATCCCAGCGCAGATTCTGAAATTCCTCCTTGTGGGGCCTCAGTCCTCTCTCCTTCAAATCCTCATGAATCACTTCTGTCTTCCAAGTACCACCAACCCAGTTTTGTTGAACTTCCAGGAATTTGCATTAACAAAACAATACCCTGGGTTGTTTGGGGTTTTTTTTAAGCACTCCAAATATAAAATTATGTTCTAATATTAAATATGTTCTTTTAAATGAAACAGCCATTGCCCAGAAATTCTGATGGACGCTCTGTCCCCAGATAACTGCCTTATGGAAAGCAATACTTACAGCAGGTGGCATTCTTCCAAAACCCACTTTGGGCTTTTGTCTTTCTGAAAAATCTGATTTTTCACATTTTCTCTTACTCGGAGACATTTGTGCACATTATACCTTATTAGTATCAGTCAAGAATTAGTCAGAAAAATACACTGTAGGTATTTCAAACAGGGAGGGAAATAGGTTCTAACAAAATCATTGGAAGAGCTGAAGAAGAGAGAGTTAGGGAAAGCTTCCACCAGATCTCAGATTCACCACTAGTTTTTAGAAGATTAGCAAGTTGCAGTCACAGAACAACCACTGATGATAACCACAGGCAGCAAAGAGACAGGTAATCCAAGGATAACATCTGGAGGCCATCGCAAAGCCTCCCACTTGCCAAAACTCATGCATCTGCCCACCACTGCCGGAGAAGGAATAATATTGATTTGGCCTCTGTTCACCTGGTGAATCACATCTTAGTGCCTGTGGTCATTGATGAAATCTAATCTGGAACCTTGCTGCAAGGAATTCTGGGAAATGTTATTCCCAGGCTCCAGCCTCTGTGATTTAGGAGAAAACATGATATTTTCACCCTAGATGGGTGAGAATGGTGCCTACATTGACAGCAGGCTCTCCTGCCCAGTCAACTCACTATGATTTTCAACTGATAAATGTAACTTGTGCAGAAGTGGTATCCCTCCCCCACTATCCCAGCTGAGCACTCCGAGAGGCTCAGTTTAGCATCTCAAGTAGAGTGACAGAGCTTTTATCTCCCAGGTCTCCTGAGTCTTTCAGTTGTCCTGAGGGAAGACAACAGATAGAATTCTCCCAGTGGCAGAACTTAGCTCCCTGCGGGAGTGGTCAGCTGGTGGGCTATTGACCCAGCACTGTTCCCGCTCAGACAGGAGAGTTGACCAGCACCTGAAACAGGACACCCTACATTCAGGTTCTCTCCTTCTTCCTTGTAGCTCCATCACCCCATCCCATCCCACTTGACATCCCACACAAAAAGCCTTGGAGTTTAAGATCTCTCTCCATGGACCCTGATGGGCCATCAGAAAGGGGTTCAGTGGAGCATTAAAATAGATCTTCTAATTAGTAGAAATTAAAGCTCACTCCCTTCTCCTCAAGGGCCCCATCTACACAAAACATTGTCTATTTCCATTCTCCTGGGGGGGTGTTTTCTATCAATCCCGGGAGAGGTTACCCACCTCTGTAGAATGACCTAAAATATCACTTCTTTCAGTTCCCAAAAGGAAGACAAAACAAGTTGAGTGTCCATGTAATTTTGCAAAGGTGTTGAGCCCCTGCTACATGCACTACAATAGGGTTCCCAAGCACTGAGAGTGAGGGATGCAACAATTGTGCATTTGAGAACTCCCCAGATTAGGACTCTCCTGAGTTCTGGCTGTTGGAAATTATGGTGAATTTTCAGGGATGCACAGTCAAAGACAATCAGACCGTGATAAAATCACATGGTGTGAAATTTACATTTTACAGAGCACAGAATTGTTTTTATTTGTTCCAAGTAATTTGGAATGACTTTTTCAGTAGACTGTGCAAATGAAGTAAATCCAAACGCAATATGTCTTCTAAAAAGAAAATGAAATCGCAAACACACTTAGTTTGCAGAGCAAGTACTCAAAGCACACTTGTGTGGATGAAGCAAAAATGTATTCCTGTATAAAAACCAAATGTTCCATCTTCTCAAGTTAGGCCAGGAGAGTGTTTAATGTGACCTAGTACGAAGTCCATGATATGGCCTTTGGCCCTAAGAATACCTAAGGTTCTTAATCTTTTTGATCACAGACCCTTTTAACGTCTGGTGAATGGTGGCCTATGTTTGCTATAGTTTTACCTGCTCCATGTGTTTACTCATCTCCCTTCTTCTGGGGCCTGTACAGGACTCCTCTCCCACTCCACGTGGTTCTGTAAGACTGTCAATAACACTGTGGGGCCACAGGGTGCAGATGTGACCCAGGTAGATCAACAAGAGTGGCTCAATGCCCTAAACTCAGTGAATGGTGAAGGCATGTCTGAGTGACCCAGGCAGGGGACTGAGAGCCATTCTCTTTCTACTTGGTAGTACTAAGCTGGGAGGTGTGAGTGCAGGGTTGCTGGCAGCCTTTATGTTCACCAAGTGCAAAGAACCTTGAATCAGAATGAAATGAGAGGCAAGCTGAGTTGAGGGGTGGAGAAAGTGAGAAACAGAACAACCATATTCAGCCATTCTGGAAGCTACTATTGTCCCAGGTATGAGCCCATGGAAAATAAGCCAATAAATTACCTTTATGCTCAAAATTTCTCTCTTATCCAACTAAGAGTTCAGGATAAACAGATCCTCTGCCAACACACATACCTACAACCTGTGTGCATAAAATAATTCATATAATATCAGAGGCTGAAGTCCTTCCAAGGACTCTAGGTAAAGAGGCCCTGCCCATCCAGTTTTCTAGATGGTTTTAGAGTAGAGCAGATTTTACAGTCAAAACCATCTTCTTCCTACGTATCAATGTTCTGTTACACGTTAAAAGGTTAGCCCCTGGAAAGGTAAATACCACGAGCCATTACCAGTTGTAACAGCCATTAGCAAACAGTCCAAGGGTCATAACTATAATTCAGAACTACCTGCATAGACTTATTTGGCCACAGATGACAGACAAGTGACATTTTACTCTTAGGATTTGAGTTCAAGCAACTCATTTTCCCCATTTGTGCAGTTTCCCTATTTGTATAATGAAAACTTTGGACATGTTTCCAAAGGTCCTTTCACTACCGGATCTGTTAAATTAACCACAAGTGCTTCTTCCATTTTCGATTATAATATCATCTAAAGCCAAGTCAAAAAAGGAAATATTTCTTCAGTGAGCACAGCACTTTGCTTTCCCCCATCTGTGAGTCCTGATGTTATACAGACTAGCTTTGGTTTCCTCTCTACCAGAGCTGTTTATTAGAATAGTATGCAGAGGAGGCTACAGATTAATAGAGACATCCCATTACCCTTTAATGGTTGCTCTTTTAGGTATTCCAGAAAGACTCCAAACTCAATTAAATTCTCTAGGTTCGCAATCTCCTTGGGAAGGTTGGGAAATGAATGTGTTAATAGTTATATTTATTCATAATTTTTTTTTTTTTTTTTTTTGGTTACGCGGGCCTCTCACTGCTGTGGCCTCTCCCGTTGCGGAGCACAGGCTCCGGACGCGCAGGCTCGGTGGCCATGGCTCACGGGCCCAGCCGCTTTGCGGCATGTGGGATCCTCCCGGACCGGGGCACGAACCTGTGTCCCCTGCATCGGCAGGCGGACTCTCAACCACTGCGCCACCAGGGAAGCCCAATTCATAATATTTTAAAACAGATATATATGTATAATTAATATATATTTTAATTATATACATATTATATATAAATATATATTTAAAAATAAGTTCGTGTGTGTGTGTATATATATATATATATATATGAACAGAGCAAAACATTTTAAGATACAATGCCCAAATACATGGGAATATTCTCATTGGAGGAATAAAATTTAGATCTTGCAATTTGGAACATGGAAACACCTTTGTGCTAGAGTCATCTCCAGAGGAGAATGTGTGAACGAATAACTATAGCCGAAATATAGTGTTTTTCTCTTTGAAATAATGTAATGGAGGTCCCAGTCTGAGCCTCATCTATGCCCACCCTGAGGTTTATTCACAGCCTGCAATCATGGATGCACAGTGAGGTCCCAACGAGATTTATTTCAATAAGGGAGAGAGAGAAGAGTGCCCTGGTAGGGAAAAGCTTATGAGTGCCTTTATACAACTTTGACCAGAGAGCAATGTGTCTGCACCTGTGGGGTGAGTCTGGGTACAGCTCACACTGTCAGTCAGAGATCCCTGAGGTCCTCTACACAGTATCTGAGCCTGATTTGTGATAAGGGGGCTACCATACAAAAGCAAATACAAGTTAGAAGAATGGGATACATTATGTGTAAGTTACCCGCACCCCTGAAGCCAGCAGCTGAGGCACCGTTGGACAAGGTGTGTTTGAGGTCAGTTTCAGTGGCCTTGAGCAGGCACTGGTAGGCACCAGCAGTCCTGCTGAAAGCTTTGACAATCAATGTCCAGAAAACATATTGAGCTAGAAATCAAGACTGGGAGAGGAACGAAGCTAAAGCCACACAACTCGAAAAGGACAGGTTCCTAGAGGAAAGAAGATGGACCCACTTCTTGGGATTCTCAGAACCATATGGAAGGCTTTGGAGGATACTTGGAGGCTGGAGTTTCTCCCCATTCCACTCCCACCCTCCCCCTGACCCGTGCAGTAAGGCAGAGTTTCTTTATTTTTTATGTTCTGCATTCTATGCAGAAAACCACCCTATCTCCCCTCAAGATGATATGGCCTGGGCAGCAGAAGTACAAATGAGGTAGGCCAAATGGAGCTTTGCCTACAGTGGTCAGAAGATAATTAGAACATGGAAATTCTGGGCTGGGTTCTACCATTTCAGGCCCTCTGCCCAAGTCGACATTATAGATTCAAACTGAGACCAGCTGCCAGATTTCCAGTTCTCCTTTCTCTGGATTCCCTATTTGTAAAACAATGCTACACCATTTGGATACCTTTGAACGGAAATGTCCAGTGATTGTCAAGGTGATGAAATGAGATTGGAATATTCCAGAAGCAAATCTATATAAATGACACTTGGAAATCTTGGGCCTGAAATGAGGAAAGAGTGGGCAGACCTGTTTAATGGTGACTGACTCTAAAAGTCACAGTTCACTGTTCCCTGGTCTGTTACCCAAGAATCTATACTGTATACAACTCAACAACAAAATCCAAACAACATGGTTTAAAAAGGGGCAAAGGATATGAAATGACATTTCTCCAAAGAAGACACACAAATGGCCAAAAAGCGCATGAAAAGATGCTTAACATCGTTAATCATTATGGAAATGCAAATCAAAACTGCAATGAGATACCACTTTATAACAGATGGGTGGGTAAACAAACTAGGGTATATCAATGGAATATCATTTGGCCAGAAAAAGGAATGAAATTCTGACACATAACAGGATGAACCTTGAAGATATTATGCTTAGTGAAATAAATCAGATACAGAAGGACAAATATTGCATGATTCCACTTCTATGAGGTCCCTAGAGTAATCAAATTCATAAAGAGCAAAGCAGAGAGGTGGTTGCCAGAGGCTAGGAGGGCAGGAACATGGAGAACTATTGTTTAATGGGAACAGAGTTTGCATTTGGGAAGGTGGGAAATTTCCGTAGATGGACGGTGGTGATGGCTAAACAACAATATGAATATACTCAATGCCAATGAACTGTACACTTAAAAAATGATTAAAATGGGGCTTCCCTGGTGGCGCAGTGGTTGAGAGTCCACCTGCCGATGCAGGGGACACGGGTTCGTGCCCCTGTCCGGGAAGATCCCACATGCCGCGGAGTGGCTGGGCGCGTGAGCCATGGCCGCTGAGCCTGCGCGTCCGGAGCCTGTGCTCCGCAACGGGAGAGGCCACAGCAGTGAGAGGCCCGCGTACTGAAAAAAAAAAAAAAAAAAAAAGATTAAAATGGTCAATTTTATGTTATGTATGTTTTACCACAATTTTTAAAAAGGAATCTGTACTTGCAACCCTTTCCACGTGCCTTTGAGCAACGATCACGTGTTCAGGTTGAGTGTCTCTGACTCTCGCTGGCACCACACCATTTGCTAAGTTGGACGCCCTGTCACGAAAGGTGGCTTCAAGTACTCTGATGAACAAAGTTTACACTCCGAACACTCCCCTTTGCTGATGTGACTAAGTGATTCCACAAGATCCTGTGCAACCCAGGCTACCACCGTGTGGCAGAGAACAGGAAGGGACAAAGAAAAATCAGACATCAGTGTCAGAATGTCAAGCTCCTGCTGTCTCAAGTGGCTGGAGGAGCCCTTAGAGGCACCAAGCCCACTGCAGGGGGGCCGTGTGTCCTCAGTCCGCTCAGCCCCATCTCAGAGAGGCTGGCTTCATTTATGCAGCGCATGTGGTTTACAGAAAAGAGAAGCAGCAGCACCAAAACCACACCACTCCATATGCATATGAAGCCCTTGTTTAGAGAGACTCAAAAGGGAAGTTCTTAGTCTATAATATCTCTTCCCTGAAAATTCCTTCCGGGCCTCCTCCGACCTCAGCACTATATAGAGATGTCAAGTGTTTATCCAAGTCGCCTCCTGCTTTCTGTGGCTCAGCCTATTCAGAAAGAATGTGGCTTCTCTGTTCCCTGCCCCTCTGAATATTCTGGCTCCCCTTTGATTCCCATAGCTGATTTTCTAGCTTTCCTCTTGCTCACCCATTCTTCTGGTTTTCAAATTGATTTTTACTTCACTTGCTTGCAAAAAGGACCGGTGAAGCACATATATACATAAAGATTAGCAAAATGACACAATCAGGATTGAAGAAGAAAAGGAGTAAGAAAATACTTAAGCTGTAAAATTGAGCATAGCTACTGTAGCTTCAGAGAGATGCATTGTTACACCAGCTCTCTGTGCCAAAACGAAGACGCCTAGAAGTTTCTAAGGGAAACAGTGCTTTTGAGGAGAGTAAATTCTGAAATTTCTTACTTTATAAAAGGGACATTGACAGTGAGACATTGTCACACTTTCATGGGATATGAAAAATTTCATATGGCTTTGTCGCGTTCCCATTTTTACTGCTTCCGGATCGGTTAGACCGTTTTCTCTTGGGTTCTATTCTCTTTTTGGTGGCCAACTTGGAGATCAAGAGTTCTTCAAGTTACAAACTTTTCTATGCCATATTTCCTATTATGTGGGAAAACTCAGGTCCTATGGCAAAGCCAGTGAGGAGCTATGGTGTCAGCCTGCACCAGGAAGTCCTTCCTCCCCTATAGATTACTCTCTAAGTCGGCATATCTGACCATCAGATGCCTTTGACTACCTAACCCCTTACCCACTGCCCCGTCCCATTACTGTGTCTAAACAGTTGAAAAGTGGACAGAAGAGCTTTGTGGTGTAAATTTTCCAACATGGTTAATGGTGGATCAGTGAGAGCAACTGGTCACAATGCTGCATCCTGTCCCCTCCTCCTTGATGTGAAGGGAATAGGGGTCAACCTCTCATCCACCCTGTGTAAGACACAAAAGCAAGCACCCAAACTCATCTCCTTTAACTACTACAGGACAGAAAACAGGCCAGGACACCTGAGATTAACCCACAGAGGAAGAGAGGGAGGAGAGGAGAGCGCAAGCAAGAAGCATGCTTGAACAATGACCTTTAATATGGTAAACCCACCAATTACTGATTTAATTCAGTAGTCTTTTTTTTTTTTTTTGCGGTTCGCGGGCCTCTCACTGTTGTGGCCTCTCCCGTTACGGAGCCCAGGCTCCGGACGCGCAGGCTCAGTGGCCATGGCTCACAGGCACAGCCGCTGCGCGGCATGTGGGATCTTCCCGGACCGGGGCACGAACCCGTGTCCCCTGCATCAGCAGGCGGACTCTCAACCACTGCGCCACCAGGGAAGCCCAGTAGTCTATTTTTAAAAAAATAATTTCATTGAGTCAAGTGAGACTGTAAGGTGTATTACCCCCTGGATAGACCTGCTTGGCTATTTGTTAATTATTTCCCAGTGTGGCAGACACTGTTGGTTGGCTGTCATGTCTCAGTGGTCATTTCCAGACCCTACTACATTATCCATATTTTCTATATTGTTCTAAAAGCTAAAACTTGATCTCCTGGCCTGCCCTGAACTAGGGATGGCCTTGTGAGAGTCCAGTGGTGGCCAGTGAGAGAAAGGAAATAGCCCCTTGGGGAAGCTGTCTGTGGTAGGCAGAATAATGGTCCCCAAAGTTGTTCGTGTCCTAAACACTGGAACTTATGGATGCTTCCTTCTCTGGCAAAAAAAAAGACTTTGCAGATGGGATTAAGGCAAGGATCTTGAGATGGGGAGATTATTCTGGATGATTCAGGTGAGCCTAATGTTACCCCAAGGGTGCTTATAAGTGAAAGAGGGAGGCAGGAGAGCCAGAGAAGGAGATGTGACACGGAGCAGAGTGAGAGTGATGTGATAAGAGAGTCAACCAGCCACCGCTGGCTTTGAAGCTAGGAGGGCTTCACAAGCCAAGGAATGTGGGTAGCCTCTAGAAGCTGGAAAAATCCAGGAAACGGATTCTCTCCTGAGAGTTTCCAGAAAAAACAAACAAACAAACAACAACAACAAAAAACCGCAGCCCTGCCCACACTTTAACCTTAGCCTGCCCACACTTTAACCTTAGCCCACTGTGAATCCTTTTCGACTTTTGACCTCTAAACTTGTGTTGTTTTTAGCCACTGCTGCTTCGGTGTTAAGTTTGTGGCAGTTTGTTACAGCAGTAATTAGGAACTATACAGTGTCTCTTCCCAAATGCTTCACTCTTTTTCTCCTTCCCCCTTCTTGCTGAGTGGGATGTAGATACAGGGTCTGGAGGGATAGCAGCTTTCTTGCAATCTTGCAGCAATACCCATGAGGATGAAGGACTCAGGCTCAGGATAGCAGAGCAGAGTCTGGGTCTCCAAAGGCTTCACCAAGCCACCAGCCCTGGGCTGTCCATCCCTGAACTTCATGTCACATGAGACAAATAAAATGTGATATGTTTAAGTCACTATTGTAGGACTTTGTGCAGTGGTGTGCTGGAGCTGACTCAACCAGCCCCTGAGAGGGAATTATTAAATTTTCAGGAATTTTGTGAGCCAGTTATTAAGTACAAACATTATTAAAACTTGTTATATAGTCTTACAATCAAATAAATTATGTTAAAAATAAAGGTAATACTCTTTGATTTCTAAAATATTTTACAAATTTTACTATCATCTATGCTCTTGAGACTGTACCCCTATTGTATCTGAATGATGTTTTTATTTCCCAATTCTACATTATGTACATAGTATATACTATACTAGATACTATATATCTTCACAATTCCATATCCAGTTCCATCACACTCATAGCTTAAAACCAGCCATGATGGGAGTATTTCCACTATGGAAATCAGCAAACACTACAGGTCAGGATTTTATTTTTTCGAGCGTCAACTGTTAATTATTTACTTATCCGACATTGGTTTTGTATTTCTGCAGCCAAATACATTTCTAATTGATGCATCCCTAATGGTTTTTAATGCTACTTATAGTAAGAGTAGAGCCACAACTTGTCAGTTCAAATTATATTTGTAGGGAACTGGATTCTCCTTGTTTCTTTTAAATAAAGATTTAGGTACCAGGCACTGTGCTAGGCAGGCTCTTTCATATTCTACCTTATATAATCCTTCCTGTATCCCCAAAAGGTAGATATTATAACCCCATTTCACACATGAGGAGACCAAACCTCAAGGGAAGAAGGGATTTGCCAATGATCTGTGGCTCGTTAGAGGCCAAGAGAGGATTTGAACACCCTTTCGACTGAATCTGTGCTCATTCTTCCACAGTACAATGGGCTTTGAACATAGCAGGCACTGAATAGATATTTGTTGAGTTATTGAAACAAATATTAACTCTTCCTTCCAGATAGTTGGGGACCCAAGATGCTGGACTCATGTGCAAGGCGGCTTTCACACCATATGTGCAAAAGACATTGGCACCAAGCAACTTTTCCTGAACATCAAAGAGAGGCCTGAAACACTTATGGTTAGAAGATTGAGTTTCATGAAAGTATTAAATTTATGTTTTTTTGAAAAGCATCACTGGGGGAGGCACCGTGGTTACAACTCTCTCATCTTGAAATAGACACAGAGTAATTTCCTCCTTTGCTGGTTGTCAGCCTGGCTCCCAATCATTCCCCCCAGAGCTGGCAGAATTTCAATGACTCTAAAATTAATCTGTGGGGCAGAGAGTTTGTCCAGTGCCTTGAAACTCTGGGAGCTTTGCTGTGGTCTCAAAGTCAGTGCCTGGGATGGAAAGTCAGGAGGTCAAAGGTGAAATCCCAATTCTTGGCCCAACTGGGGACTTTGAACAATCCTGTGGACACACTTCTTCCCTAGTTTTATGACAGAAAGCCCCACAAATTATTCTGAACTAGAGTGATCTAGTAACTAATAGAATTGCTAGGCACATACATGGAATTTTTAACTTAATTTTTTCAACATTTATTTGAATTCCTAAGGAAGACAGGCATGTGAACAGTTAATGTGATGTGTGTAGTGAGAAAGACATGGACAGGCTGCTATGATTGCACAGAACTTCAGGGTGACTAAGTCCAGTGAGGTGGGGAGGGAGAGATCAGGAAAGGCTTTTTGAGATGATGATGCCTGAGGATAGGTTTAAAGAAAAAATGGAACTAGATAAGTGCAAAATTGGGGTGGGGATTACAAGCAAAGGGAATCATGAACCTACGAAGCAATTAAGATGGCTAAACTACAAGCAGCTCAGTGTTGTAAAGTAACACACAGAATGGCAGAGAAATAGTTACAGGAGTAAGCAAAGGTACGGACACATAGGGAACATGGATGTTACAGTAGAGTACCTGTGGTTTACCCATTATGCAGTGAGAAGCCATCAGAAGTTTTAACCAGGAGTTGACACAGTCCTGTTTGTATTTAGAAACTATCCTGAAGGCCCCGAGATCCATGAAAAAGTTCTTGCAAAAGAATAGGTAGGAGATGAGCACCAAGGATGGAACTGTGGTTAGAAGGTAGAAGGTCAACATACACATTCAGAAATATTCATTGAAAGAAGCATAAAACGTACAGATTGAGGTTAGAGCTAACCTAGGGTAATGCTGAGTTTCTGACTGGAGCAACTAGCCGGATGGTAATACCATGAACTAAGCATGGACACTGGAACAGGTCTGGGTGAGAGAGAGTTATAGAATGAGTTCAATATGAGTTGTGTGTGTGTCGTCCAAGTGGAGATGTCCAACAGCAAAGGGACATATGAGTCTTCAGAAAACAGTGTGCTATATTCATGTCTGAATCCAATCTAGAGCAAATCCTGGCATACGCAAAGCTCTTGACATGTATTTGTAAATTGGAAGGATGGAAGCCTGAATAAAACTTAGGAGAAGGGTTCAAGGTAGGAACAGAGGTTTGATGGAGTGAGGTTAGCAACTTACTGAGTGTGGTTTAAACTGAGAAAGAATGAAACTCCAGAGAAAGAGAGAGTCTCTATAGTGAGTAGAGGGCCAAGAATGAGATCCTTGGGAGCACCAACAAGCAAGGGAGGGGCAAGACAGACCATGCAAGGAGATGGAGACTGGGGGCACAGAGAGATTGGACGGGGACAGAGACAGACATCCCAGAAGCCAAAGGAGTCAGGTGGAGAAGCAAGATACACCCTGAGAAAGGTCCATGGGAGTTCTGTGGGAGCCTTTGCAAGAGCAATTCCAGTGGAATGGAGGAGGTGGAAGCCAGAATACCCTGAGATGTAACACAGAAGTGAGGGAAGGAATATTAGATAGGGTAATAGCGGGACTCAAGGTCAAGGGGGTGATGTTTTAGGACAGGAGAGCCTTACACATGCTGGAAGTGTTAAAGGGTTGAAAATATGAAAAAGAGATGGGATTATCTACATTATAAGATCCCATAGGAGGTGCCCAGGTAGGAGACTGGCAATAAAAGTGGAGAGAAAGGGAGATGTGGATTTGTCTGAGACTGAGAAGATATAGGCTAGGCATGGAGATTCCTTTGAAAGTGCATCAGTTACTTCCATCATTTACAGAGGATGCAAAGTGCATCATTTACTGTAGCTAAAACGTTGGGGAAACCCTCTGTGTCCAAAAAAAGGGAAACGGTTGTATAATTATGATATACCTACCCAATGAAATATTTTACATTTATTAAAAGCAATAGTTATGAAACCATGTGGTCATATGAAAAAAGGAGTTATAAATGATGCTAAATGAAAAGGATGGAAGATTGCCAATTCAAGAGTTACAATTATTTTTAAAAGAAACTTCAGAAAAACTTCTGGAATATTAACACCAACTATGATCATGTTATAAAGATTTTGAAGGTGCTTTTTAGTACTTTGTGTTTAATTTTCTACAAATTTATTTAATTTATCTTGAAAATTAAAAAAATAAAGTTAAAGTAGGACTTACTTGATGATAGCCAAGTTTTTCCATTAGCAATAATTCTCATTCTTCTGCATTAATCCAAGAATCAGAGCTCCAGATAGCATTTCCCTCTGCTAGAAACCTTTCCTCCATCTCAGCTGCCTCATAATTTATTCTTCATCTTTTCCTTCACAGCCCTTCCCCTGGAGAATCTGAAGAATACCACTGTCATGGACATAGGTTTTCAGTTGGAATGTCCAAAGAATTATGTCCAATCCACAGGACAGCATCTGTTCTCACCATAGGGCAGGTGGCCAGGGTGCCAGCCAGCCCTGAAGTTAGCATATGTTTCATTTGACACTTCGCTTAAGGTCTCACCTAATTCTGAAAATGTAATTGAGACACAGAATTTAGGAGGAGAACTCAGGGGTTGGAATAAGACAGAACTGGGTTAGAATCTCCATGCCTTCTTCCTATTAGGGCAAAACAATTATGGAAATGGAGCTTCAGTCTCTACATTTGTAAAATGGGGGTAATGAAACCTACTTCACAGACTTTTGAGAATCATAAAAAAGGCATCACCTATGTATGTGTAAGTATATGTCTTATTATATCTATATAGGACAATATCTATATCTATGTATCTATATTTAAATCTATATTAACTTTAGAATTTCTTAGCTTGGGTTTGTATTTCAGTGTGGTCACTTACAAACTATGTGAGCAGGTTACTTAACTACCAGTGATTGAGAATGAGACAGGATAATGGAGGAGGAGGATGGTAGTAAAGGTCAAATGGATCAGCCTCTAAAAAGCTTACAGAATTTGCTCATGACCCTGGGGAAAGATGGGACAGACCACTCAAGAGTAAATGGGACTTGAGACAAAAATTAAGTTCATTGTAGAAAAACAAAGGTATATTTCTTGCAGCCCTGAATTTGTGCAGTGAACATTACCTGGTAATTTGGGTGAAAAGGTAGTAGTGGAGATAACTGGCAAATGTGGAAGGAGATAACAAGACAAACCTTCTGCTCCATTCCTGGTCTAATAATCTCATTTTACAAACCAGTCAACAGAGGCCCAGAGAGATGAAACAAATTGTTCATAGCAAACTAGAACTCAGGTCTTCTGGCTCTGGCTGCCTCCCAAAATAGTTTTGTTATGGTTTTACCAAAAAATAAATTAATTAATTTAAAAAAATTAAAAAATAAAAAAAACACAAAGAATAGGAAGGCCATGTGACCATGCTCTGGGTTAGAATGTACCAAAGCATTGAAGCTGAGCCATTTTCCCAAAGTGCAATTGCTCGAGGGAAGAGTCTTCATGGGAAAGGCAAAACCAAGTCTCTACATTTCATCTGATTCCTGAGTTATGTCTGATGACACATAACCCGTGCATCCTAACTGGTTGGCCTGAGAGATTTTCACCTATGGAGTACACCTATATCAGGTTTGGCTCAAGCCATGATGACCCAGGCTGATGACTATCAACTAATTGTTTCAGCTCTGTGGCCACTCCAAAATCTTTCAACAGGGTACATTCTTAAGTTCAGATTGCCTGTGAGAATCTGTCAATTAGCCTATCTTGAACTGATCCAAGTGACATGGGGTCATTTTCTAATCTAAATTATTGTGTTGCATAAGACTCCTTTGGCTGCAGGTGACTGAAACCTGCTTTGAACTAACTTAGATAAGTGTGCAAGTTTCTTATAAGGATGCTGGGTCTCACTCAGGGACAGTATTTGGACTCCAGGACATATTGGAACCAGGGGCTTGAATGCCATCAAAATATCTGCCTCCATCTTTTATTCCTGAGCCACTGTGTCCTTCCTAAATTGAGGAATCCTAAAGAAGGAACTCACTGGCCTGTTTGGGTCAGGAACTCACGGCTGATCAGATCAACTTGGCTAGAGAAGGTGAGTCACAATAGTGTCTCCGTCTCAGCTTCTATGTAAGAGTGAGGTGGGAATAGATAGGCACCAAGTGTTAATTTTAGTATTTACTAAGTGTAGGGCTCTATACTAGGTTCTAGGAAACAGGAAGCAAGGGCAACCAAAAGTTGGAGAAGAATCAGATTCCCCCTCAAGGACCCTCCCACGCTGGAAGAGAAAATGACGTAATACAGCCTAGGCACTGCCCCCACCATGTTGGGTAGAGAGAATAAAATTCCATCTTATACAGGGCTTGGATTCCAAAATTAACAAGCAAAACAAAAGAGGTCTATAGTTAAACGCATTTGCCCTAAATACTTGAATCACACCCCACACAAGATTCTCGCAGCACGAGAGACAAGCAGAGCCAATACTGACTTAGACAACTCAGGTCCACATCTCCCACCTCTCACTCCAGGGTACGTGCTCACTGAATAGATGGGCAGGCAAAATCACCCCCACTTGTCAATAATCATCTCTCTTCTTCTCGTGCTCTTTTACGAAGCTTGCGGATTTAAATCTATGGAAGTTGAACACACACAGGATGTGACTCATTAACTTACCAAAGCCACACAGCACCAAGTTTGAGAACCAGGATCCAAGTCCAGGGTTACCTGACTTTTCAGTCCATGATCACACCCTTACACTGGGAAGGCTGCTAGAATTACTTCATGCTGATTCTCTGAGCCTTTTAAAGATGGAGGTCCCCACCTTCTCCTCCTTGGAAATCCCTGGCCCCCAGGATGGAGCAGCACAGAGCTCCGCTTAGGTGGGTCCACATGTGTAGGATTGGGCTGGGCTGGGCCAAGCTGAATTGGGAGGTCATCTGGACAAGCACAGGGGCACAATGATTCTAGGGCAGCTGTTGGGAAGCCATTCATTTTCCTACATTGTATATGCTATAAAGGGCTTATCAAGGAGATGTTTACAAATGGGGAGCCTTGCTGTTTTTAACAGATTAACTGTAACATATTGATTCAGTGACCTGACAACCCATTTCCATGAACTGCTGGTTTACATTTGACTCTTTTCCTGGTCGGCAGGCAGATAAAGAGGCCACCAGGTTGACAGGGAAGAGGCTGGCCATGCCCAGAGCTTCCATTAAGCAATTAAGCATGGGCTCTGCAGGCTCTGATACACCCTAGGATCCAGCCAGAACTCACACCTCACTCTTTCCTACATGGTCACCGAAACCTTCCACCCAACCCTGCCTAGGGCGATGTTCTGACCAACTCTGTGCCAAGGCTCTGCTCCAAACAACACAGAGGAACGTTGCTGTTGTTGCTTTAGTCAATCAATCAGGTTGCAACCACGCTGGACAGGCCAAAAGGCCTCCAGGGCAGGTCCAATTATATTTTCTGGTCTGGAACAGGAAAATCTGACCTCTAGGGACATTAACTTGCACGTACTGAGCCCTTATCCGTGTCAGCTGTTGTCACTGCTTTGATCTCATTTAACTTCAGAACTACCCCAAGAGGTAGGTAGTATTCTCTTCATTGTTTGGGTAAGAAAACTAAGACTCAGAGAGATTAGGTTAACCAAACTGATGCAACTTACAGGTGGTAGAACTGGAGTTCCCACTCAGGTCTGTCAGATTTTAATGTATTTTTTTTCACAATACCATGTGGTCTAATCCAGATACCCTTCCTGTACCTGTATTGGCAAATGCATTTGGATAACTACTACACTGCCCTTTCTAGAACTTCAGTTGGCTCAGATGTCCTATAGCCATGTTTTTCACTGAAGACTAGGATGCTCCCCACCCCAAGGAGGGAAACTTGGAGAGTCTAAACCAACGATTCTCAACCCTAGATGCTCATCAGAGTTCTTTGGAGTGTACACACACACACACACACACACACACACACGTGTGTGTGTGTGTGTGCACAACAGGGCCCCAACTGAGCCCAGTTAAATCAATCTCTATGGGTAGAACCTAGACATCTGTATGTATTTTAAAGACTCCCCAGTTCAATCTCAGCCAGAGTTGAGAATCACTGGCCCTAATCATTTCCCTTACCACTGGTCTGGGATGAGCATCTGATAAAAATTCTGGCCAACAAAAGGGGTGGGAAGTCTTCTGGACCCCTGGGCTTTGAGGGAATTATTCTTCTTTATTTAAAAGAGGCATAGGGATGGAATGGGCCCCCTTTTCTTTTTCTGACCTTTGGATTTTGTGCTGTAAAGATGTGATGCCTGGGGTTATTGCAGCCATCTTGAGACCACAAGAGAGCCAACCTAACAGCCAATAGGCTGAGGATGGCAAAGAAGAAAGGTAAAAATCTGGGAACTTGGTAGCATTTTTGAGCAGCTTAACCCCAGAATCACCTTACCCTGAGAATACTTGTTGTGAGAGGTAACCGATATTAATTTTTAAGACCCTTTAAGTTGGATATTCTGTTGCTTGCAGCCAAAATGATCTCAACAGATAACACCCCCTAGTGAGCTTCACCTGCCTACTGCCTGGGCTATTTCTAATAGGGGCAGAAGTACATCAGCAGCTGGGGCCCACTAGACAGTAAGGCCTAAACTCAGTCTTGCTGCCCAAAGGACTAATAACTAAAGTGAGCCCTGCCTGGGTGTGTCATTAAACAACTAGTTACCATGAGAGCCATTCCAATAATAACCATGACATTTATTATGCACTTACTTCATGCCAGGAACTGTGTGAAGCAAAGTGCTATAAGTATGTCATCTCATTCCATCCTTATAAGTACCCAGTGAGATAAGTATTATTATCTATGTTTTACACATTAGGAAACAGAGACCCAGAGAAGCTAAGGAATTTGACCAAGTTTGCATAGCTAGAGAGTGGCAGAGACTGGATGCTAACCCCAATCTGTCAAACTCTCAAGATTTTTCTTAGTTCCAGGAGACCATGTTGTTTCATTTCCCTGTGACTTATGATGTTCTGTGTGCTCACACATTCACTGAAGTGCTTAACGATGTGAATAAAAGGCATTCATCATTGTAATCCCTAATGGAGATAACAGAAATATTAGCAAAGGCCGAAGTGAAAACAGTTCAAGTGAGGCCTAATTTTTCCAAGGCCAAGGGATAATTTACTTTATCACAGCAAAGAATTTTATTTGACAAATGCACACTTTATCATCTCTGGTCTGCTGAAAACGTAAGTTTACATTTTTCCTAGCCATAAAATTAAAATAATTTTGGCTCTAAAAACATAGAAGAAATCCCATTCTAGGTTCAAGCATTTGCCTGGAACTTTAAATGCTAAATATGGAGCTTGAATAAACACCATTCCCGTCAGGCAGGGCAGACTCCTGAGTCAATCAGAGCAGGGTTCAAATCCTAGTCCTGCCTCCTGCTGACCAGGTGACATTGGACAAGACGTTTCACTTCTCCATCTCAGCTTCCTGATCTGGAAGATGAGAATCACAACTCCCATTGCAGGCCTGGGATGAGGGTTAAACTAGATGCCCTACGTAAACTGTGTGGCAAAGGACATGTGCTATAAAGCTTGGCTATTATGAAAAATATGTACAAAGTGCCTAGAATGGGACCTGCTGCAGAGTAGCTCCTCAAGAAATCTTTGATGCCTTCCCTCTCTCTTCCCTCTCTTGTTCCTCATCATCAACAGTCTTCAGGGGTGGGCCTTCAAAGAGAGCACCGAAAACAAACTAGACCAGGTCCCCTCTGTTCTTGGTTGTGGGAGGAGTAACGAGACAGCACCTACATCTTGGTTCACTCAGCTTCTTGTCAACTTTTACAGCATCATCCCTACACCTCACCCAAACACAGGGCAGCCAGCCAATCTGTGAGTGGGCCACCTGCCAACTTGGAAGACAAATCTGAGAAAGTGTCAGAGGATTGGGATAAGGGACAGAACAGGCGGTAGAGGTGGGGTGAGGGGAAATGGTTAAGCTGGCTCAAGAGCCAAGGGTTTTGGGGAAGCTGGAAAGAGAAGGTCCCCCACTCTCAAGTTAGAAACAAATGAGGGGATTTCAAGAGAATCTGGACTGCTAGTGAGACAAGCAAAACATGCGGCCTCAGCAGGGCATTATCTAACATGGGGGGCTCTATTGCTGCTCTGTAAGGGTTGGTTAGCCAAAACTGGACTCCAAATCACACTGAGAAAAGCAGACAGAAAAGGCCAATATTTCATGTACATGTTTAGAATTGTTATAAGTTTTTAAGGTCCTCCCCAACCATGATTAGAGTTTCAGTTCAGCCCCATGGAGTTCTCAGGGCAGTCACCATAGTTATCATCCCCATTTTACAGATTTGTAAACTGAAGCTTCAAAGCTGGCAATATGTTCTTTGTCATATAAGGGAGAAGTAGATACACAGAGAAATGAGCTTGTCTGGCGGTTCCCAAACAGAATCCAGGACACTACGTCTGGGGTGGAGCCCCAGAATCAGTATTTTTTTTAAGCTTCCCAGGTGATTCTGATCATAACCAGGTTTGGGAACCACTGATAGCATCTAACAAACTCACTGCAGATAAAGAAATGGAGCCTGACAGAAGTGGAGGAATTTGCCCCCATTCACATAGCTGGTTAGTGGCTAAGACAAGGTCAGTAGTCTCTTAGCCGACAGTCTCCAGGACAGAGCTCCTCCCAGCTCACCCACTGGGCTGCTTAGTTGCTTATGACAGCCTACAATACAGATGGGTTTTATTCATTCAATAAACCTTTATTGAGTGCTTCTTCAGTGCCAGGCGCCAGGGAGATACAAACAATAGGGTTGTTGGCCTTAGAACCCTGGGTGGCCTGGTGGTGCCCTAAGCTCAGGGCTAGTGCTTCTAGCTCAGGGCCTCTGGTGAGGCTGTGGTGAGATGGAAAGCTGGAGGATTCACTTCCTTGTACAAGCAAAGGGCACAAGAAAGCTTGGTAACTTCTGTTTGGGGGGGTGGAGGGTGGGCAGGGGGACTTATAGGGAGGACTGAGGCTTCAGAGGAAGGGAGAGAAAAATAAGGAAAACAGAGGCTCCTTATATGGGAGGTGGGTTACTTTTGTTTTAATAAGCCACTTGTGTGCTGTGACTTTATACAATTCAAGTTAGAATAAACAATTCTGAACTAAAGCTTTCTAAGGATATTTACTGGGTATAAGAAACAATTTGACATTACTGAAATATGTTAAGACCAAAATAGAGGCACCAGGAAAACATCCCTGTAGGCATGAGTCTTCACTACCACACAGAGATCATATCTGCCTTTGCTCACGGTTGCTGGTGAAAGTCAGTCCACACCAGTGCCATGTAGAGGACTATACAGGTCAGAGAACCCACTACATTTGCGTGAGGAATTCATCGTCTCTAATGCTGCCAAGGTCATGCGGAGGTGGGCACTTTCATTTGCCATGAGCAGGATAAGTTGTACAACATTTCTGAAGGGCAGCTTGGCAAATTTTATAAAAATATAAAATATTTTCAAAATACCCTTTGAACCCAGCAAGTCTACTTTTAGGAATTTCTCTCAAGGATAAATATATAAAGGAAAACATAGAAAGAGATACATAGGATGTTCAACAAAGCATACTTTATAATAATAGTGAAAACTCGAGGGGAAAACAAATGTCCACAGATTGCAGAATGACTAAATTATCCTGTTACACACTTGAAAACCATGAAACCATTAAAAATGGTGATGTGTATTTATGTTTATGGATGTGGAAAATGTCTATAACATCACTTTTATTGACAAAAGCAAATTTTAAAATGAGTTATTTAATATAATGCAATTTATTATAAGTATAGCTTCTGGAAATATGCATTTATGCATATTTGGAAGATGGTTTTTCACCAAAATGTCAACAATAATGAGCAGGGGAGAGGTGATTTTAATGTCTTTATTTTTCTCTGTATTAAGTATTTTACAGTACTTCTATAGTCAGAACAAATGATAGAGTTATTTTCATTTGGAGATTAAAATGTTTAAAGAAACTAGGCTAATTCCAACCTGATTTAATAGAGACTGCTAATATTCATTCATTCTTTATTTTTACAGGCTCCCCTTGTAAATATATATTCATGTAATTCATTTATATATTCAGTCATGAAAACAGTTGTTCATTCATTTGAAGTTGTTTAATAAGCACCTACTGTGAATGAGTCACAGGAATGGTAATAAGTAAGTATAACATGATAGCTAAGAGGTCAGGCTTCTGAGCCAGGCAGACCTGGGTTTGGATCCCTGTTCTACCACTCCCCGATCATACAACCTCAGACAGGTTATCAAACTGCCCTGAGCCTCAGTTTCCCTATCAGAGATAATACAAGTACCCATTGTATTAGTCACCTATTGCTATGAAGCAAATTACCCCAAGATTTAGTGGCTTAAAACAATAATAATGATGTATTATCTCTCATAGTTTCTGTGGATCAGGAATTTGGGGGCACCTCACCTGGGTTCTTCTACCTGGAGGTCTCTTGGTGAAGTTGCAGTCAGATGAAAAGCCAGAGGGTTCACTTCCAAGCTGGCTGCATCAGAGGGCTGGCAAATTGATAGCAAGAATCATAGGGGCCATCTTAAAGGCTAACACATATACCAAATGAGAAGAGGTTTATAAAGGGCTCAGTATATCTGCACTGCATCCATTGTAAGCCATGGTGATGATAAAGAGCACATATAACCTTATTCACAAATGAGCCTCAGGAAACAGCCCAGAGACATTAAGTGGTTTGACCAGTCACACAGTGAATTGATTCTTGAGCCGGGAGAAGCAGCACATTTTCTAACTTGTCTCTACAGGGTCCCTTTTTCCCTGCAGGAAATCCCAGTGGAGACACAGAGGTGAGGGACCACTTGCTAGAACAAAGTAGTCACCAGAGTTGAAGATAAACAGATGTTTCAGAAGGAAGGATGGGGAAGCTGTCAGAGGATTCTGAATGTCAGGCTGAGGAAGTCATTTTCCTTTGAAGGAAAAAGGCATGAGGAACCATGGGGGGTTTGGAACAAGAGTGACTTAATTCAAACCTGTGCGTCAAATTCAGCAAGCTGTTGGAGCAAGCCAGGCATCAGGGGATGAGGTCAGCAGCAGTGGAAAAGGAGGAGGGGCCCGTGGCTGAGTCCTATCCGTGTGCAACCTGCAGATCTAGGTTAACTAAGGATTAAGGAGGCTGGGTCACAAGGCTTCCATGAGAATAGCTAGCTGAGCTGGTACGTGTACAGCGCTGACGATACTTGCCTCCCTCGGCCCGAACACCAGCCCTGAGTCTCTTTCAATCTACAGTGTAAGAGACCTAAGAACATTCAATATGACTTGGAAGCAGGGCTTTAAAACAAATAGCCTGCCTTTCCTCTCACTTCCAGCTCTCCAGTGTGGAAAACTGATGAAATGAAGGGCGAGACAGAATGGAATGTATGTGGTCTGAGCTCAGCCCAAAGGCCCTGCTCTACTGAAAGGCTCACTTCCTGGGGATGAAGGTGCTTGGAGGGTTGTCTCACTCAAGGCTGTCAGGCCAAGCCTCACTTCCCCTGTCAAATCGGTTCTGACCACTCCTTCACCCCTGTCTGGAGGCACTGAGCTGCTCTCAGCATGCTGCCCACCACTTTACCAGGATGGATTCTCTCCTGATACCTAGGATGCCAGGATGCCCTGCTAACTTGAGGGCAGAGACTGTGTCCCTAGGCACATCATGTCTCGAGGGCTTAGCCTGAACACTATGATTCCGCTCTCCAGAAGAGTTTGACAAATAATTTTCTCTCCTAATTTCATCAGCTTTATATCCAGACACTGAGGTTGCGATCTAAAGCGCTGAATTCATCCCATCAATAGGGTTGCCATTCATATCACAGGTCTTATAGATTCAATCATCCATTTTCCAGGATAATTAAGTGACCGGCTCTAACAAAACAGTGTGACAATTTTCTAGAAGAGGGAAATAAAGCAATGTGAGAAAGGAACGTGTTTTTTTTTTTATCTAATTGGCACAACGATTCTAATATAGGGCTTAGCAGTAGCCTTATCCATACAGATTTTATTTGACCAATATAACTTTAAAACTTGGATTGGAATGGCTTTAGACAGGCACATGCTCTCCAAATCACTGCCCACCCCCTACTGTCTTATGCTCTTTAACTGCTTTGTAGTCATTCATTTACCTACCTAGCCCCTGATGCCATATGAGTTTGCAACCCTGCAACATGACCCAACACTTCATAAAGCATAAAGCAGGGGTTTGCAAGGTTCTTTCTTGGGCTGGATCAAAATCTTCTTTCTATAGCTTCCATCTATCCCTCCTATTTCTGGAGTTCTATAGGTTCTATATTAGAAGTTTAACCTTTTTCTAAAGCGTGGTCTTTCACCTATTTGGAGATGACCAACAGAGTATCTCTCAGGCCCTCCCTTTTCCATCTTAAGCATACTGCCTTCCTTCAACTATTTCTTATGACACTGGATCCCCTCACCATAATCAGAACGTGCCCTCTTAAAGAGGGGCACCCATAAGAGGAAAGATAATGCAGGCATGGTCTAATCTCTTCTAATTCAAAGTGTAATCCAAAAGCCAGCAGTATTAGTATCACTTGGTAGCTTGTTATAAATGCAGAGCCTCAGGCTTTCCTGGTGGCGCAGTGGTTGAGAGTCCCCCTGCCGATGCAGGGGACACGGGTTCGTGCCCCGGTCCGGGAAGATCCCACATGCCGCGGAGCGGCTGGGCCCGTGAGCCATGGCCGCTGAGCCTGCGCGTCCGGAGCCTGTGCTCCGCAACAGGAGAGGCCACAAGAGTGAGAGGCCCGCATACCGCCAAAAAATAAATAAATAAATAAATAAAATAAATAAATGCAGAGACTCAAACCCCACCCTACAGCTACTAAATCAAGATTCTCCAGGTGATTCCTATACACAAAACAACTCAGAGAACAGAGACTCTTTTGGTATTAACATAGCCTAAGATTACGAGTCAGTCTTTTAAGAGGCAATTATATTGTTGACCCTGATTCCTGTTATCTGAAATCCCTGTTTTTTCACTCACTGCTAAGCCACATCTTCCTATACGATATTAGGGTTTTATTGAAGCATTTAACAGTCTGATTACAGAGTCTGGTAACTCTGTTTGATGAGTTATACATGTACCTAGACTAAGATTTTAAGGATAAAACAAGATCACATTCATCTCTTTGATGCCAAGCAAAGGCCCTGATACATGACAGTTGCTCATGTAAGAAGTAACAAAAAAATAAACTAACACTTGCCAAAATGATAAAGGAAACTGAGTCACGCTGTTAAACGATTCGTGGCATGGCGTGATCTGGGGCTCAGTGTCGGAGACTGGGATTCTCCCCACTTCTCACCTCTGCTCCCTCGGGGTCAGCTCTGTACTTGGGCAGGGTCGCCCTTTGTGTCCTCAGGACGGCTGCCAGTGTTGCTCAGAGCTACAGCCTTCTCAACCTAGTTCAGCGGGCAAAGAGTCATTTGGAAACTTGAGGGGGTGGGAGCTTTCTTCTTTTCTCTTTTCTTTTTCAGAAACCTCAGCAAATGTACCCTCCAGTTTCATTAGCTCGGAAGGAATTAACCACTCATTTCTGAGCCAATCCCTGAGGCCAAGAGGAATTAATATCCTAATAGGTTTAAGCCAATGAGAATCTACCCCTAGAGCCGTGAGAGGCTGAAAATGGAGGAGGGCTCCATCAGGAAATCAGGAAACTGTTGCTGGGAGAAGTGGTGACATGATGTTGGAGAGGAGGCCGACAGATGTCTGCCACAATACTCAATAGGTCTGCATTTCTATTTCCTCTGAATCTTGCAACTGTTTTTCAGGATGTCCAACATTATAGCAATCACCAGAATGGGTTATGGCCAGAAAACTTTTCTATTTTTAAACAGCACACAAATTATTATGCCCCATCACATTGTTTCAGTGATCGACTTTAAAGGGCCCTGGCTTACCTCCTCCTGGAATAATAAAGCAGTCACAGGAGGAGTTCTTTGGGCCACTCCAAAAACCACTCCAGAGTGGTTTGCCACACATAATAGAGGGTGCATTTGAAAGGCAGCATCCAATGACCAGTTCTGGCTGAAAACTTTTGTGTTTTCAAAAGTTCAATAAGCAGAAGTGACCACAATGTGTTTGAAACTTTATAGCATGCGTCTTCAGGAGACAAAGTGCCTAAAACTAGATGGAAAGACTTGTAATTTTTTAAATTAAAAACTGTAGACAGGAGAGGTAACAGTCAAAGTAAAATAAGCATGAATCCTACGTTTTTGTTTCAAAAATAAAACCCGAGGTATGGGGAAAATTGTAATATGGAATTCAGAAATCTGCTTTGGCCATATGCTCTATTGCATGTTCACTGTGCTTGCTTTCCTTGAGCCAAAGGCTCTCAATGACTGGTCAAGCTTAGAGGGGAGAGACATAAAACCAATGAGACCAAAGGCAGGGGAGGTATTTTTCTGTCCTTACCTCAGCGATCAGAGGGCAAATTTACAAACACTAGCCTCTCTGGACACACAGCTTGCTGGTCTAGATGGTCGGTGTGAGAAAGTGGTGATGGCCAGCACTGGCCATCACCACTTCTCAAAAGAACAACATAACACCCAGGCCCAGTCAACCCCCAGGAAGGTCAGTTGTGATCTTCACAAATGGAAGGCAACCTAATTCGGTACCCAGCCTAGGCCATCCCATCTCAGAAATGGTTTGTGTGGACCCTGGCTTTACCACTTACTCGAAGAGGGACTTGGTGTAATCACTCACTCCCCACTTCGATGTCCTCATGTGAATGACAGGAACAGTGATAACCTTCTCATAGATCGGGGTGAAAATATAATAGCTCATGTGATAAGGGCCTGGAAATGTCCCGGACAGAGCAAGCCCACAAAGGCCATTCTCTTGCCTGCCCCGTTCAGGCCCATTCGGTGCTCTGACTTTATAAACACATAACTAAAGTATTTTGGTCTGATCATAGACCCTATATAATTTCTCTCAGCCTTCTCCAGATGCCTGTACAATCATACATATGTGTTAAGTTATACCTTTTAGTACTGCAATAATTGGGACTGAAAAAAAAGAACTTTTGAAAACTCTTCAAATTTTCACATACATATATAAATGACATGAAATGATCAAAAGGGCATGGCCTCACCCCTTACTGAATGTAAAGCCTTGGGTAAGTTTAGTTCAGTAGTAGACTTCAATCAGTCACAGCTTTAAAACAGCAGCAACAATAACAAACATCTCTCCCACTAGACTGTAGGGTCCTTGAGGGTTGAAATCTTTTACTCAACTTTATATTCTGCTAAAGGCCCTAGCAGACTGACCAGCATATATTAGAAAGATGTTGAAAGGAAGGATAAACTGAACTATCTTGAAGGGCATGCCACCTTGAAAGGCTTAAAAAGGCTGCTTAGTTGCTATAAAATGAAAAATACAGAAATCAAAGTAATGAAAGACTGGACTCAATGTCTAACAAGTACAGCAGTCACGATTTTTTTCTTTTTTTTTTTTTCAGTACACAGGCCTCTCACTGCTGTGGCCTCTCCCGTTGCGGAGCACAGCCTCCGGACGCGCAGGCTCAGCGGCCATGGCTCACGGGCCCAGCCACTCCGCGGCATGTGGGATCTTCCCGGACCGGGGCACAAACCTGTGTCCCCTGCATCAGCAGGCAGACTCTCAACCACTGCGCCACCAGGGACGCCCCACAATTTTTAAATTTCAAACCACTCTTGAAAAAGTGTCACCCTGGCTGAGGGATAGAAGATCTCCTATGGGGTCTACCTCCTATGGGGTCTACCATGACCTCTTGCCAGTTCCTTTTTTTCTCTTTTTTTTTTTTTTTTAATATGATTATACCAGAGCAGTTCACGGCCCTGCCTGCCCCTGCCCAGGTCCTGGGACAGCAGGGAGAGCCAGAAGCAGTCCTGCTCACCCAGCACCAGAACCACCAGGGGCTTTCCCACCTCTGGCAAGTTCCTTTTTCCCTCCAGACTTCGGTTTCCTTAGCCACACAAGATGTGAAATAACAAGTTTTCTAAAATCCCTTATGGCTGTAAGATTAAATGTCCAAAATTTCTACACACACCTCTGGCAAGTCTCCTATGAGGAACGCACCCTGATAGGCACTCCTGAAGGACATGAGAAAATAGAGACCCAGGACTGTCCTTCAATAAGCTCATGGTCTATGAACAATAAAACACAAAGACACAAATAACTGTGATGCAAGGCTGGAAGGTGTAATGGCCATCCAAGAGGTGCTCACGTGGAATTTGCAGCTGTGGAGACAGGAGTGGTTTTGCAGAGGAGAAGCATTCATCCCGTTTCGATGTGGCCAATACAGAGCACCCATATGCCAGCCTGGCACTGTGCCTGCACACAAAAAACGCAACACAACTGTTACCAAGACAGAGAGAGCCCTGCCCTCATGGTGTCTAAAGGCTGACTGAAAGAAGGCAGACATTTAGAGAGGGGGAAGGAATTCCAGGCAGAAGGACCTGTGCAGCAAAGACAGGAAGGCAGAGCATCAGAAAGCATCAGTCACACAGGAGTGAGCCGTGGCTCCACTGGCACAGAGGCAGGCAGTACACAGAAGAGCAGCATGAGAAAAGGTAGGCGGGTAGGATGCAGCTGATATGGAGCTCCTGAAATGCCAGGCTATGGGGTCTGATTTTAACTAGTCCAACAAATACCCTAACAACTCTACGTGACTGAATGTTTATTAAACTTCACATGATCACTGATTTGTATCCAAAAACACTTTGTTTTTCTGTAACTAAAGGGAAGATGGCTGAAAGAAAATTCTCCCCCCAAAGTAATTTAAATAAATTTATTTGCAGGAGAAAAACATCTGAACATCAGGTACAGTCTGATCCACGATGATCCAACAATAGTCATAATTCATTCTGGAAGTACTCTTACACAGCTGGCAGGAGAAAGTCCACATGGAGCATCAGCTGAACATTTATCAGAATTCACAAAGCCATCTAACCTGAGTATTACACAACACGTAATGATCATGATACAATAATAAAAATACAATATCCAATACTCACTACTTTGTGAGCTACAGCTAAAATATAAAGTATTTAGGCTCTTTTTAAAAAAATGAAAAAAATATTTCTATTATAGCTTTATTTCAAGCATTTTCAGTTAGATACAGCTTTATATATTTTCACTCACAATAGACAGCAAGAGAATGCCTTCTTAAGTATCTGTAGATAAAATATATTACTCATTTAAATGTTTGTACTCTGAAGCATACTTTGCCAGGTATGAGTTCAGATAAGAGTATGAAACTGTGCTGTGGCAAAATCCTGGCTGATGATCAAGACTTAGATAGTTTTCATATTTGTTTAAAACAACTTACATCAGGGAAAAAAGAAGTGAGGACATAAAGAGAACCAACATTATTCTTTTTCAATGAAGCAGTCTAATTCCAGAGAACGGGCTTTCCATTTTGAATTCAAAGTGTGTGGTCCCAAAGTTGAATTTTTTCCAGTCCAAGGAGCTGCCTGCGGCTGAGGCAACAGGCAATGATGAAGCGAGTTGAGAGGAAAGCGTTAACTGAACTACAGAGATGGTCACTGATAAAACAAGTTTCTACAGGTCCTTGAGCCCACACAGAGGCGAAGGGGAGCCAGAACTATCAATACAGAAGAAAAATGTGCTCACTGAACTGCACACACAGAGCTTCTAGGAGGGTTAACAGTTCTTGACATAGGTTCCTGGTTGTAGTTTACAATATCTGCCTTCACCACCCTCTGTCATAAAAGAAAACAAAGTTATTATCAGGACATCAGAACATTTAGAAAGAGCTCCTTAAAGTATATTTTTATTTTCTGAACTTTGGTGAACTCCTGATGATAGACATCATAAATGAAGCAGGAGCTGATATTAAAAGAACCAGCCAGGACCAACTAAGGTCAAGCTGGGATATATTTTGGTGGCGGGTGAGGGAGTAGCGGGGCAGGGGTAATTCTGTTAAGGATGTAATAGCATTTCTTTTACTGAGTCTTCTCTGGTTTTATGACAATAATAACTTGAGGTTACCAAAAGTCTAATAAAAAATTGGCAAATCAATATGAAAAATTAAGCCCTGGTTATAATTTAAAGCAAAGGAATTAAAATTAATCATTTATATATCTTAATAGATAAGATCTCACCATTTCAAAGAATATCATTATTTATTAATATTTCCATAAATCATTATATCCAGTCATAACTTTTTAAAGAATGTTTATCAATTTGTGAGTTAGTGAAGAGATATAAATGTCAGAGAAGTTACATATAAAGAAGAAATGTTTTAAGCAACCCAATTTTTAAAACTGTTCTCCCAAATTCCTAACTTACTTCCAAATAGCTCACTATTGGTTATGAATAATGACTCTAACAAAATATAGAATAATGAGAAAGTGAGAAAATTACCTCATATTCATGTTTTTAAAATAATTTAAACCAAAAGACACTTTTAACTCTTCCTTCCTTCCCTCTAACACACACTTCAAGGAATATCTTAAACAATGAATTTAGCAATATGCCCTAACATTCATCTCTAAGTAATTATTTAAAGTAAAACACATCCTTTACTGTTTTCAACTCTTTTACTAACTCTGCACACACAAGCAGACAAAGAAGGGTAACTCAAGGCAAATTTTAAAAATACTCTTTCAATTACCAGGCTATTTCAGGAAAAAATGGTAAGGAATGAATAATGAAATAACTACCTCAATTCTCCACTTTGCTGCACATGTAATAAACACAACCATAAAGACAAATACGTTTGAAAGTAACTGAAATATTATTTTAATTTTTTCCCAATTCCTTGTGTAAGTCATAAGTCTCCCAGCAAAGGATCAATTTTTCAAAGTTCTAAACCAGGACTTATGCAATATTAATTCCCAGTAATGTACAATAATCATTTGAACTTCTCTATTCATAAAGAATAAAGAACAAGACAGCATTCACTAGTTCTCCCCACCCTCCTCCCCCAAACTGCAACAGTTTATCAATTAATACCTGCACTACTGTACTGAACAGATTCTACTCTGAGCAGAGTTGGTATGTTGATTATCTTCTTCCGGGTACTTCACTATTTCTGCCCTGACAATATGCTGTCAATTCCATACAACATAAGATGCAGAAGAAAGAGGAAAAAAAGAAAGAAAAATGGAAAGTTTACTCAATGACTGAAAATAGAAGGGAACAAACACCAAAGGAGAAAAAGAAATACACACATAAATTTAAACATGTCACAAAAGAAATAGCAAAATATATGCATATAAAAGTAAAGAAAATGAACAAAGATCCAAGAAACATTGTTCTCTACAATTCTATTTAATTACTGAAATAGACATGCCTACTGAACCTCTCAGAGAAGCTGTGGGTTCTATTTTTGATATCACAATTACACATAATATATATAACGCCCAATATTTCAGAGGGCAACTAAGAATTTGGGGGCTTTTCTGTGCTAAAGTGCAGCCAAGGTACCAATTCAATTTCTTTTTACAAACATTACTGAGGATCTACTATGTGCCAGTTGCTCTACACTAGGAACAAATGATGAATTACACAGGATTTGTTCATAAGTTGCTATGGACCTAATGGGAAGAGAACATGTACACGGCTAGTTGTCATACCAGATAAGTGCTTTACTAGTGGACTTAAAAATATGTTGTGGGAACAAAGAAGGAGTGATTCATTTTCTTTGAAGGTGGGGAGACGATGCATAAATCAGAGGAAGCTATATGTCATTTACAATTTTTACATTTAATAATATTTATTACTTTTCAAAGACTTTCTTTTGAAGCTCATTCCCCCACCCCTCACACAACCCTAACCTCCATGTTTCCAAATTCCATACAGAAATAAATAAGTTCAAAACACACTTTTCTATCATTTAAAAAAAAATTCTGACATACAATATTTAAGCACAACAGCTGTTGTTTTCAAATATCTAAGAGTTTCGCTAAATAAAGAATCAAAACTAGTTAGGTTTTTTGATTGCTATAACCCTTAAGATGAAAAGACCACATATGACAAATATGACAAAGATAACACGCTCCCCCAATTTTTTGGACTTGAAACTATCCTCGCTTTTAATGAATTCAAATATTTATTTCAGAAATATCTTCCTTCATAATAGCATCTATTAATTAGCACATACAGAAAAAAACATGTTAATCAGGTTGCTGCTTGTGATAATGTTTATAAAGACAGGATAAACAACTGAGAGTGAATGAACAGGACACTACGGTATATTAGCCTTGGATGGGCTCTGCTTCAGTTCTCTAGCAGGCAGTATTAACTTCTGGATAAGACTCATGATTTACTAGGCACTCAGCCTGATGCTATCAACAGAAGCATTACCAACTGCCACATGACGTATGAGGGGGGGTACATCAGTGAAATGCTGAACACCAGCATCTGGCCTCCCCAAAACTAATTGTTTCACACCAAACTATGGGTTACAATAAAGAGAAGGGATTTTCATAATCAGTAAGCAACTCATTAATCCTCCAAAATGATGGTTTAAACCCTATCCTATAAACACAACCAGGTTACTGACCTGTGGTCAAGACATTCTGGTCAGTTATTGACTAACATAAATGACTTGGATTTTCACCATTAATTCTCATCAAATTAATGAAGAACTAACAAGGCAACATCTTTCTTGGGGGCCCTGGCTGTTTGACATAAAGCTTTGCACAAAGTTCCTGAACTGGAAGCCAGAACCAAAGCTCTGCATATTCAGAGCTTTGCTTTCTATGAGTAAAAAAAAAGCATAATTTCCATGTCATAAACTTCATGATAGGTGATTTCACAGTAGTCGGCTTGTTTGCAAGTCATTCATTCACTGACATTTTCAGAGAAAATGTTTCCTACAAAATACCCACCTTTATTTTTGGAGCCACAAAGTACACTCAATTACTCTCTGCTATTAGTCAGTTGAGTGAAAATAATGCAGTGGCCCTAAGAGGAAGGGAGCTGTGTGGTTGAACACCAGCTTAACCCTTGTTTTGTCAAAGAGTTGTGAGCGAATACTGGAAATGGTAGCTCTCCGTAAGGGTAAGAAAGCAAGCAACCTAGGAGTTGAGGTAAGGTATAAGCAGTAGAGACTGACTCTTCGGAAGACACTAAAGATAAATTTGGTCAATTCTACAACTGTGTTTTAGTCCAGATAGTAGTAACAAATTTACCTTTGCAAAAGTCATAGTTTATCATGCTCAGGATATGGAGTAAACATACTTTGACAGCTGAAACACCTGTCACTATCACTCATTCAAAGCAAACCACTATTCTAGGTATTGGAAATATTCATATAAATAATACATGATCTCTGTTTTTTGAGACGCATAAGAGTCTAGCATGGAAAACAGATGTGTAAACTATTAAAGAATATTAAATAAATTAAAGAATACTATGATTGATACAAATTCAAAGTGCAGAGATTATAGGTTACCATTTAAAAGCATGGATATAACATTTTGAAAAGCATGATACTTTACACACAGTGGGAGCTTTTTTTCCTGTATAATGTGCCATTATAGGCTGCCAGTAACATTCACAACTTTGGGCAAGTTACTTCACCTCTTTGGTCTTCACCATCTCCTAATCTGTAAAACGCAAGGTTTATCTACATGGTTTCATCCCATCTGGTTTTGAAACTATATGAAAAAATAAATTTTAAAAGTGAATAGTGAAAGAAAAAAATGGAATATGATCTATAGGTCTTAGCAATATTTTATTGGAACTGTCTCCTCAGGCAAGGGAAGTAAAAGCAAAATAAATAAATGGAACCTACTCAAACTTAAAAGCTTATGTAGAGAAGCACAGGGAGATCAGCACGGTGCTTTGTGACCAACTAGAGGGATGGGATAGGGAGGGTGGGAGGAAGACGCAAGAGGGAGGAGATATGCGGATATATGTATACGTATAACTGATTCACTTTGTTTTACAGCAGAAACTAACACTACATTGTAAAGCAATTATACTCCAATAAAGATGTTAAAAAAAGAAAAAAAAAAAGCTTATGCAGAGAGAAGGAAAGCATCAAAAAAAGGCCACATTAAATAAGCATTAAATAATGAAAAGGCCGCCTAATGAATGGGAGAAAATATTTGCAAATGATATATCTGATAAAGAGTTAATATCCAAAATATAGAAAAAGCTCATACAACTCAATATAAAAAAACAAAAAAAAACAACAACAAAAACAGATTTAAAAATGTTCAGAGGACCTGAATAGACATTTTTCCACACAAAACATACAGATGGCCAAGACACATGAAAATATGTTCAACAATGCTAATCATCAAGAAAATGCAAATCAGAACCTCAATGAGATTATCACCTCACACCTGTCAGAATGACTACTGTCAAAAGGACAAGAAATAACAAGTTGGCAAGAATGTGTAAAAAAGAGAACCCTAGTATACTGTTGGTGGGAATGTAAATTGGTGTAGCCACGATGGAAAACACTATGGAGGTTCCCCAAAAAACTAAAAATAGAAATACCATATGATCCAGTAATTCCATTCTTGGGTATATATCTGTAGAAAATGAAGACATTATTTGAAAAGATATATGCACTCCAGTGTTCATAGCAGCATTATTTATATAGTCTATATATTTATAGACTTCCAAGACATGGAAGTCATGTAAGTGTCCATCAACACATGAATGGATAAAGAAGATGTGCCACACACAAACACACACACACACAGACACACAATGGAATATTACTCAGCCATAAAGAGAATGCAATTTTGCCATCTGCAACAACACGGATGGACTTGGAGGCTATTATGTTTGGTGAAATAAGTCACATAGAGAAAAACAAATATTATGTGCTTTCACTTATTTGTGGAATCTAAAAAATAAAACAAACAAACTAATATAACAAAACGGAAATAGACTCACAGATAATGGAGAACAAACTAGTGGTTACCAGTGGGGAGAGAGAAGAGGGAAGGGGCAGGATAGGGGAAGGGGACTAAGAGGTACAAACTCCTAGGTATAAAATAAATAAAATACAAGGATGTAATGTACAGCACAGGAAATACAGCCAATATTTTTAAATAACTTTATATGGAGTGTAATCTGTAAAAATATCAAATCACTATGTTGTACACCTGAAACCAATATAATATTTTAAGTCAACTATAATTCAATAAAAAAGAAAAGAAACTAATGCATACCTAGTTCAAACCAAACAAAGTCATAGTTTATTAACTGGCCAGTGAAAATGCCACTAATTGGAAATTGTAAAAAATGCATCTAGAGCATACTTAACATATTTGTCTGCCTTCATGTATTCTGGGAGTCCTTGAGGACAAGGACTTTAACTTATTCATCTTTGTATCCCAGATTCTAGTGTTCTGGCAAAAAGTAGACTCTCAAAAAGTGTCTGCTGTATTAATAAGCTGCATTCCCTTTCTTTTCTCCCTCTTCCCTTCCTTGAAAAGCTTGTAAAGTGTGTTGATAACTCATTTTATATGACTCCCAAACAGGAATAATCTAGGTTAGAATTAAAATAGCAGAATCTCTTTAAGTAATCAGTGAATGGAACTAAGACTAAAACCTTATTATAAATATTTGTCACAAATGAAATTACTATAGTGTCAACTTGTGTGTAACTGGTGAGTCTACAGTCTAGCTCCTTCTGTATAAAATAATACAAAACACTTTATCACTTTGTGACACCGAATTCCCTCAGGAATCTTTCAAATGACATAAAAACTACAGAAAACAGGTGCATAAGCTCTCTCTCTCCCTCCCTCCCTTTCCTCCCTACTCCCCCACTCTCTATAGATACAAAATCTGAACTTCTTTGGTTTTAAATGAACTTTCAGAAGACATCAAATGGCCAACAGGTACATGAAAAGATGCTCAACATCACTAATCATCAAATTAAAACTACAATGAGATAGCACCTCACACCTGTTAGAATGGCTGTCATCAAGAATATAAGAGGGGGCTTCCCTGGTGGCACAGTGGTTGAGAGTCCGCCTGCCAATGCAGGGGACATGGGTTCGTGTCCCGGTCCAGGAAGATCCCACATGCCACGGAGCGGCTGGGCTCGTGAGCCATGGCCGCTGAGCCTGTGTGTCAGGAGCCTGTGCTCCGCAACGGGAGAGGCCACAACAGTGAGAGGCCCGCATACCGCAAAAAAAAAAAATAATAATAATAATAATATAAGAAAGAAGTGCTGGTGAGGATGTGGAGAAAAGGAAACCCTTATGCACTATGGGTGGGAATGTAAATTGGTGCAGCTACTGGAAAACAATATGGAGTTTCCTCAAAAAGTTAAGAACAGAACTACCATACCATCCAGCAGTTCCACCTCTGGGTATTTATCCGAAGAAAATGAAACAATAACTCAAAAAGGTATATGCACCCCCATGTTCATTATAGTGTTATTTATAATAAGCAAAATATGGAAACAACTTAAGTGTCCATTGATAGGTGAATAAAGAAAATGTGGTGTGTGTGTGTGTGTATATATATATATATACACACACACAATGTAATATTATTCAGCCAGGAGAAAGGAGGACTCTCGTTTGTGAAAACATGAAGAGACTTTGAGCATATTGTGCAAAATGAGATAAGTCAGAGAAAGACAGTACTGTAGGATATTACTCATATGTGGAATTTTAAAAAGCCAAACTTGTAAAAACAAAGAATAAAATGGTGGTTTCCAGGAGATGGGGGGGACAAGAAAGATGTTGTCCTGTCAAATGTTGTGTCAAATACATTTCAATTTAAAAAAAAACTGTGCTTAACACAGCTTGCAAGTATGTTCTTAGAAACATCTTTTAAAAATAATGAACTTTTAAAAATATTAAAAATAAATAAATAAAATTAAAACAAATAATGAACTTTCAAAAATGTTTCTACTGTGAAATAAATAATTTAACTGGCAAAAACACCAAATTCATTGATCTCAGGAATGGAGAATGAGGTTTTCCTATACAAAGGATTCTGACAAACACAATAAAGGAGGGCTCTAGCAGCTTGACTTCATCTTCAAATGAATGAATTCAAAGTCAACACCAACAAACTGAAGACACAATTAAACTTCATAGAATAATAAAGAAGATGGGGTACACTAACAAACAAGGTGGGGTGTATAGGGAGGCTGGGGAACTATGTAGTTAACACATCTGATGCTGCTTTTGTTAAAATATGCCTAGATGTTAAGTCCATCTCTAAAGTCCAAACAGTAACTCTTTGGCTCTTGTGACTAAGAGTGAGCTACAAATATTAATAAAGTTTCCCTAGAACTCTGTCTTTCAAAAGTATCCCAGTTACTTCATCTCTCTGGAGTTGTCACTGAACCTAAGCACTGCTTTGGGGCTCAAGCGATGTACACTCCCTTCTCAGTGAAGCCTCCTGTGCCACACCAGTACACCTTCTCCTCCAGGGGGGCCTCATCACTGGGTCTCCCCTGTTCTCCATTCCTCAGGTGAGAAACCTCAACGTGATTTTGGACTTCTCCCTTTTATCCAGTCATTCCACAAGTCCTATTGATTCTTCTGTGAAATGTCTCTTACATCCATTCTTTCCCTTCCACGCCAATTCTGGTCCTTATCACATGAGGACAGTAACACAGTCTCCTTGCTTTCAATCTCTTTCACATCCATACACACACACACAAATCCCATTAGATTAATCCTATCTAAAAACTGCTTTCATTTATTTCCCTGCTTAAAATTATTTTCCACTGTCAATACATGAGATAAAACTTATCAACTTGGCATTCATAAATCTCCATAATCTTTTTCTCAAATTCCCTGCACACTCCAACACAAATGGTCATTTATTTTAACCAAACTACTCTTCTGTTTCCAAAATACAACCTAAGCTTTCAACTTTTTCATGCCAGCTTCTTTTTCAACTCCCTACTACAAACTACCCAGTAAATCTTCCCCTAATATGGCGGAATGGAAACATTAGGGGCACTGCTATCAGACAGGCCTGAGTTCAAATCCTGGCTCCACTACTGCCTAGCTGTAGATTAATAGATCAAGTTACTTAACCTCTCCACAGTCTCAGTTTTCTACCCATAAAATGATGAAGTGCCACCTGCCCCACAGAGTTATTATAAGAGTAAAATGAGATAACACAGTGCCTAGCACATATTAATTTTCTTCACTGAAAGCAGGGACCGCATCTTTTTTTTTTTTTTTTTTTTTTTTTGCATTACGCGGGCCTCTCACTGTTGTGGCCTCTCCTGTTGTGGAGCACAGGCTCCTGACGCGCAGGCTCAGTGGCCATGGCTCACGGGCCCAGCCACTCCGCAGCATGTGGGATGTTCCCGGACCGGGGCACGAACCCGTGTCCCCTGCATCGGCAGGTGAACTCTCAACCACTGCACCACCAGGGAAGCCCGGGACTGCATCTTAAACTCTTTTAAATCTCCTCTGAATCCACCACTAAACCACACTTATATGACCAATAAATCATTTATGATTGTTTGATAATCATTCATAGACTATCTAACCAGGGAGAAACATCATTTAGGAAGTGAAGCTAAAAAGCAGAGGAATCACTTGACCTCTGGGGTCTGCCAAGGTCAGTACTATCAAGCAAATTATGGTAATTTCTCCTTCTTGTACCCATCCTCCTAGGCCAAAACGAAGTAGCTATTTTTGTGTCTGGGAGCAATTTATATGGCACAAATATCGGAACACTGTGCCTGGCCACAGTAAGTGCTGAAATGTCTTTTGAATAATGAGAAATAAAAGTAGCAGATTTCCAGAGTTCCAAATATTTTAATGAAATTCTAGAAACAGCCATATCAGCATAACAATTTTCTTTTTTTTCTTTTCTTTTTATTTTATTTTATTTACATCTTTATTGGAGTATTATTGCTTTACAATGGTGTGTTAGTTTCTGCTTTATAACAAAGTGAATCAGTTATACATATACATATGTTTCCATATCTCTTCCCTCTTACGTCTCCCTCCCTCCCACCCTCCCTAAACAATTTTCAATTGATACCTGCTCAAGTTATTTAAACACACACACACATGCACACACAAACAGCGACCATGACAGAACTAACTCTAAAAGAATTAAAGAAAAATTTAACGATGGGGAAAGATTGTTATACCTTTTTTAGCTTCACAGAGCAGGGACAGAGTGGAGGGGATTAAGGGAAAGTGTATTTATATGTTGCTTCTAAGCAAATCACTTCCGAAGCCTGACTTTAAACTACAGACTCTTGCTCTGATTTTTCATTCAATCAAACATGTGAATTGGTATGCTATTGTAGTGGTATTTTTAAATGCTTGATTATTGGTATTCATATTTATTTCTTAGTCTAAGAGAACTGTCTACAAATAGTGAAAGAATTCAGAAAGCCTCAATAATTAATACCATTATTAAATTAACAATAAAATAACATGAAGAATTAATATCATTACAAGGCAGGACCTTTTAGAGAAGAACAGAGAGCAAGACTTTAGAAAAATTAATGTTTTACCAATGCAAACGTGGAAGATGCCAAATGGGGTAAATTCTTACTAGTTAAAACTAACCTTTGATAAATATTATAGTTGGGATTTTGTATAAAATATAAAAAGGATATTGTACAGTAATCATGGAAGAAGAACTTTAATAAAGAAGTACAAAATAATAGTCAGTTCCTTAACCCATTATTTAACCACTGATGAAATTTTTATTGCATTAATCTCATTTTTCCAACAAAACGGACAAAATGAGGTTTCAATGAGGTTCCATCATTTGGCAAAAAGTTAACATCCTCCATCTTCTGCAATAAACACTGATTCATACACACAATCTATTTCTAAGGCTTTGAGGGATATGTACATAGAATGCATGAATGTAAAAGGATTCAGGGTGAAAATTAATGTCTTTTAAGAAATAAATTATTTTTTAAAATATACAGTTCAATATAATCACCTGTGACTGTTCTATTTCTGCTTTGTTTAGCTTGATTCCAAGGATTTCAGCAGCAACTTTCTGAAAACACAGGAAGACCTACATAACAAAAACAGGTTTAAATGATTTAAAACAGGCATGTTTAAGTTACCTTCAAATAAATTGAACTTTCTAAAAAGTGATAAACAGCAAAAACTGCAAAAAATATGATGTACCAGGTTATTCCAAAAATAGCTTTATTTGTCAAATACAGCAACATTTTAAGTATAATAATTTTTTAAATGATTAAACCATAATTTGAAAAGCCATACACTTCACTGAACTGGTCTAAATATACGTTTATCCCTAAAAACTCATGCTTTTAAAGATTTAACATAAGACAATTAATTACAGCTACCAAATTAAAAAAAAAAAACTACTAGCATAATAACAAACTCCTATAAGTCCTGAAGAAAATGAAAATAAATTAGTCTATACTTTATTACCTGGGTAAAGTTTCTCGCTGCCAGTTCTACAATAGTCTTTTGATCTGGCATTAGCCTATCTTCAAAGGTCTTACTTTACAACTCTTTAATAATCTTTGTGGTTCTCATCAATTTTAATAAATTCTCCATATCTCTTGAGCAAAAAACTTATAATCTTTACTGTATTTTATCAAACAGAAAATGAGCAGCATACTCCATTATCATTAAACAAAAATCTATAGACACGAATCAGTCACCAACTCTAATGCATAACTTGTCTTTGTTCTGTAAGTGCTCTATCATATTCTTATCCCTACTTATCTCATGATTACTTACTGAATATTTATCACAACTTTACTAATTTAACTTCGATCCCTAATCAAAAAGAGATACATATCCCCAAAAGGTTTATGTCATTTGTACCCCAAAGAGCATTATATATTATAGTTCACTGATGGTCAATGTTCAAGGAGAAATAAGAAAGCTAGTGCGGTGGAATGGAGAGAAAAAGGGGATTGTAAGAAGAAAACTAGCAGAGATATTAAGAGTGTACAAATCATGTAAGATCTGGTAAACTATGTGAAGAACTTTGGCTTTCACTCTGAGTGAAATGGAGGGTGGATTGATGTGACTTCTATTTAACAAGGTCAACCTGGTTGTTGTATCGAGTATTCACTATAGAAGATCAAGGGTAAAAAAGAGAAATCATCAAGGACACTAATGTAAGAGATGATGGAGGCTTGAAACTAAGTGGTAGCAGTGGAGATGGTAAGAAACAGTCACCAGATTATGGATATATTTTGAAAGTAGAACCAACAGGACTTGGTGATAGATGTGGTATGTCAAAGAAAGACAGGAGTCAAAGATGACTCCAAAATTTTCTTGGTCTTAGCAACTGGTAGAAGATCTGCCATTTATTTAAGTGGGGAAGACTGTGAGAGATCTGAAGAGGGAATACCAAGAGCTCAGTTCTGGACCTGAATTAAATTGGGACTGGCTGTTAGATACCTAAGCAGGAGTGCTGGGGTATATGAGTCTGGAGTTCAGGGAAGAGGTCTGGCCAAAGCCATGAGACTAGATGAGGTCACTAAGAGAATAAGTTTAAAAAAGAGAGATATCCAAGGATTGAGCCTAGGGCACTTCAATATTTAGAAGTTGGAGAGATAAGAAATTAGCAAAGGCGACTAAGAGAGTAGTTAGCAAGGTAGGAGGGAAACCAGGAGGTGTAGTACTCTAGAATCTAAGTGAAGAAGGTATTTCAAAGAGCAGAGAGTGACCAACTATTTTATATGCTGCAACTAAATCAAGTAAGATAAGGACTAAGAACTGACCACTGAATTTAGCAAAAAGGAGGTCACTGGTAGACCTTAATAAGAGCATTTTGGGGTGAAATATTGGGGGCAAAAGTCTGACTGGAACTGCTCAAGACAAACTGGGAGGAGAGAACTGGAGACAACTCTTTCAAAACATTCCACTGGTAACTGGGGGGAAGTAAGCAACAGCTAAAGATGTGGGATCACGAGTTTTCTTGTATTTAAGATAAGTCATAATATTTTGTGTACTGATAGAATAATCCAGTAGACAGAAAAAAAAATGATGCAGGAGTGAGAATTGCTAAGCAATGTTTGTTACTAGGCAAAGAGAAATGGGACTAATGCACAGTGGAGGAGTTGACCCTAGCTAGGAGTATAGATCCATAGTAACCTTGGAGGAGACAGAAGATACGGGAAGGGATATGGGGTGGGAAGGAGAGTTGGGGTAGATGTGGTGGCAGGAGTTATGTGAAAGTTGTCTTCTGTTTGTTGCAAATATTTTATAAAATAAGAAACAAGGGCATCAGCTGAGAGAATGGACAAGGAAGTTTTGAAGATCTGAGGAGAGAAGAGAAGCTACGAAACAGTGGTATAGGTGAGGGGGAGAGATAATGGCCTAAGGACATGCATAATTACTGAGCAGCATTAAGGGCTCACTTGAGGTTAGCTACTGTGAAATGTAAGTGAAACCTCCAGCATGCCTCTGGGTTTTTTTCTCTGACCACGTTCAAATACAAGAGTGTAACCATATAAAGGCAGGGGCTTGGTTAAGGTTTATCCAAATGAGTCAGATAAAGTGAATGAGCAGAAAGGGACTGACAGTATATGCATGGTAGTGATTTGATTGGCCATGAGATTAAGTTACAAAGAAAGGAAAATGAGGACATGAAAGGAGGACATTGAAAAAGTGTTAGGATCAATGTCTTGTAGGTCCTGCTGGGGTTGCAGACTGATTGGGTTAGGGCATTCAAGGGTGTGAGCCAGAAAGACAAGATGGTCAGTGATTAGGATGCCTGATATTGCAATATGAGATAACAGAAGGGCTGCAGTAATTTGTAATGACAATGCATGGGAGTTTGTGGCTGAGGTGGGGTGGAAAACAAACATACTGAAATCACTAAGAATTATGACAAAGGTAGTATTAGAGAAAGTACAGTAAGCCAGGAGCTCAACTCCCTAAGCAATGAAGCGAAGTAAACTGGGATTGGAGATGACTGCAAGTCTTAAAGTGACTTCACAAGAACAAACCATTTCAAAGTTGAATTTAAAAAGAAAACAATGGGGATTTTTACAGGTGGTTCAACATAAGTGCACAAAAGATACTAAGTGGTTTAAACATAAGCTAAAATACTGGAAGTTAAAATAATTCTAAAATGACAAAAGACCCCCAGGAAGATACATGAGGGTGAAAGCCTAATCCATGGATGGATTTATCAAGGAATATTGATATTATATATATTTTTAAATGACACATGTGGGTATGTGCCCGTGTTTGCATTATCCTGGGGAAAGGGTTCCAAAATGTCACATTTTTAGATGAGTCTGACCCCCCCCAAAAGATTAAATACCCTTTAAAATATTTAATATTTACCCTAAGCATAAAAACCATCAGTGAAATCATACAGGAAGAACATCAAAAAGATTAAACCACAGAAAAAAATTCAAACTTCCTTTGGTTGAAAATGTCAAGAAAATTAACGGTCAAACAAACACCTGGGCAGTGGAAAATATTTGCAAAAATTATGACAAATGGCTGTTATCCCTAACATAAAAATGGTCATAGGAAATTTTAAAAAGCAATAGAAAATTATAAACAGATAATAAGCAGAAAATTAATAGGTAATGAAATTTTAAAAATTTCAACCTCAACAGCAAAGAAATTCAAATTTAAATAGCAAAATACCTTTTTTTCCTTGTCTACCAAATTGACAAAGATTTAAAAATAAATAAATAAATTCTGAATGTTAAAAAGAGTACAGTGATATGGCACTCATACAATGCTGGTGGTAGTATAAATTAACGTAGGCTTCCTGGTGGTAATTTGGCAATAGGTCTCAATTCTCTTCCAAGGAAGTAATCAAAACATCACAGCTTATGGACAAAATTTTACATTAGAAATTTTGCAAAATTTTACAATGTACTGAACTTAGAAATAATCTATATACCCAACGATAGGGACGTGGTTGGATAAATTTTTGAACATTTATTTAACGGATTATTAACTCTAATGGATTATTAAATCTATTTAGTAATATTAAGTGACATAAAATTTTCTACAGATAAATATATTAAATTAAAAAAACAAAATTATTTCTATATTATGATCTCAATTTTCTTTTTAATAAACATTTAGCATGATTAATATGGTGAACCCTGGAATGTCAATCCTTAGGTTTACAAATCCTACCACTTATTCTGTGTACCCTGGACCCCCACAACATAACCTCTCTAAGACTATTCTATAAAATAGAGATAATCAGTTAGGATTGCTGGAAAATAAATCTAAATTATATGTGAAAATATTTTGGACTACTTCAAAAATATTTTAACATAATTCTAAGTTTCTTATTTAAATGGTTATGGTGATTTACACAATAAACATCCAGTCAAATATGAAAAAATAAATTAATTTAATTAAATAGAGATAATCAGAGTAGTAGTACAGTGCCCATCACAAAGTAGGCACTCAGTAAATGCAATTCACTAGCACTAGTGGCAGAAGCACTAATATTTGTGAGCATCAGAAAAATAAGACTAGAAGGAATCATATGAGGTTATGAATGGTCATCTCTGGATGCTGAGATTATGAGTGATTTATATTATTTTTAACTTTTGTATTTTTTAATTCCCTAAAATAACCATGAAATTATGTTAAATGAATTATAAGAGGAACATAAATAGAATAAACATGTTATATCTAACCTGATATTTTATGTCTTTAACAGGAATTAATTTGTTCCAAAAGTTAAGTAATAGAAGTATACTTCCTATGAAAATAAAAGTAAAACATCACTTGTAATATTCAGTATTCATTATTTTACTTACAGAGTCTCCTGTCTTTGCTGAGACAAAGTGGCTACTAAAACCATTTTCCTGGCAAAACCTTAAGTGTTTTTCAGGTTTTACTGTTCGCATATGCTCCAAATCAACTAGAAAAGTGAACAAAAAAGAGAACAAAATTCAATATTAGTTAATCAATGCATTTTTAACATGTTTAAATTTGACTTATTTTCTAGTACTGTACCCCAGCTTAGATATGAGCTGTCTAATTCTGGGCAATTTCTTCAACCTCTTTATGCCTCAGTCCCTAAATCTAAAAGCTGGGAATAACAAATGTATCTATCATATATAGAGTTCTTTGAGAATTAATCCATGTTTACTGCATAAGGACCAGAACATGATAAGTGCTCAAAAAACTGAAGGCTATCATTCCTATTATCTATATAGCTTCAGGCACATTGATGATACTCAAAAAAGATCTACTTAGTATAATGTGTTTAAACATAATGATTAATTGCAACATGCACTTACTCAAGCATATCTGGTTTGATAGTTTAATTACTTTAATAATTACAATAGTTCTGTAATCTCTATAAACGTTAATGTTAACACAAATGCATGACTAATTTTCTGCTAAAAGATACCTATATTTCATTGTATATTTACTTTATTTATAGCCATGGTTTAATTTCACAAAGATACAGCTCATTTGCTTTCCAAAACTAAAAGTATCCATTTTGAAAGTAGTAATGGGCCAGGATATATTTTCTTGAATAGTTGTAGGTGCTTTAAAGCAAAGCATAGTACTCATATCCAATACTGGTTTTATCCAGCACAGTCTAATTTGTTCAAATGTGATCTTTTATTAAACAGTTTCTCTTTTTACAACACTACAGACCCTATAAGGGTGTTCACTCAATGCTGTCAAATTATAAGGCAAATATATTCACAGGATTTAAGGACAACTAGGCTCTTTGAGTCAATATAGGAAAAAAAAACTTAAACTGATTTCCTGAGGAAGGGACCCAACCAACTTGTAAAAACTTGTAAATTTGCAAATCTAGTAAGCCTACATAATAGTGGCAATTGATTATCAACTAAAAATTGCTCTCATACTACATAAAAGGCTTTATTTAAAATTATACTGAAGGTCTTTAGTTTGTAAGCTCAAGAGATCTTTCTCTAGGAAATTTTTGATCTAGTGGGGGATTCCTTAGCCCCATTTATATTCCTTAGCTTGGATAATATGCAGCTTTTTTTCTTTTCTGGCCACAAGTTGCTATTCCTTAAACATCACTGAGACTTTATTTACAAGAAGAGGCCAAAAAATGTCCAGATACCACAGGCATCAATTTGTAGAAGACTAAAATACTAAGCTATTAGCTCTGACATTTATACATCTAGTTTATCATAATATTGAAGTTAAAATACTTTCCTAATTCAACAAGAGTAAGAACAAATCATGTCACTAGGAAAATTCCCCAATGAAATTACTGTCCAGTTAAAAAAAATAAAGTCTGTCATTCAACATGTGCATTTGTCTTTTCTAATGGAAGAGTCTATCATTGTGTCTTTTCTTCCTTTTTTCTTCTCTCCCTCCCCCTCAGCCCCGCCCCACAACTCCTCAACTACTTATATAAACTACTATAAGCATTGGGGGATTTATGAGCCAAGCAAAAGTTTTTCTCCTAACAAAGATAACCATGAGAGACTAATATGATCACTGATCAATTGATAAAAAATTATTCAATAAACATTTATTGAGTACCTATTATATACCAAGCACTGTGGTAGGCAGTGAGAACCCAAAGATGAAAAAGATACAATCCAGGTCCTAAAAAAATCACCACCAGTATTATGAACATAAAAGACCATTAAGGATCATAAAAGTTATTTTAAATAACCAAGACTCTGAGAATTATAGCAGATATAGGAAAAGCCCTCACAGAGCTTGAGTATAAAGTTTTCCTCTATTGTGTTAGAATTTAGTGAGCAACATTTAAGAGGACTTAGTTACTAGAGTACTTCACTCTAAATAATGCAGAAATGTAAATTCTGAAGATGAAATTACAGTGAGATACTGGTAAATTCTTTCATTTCTTCTATTTTTAAAAGCATCCTTAAAATTATTATACAGTATTCATCTAACATACATGTGATAACAATCTTACTGCTATGATTTAATCTCCCTTATGTCCTTCAGTGAACATCATTTTGCTAGTTCTTGTATTTTATTTTTGAAAATGGAATTAAAATCTGAAAGACAATTATGAAAACGATATAAAAAATGCCACTAACTAGAGACAACTACTGTTAACATTTTGGTGTATATACTTCCAATATCTAAGCAACTGAAGGACAAAGGCATTAACATTGTAACATGCAACTTCTTTTAGCGCAAACATACTACACCCTGCTTAAAGTATGCTTAACAATTTCAATGGATAACCACTTTATTGATCATTCATTCATTCATTCAACAAATATTTGAGTGCCTACTATGGCCAGGCACTGTCCTAGGGGCTGCAGATACAATGAACTGACATTTTAATGAAAAGAGACGAACAAGTAAATTACAGTGTATGGCAAATGCTGATATATCTTATGAAAAAAATAAATAAAGGGTACATGAGAGGAATTACTATTTCAAACAGGTAGGTCAAAGACCTTAAGAAAGCTAAGAACAAGGAAATCCGGGGAAAAGCCTTCCAAGCAGAGGGAACTGCAGTGAAAAAGGCCCTAAAGGAAGATTACACTTAGGAGATTCAAAGAAAAGCCAGGAGGCCAGAGTGGCTGAAAAGAGTTCGCAAGAGAGGGAAACAGCAGGAAATGAAGTTTAAAAAGCCAGGAATCATACAGGTCACTGTAAGAGAGATGGGAAGCTATTGGGGGTTGTAAGGAAAAAGAAAAAAAAGACGTAATCTGACTTACATTTTAAAAGGTTTGGGCTGCTGTGATGAGAATAAACTGTAGTCAAATGTAAAGCAGAGAAGCCATCGAGGGGGCTATAATAAAAATCTAGGAAAGAGAAGATGGTAGTTTGGACAAGAGTAGGAGCAATAGAGATGGTAAAAAGTGGGGCAAATTCTCAATATATTTTTGGAATAAAAAGCGAATAAGAAATGCTAATGGATTTGACATGGGATGAACAAGATAAAGAGAAATCACTTGAAGATAGTTAACTCGAATTTTAAATGAGACAGTATATTGTAGGTTTTGTTCCAGGTACACTCAGCTGCAATGGATGGAGGTATTGAGCAGATGAGGATTTGCATTTAAGTAGAGCTGGGGTTTTCTCAATCATGTACAATTACTGAAAAGAAGGGCAAGTAATTGAAGATAATAAATGTAAGGGAGTGATTATATTGATAGACCATGGAATTTAAGTTGGTAGGAGGGGGGTTCAGGAAAACGAAAAATTGGTAAGATCAACTGATGTTAAGGTCTTATGTGGGTTTAAAAATTACTGGAATTGGGTTACCAAAGGATGTGAGGTGGAAAGACAGGAAATAATAGACTGGGATACATGAAACTGATAACTGATATTATGAAGAGAGTATGGAAACTAATATTGACTAGGTCTCCAGAACAAATATGTTAGTGTAGGTGGGTGGCAAGATTATGGCAGATGAAGAATTCAACGAACTGAGACACAAAAGTATTAGAAGGATAATCTGTATGTATACTAAAATTACCAAGAATCATGATAGCAATAGTAGTGGAGTGACTGTGACCCAAAGCCAAAATCTTCAAGAAATTCAAGGCAGTGATTCAGGGGTTGGCTGATAACTCCAAGAAATATAAGTAGCAGGAGGTATAATCATATGGCTTGATATTCAAATCTAAGGGTTTTTAGGGAAGATGAAGGAGAATGTTCTGGAAAGAGCAATATGTAACAAGAAGGTAACTACCAGTTACCACTACTCCAGTACTAGTGATAAAGTAGATATAGAAGGGGGCGACAACATTTGAAAGAGCTTCAGGGGACAGCAGCACTGTCATTATGGGAGAGCTAAGTGACAGAAGTAGTTTTAAAACTTTTGTTTTAAAGTAGTTTTAAAACTTTTGCTTCCCTGGTGGTGCAGTGGTTGAGAGTCCGCCTGCCGATGCAGGGGATGTGGGTTCGTGCCCCGGTCCGGGAAGATCCTATGTGCCACGTAGTGGCTGGGCCCGTGAGCCTTGGCCACTGAGCCTGCGCGTCTGGAGCCTGTGCTCCGCAATGGGAGAGGCCACAGCAGTGAGAGGCCTGCGTACCAAAAAAAAAAAAAAAAAAGAAAGATGTTGAGAATATGTACAAGAATTTTATCGATACCTTATTTGTAAGTTCCTGAAAGCCCAATGGAACGATCTCAGAAGTTAAAAGAACAGAAACTGGGGTCTGAAAAGTGAAGGACAGAACTGTATAGGATAAGAATGCAGGAGGTAAATCAACTACATCAATGTCAAAGGCTTTCTTGTGTAGCTGACATAAATGGGGATAAAAAAGCATGAAGATGAAAAAATTCTAAGACTGTGTTAGACAGACAAGAAAATCCAAATATTTCACTGTCAAAACCAACTGTGCAAAAAAAAAAAAAAAATCACTTAGCTCACTTACCCTGACCTGGAAATTAAAATGGAAAGAAAGAAAATAAGTTATCAAGATACTAAGTCTATCTGCCACGTTCTTAAAATCACATGGTACGTGAAATAGAAGTCTTAAGAGAAGCCAATTAACTTTGGCTAACAAGAATAATTTTGATAACAACTTGGAAAGCTGTTTGAAAGAGTAATATGTACAATTTTTAGTTTAATAAATTTAAAAAAATACAAATTACAGTATTTCATATTTTATAATTTAGGTTTACAGCAAGAAAGAGATACTAACAAAAGCGCATTTCAGGGATTCATGGAATATTAACAATCCACTAAGAAGTAACATTTTCTCAGAAATGTAACTAATAATGATATTTTACAGAATGTTAGACCACCTTAAATGGCCTTTTATAATGTTTCACATAAACCTGTGAAAACATTATTCAATCTCAGTATGTAAAGAAATGCAAGTGAGTAAAATGAAGTACTGAGTTCACCTTTCAAAATGAAAAAAGAGAGAGAGAGAAAGAGAGAGAGAGAGAGAGAAGAAACCTGGTGCTGCTGAGAACTGGTACTACGGGCTTTCTGAAAAGCGACTCAAAAATGTGTGTTGAGCCTTACAAACACTTCTACTCTATGACCAAGTAAGACAATTTGGAAGAGTTTATCTTGAGGAACACTTTAGGGATGTATAATAAGAATTATAAATTAAGATCTTCACCACAGTCATTTGTAATATAAAAAAAAATACTGGAAGCAATGTAAATGTCCCAGAATAGAAATACAATTAAATTATGATACAACCCCACAATACAATACTCTTTGGCCATTAAAAATTATGAACTTAAAGGGAATTCCCTGGCAGTCCAGTGGTTAGGACTCGGCACTTTCACTGCCATGGCCCGGATTCAATCCCTGGTTGGAGAACTAAGATCCTGCAAGCTGCACGGTCTGGCCAAAAAACAAACAAACAAACAAAAAAACAAATCATGACTAGTAAGTGAGGTCTTGGGGATGATTTTTTTGTATTTGATACCAAAGACGAAGGCAAATAATCAAAAATAAACAGTGGGACCACAGCAAATTAAAAAGCTTTCAACAAAGAAAACCATCAACAAAATGAAAAGGCAACCTATGGAATGGAAGAAAATATTTGCAAATCATATACCTGATAAGAGATTAATATCCAAAATATATAAAGAATTCATACAACTCAATAGTTGTATGAAACAAACAACCCGATTAAAAATGGGCAGAGGAACTGAATAGATATTTTTCAAAAGACATACAAATGGCCTACAAGTACACGAAGAGATGCTCAACATCACTAATCATCAGGGAAACGCAAATCAAAACCACAATGAACTACCACCTCATACCTGTTAGAATTACTATCATGAAAAATACAAGAGATACCAAATGTTGGTAAGGATGTGGAGAAAAGGGAACTATTTTGCACTGTGGGTGGGAATGTAAATTGGTACAGCCACTCTGGAAATCAGTATGAAGGTTCCTCAAAAAATTAAAAACAGAACTACCATATGATCTAGCACTCTTACTTCTAGGTATATATAACTAAAGGAAATAAAAACAGCATCTCAATGAGATATCTGCACTCCCACGTTTATTGCATCATTATTCACAATAGCCAAGACATGGAAGCAACCTAAGTGTCTGTCTACAGATGAACGAATAAAGATGTCATACATACACATATATAACAATGGAATATTATTCAGCCATGAGAAAGAAGGAAATTCTTCCATTTGTGACAACATGCATGCAACCTAAGGGCACTATGTTAAGTCAGATAGAGAAAGACAAGTACTGTATGATATCACTTACATGTGGAATCTAAAAAAGCCAAACTCACAGAAACAGAGAGTAGAAACGGTGGTTATCAGCGGCTGAGGGTTAGGGGAAATGAGATGTGAGTCAAAGGGTACAAACTTCCAATTATAGGATGAATAAGTTCTATGATTCTAATGTACACATAGTGATTATAGTTAACAATACTGTATTATATACTTGAAAGTTGCTAAGAGAGTAAATCTTAAATGTTCTCACCACAAAAATGTTAATTATATGAGGTGATGATGGTAGTAATCATTATGAAATATATGTGTATCAAATCAATGTACTGTATACCTTAAACTTACATCATGTTATACGCCAGTTATATCTCAATAAAGCTTGGAGAAAGGCTATCAAGTGAAATACACAACAGTACAGGATGTTAAAGAGTATAAAATTGCATATAATAAAACTCCTACTCTGTAAACATACTGTATATATGTGCATTAATAGATAGCAATGAAAATACTCAAATTTTTAATAAATTTTTAAAAATTAAAGTTGAGAAAAATAAAATTTTTGAATGACAGCTTTTTTTTCAGACTATTCTTTCAAGGATGTTTGTATGGCAACTTACAAAGAGAGAGTGTCTCCCTCAGGAATAAAGTGTAAGTTTGTTCGTCATCTGGTATAATAAAGATAATATCTCTCTCCAGAGCAAAGTTCAGAGATTTACTTGGAGACCATTATAAAAGAGATAGATTTCCTAAGTTCAGGATTCCTCAGCTGTGAGACAAACCGCTAGATACAGATCATCTGTGTGGGTCCCCTCACACTGTCCTAGCGGAACCAACACAAACATCGAGCTCACCCTACTTGCTATGCTGGGAGTAATATATTCCTTTATCTCTGATCCAGGAGCCTCATGCCTTCTGCCAGTATCCATGGCAGTAGCAGGCTAACTTGTTAGCTTCTAAGTAGGGTAAAATCTAAGATCCTTCACTGTTTTTGACATAAAGAAGAGTAGAACAGACACATAGTATAAGTTGAGCAGACTGGATAGCTGTTCATAACTTATACTACATTTTCCAGTACGACCTGCAGTTAGCTGTGGCCATAAGACTAACTTCTGACCAAAGTAATGAATAAATGATATGCAACACTACTAGGCTTGACCCATAAAAACCTTCCATGTATGGTAGTCCTTACTTTCCTTTTTCATGGTAACCCATGAAGTCAACTGTTGAAAATGGCAGTTTCAGAAAATGGAAGGAGTTTGGGTTCCTGAAAGGGAGATAAGCCACTGATAAGCAGTACCTGGTTTTGGTCTTTATGTAAATAAGAAATAAATTTCTATTGTGCTAAGATATTGAAACTTTAGGGACTATCTGTTTATAGCATCTAGCATTACCTTAACTAATATAGATTGCCTTAACTAATATAAAATAATATAGATTTTTATCTTTCTTGTTAACAATAAACCACTCCCTGTATATACTGGGTCTTGAGTTATTAAAAATGATAACATGAAGTTATAACTAGCAAGATAATAAAATCTAAGCATTACAATTGTCTCTGAGATTTTGGTTATGTCATATTCAATTAAACAGTTACAAATTATATTAAACAATTATAAATTGAGAGGCACTTGCATTTCTAGTTACCAGGGAGACAAAAACAAACAAAACACAACCACTGGAGAAATTTTCTTTCTTCCGCCATTAAATGGTTCAAGTAATACATGGAAAACAGTTATGAAAACAAAAATGCATTCTCCTTTGTTAATACATTTTGCTGGAAAATATAAAATGCCTGAACAATAATCAAGTCATGACCAATCTTGTTCCATCCATATCCCCACTCTTAGATTATTTTAAAGCAAATCAAATATCATTTCATCCATAAATATTTTTGTATGATATACTCTTAAAACACTTTGTTTTGGTTTTATTGAGGTACAAAACTTTGATTTAGAAGCAACAAATTAGAATTCTGAATCTAAAGCTGTCACTTTCATCCTTCATTTGGCCCTGCTGATTCCAATGGAACATTAATTCCCTAAATTGATGTGATGGTTCAAAATTTACTCACGTGGATAACTTTCAGGATAAAGTGGCCTGTATATTAGGACACAGAAACAGATTTTGATGAGTAACAGAAAGTAAGTGATGTTTAATAAACAATACACGATTCTGATAAAAATGACACTATGTCAAATATCATCATAAAGAAAGTGTCATTACAGCAATTTTTTCATATCCCAATAAATGATCTTTGGTACTATTTTACTATCTAGAGTGGTAGCTTATATACAAACACTAGTCTCATACAAGAAATAACTTTTCTGAATTTCTCAGTTGTCTGCATTATGGCAAATGTAGAAGAAACAGTGGTTCCTCAATAATTCACTGATTTATTTGGAAAGGAAATAGGACATGGTAGTAAAGAATGCAATCTCCAGAGCCAAAATGCCTGGGCTTGATGCCTTGTTACTGTTTGTGGAACCCTGAGCAATCAATCTCTCTGTCTCAGTTTTCTCATCTATAAAATGGGGACAATAATAGTACCTCATAATGTTATTGTAATAGATAAAATAACTAAATACATATAAAGCACACAGAACAATGACTGGTACATAGTAAGATACATAGTATGTGACTGGCACATACTCAACAAGTATTAGTGTTATTGTCATTTGTCTATCCATTTATTCATTCATGAACTATTTACCCAGGGCCTTCTAAGTGCTAACTGCTAGGAAGGCTGAGAGGAGCACATGTAGAAAAATATTATACAGTGAAATTCTAAGACCAAGAGAACAACAGTGGTCTGTACAAGACAAGGTAAAACAGGAGTAATAGGGAAAGGAAATTTATAGAACTGCATAGGGGGACAAGAAAGATCTCACAGAGAAGACAATGCTTCAGCTAACTCCTGAAGAATGAGGAAAAATTAGGCAGACAACCTTGGAGACAGGGTGGACGGACATTCTTTGCCAAAGGAATGTGTGCAAAAGCATCTGAAAGAACCTGGCTTCCAAGAGATGGTGAAATCAGCAGGGATGTGCATGAGGGTCTTGTATGGGATGTTGAGAAGTTCATATGCATGTAGGTAACTTAAACACCGATACAGTTTTCACCCAGCTTACCTCACATATTTCAGTCCACCTGAGCAAAAATATAAGCACAAGAAGGAAATCCTACAGGTGATATATACTGGAAAGGTTTTAACTTTCCCCTGCTGGATTGAAAGCACCTCCATTAACTACACAGTGACAACTTTTGTTTCTAAATTCAGAGACTATTCAAAAAATTACAAATGTTAAAAAATGTTGCACTCCTATAGATTTCAGGAATATGACTTTTTTTTTCTGTTCAGGCATCTTGTATACATAAATAGTTGCCATTATCTATATCATAACTTTAAAAACAGAAGATGGCAAGTTTTATACTTATACACATGCAGCTGATTATTCTTTCTCCCAAAAGTCATTACACTTATTACACTGCATATTAATCAACCTAAAGATGATTCAGATTAACTGTGTAGTTGCAAAAATCACAGCCTCCAAAAAAAAAAAAATAGTTCATGTACTTCTTTAAAATAAGTAAAATAACACCTTAAAATTCATTTATTAAATGTAAACACTTATTATGTGTCAAGTATTGTGCTAAAAGCATAAGCAATAAATTAGAGAACAGACACTATCCTTACTCTCACATTCATGAGGGAGAAAGACTGATAAACAAGTGAACACATAAATAAAAAAGTCAATGTTAACAATTATAATCAGAAATTGCCAGGGGGTTGGGGGGATTGTTGTTGAGCAGATAGAGAGTAAGAAAGTGACAGGAAGCAAGATAGAAATTATGACAATTTTATACAGTAGCTCTGAAAGACCTCTTTGATCTGAGATCTGAAAGATGAGAATAAGCCAACCAAGTTAAGAGGAAGTTGGAAGAGAAAAATGTTTCTGTCACTGGAACAACTAGGATGCAATCTAGAAGAGGAGAATGATTGAGTGCAATTGAGGAAAACAAAGAAACATAATGAGCAAGAATGGGGATGTGCAGAATAACATGAGGATATCACTGAAACAAAGCAATGCAAAGCCATTGGAGGCTTGTAAGCAAGGGCACAATGTGATCTTTGCATTTTGAAAAAACTACTCTGGCTACTACGAGGAGAAAGAATCCAGAAGGGTAAAACAGATGCAAAGAAACCACTTTAGGAGACTTCTGAAGCAACTTAAAGTCTGTTTCAAAATTTACATAACACTTTGGGTCCTCATAACAATCTTGACAAATAGGTAAAGCATTAATCTAACTTCACACACAAAAAACCTGAGGCTCAGAGTGACTTAACCAAAGTCCCATTGCTAGTCACCTTTAGCACCAGAATTAGAACCAAGTCATCTGGTTCCAAATCCAGTTAGTGTCTCACAAAGAAGAAGGAACATCAGCTTTGGGGATGACCACTTAACGGTCTTTTATTTAGAGTTTTAATTAAAAGAATAAAGACATACAAACTTTAAATGCCCATTATTATAAAAGTGAACTAGTATATACGTGGTTATTGCTTACTGGTACTTTAAAAGTATTTATTAATAACAGTAAATCATAAAACTGAGCCCATCAGCATTATAAAATAAGATACTCTGCCTTAGCACTTGATTACATAAAGTCCTTTACAAAGTACTTGCAGCTGTACATACAAGTTGTGAAATTACATAATGTTTAAAAATGATCCATCATGATTAGCCCACACATGACAAGTAAAATACCCTTAATAATTTATTAAATTTGATTTACATGTGCTTAAAATTATGTATATATTTTGACTTCTAAAATACACACACTAATGCTAATAAGCCAAGTACATGACAACATCTCTTTTTAAGTCCTATTTTTTTACAAGTCCTATTTGTTTACTGGCATCCAGGCATCCATATTCACGATCTCCACTCCACCTACTTATAGGATTACTGGTATAATGAATAGAATTGTCTTCCAATATACAGTACCAAATGTAATAAATAGCTTAAAAACTATATATCAAATGTATAATAGTCAGAGCTACTGATCAAACTAAATAGAAAATTTTAAGTTAAGTAAAATTTTTAAATTCTGAAAAACATTATGATAGTTTCTATATTATTTTTATATTGGCCTAAGAGTTTACAATATTCCTGTTTTCCTAAATATTCACTTTTCAACATGCTATAAGAACATATTCTATAATGAATATGACTTTTTCATTCAAACTAGAATGTATTACTTCACATTTTTTTTAAAAAAGAAAGTATTCTATGATGTTAGCTTATTATATTATTGTCTATACCCTGTCAATGGAAAGCATTAAAAGTATAAACTATTTAGGCTTCTTAGTCCATATATGGCAAAAACAGAATATTCTCTGTGAAATTACTGTAAAATACGTTGCTGCCTAACTTAAAGAAGCAAAATACAAATATAGCACTTGTACAGATTTTCACAGTAATTTTGGGGTTATCAAGGAAACATCTAGAGTGTTGATCTGGTTATACTCAATTCAAACAAACTACTTGTCACATTAACTACCTCCAGGAAGTTACTCCAAACACAAAATAAACTGTTTATGCCCCTACTCAGATAGATAACATGACAGACTGTTATTAGTTGAAGACAGATGAAATACATTAATTTGATTGTGAGCATATGTTTAATTTTACCCTGCCATGTACACTCTCTAATGCTGTCTTTCTATGATGACATAGTAAATCATACTGTATTAGAAGAATTGCTAATGCAAGAAAATAAAAAATTACCAGAACTTGACTTCAACTTTGTAAATTCTTAAACCAAACTTCTTAAAAAAATACAACTGCCTGAAAATCACTGGGTTCCACAAACACATAAAGAAAAAAGGTGTCATCAAAGAAACTAATTTCTATTATAAATCTAAAAACCTCAATGCAGTTTAACATTTTTCCTATACACTACTTTTTATATTTCTTTGTGAAATGCTTCTTCCCTTCTTTTCCCATTTTCTGTTTTTAGTGTTTATCTTGTTAATGCGTTTAAGTGTCTTCTATAAGAAGGGCATTTGCTATATTTGTTCCAACGTTTGTTTCCCTCAGGTTAGGATTTTCCTTTTCATGATGCTTTACATAGAAATTAAGATTTTATGAAATCAAAGACACTGAGAAAATACGCTCATTATTATTTAAGCTGCACTTACTTGGTTCTTCTGTTATAGGTAGCTAAAAACAAAAACAAATAAATGAAAAAGCACGTAACACAATAGCCACTCAAAAGTACTTGTTGAATAAAGAAAAACATTTTTAGGCTCTTAAAAGAAATATAAAATATTAAAGTGTCTAAAATAATATATATCCTTCATTTTACAGGAACATTATACAGGACTGAAAAATTAATGAGTTAAGAGTCTCACACCACAATAAGAATGAATATCACAAATGTTTTGAGCAAACGAAGAAAGACATTAAGGAATACACATAAATGATGGCATTCATAGGAAATTTTGTTTGTTTATTTAATTTTTGGCTGCATTGGGTCTTCGTTGCTGCACGCAGGTTTCTCTAGTTGTGGCACATGGGCTTCTCATTGTGGTGGCTTCTCTTGTTGCAGAGCACGGGCTCTAGGTGCGGAGCACGGGCTCTAGGTGCACAGGCTTCAGTAGTTGCAGCATGTGGGCTCAGTAGTTGCAGTGCGTGGGCTCAGCAGCTGTGGCTTGCGGGCTCTAGGGCATGCAGGCTTCAGTAGTTGTGGCACACAGGCTCAGTAGTTATGGCTCGCAGGCTCTAGAGCACAGGCTCAGTAGTTGTGGTGCACGGGCTTAGTTGTTCTGTGGCATGTGGGATCTTCCCGGACTAGGGATCGAACCCATGTCCCCTGCATTGGCAGGCAGATTCTTAACCACTGTGCCACCAGGGAAGTCCCCACAGGAAATTTTAAAATGACAAAATTTACTATTACTTAGTAAAGCATACACAGATGATAAACTAAAAAGAACAGCAAGGAAAAGATCAGGACAAAGGATAGTAGTTAACTGTAAAGGTAGAGAGAGGGTTGATAAAGGTGCCTGGTTGGCCTCTGGCATGCTTGCCAATGCTCTATTTCCTGACCTAGAAATAGCTATTCTTTATACATAAATTTTACATACTTTTCTGTGTGTATATTTCACTATATTAAAAATTACTAATAAAATAATAATATAACAAACTTCTCTTTAAATCAAATTTTCATATAATCATAAAGAAGGGTCACTGTTACAAAAATATTCATGGTTTTCATAATCTTTCCCAAGGATCTCTAATAACCCCTTATTATCAAATCATACTCCTTTGACCTACCTATATATATCATGAATCTTGTGGATTTTCTCTTTAATTATTTATCACCTGACTCTAACAGACCCTCATTTGTTAATTACTTTTGCTTCTAGTAATTCTCCAACACTTTTATATTCTCTATATTGCTATAAGATTTACCTAATCACTTTTCATTGTATTTCTATTGCACAGTTATATACATATCTACAAACAGACCTGTAAGGATTCTTAGGGGATAATGATGCGTACCGTTAACTCTGTAGAGTCACCAGAACAACACCAACAGCAGCCAGTGTCGAAAGGGCAAAAAGGAGAGTATGTAAAAATTCATATTATTTCAACTTATTTAGTACCATTAATTACCTAAATTCCCTCTGGTGGCAGAAAATGACTAACTACCACTCTTCTAACTTCAGGATAAAATGTAATAATAGATCTAAATGAGGACATAACACCATGGGGTAGGTAAATCTTTCTGTATTTGTGACTGTCTATAACTTTTATTGCTTACTGACATTTCTTATTTTGCTTCATGTTTTGGGCAGTCTCCACAGGAATTCTTACTAGAGAATTTCATACTGGCTCAGTATGGCATAGGTTTAGTTGCAAAGTCTGCACGATAGATGAGTAAATAGTATAATAAGGCCCCAGTTCACTTATGGCTTTCATACATAGATTTGTATGAAAAAAAGAAGTGTATTTGTCTTCCCTAGACAACAGTATACCCTGGGATTGTAGAAGGAACAGAAGCTATAGTAAGAACGGCTTCAATTGGCAATTATATTATGGTTATTTATTATTTTTTATATTTTCCTCTCTTTTCTAATTGCCCTCAATGACCATACACTAGATCCATTGGGAGAGGCGGAATGATAAAACATGATTTTAAATAACAACAAAAAGTAAATAATAAAGACAAAACTGCCCAATAACAATAGAATTCAGAGTAACAAGAATAGCTAACATTTATACAGCACCACACTGCTTTATAGGCACTTTACACATATTAAACCGTTTAATACTCACAACAACCATCATCTGACAGATGAAAAAACTAAAGCGTAGAGAGGATAAATGACTTTTGTAAGGATACACATCTAGCAAGGGGTGGAGCCAGAACTCAAACCCCCGGCAGCCCAGCTCCAGAGTCTGCATTCTCAACTCTGACACACATGACATTGTTTCATTCATGTCATCCCAAATGGAAAATATCGTTCACTTTCACTGTCATATAAAATATCTCTGTATGAACACACCACAATTTATACAACTTTTCTCCAACTGACGCTCAAATTCTTTCCAATTGTTATTATCAACAATGAAGCACCATGACTACTCTTAGTATATGCCACCTGATACATATGTATAGCAATCTGTTTAAGATATAAAACTGTTGAACTGTAGGGTCTATGAATGTTCAACCTTACAGAATGCCAAATTATTTTCAAAGTAGTTTATCAATTTATAATCCATCCAGCAGTGAATATAAATTCCTGTAGATTCACATTATGTCTCTGTAACTTCTTAGCTTTTTTGATTTATACCTTATTAGTTACCAGTGGTCTATTTTTTTAAAAAACATCTTTATTGGCATATAATTGCTTTACAATGGTGTGTTAGTTTCTGCTGTATAAAAAAGTGAATCAGCTATACGTATACATATATCCACATATCCCCTCCCTCTTATGCCTCCCTCCCATCCTCCCTACCCCACCCCTCTAGGTGGTCACAAAGCACCGAGCTGATCTCCCTGTGCTACGCGGCTGCTTCCCACTAGCTATGCATTTTACATTTGGTAGTGTATATATGTCAATGCTACTCTCTCACTTCATCCCAGCTTCCTGTTCTCCCTCCCCATGTCCTCAAGTCCATTCTCTACATCTGCATCTTTACTCCTGTCCTGCCCCTAGGTTCATCAGAACCATTTTTTTCCCTAGATTCCATATATATGTGTTAGCAAACAGTATTTGGGTTTTTTTTAAATAAATTTATTTCTTTTATTTATTTATTTTTGGCTGCATTGGGTCTCCGTTACTGTGCACGGGCTTTTCTAGTTGCGGGGGGGGAGCTACTCTTCGTTGCGGTGTGCGGGCTTCTCATTGTGGTGGCTTCTCTTGTTGCAGAGCATGGGCTCTAGGCGTGCAGGCTTCAGTAGTTGTAGCATGCGGGCTCAGTAGTTGTGGCTTGCAGGCGTAGGCTCAGTAGCTGTGGTGTGTGGGCTTAGTTGCTCTGCAGCATGTGGGATCTTCCCGGGCCAGGGCTCAAACCCGTGTCCTGTGTTGGCAGGCGGATTCTCAACCACTGTACCACCAGGAAAGCCCATGTTTTTCTCTTTCTGACTTACTTCATGCTGTATGACAGACTCTAGGTCCATCCACATCACTATAAATAACTCGATTTCGTTTCTTTTTATGACTAATATTCCATTGTATATATGTGCCACATCTTCCTTATCCATTCACCTGTTTATGGACACTTGTGTTGCTTCCATGTCCTGGCTATTGTAAATAGTGCTGCAATGAACATTGTGGTACACGACTCTTTTTGAATTATGGTTTTCTCAGGGTATATGCCCAGTAGTGGGATTGCTGGGTCGTATGCTAGTTCTATTTTTAGTTTCTTAAGGAACCTCCATACTGTTCTCCATAGTAGCTGTATTAATTTACATTCCCAGCAAAAGTGCAAGAGGGTTCCCTTTGTTCCACACTCTCTCCAGCAATTATTGTTTGTAGATTTTTCAATGATGGCCACTCTGACCTGTGTGAGGTGACACCTCACTGTGGTTTTGATTTGCATTTCTCTAATGATTAGTGATGTTGAGCATCCTTTCATATATCTGTTGGCGACTATATATCTTCTTTGAAGAAATGTCTAATTAGTTCTTCTGCCCACTTCTGCATTGGCTTGTGTGTTTGTTTGTTTTTTTTATTGCGCTGCATGAGCTGCTTGTGCATTCTGCGGATTAATCCTTTGTCAGTTGCTTCCTTTGCAAATCTTTTCTCCCATTCTAAGGGTTGTCTTTTCGTCTTGGTTATGGTTTCCTTTGCAGTGCAAAAGCTTTTAAGTTTCATTAGGTCCCATTTGTTTATTTTTGTTTTTATTTCCATTTCTCTAAGAGGTGGGTCAAAAAGGATCTTGCTGTGATTTATGCCACAGAGTGTTCTGCCCATGTTTTCCTCTAAGAGTTCTATAGTGTCTGGTCTTACAATTTAGGTCTTTAATCCATTTTGAGTTTATTTTTGTGTATGGTGTTAGGAAGTGTTCTAATTTCATTATTTTACATGTAACTGTCCAGTTTTCCCAGCACCACTTATTGAAGAGGCTGTCTTTTCTCCATTGTACATTCTCCCCTCCTTTATCAAAGATAAGGTGACCATAGGTGCGTGGGTTTATCTCTGGGCTTTCTATCCTGTTCCATTGATCTATATTTCTGTTTTTGTGCCAGTACCATATTGTCTTGATTACTGTAGCTTTGTAGTATAGCAGGAAGTCCGGGAGCCTGACTCCTCCAGCTCCGTTTTTCTTTCTCAAGATGGCTTTGGCTATTGGGGTCCTTTGTGTTTCCATACAAATTGTAAAATTTTTTGTTCTAGTTCTGTGAAAAATGCCATTGGTAATATGATAGGGATTGCACTGAATCTGCAGATTGCTTTGGGTAGGATAGTCATCTTTCACAATATTGATTCTTCCAATCCAAGAACATGGTGTATCTCTCCATCTGTTTTTGTCATCTTTGTTTTCTTTCATCAGTGTCTTATAGTTTTCTGCATACAGGTCTTTTGTCTCCTTAGGTAGGTTTATTCTTAGGTATTTTATTCTTTTTGTTGCAATAGTAAATGGGAGTGTTTCCTTAATTTCTCTTTCAGTTTTTTGTCGTTAGTGTATAGGAATGCAAGATATTTCTGTGCATTAATTTTGTATCCTGCTACTTACCTGTGGTCTTATTTTGCACTTCCTTGATTAGTGATGAGACTGCACTTACTTTCATACGTCTTTGGGAAGTCTGTCCTTCTTCTGTGAAATTGCTGTTCATGTTTTATGTCCCTTTTTCTACTAAGTTGCCTTTCTTGTAGATTTGTAAAAGTATACTAATCTTTTATCAGTTATTTGGGTTACAAACACCTTCTCCCAGTTTGTGGTTTACCTTTTTGAATTATTTAATGTCACTTGATAGAAACAAATGTGTTTATCTTATGTGGTTGATATATTCAACATTTAAATTTAGCAATTACATCTTGTTTAAAAAATCCTTCCACATCCCAAGGTAGGAAAGATATTCTTTCATTTTTTTCTTCTAAAAAAGCTGTGCCATTTACATTTCAGTCTTTAATCCATTTGGAACTGATTTCTGTGTATTGGAGTATTATCGGCACCATTTTCTTTTTCTCCATAAAAATAAACAACTATTCCAGGACTACTTATTAAACATTCTCTTCTTTCTTGAAGATCTTCAATACCACTGCCATTATAACAACAGAGCTCCCTTTATGTGAGGGTTTGTTTCTAGCATCTCTATTCTATTTCCTTGAGTGAATTCCTCATTGTCTTTATTACAAACTATTTATAAAAACTTTTGATCCCTGGATAGCAAATGCTCCTGACCTTGTAATTCAGGAACATAATAACTATCCTTGGCCCTTTTATCTATCCATATACATATTAGACTCAGTTTGCTTAAATACCACACACAGATAGCATTGGGTTTTGATATTATGCTGAATTAATAAATCAATTTGAGATGAACTGCTCTTTATAATATTGACTCTTTGTAGCCTTGAACATGGGAGTTGTCTTCTTTTATTTGGGTCTTATATTTATAGCTTATATTAAAATTGTATACTTTTCTCAACGTGAGGATTTTTGATATAGCTATTCATATCATCTGAGAATTTGGTAGTTTTATCTCTTCCTTTTTAATCTGTATGTCTTATATATCTTTTTCTCTTCCTGTTTTACAACAGCTAGGACTTCAAGAATGATGTTGAATAGGAGTGGTTAGAGTGGACATCCTTGCCTCGTACCTGACCTCAGGAGAAAAGCATTCACTCATTTGCTATCAAGTATGATGTTAACTGTAGGTTTTTCATAGATGCCATTTATCAGGTTGAAGAAGTTACGTTTCATTCCTAGTTTGTACGGAGTTTGTTTTTTTAATACCATGAATGGATGTTAAATTTTATCCAATGCTTTTTATGCATTTATTGAGATCATCATATGGCTTTTCTTCTTTAGTCTATTTATACAGTAAATTATATTAACTGATTTTGAATATTTGAACCAGCCTTGCATTTCTAGGATAAACCCCACTCGGTCATGACATAGTATCCTTTTTATATATCGCTAAATTCAATTTGTTAATATTCTGTTAAGGAGTTTTTTGTGTCTATGTTCATGAGGGGTATTAGTCTGTAGTTTTCTTACATTGTCCTTTCCTGGGTTTAGTATCAGATTAATGCTGCTGTTATAAAATGAGTTCAGAAGTGTTCCATCCTCTTTGGTATTCTGAAAGGGTTTACATACAATTGGTATTATTTCTTCCATATGTGTCTGGTAGAATTCACCAATAAAACCATCTGGGCCTGTAGTTTTCTTTGTGGGAACATTTTAAATTATGGATTTAGGGGGTCTTTTTCATAAATATAGCAATATTTAGGTTATCTATTTCTTCTTGAGTAAACCCTGGTAGTTTGTATTTTTAAAGGAATTTGTTTATTTAATCTAAATTGTCAAACTTATGGAAGTAAAACTTTTCATTATATTCCCCATTCTCATTTTAACTACCCACAGGATTTGTGGTAACTTCCCCTCTTTTATTCCTGATATTGTAATTTGTATCTTCTCTCTTTTTTCATGGTCAGTTTGGCTAGAAGTTTATCAATTTTATTGATCTTTTCAAAGAACCAGCTTTTGATTTCACTGATTTCTCTATTACCTTTTATTTCTACTTTTAGCTTTACTTTTTCCTTTCTTCTGCTTGCATTAGGTTTAATTTGCTCTTCATCTTCTATTTTCTTGAGGTGAAGACTTAGGTCACTGAGTTTGGGAATTTTTTTTTCTTTTCAAATATAAGCATTTAGTAACGCTGAACATTTCTCTCTAAACAACTATTTGAGCTGCATCCCACAAACTTTGATATGCAGTGCTTTCATTTTTATTCAATTCAAAATATTTAATTTTTTGTGACTTCCTCATTGATTTGTAGGTTATTTAAAAGTGGGTTGTTTAGGGCTTCCCTGGTGGCGCAGTGGTTGAGAGTCCGCCTGCCGATGCAGGGGACACGGGTTCACGCCCCAGTCCGGGAAGATCCCACATGCCACGGAGAGGCTGGGCCCGTGAGCCATGGCCGCTGAGCCTGCGCGTCCGGAGCCTGTGCTCCGCAACAGGAGAGGCCACAACAGAGAGAGGCCCGTTGACCGCAAAAAAAAAAAAAAAAAAAAAAAAAAAAAGTGGGTTGTTTAATTTCCAAATAATAGGGATATTACAAATATCTTTATGTTATTGATTTCTAGTTTAATTCCACTATTGTCAGAGAACATATTCAATTATTTTAAATTTGTTTTTATAGGCCAGAATATGGTCTCTCTTGTTCCACGTGCACCTGAAAGCAATGTGTATTCTGCCCTTGTCAGATTAAATGTACTGTAAATGTCAGTTAGGTCCAGCTGGTTGATGCTGGTCATGTCTCTGTATCCTTACTAATTATTTTCTACCTGTCCTATCCGTATTGAGAGGAGTGTTGAAATCTCAACTGCAATGGTGGATTTATCTATCTCTCCTCTGTTCTGTCAGTTTCTGCTTTAAGTATTTTGAAGTTCTGTTGGAAGATTTATATACATTTAAGATTGTGATGCCTTTTTTGTAAATTGACCCTTTGATCATTATGTAACGTCCTTCTTTATCCCTGCTAAATTCCTTGTTTCTGGTATTAATGTAGCTACTTCAACTTTTTCCATCCTTTTACTTTTAACCTAACTGTATCTTCATATTTAAAGTGTATTTCTTTTTTTTTTTTAACATCTTTATTGGGGTATAATTGCTTTACAATGGTGTGTTAGTTTCTGCTTTATAACAATACTTTCTGCTTTATAACAAAGTGAATCAGTTATACATATACATATGTTCCCATATCTCTTCCCTCTTACGTCTCCCTCCCTCCCACCCTCCCTATCCCACCTCTCTAGGTGGTCACAAAGCACCGAGCTGATATCCCTGTGCTATGTGGCTGCTTCCCACTAGCTATCTACCTTACGTTTGGTAGTGTATATATGTCCATGCCTCTCTCTCGCTTTGTCACAGCTCACCCTTCCCCCTCCCCATATCCTCAAGTCCATTCTCCAGTAGGTCTGTGTCTTTATTCCTGTCTTACCCCTAGGTTCTTCATGACATATTTTTTCTTAAATTCCATATATATGTGTTAGCATACAGTATTTGTCTTTCTCTTTCTGACTTACTTCACTCTGTATGACAGACTCTAGGTCTATCCACCTCATTACAAATAGCTCAATTTCGTTTCTTTTTATGGCTGAGTAATATTCCATTGTATATTGCCACATCTTCTTTATCCATTCATCCGATGATGGGCACTTAGGTTGTTTCCATCTCCGGGCTATTGTAAATAGAGCTGCATTGAACATTTTGGTACATGACTCTTTTTGAATTATGGTTTTCTCAGGGTATATGCCCAGTAGTGGGATTGCTGGGTCATATGGTAGTTCTATTTGTAGTTTTTTAAGGAACCTCCGTACTGTTCGCCATAGTGGCTGTACCAATTAACATTCCCACCAGCAGTGCAGGAGTGTTCGCTTTTCTCCACACCCTCTCCAGCATTATTGTTTCTAGATTTTTTGATGATGGCCATTCTGACTGGTGTGACATGATATCTCATCGTAGTTTTGATTTGCATTTCTCTAATGATTAATGATGTTGAGCATCCTTTCATGTGTTTGTTGGCAGTCTGTATATCTTCTTTGGAGAAATGTCTATTTAGGTCTTCTGCCCATTTTTGGATTGGGTTGTTTGTTTTTTTGTTATTGAGCTGCATGAGCTGCTTGTAAATTTTGGAAATTAATCCTTTGTCAGTTGCTTCATTTGCAAATATTTTCTCCCATTCTGAGGGTTGTCTTTTGGTCTTGTTTATGGTTTCTAAAGTGGATTTCTTATAGACAGCATATAGTTGGGTCTTGCTTTTCTATCCATTCTGACTATCTCTATATTTTAATTGGTATATTTAGACCAGGTGTCACAAACATTCTCTGTAAAGGGCCAGACAGTAAATATTTCAGGCTTTACAGGTCCTATGTTCTTCACAGCAGCTACTCAACTCTGTTGTTGTAGTAAAAAAGCAGGCATAGACAAGATGTAAACAGATGAGTGTGGCTCTGTTCCAATAAAACTATTTATAGACACTAAAATTTGAGTTTCATGTAATTTTCAGGTGTCAGAAAATATTATCCTTCTTTTGATTTTCTTCCAACCATTTAAAAATGTAAAAACCATTCTCAGGTAGTGGGCCATACAAAAAAAGCAGCATGGGCTGTAGTTTGCTGACCCTTACTCTACACCACTGCTCAAATCATTCTTCAGCTTACAATCCCTTAGTGACTTTCTATAGCTCTTAGAAGAAAATCCAAACTCCTTAAAATATTGTCTCTGCTTCTCAACTCTTCCTGCCTTGCACCCTATACTCTAGCATGACAAAATGCTGTAAATTTCCCTTACATTTCAGACTATTTCCTAGCTCCTGAGGCTTTATTCATTCTTTTACTTCTTCCTGAACTGTTATTTCTTGTCCTTCTCCGTATGGCACATTCCTGCATATCCCTTAAGATTCCTGTTAAGTATTTACCTCTGCTGTTAAGTCCTCCAGTACACCAAGTACTTTACTCTAGGACAACACTATCATACCATCTCCCCTACCATTGTGCTTAGTATATCAAAGGCACTCATGAAGGAATGACTGAATGAATGCTTTAAAATATAAGAGGAAACAATGTGCACAAATGTTTACAATAGTAAGAACAAAGTCAAATTCTAAGAGGTAGCTATGTTTTTATGGTCATCGAAACATTTTAACTAAATTGATTATAGAAATTTTTTTTAAATTCTCATAAAAACTAAAGCATTTTCTTAACTATAAAATATCTATTAGACTTTAATATTAAATGTAATATAACAAACTCTCAGAAGATGGTGCTAGCCCAATATGTCAATAAGCCAAGAAATAAATAAGACAACTGACCAAAAAAAAAAGCTTCATCTAAAAAAAATAATGGAACTACTTAAGGAAAAGGCACGAGTACAGATAATTCCTAACAAAAACTTTTTTCTGAAAAAGGAAAACTTCATTCCTGAACCTAAGACTAAACATAAAATTTAATCAATTTTCACCAATTCTTATTAAAGTATAGAATACCAGTCAGTAATCTTTAATGGTTCAGAAAGAGATCCTAAGGAAAGAGTGAGCTTAATTGTGAGCTTAATTGCAAACATGAAAACATTCATCTCCACTGATAAAGAATTCAATTCATAGTTTCAATATATTAGCATATCAAATTAAAACTCTATATATAAATGGCAGGGGTAGGGAAGAAGATGGAATAAAGAAGGAAACAAAATTATACACCCATCTTTGGTATTCAGTTTTAAACCAATGTCTTACACTGCATTACACAAGTGATTTTTTATTTTTTATTTATTTTTTTTGCAGTATGCAGGCCTCTCAGTGCTGTGGCCTCTCTCGTTGCGGAGCACAGGCTCCAGGTGCGCAGGCTCAGCAGCCATGGCTCACGGGCCCAGCCACTCCACGGCACATGGGATCCTCCCGAGCTGGGGCATGAACCCACGTCCCCTGCATTGGCAGGCAAATTCCCAACCACTGCACCACCAGGGAAGCCCAAGTGATATATTTTAAATAACCCACTATGCTAATACTTCAATATGTGATATAAATACATGGAAATAAAAGTGTTTTTTAAAAACCATATCAATGGTAATTGTACTTTAAAAAGTTATAAAATTATTTTACCAATATTTAATAATATATTTTATTAAAATGTAATAATACTTTTGGACCTCTCCATTTGGCATAACTCATCCAACAATTATTTATTTCATTGTCTTTTATATATAAGTGTCTTGTAAGAAAATAAAACATTATAATAAAACCTCATTTGGGGCCAAAAGCAGGTCAATTAACCTGAATGGTTAAATAATTCTGTCTATTGCCAACAAAAGAAGTCAACTTCAAAAATCAAAAATATACTATCTCTGATATTAAATAAACATGTTGAAAACAAAAGATCCACAATCCAATTCCAATGAAGAATCACATGTCACTGAAACAGGTGATCAAACTTTAAAGCTGCCAAAAAGAAAAGTTTAAGACCTTACTTCTTAATTGATCACATCATATTACATTACACATCTAGAGCATAATGTGAAAATGAAAGAGGAGGGAAGGGGGTAGGGCACAACCTTTAAAAGAATGATATAGCCATAAGACATGACGAAGACTGGTTAGAACTGGGTCCACTTTGGCAGAATATTCAACTTCCAGTGGACCTTGAGCCTCATTATATGCTCATTGTAATACATTAGCTTGCTAAATGACACACACACCAGCACCATGACAGCTCTGAGGCTAACCATAAAAGGCCAAAAAGTGGGCGGCGGCCCAATTCATGGAAATTCCCATCCTTTCCCCCTGAAATAGTTGGAATAATCCTCCCACTCATTAGCCTATGAAATTACCCAGCCCATAAAAACTAACCACACCATATCTCAAAGCTCTCTTGCCTTCTGAGATGGCCCACACTCTGTCTGTGGAGTGTGTTTCTCTCTAAATAAATCTACTTCTAACCTATCACTTTGTCTTTCACTGAATTATTTTTGCAATGAGACATCAAGAACATCAAATTCACGGAGAACAAAAATATGTCTCAACGTTGGTTGTCAAAAACCTCTCACTATGCCTTTGTCATAGTGCTGATTTAAAATGACACTTCTGTCTCAATCTAGGCCATTTAAATGTAAAAACTAAGTGGGTCTTTATGGTAAGAAGACTTCAAATGTTGTTTTCTTTTTAATCTATTTATTTTTATTTCTATTTGGCTGCATTGGGTCTTTGTTGCTGCGCACGGGCTCTCTCTAGTTGCAGTGAGTGGGGGCTACTCTTCATTGCAGTGCGCAGGCTTCTCATTACGGTGGCTTCTCTTGTTGTGGAGCACAGGCTCTAGGCGCACGGGCTTCAGCAGTTGTGGCACGCAGGCTCAGTAGTTGTGGCTCGCGGGCCCTAGAGCGCAGGCTCAGTAGTTGTGGCACACGGGCTTAGTTGATCCGCAGCATGTGGGATCTTCCCAGACCAGGGCTCAAACCCGTGTCCCCTGCATTGGCAGGCAGATCCTTAACCACTGCGCCACCAGGGAAGCCCGACTTCAACTGTTTTTAAGAGATTGTTACATTTGTTTAAATGTTTTTAAAACTAATATTTAAGCACAATAGGGATTTTTTAATCCAAACTATTAAAGGTTTAAAATACCATTGATATACTGAAGAAATATTAAAAATGAGAATACATAGCAGCACTAGGAAAAAAAAAAAAACTAAGGAAAAGGTGTCAAGAGTAGAAAAGAAACAAAACTTTCTGGAAGATAAAATGAGCTGGTAGAAATAACTCTCTAAATACAAGATCTAATATTAACATTTCTACTATGAACCCTGGAATAGGTAGGGTGTCTCAGGGTTCAGTAAATGAGGCAGAACCAGTATGGGTGATAAAGAAGAAAGATTTATTACAATGGTTAGACTTTACATAACTGTGGGAGCTGTTGAAGCAGTATATGTAGGCTACCTACATTAGAGGCCGCTGCATCTAATCTTGAGCCTGAAGTCACTATAGGTCAGCCAGACCAACAGTCAGGAAGGGAACTGGATAAGGAGAAGAGCAAGGACAAATTGAAACTTGTAAGGATAAGCTGGAACTGATAGAGACAAATGAAATCTGCAAGAACAAACTGGAACCTGTGAGGATGACAGGAACCGGCAATGACAAACTGAAACTTGCATCTGTCTCTCGCCAACCCAACCCTGACGCCAAGGGTGACTATAGGAGAAGCATGCACCCTTCACTACAGAGCTGTACATGCAGGGCAAGTATTCAGAGATGCTGGAGGGGGAAATCTGACAGCAGCTGAAGGAACTGCAGGTCCACATGCTATCCCACACATACAAGGTGACCCAGCAAATCAGTGATACAGTGTGAGAGCTGCCGCAGTGCCTAGTACTCGGCGCAGACCCTCAGAGTCAAAAAGCATGCCTGCCACTTCGCTTCCCTCTTACAAGTCTTCCACAAAATGTCTTTTGTAACCAATGCTAACTGACCAATACACGGAGGGAAATTTTGGGAAACATATTTCCAGTTTAGCCAAGCTAACCTAGTACACTGTCACCACAGAGAGAAACAGCAGTGCACCCACATAACCTCAAGCTGTCACAAAGGTAGAGAGAGAAAGGAACGACAGCTGTACAGAGTGGTAAACTCTAACTCAGTCCAAAGTAATTCCTTTCTAACTTCTACAATGGACAGGGGTCTCAGTTATTGACTGTCTATCTACCCATGTTACAAGCCTGACTGTCAATATATATACTCTATAGTAAGGGTGAAATATATTGCAAACCCTGAAGATTGTCCTCACGTTCAAGGTAAGACCTACTAAGAAAATCCAATAATGACATTCATCATAAATTTTAAAATCCAGATCAGCTACTAATACTACTCAATTCTATCTTCATATTTAAACAGGAATAAGCAAGAGTCTACAGAGCTTAAGAAATCAAAAACATGAATGGGAGGACACAGAGCTATTAACCCTCAAGAAAACAGTCAATAAAGAAAATGAAGGACAACGAAAAAAAAAAAAGCAAGCATCCCATTCTTTTCATCTCCAATCTCTTCCCACTCTGGCAGTGGAGGCTACAGCAGTGGCAACAGATGCTGCTGATTCTGTTTCTTTCATTTCAGCTTTGTGGTTGTAGCAATGGCTTCAGCAGGAATTGGAGGGCAATGAGGAAGGCTGGGGCACATCTGGGATGGTAATGTTCAATATTTTGATGAGGATAAAGGTTATATAGGTGCATAATTTGTCAAAATCAACAAATGGTACACTTAATTTTTTTTTCATTTCACTGTAAGTAAATATTACCACACCAAAAAAAAAAAAAAGAAAAAGATCTCTAAGTAACGTACAATGAAGTGTTTAGGTGTAAAGTGTACTGCCTACAACTAATTTTGAAATATATCAAAATATAGATGAACTGCTTAGACTGATAGAGGGATGGATAGATACGTGATAAAGCAAACAGAACAGAATGTTCATTGTAAACTCTAGATCGGGGTCAGCAAATGTAGGCCAACCTGGTCTGCCACCTGTTCTTATGGCTCATGAGCTAAGAACAGTTTTTACATTGTTACAAAGTTGAAAATAAATGAAAAGAATAATTCATGACATAAGAAGTATGAAATTCAAATTTGTGTCTATAAATAACATTTTATTGGAACACAGCCACACCCATTCATTTACATATTGTCCATGCCTGGATTGGTACTACAATGGGACAGTTGAATAGTTACAACAGATGCTGTATGTCTTGTCAAGCCTAAAATGTTTACTATCTGGCTCTTTTCAGAAAAAGTTTGCCAAACTTCTGCTCTAGACAGTGAGTATACAGGTATTTACTGTAAAATTCTTTCAACTTTCCTGTATGTTAAAATTTTTATAAGAATGTCAAAAAATAAAAAACAGAGCAATAATCATAAACTGACTCTACAGTGGCTCATGAGGAGGGGAAGAGAGGGTCCATCAGTCCTGAGTGCTGCAACCAGCTTTTCTAAATCCTACCTGCAAGAAGTCATGTGCTTGGAATTGCAAAAAGGTGAGAAAACTACAACCAAGTTTGTAGTCTTGAAGAGATGCTCTGTCCCTTAAAAATCTGTCTAGTAACACTCTACCCACCAGCCAATGAAAGTGTCAAGGAAGCTTGATGTTATATGAAGTCTTAGGTCAAAGAAAGAAAAATTTTAAAAACATCCATGAGAAATCAAAACATCAAGCCTTCCCCCATTCTCACTCTCAGTTGAAGACTGGTATCAGTTTCCAAGGGTGCTGAAACAAAGTACCATAAAATAGGTGGCTTAAAACAGTAGTAATGTATTCTCTCAGAGTTCTGGAAGATAGAAGTCAGAAATCAAATTGTTGGCAGAGCCAGGCTCCCTCTGAAGGCTCTGGGGAAGAATGCTTTCTTGCCTCTCCTTAGCTTCTTGTGGTTACTAGCAAACCTTGGCATTCCTTGGCTTGTAGCTCCATCACTCCAATCTCTGCCTCCATCTTTACATGGCTTTCCTCCTTAAGTGTCTGTATCTCTGTCCAAATTTCTCTGCCCTTAAAAGGAAACCAGTCATTGGATTTACAGATAGCCCTAATCAAGTATGACTCATCTTAACTTGCTTACATCCACGAAGACCATATTTCCAAATAAGGTCACACTCATAGGTACTGGAGGTCAGGATCTCAACATATCTTTTAGGGCAGGGGTCCCCAATCTGCCGGGCCGTGGACCACTACTGGTCCATGGCCTGTTAGGAACCGGGCCACACAGCAGGTGGTGAGCGGCGGGCAGGCAAGCAAGCAAAGCTTCATCTGCCGCTCCCCAGCACTCACATTACCGCCTGAACCATCCCCGCCCATTGCTCGCATTACTGCCTGAACCATGTCCCCCCACAGCCCCCATCCGTGGAAAAATCGTCTTCCAAGAAACCGGTCGGTCCCTGGTGCGAAAAAGGTTGGGGACCACTGTTTTAGGGGAAAACAATTTAACCCACAACAAGGACTGTGCTTCCCATTTCACTGAGAAACTAGAAACAGTCAAGATCCTTCTACATGTCACCAGATCTACACATCAAATATAGTATAGGCAGTCGTCTATACTCCTGTTAGCATGAATCAATAAATGATCCATGCTCCTACCCAAAGTCAAACCATTTATTTGTACACTAAATCCTACCCCCCTCAACTACTTAATGACATCACTCCAGCAATTCTAACATCTGTCTCCTACATCGTCAATTTTACTCACTCTATTTCATTTCTATCAGCATAGAAACATATTTTTCCCATCCTAAAAACTGAAAGCAAAAACAATTCTAAAACTCCTGACCCCACTCCCCCCTTCCATTTCTCTGCTTTCTTTACAGCATACTCCTCAGAAGAATCATCTATACTTATTAATTCTAATCTCACTTTTGTCCTCACCACTTCACCAAAATTGATCTTATAAAAATAAACAATGAATGGTTGCTAAAGCCAAGAGTCAATTATTGATCCTCTTCTTACTTACCTATCAGCAGCATCTGACATAGTTGATTCCTCCTTCCTTGGAACATTCTCTTCAACTAGCTTCCAGAATATCATACTCAATACTAAACACAGACAAGTAACATTCCATGAAATGTCCTATAGGTACATTGAGATATAGGACTTTTAAGGCATTCTTTGAAATTATATCAATTTCATCAAGAATATCAGCAAGGGGCTTCCCTAGTGGTGCAGTGGTTGAGAATCTGCCTGCCAATGCAGGGGACACGGGTTCGAGCCCTGGTCTGGGAGGATCCCACATGCCGTGGAGCAACTAAGCCCATGAGCCACAGCTACTGAGCGTGCACATCTGGAGCCTGTGCTCTGCAACAAGAGAGGCCGCGACAGTGAGAGGCCTGCGCACCGCGATGAAGAGTGGCCCCCACTCGCTGCAACTAGAGAAAGCCCTCGCATAGCAACGAAGACCCAACACAGCCAAAAATAAATTAATTAATTTAAAAAAAAAAAGAATATCAGCAAGACTGCAGGATACAAGATTAATATATAAAAGACAACCACATTCCTATATACCATCAATGAACAAGTAAAATGTGAAATTAAAAACATTATGCCATTTACGTTAATAACCCCCCAAAATAAAATACCTTGGTGTAAATCTAACAAAATATGTACAAGATCTATATCTTGTAAAGGAAATGTACATATAGAGAAAAACTACAAAACTCTGACAAACAAAATCAAAGAAGAACTAAATAAATGGAGAGAACTAAAGAAATGGTGATATATTCCATGTTCATGGGTAGGAAGACTCAATATTGTTAAGTTTTCAGTTCTATCCAACTTGATCTATAGATTCAATGCAATCCCAATCAAAATCCCAACAAGTTATTTTATGGATACCGACAAACTCATTCTAAACTTTATATGGAGAGGCAAGAGACCCGAGTAGCCAAAACAATACTGAAAGAGAAAAACAGAGTACTGACACTACCCAACCTCAAGACTTACTAAAAAGCTTCAATAATCAAGACCATGTGGTACTGCAAAAGAACAGACAAATAGATCAATGGAACAAAATAGAGAGACCAGAAATAGACCCAAATAAATATAGTCAACTCATCTTTGACAAAGAAGTAAAGATAATACAATGGAGCAAAGATAGTTTTTCAATTGGTGCTAGAAAAACTGGACACACATGTGCAAAAAAAAAGAAAAAAAATGAATCTAGACACAGACCTTACACCTTTCACAAAAATTAACCCAAAACGGATCACGGAACTATTTGTAAAATGGAAAACTATAAAACTCCTAGAAGATAACATAGCAGAAAACTTAGATGACTTTGGATATGGCAATACCTTTTTAGATATAACAGCAAAGGCACAATCCATGAGAGAAAAAATTGATAAGCTGGACTTTATTATTAAAATTAAGAACTACTCTGGGAAAGACAACATCAAGAGAATGAGAAGACAAGCCAGAACTCACCAAAGAAGACACACAAATGGCAAATAACATATGAAAAGATGTTTCACATCATACTGTCAATCAGGGAAATGGAAATGAAAACGTCAATGACATAGCACTATAACCTACTGGAATGGCCAAACTCCGGAACACTGACAACACCAAATGCTGCTGAGGATGAAGAGTACAAGGAACTCTCATACAATGCTGGTGAAAGTGCAATCTGGTACAGCCCTTTTAGAAGACAGTTTGGCAGTCTCTTACAAAACTAAATATACTCTTACCATTCGATCCAGCAATTGCACTCCTTGGTAATTACTTAAATGACTTGAAAACATGACCACACAAAAACCTGCACACCGATGTTTACAGCAGCTTTATTTATAATTGCCAAAACTTAGAAGCAACCAAGATGTCCTTCAGTAGGTGAATGGACAAATAAACTGAACTAAAAAGAAATGAGCTATCAAACCATGAAAAGACATGGAGGAGCTGTAAATGCACATACTACGTGGAAGAAGACAATCTGAAAAGGCTACATACTACATGATTCAAACTATATGACACTATGGAAAAGGCAAACTATGGAGACAGTAAAAAGACCAGTGGTTGCCAGAAGTCGGGAGGAGGGGATAGGTGGGGAGCACACAGGATTTCTAGGGCAGTAAAAATACTCTGTATGATATCATAATGATGGATACATACCATCACATATTTGCTCAAACCTTCAGAATGTATAACAACAAGAATGAATCATAATGTAAACTATTGACTCTGGGTGATTATGATGTACCACTGTTAAGTTCATCAACTGTAATAAAAGTACCACTCCCGGGGGTTATTAGTAATGGGGGTAGGGCTATGCATATGTGGGGGCAGGCGGAATATGGGAAATCTCTGTACCCTTCCCTCAATTTTGCTGTGAACCTTCAACTGCTCTAAAAAATAAAAGTCCTAATAAAGGCATTATTTTTAAAGAATATCAGCAAGCAGGCTGATTGGTTCTGGAATTAAGCTCCCTTGGCTATTACTAAAATTAAGGACTGAATCCCATATAAAACTATGTCAAGAAATGTTGTTTTCCTCAAATCCTTCAATCCTTCACAGTAATTTAGCAAAGAGTTTTCTACTTCAGAAACTGTAACATTAGCAAATCTCTAGCATCATCAAAAGCACTCAAGATCCTAATTTAGAGCATTGTGTGTGTGTGTGTGCGTGTGTGTGTGTGTGTGTGTGTGTGTGTGTGTGTGTGTGTGTCTGTGTATACAAATGAGCAGGAGGAATTCTTAGAGAAAGCCAAATTTGGTCCATATACACTTTTTTAAGATCTTGATGAATTTGGCATCATAGGAGAATTAATAGAAACTTTCAACATCTGACAAAGTTCTTGGCTTTTATAGGTCGTGGCAGTTTGGGGGATTTTGTTTAATTTTTTTTTTAATTTAATACATGTGCACAGAGTTCTGTGGTAAGAAAAATTTGACAGTACAGTAGTCATACTTTGGAGCAGCATCGATTCTAAACAGCACACAAGTGATTATACTCATAGGATTATCACTTTGAGGTACTACTCTCCCTTTCCATTCCCTCTCAACACCTGCTTGTATTATAGCAGTGAAATATAAAAGAAAAATAAAAGCTTAGGTTAAAGGCAAGATGTGATTTAAAATGTCACATTGACAACTTTATCATATTATCAAATTTATTATCTCTGGTGTTTTAAACTTGAGATAATGTTCAAACTGCAAAGTACAAAAAGTGTACCTGATTGCTTAGTTCAACCTAAAGAACCCCTCTTTGCCATTCTCATCTTTTGGGAAAAAAATTTCCTGTGAGACTTTCATAAAGATTCAGTGAAAAAAAGCCTTATTGGGAAAGACAGGGCAGAAAAGAAAGCATCCTCTTCTTAACCTCAGGTTATCACCTAGCTTCATCCAACCTGATAAGATTTGTGCACAAAAGAGGATGCAACTTTGAAAAAGAATCTCTGAGGAGAAGAACAAGAATTGAGACCCTGACACAATGAGAACCATGAGGAAGAAAATGAAATGCTTTTATAAGATCCTAAATGATGCTTCATCTACATCTATGAATTTGACTTTTATTCCACAATCTGCACATGGTACTGATCCTTTACCTTGATCTCCATTTAATATCCCACCTTCCCATGACTGTGCATAAACTGGTCACTATCCATTTTTAATCTTATAATCCAACCTTCCTCATAATTTTATGGCTATATCTCGAAAACTATCAGGTCTTTAAGGGTAGGGACCATATCTTATTCTTTTTGTATTCCCAGTATTTAGCACGATTCCTGGGCAAAACAGGCCCTTAACAGATGTTCGCTAAATACACATATTACCTTACTTGTATTGATGAGATTATTCTCGTGCTACTCAACAGCATTAATCAAAATATTTGGCTGACTTTTTAAATATTTTAGTGTTAGTTTTAGTCTTGGTAACCTTTACTCTCAAGATTATGACTAAGGAGAATATTTTCACCCTACGGGCACAACACATACTTTAGACATTTGGATTTTCAAGACCAATCCCTAAAAAGAAAATTTCAGTTTATGTGTTTTTTAATCATCAACATTGTCCTTTTCCTCCTTACTTTGCATGAATCAAGATATGTATGGTGTAAGAAAATGGTTCAGTCTCATGATCCAAACAATCAGGATTCCCCACAGATCTGCTATTCTGAAATGAACTGATCCATTACTGAGTTTTTCTGATTATTTCTAATTTTTAAAACTCTCTTCATAAAAACAGCTAACCTAAAACACTGGTAAGTATAATCTTTATCTTATTTAGTATACAAATATGAAGATACAAAACACTTTGGAGATATAAAATATCTGAAGACTGGGGCTTCCCTGGTGGCGCAGCATTTGAGAGTCCGCCTGCCGATGCAGTGGACACGGGTTCGTGCCCCGGTCCGGGAAGATCCCACATGCCGCAGAGCGGCTGGGCCCGTGAGCCATGGCCGCTGAGCCTGTGCATCCCGAGCCTGTGCTCCGCAACGGGAGGGGCCACAACAGTGAGAGGCCCACATACCGAAAAAAAAAAATATATATATATATATATATATATATATATATATATATATATATCTGAAGACTAAAAACCTCTTAAACTACTACTGCCTCAAGCTCTGTCAGAACAGCTGGAACAAGATTTTCCTCCTGCCATAAATAACTAGAAAACCAAACAAAATATATAAAGCAGACACTGAATATCAGGGACGATGATCCCTGAGAGATGAGAAACAAATAAAATGAGCTTTATAATCACTGTGACTTTCTACCTGGAGGAACCTTCTAAACTATATAAAGGAGAAGAAGAACACAAGGAAAGTATTGAAAACAATCAGCCTGTAGACTAGAGGAAACTGAGATTGCAGTTCAAATAAACTGAAGCATTTGGGATCTTGTGAAGCAGAGTACCAGAAAGAAGACAGCTACAAAGAGGAAAAGGTCCAAAAATCTTTATGAGAGTCTCCTTGAGTCTGTTCTTGACTACTAAACTACACATGTATAGGCAAAACTCCATGAGACTGGGCAAAGAAGAATGAGAAAGCTGCAACTAGAAAAATTCCCAGAATGCGAACAGAACTGGGAGATACTCAACTTCCAACCACTAAAGAGGAAAGAACTCATTAAATACCAGGGCATTCAATGGAAGAACACAAAAGGGTAACACCTTAGGAATAGGGCTAAACTAGCTCTAGAGTATGGTCACTCTAACAAAGCTTATAAACTATCAAGTTACAAATAATTTAAGTGCCTACCAAAGTACAAAATAAGATAACAAAACCCAGGACTCAAGAATGTAAAATATCCAAAGCCCAGTAAAAAAAGTATTAGATATATGAAGAAACTAAAATACAAGTAATAACCAGGATAAAAAAATCAATCAGAGAAACAGATCTAGAAATAACAAACATCATGGAATTTATCAAGCACTTTTTAAATGAAAAATTCACTAGAGGGGCTCAGTAGCAGACCCAAGCAGACAAAAGAAATAATCAGTGAACCTGAAGGTAGGTCAATTGAGATTATTCACAATCAAACTGGAATAGAGGAAAAAAGCAAATGATTATCTCAATAGATACTGAAAAAGCATTTGACAAAATCTAACACTCTTCATGATAAAAACATGACAAAGATATGTGTTCTCATCACTTCTGTTCAATGTAAATTTAAGCTGGGGCAATTAGGCAAGAAAATGAATTAAAAAGTATCCGTACTGAAAAGGAAAAAATCATCTCTACTTGCAGATGGCATAATCTTGTATGTTGAAAGTCTTAAGGAATCCACACCGCAAAAAAAAAAAGAAACTACTAGAGCTAATAAACTTTTTCAGCAAGGTTGTAGTATATATAAATATAGAGAAACACATGCATTTCTATATGCCAGCAATGAATATGAAAATGAAATCACAAAAACATTTCCATTTATAATAATACAACAGCATGAAAAGTACAAAATACTTTATAGATGGGTGAATTTTATACCCTGAAAGCTACAACATTGTTAAACTTCCATGTTCCTGGATTGGAAGACTTAATATTGTTAAGATGGCAATACTCCCCAAATTGATGTACAGATTCAATACAAATTCCCAGCTGATGTCTTTGCAGAAAATGATAAGCTGATCTTAAAATTCATACGGAAATGCAAGGGACACAGAATAGTCAAAACAATCTGGAAAAAGAAGAATAAAGCAGGAGTATTAGACACTTCCTGATTTCAAAAGTTACCACAAAGCTACAGTAATAGGACAGTGTGGTAATGGCATAAGGATAGAAATACATATCAATGAAATACAAGCAAGAATCCAGAAATAAATCCATATATCTATAGTCAATTGATTTTTGACAAGAGTGCCAAAACCATTCAATGGGAAAAGAACAGCCTTTTCAATAAATTATGCTGAGACAACAGGACATCCAAATGCAAAATTAATTTGGACTCCTACTCACACCATTTAAAAATTTACTCAAGGGACTTCCCTAGTGGTCTAGTGGCTAAGATGCTGCGCTCCCAATACAGGGGGCCCAGGTTCCAGCCCTGGTCAGGGAACTAGATCCTACTTGATGCAACTAAGAGTTCGCATGCCGCAGCAAAGATCCCACATGCGGCAACAAAGATTCTGCGTGTCACAGCTGAGACCCAGTGCAGCCAAATGAATAAATATATGAAAAAAATTTCCTCAAAATGAATTGAAGATCTAAACTTAAGAGCTAAAACCATAAAACTCTTTAAAAAAATACATAGGTATAAATCTTCATGACCCTGGGACTTCCCTGGTGGTGCAGTGGTTAAGAATCCACCTGCCAATGCAGGGGACATGGGTTCAATCCCTGGTCTGGGAATATCCCACATGCCACAGAGCAACTAAGCCCGTGCACCACAACTTCTGAGCCTGCGTGCCACAAATACTGAAGTCTGCACGCCTATAGCCCGTGCTCTGCAACGAGAAGCCAACGCAATGAGAAGCATGCACACCGCAACGAAGAGAAGGGTAAGCTGGGACAAAGTGAGAGAGTGGCATGGACATATATACACTACCAAATGTAAAATAGATAGCTAGTGGGAAGCAGACGCATAGCACAGGGAGATCAGCTCTGTGCTTTGTGACCACCTAGAGGGGTGGGATAGGGAGAGTGGGAGGGAGGGAGATGCAAGAGGGAAGAGATATGGGGATATATGTATATGTATAACTGATTCACTTTGTTATAAAGCAGAAACTAACACACCATTGTAAAGCAATTAAACTCCAATAAAGATGTTAAAAAAAAAGGGTAGCCCCTGCTCTCTGCAACTAGAGACAGCCCACATGTAGCAATGAAGACCCAACGCAGCCAAAAATAAAATAAAATAAAATTAAATTAAATTAAAACTTCATGACCTTGGATAAGGCAATAGTTTCTTAGATATAACACCTAAAGCATAAGCAACCAAAGAAAAAAAATAAATTGGATTTCATCAAAGTCAAAAACTTTTGTGTATCAAATGACCTAAGAAAATGAAAAGCCAACCTGCAGAATCAAATAAAGTATTTATAAATTGTATATCTGATAAGGGTATAATATCCTCTAAAGAACACAACACAACAATTAAAGACAACAAAACTTAAAAACGGGCAAATAATTTGAATATGTATTTCTCCAAAGAAGATATACAAATAGACATTAAGAACCTGAAAAGATACTCAACATCATTGTTAGGGAAATGAAGATCAAAATCATGATGAGATATCACTTCACACACACTAGAATGGCTATAATTTTTTTTTAAAAAAGTAAAATAACAAGTGCTGGTGAGGATCTAGAGAAACTGCAGCCCTCATACATCACTGGTAGGAATGTGAAATGGTACAACTGCTGTGGAAAACAGCTTGGTAGTTCCTCCAAAAGAAGTTACCGTATGACACAGCAATTCCATTCCTAGGTATCTTCCCAAGAGAAATAAAAACCTATGTCCATGCAAAAACTTATACATAAATGTTCGTAAAAGCATTATTCATAATAGCCAAAAACTGGGAAACCCAAATGGCCATCAACTGATGAATGGGTAAACAATATGTGGTAAGTTATATCCATACAATGGAATATTATTTAGCCATAAAAAGAAATGAAGTACTGATACATGTTATAACATAAATGAACCTTGAAAACATTATTATAAGTGAAAGAATCCAAACACAAAAGGTCACATATTTCATGATTCCATTTATATGAAATGTATAGAATAAGCAAACCCATAGGAACATAAAGTAGAATAGTACCTCGCCAGAAGTTAGGGAGGGGAAATGGAGGGAAGGAGAAAGGGCAATAGTGACTGCTAATGGGTACAAGGTTTCTTTTTGGGGTAAAGAAAATGTTCTAGAATTAGTTAGTGGTGATGGCTGCACAACCCAGTGAATATACTAAAAACTGTGTACTTTAAAATGGTGAACTTTATGGTAGGTGAATTATATCTAAATTTTCTTTAAAAATCCCATAACTATAGCATCCCATAACTATGACAAAATTTTTTAAGTATAATATGGTCAATAGTCTCTTGAGGTGATAGAAAGTGCTTTGTTCCTATTTCACCACTCTGAATTAATAAAGCCAATAAAACTTTAGATCATGCATACAAAACTCCTAAACCCTCTCTTAATCCCTAAATTTTGCTCCAATATGATACACAATGAATAATGCCCTCAAACACAATTACATATATACAATTCCAAAAACACTAACTATAGCTCCACCCATTCCTCGCTCTTTAGAAAGCATATCAGAATATAAGCTGTAATCATATATATTTATCACATTATTATATATATTTATAATACAGAGCCCAACTGATCACATCAAGTGTGTCATGACTGCCTTGTTGCACCTGAAAATTTTCTCTGTGATGATCCACTTGAAAAACTATCAATAACAAATCTTTGATTATATGGAGACTATATGATAGATTATAACAATACTAGGTAGAGCTTCTTATTAAAACTCAGTTACTTTTTATATGTGTCCAACAGATTCCTGGATAGTTCATTTGTTCCTCAACATCTTCCAAAAATTTTAAAGTTTATATTTCCATATGCATCATATTTTTTAAATTTGAAAAAAGTCAACAGAAAACCATCAGTTCAAAAAGAGATAAAATAGACCATCTTCTGTAATTAAGCCTAGCATATTCAGTAAAAAAAGAGAGTTCACTTGAATGTTAGATACAGGCATACCTCATTTCATTGCATTTCACTTTATTGTGCTTCACAGGTATTGCATTTTCTAAAAATTGAAAGTTTGTAGCGACACTGCATTGAGCAAGTCTATTGGTACCATTTTTCCAACAGCATTTGCTCACTCTGTGTTTTTGTGTCACATTTTGGCAATTTTCATGATGTTTCAAACTTTTCCATTATTATTATATTTGTTAAGATGATGTATCATCAGCGACCTTTGATGTTACTGTTGTAATTGTTTGGGGGCATCACAAACTGAACCCATATAAGACTGCAAACTTAATCGATAAATATTGTGTGTGTTCTAACTGCTCCATCCACTGGCCATTTCACCGTCTCTCTTTCTCTCTTCATGCCTCCCTATTCCCTGAGACACAATATTCAAATTAGGCCAATCAGTAACCCTACAATGACCTCTAAGTGTTCGAGTGAAAGAAAGAGTCACACGTCTCTCACTTTAAATGAAAATCTACAATGATTAAGCTTAGTGAGGAAGGCATGTCAATAGCTGAGATAGGCCAAAAGCTAGGCCTCTTGTTCCAAACAGTTAGACAAGTTGTGACTGCAACGGAAAAGTTCTTAAAGGAAATTAAAAGTGCTACTCCAGTGAACACACAAATGGTAAGAAAGCAAAACAGTCTTACTGCTGATATGGAGAAAAGTTTTTATTATAGTTGATTTACAATGTTGTTTAATTTCTGCTGTACAGCAAAGTGACTCAGTTATATATATATATATATATGTGTGTGTATATATATATATATATATATATATATATATTCCTTTCATATTCTTTTCCATTATGGTTTATCATAGGATATTGAATATAGTTCCCTGTGCTATACAGTAGGAGCTTGTGGTTTATCTATCCTATATATAATAGTTTGCATCTGTTAATCCCAAACTCCCCGTCCTTCCCTCCCCCACCCTCTCCCGCTTGGCAACCACAAGTCTGTTCTCCATATCTGTAAGTCTGTTTTTATTTCACAGATATGTTCACCTGTGCCATATTTTAGATTCCACATATAAGTGATATCATATGGTATTTGTCTTTCTCTTTCTGACTTACTTCAGTTAGTATGATAATCTCTAGGTCCATCCATATTGCTGCAAACAGCGTTATTTCATTCTTTTTAATGGCTGAGTAATATTCCATTGTATATATGCACCTCATCTTCTTTATCCATTCATCTGTCAATGGACATTTAGATTGTTTCCATGTCTTGGCTACTGTAAACAGTGCTGCTATGAACATAGTGGTGCATGTATCTTTTCAAACTATCGTTTTGTCTAGGTATATGCCCAGTAGTGGGATTGCTGGGTCATATTGTAGTTCTATTTTTAGTTTTTTAAGGAAGCTCCATACTGTTCTCCATAGTGGCTGTATCAATTTGCATTCCCACCAACAGTGTAAGAGGGTTCCCTTTTCTCCACACCCTCTCCAGCATTTATTATTTGTAGACTTTTCAATGATGGTCATTCTAACTCGTGAGAGGTGGTAACTCATTGTAGTTTTCTTTTAATAACTTTTCTACTACTTTCTAAAATTTTTATTTTATATTGGAGTACAGTTGATTTACAATGTTGTGTTAGCCTCCAGTGTACAGCAAAGTGATTCAGCTATACATATACATGTATCTATTCTTTTTCAGATTCTTTTCCCATTTAGGTTATTACAGAATATTAAAGCAGAGTTCCCTGTGCTATACAGTATGTCCTTGTTGTTTACCTATTTTATATATAGTAGTGTGTATATGTTAACCCCAAACTCCTAATTTATCACTCCCCCCCACCTTTCTTCTTTGGTAACCATAAGTTGTCCTAAGTCTATGAGTCTATTTCTGTTTTCTAAATAAGTTCATTTGTATCATTTTTTTAGATTCCATATATAAGTGATATCATATGATATTTGTCTTTCTCTGTCTTACTTCACTTAGTATAATCTCTAGGTCCATCCATATTGCTGCAAATGGCATTACTTCATTCTTTTTTATGGCTGAGTAATATTCCATTGTATATATGTACCTCATTGTAGTTTTGATTTGCATTTCTCTAGTAATTAGCAATGATGAGCATCTTTTCATGTGCCTATTGGCCATCTGTATGCCTTCTTTGGAAAAATGTCTATTTAGGTCTTCTGCCCATTTTTTGATTGGGTTGTTTGTTTTATTGTTATTGAACTGTAGGAGCTGTTTGTGTATTTTGGAAATTAAGCCCTTGTTGGTTGCATCATTTGCAAACTTTTTCTTGATACGGAGAAAGTTTTAGTGGTCTGGATAGAAGATGATCCAACCAAGACATTCCCATAAGTCAAAGCCTAATCCAAAGCAAAGCACTCTCTTTAACTAACGAAGGCTTAGAGAGGTAAGGAAGCTGCAGAAGAAAAGTTTGCAGCTAACAGAAGTTGATTAATGAGGTCTAGGGAAAGAAGCCATCTCCATAACATAAAAGTGCAAGGTGAAGCAAGTGCTCATAGAGAAGCTGCATCAAGTCATCCAGAAGATTTAGCTAAGTTAACTGATGAAGGTGGCTACACTAAACAACAGATTTTCAATGTACATAAAACAGCCTTATATTGGAAGAAGATGCCATCTAGGACTTTCACAACTGGAGAGAAGTCAATGCCTGCCTTCAAAGGACAGGTTGACTCTCTTGTTAGGGGCTAATGCAGCTCATGACTTAAAGTTGAAGCCGATGCTCATTTACCGTTCTGAAAATCCTAGGGCCCTTAAAAATTATGCTATGTCTTCTCTGCCTGTGTACCTAGATGGAACAACAAAGTCTAGATGACAGTACATCTATTTATAACATGGTTTACTAAATATTTTAAGCCCACAGTTGAGACCTACTGCTCAGAAAAAAAAGGATTCCTTTCAAAATATTATTGCTCACTGACAATGCACCTGGTCACCGAAGAGCTCTGATGGAGATGCACAATGAGATTAATGTTTTCATGCCTGCTAATACAACATCTTTTCCATAGCCCCTAGATCAAGGAGTAATTTTAACTTTCAAGTCTTATTATCTAAGAAATACATTTTGTAAGGCTATAATTGCCAAAGATAGTGATTCCTCTGATGGATCAGAGCAAAGTAATTGAAAACATTCTGGAAAGATTCATCATTCTAGATGCCATTAAATAACATTAGTGATTCTTGGGAAGAAGTCAAAATAACAACATTAACAGAAGTATGGAAGTTAATTCCAACCCTCTTGGATGACTTTGAAGGGTTTAAAACTTCATTGGAGGAAGTAACTGCAGATGTAGCAGAAACAGCAACAGAACTAGAAGTGGAGCCTGAAGATGTGACTGAATTGCTGCAATCTTATGATAAAACTTTAATGAATGAGGAGTTGCTTTTTACAGATAACTAAAAAATGTGGTTGCTTGAGAGGTAATCAACTTCTGGTAAAGATGATGTTAAGACTGTTGAAATGACAACAAAGGATTTAGAATATTACATAAACTGAGTTGACAAAGCAGCAGTAGGGTTTAAGGGGACTGACTCCAATTTTTTTTCTCTTTGTCAGGTGACTATTTTTTGTTGTTGATTTTTTATTGAAGTATAGTTGATTTATAATATTGTGTTAGTTTTAGGTTTACAGCATAGTAATTCAGTATTTTTTCAGATTATATCCCATTATAGGTTATTACAAGATAACTGGTAAAATTCCCTGTGCTATATAGGTAAATCCTTATTGCTTATCTATTTTATATATAGTATTTTGTATCTGTTGATTCCATACTTCTAATTTGTCCCTCCTCCCTTCCCTCTCCTCTTTGGTAACCACAAGTTTTCTGTATCTGTGATTCTGTTTCATGTATACATATATATTCCTTTGTGTTATTTTTTACATTCCATATATAAGTGATATCATATAGTATTTGTCTTTCTCTGTCAGGCTTATTTCACTAAACATAATATTATCTAGGCCCATCCATGTTGCTGCAAATAACAGTATTTCATTCTTTTTTATGTCTGAGGAAAGAAGTTCTACTGTGGGTAAAATGCTATTAAACAGCATTGCATGCAGAAGAGAAAGTGTTTGTGAAGGGAAGAATCAATCAATGAGGCAAACTTCATTGTCTTATTTTAAGAAATTGCCACAGCCAGCCCAACCTTTGGCAACTACCACCCTGATCATTTAGCAGCCATCAACAATGAGGCAAGGCCCTACACCAGCAAAAAGACAACTTGCTAAAGGCTCAGATGATGATTAGTGTTTTCTTAGCAATAAAGTATTTTTAATTAAGGTATGTATGTTGTTTTTTTAGACATAATGCTATTGCACACTTAACAGACTACAGTATAGTGTAAATATAACATTTATATGCCCTGGGAAACCAAAAAAATTGTGTGACTCACTTTGTTGTGATATTCGCTTTACTACGGTAGTCTGGACCTGAACCCACAGTATTTTCAATGTATGCCTACGTGGTTCTAAAAGTCATATGTGATATTCTGTTTCTGTAAATCAACTCACTTTCCTTTCCTTTGGCTTCCATTATAATTTTAGAAGTACCAGACAGAACAAAAAGGAGGAGGGCACCATTTGCTTTTAGAAACATTCTTCCAATAATTTGCATAGTATGTGCATTTGATTCTGATAACAAAAAGTGATTCAAATAATCTAATCCTCAGTTTCATATATTAAATATTCAAAGGTGGTCTACAAATTTAACGTCCATTGATTTTCATAATGTTTTCAAAAGAGCTCTTATTTTGTCTTCCTCATTAGTAAATAAAATAATAAAATCAGAAAATTTCTGTATTATTCTAGCTTCAACTTCTATGATTCTTTGAGATTTACTTCTAACATATTAAAGCATAATGGCTCTGCTTTGGGCTGAACTATGTCAAACCTGCTCTCCCTCAAATTCATATGTTGAAGTTCTAACCCCCAGACCCTCAGAATGTGACTTTATTTCAATATAAGGGCCTTTAAAGAAGTAATTAAGGTAAAATTGAAGGTCATATGGATGGGCCCTAATCCAGCATGACTGCTATCCTTAAAAAAGGAGATTCGTACACAGATATGCCCGAAGGAAAGACCATGTGAAGATAAAGGGAGAAGACAGCCATCTACAAACCAACCCTACAAACACCTTGATCTCAGACTTCTAGCCTCTAGAATTGTTAGAAAATAAATTTCTGTTGTTTAAACCACTCAGTTTGAGGTACTTTGTTATGACAGCCCTGGCAAACTAATACAGGCTCTAATATTTTTTGTTATTTAGATCCTCCTAGCATGGAAACAAACACCAAAATATGGAAGTGGAACTCATATTTTACGAAACTCTAAAATGAGTTCTTAGGAGTTTTTTTTTTTTGTAAAAAAGTCAACATTTAAATCTTCTGCCCATTTTCTTTTTTCTTTTTTTACATCTTTATTGGAGTATAATTGCATTACAATGTTGTGTTAGTTTCTGCTGTACAACAAAGTGAATCAGCTACATGTATACATATATCCCCATATCCCCTCCCTCTTAAGCCTCCCTCCCACCCTCCGTATCCCACCCCTCTAGGTTGTCACAAAGCATCGAGCTGATCTCCCTGTGCTACACAGCAGCCTCTCACTAGCCATCCATTTTACATTTGGTAGTGTATATATGTCAATGCTCCTCTCTCACTTCGTCCCAGCTTCCCCTTTCCCCCATGTCCTCAAATCCGTTCTCTATGTCTGCATCTTTATTCCTGTCCTGCCCCTAGGTTCTTCAGAACCTTTTTTTTTTTAGATTCCATATATATATGGTATTTGTTTTTCTCTTTCTGACTTACTTCACTCTGTATGACAGACTCTAGATCCATCTCTTTCACTACAAATAACTCAATTTTGTTCCTTTTTATGGTTGAGTAATATTCCATTGCATATATGTGCCACATCTTTATCCATTCATCTGTCGATGGACATTTAGGTTGCTTCCATGATCTGGCTGTTGTAAACAAAGCTTCAGTGAACATTGTGGTACATGTATCTTTCTGAGTTATGGTTTTCTCAGGTTATATGCTCAGTAGTGGGATTGCTCCTTCTGCCCATTTTCTGATTGGGTTGTTTGTCTTTTGATACTGAATTGCATGAGCTCTTTTTGGAGATTAATCCCTTGTTGGTCACTTCGTTTGCAAATATTTCCTCCCATTCTGTGGGTTGTCTTTTTGTTTTGCTTATGATCTCCTTTGCTGTGCAAATGCTTTTAAGTTTAATTAGGTCCCATTTATTTTTGTTTTTATTTTCATTACTCTAGGAGGTCTCCAAAAAAGACACACAGTTGGCCTAAAAGCACATGAAAAGATGCTCAACATCACTAATTATTAGAGAAATGCATCATCAAAAAATCTAAACAACAAATGCTGGAGATGGTGTGGAGAAAAGGGAACCCTCCTATACTGTTGGTGGGAATGTAAATTGGTACAGCCACTATGGAGAACAGTAAGGAAGTTCCTTAAAAACTAAAAACAGAACTACCATATGATCTAGCAATCCCACTCCTGGGCATATATCTGGAGAAAACCATAATTTGAAAAGATACATGCACCCCAATGTTCATTGCAGCACTATTTACAATAGCCAAGACATGGAAGCAACCTACAGGTCCATCGTCAGAGGAATGGATAAATATGTAGTACATATATAATATGGAATATTACTCAGCCATAAAAAAGAGCAAAATAATGCCATTTGCAGCAACACAGATGGACCCAGAGATTGTCATACTGAGTGAAGTCAGACAGAGAAAGACAAATATCATATGATATCACTTATATATGGAATCCAAAAAAAATGGTACAGATGAACTTATTTACAAAACAGAAATAGAGTCACAGATGTAAAAAGCAAACCTACGGTTACCAGGGGGGAAAGGAGAGTAGGGATAAATTGGGAGATTGGGATTGATAGATACACACTACTATATATAAAATAGATAACTAATAAGGACCTACTGTATAGCACAGGGAACTCTACTCAATCCCTGTAATGACCTATATGGGTAAAGAATCAAAAAAAGTGGATATATGTACAACTGATTCACTTTGCTATACACCTGAAACTAACAGAACAATGTACATCAACTATATTCCAATAAAAAATAAATTTAAAAAAATTTTAAAAGCCAACATTAAATTCCAAATGCAGAGATACCCCTGAATTGGCTCAAGACTTACCTATAACAAGATGTATCCAAACCCTACCAGTTTTGCAAAAACTCAGTTTGAGGTCTACATTCCTCTTAATCCTTTCCCTCTCATTGAAACAGTAGTGCTAAACTATATGTTGTTTTTCTTTTGTACCTTTTGTCCATTATGTTAATCTTACTTCCACAAAAAGACAAGTTTCCTGAAGGCTGGATTCATGATATATGTGCCTAGGAAGCAGCCATGTGCTCACAGAAAGAGCTTATTACTTTATGGATTGACTGTCTTAAATACAATAGTTATATTAAGTTTGCTATTATCTTTCTATGCTGCTTAATTTTAAGGTATTTCAAATTAGAAAGAACTGAGAACATGCCTTTAACACATGTATAGAATCACACATAGATGTGAAAACATCCTACAAGAATTACCTAATTTAGCCTAATTAATCATCTAATTAATTCTTTAATTATTAGAAAAATACAGACCATAATATTTATTCTTATTTTTTCCACTGTTAGCAATATATATCTTTTACAGTATACAGTGGTTAATTTTTACCATTCCCTGAATGATAATGAGAATATATTTTCACAGTAGCAATTGGTGACATTTCAATAAATCAATGTGCTGCAGTGATACCTAAATAAAAGCTTATTTCACTATAATGATGCTTCCAGGCTTCCCTCAAGTCAGGTGGTTACTTGCAGTTAATGATCTGTGACATGCCACACAAGTAGTCCTAAAAAGACTTATTATCCACCGCATGTGCAACAATATTTGCTTTATGGATGGCTAAATGAATGAAGACATTCAATGTAACTGTAAAAGTAAAATCAAAAGAAAACTTACAAGTAACATGTTTTCTTTAAGTAAAAGGGCTGTGACCATTTTCCATTAATACTTAACCTTTTGCTGGAGCAGTGCAACCACATATAATGCTCAAATCCATAAAGCCCAAGAGCTGTTCTGGGTTAATGCTAATTAACTGCCCCCAATCAAAAGAGCAGTAACTTTCCAAAAATGTGATATCATCAGCCTTTATTACTGACGTCAAAGTCACATCACAAAGCTTAATGAACAATTTAAAAAAAGACAAATATGCTTTATACATAAGTTGAGAGTATGTCTTTCAGTCGAATTTACATATAAATATACAACAAAAACACACCAAGAAAAGAATTATTACTATCATGCTTCAGAGAAAATTTGCTAATCTCAAACAATACACTATCTTTTATAGCTGCCAGACTTTGTAAGCATTCAAATCTTTACCATTTATAATTTTATTTCATTTACTAGACTCGGCTTTTGTCCACCATATGTCCACTGTGGATTAACTATTCCCTTAGGTACAATTAAGGCCTTTCCATTTGTTGTAAGAAGAACTAAGTATGAAGGACACAGCCAGAAATAACATTTATACCTCAACCAAAAACAGAAGTACATTCAAACTCCAACGATGGTTTATGCAGCATCTTTTTTTTTATTAGACACATGTCTACAAAAGCAAAATAAACTTGAGATAAAAATTCATGGCAACTGTACACCAGCTTTCACCATTCAGATTGAATATCAAAATTATATCACCTCCATTAATAGAATTTAAATATTTTTTCAGAAAAATATACTTCTAAACTACAAGTTAAGTGAAGGGTGGCTTCCAAACAATAATTATAACCAAAATTTTAATCATTTTTTATGTATTTCAAAGACATTCCACAAAATCTTTAATGTTTTTGATTTTTAAATCCTTAAATTAAAAATATACGAGACTTGGCAATACCTCCTCCCAGTACCCATAACTAGAAGAGAGGATCTGGAGAAAGAGTGGGAAATACAATAATAACAACTAACACACACAGCACCTATATATACCAGGCACGGTTTTAGGAGCTTTATATATATTTAATTTTTATAACGACCTCCTTATAAGGCAGGTGCTATTGTTATTTCCATTTTACAGATGACAAAACTAAGGTACAAAGAGGGTGAGTACCTTACCACGGTCACACATTTAAATAAGTGAGCCCATATCTGAAACTAAGTGGTCTTACTTAGAAGTCTGTGTCCTTGACCACTACTCTATACTGTCTCTATATTAAAGATACTAAGGTGCTAGAACACACTATAAAATAAATATCCATAAGGGAAAATACCACTTCTCATCTTTTTAAAATTAAAATTTTGAATGAAAATTAAGCGATGAGGGCTAAGAGTTTCGTTTTCAAAAGAACTATGTGTGTAATGTCAGAGGTATTTTACATGATCTTATGTAGTAGTAACTCATAAGCACCAAGTGAGGCTGTTATTATATGCCTCTTCCAGATGAAAAACCTAGCCTCACAGTATTACAAAAGCTAGGGGAAAAAACAGTATTATTTTCTCTTTATCATCTCAAAATTTCCATAGTTTCATCTTTTACTAAGGTAGAGAATTAATAATTTTCTAGTCATTCATAGCAAGTATTTATTGAGCATCTTCTGTGTGCCAGGGACTGAGCTTGATACTAGAGACACAGCAGTGAACAAGGTAGACAGTCTCTGCCTTCATGGAGCTTTAGTTACAGAATACCTACATAATTCCAAACAGTAAAAAAATAAAATAAAAAACTCTACTCTAAAAAAGGTGACTTTTTCAGAACATTATAGAGATCAAACTAGTCACTACCAGTAAAGAGAGGGAAGGGAAGAGGGGCAAGATAGGGTAGGGGCTTAAAAGGTACAAACTACTATGTATAAAAGAAATAAGCTACAAGGATATATTGTACAGCATAGGGAATATAGCCAATACTTTATAACTTTAAATGGAGTATAATCTATAAAAATATTGACTCATGATGTTGTTTACCCTAAACTAACATAATATTGTAAATCAACTATACTTCAAAGAAAAAAAAGAAATGCTATTTTTAGAGCCCCAAAAAGCACTTGAAAGTTGGTCATATTTCCAGGGTGTGCCTGGCAAATACTAAGAATTCAATAAATCTTGGTTATATTTATTGTTATTAGGTATATGCACCTATTCATGTATACAGAAAATGGATACTTAATAATCTAATAACTGAATGATAAAATGAGCCTAAGAAATCATCTCTGCAAAGATAAGACAGGATTTCAATCACATGAAAAGTTAAACTCTCTTAAAATTGTATGGCAACAAATATGTTCAATTAATCAGACTTACAACTAAACATAGTTTGGGTCATCATATTTTAGGAACAGAAGGTGCTCATGATTGCCTAGTACAATCCCCTTATTTTATACATGAGGATCATCTTAAGTGATTAAATAAATTGCCAAGGTAATGTAGCTAGATAAAATGACAGTAGCAGGACAAAGTTTTCTGGTCCCCACTATAGTGTTCTTTTAATCTATATTGGATTTATTAAACAATCACAGCAAATATAAAGTAAATCATTAAAGGGGCTTAAATTACATTAATAAAAATCTCAAATCTTTTCACAAAAAGTTTTTATAGCTGTATTCTTTTTTAATATTTAATTTTTAATTTCTTCTAAAATTTAAAATCAGAGAGTCATCATAAAAGAAACAACAGGTGGATTATGTTTTCTTTAGCATTTAATACACTTTCTCTATCATGACAATGAAAGACAGACAGAAATCATATAAACAGATTGCTATGATCAAAATGCTTACACAATTCCCCCAAAACAAACAAAACAAAACCACAAAATCCTTAAACTTCTCAAGCTAAGTAAACTGTAATATTGCCAAAATGGTTTAAAGTAGGCCAACTAAAAAAAAAGTAACTATGAAATGACATAATAACATCACTGCAACAACTGTCAGGTGAAAAATAGTTTCTGATTAGTATTATGAAAAAGCACTTATTTGACATTTTCTTCCCCAATGTATCAGTCACAACACCAGTGTGAATGCAAGCTTATGCGTTTAATTTGATAAAACTACTCAACCAATTAAACTTGAAATACTATCAGTGTTCTTAAAGTACAGTAGGAGTGTGAAATACCACATAAGAGAACAGCTGTAAGCGTACGTATTAAAATACTCTCTCACTCAGTATACAGAACACTGATGCTATCCGTAACAGAATAAGATGCTACCAGCATCCTCCAGTATGTAAATAGTCATAGCTGTATTTGACAAATTTATATATAAAGAGAGGAAAAAGAAAAAAGAAAAGAAAAATGAAGCAACAGAAACATTAGGTCCATCTGAAAAAGACACTTGGGTCTGATACTTTTGGGATTACTATCACCAGAACAAAAAGAACCATATTAAAGTAAATGGGTAAGGGGCAGAATGTTATAATTTAGACTGTATAAACAGAATGAACTTTTCAAATCCCCAAAAGAGTTTTTGTTTATGCTTTATAAATTGTAAACTCTTTTAAACAAACTGGTAATAATGACTCACTTGTTCACTTTTATAGAAATTGATATGAATCCTTCAAAACAGGAATCAAAGTAAATGTTACTTACTTCATAGTTTCACATTTCCACTCTCCAGATACAATAAGAATTTTTGAAAACTCAAGAGTCGCAGTATAGGTAAGTACTTTCATGTAAATTCCCATAAAGTTCTTAAAGCTGGACATAAAGCCATCTCTTATACTCATCTATTATGAAGAATAAAGAAGAGTCTTTAAAAGCTTTGTGATAACTTTACTGAGAGCATCAGTAAAATTTTCAACTTAAAATTTACTTGTTTTACTAATACATTTCCATGGAGTTCAGGGAACACAACTTACAGGGTACATTAAAATGTAACCTTTGAACCTCACAGTGTAAAACATCACTTCCTGGGCAGAGATAGTACTCCAAGAACAATCAATCACTGTTAAGAAGAATATACACTCAACATTGTTAATTAGTGTTGATGCACTCTTCTCTATGCCCTCATCTGTCATGAAGATTGTTTAAAAATCTGAGTTATTAGTCTTTATTTGGGAAAGGATCTGTTTAATATCTTTAAGAGTAGAAATCATTCATCCATCCACTCTATACTGGAGCATGATAATTCCTACTCCCAATACAAGTTACTGATAACCACCACCCCTCCACTAACTAAGATGCTATAAATCAGGAAGGGGGCAGCTCCTATGCAACCCTGTTAATTTCTGTTTACAATCTATCCAACTGAGAATGTTAGCTAGTCAGGGGAGAAACTAGGTGATGGATCAGATAGTAGGAAAACATAACAGCTTAAAGATAGAAAATAACAAAATGACAAATTAAAATGCCATGTGGTTATAAAACATGGATTGAATATAAAATTAATCTTTAAAAAATTAATATTCCTGAGTGTTCATTTCATTTTAATCTGAACTTTCCCTGAAACACTAAAAGAAAAACTAAAAGTGTATTTGAGTGCAGACTCTGATTTTTAAATTAAACACACAAATTTAAAATTTGTAAATAAAAAGTTGAAAGTGTAAGTTTCTACCAGTATGTAAAAGTCACAAGAAAATGAAGCAAAATTCTTAATTTTTTTAGATTTATTTAACCTAAAGTCATGATATAAAATCTATGACATTTTATCTCTAACATGACCCAGCATAATATAACTTCAATGTGTTTCTTAAGAAACTCTGACATTATTCACCAGTGGAATTCACTAGGCCAGTTGGGCCTAAGGCCATCTAATAAGTTCTCTGTTACCTACTTATTAAGAAAACCATTTTCCCTGAATAACATATCCCAGGCCATATACACTTTTAATTTCAAGAGAGTCTTCCTGAAAAGGCTTTTATTCACTCATTTGGTATTCATTCATTCAGAGATTGTTCTAAGTGATGAGGTCCCTAGCTTTCACAGAGCTTAGACAGACAAGAAACAAACAAGAAATGATATCAGATGACAATGAGACTATGCAAATAACTGAAACAGAATGTCCTGACAAAAAGGGACTTGATGACTCGTTTAGATTTGAGTGGTCAAAGAAGGCAACTCTGAGGAGATGACATTTAAGATGAGATCCAAATGACAAAATGGAGCCAGCCAAGACAAATGTGCCTTACACATATAGTGGACAAGGGAGCATTTAGTAGAAAATGAGGTCTGAGATGTAGGTAGGAGCCAAATAACCCTGTGCTTGATGAAATTGGATAAGGAGTTTGGATTTCATTCTAGTGTGATGAGAAAGCACAAGAGGGTTTTAAGGAGAGAAGTCATACAGTATGATTTGCCATTTGGGAACTGGATTTAGGAGATCAAAGCTAAGAGCAGGAGGAAGAGTTAGAAAGCTAGTGCCATAGTTCACATGAGAGTGGATGATTATGTGTTGGGCCATGGTCAGGTGCACCTGTAATAAGCCTGTAATAAGTGGTCATATATTGAAAATCCCTAGGTTCTGCAGCACAGGCTCTGATCAAGTGAGAGTGCCCCGATGCTGGGAGAGCAAGACCTTCAAGGCCAGGAAATCAGGTATAAAGCCTGGTGCAGAAGTTGCCTTAGATGGTAATATAATTGTTTCCAGGTGCTTATGTGGCTATATTCATAGCCGATCAGACAACGCACTGTACTTGGAGCTGCAGACATCATCAAACTCCAATGGAACTTCCATAAAACACAGAGAATAAGTAGATGACTTACCCCTTTCCCATTTTTTTTAATAAATTTATTTATTTTTTTATTTTTATTTTTTTGGCTGCATCGGGTCTTTGTTGCTGTGCACAGGCTTTCTCTAGATGCGGTGAGCGGGGGCTACTCTTCGTTGTGGTGCGCAGGCTTCTCATTGCGGTGGCTTCTCTTTGTTGTGGAGCATGGGCTCTAGGTGCACAGGCTTCAGTAGCTGTGGGACGCGGGCTCAGTAGTTGTGGCTCACAGGCTCTAGAGCGCAGGCTCAGTAGTTGTGGCACACAGGCTTAGTTGCTCCGCAGCATGTGGGATCTTCCCGGACCAGAGCTTGAACCTGTGTCCCCTGCATTGGCAGGCAGATTCTTAACCAATGCGCCACCAGGGGAATCCTCCCTCTTTCCCATTTTGAAAGTTACTACCAGGAATATTTTTTTACCTCACTAGGGAAAAGTAGGGCCTTCCATGGAAATTTGAACATAATTTATTAATCCCAACAACCAGACAAAGCAAAAGAAAGTCAAATTCCTAGAAAACTTGAAGATGGTAGAGAAAAAGAATAAAATTAAGACCCAGATTAGCAGGTCCCAATCACTCCTTAAGCACTCTCTGTGGTTCAACCTTTGCACAAATTAACAATGGCTAGCTGAATACACATAGCTGGCACTCAACAATGTTTTCTGAATGAATTGCCCTACCCAACACACAGCATGAGAACTATCGTGGTAAAAAGCAAAGAATAAGATGGTGACAAAGGAATTCTCTAGGAACCATTTTCTTCAGGCTACTTTTGTAAAATATCTATGTCAACTGTACTAATTTGTAACTTGTGATCTTTCTAACTGAAACTATAGTCCATGCTTTTAAAAGGCTATTATGATTAATAATAATAACTAATAGTTATTGAGCACTTACAGTGTACAGGAGATGTGTTCCAAGTGTTTTTATGTAATAGCTCATTTAATCCTTAAACCAACTTTATCAGACAGAAACCATTATCCTTATTTCCAGATGAAGAAATTGAGACTTAAAGACATAACTTGTCTGATGTTACACTGCTGATAAGTGAAGAAATTGGGCTTGTAAGCAAAGTCTGTCTAAATTTAAAACCCTCTGATCTTAACCACGACTCAATACTTCATTTAAAATCTTAAACAGTACAAAGAAATAACACTACTGCTTTATAACCTTTTAGAATTGAATATAAAATAAAATAAATTAATTGGTTTTAAGTACAGTTGACCCTTGAACAACACTGGTTTGAACTGTGCAGGTCCACTTACATGCAGATTTTTTTTTTCAATAGTAAATACTACAGTACTACATGATCCGAAGTTGATTCAATCCATGGATGCAGAACCGTGAATAAGGAGGAATAGAGTTTACAGAGGGATGACTATAAGTTAAACGTGGATTTTTGACTGCAGGAAGGAACTATGCCCCTAACCCCTGTGTTGTTCAAGGGTCAAATATATTATATACTTTTAAGTATTATATACTGAAATAATTAACTTACTAATTATCAATTCTATTTCATTAAAGCAAGTCCCTTCCTCTGCTGCCTATATCATTAACCTACACTAGTTAAACCATAATAAAATGTAATTTTTACAAAAATAAACCTGTAATTCATCTTTACCTAAAACTATTCTCAATCCTCAGCCCAAATTTCTGAGACTTTACCATATTTTAATAAAAAGTACATGATTTTATAACTAATTATAAGCTCTTACTATGGAACAAATTCACACACTCTTTGTATGGAAATTTTCTCTGTATCCCATCTTTTTGCTAAACTTTGGCTAAAAGTTGGCTACTGCTGCCAATATTTTCATAGCCTACACATATTTCTTTTCAACATATGCTTTCTATTCAAGCAAAGAATAGGACAGAATAACGAATTTTTAAAAGATCATTTAGGCAGATGATGACTCTGTATATAGATAATGATCATAATAATTCAGCTTCAAATGTCTTCCCATCATGCTTCTTTTGCTTTGCCTTTAACCAGTATCTAAAGTCTTTGCTTTTAATTGAGGAAATTCATTGTCAATAGATCTACTCTAAAAGAAATGTTAAAGGAAGTTCTTCAAGCAGAATCTGCTATCAAACAGACTCTTGGATCTAAACAGATAAATAAAGAGTGCTGGCAATGTAATAAGTAAATGTAAAATAAAATGTACCTTTTTTCTTATTTTTAATTGCTCTTAAAAGCTAAATGACTGTTTAAAGCAAAAATTATTTATAGAATATGTAAAAATATATCTGACAATAATAACACAAAGGATTGGGGCGGGAGGTAATTAAACACTAATGTTTAAGTTCCTTATACTACACACGAAGAGATATACTATTATCTGAAGGTAGACTAATTAAGGCTGTATAGTGAACATCTTAAGGAAACAACTAAAAATATAATATATAAATATATAATATGTATAAGTTAATAGGTGAAATAAAATGTAATAATAAATGATCAATTAACTCAAGAGAAAGCAGAAAAAGAGGAATAAAAAGAAACAATAGACTGAACAAATATAGCACTCATCTGATGAATGAAAAAAGTCAGATGAAACAACTGTGAAAGCCTTGCCATCTGGAACATTCTCTGAATCTGGGAGCTGCTTCCTTGACTTGGAAAACGTTCCAATGTTTCATGAGGCCCTTGATATAGAAACTCTTAATAAAATCTCTTTAATTAGTTTGGTGTTGCTCAAAAAAAAAGTCTTTGCTTTTTAATATATTCCCAAAAAAGAAAATGAGTGCATACTACTGTAATGTAACATCAACTTGTAAACACAAATTGTAAGATTATTCACTACTTGATCATATTGATCATATGAAATTGGGCCGGTGACAGAGAGCAGTAAATAATATCCAGGAAAATGTTCATCTCTAATCACTTAATTTTACACATGTAACATTCTGTGTGTCTGCATACTCTATTATATGATCATATTCTGAAAGAAAGTATTATAAATACAAGAAAGGGGTTAGAGCTAAACCAAAAGTGAAAAAATTCTTTTGACTTTCATGCAATTATATCTCAAACATAACACTGTAACAGTTTTGTGCATAAATTCATATAATTATATAAATGTTTGTTTTTGAAACCCAGGAATGGCATCACCAGCACAGTCCAATAGCCCATCTAGCCTGACATCCTGTCTTAGACAGTGACCAATGGCGGAGGCCTCACAGGATAGCATAAACACATAACATAATGTATATAATTGTGCACCACTACACCATTACTCCAGATGTAGTTAGATTATATCCTGAAAGAAATGAAAACAAATCCCAACCCCCATCACTCCCTTACTCTATAATTTCCCAAAAGGTGACGGGAAACCTCCAATAAAGCACAAATCTAACTATAATATAAAACAATGCTTTGGTGACATGACGAATGACTAACAAATTATCTCCTAAAATGAAAAGCTGCACTCAGAAACAGAACCTAAGCTCATCAAAACTTATGATTTGTAAAGGGGGATTTCAACGAATTGAAAAGCATCTGATTCACTCAATTAGATCTAAAAAATAGATGAGCAAAATTTAACTAAAGCTTTAAAAAAAAAAAGTTTCTTTTGCCCAAGCCATCCATTTTGTGGTATGTGATACTGTTTTCTAGAAAGTATTATAAAATTTATATTTTTAACTCTTCAGAGAAATGATATTCACACCTGTTTTGTAATGGTTTTGAAGTAAGGCTTGGATTTATTAAATGTTCATCTAAGTGTGCAAAACCACATAATGAAGAAATCATGGCTTGGTCCTTCAGGAAGTACTATTTCCTAAACAATTATAGACAAAAAAAATGCACTGCATTTTTAAAGACTTTTGGAGAAGATAATTCTCTTGGTAGTATACTTGGGTATTGATTTAACAAAGCTTATAGTCAGGAAACAGTTCCTGACCTGAATCCTCCATGGTATAATTTAAATTCATTTTCTCTTTTTCTGACCTCAAATAGGTTGTAGAAGATTAGGTAATATCATATCTTATATATTTGAAAACTCTTATTAAGGTCCCCTTTACCAGGGTAAATGCATTGCAGGACTACGAACCAAATAATAATCCTGTACTTAATTCAGTCTTATAATTTTTATATGCTGTATATCATAGCCCAAGAGACAGATCTCAAAAATTACTTATCCATCATTTTTACCAAGCACCACTCCTCTCCCAATATACTCTTTCTCAAAAAAAAAAATCTATATTTAGGAACAAACCTCAAAAATTTAGAAAAGGAAGTTTATGAGCGCTGAGAGCAAGGAACAATGCACACAAAATTCCATGCAGACACTGCTTCCTTCCCTAGAACAGGGTATCATTTAATGAAATGTATCTCTCAAAATCTCTGGGGCAGAGCTGAAGCTGCAGTGTAATATCATAAAATCTGCAGCTGTGTTGCTGTTCTTAATAGTCCACGCTGCTTCCTTAGACAACAGGAAGCCAAAACACACACACACTGCAGAACAGAACTTACCTTAACAAGGAATTGGCCAAAGTGGCAGAGCAGTTACGATAGATCAAGCATCAAACTGGTATTGAAAAGACTGTACACATCTTTAGGAATTTTCTCCTCAACTTGCTCACTCCAGGAAAACAGTATCTATTTATGTTTCCAAACATCATTTTTTTTTAGGAATAAAAACTACAGGATAGACAAATAAAGTTTCCTATATATAAATAAACATTAATAACTTACTTTTATTGCCCACCAAGGCAACCAGTGGCTGAGTTTCAGACTCCTCACTCACTTTCTTCACCACAGAATACCAATCTTCTAAATTCTCAAAGCTTTGATAATTTGTAATATCATATACCAAGAGGATTCCCTGTCGCAAAAGAGTTACAGAATATTTATAATATACTACTTTAAAAAATATTAATAATGAACACTGTTAAGTAATAGATATGTTGAATAGAGTATAAAAAGTACAAACGTGGACTGTTTGTATCTGACTTCAATTTAGCTATTAGCAGACAGATAATACTGAATGTCTTCATTCAAGATAAATCCAGCAATTAAGATACAATGCAAGCTAAAGAATAATTTTCTCAAACTGTAAGTGGTTTTCCAATGAGATCTGGGATATGCTTGGTAAGTTTCAATAAAATATAAGAAAATCATATCATAGAGGTGAAAAAAGCTTCAAGGTCTACAATTCTGCCTGTCACTTTCATGAGGTCAAACATTTAAACCTTTCAATAAATAACCATCTGCTGCTGCTCTTTTTAAATATTTTCAAAAATGGAGATTCCATGACATCCCCTGACAGTCAATTTCAGTGTTTAACACAATTTTCTTTAAATGAAATAAGTCGATTTCCTCTTTCGGTCCTCTGTGCATTTGCAGAACAACATGAGAGTGTCCTCCTTATAATAACCCTTCATGTACTTGAAAATAGTTAAGTAACTCCTTCACCATCTCCTTTCCAGAATAAACAAACTCAATTCCTTAAACTTGCCTCAAAGGACCTATTTTCTATCCCTTTAATCATAGTTGTTGGTTCTTCCCAGGACATGCTACATATAGTTTTTTGACATCCTCTTTAGAATGAGCAATGTAAAACTGGACATGATACTGTAATAAGAGCCTGAACAAAGCCAAATACAACAGAGGGATTGCTTCCTGCCTCTTATATATCATATTCCTTTTAATATATCCCATTATTTTGTGTGGGAAGGAGAAGAAGTATGTACACTCACAAAAATAACACTGCCACATTCTTGATTCTCATCCAATTTGTAGTCAAATACTTAATACAAAGCTCTCTGCATATTTAAGGCTGGCCCTAATGGCATTTATGTCTCCTTCTTCTTAAGTTATAATCATAAATGTTGACTACTTTTTTACACCTACTATGTACCAGACAGATATCTGGATCTTTTCATTAATCCTCACAAAAATCATGCAAGACTGGTATTATTATCCTCATTTTACTAATAAACACAAAGTCACATGGAGCCAGGATTTGAATCGAGGACTGAATGAATATAAAGTTCACCCATTCAGTCTACAAAAATTTGTCTGCCAACTATATGCCAAGCATTGTGCTGGGTACCAGGGATATGAGGAACAACCTCAAGGAACTCACAGTCTTGCAGCAAAGCCAGGCACATAAACAGACAAGTATATAACACAGAAGTCATAGCCAATGATATGCTAGTAAATATTAATTAACCAGCTTGAGGCATGGCAGCAGTGGGGAAGGGATGAGAGAGTGTTACTTGTAGCATCTGCCAATTTCTATAGTGTAAATACTCCCGTGGTCATTTTAAAGCTATCAATGTCACTTCACTGAACAGAGTTGGGTAGGACACCACTAGACAGCACTTCCACCATACAGATACACTAGATATAAATAACCTCAAGAGCGTAAACAACAGAAATATATAGTAAAATAATCAGTAAGTGATGCATTTTGATCATATAAATCTTTGTTTTTAATATAATTTATGAGTTTTTATATATATTTTTAATCATGAATATATTCAATAACCGGCTCACAAAAATTCCTGAAAATTTAACAACTGACTCTCCCAATGTGGCTCTAGCTTACTACTATTATGAACTTCCAGTACTATGCTCTTTTCTTCCAGTTTTATTAAGAAATAGTTGACATGCATCACTGTACAAGTATAAGGCATACAGCATGATGGTTTAATTTACATATACTGCATGCTCTTTTATTAAACTACACTGGCCCCCAAGTCACTTAGCTTCTCTGGGTCTCAAGTTATTTGCCTCTAAAGTTAGATCATTGAATTAAACACTCTATATCCCTTTCAACTTAATTATTCCATAATTTTTATGCAAAATTGTTTGTCTGATTTATTTTAGTAATTTATAAATCTATTTCTGCCTTCCCAAATGCTTTGAAATAATGCCCAGCACAGAATTATTTGAAATAATGAACATAATCCTACTTTTCTTATTAAGAATAATGTCCCAGAATTAGCCTGTGAACAAAGCTAATATTCAATCTATTGACTCCACCTCCAGTTGACATGAGTGATACAATATATTATGTTGAAAGAGCTCTGCCCTAGAAGTCAGATTGCCTTTGGATTGTAGTCCTGGCTCTACCATCTACTGATCTTGGGCAATGCTTCTGTCATTCACTTTCATAATACCTGTCATGCCTAACTGATTATGTAAAGTAATAAAAATAGACAATTTAAAACCAACAAACTACACACTTACTGGGAACTTTTTTATTATTATTCTGAATAAATATGAATCACATTTTCAGGGCAAACGTGAGATTGTTTTCACTCTCATAAACTGAGCCTTGACCTATGGTGCCTCTTAAACCTTAAAATTTTTAGAACCCTTCTAACTAATATATTAAAATATTCATCGCAACATGGTTCAATATCTGAACATAATAGAATATATGCAAATAAAACATGGCCAGCATCTCTTGATAATCAGTACTAGACCAGAGCTATAGAATAAAAATTAACTATCACTGATCTAGACCAGGAGTTGGTAAACTATGGCCCCCAGGTCAAATCCAGCTCATAGCCTATATTTGTAAATAAACTTTTATTTAAACATAGTCACACTCACTTAAGTATTATCAATGGCTGCTTTTGCACTATAATGGCAGAGTTGAGCAGCTGCAGCAGAGACAGTCTGACCTGCAAAACCTAAAATATTTTCTATCTGGTTTTTCAAGGAAGTTTGCCAATTTCTCATCTAAACTGATATATCCCAATATTCTTCAGTCAGCAATACCTATGAATTGTCCAGGAATCATAAGAAAGATAGAAGGATAAACACCTTTTCATTAATCTAGCTATCTACCAACCCAAACGTCTATCAGTTCATATATCCATTTCTCAATACCATTTAATGCAAAAATTATGATTTGTATTCTTTGCTCCTAACATGACAATTTTGTACCAGTTTTGACCTACACCCATCCGGTTAAAAACTGAGAAGGAGAAATGAGAAAACCAAAGACATTAACATACAAAAGAAGTTCTAGGACTTTCAGTTTCAGCTCATACATGTAAAGAGCTTGGAAGTCATCACATCTGTTCTTACAATAAGAAAATAGCTGGACAAACTGAAAATCCATGACTTTTCTTGGACACAACAGAGAGTTGAGTTTGCAGGGCAAACTGCCACCCTGAAATCCGGAGTGATGGGTGAATCCAGAGAGTCACAGCCAAAATCTGCTTATCTGGAACAAAAGCCACTAGAGCCAGTAAATAGTAGAAACATTTAAATGGTCATTTTGATCAATTGTTGGAGGCTGAGTGTGGGCTAGCTTGAAGATGAGAAACTCCTGAGGGACACAGTCTTTGGGATACCCCCAGACTTTCATGTGTTTTACCTCTAGGAACCCCACAAGATCCTCATGGTGAAGAGACAAGAAAAATCCCCTCATGGCTCTGGCATGAGAAGAGAGAAAGTAATCATTGTAAAATATGCCTAGAGCATTATCTGTAAAATGGCATCCTCTCCAGGAAAAAATCTCAGAGTCTTCTACCACATGAGAGAATGGCATTTTCCAACTCCAGCCCCTTCTAGTCATCCTGTCTCACCTAAATGAGAAAAGCTAAGAAATACCTAAGAAGGTCACAGCCCAGGGACACAGATGCTTAAGTCACACAAGGCTGTGACTTAATCATAAGAGTATAGAATGTTTCCCCTCTTCCATACTTTAACACACCAATAGGGCTCCAGTATAATAGTAGATTACATTTGAAAGAGCTGCAAGACACAAACTCCAACTAAGGAAGAGTTCTTTGAGATGCCCAAAAAGACAGGGGAGGAAAAACACAAGGATATTAGAGGAATTTGATGGCTCTGCCATCTAAAGATTCAGCAAACATTAAACACAGACCAACTTCTGACCAAATTAACATAAAACCTCACACTAAAAGCCTATTTATTTGAGTTCTTATTACTCGATACATCATGTCTAGTTTTCAAAACAAAATTAAAAGGCACACTAAAAGGAAGTTTGAAGAGAAAAAGCAAACATTAGAATCAGATTCAAATCAGATTTTGGAGTGATCAGAACAGGAATTTCAAATAAATGTAATTAACATTTTAAAGATTCTAATGGAAAAGGTAGACAACATGAAAGAACGGTGGGTAATATACACAAAGAGATGGAAACATTAATGAATAATAAAAAGGAAATGCTAGATATCAAAAATACTATAACAGAAATAAGGCCATTGATGAGCTCATCAGGAGACTGGATACAACCTAGGAAAGAAACAGCCAGCTTTAGGATAAGATTTAGAAACTTTCAAAACTGAAATGTAAAGCGAAAAAAGAATGAATAAAATAGAATACAAAAGAACTATGGGACAATTCTGAATGTATATGACACATGGAACTGGAATACCAGAAGGAGAAGAGAAAATGGAACTTAAGAAATATCTGAAGTAATAATGGCCAAGAAATTGCCAAAATTAATTAGACACCATCCACAGATCCAGGAATCTCAGAGAACATCAAGTAGGATAAATACCAAAACATCTACACCTAGACATCATATACTTAAACTCCATAAAACAAAACACAAAGAGAAAATCTTGAGAAAAGGTAGGGGGTGGAAGCCAAGGGGAGGGAGGGAATACCCTATCTATAGACCAACAAGGATAAGAATTATAGAGAATTTCTCATGGGAAACTAAGCAAGTAAGAAAAGAATGGAGTGAAATTTTTAAGGTGTTGAAGAAAAGGACCAATCTAAAATTCTAGACGTAAAAAATCATTTTCTAAGTAAGGAGGAATAAAGACTTTCTCAGATAAACAAAAACTGAGGGAATTCATAGCCAGAAGACCTTCTCTGGAAGAAACGTTAAAAGAGGTTCTTCAAGAAGAAGGAAATGATACAGGTCAGAAACTCAGTTCTACATAAAGAAAGGAAGCGTATCAGAGACGGAACAAGAAAAGGTAAAAGAAAATCATTAATTTTTCTTATTCTTAATTAATCTAAAATATAAATATTTAATAACAGTAACAAGGTATTGAGTGATTATAGCATATGGAAAAGAGAAATGAATGACAGTGATGCCATCAGGGGCAGAAGGGATGAACTGAGAATATTCTTTTATGAAATATTTTATGAACTACACAGGAAGCAATGTAGTATCATATGAAGGTGGACTTAGATTAGTATAAGATGTATATTGCAAACTCTAGGGCAATTGCTTAAAAAACAAAGTTTTAGTATAATTGACAGACTAAGAGATAAAATGCTCAAAAAACCAGAAAAGAAAGAGAAAAGGGGAGGGGGAGGGAAGCAAGCACAAGGATCAGAAAACAAACATGAAAGATACGAATCCAACTATATCAATAATCACTTTAAATGTGAATGGTCCAAATATACCAATTAAAAAATATTGTCAGAGTGGATGAAAAACCAAGACTCAACTATATGTTGCCTACAGGAAACACGCTTTAAATATAAAGACACAGGTTAAAAGTTAAGGGATAAAGAAATACCATGCTAAAAGAAGTGAAAAGAAAGCTGGAGTAGCTATATTAATTTCAGACAAAGCAGACTTCAGAATAAGGGAAATCATGAGGTATAAAGATTGGCATAATGGTAAAGGGGTTAATTTTCCAAGAAAACATAACAATCCTTTGTGTATATACACTTAATAACAGAGTATCAAAATATGGAGCCCAAAACTGATAGAACTTGAAGGAATTCAAAATCCACAGATCCACTAATATAGTTGGAGATTTCAACACCCCTTTTTCATTAATTGATGTATCAAGCAAGCAGAAAATCAGTAAGTTGACCTGAACAGCAGTAACAATCAGCTTCATCTAATTGACATTTATAAAACAGTCCATCCAACAACATTAAAATGTACCCTCTTCTCAAGCTCATATGAAACATTCACCAGATAGACTACATTCTGGACCATAAAACACACCTTGACAAATTTATAAGAATAGAAATCATACCAAGCATGTTCTTAGATTACAATGGAATTATCAGAAATCAATAATAGAAAAAGCTGGAAAAACTCAAAATATTTTGAAATTAAACAACATACTTCTAATAACACCTGGGTCGAAAAAGAAGCCTCAAGAGAAGTTTAAAATATCTTAAATAAAATACAACCTATCAAAACTTGAAGATACAGCAAAAACAGTACTTCGAGGAAAATGTAGAGCACTGAATGAATATATCAGAAGAGAAGAAACATCAAAAATCTAAGCTTCCACTTTAGAAAACTGAAGAAGAAGAGCAATTTAAACTTCCTGCAAGCAGAAAAAAATAGTAATAATAAAAATTAGAGCAGAGATCAATGAAACTGGAAAGAGGAAAACAACAGAGAAAATTAATAAAAACCAAAAGTTGGTAACCTCTAGCCAGATTAACCAAAAAGAGAGACAGAGACAGAGTCAGAGAGACAGAAAGATAAAGAAAGAGAAGGCACAAATTAATGAGGGGTCAGGACTACTGATTCCCACAGACATTAAAAAAATAATGAAGGAATAATATGAACAACTCCATAGCCCAAAATTTGAAAACAAAGATGAAATGAACCACTTCTTTGAAACACACAAACTACCAAAACTCATACAAGCTGCCATGGACTCCCAGGGCCTCTACCCACCAGCTTCAGCACACCAAAGCCAGACCTCTAAGTACTCATCTCTTTGGGAGCCTATAATATAAGTACCCTCAAACCCCTGAGTCTCTCACCCCATCAATCAATCCAGTTCTCTTCTGATTCCTTTCAAAAAACTATCAGAAAGTACAACTCCCTCGGAAATGCAACACATCTTGGCAACAACTCAAGTCTAAGAAGAATCTACGGGGAACTGCTGGAAATAACTGTTTCTTGGCAATCTTGTGGCCATCCAAACCCACCACCATATCTCATGTCCCTGATACCCTCTTTTATCACCTATCCACCATTTATCCTTCTGCTATGTCTTCATCCCCATACTGTCTTGTGCTTCCTCTTCCTAATTTACCCTCCACCTGCTCCTCTTTCTAAACCTTTCTGCCATGACTTTTGGAAATGAGACTTCAAGTTTAATAAATCCTTCTACATCTTTGAATTCTTCACAAAAATTTCCTCCATCTTCTATGCCTTAACTTCGCTTTCCCCACCTCGTCCCCACAACTGCCAAAAGATATTACCACCGCTTCTCTTTATAAACCTTAAGACTTTTAGTAAATATTACATAATATTATATAGTACTTTGTTTTCATCTATTTCACTTATCACCATATCTAGTAAGCATGATGAGTCAGTAAACCAAATGGATACCATTTTCAAAGGAATAACTGACAGCAGTCTTGAAGGAACAAACACTGTGGCAACACTTAACAGTATTATAAGGTATTTCAAAATTTAGTTCTAAAATTTAACAGATACAGTACACACAATTTAGTGAAAGTTACCCATTTCCAAAATACAGGTATTTTTTTCTCCTTGATTTGTACAACAAATAATCTACTTTAGTTTTTAATTATATATACAAATGAATTAAATCATATAGATTATACAATAGTCGTAACAACATATACTGTACTTTGCTGTATAAGTACAACCTGTAAGAAGGAACACTAATGCACGAGAGGTCTGTAAATATAATAAGTTATAAGTTGACAAATATCCAATGAAAAAATTCATGGTAAAAGACAGCAGAGAGTCTCAGGGAGTCCAACTTTGAGATATGCTCTCTCCCCAGTTGTCATACTGGCACCACAGGCTTTTGTTGGTGGTTAACAGGGTGGCTCATCTGTGTGGGGCACTGGTACACAATAGTAGTTATGTTCTACCTCACAAATGAGTACACTTCATTGAGTTTATACTCAGTAGGGCAGTGTTTGCAAACCACTTAGATTCCAGGACGGAAAGAGCTACAAAAATGAAACATCCAGTCCTTCTCTGAGGCTTGTTATTAGCCTCTGTTAGCCACAGGTTACAGGGCACTAAACACTATGTACTGTGTGTTTGCTTGTAACCACTATGAAAAATAGCCTATAACATCTTTCTGAAGACTTCTAGAAAATTTTAAGTTAATTTAAACTCTGGGAATTTAACTGGGACATACTTCAATTCTTAGAACTAGTTTCTGACAAAATACCTCACTAATTCTTTCTTCGGTGTCTATTCAATATTGTTTCAACCAACACTATTCAATATAACTATCACTAAAATTTAATGCAACTGGTGGGGAAAGAGTGAAGAGGGTAAAATAATCAGTTTTATTTGAAGCTAAGTTAATTCCAGCCTACAAATAAGCTTCTTCCTGGATAAGAAATGCTTTAGAAAAATGAATTCACATAGCTTAATAGCCCAGATATGTGTAAGATAATTCTTTCCATACACACTACATAAGTTAGAGAACCTAAAACAAAATCCTAAATAAGACATTATACTGATGTCCTCAAAACAGCTTGTCAAAACACTTCTCAAAGATTTCTGTCATGTAGCATGTGCACAAAAATCCAAAGTATTCGTGAGATGGGCAATGTACAGCATCTACAACAACTCTAGAAACAGTATAGATCTACTTTGAAGAATAGTTATGTAATTATATAAAATTATTAAAAGCTATTAAAATGTTTATGAAAGCACTGTTTTTTTAAAAGTAACGTTTCTCCCAATTTATGGTAGTGAACTGTAGTCTGAGCTTCTCTGGCCTGGGTAAAAAATTTACATGTATTTTAACAAAAGAAACTAGTGGCAAATGTACTTAACTGCATTTTACATAGCATTTAATTTAGAGTCTCTGGAAAGCAGAGAAAATTTATGACAACTCATTTTATCATCTCAAAATTCCTACTTTCCTGGGACAATTTCATGAAAATGTTCATGAAATTCCTAGAAATACTTTATTACATTGTTTTTTAATAAAACAGGGTATATGATTTACAGAGATTGTAAAGTATAAACAATGTAGGACACTGCCAAAAGAGAAAAAAATCAACATGTACCTTTGAAACAGAAATCTCATGTGACAGTCTCTTTCTCCCAAGATGTGAAGTACATTAGAAAAGAACAGACATTTCACTAAACTCAAGTATCCTCAAAAATGATGGAATTTTTTAAAATTTCTACAAATTTGCCCATTAATGTCTGCTGACTTTAAGCAGCTATGTAATAGCATAAAACATACACTGTAAAGAAATGATTTGACAGGATGGTCACACAACATTATGAATGTACTATATACCACTGGTTATATACTGTAAAAATTGTTAATTTTACATTATGTGACTGTCATATCAACACTAATTTTTATATAATAATTTTATATTAATAAATTTAAATTTTCTATAAATCAAACAATAAATTTTTTAATGATTTAAAGTAAGGTAAAATTAAGAGTCTAACCCATAAACATTACATTCCCCTAATTTTTAAGTGAAAAAAATGTATTAATTGAATGTTTTATTATTATTTACTCTGAAATGCATAAAAACTTCCCATTCTCCACTAACTTTAGATATATCTATAAACCATAAAAAGCTAATCTATTTGACATTCAGAGTCAAATATCATTAGAAGCTTGACTAATCTAGTTTTCATTTTTTTTAAATCCAATATGTGTCTATGAAGATAGATTTTAATGGAGCAAAGAGGAAAGAGATTGTTATTTTCAAATCCCATTTTACCAACTAGGTGAATGAAACAAGGACTGTGGCTTCCCACAAACCTCTGTCCAGCAACTTTTCTTTAGCTTAATATCTACTTTAAACATAATCAGTTTAAAACAGAAACAAACAACAATGAAAAAGCCAGACACAAAAACCTGAGAAATATTTTTTAAGAGAAAAATGAACAGTCATAAAATATTAAGTCATATGGTCACAACTGAAAATGTTAAGTGAGCAGAAATATTTTCCAGGAGACAAAGAACAATGTAGAAGAAGAGGCAAAGAAGGTTCTCAGAGCCCAATCTATATATCAATAACGCAAAAAACAAAACCCTAGGGCCTTTATACATGATTAAGAACCATATGAGCCTCATCCTTCTCTGAATATTTTATAATTCAGAATCTATTTTCCATCCAAAATTAAGGCAATGGTATTTGTTAAGTATCAAACTTCATACAGCAGAGTGCTTAATATTCTGTCTTCATCTTCTAGATTCATTTCTTATGAGCAACCCAGCTCCACATAACCATGTTATGATTCTCAACTTAAAATATCGAACTCCAATAAAAAACTAAGTGAGGATTATGAATATTATCCCCCCAATACCTCATGATCATATGAAAGATACACACTAACTCAAAGTAGAAAAGCAAAAATAAACAGCATGTCAGTAATTAATTTGTTAAGTATATTACTACTATGTATATTTTCTATTTGTATAATTTAATTTTAAAACTTATAAATTATGTCTATATAAGCTAATATACCAAAGAATTTTTGTTATATAATCATTCAAGTGGTTTTCTTACTCTACATAGATTTTCTTCTGAAAAGACACCACACATGAGTATCATGTTAAAATGTTGTATGTGCTTCATATATATAATTAGTCATATTTAGCTTTCTGATACAATATATTGATATATCTGTTAAATCTGAAGAACTATAAATATTTAATAGACTAATTCATGGCACAAAAATATATAGGCATATATGTATGCTTTTTGTCCTTACAACTTAAAATGAAATTAAATTTTCCTCTCTAATATTTATCATTCAATTTATGTATTCTGTAAGTAGTCCATAGAACCAAATCAGTTACTAAATATCAAAATATCATTTATCACTGCATGTATTCAACTGCTGACAATAATAGTATTAGTAATATAAGTAGCATATGAAAGCTATTAGAGTCATCCAGTTCCCTGACCCAAATCATTCCAAGCATGATTTTGGGGGAGGATGAAATCAAAGGATTAGCACAAATGTAAAATCAGTCTCCTTACATATCAGATAAAAATCAAGGTAGAAAGAGCATGTATGTGTGTGTGTACCTGCTTGTGTGTTTGTAAGGAGAGTATCTTCAGTACTGGAATAATCATACAATTTGTTTCATACCTGTGCTCCATAGATATATTTATCCAACATCTTGCCTCCTATTGTCTGCCCTCCTATGTCCCAAACTTGAAGAGTAACATTCAAGTTTCCTAGAGTACAAAAAAATGAATATAAAACTAAGAATACAAAAACAGTTAAGGAACAATATAACAATTGAATACAGTTTCACAGAACATTAAGTCACAGTGATAAACTCTGAACCTAATTTGTCTTTTATTCTGCATGTTCACATGGTCACATATTTGGAATTGTGAAATAATGTTGTCAAAAGAGATAACAGTGGGAAATTTAGATTTACACTTTACCCCATTTCCATGAAACCACATTTATAATCACCTTCAAAACAGAAGAAAATAAAAAAAAGCTTTAATTCACAAACTTCTTAAACCTTAAAGAATTTCTTTTCTTAAACAGAGCATAAAATAAAGCACTTATATGTGGAATAAGATATATAATTTAAAAATTAAAAGTGAAAAACAAGAAAAAAAAAAATTAAAAGTGGGCTTCCCTGGTGGCGCAGTGGTTGAGAGTCCGCCTGCCGATGCAGGGGACACGGGTTCGTGCCCCGGTCCGGGAAGATCCCACGTGCCGCGGAGCGGCTGGGCCCGTAAGCCATGGCCGCTGGGCCTGCGCGTCCGGAGCCTGTGCTCCGCAATGGGAGGGGCCGCAGCAGTGAGAGGCCCGCGTACAGCAAAAAAAAAAAAAAAAAAATTAAAAGTGAACTTTATATACTAATGTACCTTATTACACATAATGAATTTTCCTGTAAGTTCTAAACTCCATAGGTTCTAAAACTCACAGATTACTAATAGACTACAAAAATGGTCCCACAGTTTCAACTTCAATGAATTTTTAAATTTGAATGTCAGCTACTATATACAATAGTGAACATAATTTTAAAATTATATGTTTTGAAATTTAACCTATAAAATATGAACATTTTGACAGCCCTCTTCAGAACTGATGTAGGTTACCTACCCAGTATATCACTAAATATTATGATGCATTTATACCTGTTCAAAGCGTTCCACTGAAACAAATTATAATATGTGCTTCAAAGCCCTCATAAAATAGTCTAACAAATCTCTTCCCCATACAAACATATAAAAGCGTTCTAAAATACTAAAGGGCAATCTTTAAAATTCTTTTGTCCATTTTGCAAAATATTTACTTGTTAAAAAAATTATGTTATTCTCTATTATCAATGCAATTACAAAATTTAAAGATCAAGTTCGATATGCTTTACAGTTTAACATTTCAAACTATTTCTCCTAATAAAATTATGCAGCTTTCTCCAAAGGCAGACAAAATCTCAACTAGTACCTTCAAAATGAGTTCCCACACCAAAAATGTATCTTTCTGAATGATTTGCAAATCAGGAAAACTCAAAAACTTAGACACTAAGAAACTAGTCTCACTTCAAATACAAACCAGAAAAGGATTATATAGATATGAATTTTTATGCCAATGCAAAACACTAAAACTGGAGAATGTTAGTCACACCATTCAACGTTGCAACTGAAAAGAAAGTACGACACTGGATTAAGCAGCCAAGTTTTACCCTTAACTCTAAGTCTTGTTGGGTCTGTATTACAATCTTTCCATTATTTGGATGTAGGTCTGTTCCATCTGCCAACCTGCAGAGGATTTACATGAGCAACTTCCATTAGCATTAATGAGAGCTACTAAAGTTCATTACCCGTCATCATTCCCAAATATACACACTTTCAACGCTCACAGAGTAATGACCGAAATGTTCTTAAAGGTCTATGAATAAAAAAATCAAAACGTCACAGACTAATACTTACGCAACAACTTATGTAAACCCAATATCTTAAAAATCTAAATTTTTCGATACTCAAAATTCATTCTCCTAAAGATGTTAAAAAAAAAAATTCATTCTCCTACAATGCTGTCTCAAATTAAGCAGGTGAGAAGGGGCTAGTCGACACTCTAAGTATATCAAATAGTTTCAGAAGCCCCTAGATAAACAGGCAGTACTCTGTTCATTTTACTCTCAAAATTCTTGTTGTTTACTTAAAAAAACAGTACTCAACAATATTAACTTTTTTAAGTAAGATTTTAGGCAACACTTAATAAAGGGCATTTAATCCCATTTTCTTCAAGGTCAATAAATCCTATCACTTAACTTCATATCAAGAAATATGAAGCTTTTTTCCTTTAATTTCTGATATTTAGTTATGATATTTAGATCCTATCCTATCTGTAACTTTAGAAACATGATCTTCATTACATGTTTTCAAATTCTGACTACATCATTTCAAGACTGACTCTAAACTGTTTATAACTATCTCCCACCTGAGAGGTTTATATTTGTGTGCTGAGGATATTTTTTAAATCCATACTTTTCCAAATAAACACTGTTTGTTGTTCTTGGCTTGTTTTTCTTTAATACACATATTCTAGTGCCTCAGATAAAAATAGCTATGCACTACTAATAACCCACTAATACACAATGCTAGCCAAAAAATAAACTTTTGCTATCGTTATAGCTACAACAAATGATATTGACTTCATAGTTATTTCATGTATCTAGAAAAGTATTTTTAACTTCCACATGTGAATTTTAGGCTTATTAACACATAAAAATAAAAATAAATGGGAGTTTCCTATTTGGGAAACAAAATAATATAGAATTCAAATTAATATTCCTTTTAGTTTTTGCAAGCAAAAACATATGAAGGCTTCCAGTATATTTTCAAAATGACATGCCTATAAAGCTATATAAGAATTTTCAAATAATCAACATTGAAAAATTTTTAAAAACCAAGAATCCATCTAATATAAATTTGTAACTAATAAAGAATGTTAAGGAGGAAACTGTCAGCAATCTAATCCCAAATGCAAAATACTAGAAAATTCCTGCTCTTCTGTAAGCAATGACATTTAACTAGGGAAAAAAATAAATAAATGAGGTGACAAAATACAGGTAAGTTGCTTTTGGTATGAATCAAAGCCACCAAGAGGATTCAACAGTGACCTTGTAAAAGTACACTTGGTGCCTTGGTTAACCTTACTTAAAGTGCTGCATAGTCAAGATGGAACTAAAAACACAAGTCTGCCCACTTCTTGTACTAAAGACTTAGAAATCCTTTTCACAGTAGAACACTGTTTACTGACTGTACCCACAAGCTTCCTGAAAGTATTTTGACTAAGGCTCTTAAGAAGCTCTATCAGCAGAATCTCTGACTAACAGATACACTATTTTAAGCAGTAAAATCTGCACAGTGGTTGCATCCAGACTATACAGCATACCAGATCATGAAATATACTAACATGGATGAGTATTTGCAGAGTAATGACCTTGAAAACTTGCATGAAGAGAATGTCAATAGATGAACAGGAGGTATTACACCTCTAACAATCTGAATGGACAGAAGACTTACTAGAATACTAGATTTGCCTCCTATGCTGCTGTACCATAAATTAAATTAATGCTGCCTGTAATGTTTTAGCAAATGATACAAATATTAACCCTTGGACACAATGAATTAAAGTTAAAGTATATAAAGGGTATAATATAAACCTTTTATTAACCTCATTTCTTAATGTACCTATTAATATAAAATCAAGTTACATTAAAAATTTTTTTCTTACTGAAATTTCTACCACAATTTTGAGTCAATTAAATAGAATAAAACCAACTGCCGTTTTATAAAAAAAGATATTTTTCTGGAACTCTGTCCATCAAAATAAAACCTTAATCAGGAAAATTAAAATATATATTCATTAAGAGTATATATTTCCTAATGTTATTTTTAACCTAAGTACTTTCTAACTCTAAAATATATTATAAATTTGGATTTCAAAAATACCAAATATTTTTTACAAAGTCATCAAAATTTAAAAATCAGTAGTATTGTGCAAAAAATCAGAAATTATCATATATATTACATATATAAAATGTCCAAAACCAGTCTTAAAATGTTTTTAATGTTTGCATAGATGCTTGCTCCTTTAAGTCTTTGAACTGAAAAATCAGAAAAATTAAACAATATTAATAACATAGAAAGTTAGTGCTTTTGCTAATTATCATCGAAAACAAAAGTCAGTAATTAAATACACTTTGAGGCTCTCTGTGTACAACTGGCATCTCTGAAAAAACTGTTGCAAAATAAGTTTTCAGTATGTATATTATGTGATTTGTACATGTATTCTACTAGTGACTGTTGTAAATATTCTGAAAGCAGTATTAACCTATCCATAAGAGTGAGAATAATAAAAATGAGATTTTCAGTTTTGAATACATTAAAAGAAAATACAAATGAAACAAAATACACGTTTCTCATTAAACTTCTTTATGAATAATAACTTAGTAATGGCAAACTGGAATTCTTTTCTCAAGCTATATCTTCTAATTTATTTTTCATTGGTAGCCGAATACCAACCATCACAAAATATAAGAGAGTATATTACTAGTGAGATATGCAGAATACCTTCAATTACCAAGAGTTTTCATTAGCTGTTCTAAAACATTCATAGAGTTGTCTGATAGATGGAGCATTTGAGAGGTTAACATATTTCAAAAATATTATAATTTATTAAACCGTTTCCCACTATATCACTCACGTTCCAGTATATGAATCTGACACTACACTTGCAACTGTTTTTATTCAAATGTGTTTCCTCAGAGAGGAGAAAGATGGACTAGTTTATGAAGTCAATCAAGATAAACTGCTTTTAATAAAATACTTTAAACATATAATTTAAGCACAAGTGAATAGACAGAGCATTTTAAAGCCCCAATTGTTCAGAAACTAACTTAAAACAGAAACCACTCTTTTTTTGTTATTATTTCCCTGTATTTCCCACAAAATGTGCTGCAACTGGCATCTAAATAGTTTCTTTGCATGGTGAACTGAAACATCTTGAATGCTCAAACTGTATTTTTATGAGTGCCTAGGGACCCTAAATTTTAGTGGTCTATTAAATGCCAGCAATTTCATGCTGCCTTGCATAAAACAGCATTCACATATTAGAGCACAGAAGTTCCATAGCTACATTATACTTCTGTTCCAACTTTCTCTCAAACAAAAAACTGAAGCAGAGGTTAATCAAAATAATATTTAAAAAAATAATCCTTTCCAGTCTTCTCACATTTAGTTCATACAATACCTGTTGATAATTACATGGCATTTGATTTTGTTTTTAACTTTAGAATTTTATAAGCAACTATTGTTTATCCACAAGAAATGTGCAGTGGTCAGAAACACTGGGAGAGTGGGGAGGATATAAACTTTTTCCTTACACACATGGACAGTATGTCTTCATGGTAGATGCTGATGAAAGTTAACCTCCCTAAGATAGATTTACTGATTATATATATTTTCACATACAAACAGCCCCAAAATTTATTTTACACATTTCTGTTTATGTCCCTTATTGTCAGATATGGACAATTTTCTATGTTAATACATTTTAGTCTCTTACCTGGTAACATTATTCTTCTCAAAAAGAAATCCAGTCCTATAGTTTGTTTGTACTGTTTCCCAAAAGTTTCTTGAGCAAAACACGTAGCTAAGGAGGTCTAAAAAATTGATGCACAGAATATCAAAATTAATGTCTTTGTTTTAGAAATGTAAACATAAAATCACTACTAAATCTTATTAAGTAATCTTAATATTTATACTCCCATTAATCCATCAAGCAACTTTAAGCAGTTCTAATCAGTTACAAGGGGAAGAGGGACTTAACATTCCACCAGGTAAATTTCACTTGCCAACCAGCTATCAGTGGCAACAACAGACTAATCAGCTAAATCTCTTTCAATCCCCTGATTGTCAAGCTCCCTACACCTTGCTGGAAATTCGAATTTGAGAATTATCAACAGAGAAAACTAAACCAACATGATTAAAGATCTGAATCTTATATGTCCCTATATATCAGTTCAATACAACTTTCAGAGATGTTTCATTTCTGAGGTTAAACATCTGAGTAGTTTGTGCCCTCAGCCAATAAGAAGTAGAACTAATTAAGGAGAGGAAAGCCTGTTTATAGAATTTCCTTTCTTTTCTCCCCCCACAAGAAACATGTCTAATTTTTCTCTATATTAAAAATGTTGTACTTCCCTGGTGGCGCAGTGGTTGGGAATCCGCCTGCCAGTGCAGGGGACACGGGTTCGAGCCCTCGTCCGGGAAGATCCCACATGCCATGGAGCAACTAAGCCCGTGCACCACAACTACTGCGCCTGCTCTCTAGAGCCCGCGTGCCACAACTAGTGAGCCCACGCGCCTACAGTCCGTGCTCTGCAACAAGAGAAGCCACCGCACCACAACAAAGACCCAACACAGCCAAAAATTAAATATAAATAAATAAATTTATTTTTAAAATTTGTTAAATGAAAATTATTCTATAGAATGACTGATAATATTTATCTTTTAAATTAAGAAGTTGATATTTTTAATATTAAGCAGACAAAAATAAATATATTCCATCCAAGAACCATAAAGCTTAAAAGTCACAAGAATATTATAACCAGAACAAATATATATATACATTTTTTAAATAACAACTCTAAGTTACATTCAAAACTCTAGAGTTTCTTTAGGGTACCATTTCTTACCAAAGCAAAAGAATAATCGAGTAACAACTGAAATAACTCAATAACTCAAAAGCTTCTTAAACATTTTAAATGTATTATTTATTTATTTGTAGACTTCCCCAAAAAGAAGAGAAAGGGAGTTTCATGAAGCTTTTATGCTCTTCAAGACAGATTCCTAAAGTTAAGGAAAAATAGCTCTTTCTTATTTTGAAAGTTAAAATTAGATGTCAATTCCTAAATAATGAAAACTAAGATAAAATTTCCAAGATAGCTTACTATAATTAATTACAACATAAGTACAGTAGTGCAAAAGAAAACTTGGCCAAACTTCAATTCCTTTAAACAAAAAGACCTAAAATCCCTTTGACATAAGAACCATATTTTTCATATAAATGGCAATTTGCACACACTAACGCCAATTCTTTTAATATTTAAATACTCAGCATTTGTAAGAAATCACTAAAATATTTGGTCAAATATTTATTGAGCACCATAAGAAAGATGTTCTGCTAGACTCTGAGAAATAAACTCACTACACCAAAATGAAAATTCATTTGGCTTCCTTGATAATATAAAAACTAAGAGATTAGGAAAAAAAAAGTAAGCATTCTTTTTTAAATCCTTTTTTCATTTAGCCTTGTTTATGCCATTGAGCTTATTTAACTTAGAGCACAAAATCATCTGTGAAGAGGCTCAGAGTTCTAGAGAAAAATAATTAACACTACTTATACCATTACAGATATTTCAAAATGTTTAATATATGGATGGCTGAAACACCTTTATAAATCTAAGACAAACTCAAGGCACATGTAACTTCAGCTTAGTGTTTCTTTTCCTAAAAATCGGACTTCTAGATTTTGAAAGTCTCACACTTTTGAGGCAAACATAAAGCTAGAATTTTCAATTGGAATAGAGTACAATCTGTCAAAAGTATAGGTCATTGCAAACAAAGAATATTAAAATGGGTTCTTATACCATCTCCAGACATCTCACTATAAAAATTAATCAGAGAATCAACTGAATCAGTGGGAAGGAGGCACATCCTCTTCAATTATCTAGATATTATGCTATCTTTCTCATTCAATAATTTCTCAGAAGTCATTGTATAAATATCCTTTTTAAACAATTATGAAGAGAACAACCATCTTTCATATCTGTAACTCTTTTTTTCTGATTCTTTATGGTTTTTTTGTTTGGCGAACTTTTGCTAACAATTTTTAACCATACTACATTTACTAATACTGAAAAGACACCATAAAAGAATATTTTGCCTCAAAAAAAAAATCTTAAGAAGTATATAATAAAATCCAAAGTATGACTCAAAACAGGAAAGAAACAGAAACACGTGTTAACAGCAAAAGGAGCTAAATTTCTCTTGAATAAACTGTTAGTGGTCATCTCAATATTCTATTGCTTTTGTAAGGGTGTATAAAAATGCCCTGAGTTAGAACTAGCAAGAAAAACTGATACTAGAAAAAATGGCCAGGAGTTAAATCAGGATACAAGTAAGAATGAAAGAGAGGCTGAATTCATAATAGAAAAGAACAGTAAAAGAAATAGAATGGGAATGTTGGTAGCTGCCAATAATATGGCAATAATCTGAAAACTGAACAGGGTATGGAAAAAAACAAAAGCTTATATATGAATAATGAAAAAAGGTTAGATTTCTGATGCTGGTATCCAGAAATTTCTGGCAGAAAACAATCTTTACAATTTTAAAATAGATTAGCCAAGATGACAAAGACTAAATCAAAACGCCATAAACAGTATCACTGTTATCCTTTGAAGCAGAATGATAATCCTAATTCAATAATATAGAAGGAAAAAAGTACGCTTTGTTGTACACTAGATAAAATTTTTGACAGAGATGAAAAATCATAATTATTCACACTAAATTAGTAACAAGAGGAAAATGTATGACAGGCTAGATGAAAAACCTAGATAGAAATTATGAACAAATTTCAACAGAGAAATACATGTATGATAATGGATGAATATTGGGGAAAAAAATTAACAAAAATTTAAAGAATTATGATAGAATGTAAGATAATGGAAAATTTTTGTCTTTTTATACATGTATTAGTGTTATAGACAGCCATTATAGTTTTAAACAGGAAATAAATTCAGTTATGAGCTGACCATAAAAAGATTTAGGAAATGAAAAATTAGAAGACATTCAAAAGAAAACACGAATGAGAAAACTATAAAAATAGAACTTAAAATTTTTACTGAATAAGGGTGTTAGAAACAATGCTGATTCATTTAAAGCAACTCATCCATTCAAAAGTTGTTACAAGTGTACAAAAAGTCATATAATTAATACTTTATAAAGAAAAGTGATCCCAAGTTCTTTTCTTCCTCAAAATGTTTAAAAGTAATCAGAGCATATTAAGTTGTTTTTCCTCAATAATAAAAATCAATAACAAAATATCAGGGATGGCAAGAAAGAAATTAACAAGAATCCTCCAAATCCTGCATATGAATGACACCTTTCCCTAGGGCCCTAGGAACTTAAATCTCAGAACGAAAGACAGGAGCAGCTGTGCAGTGCCAACTGCCAGGGAAGATATATCGAGCAGTCGTCACCATAGGAACCAGGGTCCAAACTACACCAGGAACATGAAAACGTGAAACCGAAAACGGGAAACTGGTAACAATAATAACCAGCGTTTCTGAAGCCTCTAGTTGAGAAAGCGGATGGAAGAATAAAGGAGACAAACTCTAACAATATTCCCAGAAACAGTGTTGGCGCCATTGATAGGAGCGACAGGTGTGAAGGTTGGCCGGGCAGAGGCTCTTCACCTTATTTGGGGCGTGGATCAAGAACCCTTTAAGATCTTATGGACCATCTCCAAAGAGCAAGCACCGGGCAATGTTTATTCCATCTCAGGAGCTCCACAACCCTGGGTTAAAGACCTGTGCCTACGAGGTAAGGGGACTGGCTGCCAGATATTCTCACGCACTCACTCTCATTCATTCAACCAACTGTCACTGAAAGACAGACTTTAAGGCAATGATCCCCTCTGTCATGTTAGCAGCTCTGCCCTCAGCAACCAGTCCAGAATAGGAGTTCAATAGATATTTGTTGAATGAATGTTTGTGTTGACAGGTGCTGTGCTGGGAACAGAGATGAACAGATATGATGCTCTAAAAGTGCAACTAACATTTACTAAGTGCACACCATGTTATGAAAGCTTTATGTAGATTTTCATATTTAATGTGGATTTGCACACTTCACCCTTCGAGGAGACCCCTATCAATATACCCATCTTACAGATGAAGTACAAACAGGATAGCAATTTGCCCTCCAATGATCCGACGAGTAAGTGATGAAGCCCCAATTCTCTCACCCAGGGAATCTGATTCCAGCGTCAAGTTCTTGGGAGATCCCAGTACAGTGGAGCCATCAGAAACGGTAAACGGGGGGAAAGGAGCAAAGTGTGACCTGGACTAAAGTAAAAAGAGGTAAGGTGCCTTGGCAGATCCTTGCCAGTCCTCAGAGGCGAGAGGCTGGAAAGCTTCCCAGGGAGACGATACTGGCTCGTGTCTTAAAGAAGTAGGAGTTCGAGATCCAGGCAGGGGTTAGGCAATGACTTTTTTTTTTTTTTCTTTAATTTAAGAGGAGCTGGACAGCTCTCGACGGACTTCACCAAGCTCCTATTAGTGTCGAACCCCAGGCCACGACCTCGCGGGCCCAAGCCCAGACGCCCCGGGGCTCGGGGACATAAGGCGACGCCGGGGGGGCGGGGAGGAGGCTGGAGGATGCCAGAGCCGGCCGGGGTTCCTGCAGGCCTGGCACGGCGGGCCCGCTCGAGGACTGACCTTCCCGGAGGTGCCGTCCCCCAGCACGACGATTTTCAGTTGCCGGTCCTGGCTCTCCTCCTCTGAGTCCGACATGGTGTCCCAGGAACCAGGCCCACCTCCCCTCCCTCCCCACCGAGGTAGAAGGAGGAAGGGAAGGAGGGGGTCTCTGGGGGCGGGGGAGAGGAAGAAGGGCAGTAGTGGGGGCAGCACCCCCCGTCCCGGTGTCTCAGCGGTCGCCGGAGGTATCCGGGCAGAATCACTCCCCAGAAGCCATCTTGCCCGCCTCCCCTACCCCTTGCGCGTTGGCCCCGCCCCCTGAGCGCGACGTCGGGCGCGCCCCGCCGCATCTGTGCCAACCCGCGCAGACCGCTAGCCTTCCTGGCGGGCCGACCCATCCGCAGGCCTGGGAAAAGGAGGCGTTCAAACCGAGCAGGCGAGACACAGCGCCACACTCTCAGGGACATTTGGCAAGAGAAAAAAAGTTGTGTATAACTTAAGCTAGGTAGAAAAACGGGCTCAGAGTAGCGCGCAGACGTTCTATTAAATTCCCTTGTTTCCATCTCCCCCTGTGAAGGTTCCTGAAGCGAATGGTTTAGCCCGACGAGGAGGGAGGGTGGGGTGACGCCATGGCCGCGCGCCGCGGTTGCCATGGAAGCCAGGACACAGGAGAGGCAGCGGGGCAGGGCCTGCCTCAGGGCGCCGGGGACGCAGGTTGCCAGGCGGAACGAGCTAGGGAGGGGCCTCTGGAGCAGTGTGGGCGCTGAGGTTCGCGCCCCGGGAAGAGCGGCGACTTGGTGGAGGAGGGGGCGGTTGCTAAGGACGTAGCTGCTGCACAGCGAGGGTGCCGGGCGGCGCGAGGCGTGGAACGTAGCTCTGGTGCTGCTTTGTTTCCTCCTCTCAGACCTTGGGTTTCCTCGTCCAAACAGCGGAATCTGATCATTCACGAAGCACTTAAGCTAGAGCAGCAGTTCTCAAAGTATGATCCAGGGAACCCTGAGGGTTCCAATAAAGTCAAAACTATTTTCCTAATAATTCATTTATTTTTTTTTCCTTTCTCACGTTCATGCTCTCACAAGTATAAGTAGAAGTTTTCCAGAGGATGCATGATGTGTATATCACTCTGACAGCTAAGGGAGCAAACATTTCTCAGTATTCATTTCGATGCAGTAATGAAAGCTACAACTTACATAAACAAAAACTATTTGGGGTACACAATAATTCTTAAGAGTGTAGAGGGGGCCTTGAGCCTCAAAAGTTTGGGAACTGCTGTCCTGGATGGAGGATCTCAGTTTAGTAGCGTAGGTAAAAGACATAATTGGAAATTTAAATATAATGAGATAAATTCCACTATATAAATATATATATAGAGAGAGATATATATAGATATATATATATTTTGTTTGTTTGTTTGTTTTTGTTTGCGGTACTCGGGCCTCTCACTGTTGTGTCCTCTCCCGTTGCGGAGCACAGGCTCCGGACGCGCAGGCTCAGCGGCCAAGGTTCACGGGCCCAGCCGCTCTGCGGCATGTAGGGATCTTCCCGGACAGGGGCACGAACCCGTGTTCCTTGCATCGTCAGGCGGACTCTCAACCACTGTGCCACCAGGGAAGCCCAAGTTCCACAATATTAATGCCAGACTACTATATTTGTCTCCTTGTTAATTACTTTTCGTGGATTCACGTTCACTCCTCATGGGAACCCTATAAAGTAGGTAGAATTATGTCATTTTACAGATGAGGAAGCTTAAGTCACAAAAAGCTTAGCTCAGAGGCAATAGTCCTGGAAAGAATATGGGAATTCAAATGGGAAAGCAGTACAGTTTAAAGAAGTACCCATCCCTGGCAGCAGCACTGAAGTTCTAATCACAGACCTGCACTTATTAGATGTGTGACCTTGAGCCACAATTTCCTTATCTATCAAATAGAGGCACTACCTCCTTCATAGGGTTGAGAATTAAATGAAGTAATCACTGTAAAGTAACATAGCACAATGCCTGGCATATAATAAGCACCCTCATCATCAACATTAGACATGGTCCATATTGGAGCATCACTGCTTTCTACCCAGGTTATCTTAAACAGGATTCCTATGCAGAGCTTCAGTCCCTTCATCTGTAGATAAGGTTATCCACAATAGTCGACACCCAGTTGTTTCCAGTTCTTCCAGTTCCAGTTCTACCAGTTCCCAGTTCTTTCCCTACTCCCCACCACCACCACCATCATCACCACCAACTTTCTACATCACTGGATGTGTTAATGAGAATTAGAAGAAAAAGTTAAGTGAAAGAGCTTTGCAAAGGCCATTGTAAATGTTAGGTTGAGGAATCTGTTTTTAATGAGGACAGATTTAACCCCTTCTTGTCCATGAGGTCAGTTAATGTGGCAGCAATTGGCTTTTCCACTCTTAATGGAAATGGTTATGTGACCCAGTTTGACCAATGAAACAGAAGAGGATGTCCTTTGGGAAACATCTGGGAAAGATTTTCCTCTCTGATTTAAGAAAAGAAGAAAAGAAAGAATACAAGAGATGCAGAAGGAAGGCTCTCCCCCTTCCTTCCTTTGCTGTGATTATTTGGGTAAGGACATAATTCTTGGAGCAGCTACCGCCTTCAACACCCTACCTTCCAGGCTTCTTGTTATGGGGAATAAATCTAAGGTACTTTAGTGATGTATTCCATTACTTGCAGACAAAAACATCCCAATTGGCACAAATATTTGGCTAAAAACTAGGTTTACTTAAGGCCATTTAAGTGACTTTCATGTGTGATTTCAAACTTTGCATTTTGTAATCACCAATTTCCTGGACAACGGCTTTGATGGAGAGACATCATTTATTTGGATATGGATTCATCCCTGAGACAGTATTGCTACATGAAACAAAAAGCCAATTGCGTTCTTTTAATGACCATATTTTCACATCTATCACAAGATTCCATGTTGAAAATTAGATTTGAAGACTAGGAGCCATATATATATAAATTAAAGAGAAATAGGAATCTTTTTCAGTGGTCTTAAAACTAACACCTTAACAAAGTGCTTAGAAGGAATTCTCTGGCAGTCCAGTGGTTAGGACTTCGCATTCTCACAGCCGAGAGTCCGGGTTCAATCCCTGGTCAGGGAATTAAGATCCCACAAGCTGCGAGATGTGGGGTAAAAAAAAAAAAAAAAAAAACCTTAGATAAGAATTCTGGAAATTTCAAAAAGAATTGGGGTTCTTTAGATAGAAAGAAGTAAGATTAGTTACACAAGATAAACCTGTCTGCTATCTGTAAAACCGCCTTCCCACCTAACTTTAAAATATATTTTCTAGTATCCCTAACAGGTGACAAAACAATCTTTGTTGGAATATATCCTGATTCAAGGAGTTTATTCCCTCATGAAGTAACTTGGACTATGGACAGATAGGCCTCGTTATTAGAATATTCTTTCTGAAATGAGCTGAAATCTCTCACTAAAAATTCCAACTAATGGTATTGGATGTGACTTCTGGAATAAAACAGAAATTCCCAACTCTAAAGGAAGCTCTTCAAATTGATTCCCTATAATTAATGATTGCTTTGACAAATACTAAGTGAATGCCTGCTGTGTGCCAGGCATTCTTGCTCCCAACTCTTCTGAGCAATGAGCACACACATACAAGGGCTCTGCTCCCATGGAACTTGCAGTTTGGTGGGGAGGTATAGTAGACTAAAGATATCAGGTCCCAGTCCCTGTTTTCTGTTTGACCCAGACAGGAAAAGAGAAGGCAGTGTGACCACAGAAGCAGAGACTTGAGTGATGGAGCCACATGCCAAGGAATGCTGGCAACCACCGGCAGCTGGAAGAGGCTGGGAATGAATTCTCTCCCTGGAGCCTCCAGAGAGAGTGCAGGCCTGACAACACCTTGACTTCAGTCCAGTGAACACTGATTTAGGGCTTCCAGCCTCCAAAACTGTGAGAGAATAAATTTATGTTGTCTTAAGCACCAAGGTTATGGTCATTTATTACAATGACCACAGGAAACTAACACAAGGAGGAACATAAAAATTTAATAAATCAACAGGAAAATGTCAGATTCAAGTAAAAAAGGTACTAAAACAGCCAATGGTTGGGATAAAGAGTAAAAATATCCGAACATTTTTATTCATCACTAATGAATATGAGAAAACACTAAGTGGATCAGCAAGTAAACTGATTTTAAAAACCACGGATCTCTGCTATCATCTCAACAAATCCAATAGTCATCTGACAGTTTTCTTTCACTTTTTTCCAATATTTCATAATTTTGAAGATTCAGAGCTTAGGACTAAAATTCTAAGTAAATACAGATTTGGAAATAAAGATAAAATATGATTAAGATCACTAATTATTAGGGAAATGCAAATCAAAACCACAATGAGATATCACCTCACACCTGTTAGAATGGTTATTATCAAAAAGGCAAGAAATAACAAGTGTTGTTAAGGATGTGGAGGAAAAGAAAACCTCATACATTTTTTTTGTAATAGTTTTGTTGTTAAATTTTTGGTTTTTTTGGCTGCATTGGGTCTTCGTTGTTGGGTGTTCGTTGCTGTGCATGGGCTTTCTCTAGTTGCAGTGAGCGGGGGCTACTCTTCGTTGAGGTGTGTGGACCTCTCACTGTGGTGGCTTCTCCTGCTGCAGATCCAGGGCTCTAGGCGCACGGGCTTCAGCAGTTGTGGCACGTGGGCTCTAGAGCACAGGCTCAGTAGTTGTGGCTCACAGGACTAGTTGCTTGGCGGCACGTGGGATCCTCCCAGACCAGGGCTTGAACCCGTGTCCCCTGCATTTGCAGGCAGACTCTCAACCACTGCACCACCAGGGAAGTCCTCCTCATACATTTTTTATGGAAATGTAAATTGGTGTGGCCACTATGAAAAACAGTATGGAGATTCCTCAAAAAATTAAGACTAGAAGTACCCAGTTCTGGGTATTTTTTTAATCTTTTTTTTTAATTTAATTTTATTTTTTTATACAGCAGGTTCTTATTAGTTATCTATTTTATACATATTATTGTATATATGCCAATCCCAATCTCCCAATTCATACCACCACCACCACCCCCCACGCAGCAATTCTGGGTATTTATCCAAGAAAAACAAAAACACTAAGAAAAGATATATGCACTCCTGTGTTCATCGCAGCATTATTTACAATAGTCAAGACATGGAATCAAATTAAGTGTCCATCAATGGATGAACCAATAAAGAAGATGTGAGATAAATGTCACAAGTGGAATATTACTCAGTCATTAAAAAAAGATGAAATCTCTCCATTTCTGACAACATGAATGGACCTTAAGGGTATTACACTAAGTGAAATAAGTCAGCTGGAAAAAGACAAATACCATATGATTTCACCCATATATGGAATATGAGAAACAAACAAAACAAAATAAATGAACAAACCAAACAAAAGGAAACACGTAAATACAGAGAACAGACTGGTGATTACCAGATGGGAAGGGGCAGGGCGAGGAGGGTGGCAGGGAGGGGGAGGGTGAAATGGTTAAAGGGGATCAAGTGTATGGTAAGGGATGGAAACTAAATTTTTAGTGGTGGACATGCTGTAGTATATATAGAAGTCAAAATATAATGTACACATGTAACTTGTATAATGTTATAAACCAATGTCACCTCAATGAAAAAGAAAAAAAACAAAAAAGAAAAAATATATTGAGTAAGGGAAAATAATGGTCATGCTCCCAGCTTGTACACTTGATATTGCTGTAGTTCTGCTGAAAACCTAAGAAGAATATAGAAATGAGCCCCAAAATTTATTGGTTTATTAAACTCCTAGAGGACAAAAATAAGCCTCTCTTCCTGAAATCCTCTTCTCCCTTGATGGTATACATAATATATATATATATATATATATATATATATACACACACACACACACATATATACGTGTGTGTGTGTGTTTGTAACCATGACCTAGATCAAGATATAGAACAATTCAGAATCCAGCAAGCTCCCTTGTGCCATCTCTCAAGTCATTACCTCCTCAAAGGTAACTACAATTGTGACCTCTAGCACTATAAATTAGTTTTACCTGTTTTTGAACTTTATAGAAATATACTCCATATAATATGTACTCTTTGGTATGTAATGACTCTTTTCACTAAATATTATGTCTGTGAGAGACATCCATGTTATTATATATAGCAGTAGTTTGTACTTTTTCATTGCTGTACATTATTCCATCATATGAATTAACCACAACTTAGTTATCTACTCTGCTGCTGATGGACATTGAGATTGTTTCAGGTTTGGGGATGTTATGAATAATGCTCTTTAGCCCCCTCCTCCAAAAGAAATCCCAGTTCACAAATAGCACTCTCCTCACACACACAAATTCTTCTATCTACATTTTATAGTCTTGAGATGATTGGAGCATTTAATAATCATGAAGCTGACTTTTGGATATACCTTTTTAACATCTACATTTGTTGATTTGCTCATGGAGTGTTTCACCTATTTTAACTAGTGGTCTCTACTGAAACTTCAGTTTACACGTAGTGTTCTGTTCAGCATTATAAAGATGTCAGTTCCACACAAACAGATTAAACTCACTTTCAATCAAAACCTCCCTAACTTTTTTTCATTGACAGACAATGCTAAATTTTATCTGAAAGAATAAACACGTGAGGAAAATTAAGGGAAGGGGCAAGAAATGAAAAGATCATCAACAAACAATATAATTTTTCTAAAAGATACTAATTACAATTGCAACTATATCATGCAGTACTTAGGAATTCATCTTAAAATATTGTATGGAAAGAAATTACAAAACATTGAAAGAAATTAAATAAATACTAAATAAATGAAGAGCTATCCCATGTCTATGCATAGAAATACAACATTGTAAATATATCAGTTCTACCAAGTGATGTACAGAGACAATACAATTCCAATAAAATTTTTCATGGAATTTGAAATGATGCATCTGGAAGGCAAAGATCCAAGATTTCAAAGATATTCTAGAAAAAGAACAAATATACTTGCTTTACCAGATATTAATATCACATAAAGTTATAATAATTAAGATGTAGTGTATTTATTGTTTCAGGAATAGACAAACTGACCATTATAACAAAATGGAGAGCCATGAAATAGGCTCTCACATGCTTGGAACTTTGATATATGACAGATTATATATGACAGTAGATAAAAAGGGGAGATAGTTGGAAAACATATATGAAAAGAATTGAAATTGGAACTCCTACATTTCATCACACACACACACACACACACACACACACAATTCCAGTGGAATTAAGAATCTAAATGTGAAAAACAGAAGTTAAATAATTTGAGGTGACTATCTTTCTTACCTTGGGATAGAGGATTTCTTGAACAAGACCAAAATAATTAACAATAAAGAATAATATAAAGAAATTCACATTAAAATAAAAAACTCCCTGATCAAAAGATACCATAAAGAAAGTGAAAGTGTAAGTCACAAATTAGGAGAAGATTTTTTCAATACATAAAATGTACAACCAATTGATATTCTGAACATACAGAGGAGTACAAATCAATAAGAAAAAAATCCAATAGAAAAATGGACAAACAACATGAAAGGCATTTCACAGAAAAGGAAACATGTATGTTCAATAAACTTATCCAAAAAAAGTTCAGCCTTCTTAATGTAACCGAGAAACACACACAAAACAGAGCTTAATGAGATACCATTTTATATCCAGTACATGAGCAAAAATTAAGAAGTCCAATAATATCTTTATCAGCCAAGAAAATAGAAACCACATAGTTATGTCATCAGAGAGAATTTAATATAGGGAATTGGTTCTATGGTATTAAAAGACTGAAATAAAAATAAAAAACAGAAAGGGAACACTGCAGTAACACAAAGTTAGTTACTATAGGAAGCAGTTACTACCCTCAACACTGAAGAACCAAGGGAAGAGGTTAGGGGCTACCCTAACATTAAAGCTTGAAGGAGAAGGCCTGAGGAGGTAGGATTCAGACTTTTGCCTCACTGCTGCTGTTCTTCAGGAATGTAGAGGAAGGACTCAAGGAACTAAGAGTCAAAATTCTGAGGAAGGACCTCTACTAGCTGCTACTGGCTGTGCTTCTGAAGATCAGTAGAGGGACTACACAGAGCTGGAACTCACTTCTGAGGAGAGAAAACTGTTCCACTGCTTTTGGTGCCTCTAAGTGAGTACAATGAGGCTGATTCTAGGAGTGTAGAAAAAGCTGGAAACTGGAAATAACCACCCTTATAACCAGCTTCTGCTACTGAGGTGAAATGCCATTGTTGGAAGAACATCGATTGGAAAATATCACACAAACAGAAAAGAAAGCCCCTTCTGCCTCTTCCTACTTTCCAAACTCCCTCTAGTGCCCCTTGCCATTGGCAAAAACTAAAAGGAAGCAAGCTAGAAAAAGAGCAATGTCGTTTTCAGAGTACTAGTTAAGTCAGTACAGAAGGTGGGTTTGGAGCTTAAAGACAAAACCTTTACAACCAACACAACACCAATTGTTGAGGAGGATGTGGACCAAAAGGAACTCATACATTTCTTGTGGAGAGTGCATGGAACCATTTTAGAAAACAATTTTTCATTGTTTTGTAAAGTTAAAGATCTCCCTAACCTGGGGTCTAACAATTCTACTCCTAGATATATTCCCTGAAAAATCCCATACATAAATGCACCAGAAGAAATGTACAAGAATTTTCATAAGCTCATTTCATTTGAGAAATCATCCAAAGGTCCTTCAAGAGCAAAATGAATAGATTTTGGCATATTCACATATGGAGATATTATGCAGCAGGGAAAAATGAATTACAGCTACCTGGATTAAATTTAGAAATATAACATGGAGTAAAAAAATGCTAATCATAAAAGATTACATAGAGCATGATACCATATTTATAAAGCTCTAAAACAAGAGCTCAAAACTAAATGTATATACATCCATGTATGAACATATATGGCAAAAATTATACAAAAATATAATAGTAAACTAAAATTCTAGTTAATGGTAACCTCAGGATGGGAATAAGAATGTGGATGGAATAGGAGAAGAACGTCACATTGGGGATTAAGTCTTCAACATATGAATTGTATATCCCACCTCCAAATTCATATGTTGAAGACTTTACCCCCAATGTGACTGTATCTGGAGACAGGGCTTTCAGGAGATAATTAAGGTTAAATGAGATCATAAGGGTGAGTCCTAATCCCACAGAACTGGTGGCCTTACAAGAAGAGAGAGAGAGAAAGCGATTTCTCCTTACACCCACACATACTGTGGAAAGGCCATGTGAGAACATAGCAAGAAGGCAGTCATCTGCAAGGCAGGAAGAGAGCCCTCACTGGAAACTGACCCTGCTAAATCTTGATCTAGGACTTCTAGACTCCAAAAATAAATTTCTGTTATTTAAGCTGTGCAGTCCACAGTGTTTTATTATGGCAGTGCAAGCTGACTAAAACAGATTTTGGACACAATTCAGTCCAAAGCTAAATCTAGAAGAAAAATAAGTGGTAACTGCCTAATTTTTAAGTATTGGAAAGAGGTTAGAACTTCCAGATTTTTTAAATATTATTAAACTATCATAATTAAAATTATGTAGAATAGGTACTGGAATAAATAGCTGTATTCCTTCAACAGAAAAGTTTAGAAATATTCCAATATATCAAGAAATTAAGCGGATAGTAAGGGGGAGAGTTTATTTCTAATCAGTGGGGAAAACATGGTGTTGCTCATGGTGTTAATTTTTAAAATTAAAGTCTACCTTATCCCTTACTCCAAAGTGAATTCCACATGAAATTAAAACATTTTTGAAGCCATAACAAACTAGAAAAAAAATAGTGAATATTTATAGCCTGGAGTGGAAGTAACTCATGTAAGCATGGCATGTAGCTCAGTCAAAATATTAAATACTTATAATATGTGTACATAAAATTTTAAACATTCATGTGCCAAAGTTACCATTAGGATCATATAAGCTTCCACAAAAAGATTAGATGAGGAAAACTAGAAAAGCTACACATAGTATTTTTTAATCTATGTGAAATTATCAGAGAATTACCAAATTATGACATGAGTAAGTATAGGGCTAAGAGGAAGGAAGCCCAAAGATCAGAAGACAGCATTGAGGACAACTCTCCCCAGGAGGTATCTGCTGGTTCAAGAACAGAGATGAGAGACAGGATAAGTAGCATTTTTCACAGTCTCATAGGGCTGGGAGAAGAAAGGGTAAACAATGAAGGTCAAGGCACATCACAAAGCAGGAACCTTTATAAACCAACCCCCATTCTTTGGGTTAAGAAGTTCCTGAAAAGCTACATCTTAGGAGTTAGGGCGGGTGAACTGGAAATACATCACCTCCACAGAAATTGAAGCCAATTTTTGTGCTACCTCAATTCCTCATTGAACTAAGATGATCTGGATTGCTAGTGCTCCTGGGTGAACTACTGGAAACAAATCTCTTTTCTCTCTGCAGGAGTATCAAATTATCTCTACAGTTTTTCATCATCAATATCTAACAATCAGAAACTTGGTATATGAGCAGTGAGACTTGGTGACTGAAAATCAAGAGAAATTGTGAACAATAGAAGTAACCCACAGAGATCCAGATAATGGAGATATAAAACATGGTCATTAAATAGCTGGTATGTGTAAGGGTTTATACGACAAGACTGAGAATTTGGTCAAGAAGTTGAAAATGTAAAAGAGAACCAAGTGGAAATTAGCAACATAATAACAGAAATTATCCCAATCAGTAAGTTTAATAGCAGGTTAGACAGAGTTGAAGAGAGAAATAATAAGGCAGAAAATGAATCAGAAGATAACATCTGGAAGGAAGGGCACAACGACAGTGGGAAAGAAATAATAATCAGGTAAATGCCAAGGAAAACTACAATGAGCTACCACTACACCCTCACCAGAATGGCTATAAAATTACAGACTGATGTTGCCCAGGTGTTGAGGATGTGGAGCCATTAGCATTCCATGCACTGCTGGTCGGAGTATAAATTTCTGTAACCCCTTCAGCAACCTGTTTGGCATCATCTAATAAAGATGGATATATATATATATATATATGTCCTATAGTCCAATAATTTCATTTCTTAGTATCTATCCAAGCAAGAGGCATACAAAGACATGCACAAGAATGTTCATAGCATCATTATTTATAATACTCTAAAACTGGAACTTATCCAAATATTCATCAACAATTGAATTGTGGTATATTCACACAATGGGTTATCATGCAGCAATGAAAATTGCTATATGTTACAATATGGAAGAAGTCTAATCAATACAACATAGAATGAAAGAATCCAGACATGAATGAGTACATCCTCCATGATTCCATTTATATAAAGTTGAAAAAAAAAAAAACCTTATGGCATTAGAAGTCAAAACAATGGTTACCTCTGGGGAGGAAGAAGTGGGTAATGATGAAGACCAGGGCACAAGGGAAGCTTTCAGAGTACTGGAATCACTCTATTTTGTTTTTTACTTGGCTGGTGGAAATATGACTTTGTCCACTTTCTTATCTGGTGGAGATATGAGTTTGTCCACTTTCTTATACTTCACTAAGGTATAATCTTAAAATTAGTGCAATTTTCTATATGTTATTCTTAAATTAAAATTATAAATATACACATATGTGGTTGATAGTAAATGCATAGTAAAATTAAATCTAGAAGAATATAAGACAAGTTATTTATAGCCATTAATAGTAGCAAGATTATAGAGAACTATCACTTTTCATGTTATGTATTTCTGTATTTTATGAATTTTTAAAATAAATTTATTTATTCATTCATTTATTTATTTTTGGCTGCATTCGGTCTTCATTGCTGTGTGCGGTCTTTCTCTAGTTGTGGTGAGCGGCGGCTACTCTTTGCTGCGGTGCACGGGCTCTAGGCGTGTGGGCTTCAGTAGTTGTAACAGGCAGGTTCAGTAGTTGTGTCTTGCAGACTCTAAAGCGCAGGCTCAGTAGTTGTGGCACATGGGCTTTAGGTGCTCTGCGGCATGTGGGATCTTCCCGGAACAGGGCTTGAACCCGTCCCCTGCATTGGCAGGCAGATTTTTAACTACTGCGCCACCAGTGTAATCCCTGTATTTTAAGAATTTTTTACAGTGTACATGAATGTGTGTTGTAATCAGAAAAAGGAAACATGAAAAAATATATGAATAACAACAAAAGACTAAATAGTTACCTACAGTCCTTTTCACAGTGAGCAGATGAGAACTTTGTGTGATAAGAAGATCCCACTAATTTAGAAAACCTGTTAGTTTCATAATCATCTAAGACCCTTTGTTTGAAAAGAAAAAAAAAAATCTTGTTTGAAAAAGAACCCCAGGCTGGTGTGTGAGCTTCAGTTTCCCAGCTGTCCACAGTTCTGCCTCATTGCTTGGGGATGTGCTTCATTGATTCCTAAAGCATAGCTCCAGACAAAACCCAAAATTTGTAAAGCAGGAGAGTTCTCAAATCACCTCCACAGCTGTGAAAACCAGACCTATCACAACTTACCAGTGAGCCTGGCATGGTTAAATAAGGTAATACGTGTGGAAATGTTTTGAAAAATTAGAAGTTATGGTATAAATGCAAAATATTATTTGAAACTTGATTGTGGAAGCTTTGGGGATGTGAATTTCCCTGACCATCAAGAACTAGCATAGAGAACTCAGTAAGTTTTAAGGAAACTCTGCATTTCCAGATTCCATGGACTGGCAGTGGTACAAATGTTCTCCAAGACATATTATCCTTTACTGTGACCCCTTCAGAAAACTTGTTTTACACAGCTTTCCTCTATAGCATAACTGCTTTACCTGTGATGGCCCCTTAGCTGGATCATCTGGGTTTCCGGTTTATCTATGTTTTGAAAATTAGGTTTCAGACATTCAGACAAGTAAGATGATATTATAAAATATTATCTTAACTTTGGGATAGCATTCCCCAAAAGCAAGTTCTTTGGGACACTAGTCCCATGAATTGCTGTTCAAATAAAGTTTGGAAACAGCTATAGCTACCCCACTTTTGGAAAGTGACAATGCACTTGAGCATAACATACTCTGAGAAATATTGCAGTAAGCACTCTCTTTGGACTTTTTTAACTCAAAATTTCCCAAACTTATTTGACCAAAGTAATATTTTACTGATATCATATAGAACTAATGTTGTATAAAACATTATTTCAGAAACTCTAGTTTAAAAAATTCCAGGAGAGAACGAAATCTCAAAAGCAGTTAAGAAGCTGATTTTCAACACTTAAATCTTCATTATACAAAGTTCATATGAAAAAGACTTAAATTTCTACTTACGTATATGGAGAGTCCAATCTATTGGTACACAAGTGTTTTGATTCAGAATGTATTTAAAGTTTTCTCAGTGCTTCTGTCATTATAACTAAAATAAATTAGTATAATAAGAACATTAAGAGCTATGCAAGCAGAGTGGTTAAAGCACTGGCCTAGATTCAGAGATCTGATTTTTATTTGAAGTCATGTTTATGACCTTGAAAAAGTAATTTAAATTCTATGAGTTTCAGTTTCCTCATCTATAAAATAGAGATTATAGTAATATACTTTCTTCATAGGGTTGTTATAAAGCTTATCAATAATATATGTATGCATACAATGCTTAGTACAACAACAAATCTATGTTAGAGCCTATTATTAAAGTGTCTCATTTTGATATCAAATAAGCACATTAGAATATAAATATGTAAATGAGTTTTGCCTATAAAACAAAGTCACCATGGCAAGCTATACGGTTAAACCAGTGATGCTAATATTTTTAAAATATCTTTTTTGGAAGGTGAGTAAACAGAGAGTAAGCTTTCTGACTAAATATGGATAAATTAAACTTTGGTGTGATATGTGAGAAACATTTTTCTAAAAATATAACTGAATTCAATAAAAACATTTGATATAGTCCCTGAATGTGAAGAGCCATGGATTAATACTACACGCTGTATGATGGTTAATTTTGAAACACTGAGGTTTCCTGGTGCAGAGACTCTGCCTCAAGACTGCAACATAGAAATCCTGCCTGAGTTTCCAGCCTACTGGCCTACCTTAAAAATTTCAGATGTGCCAGTCTTCCACAATCACGTGGACCAATTCTATAAAGTCAATCTCTCTGTGTCTCTCTATGCACACACATGTGCACGTGCGCACGTGCACACACACACACACACACACACACACACACACTAATGGTTCTGTTTCTCTGCAGAACCCTGACTGATACACGTTGTGAGGGATACAAAGTGGAATTATGAGTTCATGGGATTAGTATTTATGCTATCTTTGCATTTAAAAGAATTCCTCTTTTTCTGAGTGCCCATTAGGAACCAGACACTTTATGAGGAACGTGAATATACATGATCTAATTTCATCCTCATAGTGATCCAACAAACTAAAAAGTAGTAGATCTTAAATTATTATAAACTACAATTTATTAATTGCTTTACAGAACATAAGACCCTAAAAACAGGGGTAGAAATATAGAAAGAAATAGTAAGGAAACATGGAAATGAAGAAAATAAGGCAGGTCTGAAAATCCATTGTCTTCTACTCAGGAAACATTTTGAGTTATCTTGGGCTGAACCTAAGTAGCTTTTTTCAAAGAAAATTTAATTATGATATACTGGAACAAAGTACACCTTTCCCTAATTACCCAACACTCTATTACCCCATGGCATAAACATAAAAATTGTTTAATATATACTGAAAAAGTATGGAATAAAATGAGTCATAAAACATGAGTTTAATTTCAGCTCTACTTATTACTAGCTTGGAGGCCTTGGGTAAGTCTCTTAGCTTCAACAATGCAAATAAGAGTAAGCACCTCACAAGAGTACTATGAAGATCAAATTAAAGGCCAGTATTTTAAAGAACTCTGTAGACTATACAAGGAGCTACAAGTACTTGTTTTTGTTGATTTGAGCTTCCTAGCTATTATATCTTCATTTATCCTACAGTTTACTTAATACAGCAGAGACAGACTTGAAAAGAGGCTAAATTTCTGCTTCTAGCAGTTTTGCAAACTATATAAAGTCCTCCCAACACAAAACTAAAGACTTTCAAGAAATTACACTGTTTTTTTTTTTAAATGGAACCTTAAGAAGTGAAAGTTACAATCACTGAAATGAAAATCTTAGTGACTGGATTAAGTAGTACATTTGAAATAGCTCAGTAACTGGAAGATAGAAATAATGACATTACCCAGAATGTAACACAAATATATCAGGAGATTTTTTTAAAATGAAAGAGGGTTTAAGAAACATGGAAAATAAGATAAGAAGGTGTAACACAATTAGAGTTGGAAAAAGAGGAGCAAATAATGTGGAAGAAACAATATTCTACAAGGTTAAGCCTGAGGATTTTCCAAAACTAATGAGACAATAATATGCAGATAGAGAAAACATAAACTACTAAATGGAATAATAGAAAGTGATACCCAGACTCATTGTGATAACACTTCATAACCTGACAAAGACCAAAAACATTTTTTTCATATTATATTTTATATACTAATCACAGACTCACATTGGTTTATTTTCTTGTAATCAGGAAAGTACAAAATAATAATGTGTTATAATGATACATTTAATTGTTACTTTTAAAGTCTTTGGAGTTTCTCTTGTGTTTTGTTTCCTCTCTCTCTCCCAGTCTGTATCAGGCCAATTCATGACTTGCCGGAACTCATACCACAGAGCATTTTTGCCAACTATTTATGTTCTTTCCTTACTTAGGTAAAGTAAATCCCATACTTTCTCAGTGGGGTTAAGGTCAAGACTCGGAGGGGAGCCACTCCTTCCTAATTAGTTCCCCAGACTCCTCTTTTTTTTCCTTTTTAAATGGCCACAACAGTTTAGAAAAATGTTTGGAGTCATAATCCTCCTGATAAATGAATCCCTGATCAAGCAGCTGGTTTCCAGAAGGGACTCCTTGCTGTGCTGCAATTATGTTGAAGCTGAGCTCCAGTAGTTCAGGTCAAGCTGAAGTACTTGAGGGGACCATACCTGTCTCTGAACTGTACTGCATAATACGCTAAGCTAAGAGACTCCAGCTTCTCCTCTCCAAAGCTCCCACACAAAATATCAATTTTTTTTAGTCAATGAGAAAAATACTTATTGATGGGAATCCATGTGAAGGTCTTCTACTGGTGACCCAAGGTGGGGGAAGAGCCATGCTTTCAGAGAGTAATGACAATGTAGGACCATCCTAGAAATCTTGAAAATAATTTTCTATTTATATATAATGCACTTAATTTCTGAGCTACTGAATAGTCATGTATTAATAGTGGCACCATATTATCTGTCTGATATATTTAAGTCATTCTAAAGGGAAATATTTATTTTAAAAAAGTTATATCTCAGACTAAGAAAACTAAACAGGAAATTACAAAAGTCTACATCTTGAATACTGTAAATAATGGCACTTTACAACACACACACATGAATGCACACAGAATTTTTCACCTGAGCACATGCTAAATTTGTAGACTTCAGCTACTTTCAACTCTTACAGATTTATTTTCCCTCTCTGATCCTTCTAGGATAATAAAAACATTGTCCATGGGCTTCCTTGGTGGCATAGTGGTTAAGAATCCGCATGCCAATGTAGGGAACATGGGTTCAAGCCCTGGTCCGGGAAGATCCCACATGCCGCAGAGCAACTAAGCCCGTGCTTAGTTGCCACAACTACTGAGCCCGAGTGCCACAACTACTGAAGCCCACACGCCTAGAGCCCATGCTCTGCAACAAGAGAAGCCACCACCACGAGAAGCCTGTGCACCACAACGAAGAGTAACCCCCGCTCACCACAACTAGAGAAAGCCCATGCACAGCAACGAAGACCCAACAGAGCCAAAAAGAAATAAATAAAATAAATTTATTTTTAAAAAAAAGTTGTCCATGTATGCCATGTGAAAGTACAGTCTTTCATCACTTCCATCACTTTTAACACTTGTCAATAATGTTATATCAGCTACGAAGCTGATTTGTGTTTTTGCCAAGAGACAATGTTAACTTCCCTGCTGTCAGTGCCTTTAATAAGAAACATACCTTTCCACACCGCTACTATGACTCCACCTTTACCTTAATTTCAGAAAAAACTCTTCAAATTTTTCTGGAAAACACTCAGAGACATTTTGGAAGACAATGAGACTCAATGTGTGAAAAAAGATGATGATCACCCATATTCCACTAAAAGACAAGAGACAGGCTCATAGAAGACGTTTGAAACATATAAAATAGAAAAAGATTTAATAACCAGAATGGTATTAGTTTTCTAGGGATATCATAAAAAATTGCCCCAACAGAAATGTATTGTTTCACCGTCCTGGAGGTCAGAAGTCCAAAATCAAGTTGTCCATAGAACCACACTCTTTCTGAAGACTCTAGTGAAGAATCCTTCCCTGCCTCTTCTAGCTTCTGGTAGCTCTGTGCATTTCTTGGAGGAGAAGAAGACCTCTGTATGTCTCTTAGAAGGACTATTGTCATTGGATTGAGAGCTCACCTAGATAATCTAGGATGATTTTGTCTTGCGATCCTTAACATAATTACATCTGTAAAGACACCTTTTCAAATAAGGTTACATTTGCAGGTTTCAGAGGTTAGGACGTGGACATATCTTTTTAGAGGCCACCATTCAACCCACTACACCTAGCAATCAGACTCCTAGTTAAAACACTTCTAAAAGCTTTTGGGGACTTCCCTGGTGGTGCAGTGGTTGAGAATCCGACTGCCAGTGCAGGGGACACAAGTTTGAGCCCTGGTCCGGGAAGATCCCACATGCCACGGAGCAAATAAGCCTGTGTGACACAACTACTGAGCCCATGTGCTGCAACTACTGAAGCCCACATGCCTAGAGCCCATGCTCCCCCACAAGAGAAGCCACTGCAATGAGAAGCCCGTGCACCGCAATGAAGAGTAGCCCCCGCTTGCCCAACTAGAGAAAGCCCGCGCACAGCAACGAAGACCCAACGCAGCCAAAAAATTAAAAATAAATTCATTGAAACTTTTGATTTGAGGTAATTTCCTCTACTATGTACATATAAGATTGAATAAAGTATAAAATAGAATTCAAGATACAAATCATGTCGAATCAGAAAGTTAAAGCAGTAGATAGAAATGAAAGTATAGGCATAAATGACTTCAGGTCTTGAAAAGACAAAATAATTTAACTTTTTTAAAAATTACAGAGAACAAAAGCACATTCAACGAGTCCATATTCATTTATGATTTAGAAAAAGAAAACAATCCCTCTTAGAAAATGAGGAATAGAAGGGAACTTCCTTAATCTGATACAAAATTACTCTCAAACCTTTCAATAAACATTACACTAAATATTAAAGCATTTTCATTGAAGTATAGTTGATTTATAATATTATATTAGTTTCAGGTATACAGCATTGTGATTCAGTATTTTAACAGATTGTACTCCATTAAAAGTTATTACAAGATAATGGCTATAATTCCCTGTGCTGTACAATATATCCTTGCTGCTAATCTATTTTATACATAGTAGTTTGCATCTCTTAATCCCATAACCCCTATTTGTTCCTGCCCCTTTCTCTCTCCCCTTTGGTAACCACTAGTTTGTTTCCTATATCTATGAGTCTGTTTCTGTTTTGCATATATTTCATTTGTATTATTTTTCAGATTCCATATATAATGATATCATATAGTATTTGTCTTTCTCTGTCTGACTGATTTCACTAAGCATAATATTCTCTAGGTCCATCCATGCTGCCACCAATGGCAGGACTTTATTCTTTGTAGGGCTGAGTAATATTACATTGTATATATATATATATATATATATATATATATATATATATACCACAACTTCTTTATCCATTTGTCTGTTGGACACTTGGGTTGCTTCCATATCTTGGGTATTATAAATCTTTTTCAAATTAGTGTTTTCATTTTTTTCTGGATATATACTCAGGAGTGGCATTGCTGGATCATATGGTAGCTCTATTTTCAGTTTTTTGAGGAAGCTCCATACTGTTTTCCATGGTGGCTGCACCAATTTACATTCCCACCAACAGTGCACAAGGGTTTCCTTTTCTCCACATCATCTCCAACATTTATCTGTAGACTTTTTGATGATAGCCATTCTGACAGATATGTGGTGATATTTTACTGTTGTTTTGATTTGTATTTCTCTGATAATTGCATTGTTGAGCATCTTTTCATGTGCTTGTTAGCCATCCGTATGTCTTCTTTGGAAAAATGTCTATACAGATCTTATACCCATTTTTGATTGGTTGGGGTTTTTTTGGATATTGAGTTGTATGAGCTGTTTATATATTTTGGAATATTAACCCCAGTAGGTTATATCCTTTGCAAATACTTTCTCCCATTCTAAAGGCTGTCTTTTCACTTTGTCATTGGTTTCCTTTGCTGTTCAAGAGATTTTAATTAGGTCTCATCTGTTATTTTTGCTTTTATTTCTTTTGCCTTAGGGGACAGATCCAGAAAAATATTGCTATGATTTATGTCAAAGAATGTTTTGCCTATGTTCCCTTATAGGAGTTTTGTGGTTTCAGGTCTTACATTTAAGTCTTTAATCCAGTTTGAGTTTATTTTGTGTATGGTGTGAGGAAATGTTCTAATCTCATTGTTTTACATGTAGCTGTCTGGTTTTCCCAGTACTATTTGTTGAAGAGACTGTCTTTTCTCCACTGTATATTCTTGCCTCATTTGTCTTAGATTAATTGACTATAGGTGTGTGGGTTTATTTCTGGGCTCTCCGTTCTGTTCCACTGGTCTATATGTCTATTTTTTTTGCCAGTACCATGCTGTTTTGATTACTGTAACTTTGTAGTATAGTCTGAAGTTTGGGAGCATGATACCTCCAGCTTTGTTCTTTTTTCTCAAGATTGCTTTGGCAGTTCAAGGTATTTTGTGGTTCCATATGAACTTTAGGATTATTTGTTCTAGTTCTCTGAAAAATGTTATGAGTACTTTGATAGGGATTGCATTAAGTCTATAGATTGCTTTGGGCAGTATGGCCATTTTAACAGTATTAATTCTTCCAATCCAAGAGCACGAGATATCTTTCCATTTCTTTGTATCATCTTCAATTTCCTTCATCAGTGTTTCATAGTTTTCAGAGTATAGGTCTTTCACATCCTTGGTTAAGTTTATTCCTAGGTATTTCATTCTTTTAGATGTAGTTTTAAATGGAATTTTTTTTTTTTACTTTGTCTTTCTGATAGTGTATAGAAAAGCACCAGATTTCTGTATATTAATCCTGTATCCTGCAACTTTGCTGGATTCATTTACTAGTTCTAATAAGTTTTGGGTGGAGATTTTAGGGTTTTTGATTTAAAGTATCATGTCATCTGCAGATAGTGACAGTTTTACTTCTTCTTTTCCAATTTGGATGCCTTTTATTTCTTTTTCTTTTCTGATTGCTGTGGCTAGGACTTCCAATATGATGTTAAATAGAAGTGGTGAGAGTGGGCATCCTCATCTTTTTCCTGAATTTAGAGGAAAGGCTTTCAGCTTTTCACCATTGAGTATGATGTTAGTTATGGGTTTGTCACAAAGCCGTTATTATGTTGAGATATGTTCCCTCGGTACCCACTTTGATGAGAGTTTTTATTACTTTCTACCTTAATAAATAGTAAAAAGTAAATACAAAACTGTCTTTGTAGATGACATGATCTACTGCATAGAAAAGCCAAGTAAATCTTCTAATAAACTCATAGTACTAAAAAGGGTTCATTAAGATTGCTGGTTACAAAGTTAACACACAAAAAAAATAATGATATTTCTAAACCAGCTAAATCAACTGGAAATTATAAAGAAAAAAAAAGACACCATTCACAAACACACAAAAAATTGATAAGGTAATGAGACATAGAAGATGTTCAAAAATTTTGTTGAGAAAATTATAACACATCTCAAAGAAATAAATGAAGATATATAGGCTATGTTCATAGATGAAAGACAATATTTTTTAAAGTTATTACTGTAAAACAGCTCCAAGTCTACATAAATACTACCCAATTTCAATTAATTTTCAAACAGGTTTTAATATGGTACTTGACAAGGTAATCCTAAATGTCCAAGTAATTTTGAAAAGGAAGAATGAGGCATGCAGACATTGTAGAGGTAAAGGCACTACTGGAATAGAATGCAGAGCCCAGAAACAGACTCATACATACATGGAAACATAGTATTTCAAATCAGAGAGGAGAGGATGAACTATTTAGTAAATCATGCTTGGACTACTGGATATTCATTAAAAAAATAATAAATTTTCTATATTATACTATAAATAAAATAATTTAAAATTATGAAAATCAAAACTTTTTAATATTTTAGATGAAAATATAGAACATATGACTTGGAGTAGGAAAGAGGCTCTTAAGGAATAAAAACAAAATTACAAAAAAATGTAATGCTCCCCTTAAGATTAAAAAAAAACCCAAACTATAGTTCAATAAAAAACACTGTAGGGCTTCCCTGGTGGCACAGTGGTTGAGAGTCCACTTGCCGATGCAGGGGACACGGGTTCATGCCCCGGTCTGGGAAGATCCCACATGCTGCGGAGCAGCTAGGCCCGTAAGCCATGGCCACTGAGCCTGCGCGTCCGAAGCCTGTGCTCCGCAACGGGAGAGGCCACAACAGTGAGAGGCCCGCGTACCGCAAAAAAAAAAAAAAAAAAAGAAAACAACACTGTAAACAAAGTTAAAGGGCAAGCTATGAGGGAAAACATACACAACTTATATAACTGATAAAATTCAAACTATTAATTTAGCTTAAAATGAGTCTGCAATCTTAGTGCTCCTAGGCACATGGAAGAAACAAAAACAAATCATCCCTGGAGGACGGCACCCTTATCCTATGCTACAAAGCATCCCCACAACTAACTTTCCATGAAAAAATGAGCAGTTCACAAAGGTAACTCAGAACACAAGGAAATAAGGTACTGTAAATGACAATCAGCTGAAATAACAGCATAAACAGACCTAAAATAATTAATATAATGAAATTATTAACACAAATTATGAAAAAATATGCTTACTATGTTTAAAGAAATAAAAGGCAAGTCTGAAAACTTGAATATTTTTGCATGGAAGAGGAATTTATTAAAAATAACATAGCAGACACTAAGAAATCAAGTAATATTTCTTAACATGAAAATTAAAATAATTGACATTAAAAACACAACACACGTATTTCACACAATTGAAAAAAGAATTTGTGAATAAGATAGTCCAGATGACAGCATCCAGAATGCAGCACAGAAAGAAAAAAGGTGAAAAATATAAAATAAATATTGAAAAACATTGGATAAAGTGAAATGGTTTATCAAATATCTAATCTGAGCTCTAGAACACAATGAAAGAGAAAACAGGCAGGTGCAATATTTTTACTGATAAGGGGTGAGAGTTTTCCAAGAACTTTTGAAAGACATTCATCCACTGCTTCAAGAATTGCAACAAATCTCAAACAAGTTAAATAAAAATAAATCCACATCCAGATACACCCTGTGGAAATGCAGAAGTTTGAAGGCAAAGAGAGTGTCTTAAAATTAGGTTATCATTAAAGGAGTGGCATATTGACCCTTGACTTCTCAACAGCCATAGTGGAAGTCCAAAGACTAGCAATTGGGTTCTTCAATGTCCTACAAGAAAATAATTGTCAGGCTAGATTTCTATACACAGAAATAATATTGTACAAAGAAGGAGATAAATTAAGCTAACAAAAATTATTTACCACTATTAGAGTCACTCTAAAGAAAATTTTAAAGGATGCACTTTAGGCAGGAAAATGATTCCATATGGACTAATATGTAAGAAGAACAAAGAAAGTGATCAATATGTGGGTAAACAAAGGAACACTGAGTTTATAAACTAATAACAATAATAATAATATCCTATAGTGTTTAAAAGGGTAGAACTAAAAAAACACGACAATAACAACAAATAGGTCTGGGAGAGGAAGGCATAAATGGAGTAAAATGGTCTAAAGTCATGATAAAGTAGGGCTTATTCGAGGAATTCAAGGCTGGTTTGACACTATAAAATTAAATAATGTAATATGCTACATTTAAGGATTAAAGGATAAAAATTATGACCATCGCAGTAGATAAAGGAAGAGATTATAATTCAATAGAATCCAACATCCTTTCATGATTTAAAAAAATCATTTTAACAAACTGGAAATAGAAAAGAACTCCCTTATTTTGATAAAGAAATTTACAGAAAGCCTATAGCAAATATTACACTTTGTGTTAAATACTTCAAAGTTTCCATTTGAGCTTGGGAAGAAGATTTCTACTATCATTGATATTATTTATCGATGTACTGATGTATGATGACACTTCTGCTGCATTCTTTTGATTACAGCAAGTCACCAAGGCTAGCTGGAATCCAGGGGAGGGGAATTACCAATGGGAGAGTGGTAAAGAACACTACAGAAGGGTACCTAGGATGGGAGACATTGTTGCAGCCCTCTTTTTGAAGATATGATCTACAATAACCCCAGTCTGAAAAACATTTGTCTACTGAATAAGTAAATATATATTTACTTACTTACTAAATATATATTTATACAGAGTCTGTTTTGTGTTGAATTGTCCCCCTCCAGAAAGATATGTTGAAGTCCTAACCCCCAGCACCTGTGGATGTGATCTTACTTGGAAATAGGGTCTTTGCAGATGTAATCGAGTTAAGGTGAGGTCATTGTCATGAGCCTTTAATCCAGTAAAACTGATATCCTTATAAGAAGAGGAAAGAAACATAGAAGACACAGAGACACAGAGAGAGAAGAAGGCCATGTGAAGATGCAGGCAGAGATTGGAGTGATGCTGCCACAAGCCAAGGAATGCCTAAAGCCACCCAAAGCTGGAAGAGGCAAGGATAGATTCACCTTTACAGCCTGTAGAGGGAGCATGGCCCTGGGGACACCCTGATTTTGGACTTTTAACCTTCAGAACCATAAGAGAATAAATTTCTGTTATCTTAAGCCACTCAGTCTGTGGTACTTTGTTATGCAGCCCTGGGAAATGAATATACAATCCCTCCTTTTTTTTTTTTTTACACAAATACTATATACACCATGCTACATTTTACTTTTTCATTTATAAGTGCTTGTATTTAATCATATTTAAATGGAAAATTTGCTTTACTTCTTCCTAATATTTTCTTCATCTGAAGACATAAAGATTGTTGTCAATTCATTTCATGAATGCTTTTACCTGATAAACACTGGATTTTTCTTTCCATGTCCAGTTCTTTTCTCTATTGATCTCTATGGGATTTTGTTAAATGGTTTTCCCTTGACGTTTTAATTCTCCCCACTCTAAACATGATTAATCATATATGTAGCACTGCAAATAACAAAATCAAGCTACATTCCTGTCCCACTCTGAAGAAATCTTTATTATTCACCCCCTTTTATATCACCTCAACTGAGCCAATTCTGCAATTCTCTTCTCCAAAGGGCTATTGTTCGCATTCCAACTTCTGATATGAATATTCTTAGTTAAAACTCTTTTACTTGAGATATAATTGACATAAAACATCATATTAGTTTCAGGTATATAACATAGTGATTCTATATTGTATATATTATGAAATGATCACCATGGTAAGTCTAGTTACTTCCATCACTATAGTTACAATTTTTTTCTTGTGATGAGAACTTTTAAGATCTACTCTCTTAGCAACTTTCAAATATACAACACTGTATTATTAACTATGGTCACCATGCTGTGTATTACATCTCTAGGATTATTTATTTTATAACTGGAAGTATGTACCTTTGGACACCCTTCACCCATCCACCTGCCAACTTTGGCAACCACCAATCTGTATCTATGAGCTCTGTTCTTTTATATTTATTTATTTTTAAAGATTCCACATATAAGTGAGATCATACAGTACTATTTGTCTCACTCTGTCTGACTTATTTCAGTTAGTATAATGCCTTCCATGTCCATCCATGTTGTCACAAGTGGCAAGCTTTCCTTCTTTTTTATGGCTGAATAATATTCCATTATTATAATATATATATATATATAAAATATATGTACATGTCACATCTTTTTTATCCATTCATCCTGTGATAGACTCTTAGGTTGTTTCCATGTCTTGCTATGATAAGTAATGCTGCAATGAACACGGGGGTGCATATATCTTTTCAAGTTAGTGTTTTTGTTTCCTTTGGATAAGTCCCCAGAAATGGAAAACTCTTTTGATTAAAGTAGTAGACAGTAACTTGAATTAGACTTAGTAATTTGTTACTGGGATACAGGAGTGTTCTATAGAACCAAAGGACGAGAACGGAACTAAGTTTCAAAGGAGGACTTTAAGCAAGACCTAGAAATCCTTAAGGAAGAGAGAAACTCTATCTCTCATATTTATTTATTTCTCTCTTTGCATATTATCTATCCCACTCTATTTAGCCTGGTATTCTTTTTTTTTTTTTTGCGGTACGTGGGCCTCTCACCACCGTGGCCTCTCCCGTTGCGGAGCACAGGCTCCGGACGCACAGGCTCAGCGGCCATGGCTCACGGGCCCAGCCGCTCCGCGGCATGCGGGATCTTCCCAGACCGGGGCACGAACCCCCGCTCCCTGCATCGGCAGGCGGACTCCCAACCACTGCGCCACCAGGGAAGCCCTAGCCTGGTACTCTTTGCTCTCTTGCTCCATCTTGGAAGACAGCCATGCCTCAGCCCTCAGGCTTACATGACTGTAATTCTAATCGCATACAAAAGTGAATTCTTTGTCTCTGAATCCCTATTCCAAATTACTGGAGAGAATCTGACTGGTTTGGTTCAGTTCGGGGGCCCATTCCAGGTCTAACCAACTGGAACTGGGGGGCAGGGTCACAGACAGGGTCCTTGATAAGGGAGGATGCTCATCTGAGAAAGGGTGAGGGGAAGATGGCTTAAATTGCATAGTTCATAGGGAACAAGTTGACAGATCTCCCTTTAGACATTCTTGTCCTTCAAAACTTATGTTTCAGCCTTCTTTCTACCTGGGTCTCTCCTTTTGTCTCTTTCTTCTAGACAACACCCAGCTTTTTTTTTCCTTCTTCCTAATTTCCCTTAGAACTTTAGATTTCTTCTCCTTTATCCTCTGTGCTCTTGGTGCCAGCCTATATCTGCATATTGGGGTTGAGTGTAGGGTGGGGTGGAGGGGGGAATTGGGAAATAAGAGCATCACAGTAATCATTGTATTATCCCTAAAAGATAGTCCTATACCTAAAAGGAACTGGTGAACAAAATTTCTCCATCCTTATTCATCTATTTATCAATGTTTATCCTCTCTCTTCTCAAAAAGTATTCGAAGCAGCTTTTCTCATCTCTACATCTTCCCCTTCATTCCTTCTTCCCTTTCTGTACCTTTTCTTCTAGTGCTGATTATGTGCAATGCTTAGCCTTAAATGTTTAGACTTAGTCCTAGAGCCTATAGGAATTAGTGATTCTGTTGACACTCCCCAGTTCTGAACTGAATCATCTCAGAATTGAATCTCTAGTTTTGAATCATTTCTTGTTCTGCCTCTGAACTTCCAAATTCACATTTGGGGAAGATATATATGAAGCCATATGGTGTCTTGGATTGAGTTCCCTGGAAATAGATTTTGAAACAGAGAACTGCATGCAGAAGGTTTATTGGTGAGTCCTCTAAGCCCACTTCTGTAATAAAGTCTGGATTGGGTGGAGTGAGAAGCTGATCCTAAATGCAACAGACCCTGAATGCAGCTGAGGCCTCAGCCCATCCTACAAAGTGCTCTGGAGCTGGGATAGCTCTTCAGAGTTGTCTCAAACTGAAACAAGGGAGCCAAGTCTTAGTATTTCTGAATCAGTCAATCAAAAACCATGAGACACTCTCTGGGAGGGGGGCATAACCTTGGCCAAAGCAGTTTCCTGCAGCTAAGGACAATTCTTTGTGCTGGATACAGCTGTGAGCTGTCAGAGCTGATGCCCCAGCCTCTGAGGAAGAGAGCATTTACCATGAAGAAAGGATCTGGGCAGAGCACCAGAATAGCCACCATATATGGTATCACAGAAAGGTCAGTAGACTAAAAATGAGGAGACCTGGGCTTTGGTCCTGGCTTTGTCAAGGTGTGTCCTTAGATGAATCACTTGATCTCCAAGGACCCTGGGTACCTCAATTATAAAATAAGAGAATTGCAGCACCGTCCATAGGTACTTACTCTAGAGCAATAATCCCCCATGTATATAAAGAGGGGCAAGGGACCTGGTTATAATAATGAAATAATCAACAGTTGGGAGGTGCTTCACAGTATGGATTTACAAGCCCCAGCGAAAAGAATTAGGTATATCTATATGTACAAATATAGAAAGCTCTTTAGATAATATTACGAAGTGAAAAAAACATATTGCGGTATGGTGTGATTCCATTTGTTTGAAATAAATCATACAAAACAAAATTATGTACAAAGATGCATTTGTGTTTGGAAGGACCAACACCAAAGTAATATCAGTAATTACCACTGGGAAGGTTCTAGGATTGAGGGGGAGCAAGATAGGGGAGGAGAGAGTAAATTCTTTTACTGTATATAATTTATGTATTTTTAACAGTCACATGCCACATATGTAATTTAAAAGGAAAAGAAAAAAAACATGAAGTAGATTAAAATAAAGTGACTAAATGTGAGCTCCAAAATTCCAACTCTGAAATTCCATGATTTTAAGGCCATTCTATTTTTATTCCACCTCCCTCCCTTGGATAGCTATCTATGCACCAAAATGTTGGTAATTCTAACAAGAGAAGGAGTTGACCTTGGCAGCAGATCTAACCAGAAGTGATAGGGGAAGATGAGAAACCAGAAATAGAAACATTCTCAAAAGTGACTGCCTCTCAAATTTAAACGTATTAGCTAAGGAAACCTTAAGAACCGGTCGACTGATATGTCGTGTATACGAACTCTAGTTTTGATTCAGTAGATACAGCAACAGCAAGAGGTATTAAAATTAAAACAGCTTCAAGTACATGTTAGCTGATCCACACACGTCTTTGAGAAAGGACTTTGACTTTTAATATAGAAAGGAAAATTAGCCCCCCAAAATGTGATTACTATCTTGGTAATCATAATTTTTAAATACATATGAATTATGATAAAACATCCTTGATTTCCACCATTTAAAAAATAAGCTGTTGAAAGTCTGAAGTTAACTGCTTTACATCATCCGCTAAAGTACCCTAAAAGTAAAATCTTTTGAAGAAAGATTCTATGCATGCAGCAAATAATATTTTTACTTTATAAATGCTAAAGCCCTCTAGTACTTATATATACACAGTGTTGAAATTCACCCTCAACTACTTTGATAATGTACAGAACATTGTAATACTCTCCAGAAATTTAGCCAAAGAAGGACGACTCTCTCCTCTCTTTCTGCCAGAATGGGAATTTTTTTTTGGGGGGGGGGGGTGCTCCTTAAAGTGAAGAAAAGGGTCAGACCCAATTAAAACTGCAAAGGAAACTTGGAAAGGACGAATGCCATTAGCCCAAACTGGAATGTGGCCAAAACACAGGGTAAAACTTCAACTCTTACAAAAAGTGCCAGGGGGATATTTAACAACCACAGGTGGCCAAATGCTTTCTCCTAAGTCTCATCAGAAAAGTCATTTATAGCAACAATATTCACCAAGGTAAAGTAATATTACTTGACAAACTGCATATTCAATTACTGTTTAAACTCTGATATTTGTCGGGTATCAATTGAGACTGCTTCTCTGTAGGACAATAAATAGAGAAATGAAATGCTTCTGTTATTAAGTAAGGTTAGAACATAGAAAACAATTGTCATTTAAATCTAGATTTGGGCTTTCCTTAAATGAAGCACAAATTATCATTTTGCCCAATAAACTGAGCCTTGAAATATGCATGTTTTTAATTTTCCTTCTAGGTTTTAGAAATCGTCAGGAAATCTTCACCAAGATTTTATTTCCCATAATTTTTTCTCATTATATCCTTATTTTACATGACAGTTTATATTTTCCATTATCTCCATGAGAATGAGCTTGACCAATTTAAAAACAACAGCATCAATACATATTATTTGATACACTTTCTTATTTTTCTTAATTTATTTTTCTTTTTATCTCTGTAATTTATTTCTTTTAAAATCTCTCTCTCCCACTCTCTCTCTCTGCCCTCTCTGAATGTAAGAGAAACATTTTGTGAACTGTGATATGAAGGCGATGGAAAATGCAGGCCTGTTAAGTGACATAACACATCCATTCTTGAATCCTGCGAAGGATATTATGTGAGAAAATGCACACAGTAAAACCTAAAAAAGGTTCCAGTTTAAAATGCTGAATGCTTGAGAGCTCTGCTTTTACCTGCTGTGATTTAAAAGGCTAGAGGCCTCATTTTGAGCCACTGAAATTCAAAGTGACAGAAACCTACAAATTTTTATTGCTGTGCATTTAATAAAATTTACATTTACAAGCTGTCAGTTTGAAATGTTGAATAACTGGTACTTTAGCATTGAGACAAGCAGATTTGGTTGTATTGGGGGTTCATTACTACCTACTTACTCGTTCCTTAAATACTCAGAATAATCCTTCAATCTATGACTTTTGATATCTCTTAATTCAACACTGCACAAAAACACCATTGAGTGTGCAGTAAGGTCAACAAAAAGAATTTATCGTGCTCCCATAAAGCAAGCGTAATTAAGAGCCCCCTTTCTGCTGGTTTTAATGTGCTAATACGAGAACATTAGAACCACGGAACAGCCAATTGCTAGGTGTCTGCAGCAGCTGCCTGGGTTTTTGGTAATTTACTTACTCAATTATGTCGACTCTCTTAAATCCACAACGCTGGTGGGTGGTAAGGTAGAGGGATAATAAAAAAACATAGAGTAGGAAATGCCTCTAATGCATGTTTTATGTGCATCTTGGGTAACATTTTTGTTTGTTTGTTTGTTTGCTTTTAAGAACAAGAATTAAAGATTGTAACTTTAGGAACCAGCATAGGAGTAAACGTGCATGGGTTTAAGACACCTCTAAAAATTATGAGATGTCTAATAATCTTATGATTATGTGTAGTTTGTTCTGAAAAAAAATATGAAACCAAATGTTTGACTCAGTATTACAAAACCAGATTATCTAATGGCTTCCAAGAGGGAAATATGAGAAAGGCCATTCATAGTTCCTTAATAGTAATAAATTATACACACTTCCTTATTCTCCACGTAAATGGAAAGACAAAGGGCAACTCTGAGAGAGAGGACAACACTTTAACAAAATCTCTTCAAAGTGTTTGCTATCAATATGAATCCAATATTCTTTTCAAATGAGCATCAGAAAAATGTTCATTACACTTGTAAAATATCTCACTTAACATTCAAAGAAGGTTTGAATGCCAACCTCAACGTCTTAATTTTTAGAATGCATTTGTTTTATAGGCAAGTCAAAATACCAAACTGGGAAAATAAGGCCCAATGTGGAAACTTCATCATTATTCAAATATAAAAATTAAATTATTGAACAAAATGAAAATTACTGACTTAAACTTGAATATTAAATTACCTCATTTTAAATTTCATTTATCTCTATAATTGTGACATTCATATAAAAGGGCACATTGTAACATATTGATATAAATGGAGACTTGGAGAAGAAAGAGGTTAAGTAATTTTCTTCAAATGCCAAAATTTATGTAGCATTCATCATTCATTTTCTTTTCAATTTAAGTCCCACAAAATGTCTTTGATAAATCAAATGATCTCCATTTTACAGCTCAAAAATTGCAAAAGAATTTACAAATATCAACCTACTAGTTCTGACTGCAAATTAGATATCCTGAAATTTTCCTCCTTGGAAATTTTTATCCTGTCTTAGACAAGGTGACATAATTCAAAAATAAGAGACAACAAAAATACCTTATTTATATAATTACCTTTTAGTCATTGTATTTGAAATCATCTTTATCTTTTGCCCCTAGAGAAAATTTTTCATTTTGGTCTCAAGGGAATTGAAGGTATAAAATATTTTATTATACTCAATTAAGTCCTACGTGATATTATGTTCAATAATGTAGGTACCTTTCTAAGTTTTCAAAAGCAATTTGTGCCTCATTTTCTTTTTAGTTGCCAGAAGTGAATTAAATAGTTTGGAAGGGAGCCTATGAAATTTTATTTTTAAAATGAAAAGTGAAACCTGAAAATGGCTGAGAGGCTACAAAATTGAGAGAAGACTGTAGAAAAGTCATCTTTTCTCTTTTTTATTTTCCTTATAATGAAGTCACTGAGCCAGAGGGGACCCTACTGAGTTTTCGCTGTGCAAAGATCACTGAACTAGCCTCATTCTGAATTCTGTGCGTTCACGACATTCAGCTCAAGCTGATCCCATGTTAATAAGTCCATTCTGAAAGAGTACACCCTGTTCAGGAAAGACGGACAAAAATAATATCTATAACAGAGTAAAATAATTTCACTGACAATAGAATAATTTTGTGGTAAGCATAGCAGTGACATATCTAAGATAACACATGCCAATGACTCACCTACTGCAGTTTAGAGTTTTAAAAGAGGATCTTTTGCCTTCACTCATCAGCTCAGAGCAAGCTCAGCTGAACGTACTTACACACCCTTTCTCAAACACTGCGCTTCAACGTCTGCTTAAATGAGAGACTTATTAGTGTAATGAATACATTGACAATATCAACTGTGTATTAATTGACTGGTTGCCTTCAAGATAACTAAGCTCTAAGTAACTAAAATAACACCAGTATTAATATAATTGTATTTACTAACCTCTCGCTACACCCTCCTGCCTGGCATAAGTTTTGGAATTGTAAGTCAGACGGGGCTGAACAGCAATCTTCAAGAAAATTGCTTTAAATTGGCCTTCATTAGCACTCACAGCACTGAAAAACAACACCAAGTGCATGCCTTATGGAAGGGAAGCCAGTAGCAATAGCTCCCTATTAAAAAGGCAGCATATTAACCTGCTCAACCAGCGTTCACCACATTCTATAAATACTATTAAATAAAGAATCTTCAACCGCAAAATAATTCTACTATTTATAAGTATTGGGACTATTAAGACCAAATTTAAAATTCCAACCTTCAATGGCATATGTTAATTCCAGTTTACTTTTTTTCAATTTTAGAGAATTAGAGATTGTAATGGAAATTTTCATTTTTCTTTGTATAATGTTGCTCCTGGGTTATAAAAAATTGGTACCATACAGTAACAAAAGAATAAAGAAACTAAAACTCTCATAGGAAACTCAAACTAATGTAGATACCAACACCAAGAAGAAAATACGTTTCAAAGTGAAGAACAAATTCTTGTGTTTCATAACTTTTCTTTGAAGACCATGCTCGTTCTTGACATCTGCATAGTAAAAGGGAGTTTAATTTCCTTGGTCAACTATCCTTTCTGAAAATCCTGCATTGGCAGACTTGGAAATGGAAGGAATTTTTCCCGGGGATTAATTCGCAGCTCTTCTTAACACTCAAAACGCTGAATATCTTCAGTACACAAGCCAGGGAATTTGGCCCTTGGAGTTACACTTTTTAGCAAACAAATGTTTAAAAAAAAATGTTTTCAACAGAAAGAGGCCACATGAAATCTATCACACATATGAAATTGTCTGATATGAAAACTGATATACATATTAACTCCCCCAATTCAGCTCCCTCCAGTTTACAGCTTGAAAAAGTTCCAGTATTTCATCCTTTATATTGGCATCTCCATTTCTGAACCTTACCACTGGTTTTGTTCCAAAACATAACATTTCAAAACAGAACAGTAAAGTAAAACATTTTAGGCCTAGCAAATAAGACCACCTTCTTGAAAGCCAGGTAATTTTTCTCAAAGTCTAAGTTCATAGCCAATTCTACCATTTCAACTTGAACCATTTAATTTAGTAAACATTTTTTTTTAAATACAAGGTTCCGTGAATTCAAGACTGTTCAGTGAAACATGGTTATTCATGTCAATGGAGGGATGCAGCTTAAAGTAGTGACTAAAATTTGGATCTTACAGTCAATTGATCCCAGTTCCACCATTTACTATCTATAAGACTGTAAAGAAGTTCCTTATACTTGCAAAGGCTCAATCTTCTCATCTGTTAAGTGGAGATAATATCATAGACTTTCATAAGGAGGAAATGAAATAATATTTATAGGACACCAAGCATGGTGCCTAGCACGAGAAGCTTTCAAATAGTAGCTGTTATCACCATGTTTGATTTGACCTTTTTTAAAAAATTATGTGGAGTCATTTTAGACCAAAATGACCAGTCCTGTGTTTAAAAATTTTATCAGTTCAGACTTCAATCATCCATTATAAGCTGCCCACACTCAGCAGACAAAATGTGAAAACCTTGACCATTCATAAAACACTTTCTCACACACACCCAAATGCCATATTTTCCCCTTCAAAATATCTGGTTATCTGTTCCTGTAAATAGGACATAAAAAGGACAAATGACATTTTTCACTTTTCTTCAAAGATTTTGCCATCTTAAAAACAATTGCGGTATTTTCCTTCTTGTGACTTTTGCATGTAAACCAAATCGTATTTTAAATATTTATTTCAAGAGTTATCTTGAAGCTGACTTTAAATTTTCTTTACATAAGACCACTGTAAAATAGAACCTAGTCTTGTTCTTTATTCTAATTCCAGATTCAAACAAGCTACATTTTTGCTAGATTTTTATTTTTTAAAAAACCAAGAAAAAAAATATATGGAAGGTAGGGGTATGTACAGTTGTTTTTTTTTTTTTTTCCAGTTCTCTTCAATACATAAGCAGTGCTTTTCAATAGAGATAATGTAAACTAATTTCATTCATTGCAACACCCATCAGGACCCAAGATTATTTATTTCTACACCAATCTACCTGTTCTTTACTGAGTAACCCATTTCTAGGTATCTAATTATCCTATTAACGTTATTTTCAATTTTATGATTGAGAATAAAGGAGTATAGAAACTCAGAGGTAAGCACCACAGGTGGCTCATTTTGTGTGGGGAAGAGGTGAGAATTATTTCAAACTCATTTGCACTAAGGAAGAGAACTGGGCAATCTGCTTAGGGAGCAGGGCAGCTTAATTTTAGGTTTCATATTTGTCAGGTAAAGTTGAGAGGACAGCCGAGGCAAACCAATGGCAAAAAAAAAAAAATACCTCCAATGTAATGATGGACTTACCATGTGGTCTCTGAAAAGACAACTGGTTGAAGAAAAGCACCCAGACTCAGTTTCATGAGTCAAGTGCTTCCTTCTGTCCTGGGGTCAGGGCCACTGTGGGATGCAGTTAATGTTAGGCATATACAACACAGATTTGGCCAGCTTACACTCAACCATACAGTTCATGTCATTTTCTACTTGTTTCCCTCCAACCATGAAGGGGGGACTCTAGAAGTCAATGTGAGCTCAGGGCATGTGAGCATGTGCAAAGCAAGCCCATACAGCCCAACCAGGCCCATAAAAACCAGGAAATGAACAAGTTCAAGTTCTCATAGTGTGTTAATGTGCCCACAAATGTACCTACTTTATACATTTAACAGCTCATGTAGTAATGAAAAACGCCATGTAGAACATGTAGCTTCATGGGCGAGGTGGGGTAATTAATATGCCTATATGTGCTCCTTAATTGTTCCATTCCCTGTATTTTTGGTTAATGTAACACTCTGCAAACTTTTATATAAATAGTTTATATGTTATATGGAATTCCACGTAAAAGAACTAAGGGGGAATGACGAATAAGGGAAAAGTCTAATAGTATTCTTGCTAAATTTCATTAGCTTGATACTCTACCTTTTTTATTTTCTATAAACTGCCAATATATTGACACAAAACTTTCAGTTCTAGTATGGTCACTCAGCAAGCCGATAGTGATATTAGCAAAACATAAAGGAAAAGCTCCAAAACTGTCAGAAGTAGCATTTTACCTTTTCAGTCATTTCTCAGCCAAGCCATCTTTGTAAAAGAGCCAGATATCAAGTTTGACATTTTGAAGTCCAAACATGTTTGACTTGTCAGTTTGAAAACTGGGGAAGCCTGGGATAACAAGCTGAATTTTAAAGTTTTCATTATTACTAGTGAGGTCTGGGTTTGGGTTGTTTTTCTAGGAGAAACCAAAGGCCACTGAAGATGTTTTTCCATCAATTTTTCATAAGCATTTAAGCTTAAAGGGAAAAAAAAAGTGGAAAGGTGGGAAGACATGGTTTTCTTTGGGGGAAGGAAATTAGAAGTCACCGCAAATAATTCACCTGGATAGGTAAAGGCGAGCAAACACTGTTTGCTTGTGAATCCCGGACAACTTCATTAACTTCTAGCCAAGGGAGGGGCAGAGCCTCTCGCTTCATTTCAGACGGGCAAGGAAAGGGCTTTGAGAAGGGAACTGGGGAAGGGTACGTTCCAGGTGTGGATTCAGCTCAACTCTCGCCCATGGCCTCCACAGGTGGCTCTCCTGGCAGCAAGGCCGGGCGCAAACCCGCCTGCTTGGGAAGCCTGACGTGACCCTCCCCGAGGCTGGCAGGAAGCGGTGCCCCTGTTCTCCGCGAGTCGGCTGCAGCGGGGTCAAGTTTGCTCCTGTTCCTCGGGGCAAACCTCCGCAAGACCCGAGTTAGGGAAAACTCGACGCTCCCAAGCTCCCCAGCGGCTCGACCGCCTCCCTCCCACCCTCCAAGCTGGAAAAGGCCTCGTCGCCGGACTGGGTCTGCAAAGGTGCTCGCCAAAGCCCTCAGAGCCCCCCGCAAAGCCTCAGTACTGTCTCCAGCCCCGCACGGCGTCCGCCCGGAGACTCGACAGCTCCAAGGCGACTTGGCGGCAGAGAAGGATCCGGGGAACAGACGCGCGTGGCGGGGCAACGGTGCTGCAGACACCGCGGCGTGGCGGCCCCGCTGGAGAAAGTGGCTTAAACGCAGAGTTCTGGTCCCAGGTCTGATTCCCCACTGCTAAACTGCCACTTTCTCGAGGGCAGGTCTTTGACCGTTCCTGTGTCCCCAGTGCCCCTGGCACAGTGGGTCTCGGGGCAAGCTGATCGAGCCGAGGCCAGACTCCACTCCCCTTGCCTCCCCGCCCCGCAGCCTCCGCCTCGGCGTCTCCCTGTGATGTCCCTGAGCTGCGTGCACCAGGCCCCCCGGAAGGGTACAAATGCAGATCCTGGGCCTCACCCTAACCCACTGAAACCAAGTACACTCCCCACTGAATTTTTACGCGTGCTGAGGTTGGAGGCTGGCTGGGCCCTAACGCCAACTACAGCTTTTTTGCGCCTTTGTACCGTTTCAGCTTCTGAAAGAGGGAGACATCATCAGCCTTGTCTTACAGGAGGACCTGCAGCACAAAGCGGGTTGCTGGTACCCAAGGCCCCACGCGGAAGCGGCCCTGCGCGGCTGGCTCTCCGCACCAGCGCAGCGTCAGGCAGGGATCTGCACTGCTAGGATTTGGGAGATCAACCGCTACGGCTCCCGAGTGCTTGAACCGACTTCCCCTCCACCTGCCCCCTTCCCCGGCCTTTACTGTCGGCGATCCTGGAAACGCGGCTGCTGTTGCAGGGGCCGAGAAGGAGCGCCCAGAGTAAAGGGCAGAGGCTGATTGCAGCCAGCTTCACCTGCGGCGACCCCTACCAAAAGGGAAGTAACAGGGGGAGAGGGGGCACTGGCCTGGCTGGTGCCTGCGCATCCGGGCCAGGTGACCTCCGCGAGGGCCCCGGCTGCACCCCTCAACCCAATCCCTACCAAACCACGCCGCGCCCGCGGCCCCTACCCCCATTCCATCCCACCCGGGCGGGGCCTCCGCCCCCGGCCCGGTTCCACTCCACTCACGCCCTCCCTGCGTCACTCACCCACCCACCCTACCCGTGCCGTTTGCTCCAGCCACAAGCCCGGGACCGATTCAAGGCCTAATCCTTTCTGTCTGCGGTGCCAGGGGAACCCTGGGATCATCCCGTTCCCCCCGCCCACCCCGCCACTCGTCCCACCCACACTCTCCCAGCTTAAGCGCGCCTCGGCCTCCAGCACCCTGGACTGGCTCAGTGTTTGGGGACCAGGGGGTGGGGAACCACTGAGTCGGTGGTGAGTACTGGGGTAGCCTTCCTATTGGAGCGCTCAAGAAATAAAACTAAATCAGCGTCCTCTGCCCGCCAGGCGGAGAGACCTAACTCACAAACCCTCATGCTCCTCTTGGGAAGGAAGGACCCGGGCACTGAAGTCAGGGTGTATCAGGCTAGCGGCCTTTTACCATCCCCGAGTCCACCTGGGATGCAGGGGAGAAGACCACGCCAAAGCGGCCTTGACCCCCTTCCTGGCCAGGGTTGACCCAGAAATTATGTCCGCTTGCATCATCGATAACATGAAGATAACAATGCCTCCTCTTTCCACAAATATTCAAAGAAGCCTACCGAATGTCAGGCACTGTTCTGGCCCTCAGAAACTCAGCAAAAAGCATAGGGGCGTGGTGACGGACATGAGCTGCCAAGGTTTGAATCCGGGTTCCATCACGTGGTTAACTGTAAGCCCGCAAAGAAATTCAGTTATTTGTACCTCAGTTCTCTTAACTGTAAAATAGGGATGATAACGATGCATCCCTCATAGAATAGGTGTTACAAATGTTTTAATGGGCAGAGATAGAGAGCTTGTCATGGTGGCTGGCCCCTACCGAAAGCTCAACAAATCGTGAGCTGTCACTCTCATTATCCTGTTTCAAAGTGCAGCGTGATGTCCAAGCGACTTGCCAACAACCTTTCTGTAAGGATCAGAGCAAAGAGATGCAGACATGAAGAACGCATGGAGGAGCCCGCAAGCTAGGCACTCGGACGGTTGCCAACCCTTGGCCCCTGCCTACAGGACCAGAAAGACGAAACCACAGAGATCCTGCTGGTTCTCCCAGGCCTCGGAGTCCTGGCTATGAGCCAAGGTGATCCAGCCGTGCGCCGGGCACCCGCCGTGTACGAGATGCCCCAGAACTAACCACCGGCGCAGAGGCAGAGCGCCCGAATGAAGCCGCTGGTGGGGCTACCGCACAGCTCTCCCCAGCCTTCTTGAGCATCGGCGCTGGGCACCGGGGAGCCAAGGAGCAAGCGCCAAGAGACTCGGGCCGAGCCGAGCTTCTTCCGAAGTGAACCCCTAGGATAGCCTCCTATCTGAGGGAGATTCCAGTAGGAAAGGTCTGTAAGCCTCAGGATGTCCTTAGCGAAATGGACAGAAGTTGCACCACAGGCCTTGCAAAGCTTCTTCCTGGAACACTTAAAAATGCACCGTGAGCCTTCTTGTGAATATATCCCAAAAGGTCCTGCTTAAGCCGTTTCAGGCATTTATGATCTGACTTGATAAAGAGGGTTCCCATTTTTCCAGTACTGCATGCTAGGCACATTGCCAAGCATTTTACGTGCTCTAATTCTAAATCTACAAAATAGCTGCTGAAGCCTGTGGGCCTTTTAGTACCTTGCAGGCAAATCAAAAGTGGGTCGTAAGATCTAGTAATCCTAGATCAGGATTTCTGACCAAGATTGTCCTCTAGAAGAAGAGTTTGTGAACCCCAGATGAATTCTGCCCTTCTGCTGGCATTTTATGAAGGACTAAGCAGCAAGTTCCCCACTCAATCAGACTTTAATCCACCCTGTCTGCCCCACCCACAGACCTGAGATGGGAACATTAGCTTAGCTCTTTGAATGAACGCAGCAGAAAAGGGCAGAGTAAGCCTGCAATCTCTCTTCCACTGGATCACAAGTATACATCCAATCTAAGTCAAGAGCCTGCTTGTTCTGCCAGAACAGCTTTAAGGCAATCTTCCAAAGCCCCCAGACCCCAGAGCCCTTCCTATTAGGAAATTCTGGAGCCTCTGCTGCTAAGTGAAAATCATTATCCTCCTTGCAGAGGTGACAGCCGGCTCAAAAGAGGCTGTGACTGGGGCAAGGCCACCCAGTGGTCATGTCAGTGTTGAGTTCAGATCATCCCTAAACTCTTTGGCCCTGAGCAATCGCACCCAGTCACCAGAGCATTAACCAATTACATCATCTCCCTCTACACTAGCGGTGTCGGTAAGGGCAGTTTATATACCAACAAGGAATAAGAGATAACAATATTGAACTCTTACTGAGTGTCAGGCAGTGAGATAAATGTCTTACATCTATCTTTTAAAATTTATTTTACAAAGAAGAGACTGAGGCACAAATAGACTAAGTATCTATTAGTTTAAAGTCACCTGGCTATTAAGTGGCAGAGCTGAAATTGACATCCAGGCCCCTGACTGGAGAGACCACCATCCAAATTGCCATTCTAGGGAACACTTGAAGCATCTCTTTGCCGATGTCTTTAGGTTCTATTGGTCTGTGATGGCTTCTATATTTGTTTGTTTAAATCCAGGCAAAGGCCTGAGATTCCTTACCACGTGAGCCCTGGTGTCTTTGAAAACAGCTAACATGTATTGATTGGTTAGTATATGCCAGACACGAGTAATTGAGCACTTATATATACCAGGCACTATTCTAAGCCATTTCCAAGTTTTAACTCATTTAACGCTCAGCGAAGCCCTATGAGGTAGGTTCTATTGCTACCCTCAATTACAGTTGACCATACCGAAGTCAGTGTCATATAGCCAGTAAAATGAAGAGTTGAGTTTGACTCCCAGGTACTCTGGCCTGTAAATGATTCTGTACTGGATTCGAAAATGGAAGATCCCTTTGCTCAGAGGTCTTTGCACCACTATCTGCCATCTTTTTTCTTCCCAGTTAGAGTGATGGCCTCTCTGATGGAGCTTCTCTGCTCAGCTAAAGCTTCAAGCAGCCTAAAGAAAAGAGGAGAGATACTCCCTTCAGGCTTGGCCTCAGTCTCCAAGTTGGTAAAATTAACAGGCTATGCAACTCTTGTAGGTTTGAGCCATGCAGATTGTGCCTGGAGCCTGAATGACAGGAAGGCCAAGAGGGCTCTCCACAGCCTCTGGGCAGCCCCTGTAGATAACTACATCCACAGGCTCTTTGCATACCCTCTGGTTACAAAATCCTTTCATGAACATCCTTTCCTTTGTGCTCTCTGTTGTGGAAAGTGTTGGGGGGGATCTGTTATTCTTTCACTTGTAGTAAGGAACTGAAACCCAGAATCTCCCTGGACGTGACTATTTTGGCTTCAAGCCGACCATGGGCATGAGCAAGGCTCCTAGTTTATCCTGAGAGCTAATTATCTTCAACCTCCTTCCGTGGAAGCCTCCAACTTATTTGTATCTAAAAAATGTATTCCCAAGACATTTCTTTTTAACCAACGAAGGCGGACTTTGGGGGTAGTGTGGGGTAGGTGTTACAGAGAAGCCAGCTACTTTAGCATTTATACCCCACCGCCTCTCAGGGCACTCCGAAGACGTTGAGTTGGAAACAACAATCGAGGCTGCGGTAGTGACAAAACGTGGTCCCAGCACACCTTGGGTGCAGGAAAAGGCGCCCTGCATGGTGCCATCCGCGTGGGACCGTGGGGCAGACGCCAGGGGGAGGCACCGCGCCAGGGCCAGCTGGCGCATGGATAGCGGGAATGGGGGACTTGGAGGCGGAGCCCCGCGCCCAGCTTTCAGACCTTGGCGTGTCATTTCTCTTCTCCAGCTCTCCGTTTCCGGGATGGGCTCCTGTTCTGGTTGACTCTGCTGGGTCATCGCTGCTTCTGCGCGAGGAGAAGCGCGCTTAGAACCGCAAACTCACGCGGTTACTCGCAGAGCGGACTTCGCCGAGAACCCAGGACTCGCCCGCGACCTCCTCTCCGCGCTCGCGTCACCCTCAGTTCAGGGCCTCCCACGGACGACAGATAACCTTCAGGGATTCAGCGAACCCTTTAAGAAAGCTTGCCACTTCCTTGCCTGATTGGGGTCTGCCCCTTAGCACTGGCAGCATTCCCCCACCCATTACCGTGGGTGTGGCACAGGGGCTTCTAGGGACTGAGTGGGATGGAGCCGCTGCCAAGGTCCCCAGTGCCTAGACAGGAGGCCTCTACCAACTTCGCAACCATTTTCGGAGGTGGGCATTTTCACCATGGTCTTACAGAGGATGATAAATCTGAGGTTCTGTGACATATTCCCAAGGCAGAATTAGTAAATTCTGAGCAGACACTCCTCGTGCCCCATGAACCTTCCTGCTTCCCTAGATCAGAGCACATCGGTCACTACTAGGTCCCAAAGGCCTGTGTGATGAGCAGTTTTCACTCTGAACCCCTGGTGGAGGTTCTATCTCTTCCCTTTTCTATCCTCAGGGCCTCGCTCTGACTCATGCCTGAAGTGGGGGTTTGGGAGGCGTGCAGAAGTGACTCCTGAGGCAGGCTGGAGAGTGTTGGCCAATGGTGGGGTTCGCTGCATCCCTCCCGGGGGGCCTCTAAAGTGAGCAAGACCTGGGCATGGACATGGGCATCTTGGCTTCAGCTTTCTGCCTGCTGGCCTCAATGTCCTCACACCTACGGTGGGTGAGAGGTCAAGGTGAATTGTGGCACCTTAGAAAGAAGTTAAGAGCAGTGGTGCTGGGCCCAACTCCATCTCTACCAGGGCTGTGATCTGGGGAGATTTACTTAACCTCTCTGTGCCTCAACTTTTTCCTCTGCAATAGCTCTCATCAATTTTTCCTAGAAAGCTTTGCCTCTCTGATGGTTTTCAGGCTTGCAAATAAAGGAACAAGCCAGGTCTCCCTCTCGACAGCTGAAGGACATTCACTGCCAGGGAACTCCAGGAACAGTTCTGAGAAAAGCTTAGCCTCCAATTACCAGCCATGAGATACTGGACTAGCTGCATTCCCCTCTGTGTCCCCATCTGTAAAACGGGTCCCTGAAAATCCACGAGTCTCTGAGGCCCCTTCCAAGTTCCAGTTTTTGTCATCAGTGGTTGGGCATCTCATGTTGGAGGGAGGGGTCGGAAGGCTGAGGGGCCAGAAAAGACGGGTCCATCCCAAGGGCCTCTGCCGCTCCACCCCTTTGGGCGCGGCTCAGGGGGGTGGGTGGAAGCACCACACCGCAAGATCTCTGCCACGGCAGGGAGGGAGGACCGAGGGGCCCAGAGTTCCCGCTGCCACATATGGTCTGTGGATTTAGGTGTCAAAAACCGGAGAATTAGAAATGGTAATTTTCCGTCATTATGGCTGAAACGCGATCTGTCACAACAACTGGAACATGTCTCCGCGCTAGCGAAAATAATGTTCGTGATTAGGAATCATTACGCATGTCAAGCCGAGTCCATTAAGTTGTGGGGAGAAATTAGCCTTGACGGGCGGAATCAAACTACAAATATACAGGCCTCGCCTTCAGGAGGCCGAGCAGCGGCCCCTGGGAAGAAGCAGGCCAGAGCGAGGTGTTTTCTTAATAGGAAACCGCCCAGAGAATTAATACCCCTTTCTTCGCTCCCCATGGGATTCCTCCTCCTTTGCCCAGTGCCAGACCCCACCCTAGGAGTGGGAGTGGGGCATGTAGGTGTCGCAGGCAGTAGCTGGAACCTCTGAAGTCCTATAGGCCCCATGGGCGAGTTCCCTGCTCAACTCTTGCAAGCTGTGTGACCCTGCCCTAGTCACTTGACCCTCCTGAACTTTGCTCCCGTATCTGTAAAGGAGAGATAATCCCACCCACTTCCTGGGATTCTCCTGAGGATGAAACAAGATGAACTATGGTCAGAGCAGAGCAGTAGAGGTGCTTTGGACCTGTGAGACACCTTTACCCTTCCTGCAGCTCCCTGTCTCTGCTGCTGGGGACCTTGGTGATGGGGGCTGCAGTGTTTGTTGGGGGGGGTTGGAGATTGGGATTGAGTGAACAAAACTGAGAAGCTCTTTCCAATCAGGCCCTGAGAAAGGAAGCCAGAATCTTCAAAAAATGGGGAGGGGTGAACGCAAAGCAACTGATGTGCCTTCAGTAGATCTTACACACCACTCCCTATCACAATGCGTAGGAAAAGGGGTGTGGAGTCCTCTACCCTTCCTGGGGCCTGTGCCAGCCACCAGCCCACAAGGATCGATCATGTCGCCAGGAATCACACTGTCACCAAGGAGAGGAACATAGTAAAGGGAGCCTGGATTAAGAAGCCTTCCTCTACAGTCCGTGTCTCAGATCCTCTGAAGACAAAAAGGCAATTTACTATCTCCTGATGCTTCTGTAATAATGAGTTTGGGGGAAATTCTCCCCCTTTTGCAAATGGAAAAGAAGGGAGGAAAGACCAGGGTGAGAGTCTAGGAAGGCAGGTTCCTGTTCAGACTTGTACCCTTATCACTGCTGAGAATTTGCTGTTATGCCAGAACCAACTCCAAGGGCTTTGCCTACATTATCGCCTTTTATCTCCCAGCAAACCTATGTCTCCATTGTTCTGATGGGGACACTGAGGGCCAGAGGTTAGGGAACTCATCCAAAGGCCTGGAAGCTGAGAAAAAGCAGAAGCGGGAGCCAAGGCTAGCCCTGCCTCCAAAGCCTTAACACCATGCTGCCATTTCGACCTGCACAGCCAAGGCCAACCAACCATCGCTTATCGAGCTCTCTTTCTTCCTTTGCTACCGGCGCGCGAATTCCGCTTCTCAGAGAGATTGTGAAAATGAAATGAGCTAAGGAACGTCAACCATTCAGCTCGACTCCTGACTGAGCTTACTCTCTCCGGGGCTCATTTTCCTTCTCTGTAAATGGGATCCTCATCACCGCGACTCTGCGGTGGGGAACAGAACGGAAATGTGGCCAGCGCTGAGTAGTTTGGAGCCAGACAGTCTAGTTCGAACCCCAGCTCCTCCAGCGAGAGCCGCAGCGTAGGGTCGATCCCCAACGTCGGGTAACTGTAATCGAGCTGCCTGAAGAATGCATGAAATAATTCACGTAAAGTACTTAAGGAAACGGTTTAAGCGCAAACAGATTAAGCGCTAAATAAAGCGCCGGTTACCAGGACAGTGATTGGCCCGCGCAGGCTTGGAGGGCTTCTGTCTGGGAAGAAGGAGAAGCTGCCCCCCATCTCCTCCTGAAACTTCTCGGACTTTCCAGCGGCTCAGCGCGCTAGTGATCGGGGACCTCAGACACTGACTCCCGAGGGCGCCCGGATCTCGGGGCTGCTCCTCCCAGACCCTCCCGCAGGCCTCCCGGATTGCAGCGGGTGTTTAAAAGGGCACTCAGAGCTCTCGGCCTGGTCTCCGCCCCCACGCACACGCAAAGTAGGGAAGACTCCGAAAGGACCTGAAAAGAAGGGACAGAGACTTAGCCCGGAATAGGGACCCTGTCGTGGAGTCTGAAAGGCAGCGACCCAGCCCTAGCGATCGGCACGCACCGTGAGCGCTCCTGAAAATATTCGACATTTCAGTGACCTTCCTTGACTAGCCTCCCAATAATACCCTGCATCTCCCGCTCTAACACACAGCCTGCTTAATTTTCCTTTTGGCACTTCTATCCCAGTCTCCCACTGGACGGTAAACTCCACCAGGGTGGGGCCTTTCTCCTCTGTATCCCTGGCACAAAGTAGGCACCTAACAAATAATGCTGAATATTTGAACAAATGAATGAATGAGGACAGAAAAAAGGAAAAAGAGAAAGTCAGACAGCCGTTCCACAGCAAAGATTTTTCTCTTCACTGCCCCCTGCCCCAAACTCTACGTTTAGGATTCCCCTGGGAGCTTTCTTTCGAGGTCCTTCCTGGCCCAGCACGTGGGAAGGATAGGACACCCGTTGGCCTCTGTATGTATCCTGTGGGGGTCTTCCCAGGCATGTTCTGGGGGTGCATTCCGCTCAGGACTGAACCACCAGGACACCAGCCTCCCACAAACATGAGTACCAGCATGGCATGGAAAACAATTATTGTTAATCAAATAAATAATGCACACCTTAGGAAAGAATTATTTTAAAGAAATTCTTCTGCAAGTTCTTGTGGACAGAAGGAATCCACTGGAAAGCAGATTAATGTATTTCTTTTCTAAACCTTAAAAGTCTATGTATTGAATTTATTTAAAAAGCATAACTGCAGTTGCAAAGGATGCACGGAACCTGTTGTCTCAAAAGTTTCCATTAGGGGTTGACTGTTCTTACTCATTTGGTGATTTTTACTATCTCTCAACACTCCCTGTCCACCCCTTACCATCTCTGTAAATAATTTTTTTAAATGGTAAATGTCCTCGTTTAACTTTGCAAAACTTACTATCAGTTAGGTTATGAGCTCTTCCTGGCACCTACTGCCCAGGAAGCACGGGACTCTTAGATGATCACTGCCAGGGGTAGGGTGTATGGGGGGGGTAATTATCCCTATTTTTGGCAGTGAAGCTTAAGCCCGATCTTCATGAAAGGCCTGGTTCCAAATCCACGCTCTGTTCCTATCGGGTTTTTCAAGAGGAAGCTCTCACTGCCTTCCCTTCTGAAGAATCAAAAAGATCTCGGCCTGGGTTTGGCCTTTCCAGCTGAGCGCTCCTGGACTCACAACCTTCTCCCACCCCTGTGCCTTTTCACGGAACCAAAACTACCTGCCTTGAGATTCAACGGAAGTGGCCCAGAGAATCCGCTCTTGAAGCATAAGGTACAATGCAGTAGGAATCTAAAAAATTTTTGAGCGCTTACTATGTGCCAGGCCCTGAGCTGGGAGTCCAAAGAGCTAGGACAGTCGCTGGAAAGCTGCTATCCCAACTAGGAGCACTGTCAACCGCACCCCGGGGCCTTAGCCCGGGCTCACCCCTAAGCGTCTCGAGAAGCCTCTCTGCTGAGGGCCGCTGAGGGCTCAGTCCCGCCACCTGATCCACCGCCTGTACCTCTCCAAGGGTGTTCTCCGCATCTCCCTCCCCGCGCCCCCGCCTGGTTCTCTGCGCTCTGCCGGCCAACTGGCCCTCTCCAACCACAGCGTCTGTCCAATTCCGAAACTGGACCATTCCCCACCCACCCACCCATATAAACCGGAAACAGAACGTTTATTCAGGGCCCTGGTTTTGTCAGCCCTTAACTGGTCAGATTTTATGTGCATTTTAATACGATCAAATCTGAGGTTGAGACGCATTCTGGAGTTTGCTGGCAGCTAAGCGGGCTGCCCAGGCTCCGGGAAGAATCTTGAGCCTGAGGCGGCATAACTTGACCCCAAGCCACGCCGGCTCTGACGCTCAGCCTTTCCCCAGGGCGTGCACTCAGCCAGCCGGGGGAAAAGAACTTAGCAAAGCTCAGGAAAGCTCCGCTGGCCCTCCTGTCCTCCGCTAGCTTCGCGCCGGCGCCTGTGGCCAGGCGCTCAGATCCCGAGGTGCAGGTGGGGTGTGGCGGGGACAGACAGGGACAAAGCTGAGGATCTTGGTCCTTATTCAGGAGTCCGGCCAGTAAGTATGTATTGAAAGTCACAGAGTGACAGGCTCTGCACTAAGCACTTAGGTACACCGCGGGCGCAAGCCCTCCCGGCTCCAACCTCCCAAGGGTTGCTAGGCCAGGCCAGACTATGCCGGAGCACGACAACGGGCCCAATATCACTTATCACTGTAGCAAGTAATAAGGACCGGGACGGTGGGACGGACTTAGAAGGGATTTTTAATCGAAACTTGCGGGGAGGGTTTCCGGGGAAGGCCTGAGATCTGTAAGCCGAGACCTGAAAGACAGCGCTTCACCGCCTGGCGAGGGCTTCCGCTGAGCCCGCTTTTTCCCTCACCTGCCTTGTGTCCACGCGCATCTCTTCTCTACTCTTTCTCACCACCTGTCTCTATGTGTCTCTAATTTCGTTTCCCACGGTCCCAGGGGCCAAGGACGCGTCGCTCAACTTCTCCCGGAAAGAAGAGGGGCAGCGTCCCGGGCCTCCTTAAGGAGGAAGAATTCCTGGAAGTCAGTCACCCTGGTGACATCCCCACACCGGGTCCAGGATGTGCTGGACCAAGCCCGGACGCCGGCCCACGCCAGCAGGAATACGCTCAACACCTGTGCAGGGAGGAATATCAACTCCATCAGCACCCTTTACAAAAACAAAGCACAAATGTGATAAAGCGGGACAAACCCTCAGATCTTCCAGCTCCTTCGAAGCTGTGGGTAAAATTTGGGGTCACATCTAGGGTCTCGAAAGCTCCCTTGCAACCTCTGAACCCACGCAGCCCTGTATCCTCCGAAGGCCGCAGTCTTGCTAAGGGCGCTCAGCAAGGCGTGGACAAGCTGGGGACGCCCAGGTCCAGAGTTGGCACTGTGGGCGCCGCCCGGCCACCCCCGCCCTGCCAGCCCCCGGTGCCAAGAGCGGCGGCACCGCGCGCGGGTATGCTTCTCCGTGCGTAAAAATCCCGGCCGCACAGCTCTGCCATGCCACCAAGGGGGCCTTGGAGCGCACAAGGGAAGCCATTCAAAAATGTTAATAAGCTTATTAAAATAAGCGGCTTTACTGGCTCTTGTTTTACAGCGTGCCGCTCACCCTTGCTTTCTGGTGGGCCACGGGAGAGAAAACACTTGTGGCATTAATTTTTTTTTTTTTTTTTCTTAACGCGTCGTGGTTTCCATCCAAGGACAGGGGTCTCTCTGGAGCTCAGCGCGGCCGCAGAAGCAGAATAGCCTCAGGTCTCCCTCCCAAGCTTGCTGGGTGGGGAGAAGTCCTCGCATCGAAAAAGCTGGACTTTTCAAAACAGCTGACCACCCAGGGCGGGGAAGCAGATAAAGGAGGCCCAAAGATAAGGAACTTGCAGAGGCCTGTAGACAGCATCTTGGGGAACCCAAATTCTTTGTAAAAATAAAACAACTCCACCCACCCCCCGCCAAAAAAAAAAAAAAACTGCTTATAAAGGGATGGCATTATTTAAAGTAAAATATAGCAAGGCTTTGTCCTTACTTCCACTTCAAGCCGGGGGTGAGTGTACACCCCAAACACTACCCAGAAAACCAAAGGAGCATCTCACAGCTCTCTTTTCTTTCCTTCTTCTTCTTCTTTATTTAATTTTTAAAACAGAGATTCTGAGAAAAGAAATTAATTTCCTAAGATTGAAGTGAGTGGCAGAGCTGCTTCTCACCTGTGGACTCCAGGTCCGAAGCAGAATCACTTTGTAGATCTATGGGGCCATTGAGCCCGATATGACCACTTCTCACCCTCGAATATGCAGGCTGGAGAGAGAAGCTCTCACCTTGTGCATCCCAGATTTCCAGGGCCGGGATTTCCCTAAGTGCCAGGGCGCAGGTCCAAGTCATAGGGAGCGCTGCTCAGCCAGGAGGCCTGAATGTGGCGATGGGAGGGGGCCGAGCCGGAAAGGACTCACCAAGAAGCCCCGAGGCCTTGAGCAACCTCTACGCTGATCCTCAAGCCAAAAACTAAAGTTGCAATTGCAAAAACAGCAGGGAGGGATGCAAGCGCTCTCTGGAGACCGTGAGGCCTGTGCAGAGACCACGGGCTCTTGGCTTCGCTGGCGCACTAACCGCCCGGCTGCGGGCCGCACCCGGGATTGTGGGCGGGGGCGCGGAGGGAGAAAATGCGGCCGCTTGTAGGTGGAAGAGTGTGAGAGAGCGCGGGCCTTGCGCGGGTGAGTGTGTCGCGCACACTCACGCAAGCGTGGGGGGAACTTGGAGCCCAGCACCGAGCTTACCTCGCTGGAGGCTCCGGGGTGACGCCCCCGCGGCTACCGAATATCCCCTTTGAACTTGACATTCCAATAAGAATAGAGAGGGGCTGTTCGCCCAGGCCGCGGGTTCCGGGTCAGCTCCGGGTGGGTCAGAAGCCACGCTCCTGCCTTTCCCTGCCCGATTCAAAGCCAAAAACTTCAACAGTAACGACAGCGCTTCGGGATGGGTGCGGGGCTGCAGGGCCGTTTGCCACATTTCTCACATTCGTGAATTGCCCTAAATTTGGACTTTCGACCCTTCCTTCATACACCCAACAGGTTTGAAGTAAGTTCATTGTTCACCTTAACCTGGATCCCGCACTGGACCACCCCGCTTGTAATCTTTTTTTTAATAAATGCTTTAATGATTTTTAACGACCCAGTTTATGTTGAATAATTTCTATGTGTGACTACAGGGGGACAATTTATTACATGATGTAACCATTTACAATATAATACACTTTTTGCAATCCTGTTTTGGCGTTTCTTCATTTCAAAAACATATTTATCAGGAAACTCGAAAACTGGAGGAGGCCCAGGTTATCTATCCCTCTGAGGGCCCCTTCGTGGAGCACACCACAGAGCACTTAGAAACCTCTGAAGGATGCAGGAGTTCAAGGAAGATTGCTTAAGATCAGCCAACTCAGCATTGCCCAGAAGTTCATAATAATAATAATCATGGCAACAATAATAATAAGTCCACACCAGCTGCACAGTGCTTAATGGTTTTCAAAGCACACCCACCCTCTTGTGATCCAACCACCCTGAAACCAAACGTGGGGAATGCTAGCTCTGAAGCTAAAGGACAATTCACCCTGCTGCCTCAAATCCTAAAATATGCTTCTAATCTTTGAATGACTCTGACTTGGCCTCTTAATGGCCTGTGACTTTGGGCAAGTCACATTGCGTCTTTGAGCCTCAGTTTCCCCACCTGCAAAATGGAGGTCATGTCCACCCAGCTAAAAGGCGGCCTCAAGGAACTACCAAGGGACAGGATGCAGGAAGCACTTTTTCACTTGTAATGTCCCAGACAAAGGAATAGAGTTATAGTTATTGTTATCATTGTTGGTGGTGGTGGTATGTATTGCTTGGCTGCTCCTTCCGGCCTCTGCTCCTGTTTCCCTGGCCGCTGGCGGTGCGGCCTTCACACTTTCACTGGTGGCCTGACTTCTGCAGTAGCACGGCTACACCTGAGATGCATCAATCCGCCCCGCCTGCCCTCAGCTCTTTCAAGCATATGCTGGGTCCAGCAGGTCCCATGGAGCTCGATGTGATTCCCAACGAAGACTGTTAGCAGGGGGAGGTTGGTGGCCTGCGAGACTGAAGCCCTGCAGCTCCTCGGCATAGGCCTGAGCCCCAGCACGGGTCTGCCTCGCTCCCCTCCACTCCTTCGGGCCCAGAAGCTGCTCCACCAGTGTTCTGGTTCCCGGGAATGTGTGATTCTCCCCACTGCTCAGCTTTCCCCGAGGCAGGAGCCCTTCTATAAGGCGAGGTGAATTCCGTGGACTTGAGAGAGGTTGGTTTCTACCTTTCTCCTGGTGATGAAACGCGGGTGGAGTATCGGCCTGGCCGGACCGAGCTCCGGTAGCCAGTTGGGGTCCCCACCCCGCAGACGTCTGCAGGCCTTGGATGAGGTCCTGCCTCTGTGGGATGATCGGTGTGGCTCTGACACACTCTGCCAGTTTCCCGGTCCCCTAGATGCCGCTCTTCCTCGGGCCCAGCCTCTCGGGGTTCGGGGTACCGCTACCACTAAGCTGCCTCTCAGAGGCGCGGGGACATGTGTATTGAGCTCTCCTCCGACTTTCTCAAATGAAGTCAGATTCGCCGTCACCCTCTTTCCCTTGCTAGAGTGGAGGAGCGGGATTCGCTGTGGCCCGGAAGCCCTTTATTTTCTTAAATGGAATCTATCCCCAAACTCTCCCTGCTTGACCCAGCTCTTTAGAGATACTCTCCGGGGGTCCATGAACCCCTCAAATCAAGTCACTTTGAGTGAGATGCCCCTTGGGATCGCCATGGTGAACAGGTCGGGAGTTTGAGTTACACACACACACACACACACACACACACACACACACACACACACCAGTGACATTTGGTAGCCTATCATCCCAAATTTGCTGCCCAGAGCAAGATTTTTAGTCTAAGCCTGATTTCTTGGAACTGATTTCTGCACGGGTCACAGCGTGTTCTGTCCCCTTTCCCAGCCATTGCTCCCAATCTAAGTGTGTGGGTCGAACCCAGTGATCTTTAAGGCCAGGTCTGAGATTCACTAAGGGCTGAAAAGGATTGAGAAGGATGAAACCAAAAGTCTACCTGACTCAGGTGACAACTGTTCCTGGCAACCAGGTCCTGAGAAGGCCCAGAGGGCTCAGCGGGTCGCAGGGAGTGGATGAAGGAAGATCTCCTTGGACAGGAAGCAGGGCGGGCAGAAAGCAGAACTTTCTCATCTTCAAAGAAAGGGCGCGGGTGGGAGTAGAGAAGGAAAAGGAAACGAAGAAAGTAATACCGAAACTTTCCAACAGGAGCCGCATTTGCGGCCTGGGGTCCAGGTAAAGACATACATCTTGGGTCACGAAATGCGGTGGGAAATCCTTGGAGGGTGGGCTGGATCCGGAGGCTGCCTCCAGCTCCTGGAATCAGATCTCAACGGCGTTCGCGCCAACGCCAGCCGCGGAGCAGCTCAGAGTGAAACTGCAACAATCCGGGTCAAACTGAATTCGTTTGAGTCATTTTTCCCGAGCGACTCGAGCCAGCCCAGTAGAACTGACCCAAGCAGGGAGCCGGAGAGGGAACGAGGAAGGGAAGGGGCGACGCCTGGCCTACGGAAGAAACTCCCCAATCCTCTGGATTCCAAATCCGCAAGGATGGAGAGCAAACTACAGTCTTAGGACGCAGCCACAAACAATTGACGTTTTCAGAAGGGGAAGAAAACCCTGCCCCCCTCAAAAAAAAAAAAAAAAAACAGCAGTAATGGCGATCTCTGGAGAGAAGAGGAGGGATTCTAGCATTACTGGAAAACTTCTAACTTTCTTTAAGGAAAATGCATTCATGAGTAATGATGAAATTAAAGTGGAATTTTAAAAACATGTCAGAAAGAAACAAAATGATTGCAGGAATCCTTTGGAAGGTAGTTGGACTTGGGGGCTAGGGTGTGCATCTCCTGAGGGCGTTTGCTTTTCCCTTGCCGTCTCACTGTTTCCAGAAGCGGGAATCGTTTCGTAAAGCCTTTGTCGCGACTCTCGGCCCCCTCCGGGCTGAGGGGTAGCAGAAGCCCGGCCAAGGCCTTTGGGGTGCCAAGGCCGGAGTGTCCAAGGCTGGGAAAGATCGCAGGCGGAGGAGGAGGGCGAGGCGGCCTATCTGCTGCGGTGAAATTGAAAGTAGCCCGGGTCTGGGTTTCAGTGTTTTCCCGACTGAGGCCACGGACCGGGGGCCTTGGCGCCTGCCGTGTGGCATTAACTCTTGCTTGCTCTCCCCGGACCCGACGTGAGGGGCGTGTAGCGGTGAGCGCTTTGCTCCGGTGAATCCTTGGCATCTGGGGAATCATTCTGGGGAACGCCGGCGAGGCGCGTTCATCTTTAAAATGGAGTAATAAATAACCATCTCCCTGCCCATCCTCTGCTCCCACGGTGGGCTTCTGTGCGGATCAAGTGACAACGTGTCACTGAGGGAGTGAGTGGAAGTGCTTTGGAACAAGGTGCAGCGTCATTTGCACCCGGCAGGGGTCAAAGAACAGGTGACCCTCCCCGGGAGACACCTTATTAGCTCCTCAGTCTCCCCTAACCGCTTCAGAATTCCAGCGAGTTTTTGCCTATTCTGGAAATGAAATAATGGCAGGAACACTTAGAGAAAACTCTCAGAAAATCGAAAGCAAAGAGGATGCCGGCAGGTGGAGGAGTGAAAAGGTTAGGGTGGGGGATGGAAATTGGGAGCGGGTTCAGCTATGGCTGCTTCCTAGACTCTGATACTAGTGCCCACGAGTAAAAACGTGAATCCTAGGTATTTGCTCCGGATTCAGTGGGATTCCTCTGTGACTCCTGCAAAGTCCCAGAAATGACGATTCCCTGAGCTGCGCGGATTTAAATGCTTCCTGAGGGTGAGCAGCGAGGAGACTTCCGGGGGAAGCGAGGTGTCCTGTCCTGGACTGAAAACAAGTTGGGAAAATGAGCCCACGTACCGGTTCCCCCAAAGCCGGACAGAGAGAGGCTCAGAGAAAACACGGCGTCCAGGAGGGCATGTTAAACTAAAAGTTTATAAATTAAAGGAAAAAAAATACAACGAATAGAACTTCCAAATTTCACAAATCTTTTTAAAGTTAATACTCTAGTTGAGTGCACAGTGCCCTTAAGGAGGCGACAAGCGGCGAGGTTGACACGAGGTTGACAGGATCACCTGTCTTAGGTTGCAGGGACAGGGATGGGAGAATCCTGGGTCAGGACGCAGGAGTCGCTGAGGCTAAACGGTAGAGACTGCGCCCAGTGGCCGAACTGCAGAGGACGCCGAGGAAAGGCCGGTCAAGGATATTCACATTGAATACAAAAATAACCATCATTTGAATACAAGCAACTGAAAAGTGCTATAAGTTTTAACCTCTGAAAGAAAGAAGGAAAGAAAGAAAGAAAGGGAGGAAGGGAGGAAGAAAGAAAGGAAGGAAGGAAGGAAGAAAAATAAAGAAAGAAAGAAAGAAAGAAAGAAAGAAAGAAAGAAAGAAAGAAAGAAAGAAAGAAAGAAAGAAAGAAAAGAAAGAAAGAAAGAAAGAAAGGTTCTGCGAAGGACTCCTGGGTTTCCTCTCTTCTGGTTCGGGGGCTCCCAGGAGCTCCCCCAGTTGGTCGCAGCCTGGACCTCCGAGAGGGAAGATGCGGGGCCCTTGCCCTGCCCTATGCTCAGAGGCTCCCTTCCATACATTCAGCAACCAATCAGGCGCCCCCACCTGAGCTCTGACACCGGGGAGGGGTGGGGAGGAGGGCCCGCAAACCAAACATTTCATGGTTCAATGAACCCCTAGCCTGGGGCTCCTTGGGGCTGCCAGGGCTCTAAACCCCTTTGTAACAATTGCAATTTCCAAAAATAATAGATATGTAGATACACATAGATTGGTAGCATGGATACCATGAACTAGTGTGGCCTAGGGCACGAAGCTCCCGGCAGGCCTGAAATTCTGGGATTCAGGCTTCTGTGGTCTCCAGGAGTTCTCTCCTCTCTGGGAAACGCCATCCCCAGGCAGACACAATCCAAACCCAACATTATGGTGGTAATAAATAATGTCCAAGGGCTTCCAAGCAAGTGGGGCGGGGGGTAGGAACAGGGTCCCTAGGCCATAGGATGCCTCTGTTCAAACTAGAAAAAGGCGCCCCCCTCTGGGTAGACCCAGTCCCGCTGCCAGGGCGCACGTCCTGGAGAGCAGAGCCAGGGCTGGATTTCATCCTCCATCTGCCCCCTCCGCGGGGCTCCCCAGTACAGGGCACAACTTGTACAGCCATCAGCGCCCGTCTGGAGCTGGGGCGCGGGGATCATTCACTGCCTCATCCCAGGCCGGCTCACTGGGTGCCCGCGGCGGCCGCACACGTGGAGAGTGCCCAGCCGGGGAGGCAGTAATAAGGGTAATAGTAGGAGGGCTGCAGTGGCAGCAGCGAGGGAGGCCGCAGCACCTCTCCGGGCAGGTACTGTCTCTGGTCGTCGCGCACCAGCACCTTCACTGCCACCTTCTTGGCGGCGGGCGCCGAGGCCAGTAGGTCGGCGGCCATCTGTCGGCGCTTGGTCTTGTAGCGACGGTTCTGGAACCAGATCTTCACCTGCGTCTCGGTAAGCTTCAGCGACGCGGCCAGGTCTGCGCGCTCGGGCCCGGACAGGTAGCGCTGGTGGTTGAAGCGGCGCTCCAGCTCGAAGACCTGTGCGTGGGAGAAGGCGGCGCGCGAGCGCTTCTTGCGCGGCTTGGGCGCCACGGGCTCCTCCTCCTCCTCTGCGCCGCCCGCGGGCCCGCCGCTGCTGCCGCTGCACAACGTGGGCACGCGTGCGCCTCCTGTGCCAACGCCGTCGTCCTCGACCCTCGGGCTGCGGTCGCCTGTGGACACAGTGAGAACAGAAACGCGACACTGTCAGTGCCGCAGAGGAGTGAGGTCTGGCCTCAACCGCTGTGGTCGGGGTGGGGGGCGGAAATACCCTTTCACGCCGCCGGAGTGGTGGGGTGGGCCTGGAAGCCGCGGGTCCGGGAGGCAAGTCTTAGAACCCTGTCCCACTCGCTTCCTGCAGCTAAGCTTGTTGTGAGCCGGCAACGAACTCAGCCGCTGTATCAACGCTGTGCAGCCAAGAGCCAGCTCCTTGCCTTCTCTGGGCTCCAGGCTCCTCGCAGCAATGTGGGCATTGGGCCTGAGCATCCTCGCACACCTTCTCCGCCCTCAGCCCTCAGCCCTCAGCCCTCAGCCCTGGGGTTCTAGATGGCGTTTCGGATACCCTCCCTGGGTTCACCCGCCTCCCCACACTCACACTCACACACGCATCGTCACAGCACACACTTGTTGGCTGCGCGGAAAGAGAAAGTGGGGAGATGGATCCTGGAGACAGAAGTATTCGGAGTCTTACGCCCCCATCCACCCGGAATTGTGGGAGGGCTATGGCAATAGGCTGAGTCAAGGCCACGGGTAGGCTTCTCCCTCTCTCTTACAAAGGCAATGAAAGGAGGGCTGGGGTTGAGGGTAGAGGGGTGTCCCTGCTTCGAATCCTTGGACCCTAATCTGACGACAGCTCCTCTACCTCTTCCCCGCTCTCCCCGCAGAACCCTAGCAGGGAGGTCCAGCACTCTGGCCTGCAGCAGATAATATTTGCTTGGGGCCAGCGTGAGGCCTACAGCACCGTCCAGCCGACGGGGCAGGCACGGGGGTCTTTCTGACCAAATGACATGCCAGCTCGTGGTTGAGGAGGTTCCTCCCCCTGCTGAGTCTGGGATGACCTAAATCAAGCCCCTCTGCCTTCAGCTGGCTGCAGGGTTTGCCTCCAGCTCTTGGGTCCTCAGCCCGGCACTGGTCTCCTGGGCCTGGGGTCTGGGAAAGCTAAAGAAACCCTCCTCCCGAAGCTCGGGCTCGGTTGGCCTTCGGCCCACTTGAAATTATCCCTCGTTACCTAGAGTCTGTCATACAGAGTGAAGTAAGTCAGAAAGAGAAAGACAAATACCGTATGCTAACACATATATATGGAATTTAAGGGAAAAAATGTCATGAAGACCCTAGGGGTAAGACACAGACCTACTAGAGAATGGACTTGAGGATATGGGGAGGGGAAAGGGTAAGCTGTGACAAAGCGAGAGAGAGGCATGGACATATATACACTACCAAACGTAAAATAGATAGCTAGTGGGAAGCAGCCGCATAGCACAGGGAAATCAGCTCGGTGCTTTGTGACCACCTAGAGGGGTGGGATAGGGAGGGTGGGAAGGAGGGAGACGCAAGAGGGAAGAGATATGGGGACATATGTATATGTATAACTGATTCACTTTGTTATAAGGCAGAAACTAACACACCATTGTAAAGCAATTATACCCCAATAAAGATGTAAAAAGAAAAAAAAAGAAAGTATCCCTCGTTTACTTTTCTTTGAGCTGCGGGGCGGGCTCTGAGACCTCGAGCTGGGAGCATCTCTGATCTCTGGGCCAGGGCCCGGATACTGGCTACCCGAGGTTTCTGGGACCCTCGCTCTTCCCTTTCCTCGATTTTGGGGATTTGGAGACAGACTCTGGACTCAAAGCCAGGGTGCAGTGGTTCTCTCTCAGTCTGGTCTAAAGCACACTGCCCTACGACGTCGTCTGACGCTATACCCCAGGACGCAGCGTTCTGAGGAGTTTCTCGGTCCTCTCTCGGGCTCAGTTGCCAGAGGCTTAGAGCAGCCCGCGCCGATGCGCAGAGCTTAGGGTCTTGGCTAACCAGGGGGCCCAGGGAACAAGGTGCTAACAGCAGGCCCACCCCACTCGGCGTGGTTGCTCTCCTTGCCCAGCCCCTCAGCCCGGCCCCCTTCCCCGCGAAGCCTTAGCCGACCTGAGACGCTGGCCGACATCTCACTGTCGCTCCGGCCCGCGGCTTCCTCCTCCAGGTCCTTGGCTGCGGGAAGCTCACAGACCGGCTGGCCGAGGCCCAGGGTCGCCCCTGTACGGCAGGCCCCGCTGGCCCCCGGCGGGTCCGCGCAGCGCCGCCCGCCCTCGTTCTCCTCGCTCAGCGCCGAGTCCGAATCCCAGCCTCCCGGGCTCTCCGTGGTCCGCCCCGCAGCCGTTCTGGTCCCAGGAGGCGACGCCAGTAGAGAGTCCTCGGCGCCCCCCAGCGCGCCCGCGTCTGTCTCCCCAAAGAGCCGCCAGCAACAGACAGCGGGCGCCGCTGCCACCGCTGTACCGCCGGGTACGGGGCGCCCCTCCGTCGCGGGCAGCCCGCCGCGCTCCTCTTTCTTGTTGAGGATCGCCTGGATGGAGAAGGGCGTCAAGGTGTTGGCGCCGCGCACAGCCATCTGCGCCGCGGGCCGGAGCGGCCGGCCGGGCGGGCGGCTGGGGCGCGGGGCAGCTCCGAGCTGAATGGAGCGCGCGGGCCGCCGCAGCGCGAGTGAGCCCCGCGAGCGAGGCCCCTGCAGCCCACTCCTGGGCTGCCCAGCAGCCTCCGCCCCCCTCTGGCCCCGGATCAGCGCCGACCCTCACTCCCACTTCCGAGGCCCACCCCGCCCAGAGACCCCCTCCCCCCCAATCCAGCGCCAGAAGTTCTCCTTTCGCAGCTCAGCTGGATTATCTCATCGCCTCGCGCCTTTAGGGGCGGGCCGGGGTCTGGCCCTCGGAGGACTTGGGGGGAGGATCAGTGAGGCCCCTCTGCGGCTGCAGTCCCCTCCTGAGCGCCTCCGGGGTGCACGGCCCGAGTCACTTTTTCTTTGCGCCTCTGTCTCTTCCCCGCCTGCAGGATTTCGCTTCTGGATCGTCGTCTCCTTTCCCTGCTGGGCCGGCTCTTCCGGAGCCCACCCCCAGCGGCGGCGGCGACGACGGCCGCTGGATTCCGAGAGGCTCGGGGCACCCTTTTACCCCTTGTCTTGGTTTTATCTGTTTCTTCTCTCTTTCCTTCCTCAGAGTTCCACCGTAGCCCACCCCCCCACACACACCCCCGCCCGGGTGTCATTCCTCACTGCTGAGGGACAGCCTCAGGCCACGCCCCTTCACTGGGCTGTCCCGGGAGCTCCCGGCCGCCCATTGGTTGGCTCTTGCTGGACGACGTCGACTTGAACAGACAAAACGGGGCACGCTGCGCGGAGAAAGTCAGGGTCTGACTTAACCCCTTTCCTCCCAAGCCTGGTCCTCGAAGCATCCTCCAGCAACAGAGAGGCTCACCCACCTAGACACGCTAAAAAACCACGATTCTTACCTCTACAGATGTAGCCACCTATTCTAGCACTTTTATGGAACACGATATTTAGTTGACTCAGATCTGGGAGGGAAACCCAAAGTTAACGCAGTTCCATAAAACGCGCGTAGTTTCTGTTCTCTAGGGAGGTTTATCGATTCGAAGAATGAAGTGCTTCTTCTTCTCCCCTTATACTTTCGCGGATTCCTCACTGGAATATTAATTATTTTCTCTGAAATAATAAGTGAATTAAAATCACTGTAGAAATAGTTTTCTTTCCTCACCGAATTTTATTTGTTTCAATTTCTATAGAAGAATTAAAAAGAAAAAGATGGTAGAGATAGAGCTAAAGTCAGGAGAGAAATTAGAGGGCATCTTTGGGAGAGTTTCTGGAAATTGCGCGGTCATTTCCCTGGGCTGTCAAAATTGAATGCACTTGGAGTTTGCTAAATTTTACACGAGGAAGAAAATTGAAACTTTGTTCTTTAAATATTCTGTTACTTGTGAGTTGAAAAAATATGTTTTTGTTTAAAAGAATATCTGGGAACTACCATAGTAAAGATTCTGAACTGATGACATTAATTCGCTTAAAAAAATGAGTAGTGCATTATTTTATGTAATAGAAGAAGCCAGGCTAAGAAACACAAATATTGTGGATATCTCAAAACATTTGTTGCCTATTTATATTATTTATTTTTAAATGAAGAAGTTGTTTAAGGAGCATACTTCACTGTCTTCCGTAAATTTTACCAGAGATTTAAATTAAAACCAAATACACAATTTGAACCATTAAATACGTTTAAAGAACTGTGATTTTAATTTAGTAAATTGCTGAGATTGGTGTTTTTGGTGCCACTAAAACAAATAATATTCGCCCTTGTAGCTTTCTTTTTGGTAGTTGTTTTTCTACACCTCAGGATGAAATACATTAGTAGTTTTCAGGGTCAGTGGCGGGGGGGCTTCACAGCATCTATACTTTCCAGCATTTCAGCCATGTGATGCTCTTTTGCATCCCAAATACACTACAGTGCACATCCTGTAGTGTATTTGGTGGGGGGGGAACCTCATCCTTGAAGAGTTCATTGCCCATTTATAGCTCTTTACTGCTACTTCAGTTTTGAGGGAAAGGTGTTTAAATTTGGTGTCAGTAGGTGGCAAGTGTAAGGAACGGGATGCTCTTCAGGCCCAGAGGGGGAACAGAACAGATGCTTAAGAGGTTTCAAAAGAAATGTCCTTTCCTTCCTCACGCGGACCTTCATTTATTAAGTTACACCCCTCTCCCACCACCCTAGACAATTTGTAATTTTTCTCTGGGGGCGAGTTGAGGAGGAGATTGACTGACACAGGTCACCCAGAAGAAGAGAAACGGGCAGGTGTGAACTGCCTGTCGCAAACAGCCATCCCTTTGTGGGGTTAGGACTTGATGTGGACAAATATAGAATGACTCCGGACACACAGGCAGGCAGAGATGTTTGCGGGTTCAGTGACTGAGTAGTAGAGTGAATCTGGGGGCTATACAAAGACTTACTTGAATATATAACCACCACTTAGTTGCCCCTCCCCGCCAATTTTTTTAAAGAACCCCAAATCAAAGTAGAATATACCCCTTGCCACAGGCTTGGATAGAGGTTTTCAAAGCTTAGAAAGATGCAATTCGGTGATTTTGAATTGTCCGTTTTTTGGTGTGTGCCCGGGGTATAAGAAAGTGGCCGCATTCCGAGTCTTCAGGAGGCTCACAGAGAGGGAGGCTCGTGTCATCTCGGGCAACTGCGGCGGTTAGTCAATCTTTAGGTCTGGGGAATGGCTGCAGGCAGGGCCGGGAGTTGGGTGTTGGCGGAGAGTAAACACACGGGTCTGGAACTACCACTAGAAGCTGTTGGTGGGGTTGGGTGGGAATGAAAAGGCTTTGGGGGCCGGTGAGAGGAGGTGGACGGATGCACAGAGGCTTCCCCGGGTACGTGCAGAGTCAAGGCCGGCGAGTGGGGGTGTGGGGCGAGGGCTCAGCAGGTCAGCGCATGTCGCAGGGCTGAATATCGCGGCGATAGGGGCGCGCCAGGGCCCCGCTTCCAGTTCATAAAGGGCGATTTGCTCCGCGCTTGACCGAGAGCTCCGGGGACCCACGGCTGCCTGACGGCGCCTGAGGTTCGGTGGGCGCCGCGCTCCGGCCTGGGCCGGCGCCGGGAATTTGAGGAGCTCCGGACGCCCCTCGGCCGGCCAGTCTTCGAGGGGGCGCCAGGCTTGCTCTGAGCCGGTGCCTTCCTCCACGGCCCCTCGCTCAGCTCTGTCCTAATCTTCCCCTTCTCCTTTCCGACTTCCACCCTCGACCTCCCCTTCCTGCTCGTCAGTTTGGTTCCTGCGCGCCCCCTACATGCCGTACCCTCCAGCCCCGGGAGCAGCCTCGAGCCGAAGCGCTGCCGGATGGTAGGGCTTCCGCGGGCCGCGGCGCAGCGCAGGATGAGGGTGGAAGAGCCGAGGGCCCCGGGAGGAGGCAAACCCCATTACTCGGGCGCACGCCGCAAGCTGCTACGCACGCTCCCGCGCTCCCGGGACCCGAGTCCGCAGGGATTTTCCTGTGGGGCCACCGCGCGCAGCGTCCCTGCCGCCCTCCACCTGCGCCCGGGGCAGGATGGAGGGAGATCCGGAGAGGAGACTGTCTGCTGTGCCCAGAGCGGCCCGAGGGCGAGCGCCAGAGGCTGTTTTGCAGTGGGAGGCCAAGCGCGTCTCTCAGACGCCAACGGCGGTGACCGAAGTCACCTGCCGTCTCTTGGCCACGGTTTCCAGTCCCTTAAAACGAGGGTTTTTACCCGGTGCTCTCCGATGCCGTTGCTAAGTTGCCCGAGTTGACGGGCAGGGAGAGGATGCCGGTGCTGGCTCTCCTGGTAGGAGCCAGATCCAGGCAGGCCGCGCTCGGCACTTACCCTCTGTCCCTATCCACAGGCTCCCGAGGGCACTCCAAGCATCCGAAGAATCCCAAGCATCAAGCAACACGCCACTTTCCCTCCAGCAGACACTGGCTCCTGGGTTCCTAGGTCATCCATTTTCAGACCCCACCAGGATTTTTCTCGTACGTGGTCCAGGTATATCAGACCATTACTATAGGCCGAGGTAGTTTTATATTTAAACAAATGTTGCTCACCAACAATGTGCCGGGACCGTAGCTTATTGTTTTCTTTAGTCTACATAACCCTGAGGGTGGAGTGAATAGAAGACATTATTATCCCTATTTTACAGATGAGGAAACTGAGACTCATGGAGTTTAAATGATTTCACCATCAGTAAGCAGCTAAATCAGGATTCAAATCTGACTTTGTGTAATGCCAACCCAGCTGGGTTTTCTACTCTAACCGCTGTTTCTCATAAACCTTCATGTTTATTCTCATTAAATGTTTCCCATCGTCTTCCTTACTTATCTCTATGCTACGCATTCATCAGAAAAGGAACTTCGAACTTAAGGAAATCAAAGAAAGAATTAGGCAGGAAAATCTAACGATTTTTTCAGTTTCGTACTTTTGAAAATAAAGAACGCTAAGGCCTGTGGATCTGAACCTAAACCTTGTTATGTAGAAGGAAAGAAATACGCCGTTGTTATTCTAATTAATAAACTAAACCATATGTAGAGGGAGACAGCAGGTGATGGAAGTTCCGTTGAGTTCAGAAATATAGGGACCTGGGTTTTGCTCGAGGCTCCTGAGATGCTGCGATACGTCCTCACGGAAGACATTGTTCCTTTGGAGTTAGTTTTCTTACCTGTAAAAAGCCAGATTTGGAAATCACCTCTCAGGCTTAAAAAGAAAAGTACCCTTTTCGCCTGGGTACAGTGGAGGACGAGCGCCACCTAGCGGGCACCTCTGAGGGATGTGAGGATATACCAAGGTAGAGAAGTAGTGTGATAAGTAGAGTCAAAAAGAGAATGTTGGTTTCATAAAACGGAATGTCTTTGCTCCTAGTTTTATGTTTCCACAGTCTCATGTTGTCAGGGATATAATAAACTAGGTGTTCCATTGAAGAGGCTCAGCCAGACACAGTCCGGATCCCCACTGAAGACTCACCTCCCTCAAGGGGAGGGGGAAACGATGGGGGCGGTTGCAGTGGGAGCTCAGAGATCTCCTGGTCTAACATCTCCTTGATTCCTCTCTCCTAGCTCCGCTGACTGCCTCTCATGCAAACTGGACCCGGGCGCCCGCTGGATGGCGATATAAGGTACATGCAGTAGGTGAGATTTACTGGAGCCATAGGCAAGTTTTTCATTTTTTTCAGAAGCTAACTTTTTCATGAGACTAATTGGGGTATTTCACCCTAAACATCAATAAGTTCTGGCATTGCAAACAAGTCTGTCTTGTCGCTCAGATTTTGTTTCTTCATTTGGGTTGTCAGTTAAGACAGTGGGCGGATGATGATGCTATTTGAGGGGGCAGTTAAGGAGAAGGAGATCTGAGTGGATAAAGGGGAAGATGCTATGTGCTGTTACTTGTACTGAGTTTGAGATGCTTGTAAAATAACAAGCAAGTCTTCTGAATTTACTGTATTTCTGTCTCTAAGTAACTATTCTGAGGGCCTTCGTGGTGTTATGCAGGTTCCCTTATAAATTTTCCAGCCAATTTCCCTTTCTGTAGTCTCTTCCTATCATGTATTTAAAAATGTTCAACAAATATTTGAGTGCTTACTGTGTCTCAGCTACTGTTCTAGGCTCTGGGGCTCATGGCCCTGTAAGACATTACTCTCAATAGGCTAACATTCAAGTGGAGAAATATCATCAAGAAGCAAATGCCTGCATAAAGCAATGGAGGAAACATCAGATGGTGTAAGCGCTCTGAAGAAAACTAGAGTGATCTGACAGAGGGTGATTTGGGGCTATTTTAAAAAAGAAAAGAAAAATTTTTTAATTTTTGTTTTTGTTTTGTTTTTTCCAACTCCATGCCTCTAAATTTATGTTTTTATTTCAGTATAGTTATATTACTTTCAGGTGTACAACATAGTGATTTGATATTTGTAGAGATTATACTCCATTTAAAGTTATTATAAAATATTGGTTCTATTCCCTGTGCTCTATATTACATCCTTGTGTCTTATTTATTTTACACTTAATAGTTTGTACCTCTTAACCTCCTTCCCCTATCTTGCCCCTCCCCCATCCCCCCACCCACTCCTCTCCACACTGGTAAGCACTACTTTGTTGTATGTATCTGTGAGTCTGTTTCTGTTCTGTTATACTCATTTGCCTGTTTTATTTTCTAGATTCCACATATAAGTGAAAACATACAATATTTGTCTTTATCTGACTTACTTCACTAAGAAGGATACCCTCCAGATCCATCTATGTTGATGCAAATGGCAAAATTTCATTCTTTTTTGTGGCTGAGTAATATTCTTCTGTGTGTGTGTGTGTGTGTGTGTGTGTGTGTGTGTGTGTACACCACATCTTCTTCATCCATTCTTCTGTTAATGGACACTTAGATTGCTTCCTTACCTTACCTATTATAAAAATGCTGCTATGAACATTGGGGTGCATGTATCTTTTCGCATTAGTGTTTTCATTTTCTTCACTTATATACCCATATGAACGATATGGTAGTTCTGGTTTTTTAAAAAAAAACTTTTATATTTTATTTTTATTTATTTATTTATTGGCTGCACCATGGGCCTTATGGGATCTCAGTTTCCCAGCCAGGGATTGAACTTGGGCCACGGCAGTGAAAGCCCTGAATCCTAACCACTAAGCCACCAGGGAACTCCCTCTATTTTAATTATTTGAGGAACCTCCATACTGTTTTCCATAATGGTTGTACCAATTTACATTCTACCAACAGCATACAAGAGTTCCCTTTTCTCTACATCCTCGCCAACGTTTGTTCTTTTTGTTCTTTTTGATGATAGCCATTCTGACAGGTGTGAGGTGATATCTCATTATAGTTTTGATTTGCATTTCTCTGATGATTAGTGATGTTTAGCATCTTTCCATGTGCCTATTGGCCATCTGTATGTCTTTGGAAAATGTCTATTCAGGTCTTTTGTCCATTTTTTTTTTTGTCCATTTTTTAATCAAGTTGTTTGTTTTTTTGATATTGAGTTTTATGGGCTATTTATATATTTTGAATATTAACCCCTTATCGGTCATATCATTTGCAAATATTTTATCCCATTTAGTAGAGTGCTGAGACTTACTTTTATTTTTATTTATTTTATTTTTTTTGCAGTACCCGGGCCTCTCACTGTTGTGGCCTTTCCCGTTGCGGAGCACAGGCTCCGGATGCACAGGCTCAGCGGCCATGGCCCACGGGCCCAGCCGCTCCGCAGCATGTGGGATCTTCCCGGACCGGGGCATGAACCCGTGTCCCCTGCATCGGCAGGCGGACTCTCAACCACTGCGCCACCAAGGAAGCCCTACTTTTATTTTTAATTAATTATTTTTATTGAGATATATTTGACATATAACTTTGTATAAATTAAAAAAAAATTAAATTTAACTATAGTTGATTTACAATATTGTGTTAGTTTCAGGTGTACAGCTTCAGATTCTTTTCAGTATAGGTTATTACAAGATACTGAATATAGTTCCCTGTGCTATACAGTAAATAACATTGTATAAATTTAAGGTATACTGCATGTTGAATTGATACATTTATATATTGTAAGAGGATTGCCCTTGTAGGGATAATTAGCACCTACACATATTTATTACTTCTTTTTAGTGGTTGGAATAACTAAGATCTAATCTAGAAAGTTTGGTGATTAAAATGCAATATCGTCATCTATGTTCCCTATACTGTGCATTAGATCTCTTTTACTACTCATTACATCCCCCTTAAGCATCTGTCCTATTGCCCTTCACATTCCCTGATAACTACATTTAATACCAGAGATTTATCTTTAGATAGGAGATACTAGAATATGTTTTTATGTCGGTGTAAATAACCCAATAGAGAAAGATTTTTTTTTTATTATGCCAGTAACCCAATTTTTAAAAAAATTATGTATTTAATTTTTGGCCACACCACGCAGCATGCAGGATCTTAGCTCCCTGACCAGAGATCAAACCCATGCCCCCTGACCCTTAGGAGCATGGAGTCTTAACCACTGGACCCCCAGGGAAGTCCCAAGAAGGATAACTGATAATGCAGAAGAGAAGAGAAAACTGCAAAGTCCTTGAGAAAGTGAGAGCAGTTGGTCTCTGGTAAAAGAGAATGATATAGATGCTTTTAGGCTGGTTACTGAGGTGACTGACAATGACGTAATAATAACCATGGTTGGCATTTACTGAGCACATACTATGAGCCAGGTACTGTTCAAATGCTTAATGCTTATTACTTTATTTAGTTCTCTCAACAAGTATGAGGCAAGCTGAGCACAGAGAGTGGGGCAGGGAGGATTAGGGGGATAGGGAGAAGGTGCAAAAAGCCGTTTGGGACAATGGGAAGGGAAGAAATCAGGGCAGTTAGGTGGAACAGCTGAGCAGGAGTGAGGGTATATTTGAGGTTCATGTCCATGACCTTAAAGTGTGACCCCAAAAAAAAAAAAAAAGTGTGACCAGTTAGCACAGGTGTGTGGTTTTCTCCAGCAACATTCCCTTGCTCAGGGAAACAGAGACACACAGATACACACACACACACACACACACACACACACACACACACACACACACACACACACTCACATAGCATAGGTTGGATAGATAGTTGGGCTACTCAAGGCGGGGCCATTGCTGGATCATTAACAAGAGCACCCAGGAATTTAAGGCTGTTTGTGAGGGAGGGCTTAGAATCATGGAACCTAAGCTGGATCAGGGCAAAAATAGTGACTCAAGGAAAGTGATTGATCGATTTAGGATCAATGGATTCTTTTTTTTTTTTTTTTTTTTTTTTGTGGTACGCGGGCCTCTCACTGTTGTGGCCTCTCCCGTTGCGGAGCATAGGCTCCGGACACGCAGGCTTAGCGGCCATGGCTCACGGGCCCAGCCGCTCTGCGGCATATGGGATCTTCCCGGACCGGGGCATGAACCCGTGTCGCCTGCATCAGCAGGCAGACTCTCAACCACTGCGCCACCAGGGAAGTCCGGATCAACGGATTCGAAGTCCTGAAAGAGTAAAACACTTGCTGGAGTCTGAGTGTGAGTATTAGGGTTGTGAGTTGGAAAGAGGAGTGGTCATAGATTTGGGTACTTAGTTGAGTTCCAGAGGTCCGCAGGTTATCAGTGACACAGAGGTCAAGGTTGATGCTGGTGGGTGGAGCATTGACTCCTGGGGGCACTGCCTGACTTCCCCTAGCTCCTGACACAGCCGAGTGTCTCCTGATGTTCCTCTGAAACCCCTCAAAACCTTCACTCCTGTTTCTACTGCCTACAGGCCATCTGTCCTGTTCCTTATTGTGGAGACCCCACTGACCCACCAGGTCTGGCAAAGAACACAGAAACAGAAAAATGCACTATTTTAAAAAGATACTGCTCTCCACCTGCCTGGCTCGGCTCACATATTATTTCAGTCCTAAGTCCTTCTGGGAGTCTCCCATCCCTACCTGTTGTGACATTTTCCTTCTGGAAACAAGGAAACCCTCTACTTTAGAATGATTTGCCCATGCCCCCAACCTGAGCACTTGTCTTTCATTAAACTGACTCATCTGGGCAAGTTGCAACTCAGTGATGATAAAGAAAGATGTGTGATTCAAAAGAGTGGCTTTTTTAGAGTACCATTTCTTAAATTACAACCCTTTGCAACCTCTTTTCATATTTTTGCCCTCTGTGTGTATCCATCTATAATCTCTATTTACTTAATACCTTTATTTAAATGACTACTTTCCTTCCTTCCTTCTTTCCTTTCTTTCTTATTGAAGTATAGTTGATTTACAAAGTTGTGTTAATTTCTTCTGTACAGAAAAATGATTCAGTTATACATATGTATACATTCTCTTTATTATATTCTTTTCCATTATGGTTTATCACAAGATATTGAACATAGTTCCCTGTGCTATACAGTAGGACCTTGTTGTTTATCCATCCTATAAATAGTTTGCATCTGCTAATCCCAAACTCCCACTCCATCCCTCCCCCACCCCCCTCCCCCTTGGCAACCACTAGTCTGTTCTCTATGTCTGTGAGTCTGTCTCTGTTTTGTAGATAGGTTCATTTGTGTCTAAATGACTACTTTTTAAACTTGAAAAAATCTCATTTTTAAAAGAACGTTTGTATAAATAACATAAATAACGTGAATATGTTCATATATAAATATACACATATATGAAGCATCATTAACCTATTACCAAATATAATATTTTAAAAATATATGTATATAATGCTGATAGAACTGTGCTGATACACTAGTTCGATATAATAGGATGCTGAAGGCTCTGGGCCTGAGGTTGGCTCTCTGTCATAAGGACAGATTGACAAGAGCTAGAGAGACATTACAGCACACCAGCACCAACCTGAGACTTTCTCTCTGATGTAAATAGAAAGACTAAAATGGAATTGATCCAACAGAAATGTGTAGGAAAGTTCCCCGAAAGATGTATGCTAGAATGCTCAAAGCCTCTTTTCCCAGTTTCCAAAAACCCTGAAACTACTCAAATGTTCATCAAGAGGAGGATAAGTCAAATGTTGTACCTTCACAGCATAGGATACTACTCAGCCATGAGGATGAGCCACTCCAAGGCTGAAGGCAGCTGTACGGACGAACCTCACGAACATTCACCTGGGTGTCCCCAGTGCCTAGAATGGGCCTGGCACAAGGTAGGCTCTTAGCAGATATTTATTAAATGAATGGTCTCTTTATTCTCACACAACCTGAGATCAGAGGGACAGGTATCAGGATTTCTATTTACAGATGAGGACTCTGAGACGTAGAGAGGCCAAGTGATTTATTCAAGATCACACAGAGCACAGCTGCTGCATCAGGATTCCCTGCTAAGGCAGCCTGCTTGGTAAAACGTGTTAGCTCTCTAAACTTCCTCATTTACACAGCTGTTCCCTTAGTCTTTTAGCACAAATAACATATTTCAACTTCTTTTGCTGTTGTTAAATCATCTTCTGAGGCCTAATTTGGAGATGTTTATTTCCATTATGGGATATTTTGGACTGGGTTTTGAAAGGGAAAGGGACAGAAGACTGTGCTTTCAGAGAAAGGGGTTTAGGATAGGGGGGAAGCTTACTGGAGAGATTTATGTCGAGGAATTACAGCAAACTCTGTCATTCTGTCTGATAAGTGTGGCTAGAAACAGGAAAGGGAGAACAGGATATGGTGGTAGCACACGGGCTTAATGGAACATCAAGTGAACAGATGGGACTGAGCTGTCCTGGCAACTGTCAAAGGAAGAAGCTTGAGGAGCAATCCCTGCACAAAAGCAGGTGAACCAGGGCTGGAGACACGTGCTTCCTGTACGTTCAAAAAGGGCTCTTAGTGCAGTATCAAAAGCCCTTTCTTTAGAATCAATCCATATTTAGCTCAGAAGGAAGTAGGGGTCTGGGGGGCCGAGGGTGGATTAATTTATTGAGACTTGAATTTCACTTAAAGGTTGTTTTTTTTTTTTTAATTTTAAATGAGCTTATTTATAAAACAGAAACGGACTCACAGACTTAGAAAACAAACTTATGGTTACCAAAGACGAAAGGTGGAGGCAGGGGAGGGATAAATTAGGAGTTTGGGATTAACATACACACACAATATATAATAGATCAACAAGGACCTACTGTATAGCACAGGAAACTTTACTCAGTATTCTGTAATAACCTATATGGGAAGAGAAGCTGAAAAAGAATAGAAATATGTATATGTATAACTAAATCACTTTGTTGTCTGCTTGAAACTAACACAACGTTATAGATCCACTATACTCCAATATAAAATAAAAATGAAAAAAAAGTCTGAAGTGACCAATTATATGTCCTTTTAAACTCCAAGAATGCTTACTGGGGAAAGAATCTTTTTGAAGGATCAGAGGACCCCCAAGTGACAGGGATGAAATAAAAAACAATGTTTGAGGGTAAACAGAGACACATGAGCCCAAAATAGGAAAAGGCAAATTCTTGATGAATACTTCTTTAGGGATGAAAAAAATGTTATTTGACTCTTTCAAGTAAGACTTGTTGAAGAGTGACAAATTGTTTTCTGCAAATAAAAACAACTTTGAGCTTTGATGATATACTTATTTTGAAAGAATGACATTTGCAAAAAAAGCATGGGACAGATTCTGCCAGTGATCAGAGGGGGCACATTTATTAAAAGCTAATGGAGAAGCTGATCCTTCCGGAGATAAAAACTGAGTGAATGAGAACACAGATGATTTCTGCAGAGAATGTGAAAAATGTATTTGGAGTTTCCACTTTAGAAAGCATGGCATATTAGGTATTTGTCAAGGCTCCACTGTAGCAAAACAACCAGATGCTAGACTAATTACAAACTTGAATTGCATCCTTAAAGTGCAGTGCTGAGCTTGCTACATTATAAGGGAAATCCACAAGCCAGTTGTTCTTATATTGAAGTTTAAGTATGTGTAGTAGGGTGGGATAGAGTTGAGTAGTCAGAGGTGTGGCTTTGCCAATTATTAAGCTATCGTCTCTTAGCTTCACATCTACCTTCTATATTCCATGTTGTGTTGGCTGGGCTGCGACTCGGCAAACCCCGCTTCTTCTTAGCCAGATGGCTCTCCAGGTTCTTTCTGCCAATTTGGGGCACTAAGCACAGACTAGGAGGCTGAAGTTGGAGAAGGGACTTGCTTCTCCTTGTTTGGTCACTCTTGTTAGCCTCCCCCCAGCAACGGTTCTTCGCTCCAGCAGTGGCAGCTGATTGCAGACACAGTTGGCTCCAATTTCCCATTTTTCCCCCACTCTAGGACAAGCCACCCTGTCTCGCCAACCCGGCCACACGCCTCAGGGGTCTGCTCATCACAACTACTTGGTTTCTTCTTCAGTTTCCTACCAAACTCCATCTTCTCTTTCTGTTCCCCAAGCCAAGCAGTGATGGTGTTTGCTTTCTGAAGTTACTCTGTATCATGTCAGCATTACTCTTTTGGTCTTTAGTCCTCTAATAGCTACTGAAACCAATTGCCAATATTAAATTATTTATTAAAATAACTGATATAGTTTCTAATAGCTGACTGGACCATGATTGAAACGGGTCTGAAATGATTTCCTATAACGTAGTAGGAAGAATATGGCTCTCAACAGGCCTTCAATCCAGCACTGAGAGCTGCTCCTGAGAAAGAAATAAGGTGACCTGGAGTTAAAAATTCTTGTAAATTTGCTAATGATTGGACCCTAGGCAAACAACGAATGGTGTTTGCTAGTGGGAGAGTCGATACTTAGGAAGTGCTTTCAACAGGACGTACCTGGTCTGTCCAGGATTGCTTACAGCAACAATACAACAAAGAAAAAAACCCTTTGGAATCTATTGATGTATGGGGCTTGGCTCCTGGGAAAACATCACGCAGGCTGTGTAACCTTCTGAGTAGAGATGTTCAATGACTGAAAAGACTTTTTCCTATGTAAGTAGAGTAGCTGCAGGTATTTTTTTAGAGACTTCTTGTATTAATCTGGGCACATGTGCATCCTGATGAGAAAGGACCAGGGAAGTAAATTGGCTACCCCAGATCTCCATGCTTCATGGCACCAAGCAACTACTTATACCCTTGAAATTATGAGTAAAGATTTGTGCTGGCTATGGTCTCTGATGAGTCTGATTTGACAGTTGGTCCTTTATGGTATTACAGAGGCCACTTCTCATAATGCTACTGGGGCTTCATCAAAATACAGCAGTAAACAAGCAAGAGGAAGATGGGGGATGCAGATCTTAGAGGCTCCCAAAGATGAGAGTGGTGAAGGGCATCCCCAGGATGGTGCGAGGAGACTCAGGATGAGATGGCAGCCAGCCCAGACTGGAGGCGTGTGACTCAAACGACTAATAGGCTGAAACCTGTTTTCAGCCAGATCCTTCGGCCATGGAGCATCTTTTAAAATCTAGTGGTAACTTCGAGTTTGGCCTGAATTTTTTTTTTTTTTTTGGCCTGAATTCTTTAGTAGACTTGGCTTGCCTGGGTCATGCACTGATACACCTCTTGCTTTCTTCTCTATGCTCTAAATGTGAGAGGCAACACATCAAAACTTAGAGATATCTGTTTGATCTTGAGTCTTAAGACACAACAAGATCTAATTCCAAAGTGAAATTTATATTCAATTAGATTAACATTAACGAAAAAGTACCATAAAGAAAGTGGAAAGATAAACCACCAATTGTGTGTGTGTGTGTGTGTGTGTGTGTGTGTTGTGTGTTTGTTTGGGGGAGTGGTATTTGCAACACATTTACATGAAGGTTTATTATCCAATATATAAAGATATATATATTTATATCTTTATATTAAATATATAAAGAATTCCTACAAGTCAATAAGAAAAACACAAAGAACCAAATGGTAAAATGACATGAACAGGCATATCACAAAAGAAGAAATAAGGATGGAAAATAAACACATGAAAACATATTCAACCTCCTTATAACCAATGCAAATAAAGACCACAGTGAGATATTTTACATCCACTAGATAGGCAAGATCAATCCTATATTACCAAATGTCCAGTGAGGTAAACACACTGCCGGTAGCAGTACAACATGGTAAAAGCATTTGGGGAGAAATTTGGTTATCTTATGAACCTGAAAATATGCTTACTCTAGGAATTAGCAGTTGTACACTGAAGCAGAAAGCTGAGTGTGTCTTGGCATGGGAAATGGGGATATATATTAATCCCTCAGCCTTTGAAGTGGCTGAATGGTCCTCTGGTTCACAGGCTAATGGTCGCCTCAGGCAGCAACCAGCCTGCTCCTTCGGCTTCCCTTAATGTGCCTATAAATGTCATCTTCTATATGTATGATGATAAGTTTGGGAGGCTCTGCCCATAAAATATCCATAGAATATTCATAGAAGCATTGTTTCACCTGGAAACAACCTAAAGACCAGTAACAGGCAAATGAACAGCTTAGTATATATATTCTTTTAACGGAATACTATACAGCAGCAAAAATGTACTAACTGGAGGTATGCATATTACCATAGAAGGTGTGCACATTACCATAGACGAATTTCAAAGCACAGTGTAGAAGAAAAAAGCAAGTCTCAAATGATCCTTAAAATATGATTCTATTTATGTAAAGTTCAAAAGTATTCAAAACTTAAAATGTCGTTTAGGGATGTATATACATATACAGTAAAATGATAAACCTGTATTTAGAACGGTGGAAAACTTGGGGGCACGCAGGAAGCTTCCAAGGTGTGAGTATTGTTCTATGTTTCAATGTGTTGGGGGGCCCATAGCTGGTGTATTAAATAAAGAATGTACAGATTATAACCTGCTGAACAAGGAGGCACAGACCACCCTCATGGGGTTGGCAGGTAGCTCTTCCAGCATCCGATTTCCCACTCTGGGGAAGTGAAGACCCCGGGGTCACTTTGATCAAATGTGCAGTTTCAATACATTCATACAAAGGAAGTAAAGTCCCAAGATTTGTTGCTTACAGATCACAGATATGGAGGTGGGGTTGAGGGAAGTGCAGTGAGCTGGGGGAAGGGCAGTCCTCTGTCCCAGATCACAAGAGAGCAGGAGATGGAGAGTGGGGTACCAAGCACCTGTTACTTATAAGGTGTTTGGGGCAGAGGTCACTTATTTTTTGAGTACTCAACTCTAAGTGGTTATTTTAAAAGGTTCCCCAGGAAAAGCAAAGCGGGAACTTAGGGCAGGAATCCTCAACTCAGGTTCTTATGTAAATGTCCAGAATCTGGGTGGGAGCAGGGTTGTCAAATAGATGTTAAATTGTTGAGTTTGTGTGTGTGTATGTGGTGTGTGTTACAGGGAGGTAGTAGGGGTTCTAAGGTTTTGACAACCTTGGAAAATTCTGGGTTAAACAAAGTTAGCCAGATTTCTTAGAAATCCATGTGTGCTCGTGTGACTAATGAATTTCCAAGAAGGTCTGCAGTGTGAGGAAGCAGCCTTTGGAGCTATGTATGTGTTTTGTGTGGTTAGAGCTATGTAGATATTATCTGTGTGCTTCTCCTCCTGGAAGTTTCTGGAAGGTTGACTTGGCAGTGAGAATGGGGCCTGTCGTTGCCAGCCTGCTCCTCAGCTTTCAAAATGCTCTATTCTTTAGGTCCTAACCTTGCTTCAAGCTCCATTTTATACTTAAACAAACAAAGACTCTCTTGTCCACCAGGAGTTCGTCCTTTGGCTGGCTTCTCTCAGGAAGGTAACTTTCTTCCCCGCTGCTGTGTCCTATGGTGCAGTCCCAGGGAAGCACAGCTATCTGCTGCACGTGTTGTCACCCCTGGGATGGGGGCTCACACTTGTGTCCCTGGTGTTGGGCTAGGAGATCAACAAATGTGCATCCCAGCGCAGCAGTTTCAGCAGGAAGACACTGGCTATACAACCATTTCCTTCCCCTGAGAAAAGTGTCTCACTCAGTGTTATCAGGAAACACTTCTTGTTCTTGATTTAATTACACAAGGATAGCTAAGCAGTAATTTTAGGAAATGTAAGATGTTCTCGCACTCAGGATGAACAATAAATAAAAAACAGATGAAAATTAAATCATTGAGCTCGAATCATCCCCCCACCTCATCTCAAATCAGTTAGGTTTTCAGTTGTGGAGATGTTTGGGGATTCCTCCCAGTTGTGGAGATGTTTGGGGATTCCTCCACTACATCATGGTCCTGCTGTGAGTGAGCCTGCTGTTGAGGTAGGAAGATCCATCCTCCCTCTGTTGGGGCTTTGCAGAAAGAACCTGGACCTGGGGTTAGAAGACAGGAGTTCAGTCCCAATTTGGCTCACTGTGAGATCACCAGACGGCCATTCCTAATGGCTGGCCTTGGCAAGCTGGAGTTAGTAGGTTCTAATCTTGAAGAAGTCTAGGTGATGGGGGGGTCCAGCAGCATCGCCCTGAAGAAAGAGGACTGAAGTAGGCAGGGAAGGACCAGCTTCAGCTGCAGAGGAACTGGCTGCATTACTTTCAGTCAGGGGACAGGCTGCCCCTTTGGGATGCCCCGCTGCATTGGCCCAGCCTTGTGTCAGCTCCGCAGATGTGTGACTGTTCAGGTTGCCTACGGAGGAGCAACGAGGCATGGCAGTGGTCACTAAGCTGAGACGAGGGAAATGGAGAGTTTGAGGTGGTGTGAAAGTGTTTCCCAGTGGGATCTCGGGGGGAAGCTCCTGGCATTTTGGGCTGTGGAGTCAGGGGCTGTTCTGTGCATTGTAGGACACTCAGCATTCCCAACCTCCTCCCTTCTACTAAATATGGACCAGTGATGCCAAATCCTTGTGATGACCAAGAACTGCTCCTGTGTAGTTCCAGTGCCCCATGGAGTGGCAGCTCCTCCCTACACGGGTTTCAGAGCCGCTGGAGGTTAAGTGACCCAGCTGAGTTCCCCACCAGACGATTCCTTATGCAGCTGCAATGTTTACTTCCAACTTTGTTAAGAGGCTGCATTTCCTCACCACCCAGCTACTCAGTCCCGTAAGGTCGTGCCCAGGGAGGGCGTTACTAAACGGAATAAGACTGGTTTCACGTGGAGAATACATTCTCGGGTGAGCACTTCTGGTGAACCAATCTAGAACCATCTAGTGCAAAGATGGTTTGCCAAGGAGTTTGGAGCCTTGGAACCTAGTCTGGCTCCTTACCCTTAACTAACTTTGAGCTTTGGTTAAAATCAACCATATAAATGGAAATACGGAGTTCTCACATTCCTTGTCTCCCAAACCCCTTCCAGATCTAACATTCAATTCTACCGAGAGAGAGGCCATCACTGACTCAAATTTGAATGTGAAAATGGAACAATATATCTAAGACCAATTATTTAGAGAGATGAAACAGTTTTCACAGGGAGAAATTTTAAAATAGGGGGAAAAAAATTCTTACCACTCAAGTTTTGGGAAACATTTTATAATTTATATATAAAATCTCAGTAAGAAACAATGTAAAATGACAGAAATATCCAACTTACATTAAGAGTTCAAAAAAAAAATCACACACACTGAATGTAAATTTTAATTATAAAACAAGAATATGAACAAAACATTTTAAAACAATCTCAATTATTTGGCAACTCATCACATCATTGCTAGAGGCAAATTTGATCTTAAGAAAAGCTTAATCTTATGAAAAACTTAAGTTGGACAGTTTGCTCATATGATAGTTAAAACATGTTTAAAAAAGAATCTGGCAATAAAGCCAGTTTCTATCTTAAAATAACTGTGTATAAAATAACATATAATCCTGAAGCTCGATAAACAGGAGTGACTTTAATCTTCAATGCATTTCTCTTCACTGAAAAAGACATTATGGAAAGAACATGGGGCAGCACAGAGAGGAATGGACACCGACACAGGGGTTTATGCTGCAGGTAACAGATGTAATTTTACTTGAACCGGAAACTCCTACGTCAGTGGGGCTGGTAGTAAAGTCAGAGATGCGAGTATAATCTAGAAACAAGTTACATTCTTAAAAACAGAATCACAACTGTGAACAGAAAAGCAATGGAGACCCCTTCTTGAGCTAAACTACTTTACTCATACATGCGAGAAGAGTCTGTATTTCCTGCCGGATGAATTTCAGATAGTTACAGGGCAGGCAGAGTCCTAAAACATCTCTACTAATGACTGCATAGCATTTAAAACCCTTTTTTTATTAAAAAAAATAAAATAAAATAAACAGATATATAGTAAAGTTCACAGATAAGTTTTCTCTGTAAAATAAATAAAGTGTTCATTGATTAGCATCATACATACAGTAAAATACAACCTGTTTTTACATGTTTATATACTGTACACAGATTACCAATTGGCAGCCTGGTGTCTGATGGGCTGGAAGGGTTTGCGTGAGTGATGTGTCACATCGGGAAATCCCAATTTCAAATGTTAAAATATATAACTACTTTGTTTTGAGTTCAGGTACAAAGTAAACTTATTTTTCTTTATCTGAAATAAATGTACATAATACTTCTATGAACAATAGTTTATAAAGCTGTTTAAAACATAACAAGAAAAAGCTTGCACCTAGGAACTTGGAGCACATGCACGGCCTTCCCCTGGTTAAAAACAACAGCCTGTGGCCCTGAGGCTTGTCCCTCTTCTCTCTACCGTGTCCCCTTGTGGACCAGCCAGGGGTGGCCGCAGTCAGATTACCGCTTTGCCTTCTTCACCGGGGTCTCCTCCACCCTCTGCTGGCCTCTGGTGCGTGCCCCGGGAGGGCTGGCTTCTCTCTTACGTTTGGTAGGAGGGGAGAGCTGTGCCTTTGATCTGCAGTAAACAAAAGTCAAGGCCGTGGTAAGACTTAGAAAGAGCTGCTTCAAATAATTTGGGAGTTCTTCAAAAATTGGAAGATTTTTGACATTGAGAGCCAAGAAGAGAAAACCTGGATAAGGTCCACACAGGACAAGGAGACTCTAGAAGAGCCTATGCTGACTGGTTACTTGCTGACAGCCTCACATCCTAACAGAGCACGGGTGGGGGAGTTTGGAAGCCTGTACTCTGCTTCCGGTTCTGTCCTACTCTGGATGTGGACCTTGGTCAAGACCACTTTCTTCTCTAGGCCCTAGTTCTTCTATCTATACAATAAAGAAACCAACGGCCAGTCCCATGTTGAAACAACTGGTGAGAACACAGCGGGATGGCAGCCTCCATCTGAGCACGCGCACAACCGTGTCTCACAGGACGTTACCACAGAGGACAGCTGGCAGTGTTAGAAAAGGCATGGGAACCTGAGAAGAGTTTCCTACCCAGTCTCCCTGCCAGCAGCCTAGCCCTGCTCTCCATTCTGCCATTAGACTGATTTGTCGGAAACTTCAGTTAATCATGTCAATATCACCGTCTTATCTCTTCTCTAGGATCTCTGATACTTTCAGCACAAAGTCATCCAGAACGCAATACACAAAGTCCTTTACCATTTGCCCTCAACTGCTGCACCATTCTGGACTACAGTCCTGCCAAAGTAGCCCCATTCCCAAACACAAAGTGTTCTCTGACATGTTCATATTTTGGCATGTGATTTTTTTTTGGAACAACGCCACACCTCCTATCTGGCAAACCTCATTTTGAAGCCCCAGTTCAAAAGCAACTCCTTCTGGGAAGCCTTCCTCATCACAGAGCAAGCTGCCCTTCGGAAACCCCACAGCACTTTCCGTTGTTAATTTATCCACTGGAGTTTTTCAAATTGCAGGCTAGAGCCATTATTTTAAAACAATGTATTAATAGAACACAATAGACCATTGATATCACTTCTATTCAGTTTGGCTCATGAAAATTTTGTTTCAGTGACAGCGACAATATTGCAGAATACATTCTTAACATGAGCTGCTTACTGTCAAAAAAGTTTGAAAGTCAGGTACACATACGTCCCTCCATTAGACAGGATGTTTCTCCAGGGCAGCTGCTGAGGTTATTCCTTTTCCTCTCTCCAGTGCCTAGTACAAAGCCCGACATGTGTGAGCGAGCAGTAAATGTTATATCAGTGAAGACACTTGGAAAATAAAACTGCAGGAGATGGGACTCTACTGATGTGAAGACATGTTTTACTTATTGTTCCTTTGACAGCACAAGTAAATAAGCTCAAATCGAGTCAAATATTGTTGTATATGATGTAGTTTCAGCATGTTATCTATGTATGTGTTGAGAACAGCTAAAAACGAGTGGTTGTCAATATCCCATTTCAAACCATGACCAGGGAAAGCCATCAGCCACTAAGTGCGCAGCTATTTACCTAGGAGTGGGCGTGTGCCAGCACTGTGCTGGATGCCATACCGCAAAGAACAGAAGCTTTGCGCAGGGGCTTCCGTCTAGCTGTGTGAGCTTAGCTAGGTCACCTGACAGACCCTTTCTTTCCACTCAGAGGGTGGCCTATGACCAGCAGCACTGGCAGCACCTGGGAGCTTGTGAGAAATGCAGACCATCAGGTCCTGCCCCAGACCTACAGAATCAGAGTCTGCATCTCAGCAAGAGACTCTGTGATTGGCCTGCACATTCATGTTTGAGAAATAATAAACCAGACCTTTCTAAGATTCTTCTCATATATAAAATAAGGATAAATACCACATTTTACTTAATGAGGATTAATGGGAGAATATATGTGAAAGGTGCCCGGCACTTCAGTTTGCTTCGCTTTCTATAACACGGGGATAACAATGCATACATACAAGTATGCTAGGAAGATCAAGTGTGATAAGAGACATCAAAACAGCTTTTATACAATGTGAAGTCTTTTATTTTTTGATGCTATAATGTACAGAAGGTAAGGCAAGTCCCTGACCTCAAGGAAGAAGCTTATGGACCAGATAGGAAAACAAAACTAACACAGTTAAAGCAATGGTATATGCCACTGTCAACTGCACAGCCCCAATTAGAAGGGCAACAGGAAGGAGGTGAGGATGAGCTGAACAGGCAGGGCGGCATCCTGAAGGGGGTGGGTGTACAGGATGGAAGGACCTGGCTGACTGGGGGCTGGTGGTGAGGGCGCTCCTCAAGAAAGAGCCAGCACAAGCAGAGGCAGGGAGCAGGGGTCGGCACAACCTGTGGGAAGCGGGAAGATGAACCAGGCCAGGCTGAAGGTGTAAGCCGGCTCGTGGCTATGCTTCAAGGGCTCTCCTGTCACCTCATCGCCTCTCCAGTGCTCTGAGCAAAACAGAAATGACCCCGGGCTGTTACCTCCTGGACCCTGCTGCAATGCTTTAACCAAGCATTCAAGTCTGTGACCACTTGGGGAGAAACAAGCCTTGTCTTTGGTTCTGGGGGGTAGGAGTTGGCAGGTAAGGCTCGCACGTGTCAAGGATAAAGCCTGTGCAGGAGGGCCGTGAGGTGGGGCAGACTGGTGAGGCCACCGAGACTCCTTTTGGCAGCCCTTCCTACTCTGTTTGGAGTAGATTTCATTTGGAAAACAAATGATTCCCAAAGGTTATTTGGCAAGACAAGAATCTTAAACTTAGGGAGAAAGCATCACTGCACCCACCAAAACCAATCTCAGGGGTTTAAAAGTGACTTGAACGTCAGCAGGGACTTACCTTCCTAGTTGGGGAGATTTACTAACTTTTTCACTGGTAGATAATTTCTCTTTTGCTAATTTTTGGTGATTTCTAAGGGAAATTTTCTGGGCTGCCAAGTTTGGATGTTGCATGTGTAGATGGCTCGCTATGATGTTTTCTGAAACAGATTATAGAAACACTGGGCAAATGGCAGCACTGAACACTCCAGTCCCTGGGACTCCAGAAAGGACGAGGCTCCTCATGGGCAAGTCAGAGAATGGGGACTAAAAGTAGGAAAATGGCTGGTTTTCTGGACCGCTGTTGGTAAGCAGGTCTTCATGTCACCTGAGACTAACTCTGCTTATATGACTCTAGCTTTGCTTTCACTGTGTGGGACAGTATATCGTGATTTAGAGAAAGATAAATCTGTGATAAACAGAAAATATATTGGCTGATGATATAAGATCCCAAAGTGCTCACCAGAGTAGAATAAGGGGCCAAGATCGATGGAAGTACAGTTCACAAAGCTGAATGTTAAGGCCCTGGAACCGGGTCCAAGCAGTCGCCTGCACAAGCATCAGGTGAGAGAAGAAATGCCCCATGAGGAAAAAGAACGTGCTGAGTTGGTGTGCAGCCCAGGCAGAGGGAGCCCAGTGAGTTGGATGCATGTTGAAGCACAGTCTAGAAAATAAGGTGGACAGGCCTCTTCTAGATTCATCAGCGCACACTTGGTGTAAACATTTGCTTCTTAAAAGAGAATACAGATAAACTGAGGAGAACAAACAGGATGATGAGGGGGCTCAAAACAAGAGAAGACCTAGAAGCCACCCTCCAGTGTTTAAGGGAAAGTTGTACAGGCTCCAAAGGTAGAAGCTATGGGGAGGCCAGCATCCATTGAACACAAGAGAATGCCATGAGGAGGTGGCTTTCCTGTCCTGAGGTAACACGCAGAAGCAGAAATACCTTTTCAGAGGAGCTGTGGGCAGCATGATCGAGGTACTGATGGGTTTGCAGTATGGACCCACTGAGACCCCATGTGACCCTGAGAATCTGTGGGATTATAAAGATGCCAGAGCCCTGGAACCAATCAACCAATGCCAAGGAATCTAAAGTGAAAAAAATCCATTTGTAAGTCACAAGCTCCTAAAGTGCATTAAGGAGAAGCATTGATAATCTGGGTGATTATAGAACTGTAAGTCAAATACGATTTATTTTTGAAGAATAAATTTTAAAGGGAAAATCTGTTCGCTACTTTTAGACACTCACTTGAAGATGCCTAGAAGGCCTGTGGAACTTTCTGAGTTGGGCTCGACTATACTGGATGATCTTTCCACGAGTGTAAAAGAGGGAGGGGTGTCTGTACCCAAACGCACCCTCTCAATCAGCAGATATCTTAATTCTGTGATTCCTATTTATCTGAGCTGCCCCACCTAAGAAACAACCATGAGACACCTCACCTTCAGCCCTGTGAGCTCGTAAAGTCTTCTGGCTCTAAAATCTCATTCTTTGAGAAACTAAACCACATCACGAATGCCTAATAATGTACAGGTTTAGAGGAATTAGAAATAGGCTCATTTTAAGTCTTTATGTAAACATAACACATTATTACTATTATACTACAGTGGCAGATGTTAATAAGTGATACTCTTGAAATAAATATTCCTGAAATCTTGGATAATGAAATTATAGATGATGATACCAAGATTAACAGCTTGTGAATCACATTAAAAATGGAAAATATTCATGCTTCAGAAAAAGTTATAAAACTGTAAGGTGATGCAACACTTCTCAAAATGGGCTGTGGGGAAAGGAATACTGATTGATGTTAAAAGGTATAATAACAGGGGCTGGGGGGCAAAGTATAACTGACAAAGTTAAAGAGGTTTCTTTCCTTTAGGACCATGACAAGCCCTTAATATGGTAATGTACACTACGGCTTAAGAAGGAGAGAAAATTCAGAGGCATTCCCCAAACTCACTTGACCATGGTCCTCTTTTCTCCAGAGGCTCTGGCTATACTAGGGTTTGGGAGAACGTACTATGGGAAACATATGAAATTGCCAGTTATGTAAGTGGAAAATGGTGGCCATCCTGGCGATTTCACGTGATGGACCTGTTACACAGCACTGTGAGGTGCATCTTGCAACGGGTATGGGCTCATGATTTCTCTTTCTCACTGCAGCTAAGCACGCTGCACACAGAGACTGTGTTGTATGTATCTGTGTTTCCACCCACAGTGCTTAGCACTGCATCTGAGACATCTACTCATCCTTGATAAATATTTATGAAGGAACTAAATAGGTTGCACCAAACAGGTATCTAAAGCCTGGAAAAGATTCCAAAGTGATCCTCAAAAATGGTTTAAGAGGGAAAATAGCCTCTCCCAGAGGAACTGAAATGTCAGAGGGCTGGGAGCATGTGCTCTCTGCTGAGGATAAAACGAAAGGAAAGAGCTCACACTGTGGCACAAGTGAGTCAAAGACAAGAGAATCCCATGAAACCCACAGCTATTTCCTGATGGAGAAGCTGGGGAAGGTTTCCTTTGTCCCCTGTTACCTCTGAGCCTCTGATCTGGTACTGGATCTTGTGGTGGCTCCTGTGGGCTCATCCTCTTCCTCTTCTTCCTCTTCCTCATCAGACTCCTGGTCTTTCTTGTCCTCAGTTGCTTCAGAAGCTGATTTCTGGCGTTTTCTTTCTGGCTCTGAGGATTCTGTTCAGACAGAAGGGTAACACCTGGATTGTACAATTCCCAAAGACATTTCCAAAGGACAGATATTAGGGCCTTGGAGGCAGAAGAAGTGGTTTTCCACTTCCTTTTTGTTTCAGCACTTGCAATTTACAACTGTTTAACTTAATCTCTGGGATAGTTTACTTAGGCAGTTCACAGCCAGCATTTGCAAAAAATTCACATGTACTCAGAAAAGCACCTGGGATGTACCATTTCTGACACAGGATTAGAGCCATTTCACACATATTTATGTAGTATTAATACTAGCTGCACCCCCTGGATTTTTCCTCATCCAAAGAAAAACTCTTAAAAGGTGATTCTGAAATGATAAGACTCTGTAATTAAGACTCTGCAAGGAACATACCAGCATCATCTGATAGAGTGAGCGAACGCTTGGGCTTTCTTCCTCTCCGACGCACATTTGCTACAGATTTTTCTTCACTGTCATCCTAGAAGCAATAAAATTAAAGTTGAAATGGTGGTCACTTGAGCATTTACTAAGTTTATTTCTAAAGGACATGTCTTGGTAAGAAAATTAACACTTACATTGCTTCCACTTCGTTCTTGTAGGTTAGGTGTTTCTTTATTGGACTCATCTTTAAGAAAAGGAAGATCTCTGCATTAATATTTTAATTAGTGTCAAATTAAATTTCAACAGTTTGGCTTGCTGTCTGTGAATGTACCAGTGCTAATTAAGGTATTCTTACGCGATTTATCATTGTTTTTGTATCAGCCAAGCAAACGTTGAGGTGGAATACCTAAGCAAAAAAGCACGTCGGAATGAAAGTCAGGATACCAAAGTTTGCATTTCAGATCTGTCATGAATAAGCTATGTGATCTAGGCAAATTACTTAAATTCCCTCAGCCTCAGTTTTTTCATCTGTGAGATGAGGATTTGGGTTAGATTGCCTTCATGGTTTCTCTCTTTCAGCTCAAATGCTCTGAACCTGGAAAGTGAGGAGGAATGGGACATCTAGGGAGCCCCCAAGAAACAGCAGGAACTGCAGGTCAGGATTCCAGACTTTACTCAAATTGTAATGGAGCTCTATAAATAGTACAGCCCTCATTTGATAGGAAAATGAGGCTTGAGTAACTTAATTATTTGTTCAGAGTCACATAACTAGCAGGTGGGGGGGGAGTTGGAATTCTTATGACTCCATATACTTATACCATGGTACCTAGAAAAGTACATTTTATAAGCCTATTTTAGGTTGTGAATACCTATTCTTTATGTATTTGCTTTCTGTAGATGTTATCATTTTCTGAGAATGTATCTTGGTAAGAAAAATGAAGTTTAGTTCAATGCACTATTTGAAGCTAAGATTATGAGGATGCTGATTAGACACTCAACAACCCAAAAGTGGACTTATTAGTGATGAAGACTGCGTAGCTGCCTTTTCACTAAACTAACGTAGGTAGAAGAGTTAAAAGCCAAGAAAAAGGCTCACAAAGAAGAATCCAGTCTTTAACTGGTCATCATTACCCAGATTCAGAAAACTACTGCCCAACGACAATACTAAAACATAATTGCATAGCTTACAATAGTCTTTAAAGGGCATTTGAGTTCTAAAGATTTCTTGTTGTATGGATATAAAATATTATAAAATTATGAATAAAAGATGGTTAAAAACAAAACATAAGCAAAACCTCCTTTTGTTAAAAAAAATAAACAAAACTTAATTTTCAAAGAGGCAAGAAAAAGATGATCATAAGATCCCACACATAGTTAAATGTGGAAAAAAATTTTAAATTACACATTTGCTTTTACCTTGCTAATCAAAATATGTACTTTCCTGATATGACCATGCTATTTATTTGGTCCAAAATACTTGTCATATTCTTTTTTTATTTTGCCTGTGTCAGCACTTTCAAACCCATCAATGGCTATTTTTTGCTTTTATGTATCAAAAAATTTAAACCATGAAATTAATACATACACATAGTAAAGATTCTGGAAAATGCAGGCAACAGTAAAAACACGAAATGTTCCTACTATCTCACCAGCCAGAGCTAATCATTATCAACATTTTGGAATATTTTTTCTCCTTGGAATGAGGACAAAAGCACTTCATTGAAACAATTTTATCTCTTGCATCCTAGTTCTGGAAGCTGCACAGGCTCCTTTCAAAATTCTTCTTCTGAAAACAATAGGCTCTTGGGCTGAATTCCTGTCTTCCTGATAAGAGTTCCCAGTCCCAGGTTGATCTATTTCTCCCTAAAACATGTCCATGAAAGTATGGTTTGGACACAGCAGTGCCTTCCCTCTTTTGCTCCGTGTTGCCCTCCCCCTCCTCTCTGAAGACTTCCCAGACTAACAAAACTGAGAATGCCTCAGATCACAGGAAAAGCCACTAGCTAGAGTCTCTCATGGCTACAAGGACAGCCGCTTTTACCAAGGAAGCCACCCACTTCATTGGAAAACAATGAAATTCTAAAACCTTCCCCGACAGCCAGGCTTCCCCACCCCTTCCTTAAATCATACACAGAGCAATGCTTTTACGTACATACCTGTTTGCATTACTTTCTGTTTGCTGCCAGGTGGAGACTGTTCTACCTAAATTTAATCAAAGAAAAAAACTGAAGTCAGCAGTTTGTTATCATCCCATAGAAAGTCAATCAACAATGTAAAGAAGGTACAGGAGGACCTCTGTTTATTATGTGGGCAGAATATCTGGAACCTACTTCCTGCAGTTGATTAAACATACCAAGCAAATATGGATGCCTATGATTCTGAACACACAGGTCTTTCCACAAGGAGGATTAGGGCTGCCACAAGCCTCTTTCCCAGCCACTGTGCTGCTACGCCGGGGGAGGCAAGCAATGGAGGGACACACATGGCCCGCTGTTAATATTCCCCAACCCGGCCCAGCAAACCATCTTATGTGTTGGTAAATGCATTCACACTCTTACATGTGGCTCTTTGGTTCTGTTGTCTTATAAGAATTCTAGTAAGATAATTAATGCAGATATTGTTACACTACTTTATATCCAAGGAAATGGGAGTCTCGAGAGGGTCGCATGACTGGTCCAGTATCACAGATCTGGGAGTAAGTGGCAGAGCTGAGGCTTGAATCCCATTTGCTTTTGTTAGGTCAGTGGACATGTCTGTCCTCTTAATAATGTTATCATTGAAACTCATGCAATGACGTCTTGGTACAATGATTTTGTTGGGTATACACTTCAGGGTCAAAGATAAAGAATATTAAAAAACATAAAGTATTACTGCCAATTCTCCTGCATCAAAATTGGTGTACATTCTACTATAAAAGGGCCTCCATAAAAAGTAGTAAGATAGACACTTTGGAGGTTTCCATAAAGAAGCCGTTATCTAAAAATCATATAAAACAGCTATTTTCTATATTTTAATCAAGGATGACAAGAAGATAAGTCCCTAGATAATTTATATAACTGAACTGACAGGTGAGGATAGAGTCAGAGTGAATTACAATTAATATAATTATATTTATATGATGCTATTAGTAATCATAATATTATCTGAATGGTTATTTGATGTTTTATTTAAGAAAATCTCTTAAAGCTTTTCAAATACTTTTTAGAAAAGACAGTTGAAAATGCTAATATTGCAGTATACTCTTTCCAGGTCAAGAGCAGATATTTGAAGAATTCTCATCTTTTGCAATTACTTACAGTGACAATGACAGCATCTGTTTTGCAGTCATCTTCTAAAAAATAAAAATCTCACTTAGAAAATCAGTTTGAAAATTTCTTTTGTGTGAACTGAAAACACACCAAATACCTACTTGTTTTTAATGATGTTTCTACAGGGTGTTTACGAGGTCTTCCTCTTTTCCTTTTAATAATTACTGGCTGATCTTCCTAAGGGGAAAAGGAAAAAAAAGCAATACAAAGTTTTATCCTCTATTATACAAATAGTTTGCTTTCTCAAAATGGGACTTAGAGTTCCCTCCTAAGAGGTCTCAAATCCCAGCTTTGTCTCTTAAAAAATATGTGACCTTAGGCTTAGTGCTTCATTTCTCTCAGTACAGTCCCCTCACTTGACAAACAATGCTGACTGAGTATGAATTCACAGAGTCCTGAGGATTATGAGATAATGAGATAATGGAAGTAAGCGCTCAGTGTCAGCTTTTACTTCTGTAATAAATATGTATGTCCACTTAAATGTGGATTTGGTCCTAGTCACTTGTGACCAAATGGGATCCCTTATAAAAAATAAAGGAGGCCACTGAAAACAAACAGAACTATTAAAAAGCTGTGTCAACAAACAATAAATGCTGGAGACGGTGTGGAGAAAAGGGAACCCTCCTGCACTGTTGGTGGGAATGTAAATTCATACAGCCACTATGGAGAACAGTATGGAGGTTCCTTAAGAAACTAAAAATAGAACTAGCATACGACCCAGCAATCCCACTACTGGGCATATACCCTGAGAAAACCATAATTCAAAAAGAGTCATGTACCACAATGTTCACTGCAGCACTATTTACAATAGCCAGAACATGGAAGCAACCTAAGTGTCCATCGACAGATGAATGGATAAAGAAGATGTGGCACATATATACAATGGAATACTACTCGGCCATGAAAAGAAATGAAATTGAGTTATTTGTGGTGAGGTGGATGGACCTAGAGTCTGTCATACAGAGTGAAGTAAGTCAGAAAGAGAAAAACAAATACCGTATGCGGACACATATATATGGAATCTAAAAAAAAAAGGTTCTGATGACCCTAGGGGCAGAACACGAATAAAGACGCAGAGGTAGAGAATGGACTTGAGGACATGGGGAGGGGGAAGGGTAAGCTGGGACAAAGTGAGAGAGTGGTATGGACATATATACACTACCAAATGTAAAATAGATAGCTAGTGGGAAGCAGCCGCATAGCACAGGGAGATCAGCTCAGTGCTTTGTGACCACCTAGAGGAATGGGATAGGGAGGGTGGGAGGGAGATGCAAGAGGGAGGGGATATGGGGATATATGTAACCATACAGCTGATTCACTTTATTATACAGCAGAAACTAACACACTATTGTAAAGCAATTATACTCCAATAAAAATGTTAAAAAAAAGCTGTATCAAGACTGGCAAACTTGGCAATGGTTATGTAGAAGATCTGGCTGGTGTACAAGTTGTTTCCCTTGACTTATGGACCTCCGTCTCAGGTCACTGTGATTCTGTGTCCCCCTGGGCTCTCTGCAAATCCGAAGGGGCCTGGAGTGAGCAGGGATGGAGGTCTGCCTCTCCTGCAGCCTCCCAGGAATCCCTGACCTCACCTTGTCAAACTGGGTCCCATCTGGCACTTGCTGCAGGCCTTCCGCACATCCTGATGCTGCTGCTCCCATTTCGTTCTGCTGGACTCCAGGGCTCAGCAGCTCCCTGTTCTCTGACCTGAGCTGGTGCCTGGCTTGGCCGTGCTAAGCCTCTGGGTCAGGAAGTGACATGGACACTGAGGTACAGATCTGGGCTGATCCCATGTGGCTGACAGAAGTAGGTCTCATACAAATGTTTGGATAAAATTAAGATATAGGGAACAAAATGAATCAAAATGACACTGATGAAGTGCACTGCATGAAATGCTGTCCTAGTGCACTAAAAAAAAAAGAACTACTTCAAAAGCATTTAAGAAGAACTTTGGGTAAGAGCATTGAATGTATTTTATTTGTTTGTAGTACTTAAATAAATCTGAACAAATAAATATAAAAAATATTTCTCACCTCCTGAGATTTTATGTTGTCATCATCATTCTGCTCTGTCTTTTCGCCAGCGGCTTCACTGCTGCTGTATTCATCTGAAGAAAGAGCAGAGCTCGTTCACTGCTGGGGACTACACTCAGCCTCAGCGCCAGGACACCTACCAAGGTGACCTATGTCGTCCCCGTCACACATGCACACAGACTCCATTCTCAGGTGGACACACCAAAGTTAATAAGCCAGAGTCTGGTTAACCGATAAGAAGCACACTTTGGGTAAAACAGGAGCCAGATTAAAAATGATCCCCAAGCGCTGCTGATACTCAGCGCGACGTACTGTGTTATAACGGGAAGGCAGATCAGCAAACTGCAGTTACAGTTGGTGAAGCCTGGTGAGAGATATGCTGACTGCTTTGAAGGATTAGTCTCCTCTTAAAACAATTTATCTAAGTAGATGTATTACTCACCTTTTTCTTCCATGGCCCTTGAAGCAGTGTTGTTTGTCTTAGAACTTGTTTTAGGTAACTCTTCCAAATCTCCAGAGTTCTCTTCCTATGGAGAAGTTGAACAAGACAAGAAGCTTCTTTTTCTTACTTATTTCAACAATAATTTCCTAGCAATCTTTTAGATATTTGTGGGAATTTTCCTTAAAAAGTAACAATTTTGCTGCTTGGGAGACTACACAAAAAGATACAAAATCCGAAGGCAGAAAAGCAAGAGATAAGGCTATAAAGCAACAAGGCCATTTTTTTTCCCCCTGCAAAATGGAAATTGCTCTCCTCCCTCACCCTGGACTTTTCAAGAGAAACTCCAAAGAAAGAACTGAAAGGAATTTACAACAGATTTTTTTTTTTTTTTTCTTTGCTGGTGGAGGCGAGGGGCTGGGGGAAAGGAATAAAGCAGAAGATGCCAAAGAGAACTTCTGGGTATCCAGCTGGGCTGATTTAGAGCAATGATTTCTCAATGGTTAAATTATTTGCCCTTAGTTGCAAAGAAGTTTTGAGCATGAAATACCAAACTGTTTATACTATGATACTAATATAATGTGTAAATAAAAATATACAAGTTAAATTTAAAATCAGAATACTGTTTTATATTGAGAATATTACCTGTATATGTGATTTTTAAATGAAAATAATTAAGTCAGAGTATATTTAAATTTAACATTAAAAACCTTACACAAAGTTGAAGGGAAAATAAAAGGATACCCTTTAATCTGTTTCTTTCCAAATTCAGGAGTACTGTCTCAAGATTTTTGTTCTGGATAGGGCAGGGGCAGTGATGGGCTTTTTAAAACCCAGTATCTTTCCTTGGCCACAACCAACTGAAATTCATGACAATATGTGACTTTACCTCTTCGGCTGTTAAAATTCTTTTACTACTTTTTATTTAGTTTATCAGTTATTGGGAGGAAAAGAGACTATAAACTGGTTTTAGTGAGCTGGAAGTCAGCTGCATATACTTATAAGGTGACTTAAATACTTTTGGAACAAGTTGGAAAAACAATAGATTAGGGAAAGAGAGAGAACAAGAAGATGGGGGTGGACTGGAATAGACACTGAGAAGTACTGAGTCTCGGAAGTGGGAGAAAACCCAAGAAGAGGTTATCTACCAGGAAATGGAGAAATCTGGGCCTAGAACAAAAGACAGGGTAAGAGCAGAAATGAAAATTTGTGAGCCGCTTCCCTGAGTCACAAGGTAAAAATAAGATCATAGTAAAAAAGAGGCAATGAGGGAGGGCCCATCCTTGGACTACCTATATTTTAGGGGCTGGAGTTATGGTAAAGAGAAAGCCAAATATTAAAATTTTTAAACAGTATGTATCACCGTATTTCACTGTTCTCATGTTAAGTATATCTGTAATAAAGCATATTACACTTGGGAAGAAAGGACCTGGAAACCTAAGGAAGTCAATAATATGAACAAAAACCTAAGCAATGATTATATCTAAACTGTGATATTAATACGATCTTGCAGTTTAAGATTATAAAGTGCAACATTTGTTTTTTCCCTTTGAGAGAGCCTAAAAAATATACACCTTTTATTTTTAGAGATACATAAAGTAAAAGGGATATTAGAACTATATATATAATATATACACACACACACACACATATATATAATACAAAATAAGTATACACAGTGATGTAATTAGGTTACCCCTAAAACTTAAAATTAATATGCGGAAAAAGTACCTTTGTATCTTGTGGCTCAGTTTCAGAGCATTGCCTCTGTCCTGTTTCTATTATGGAATCCAGGACATCTGGATTATCATCTGTAAATCAGTTTGCACAGAATCACAAAGGAATAAAAGCCAAATGAAAAAATGAAATGCATAGTTCTATTTTAAAAAAATGACAGTTTGAGACCTCTTTCTTAGGCATTTATGATGTCATGTGACTTGAGCACTGAACACTGGCCTTGGCCCTAGCAAAACCAAAAAAATAAAAATAAAAAAATCTACAAATGCTCAAATGGCACCAACAAAGCAGGAGGTTCTGTGGAGAAGGCTTAGGACATAGCGTTTCCAGAGACTCTTTTATTCTTGGCTGAGCTGTGTGGCTGTGGTTCCCCAACCAGGGATTGAACCCAGGCCACGGCAGTGAAAGTGCCAAGTCCTAACCACTGGACCTCCAGGGAATCTCTGTCCACAGACACTTTTAACTTCCTGAACAGGTTAGCACCTAAGAGGTATGGCTTAGCAATTAAGACCATGCTCTTGGGAATGAGATTTACTTGATGGCACCTGGCTGGGGCCCAGGCCCAGGTTACAGAGGAAGCCTGGGTTTTTGTGATTTCCAGGGGTTGGGTCTTCTGCAGGGAATAATCTAGTTTCTAGATCAAGTCCAGAAAAGACCCTGGAGGTGTCAAGCTGGTCTGGAAACACACTAGAGTTAAGAATTGTAAACAATTACTACCCTCAAGAATTTTCTATGTTACCGGCCCATTATTTTGGATGTGAAAATAATATGATTTTCAAAGATGTCTAAAACAGGAACACATATATTCTAGATACCCAGTTCATCTTCTGAAGAGAGATACTGCTTCTTACTTTTTCTTTTAGGCATGTGCCTTTCTTCCTCTTCAACCTAGAATTAAGAGTGACTATATTAAAGACAGTAGAATTTGGATCCAAATCTACTTAAAGAGGGGCACATTGTATTAGTTTCTAGCCCTTGGAATAAATTTTTTAAAAATCTAGAATATTGCTTCTGGCATCTAGATTTGGATTAGACTCATTTTGTAAGCTTGAGGTTTTTTTTTTTTTTAAGATTTTAATATAAGTCCGTACAAAATATCCATATCTATTTTTGGTTACATACTGTATTTCAACAATTCTAAAATACGTTAAAAAAAATTCTCATTTTACCATCTCTGAAGTCAAACTATGTCTTACAATTGATGGCATGTCATAAATTAATTGGCAACATTTTTCTCCCGTCTTGGTGGCCTATTAAAGGGCTGATGAATGGCAGTATATGAAAAAACATCCTTGACTGTACCGTAGGGACATGTCCAAATAATCCTGGGACCTGCCAAATTACCTAAACCTTACAAGAACATAAAGAAGTAACAGTGATATGGAGAACTCTTAATACATACATTTAATTTCTTATACACACAAAGAGGTAAAAGCCTTTATGCACAGGAGAAAGCACTATGCATAAAACATGAAATACTTGAGTTTCTTATGAAAACCCACCTCTTTAGGATTTGTTTCAACACTATGGCTTCTTATGGCTTCTGTGTTGTCTTTTCCACTATTGGATGTCTCTGAGTAATAAATACAAAAGAAAAAAGAAAAAACAAAACCCCACCTTAAGTATTCACTCCAATACTTATTTTAGGGGTGTGTGTGGAAGGGGGAAGGAAAAGAAGAAAGAATACTTTACAAATGACTGTGGTGGGATCCTCACAAAAACTATGTCAGTTAAGTTCCATGATTTCCATTTCTAGACTTGAGTAAATGGAGTTGAAGGAGGGAAGAGAATCACTGGAATTTACATGGTAAATTTCAAAGCCATTTATTTCTCCCCCCAGCTCCTGTATCAGCACAGTATGAACAAGTGTCCAAGGGAAACAATAGATCATGCATGGTAGCTCTCTTTGTAATTGGGACAAGTTGCAAAAAACCTCAATGTCCACTAACAAAAGAAGCAAAATAGTAACTGTGGTATATTCACACCATGGAATACTAAAGAGCAACTGAAGTAAAGTAACTAGAGTTATACATGTCAACATGACAAAAAAGAGATTGGGATTGGGGAGGGGGGTGTAATAATATGGATTCAAATATATCTGTAACATTTTTTTTTAAAGTTATGAAGCAAATATACTGCATTTTAAGATACGACAAAACTAGGTAATGGATACATGGGTGTTTATAATTATTGCCACTTTACTTTGGTTTGAAATATGGTATAACTTGTTATAAAAATAACTGTATAGGGGATTAAGACCTCTTTCCCCATTCTTGGAATAGGGAATCAACAAAATCAGTAGGAATCAACAAAATTCTACATTTTGTTTTGAGAAGAGAATTATTCCTCTGGGGTTGACAGTCTCTGCAGGTTGCGTGCAATGAGGTCTGACCCCTGGGCGATGAGCCTCATAAATGTGATGTCCCTGATCTGCTACCAAATTGAGACTGCTTGTCAGAAATCAACAGTTAAGTACTTAGCACAGAACCTCTCCTATGATACAAACCACTGGGGTCTATACATTTTGTATCCACGTTGGATAAATCTACTGTGAGATTTCTGGCAAAGTTCTAGTAGCTATTTAAGGCAAGGCACCACTTACAAGCTATGTGGCCTTGAATGAGACACTGGACCACTCCATGCCTCAGTTTCCTCAACTACAGATGTGATGCTGTTAATGCTCATTGTAATGGATCATATAAATTAGATGAGTGAAAATTTACAAACTAATTATAATTAGCACAGGGCATGTCACACAGAAGGCACTCAACAAATGATAATTATAATATTAAAATTAATACTATGAAATACACTAACTTACCTTCTTTGCTTTGAGATTTGCTATGAATTTCATTTGTTTTTGAGCCTGAATTTTCGACCTAAACACGCAACAGAAAAAGTTACTTATGGATAATCTCACACAAATCTTGAATATCTAGAAAATAATCTGGCCGTTTGTGGGAACGCTTAAAGGAACTGGAGTCCGTGTTTTTTTTTTAATAAATTTCACCCACAAGCTCAAGAGCATAGGGCATTTTCCTTTTGAAGAAGTTTCAGTTTAAGAAATTAGCATCCCACTGTGTTTACTCTCCTTGTCTTTAAAATGGTTATGGCAAAAGAGTAAGAAATAAGAGAGAAAAAATTTCCGAATTCTATGAATTCTCTTCCCATCCAACAATCCCTGAAGATTTTCTTTACTAAAAAATGTTGAGGGATTCTGTCATTCTGTCATAAGGTTTCCCCTCTGGGAAATCTTGTCAACTGTACTTTTTTTTTTTTTAACACAGAGAGGAAGTCTTAGAATATCCTACAACATTCTAAATCCTAGCTACAGAATTTCATATTTGGAAAGGGCAGTTGTGCTTAGATGGGAAAAAGCCAGCTGGGGGATTCGGGGAAACAAGGTAGGATGCTGGGGAGCTCTGGAGATTTCAGCCACATTTAGAATCCTTTTAACTCTTGGAGGGTAAACTTGAACAGAACCAAGTGGGGCTTTTCTCTTCCTTTTACTCAGTAGACCGTGTGTGAGCTTCTAGATACAGACTGGGATGTCTCAACAGGGTGAGGTAAGCCCTCTGATGCCATAGTTGTCTGGTAGGAAGCAAAGCTCTTCTGAGTCCTCTAGGGGCACTGGAAAAAATGTAGCTGTCTGTGATTTGCAAGCATTTTACAAAATGTTCACTTCCCTATGCACTAAGAAAGAAAAAAAAAAAAGCAAACAAAAACCCAACTCTTTCAAGCACAGAAGGGATTATGAGAGCCACAGCTGGGAAAAAATATGTATATATAGCAATTATAGTTTAGTATCTTCACAAAAGGTTTCTAAAGACATAAAGTGAACTTTAGTTTTTAAAATAAAGTCGGTTTGGTCTACAGCACCAGGATAATTTAAGACGTCACAGTCCAATTTGCATCCCATTATAGTAATAAAACAAACAGAAAGCTCCTAGCTCTTTGAAGGATTTCATTAGGATTACCAGGGGAGTTCCCTAGTCTGAGGGATCTGGGCCACCTTCTATTTCCTTAGTGCTGTTTCATGACATTGGCCTAAACAGCCACTAGAACACAGTGCAGCTGAATTGAGTGACTCCTTTTTTCTGAGAAAAACAACTAAATTTCCTGACATCAGTGGATATAATTGAACATGGAACTGAAGGTGTCAGTAAGTTGAACTTGAATGGAGAGCACGTCCTGTCTCCTAAAGAAATGCACAGCCAGCCCCTCCCCTAAATGTAATCGCTCTCAAAACCCCAAATCAAAGCAACCCCAACTGATAACAACAAAACTCTAACCATTACAGTGACTTACATTTAGTGATTCCATCACCAACAAAGGCTCCCTCTGTAGTTCAGCTGTTCAAAAATAAAAATGAGAAATAAGGAAACTGAATGTTGTTTCTGAACCACAGAGAAACAAATTTAGAGCTTTTTAGTTAAGTCGGAATATGTCGCTAAGTGGCCTAGCTGCTTTTGTGAAATATACAATCCGTGTTCTGTCAGTACTATCAGAAAAACAATGTTGCCTGCATTTTTACAGTAATGGCAGTGATCCATTAAATCACTATAGTGATGTAGCCATGTCAGTGATCTGAAGCTTAGAAGGACGGTGGAAGGAAGGCCTTTGCTGTAACCGTTAAGCGACAGTGTAACACTGGTTCTTTTAAAAATAATGCCATCAAATGAAAAGTTAGATCCTATCCCTTCAAATGGCAATGGTCTATTTATAGTCTTTGGAAACTTGAAGTACAAGGTCTACTGTTTCTACTCAACAGTGACAGAACACACATTTTTCTTTTAAAAACAACTTCCTTTTACATAAGTAGATCTCTTATTGAACCATACCTAAACACAGTAAAGTAACCTGAAATATAACTGTGGGAACAAAGGACTTCAGAATCCAAAAATGTTACCTTCTTGACAATTAACAAATGGGATATTAATTATTTGTATTATAACACATACATACAAATTTTAATTAATGCATCTGTCCAAGTTTTGGATAGATTAGTCATCGTTAGGGTTTTAACATGTGAGCATGAATGGCTTACCAGGTCTTGGGGTGGTCTTCCAGGACTGCCTGGTACTTTTGCTTATAAGGCTTCTGAGGTCACATACTTTGAAGGCTGCCCTTTCAGATGGTTGTGCCTTGGAAGGTCCCCACCCTGACTGCCCCAGATAGTTCTCGGTGAGGATTTATACACACTGCCTTTCTCTTTGCCTTGTCCACTGAATATACACCTACTCATCCTTCAATATTTGCCTCCAAATTAGGGGGAGTATCAAGTGCTTGAAATGAAAATGCAAAACTTACATATTCTTTGACCTCTCAACTCACTCTTATGAAAACACTTAGGGAAATGCATGGTTACATGCATATGGAAGCTCACTGCAGCTAGTAAAAACTGCAAAATCTGAAGACCACTAAAATATCTAATAACAAATGGGAAAATGCATTACAGACCACTATTAAAACAAATGAAGTTGATCTGTACACAATGACAATGAAGGCTGCCCACAATATATGGCTGAGTTAAAAAAAAAAGATAGAACAATATAATATAATTCAGAGTAAATCTCAGGATTTCAGCCATGAATGACAGCACAAAGATATCTTCCTAAAGACCAAGAATGAGAACGTGATTACTTCTGCTGGGGGCTAAAGCAGAAGATAAGAAATTGGGCCTTTGCAAGCTGTGTCTTTGCTCCTGGATCATGCTTTACCTGAACTTTTCAGTTTTTTGAATGCTATGGACTGGATGTTTCTGTCCCGCTTACATGGAATATATTGCCACCCACCCCATATACTGAAATCCTAACCCCCAATGTGACGGTATTGGAGTTAGGGTCTTTGGGAGGTAATCAGATTTAGATGAAGTCATTTGTAAAGTGGTCCTGACACCAAAGTGTTTGAGAGCCACTGTCCTAATCCTGTCTGACACTGAGGCTCTCCCCTAAAAAATACTTAGTGGACACCAAATACTACTGCACAGAGAGACTGAGAAGAGGCTATGCAAGCGGGAAGTAGCTTCAGTAACTGGGCAACTGCCAGAGCCCAGGAGCCATGAGCGTGAGGTTAAAAGAAGTGGGAACAGGGGCCGGAAACTAGACTTTTGGAAGTGAACTGTGATAGCACCTGAAAGAACAGGGAGGGCCACACTGACACATTTGTGAGCTTGAGCAAGGGTTTGCTCCAAAGCAACTTGTTTGGCCACAATTATTTGGAGACATTGGATTTAAATAATTACCTTACATAATATTAATTGACATAATACTGATACTTCATGAGAAAAAGTATAAGTTAAAAATGAAATAGTAAAGAGTTCCCTCTAACCTATGTTAAAAAGTGAGAGGTAAATCCATATAGCCTGTCGATGTCTTATTACAAGTTAGCTACTAATTTTATGTGGCAATAAAAGATAAAACCACATGCAAGGAAAAAGTAATGTGAACAACCACTAAAAGGAGTTTACCGACTCCACTCAGCTTTCTCCCACTTGGACTTTCTGGTGGTGCTGGAATTTCATTTTTCTCTTCCTCTGATGGCACAAATACCTAAAAAGTCCAAAGCACCATAACAAATAAGTTAAATGAGGTTTTTGAAATAAGAAGGTAAGTTTAATTCACCTCAAGTGAATTAAACAAAACACCCAACATCCTGTGACAATATAAAAGTCTACTTTCAAGTTCGTGAAATTTAAAAATGAATACTGTCAACCTTCAGAAACAAAAAAATAAAATAAAATAAAATATGATAAAACTAATTTCATCCATCAATGGCTCTCCTATTGCTTTAAAGTAAAAGAGTACAACACACAAGGCCTTTCCTGATCTGCCCCACTTCCTCAAGAGGCTCAAGTCTCACCACAGCTCACCCTGAACCACTGCAGTGCCCGCTGTGATAAAAAAACAAAAACAAAAAAAAAACCCCCAAAAGAGATTTTATTCTAAGTATGATGGGAAGCCACTGGAAATTTCAAGCAGAGCAATGACATGACCTAATTTATGTTTTTCAAGATAGCTCTCAGGGCTGTGTGAAGACTAGAGGAGGGACCGGAGAGGAAGAAAGTCCAATGGGGACACTACTGAAGTAGTGGCTTAGATTACGTGGCAGCTATAGAAACAGAAATAGATGGATTCAAGTTATATTTTGGAAATGGACTGAATGTGGGGTGACTGAGGGTGACTCTTGGGTTTCTGGTTTGAGTGGATGGAACTGATGATGGCACTATTAACTGAGGTACTGAGGTTCTTAGCTTTTCCCCTATAGGATGTGACAATAACAAAACTTAAATGTCTTAAGTACAATGAGAAGCTATACTCTGCTTGTATAGCTATACAGAATACAGGAACTATATTCTGCTCAAGTGTACCTATGTCTATATATGGTGAAAAGGTACTTACACCACTGACAGTTCAGCATAACTGAATTACCAGCCATACCTCAGTTTTCAAGTTGGCTTTCAGTCCCAATCCTCCCAAATCATTCAATGGAGACTCTTCAGTGCCTAATGAAATTCAAAGCACTAAATCAACTTAAGAATTTGCTTGCAAAATACATCCTGAATCAAAAGGTAACAGAATGTTGTTATCTAGTATGCCATGCCCTCTTCCTCTGCTGTCAATAGAAAACAGTAAAAAGGAATATATACGAAAATTCTCAGATGAATGGCAAGGGGTCATTTACTCATTTTTGGTGGAGGGGGTGTGTGAAAATGTTTTTTTGCTGTTAAGATGGCTGCCCACAAAGAATGATACAATATTATTTGTGAGGACATCTTATTTCCAAGAATTTTTCTATAGTGATCTACATCAAGTTTGTCCCTAAAAGAAAATATTCTAGGCCACTGTGGTATATTCCCAATAAAGAAGGTGATTTGTGAATAGACTCACTGTACTTGCTTCATGCTGACACAGCAAAGTTGAACATAAAGTTAAAAACTGTGAAGTGGATAAAAAGAGAACAGAATTTTCTCTGCTAGAGACTCAAACCTATCCCTGTCTTGGTCGTTTCTTTCCTTCTCTCTTCTGTCCTGTGACTTCCAGTTTCTCTCACCTGCCCACATGTAAGTCTCCAAAGAAAACCCTTCCTTTCTCCAAGAGGCTGCAAGCTTGCCTTTGCTAAAAGCCCTCCTATTTCTGTTCCTTCAGGGGGAAGAAAAGGGGGGAGGCAGGAGGAATAATAGACTGTAGCAATGGTTGAGTCATAAAAAAACTTCCAGAGTGTTCAATTTACCCTAAGCTAAAAATCAATGGAAAATTTTAAAGTCACTTATTTCAACCCTTGGGACATTTCTTAATGTCTCCTATCTAAGTCCCTATAATGAACAGGACTAAACCTACTGGCCTCAGCCTCTGGAGGCTGCATTTATATGGTATCTAAGGTCTATTCCAGTTGAAAAGTCCAGGATGCTACAATTTATACAATCAGAGTAGAAAGGAAGACAACATCCCTGATCCCTTCAAGTCCAGCCCATGTGCCCCCTCTGAGTTCTCACAGCATTCTGTGGTTAACCCTATTCCAAGCACTTGTCACACTGCAGTGTCACGGCCTATGTACAATACATGGCTAGATTCACAGCTATTTTCCCATCTTGACTATCTTTGAATCCACAGTGGTACCTGGTGTAATGTGTCTGAAGTGGGAGTGTATGAATGACCATGCTTAAAGCTTACACCTTTGAAAGTTACCAACTGTTTCTAACAAGACCAGCACTCTCTGAAATCTACCAGGAAGGAATGCTGTTCCTTTTCAAACAATTCTAAACCAGAAACTAACTCATTTATATGAACAATAAACTCCATTAAAAATAATAATGTGCTCCCTCGAATAGAAGTAGCCAGCTAGACTGAACTGACACATAGTTCAAGTCTGTAAGTCAGATAAGGGTTAGAATGATGCTTGTTTTTGTACTATTATCTCCTTTTTATACAACAGAAAACTGAGGCTCTGAAGTAATTTTTTTTTTCTAAGAGGCACCTGAGTACTATGCAAGTTATTTAAACTCTCTGAATCTTTTTTCTCATTTGTAAAATGAGGGTGATAAAAAATACACTAATTTCATACGTTGTTGTAAGGGATCTTCATTTTGACTGATAAGAAACCTGAAGGTCCAAGAGGTTTAGTAACTTGCAACAGTCCTGCAGACAACACTTGGCCAGCTGATGACCTGGCTCTCAGGCTCTGGCCTCTGGCCTCATCGCACATGAGAAGCAGGTCTAAGGCTTTAAGCTTTTAAACACAATTTTAGAGAAGCTTGACCTTCAAGTTGGATGAGAGCTATTTTGTAACGTTCTAGAATCCAAACCATCTTTTGGAAGATTGTCTTAAATGTCCTCTACACACAATTATCTTTGTAAAATGCAACAATGTGCACTTAGGAGATTCTCACCTATGTTACGCAAATTCTCTTCAGAAGAAACAGTGACTTCAAGGCCTCCTTCTTCCTGGAAGGACACGGTCATGCTGCTACCATCTCCTGTTTTCTCAGCAGGCGCTGGAGCGCTCCACTTGCCACTGCGATCACTCCTGATAGCCAAGTCCTGCTTGCACTTAGGAGCCGAGAGAGCTACAGCGTAGGCAGCAGGAAGGACTGTCATGTGAGAAGGAGCAACTTCTGATTCTTGGCCATTAGTACACTCAGTGGTGGTTTTCAAGCTGCCCTCAGGCCCCTGCTGATCATCAGATTTTTTAGCACCAGTATTTACGGCTATCAAACAGAGCACCCTGATGGAGGAGTCGTTGGCTGCCTGCTCTGCTCCTCGAGGGTCGAGAGGCAAGTCCACACTAACCCCTGCCGGACACCTGCCTGGAGTGCTGTCCCCCGACGTCCCTGCCTCAGGGCTTTCATCTTCTCTCTGAACTTTGCCTGCACAGTCCTTGCCAGACTTCAGTGTCTCTGGTGCACACCCAGCACCTGCAGAGAGCACACTGACCGACACCCTGTTGTGCCCTTCCCTGGTGCCCACTGCCACCACGGGGCCCACTTCTTTTTCTCCTGTGGATGGCCCAGGATACTGACAGTTGTCCTCAGCAATTAGGCTGGGCAGAGGGGCCTCAGCCTTGCTCATCTTCGAGGCTGACAGGTCATCTTTTCCTTCAGGGTTGCCTGCAGTCAGCTGATTCTCTTCGTGCCTGTCTAGGCCAGTGGCGGCGGCCAGCACACATTCGGCTGTGCTGGTGGAAATGATGGCGGCATCGCTCAAGTCCTCTGTTCCCGCAATGGCGAGCTGATCTTCATCCTGTGGGACGGCACCCACCATGACTGCCTCACGTCCTTCTGAGGTGCTGGTGGAAATCATGGCGGTGTCACTCGTCTCCTCCACTGGTGTGACCAAGGGATGGACTTCCTCCTGAGGGGCAGCACTGGACACCGGGCCCTCGCAGTCTTCTACCGAGCTTGTTGATATGATGGCACTCCCATCTTTCTCCTCCATGCCCAGGATGGATCGCTCATGTTCCCTTCCTATAGCCACACCACAAATGGAGGCCTCACACTCTTCTGCGATGCTGGTGGAAATGAGGGCACACTCATCTTTCTCCTCCTTGCTGGTTGAAGCGAGGGGGCTCTCGACTTCCGCAGGTGCGCTGGGCATGGGCACATCGAAGTCATCAGCGCTCACCAAGACTGGCCCTTTAGCTCTTTCTTCAACTGCTACAACTGGCTGCTGACTCTCGGCACCTTGGATGGTTGTTGCACTGGAAATGGGCACTTCGAACTCCTCCCCTATGCTTGTGGAAATCATGGCACACTCGTCTTTCTCCTCGTTTCTAGCAGCCGGGAGTTGGCTCTCATCGCTTGACACCGCGCTGGGCATGGGGACCTCAAATTCTTCCACGTTCACTCTGGGGCCTTCCACACTTTCTTCAGTTCTCAGGGCACTTGAACGACCTTCTTCCATACCTACCATCGTGTTTAGCTGCAGGGTGAAATCATTTGTTGTACTGGTAGAAATCATTAAGCCTTTGCCTTGACTTTTACCGCTGGCTAAACAAGCTGGGTTCATAATACTGACACTGGCTTTAGCAGCCACAAGGCCATCACAGTCTTCATTTTCCACAGAAGTGATGATACCTTCATCTGCTTTTTCATCTGGTGACGTGTGATGAGCCTTGTATTCTGGGATTGCACCGGATACAAGAGCCTCATAACTGCCCCCCACCAGGCCAGTGGAAATAGTGGTATCGTTGACGTTTTCTTTTCTGGTGAGCTGACTGTCACTGTGATCTGAAGCTGCATTAGTCATGGGACCCTCGCAACCTTCACGAACCGGAGCCACTTTGCCCTTTCCTGCAGCTGCGCTGGTCACGCTGCTTTCCACAATCCCTTTGGCACTGGAGCAGATCTCTGCATCTTTAATGTCCTTCTCGGCACCACTCATGCTATCAACATTACTCTCATTTGCATTCGGGATGGCAGCCCCGGCCTCGGCTTCCACATGCCCCACTGCAGTGCCAATCCGACCATCCCCTTCTTCTGCACTTTCACAAATGGACACCCCTTCACCTTCTTCTTCAATCCCTGTGCATGTTGATGCGTGCCCGATCTCATTTCCTCTTCCAGTACTGGTCACGACACCCTCCCCTTCGTCATCTTCCTCCTTCGCACCTGTGCTGGTCACGATGTCTTCGTCATCGCATGGACCAGCAGCGACTAATGGTATGTTGGTGACGTCTTTGGCAACTGTGCTGTCCATTGCACTCTCTCCGTTTTCTTCTGATTCGGAACTTAGAGCAAAGCCTTCGCTGCTCTCTTCTGAACCTGTGCAACTTGCCGGCCCCTCCCCATCTTCCTCTGTTATCCCCGTGCTGGTGACCGCGCTTTCACCTTCTGGGCCGTCATTCACAGACCCGCCTCCCTCCTGGGTGGGACTGGTTCCCGCTGGCATGTCATTATCTACTGGGACCTCAGGGGCCCCTGTAACCCTCCGCTCCTCCTGTGGCCCTGCACCAGCTACTGAGCACATGACGAAGCTATCACTTCTCCGTTCTGCTCCTGTACACGTCACAGTCCCCTCAGTTTCCTTCTTGGGGCCCATTCTTATCATATTTCTCTGGAATCCATCCACCTCTTCACTGCTTAGGGACCCCTCTCTGATTTCTGTGCCAGCACTTGTTACCGCTCCATCACTTTCAACCTCGCTAATAAAAGTAACAGCTCCCTCCACGAGTCCTGAGTCCCCACTTGAAGAACCATCACACTTCCCCTCGGAGCCTGCACTGGTCACAGCGTCATCCTTCTCTTCGGGTGCTGCGCTATTGATGTCGTCTTTGGTGGTCCCCATGGGAGCCGTCACTGGGTCAGCCACTCTTTCTTCTGGCTCGGCCACAGCGCACTCCCCACTTTCTCCTTCCTTGGTGCTTGTGAGGAAAGTTTCACTTTCAGCAAATCCTTCTGTGACAATGCCCCCACCCTCCTCTGCTGCAGCAAAGATGGTGCCTTCCCTGGCTTCCAGCCCAATGTGAAGACAGTGCTTTCTGGAGTGCACACCCATTGTGAGGCCTTCATCTGCCTCGATGCTTGTGCAAGGCAGGGCCACCCTGCCCTCTGCTGTCTCTGCAGACGTGGTTGTGGCATCCCCCGCCTTCACTGGATTTAGGGGAACACCTCTGTCCTTCCCTTCAGTACTGGTGGCAATGGAAGTCTTTTCTGCTCTACCAGACCTGGCTGTTGCAGTCTCAGCTTTCTGGCTCCTTTGGTGTAAAACAGAGGATGCAGTGTTGCTTTCAGCACTGGTGTCCACCTCACTGTTTTCATTCCTTCTGTCAGCATCAGTTGGCAAGTTTTCTGTTTCACCTGGGCCTCTACTATGCTTAAGTCCAACAGTTTCAGCATCTTTTTCTGTACTCACACCTACCACCTGATTAACAGCAATGCCATCCTTTTGGCCATTTTCTACGGAAGCCTTAATTGTCTGCTTTGAACTCAAGTTACTTCCTTTCCCAGCCACGTCCATTGAACCACCTTCTTTGATAACATTCTCATTTTCCATAGTCATGTCTGTTAACTCACTACCAAGAGGCATGTTTACTTTTCCTTGCTTGCTGTGGAGTAGAGTAGCCTGGGAACCTTCTGGAATGTGTCTTTTGTTATCCATGCTTGCTTTTGCTGGTTTATCTACTGTGGAAACTGCATCACCTTCTTTGCTGTCACTTGTCCTAGGGACTTCTGATTCCCTAACGGTCAAGCTTTGGTTAGGGATTTCAGAGTGGTCCACAAGCAAGGTGCTGGCTGTGCCACCTTCTGAAACAGTTCTTCTGTCAACTGAAGGAGTTACACCTGAATCATGAGATTGTTTCTGAGGCACAGCAGTCACAGAACTTAATGACAGGGAGGAGTCTACATTTGTGGAATGTTCAAGAGCAGTATCTCCTTGAGCAACACGTTCCTCAGTGGGTCTGGTGGTGTTTTTCAAATTCTTTTGCGCCCTGTCGCTTTCTGACAGAGCACGAGGTAACAATCGATGACTTGTTTCAGAGTCTACATTCATTTCATGAGTTCCTTGTTGAGTGGGCTCTTTCTCCCCAGGATTCAGTTTGGACACAGCACCTTGGAGATGCACTTTCTTGGTCAGGGTGCTTTTATGGTCAGCGTGCTTTTCAGAATTACCAACAGTTCCTGTTCCACGTCCTGATTTACAGGCTGGAGCTGCTGTTTTTGAATCTACTATGGAAGTTCGTAACTCATCCTTTAGAACTGTAGTGGTTTTTTGTTTTGTAATATTTTCTGAGTCAATGTCTTGCTGAGAACTACTGCTTCTGATGTTTTGGGTTTTTGGTACTTCCAATGCATTTTCCATGGCTGGCTCCAGATCAATTTCCATTGGCTCTTGTTCGGGCATCAAGGCAGGATCACTGCTTTTTTTGGGTCTCTGAAGGGAGGAACTACTGGGAGTGCCCAAAGGGTTTGCTGCTGGTTTTTCTTCTCCTTTGGTCATTTCTTGGGATAAGCTTCCTCTTCGATTTTCACACAACCTTCTGCTTAATTTCTTTTCCACGACTGAACTGTTTCCTCTGGGCTTTTCATGACTGCTGTCAACTTCCTTACCATCCTTATCCTCTGATTTATTTTCTTCCTTCTTTTTCACGTCCTTACTACTATGCTTTAAGCTCCTGCTTTTGTGCCCATCTGATAACTTTCTCTCAAGTCTGGCAGAGCTTGACTCTTTATCACCCTTGTGCTTCTCCTTTGCTAGTGGTAACTTTGCTCTGTGACTGGACTCTCTCTGTGCACCGTGTGTTGAAGAGGCAGTGCTCTCTGATGCAGGTTCCATACCACTTTCCTCAGGTCTGTCTTCAACTCTAGACTTCCGCAGCCTATCTGGGTCACTTTCTTCTGTGTTCTTCTCCTTATCTGGTTTTGAAGTGGTCACCTGTTTCGTGACATTTTCTTGTGATTCTGTTTCAACTGCTTTTAACTGTTTGCCTTGGCTTTTGGATTTAGACTTTAACACAAGTTTCTCTTCTAACAAGCTCTTGGTTCTTCGCTTCTCCTTGTGAACAACGTCTTCTGCTTTTGAATTACTATCTACATTAGTCGAGTCCGTATCACATTTATCCTCTGAGTAACTTTCACTTCTTCTCTGTAATGTGCTTCCATGTTGCTTGGAACTCAGAGAATCTTTCTGAATTTTAGAATCACTTGATCTTCTTGATTTGTGCTCTGCCTTAGTTTTGTCGGCTGACCCGTGTCTCTCTTTTCTGTTGTTTTCTTTACGAACATTCTCATCAGTTTTTATAATATATTCAGAAACTGGTTTACCATCTTTGCCCAAAATTGATAATTTCCTTTCATTCCTATGTTTACTTTTTCGTTCAGCTTTATCATCTGAAGAAAGCCTTGTTTGTTGACTTGGCTTCTGAATATTTTCATCAACTTTCAAGCCTTTCTCAGAAGAGTGAAGCTCAGTCTCATCACCAGTTTTATGTGTACTGTCACCTTTATACTTGTGTTTTGTAGACAGTTTGTCTTCTGACAAAGTTTTCTCTTTTTCAGGCTTGTCCTTGGAGGATTTTGTCTCTTTCTTAGGCAGGCTTCTCAAGTATGGTGTTTCAGACTCATCCCTCTTTAGATGCTTTTCATTTTTAAGTGTGCATTTCTGTTTCTGGGGTTCTTCTGTGCCACTTTCTGACCGTTCCACTGGCCTCTTCCCATCTCTCATGTCAGTCTCTTCCTGCACTCCTTCCACCACAACAGGGGTTGAGGTCCGTCTTTTATGTTCCCTTTCTATTTTGGATTCATTTTTGTTTTCATCAGCTGAATGCAAAGACTCTGAAAGTCTCCGAGCAGGTTTACTTGGTTCACTCTTTGCATGAATGTGCTTCAAATCCTTTGAAGAAGATACTTTTTCCTTTTCACAATGCTGTAAGAAAATAAAAGTTAAAATGTAAGAAATACTAACATTAACTTTTATATTCACATCTAACATTTGGGTGCATATAGTACGTTGAGTGCTGTCACATGTTACACCTTACTCATTTAACCTTTGCCAGCAGCCAGTAGATATTGTTAACTTCATTCTATGCATCAGGAACCTGAAACTCAGCATGATTCAATAACTTGACACCTAGCAATGAGTTCAGATGATTTCATTCTGAGTCTAGTACCCTTCCCACTACATTGCAGCATCTTTTTAGAGAGTAGTTCTTTCTCCTGAGATAGGTCCATGCATTTAGGAGGCCTTCTTAAACTCTTAAGTTGCCAAAGCCCACTAATGCCCAGTGGTCATTAATAAATATAAGCTGAAAGAATGACAAAGCAATGTTCTTTTTAGTCCAAAAGCTGAAAACCTAATGAAGCCAATTTAAAAATTTTGCAATGAAATAAAAGTTTCTTATATTTTAATTTAGAAACCCAAATTATTTATAGGAACTCCATGAATTTAGGTTACCTGTAAGACAAGCTACTTAGGAAGCTTCAAATGCACACAATAACTCATGGTAATAATAATGTTATATATAATGTATGTATACATTGATGTACCCAAGGGAAGATACTAATAGACCAAAACATCCAAACTTTCCTCCCTATCCCACAGTACAGCTCTGAGGGGATTAATGTTAATGACTAAGCACACTCTAATAAAGACTCATGGACTAGCTATAATTATTCTTATTCAAATAATGGGCTGAAGTACTCAGAAAGCCCTTTGTGTCTCTGGGTCAATTTATCACTGCATCTTTTTACATTTTAGCAACTACTAATATTGGGATCAACATCTTAAAAAAATACTTTAAAATTAAACTCCTCAAAGAAAGAACAGGGATTTCATCAACCTAATTTTACAGTAAGTTCTAACCAATTAATGTGAATAAAATTTTATGAGATTTTTCACAGAAACTTCTCATAAAATAAAGTTAAATATTTTAAAGATATGCCATTAGAATATCAGGATATACTTACAAATATGCCTCTAATTTCTGGATAAAGACATCAAGAACATTTACTGGCTATGAATAAATAATTACTAAACCATTGTTTCCCTTACAAGTGTTAAGATAGTTCAGCTACAGAGTTATAAATATGGCAGTATACATAAACATTTAAACCCAGTGAAAACAAAAGTTTATCTCAAGAAAATAAGGCAAAAAGGAGAAGAAATGTACTTATTGAACATTTTGGGGGTAGTTTTATGTACATATTTTTACTATTTAAAATGATCACATCTTAGAAACAATCTAAGTGCTCAACTAAGAGGAAATGCTTAAATTATGGTATTCAATATAATATTATACAATCAAATATTATAATTAGGAAGTCACAGCATACAATGAGCAAAGAGGGAACATTAAAAACACTTTGCAGGGCTTCCCTGGTGGCGCAGTGGTTGAGAGTCCGCCTGCCGATGCAGGGGACATGGGTTCATGTCCCAGTCCAGGAGGATCCCACATGCCGCGGAGCGGCTGGGCCCATGAGCCATGGCCGCTAGGCCTGCGCGTCCAGAGCCTGTGCTCCGCAGTGGGAGAGGCTGCAACAGTGACAGACCCACGTACCACAAAAAAAACCCAAAAAAAACAAAAACACTTTGCAAGATTACATCTATCTACAAAATTATGAACATATGTTGATGAGAATGGAAGAGAATAGAACAGACGATCTATTTGTAGAGGGATTTTAGCTTTTTTCCCTTTTCTTTTTCATTATTATTCCTGGCAATTTTATTATTGCCAATATAGGAAATAAGAAGTGGGGAAGTTGGGGGAAGGGAAGGGAGTAGAAAAGTAGCTATTATCCAGATAAAAGATCGTAAGAATCAACTTGCCAAAATGAGGACTTCAGGCCATAATAGGATGGGGGTGTTAGAATGCTGAATGTGATGGATTTTTTATTCAACTTGGAAAAAATCAGATTGTATTCTAAGTTTTACTACAAAGGACTGAATGGCGTATATCTAACAAAAGAACAGTTAAAATGGGGTTTTATTAATTAAGACACACCTCACTTGTTTTGAGGGTTTCTTTGGAATCTTCTTCAGATTGCTGTTTCTTTTTAGAATTCTCGTCAACATTCCTAGGTGGGGGAAAAAATGAAATATGAAAGACGGAAGAGATATGGGAACATATGTATATGTGTAACTGATCGACTTTGTTATAAAGCAGAAACTAACACACCATTGTAAAGCAATTATACTCCAATAAAGATGTTAAAAAAAAAAGTGAAATATGAACTCTGAATCAAATATCAGAATTTCTCAGGAAGATTAAAAAAAAAACCTTAGCTTTTCTTTACTATAAACATTTAATTTGTACATAGAGACTTGTGAATTTCAATTTAAATCCTATTCTTGGTCAACAGTGAAGAACTCAATCCCAAATGTGACATGGAACACTCTTGGCCCTATAGGAAAGTATTCTTGAAACAAAATTTCCTGAATGTTGCTTGAAGATGAATATGATATGGGCTACAATTTCATTTTGAAAGTCTTATCTTTTGAATAAACAGGGTAGTTTTATTTATTCAGATAGACAGGAATGAGGTCTATAAGAAAAATGAGAGGTAACTCCTCCCACTGAGTTCTGCAAATGATTGATTCAGCTATCTTCAAGTTTAAGATAAATTTATATAACTGCATCACAATGGAACAGCAAAGTTATAGCCCATGGCTAGACAGCCACTCTCAATCTCTTCAGCTTTGTAATTCTTATAGAATTAACCATGATAATGCAGTGCTAAAAAAAATTTTGGCTTGGACCTCTGGTTTATGGGGAGAAGCATGAGATTCTGGTGAAGTGAACTGCCTGGAAAGTCTAGAGAATGGAAGCAGTCACTGTCAGTAAGAGGTAACTGAAGGCTTCCCTGGTGGCACAGTGGTTGAGAGTCCGCCTGCCAATGCAGGGGACACGGGTTCGTGCCCCGGTCCAGAAAGATCCCACATGCCGCGGAGTGGCTGGGCCCATGAGCCATGGCCGCTGAGCCTGCATGCCCGGAGCCTGTGCTCCGCAACGGGAGAGGCCACAACAGTGAGAGGCCCGTGTACCACAAAAAAAAAAAAAAAAGAGGTAACTGAATGTCCAGAACAGGGATACTTCCTGAGTACTTCTAGAGCGTCTATAAAACTCTCTGAAATTCTAGGGCAACTGTGTGCTTATGCATGTGCATTTTTCTGGGCAAAGAGCCCATAGCTTCCGTCAGATTATCTAAAAAGTCTGCCCCCTCAAAAGATTAGTATACACTACTTTGAAACATTATAGATATTAATACAATGAATTATGATACTGAAAAGGAAACCCTAAGGTCTTTCATAAACATGAAATAACATACACATTAAAGGTCTCACTCTTTACTGTCATTTTCAAAGCCTCTCTTCTGAAAGCATGACGAGAGAATGTTACAGTGGGAATGTGGCCAGATAAAATATGTACCTGGAATCCTTTTTTCTCTTTTTGCTTAAGGCTACCTTTTTCTCTAAAACTTTCCGTTCTTTAAGGACTTCTTTACTTCGGGGGGCTTTGGGTTCCAAACTCTTTGTTGATGATTCTTCTAAGTCCACACTACTTTTGCCTGGGAAAGAAGCAATCAATAAACTGTATCTCACAACAGAGTTTTAAAAACAGTGTAATATTTATTTTTCATTAAGGTTTTCTAATCACTGTAAAAATGCAAAATAGCTTTAATATCTCTAAGCTGTGTTAGAATAAAAATAATTTTTTAGATGGAGAAGTCGTATTTTTTATTTCAAATGTTCATATATGTATATCTGTGTATTTTATATCACACAAGATCAGTGTCCAGAGGAAGTTCAATTTTATTCAATGAAATATTCCAGATAAATGTTTGACATTTTCGTTAACATAAAGTGTAGATGAATTCCATTATTATCACTGCAAGGCTTGAGGACTCACAGGTTAACAATAAATTTTCCAGTGATAATTCATTCCACCATCACTGGAGAATAAATTGCTAACATGTGAGGTGTATTATCTGGTATGTGATAGAATGTTTACTTTAGATACAGAAATATAATTTAAAAAGTGATGAAACACATTAGATTAAAAAGGAAATCTTCCATACTTTAAAATACATAATTTAAAAAAGTGAAGTTTTTTTGAGATATGATTATAAAATAAAATGATCAAAATTATATCTCATAAGTTATATTAATAGCTACAAAATAATGTAGTATATAAGGTAGTTTAAAATATTAAAAGTTAACATCTCCCATACCTTGATTCTTAGCTTTTGAAGACTTTGTCTTTTCTGCTTTCTGTTTTCGTTTTTCCTCAAGTTTCTCTCTATTAATTTGCCTTCTTAAAAGCCTCTCTTCTTTTTCTTTAGCCTAAAACCACAAAATATTCATAATTATCCTGACAGATTATCAGGCAAAAGCAAAAACACTTTGGGGAAAAAAGCACACTTGCCCTTCAGATGTTCTTACAAATTAATGGGCTCTGCAAAAGTGCATATTTACTACTATATACCTATGTGCGTATGTGCATGTGCATGTGTTTCAATCTGGACGTTACCAGAGGAATAAAAGAGAGAGAAGTTAAACTTTTCCATTACTCTTAAAGAATACCGTCAATTTAAAGGTATCATTTTGGGAAGTGATGGCTTAATAAACTGCTATTTCAGTTAAAAGGATAGCTATAAAAATATCTATGAGCATCAAGTGTAGAGGTAGGTCTCCATAATTTTTTGATTTTCTCAAAAAAGAAAGTTGAAATACAGATTCAAGTGACAGGCTAGTCCTACAACAAATGTGACCTTCTGGTCATAATCTCAGGACCCAGGTTTTAGACATGGGACTTTCTGCAGTCATATTTTAAAGCCAGGGGAAATCCAGTCATTGTGTGTTACTCCACCATCTCTTTCCCACCCAGAACTCAAAGCCTCAAAGCACCAAACATCCTAAGCATAAGCGTAACTCCTTATCAACTAACCTCAAGAGATAAGCCACTATTAACATTTTGGTGCACTTCCTTCAAGTCATTTTTCATGTAGTAATATTTCCTCAATCTATGATGCACAATTTTTCATATTTTAATGTTTCTGATATCATAAGCCATCTTAAAATTGATGTACATATACAACAAGGTAGCAATTTTTTTCTCTAAAAACCTGTTAATAATAGCACATCTTAGAAGTCTTTTCAAATGCAGGAAATATGTGGATGGACTGCGCTTCCTTCTTAATATTATGTTAATGGCTGATGTCATCTCTCTTTATGGCTGGATCCATATTTGAGTCAAACATTTCGACACTGTGAAACACCTAGGTTGTTACCAGTTTTTCACTACCACGAATCATGATATGAACACCTCCATCATATGTTTATGTCTATTCTGCCTAGTTAAATGACAAGGTTCCTGAAAGTAGAACCTATATGTCACTGTTTCAAATGCTCACCAGTACCTTGTAAACAGACTAGTCAAGTTTGCCAACCTGACTTAACATGTTAAAATAATAAGAGATCAAATCTGACTTACTATAGATTGCCGCCGTTGTTCTACAGTAAGCTCGTCATCAGAATCACTATAATACTTTGAATAAAGATATGGTTTGTGAACATAAGCATGCCGTATACTTTTTGCTTTTCCGTCACTGGGATCATTGGTTTGAGTTTTTGTTTTGTTCTGCTTGTTCTTTTCTTCGTCTGGAAGAAAGTCAATAGAAAGATCAGTGCTTCTGTCAATCAGCAATAAGATCAACATTATGCTTGATCAGCATTAAGAGGCAAAAGTAGTATCAATGTAGTTTGAGTGTATTTGTAGGTCTGACAGGAGAAATATCAGTATCTGAACATCCAGATATTGACATTTTTAAAGGCTATAATCCATTTATTTATTTATTTATTTATTTATTTAGGCTGCACCACATGTCATGTGGAACTTCCCCAACCAGTGATTGAATCTGTGCCCCCTGCACTGGAAATGCGGAATCTTAACCACTGGACCACCAGATAAGTCCTCTTGACTTATTAATTTTTTCCTTTCTTTCAGCTTCTCACATATCAAAAAGGCAAAGAAAAATTAGGCCTTATAGTTATTTATGTTTCTTTGACAAATAGTTAATCCTCATTTGTATGAAAATAGACTTGGTATGAATGCTTTACCAGTATTTAATTGAAAAAATTCACCTGAAGCAACACTTTAAAGTAAACTTGAGATGTTAATGATAACCTGTGATCTTTCTTTTATGGAAGAGGGAAGAATCAATAATTGGCCCTACACCAAGTATATACTAAAACCCCTCTACCTGAGGAAGGAGGATAAGTTCCCCATGGCACAGCAAGAAGTAAAGAAGTGGTACTAAGTACTCCTTAGTACTCTCAAAAGAGCCATTTTCTTACTTTTTGGATCTCATATATAGAAAATCTAGTTCTGTCCAGGAAAAACCTTGAAAAGACCCAATAAAGGATCTAGAATTAAAATTTCCATTTGGCTAGAGAAAGTGGAGTTTTAACAGGAAGACAGCATTCTTCCTACATTGGTACTCAAATGACCTCATGACGATAATTATGAAGAGTGGAGATTGCTGCTAATTCAGTTTTTTAATGGATACTAAGAAAAGAATGAAAAATGGGAGATACAGAAAAATACATCTGTGGCATTAAAACCTTCTACTTTTTCTCCCCTATGGTTTTCTCTCTAGGTATTCTATCCAAGAGCCAGCAACAAAGTTACAAGATGCTACCTACAGGCAATTGCAAATCATATTCAATATTTTTGACTTTTCAAAAGGCCATAAATAATATTTAATCATGTGGTAAAGAGCAGCATAAGGTATTGATTATAAGCCCAGACACAGGTTTGAAATGGCGCTGTGCTCACTAGTTATAACACCCTGGACGAGACACCCTGTCTTGGCAACTCTGTTTCCTCACCTGCACCTATACAATAGTGTAATAACTGAGCACAGTGCCTGGAACACACTAAGTACTTAATAAGGGTTGGCTGAAAAACAAACTATATAATAAAAGAGAGGTCTGGTCTTTCTTCTCCATTCTGGGAGGTAATCTCTAAGCCTTTGGAATGCCATGCCTGATAGGAGTGTTTTTATTTACCTAGGGTCATGGGTCAAGCCAAATTGCCCTAATAGTGTGATTTAGGGTGGAAGCATTGGGTCATGGGGTACCAGTTTGACCTCCAGAGGGGCTGGAGGCTGAGGCCAGACACATGGGCAGTCAACTAGGTGTATATGATGAAGCCCCAATAAAAACTTCAGATGTAAAGACTCCAGTGAGTTTCCCCGCTTGGCAATAATCTGTATACTGTCAGATATCAATGCCAGGAAGGGCACCGTGTCCACAACACCACAAGGAAAAGACAATTGGGAGACAGCAGAAGCAAGAAGAAGTACAATCCTGCAGCCTGCAGAACAAAATCCACAATCACAGAAAATTATATGAAATGAAATGGTAAAGGTATACATGTCCCAGGTAAAGGAAGAAGATAAAACCCCAGGAAAACAACTAAGTAAAGTGGAGATAGGCAACCTTCCGGAAAAATAATTCAGGATAATGATAGTGAAGATGATCCAGGATCTTGGAAAAAGAGTGGTGGCAAGGATCGAGAAGATGCAAGAAATGTTTAATAAAGACCTAGAAGAACTAAAGAAAAAACAAACAGATGAACAATATAATAACTGAAATGAAAAAGACCCCAGAAGGAATTAATCGCAGAATAAGTGAGGCAGAAGAACGGGTAAGTGATCTCGAAGACAGAATGGTGGAAATCACTGCTGCAGAACAAAATAAAGAAAAAAGAATAAAAAGAAATGAAGACAGTCTAAGAGACCTCTGGGATAACATTAAATGCACCAACATTCGCATTATAGGGGTCCCAGAGGAAGAAGAGAGAGAGAAAGGACCTGAGAAAATATTTGAAGAGATAAATCCTAAAAAATTCCCTAACATGGGAAAGGAAACAGTCACCCAAGTTCAGGAAGCACAGAGTCCCAGTCAGGATAAACCCAAGGAGGAACATGCTGAGACACACAGTAATCAAACTGACAAAATTAAAGACAAAGAAAAAATATTAAAAGCAACAAGGGAAAAATGACAAACAACATACAAGGGAATCCCCATGAAGTTATCAGTTGATTTTTTAGCAGAAACTCTGCAGGCCAGAAGGGAGTGGCATGATACATTTAAAGCAATGAAAGGGAAGAACCTACAACTAAGAATACCCTACCCAGCAAGGTTCTCACTCAGATTTGACAGAGAAATCAAAAGCTTCACAGACAAGCAAAAGCTAAGAGAGTTCAGCACCACCAGACCAGCTTTGCAACAAATGCTAAAGGAACTTCTCTAGGCAGGGAAGACACCAGCAGCTTAAAACAATCTTGTACATACATAGACTGCTATATCAAAACTGCATGGGAACAGCAAACCCAAAAACTACTACTACACACACACACACACACACACACACACACTCTCTCTCTCTCTCTCTCACACACACACACACACACACACAGAAAAAGCAACCTGAACACAACACTAAGGATGGTCATCAAACCACAGAAGAGAACCAGAGAGGAAGGGAAGAAAAAAGACCTACAAAAACAAACCCCAAACAATTAAGAAAACAGCAATAGGAACTTATACATTGATAATTACCTTAAATGTAAATGGATTAAATGCTCCAACCGAAAAACACAGACTGGCTGAATAAATACAAAAAGAAGACCCATATATATGCTGTCTATAACAGACCCACTTCAGACCTAGGGACACATACAGACTGAAAGTGAGGGGATGGAAAAAGGTATTCCACACAAATAGAGATCAAAAGAATGCTGAAGTAGCAATACTCATATCAGACAAAATAGACTTTAAAATAAAGACTGTTATAAGAGACAAAGAAGGACACTACATAATGATCAAGGGATCAATCCAATTATAAATATATATGCACTCAACATAGGAGCACATCAATATATAAGGCAAATACTAACAGCCATAAAGGGAGAAATCAACAGTAACACAATAAGAGTTGGGGACTTTTAACACTCCACTCTCAGCAATGCACAGATCACTCAGACAGAAAATTAATAAGGAAACACAGGCCTTAAGTGATACATTAGACCAGATGGACTTAATTGATATTTATAGAGCATTCCATCTAAAATCAGCAGAATTCACATTCTTCTCATGCACACATGGAACATTCTCCAGGATTGACCACATGCTGGGCCTTAAAGCGAATCTTGGTAAATCTTGGTAAATCATATCAAGCATCTTTTCCAACCACAATGTTATGAGATTAGAAATAAACTAAAAGAAAAAAAAAATTGTAAAAAAGCACAAACATATGGAGGCCACAAAACATGCGACTAAACAACCAATGGATCACTGAAGAAATCAAAGAGGAAATCAAAAAATACCTAGAGACAAATGAAAATGAAAGCAAAGATCCAAAACCTATGGGATGCAGCAAAGGTAGTTCTAAGAGGGAAGTTTATAGCAATACAGTATTACCTCAGGAAAAAAGAAAAATCTCAAATAAACAACCTAACCTTACATCTAAAGCAACTAGAGAAAGAAGAACAAGCAAAACCTAAAGTCAGTAGAAGGAAAGAAAATATAAAGACCAGAGCAGAAATAAATGAAATAGAGATGAAGAAAACAATAGCAAAGATCAATGAAACTGAAAGCCAGCTCTTTGAGAAGATAAACAAAATTGATAAACCATTAGCCAGACTCATCAAGAAAAAGAGGAAGAAGACTCAAATCAATAAAATTAGAAATGAAAAAGAAGTTACAACAGACACTGCAGAAATACAAAGCATCCTAAGAGACTACTACAAGCAACTGTATGCCAATAAAATGGACAATCTGGAAGAAATGGACAAATTCCTAGAAAGGTACAATCTTCCAAGACTGACCAGGAAGAAATAGGAAACATGAACAGACTGACCACAAGTACTCAAATTGAAACTGTGATTAAAAAAACTCCCAACAAACAAAAGTCCAAGACCAGATAGCTTCACAGGTGAATTCTTTGAAACATTTAGAAAAGAGCTAACATCTATCTTTCTGAAATTGTTCCAAAAAATTGCAGACGGAGGAAATGCCCAAACTCATTGTATGAGGCCACCATCACCCTGATACCAAAACCAGACAAAGATATCACAAAAAAAGAAAATTACAGGCCAATATCACTGATGAACATAATAAAAATCCTCAAAATACTAGCAATCTGAATCTAACAGTACATTAAAAGGATCATACACCATGATCAAGTAGGATTCCTTCCAGGGATACAAGGAGTTTTTAATATCCGTAAATCAATCAATGTGATACAAGAACAAATTGAAGAGTAAAAACCATATGATCATCTTAATAGATGCAGAAAAAGCTTTTGACAAAATTCAACACCCATTTATGATAAAAAAACTCTCCAGAAAGTGGGCACAGATGGAACATACTTCAACATAATAAAAGCCATATACATAAACCTAACATCATACTCAGCGGTAAAAAGTGGGATTGCAGGATCCCACTTTAGCTTTTAGCGGTAAAAAGCTAAAAGCATTTCCTCTAAGATCAGGAACAAGACAAGGATGTCCGCTTTCGCCACTTTTATTCAACAGTTTCGGAAATCCTAGCTATGGCAATCAGAAAATAAATAAATAAATAAATAAAAGGAACCCAAATTGGAAAAGAAGAAGTTAAACTGTCACTGTCTGCAGATGATATGATACTATATGTATAAAATCCTAAAGACGCTACCAGAAAACTACTAGAGCTCATCAATGAATTTGGTAAAGTCGCAGGCTACAAAATTAATACACAGAAATCTCTTGCATTTCTTTACACTAACAACAAAAGGTCAGAAAGAGAAATTCAAGAAACAATCCCACTTAACATCACATCAAAAAGAATAATATATGTAGAAATAAACCTACTTAAGGAGACAAAAGACCTGTACTCCGAAAACTGTAAGATGCTGATGAAAGAAATCAAAGATGACACAAACAGACGGAAAGATATACCACATTCTTGGATCGGGAGAATCATTATTGTCAAAATGACTGTACTACCCAAGGCAATCTACAGATTCAATGCAATCCCTATCAAATTACCAATAACATTTTTCACAGAACTAAAACAATCTTAAAATATGTATGGAGACACAAGAGACCCCGAACAGCCAAAGCAATCTTGAGAAAGAAAATCGGAACTGGAAGAATCAGGCACCCTGACTTCAGACTATACTACAAAGCTCTAGTCATCGGAACAGTATGGTACTGACACAAAAATAGAACTATAGATCAATGGAACAGGATAGAAAGCCCAGAGATAAACCCATGCACCTATGGTCAATTAATCTATAATAAAAGAGGTAAGACTATACAATGGAGGAAAGACAGTCTCTTCAATAAGTGGTGCTGGGAAAACTGGACAGCTACATGTAAAAAAAATGAAATTATAACAGTCTTTTAACACCATACACAAAAATAAACTCAGAATGGATTAAAGACCTAAATGTGAGACTGGACACTGCAAAACTCTTAGAGGAAAACACAGGCAGAACACTCTCTGACATAAATCACAGCAATATCTTTTTCAATCCATCTCCCAGAGTAATGGAAATAAAAACAAAAATAAATAAATGGGACCTAATTAAACTTAAGAGCTTTTGCACAGCAAAGGAAACCACAAACAAAATGAAAAGACAATCAGAGATTTCAAGAAAATATTTGCAAATGATGTGACTGACAAGGGATCTGCCTCCAAAATTTACAATCAGCTCATGCAGCTTAATATCATCAAAACAAACAACCCAATCGACAAATGGGCAGAAGACCTAAATAGATATTTCTCCAAAGAAGACATACAGATGGCCAAGAGGCACATGAAAAGATATTCAACAGCACTAATTATTAGAGAAATGCAAGTCAAAACTACAATGAGATATTATCTCACATAACCAGGCCATCATCAAAAAATCCACAAACAATAAATGTTGAAGAGGGTGTGGAGAGAAGGAAACCCTCCCACACTGTTGGTGGGAATATAAACTGATGCAGCCACTCTGGAGAACAGTATGGAGGTTCCCTAAGAAACTAAAAACAGAGCTAGCATATGATCCTGCAATCCCACTCCTGGGCATATACCTGTACAAAAACATGGTCTGGAAGGATACATGCACCCCCAACGTTCATTGCAGCGCTGTTTACAATAGCTGAGACATGGAAGCAAACTAAATGTCCATTAACAGAAGAATGGATAAAGAAGATGTGGTACATATATACAATGGATTATTACTCAGCCATTAAATAGAATGAAATAATGCCATTTGCAGCAACATGGATGGACCTAGAGATTGTCATACTGAGCGAAGTAAGTCAGACAGAGAAAGAGAAATATAGTATGATATTGCTTATATGCAGAATCTAAAAAAAAAAATGATACAAATGAACTTATTTACAAAACCGAAACAGACTTGCAGACTTAGAGAAGGAACTTATGCTTACCAAGGGGGGAAGAATGGGGAAGGAGGAATACTTAGGGAGTTTGGGATTTCCATGTACACACTGCTATATTTAAAATGGATAACCAACAAGGACCTACTGTATAGCACAGGGAACTCTGTTCAATATTCTGTAACAACCTAATTGGGAAAAGAATTCGAAACAGAATAGATACATGTATAACTGAATCACTTTGTTGTATACCTGAAACTAACACAGCATTGTTAATCAACTATACTCCAATATAAAATAAAATGTTAAAAAAATATATCCTGTGATAAACCATAATGGAAAGGAATATGAAAAAGAATGTATATGTATGTATAACTGAATCACTTTGCTGTGTAGTAGAAATTAACACAACATTGTAAATCAACTATACTTCAATAAAATAAAATAAAAAAATAAAGGACAAGTGGAAGCTCTGTGTTTGAACTTTGCCAGACTCTATAGGCTATGTGCCTCTTCCCTTGGCTGATTTTAATGTGTCCCTTAGCTGTAATAAACCATAACTATGAATTTAACAACTTTCAATGAGTTCTGTGAGTCCTTCTAGTGAATTACCAAAACTAAAGGTGGTCTTGGGGACTCCGAATTTGCAACTGGTGTCAAACATGAGGGCAGTCTTGTGGACTGTGCCACTGACACATGGCAAATTCATACAAGATCTCATCTTTTATAATAATCCTAGGGAATGGAGTTAAGAGATAGAAAACCTAGGCTTGTTGAGGTTTAATAACTTACCAAGCTTGCTCAGACAGACAACCTCGGAGCTGGGACTCAGGAACAAATCTTCCACCTATAAAGTCCCGTGCTCTTGCCGCTGTACCACACTGCCTTTCATGATACAGCCATCTGAATATACAAATACTGCTCAATGCGAAGCTTCACAAAGGCATTATTAAGTAAAATGCTTTACCATCTGATGTAATCTCTCCTTCTTCCATGCTATCAGACATTACAACTTCCTCCTCAGTGTCTTCTTCAAAAGATGAAAGGTCACTGGTGTGGACAGAGCTAACTGTGATGTCTGTAAGTCCATCCACATCAGAATCTATCAAAGAGAAATCTTCAAGAAGGAAATATAACAGAAAATAAATCATCTTGTTATATAAGAATACACACAGCACCCAATTCCTAAATTACATTTAAATTTTTCTGGTTTAAATACTGTCAAAGAACTTCAACTTTAAAATAATCCCTCACCATTAGTAACCAATATCAAATAAGGTACAGTTGTTTGCAGAAAATACAAAGGCAAATTATCCTGTAAAATTAATGAAACTCGTAATTCATGGTCTGAATGATATAAACAAAGGAAATTTTAAGTAAGGAACTGAAATATTTACTATGTAATATTTTAAAGACTATGAATTAAGTTGCTTGGAATAATGTATATGAATAAATTACGAGTTACATAATAAGGTTTAGAACTTCTCTGTTCATTTACTTTGTGAATTGGTAAATTAGTATAGGAAAGAAATATACAAATGTTTATTGCTCATCTTTTAGCAAAGAGGGTATGAGTTTTCAGGCTTTTAAAACACACGTATCAAATACATTTTATTAAAATTTGAAAGCAAATCTGATGTGCCCCCAATGGACACTCATTGTTCTTTAAACTGTTGTTGATTTTTCCAAATTTTTACCTTCTTTGGTCCCTTCGCTGGTTTTAGCTTTATTATTGTTTTTTTCTGAGGGAAGTTTTGAACACTCTACTTCTTTATCCTTTGCTTGTTTTTCATCTTTTACTTTTTGGACATCTTCACTCCTCTTTGAGTGATCAAATTTCTTTTCAGTCTTTTCCTTCTTTTCTTTCTTTCTTTCTCCCTTTTCATTGCTATCTGGCTTCTTTTCACCTTTGTCTGTTGATTTATTTTTTTGGTCACTGCTTTCTTGTTGAACATCCTTATTTAGCAGAACTGAACTATTACTTTCTTTTATGTGATTTTTAATTTCTTCAACTGGACAAGGGAGATCACTAAATTCTTCAGACTTAGGGACTGTTTCCTGTCCTTCCCCCACAGAGTCAGGTGTAGATTTTTCTTTATCAGCCGTGTCCTCTGAAGTTCTCTCTTTCTCAACAGTAGTCTCAGTGCTTGGCTGAGATGGGAGTTTTTTGGATATTCTCTCACTGGTCTTTGCATTTGACATTTCTGTCGAAGCCCTGGCAGCACTAGCTTCTTGGTTAAGAGAAGTGATGGTTTCCAAGATTGACATGGCATCACTGGCCACATTCGCACTGGCCCCAGGGGCAGGGACACCTTCGAGGGAAAGACATGTTTTAGAATAAATTTATGCAGAAGGTAAACCCCTCTGCTGAATCAAGGCCACTTGCCACTGTCATCTTCACATGACACATCACCTTTAGACTTTCAGGTACTGGTGCTAGTACTTAACACATTCTAAATTCTCTACCTCTGTAATACAGTATATTAGGAAAGCCACCAGCAAATGTGATACTAGTCTAGTTCTCAGAAAAAGGATATGTTTTCTAATTATTTTAATTATCCCCTCTATTGAAACACACACACACACACACACACAGTACATTACTAAAATGCTCATCATTAAAAAAAAATGTTATGCCAGTTGAAGAATCTGGGTAATAATTAAAATAAATATAATTTCACTAGAGAAGCCAAATAGATAAATGTTTTAAAGAACTAAATACCCCTAACTTGATACTCAGTTCAAGAACGAAAGCAATGGAACTGACCAAGAGTAAAAGCAAAGCACCTTGTGTAACGATGGAAGAGTCTGGTTTCTCATCATCGGGGGCTGTGCTGCCACCTGTTTCCTCTTTGTGATTTAGCGTGGCCAAAAATTCATGCACAGCTTTCTCCACCTGAGGTCTGAATGTGTGGTTAATCTTTGGATCCACAACCTGAGAAATAATTCTGTCAATACCAGACTCCAACATTCCTGATCTGAAACACAGGGTAATTTACAGAAAGGTGAAAAAGATAATACTACATTATTTGCATTAATTACTTTTAAGTAAAGCCATATCTATTACATATATGTTCAACCTTAAATTGCCTCCAATCCATTCACTTGGAATATACAGAAAAGAATACACAAAAGAAAATACGTTTCACAATACAGTGGCATTTAATACATCATACTGCAAAAAAATATGTAAACTCCCCACCACTGTGTCACCAGTGGCAATACTAAGGCAGACAGAACAAAAGCAAAACAAAATACCCTTAGAACTAGACACAGCACATTACCTAAAGACCAGGCTTGTAGGTGATGCTTATCTTACCTCAATCATGCCCATGGCTTATCTCACTAAATGACCTTAGTGATCATTTAGTGATAGGAATAAATGATCATTAAAGCTGAGCTCTGGGTATAAAATAAATCTATGGATTCTGCAACCTCTTTTTTTTTTTTTTACCAGAAAAATGTATGCCTCTTGTAAGTATTAGAGCCTCCAGGAAAACTGAAGAATATAAACAAAGTATAATTTTACCAAACTTACAAAAAAGGAAAATAAAAAGAAAAAAAACTTTAAAAGAACAAAAATAAAACTTAAGATTTCTGGCCTTCTTTTTATTATCTTCTTGCTATAAAAACTAAATGATGTATTCATTCAACAATTATGTTACGAGTGGCATCTACACAACAGGCACCATGCTAGCCACTGGGCCACTACAAATCAGATCTGGTCCCTGTTCTGGTGGGAGAGAGAGACACAAACAAAACACAACATGGTAGGCACTAGAACACACCATACACTGTAGGAAAAAAGTAGGATATTATTATTATTAGCTATGTCTGACATTATTTGCGAAAGCTTTCCTAAGGAAAGCGTGATTTCCAGAGAAGAGAAGGGGAAGAAAGTGCACAAAGAAATATCATACATAAGAGACAGAGGAGCAAAAGGCACAGTAAAGTCTGAAACGTGCAGAAAATCACAAAGGTGTCTGAGCAAAATAAGATGACATGAATTTATCTGAAGAAACACACTTCCACCTTGTCCCTTTCTAACAAAGAACTTGAGGAGTCACAGTTCCCTGGATAGAGTTGGGAGAGTGGGGTGCTGGTCTTCTGCAGCTCCGAGGCCTCAGGCTCTCCCTGCATAGTGGGTGAGGTGTCTCTCCTTATACTTTGCAATGCTATTTCTGAGTGCAGCGCTGTCTGGAGTGCAGGATGGCTGTGATTTTCATTTCCTGAGGCACCTCGCAGGACTGGGATACTATAATTCCACTTATGTGGGCCATAGAGAAAAATGAGTCAACACTGCCTAGAGTAGGTAACCTGCTTTCTAAAGTTCTAAGATATAATACAAAAAAACAAAAAAAAAGCAAATCCTGAAAACATTGTTGTTACATCTTAGAGGTGTCTTTAAAATGTAGCAGGTGGAAAAGAAGCAATGACAAGCAATCTGAAAAATGTTTTGATTTAAGGCACAAGCACAAAGGCACAAAATAAAAAATAAAACCCACCCACCTCCAAATTACTGCTTCAGTCTCTTTCCCTGATGCCTATGTTCTGGTGCCTGGTGTACTTTAGTCTACTCTCACTCAGAGGTCAGCTCTGATCTTAAAAATGTATATGTATAGCTGATTCACTTTGTTATACAGCAGAAACTAACACAGCATTGTAAAGCAATTATACTCCAATGAAGATGTTAAAGGAAAAACAAAAACAAAAACGGAAGCCAGTGCTAGCGACCACATTGCTCTTCGTGGGCTCACTTCATTGAGGTGTGGCCAGAGCTGCCTCACCAGAGGGAGAAGAAGCCACACTTCTAGGTTCAAGGGCAAAGCCAAAATGCCAGCAGCTGGCACTGTCTTGGTTAAAGCTACTTCCTTGTCTTCCTTTTAAACACTATACAGTTAAGGTCATTATTTCTGAGCTCCCTAGCATTTTTAGGTTTTGTTGTATAAACGAATGCATAAATAGAATAAAATAAAACTTTTTTCCGTCTATTGAGTTGGCAGACTGGCTATTAAACTGAACCATCCAAAACTGCTGATATTAGACTATTTTGTCCTACAAAAATGGCAATTGTAGATGGCTCAATCTAATAGAGTCAACTGAGTATTTCTCAAAGTATATGTAAGAAAAACTGTCTGACATTGTATTTATAGGTGATAGTCCATCCCTTATACCATTAGTTAGATACAATTAGTCTTTTAAGAAACTTTAACATGTTATTTAAGAGACATAAATTTACTAATGGAATTTAAATAAGAGAACAGTTCTATTAAAAATAAATAACAGAGCTAGAAGAAAATATACAGATATCCCAGTAAGAGCAACGCCTATATTACCCAAGAGACAGCTATTTCCCCTGTTCTAAAACGTCTCTAGAGGAGAGTCCTCATCACCCATAGGTGGACTGCTCTAGTGTTAATTGCTGACAGTCACAAGAACCCTCTACTGATGTGTCCAGCAATCCCTCACCAAACAAGATTCTGTGAAAACAGTGCCTTATATTGGTACAACAACAATTTTAAGTGCTTGATTTTACATGGGCACGATTGAGTTTAGTTCCCTTTGAAGAACAAAATAAATGACTGCTTCTCTACTTTATAGGTTCTGTATGCTAAGGAGTAAATTCCAGGAAATTTGCCTTCCATTTAGTCTCTCAATATATGGGAAAAAAAAAAAAAGAATCCAAGACTCTACCCTTGCACTTTTAAAGCAATGTTTTCCTTTGTGAGAGGGAAGCAGATATGCAAATTGTTGCCTGACAGTGCTCTGCAAGTGTGGACAGTGTCAGTAAGCTTCCCTCCCCCATCCCACCCTTAGCCTCCCATTCCCCTACTATTTTGGTTATTGTTCTCCTCAAGGTCTGGAAGTGAGTAACCACCCCCACCCCAGGCCTGCCACCCAACAGGAAAGGCTTTGACTTTTTCCCAAAAGGTATTATTATGCAGCCCTCTAATGGCATCTTTCATCTTACCTGGATTCTTTTATAGGTTCCTGAACATCCTTTAAAATGCAGACAACAAAGCTATTGTCAAATTTCCCTCTTCTCTTATTTACTAGGACACAGAGTCTGAGCCCCCAGGCTCCTAGTATCTAGTATTACCTGTGGCTAAATGGGTCTTTGAGTCAGAGTGTAAACTTTTATTTGTGGGGCTTCCTGTGGGTGGAACTATCAATGGAGTAGCACACTAGGTAGGTGTGCAAGGTTCCTGAGAGACAAGAGGGAATTAAGAGGTAACAGCTATAGGGACTTCCCTGGTGGAGCAGTGGTTAAGAGTCCACCTGCCAATGCAGGGGACATGGATTTGATCCCTGGTCTGGGAGGATCTCACAAGCTGTGGAGCAGCTGAGCACGTGTGCCACAACTACTGAAGTCCATGCACCTAGAGCCTGTGCTCTGCAACAAGAGAAGCCATCACAATGAGAAGCCCGCACGTCGCAAGGAAGAGTAACCCCTGCTCGCCGCAACTAGAGAAAGGCCACGCGCAGCAACGAAGACCCAACACAGCCAAAAATAAGTCAAATAAATAAATAAATAAAAGATGTAACAGCTGTAAAAACATTTGTCTAACTGTTTAAAAGTCACATTTCGTAAATATTTGTCAAGGCAGGGAGACTAAGGCAGTTTTTAAACAATGTAGTCACGTTTTTGGGGTGTGAAGCAGGGAGAAAGGGTCCAAGTCTTCTTGTCTTGGCAAATACTTATATTCAAGAACAAGATAATATTGTTAATCTGCTTTTGGGGGAATAAATATGATTTTTTTAGGGCCCTCTAACCATTCCAGCTTTTCACTCTCTTTATGTTTACCAAAAAATGACTCCGACATGTCTAAATGCACTTCTCCCACGTTTTTTGGATATGACATCATTAAAAAGCACAGGTAAAATCGCAGTAAAATGCAAGTAAAAAGACAAAAGATAAGGAGAGGGGCAATATTAGAACACAGAAGACACAGCCTCAGATCAGGGGAAAAATGTTTTAATCTCAGTGACCTTTAATGTCTTTATTTGTAAATCAGGCATAATAAACCCTGCTCTTTTAGGGCGAAGAGAATAACTGTGAATGTAACTGTATAGGATATATTTACCTATCTGGCATTAACCATCTATTCATATCATATCTAGAGGGTTTTTTTTTTTTTTGAAGTCATGCTGTCATTCCCTTCCCTCAATATTTCCAAAGGTCTACAGGAGAAATCAGACTGTTAAATTTATGGGGGAAATGTGAAGTGATTAGCACCTACTCTAAAATCACACTGTATCATAATATAAAGTAGCCACACCAAACTTGACAAACTTATCACCAGGTGAACAAACTTCTGCACAATGTCACTGCTTTCAGGCAAAGTATACAGTGACATTCTCAAGCCCTTGTAGAAACTCTGCAATTCTGAGGCTTACTTGAGCACTTGCTGTCGAATATTGTTTCTTAGCTGGTTCTTATTGAGGTGCGGACTCCACGTATGAGTTGCTAAGTGGTTTGCAACAAAGTTGTCAACACGTTGTCTCAGATTCTGATAGGCAGGCTAGAAAGAAAGAAGAAAAAAGACATAAATGTTAAAAATCTCCATTGTTATACAATATCGATAGTCTCAGGAATTTGAGTATCTTTAACAGTGTTAAACATTTCTTAGATTACAGCGTCAATGTGGCAACAAAGTTTCACAGCTTATGACAATCCTGCTTTAGGATAATTTCAGAGTCATTCAAATACCATTTATTTTGTCTAAGACAATATGTTTGGAGATGAGGAATACAAAGAAGACAGACATACCTTCTATTTACAGACAAGGGACTAGAAAATAAGATACCAATAAGTGTTACTGTTAGATGATTTGGAGCAAAGAAAGGGAGAAGAGCAGGGAAAGTAAGCCTTCATTGAGAACGTGGCACCTGAGTTTCACAACGCAGCTGGGACCAGGAAAGGCAGGCCTTGCAGGTACACCCAACAATATAAGAGCAAGTAGATGAGAAAACGTGGGGTCAGGAGCATTAGGGAGCCCCCCACGTGGTTAAATCCAATTTGGATGGAGAAGAGACTATAAAAAAGCAGAGAAATGAAGTTGGAGACAGAGCTTGGGGCCAGGGCCTGGAAGGATCTGGGGACTTGTATACGAAGTCTGGAATTATGGGATAGAGAACGGGAACCCACAACACATATAAGCAGAGTGATATGTGATAGCTGAGGTTTCTGATGAAAACTTTCTGATAAATTAAAAGCTTTCTGACAAAGCTTTTAATCTTCCTACGGTGAAAGAGTAAACAGACACAAAATATACTCAGGAAAGGATGCAATGACTACAATAATAAAGGTCTGTACTGGGGTGGCAAAACGGGCTGAAAGACATGGATTCAAGAGAAATTATGAAGTGGCAACCACTGGAGCTAGGCATTAAGTTTGATGTAGGTCACCAGTTCGTAACTGGAAGCAATTGTTGCCCCCCTCCCCCCCGGGGTGAGGGGGGACATCAGGCAACATCTGGAGACATTTTTGATTCTCACAGCTAAGGGGAGTTGCTTCTGGCATCCAGTGTGTCGAGGGCAGGGATGCTGCTGAATATCCTACAGTGCACAGGACAGACCCCCACACAAAGAACTATCCAGCCCAAAATGTCAGCTGTGCTAGAGCTGAGCACTCCTGACATAAGGGAAGCAGGAGAGAGGACACATACTATGTCATCTCATCCTAAAAGGATGCTGCCTAGAAGGAATGTTTGACCACTCAGTCAGGACTGCATGCTTCGTTCCTCCAAGCTGTCCCCCACATGTCATGCTGTTTATATCTTTCTTTTATGTGGCTCTTAACGTAGATGAGTTTGAGTGTTCCGAATGATTTTAAGCAAAACTGTACAGCCTCGTCTTCTGCTATTTGCTCCCTTACCCTTCAAAGCTAATTCTCTAGTGATAAGTTCTCATGCCTTCAATCTTGTACAGCTACCATTCTTTCTCCCTGTCCATTTGGCAAATTTCTCACTTTTGGAGTTCACCCAAGTCTGTGAAGTCATCCTGACACCCAAGGTAGGCTTCTGTGGCCCTTCTCCCACGTACCAACTATCTCCTATACATACTGTCATTCAAGTAATTCTTGTGTTGTACTATATTTTGGGGAGAGGGGGAATATTTATCTCCCTACTGAAATGTAAGCCTGTTCCTTCCACTCTTTCAATCTTTGTTTCCACACACCTTTCCAACTGCTAGGCAGATAAGCAACTGAAAAGTCATTGTCAGGTGAGATGACTGGGTAACTATCTAGGTAACACAGATGATAAAGATTTTATCCCTCTGTGACACCCCTTCATCTCTTCCAATTTCCAGACTTTTGCTAATACCTATGTTCAATCCTACCAAAAATGGTCTCACGATCATTTTTCATGTTCTTCTCCATTTATCCAAAACCAATGTGAATGAAAATTAATTTTCTCCCCAAATGATTCTAAAACATAATTCTTCTTTGCAGTATTCCCAAATCTCAGAAACAGTTAGGATCAAATATCACAACAAATTTAGCACTCTAGTTGCCCCATAAAACAAGCTTCAATCTGAACTACAACAGGTAATTCTCCTGGTTGCTAAGTTCTACTTTAGGTCAAAAACCTAGTGACTAGAGAAATATTTTAGATTCCATTACCCTTCTGGGAATAGTTATCTATCTCTTCTTCCTTCTCCAGTGCTCCGGGTCAAAAGCCTTGATGTCCTCCTTGCTTCCTTCCTCCCTTTCTCTTCCACCCCTCTTCCAAAACCATCAGCAAATCCTGTCAGCATTAGCATCAAAAAACAGCCAGAACCTGACCACTTCCCTCCTGCTTCACTGCTACCACTCTGGTCCAGAGCATTCTCATCTCCTTTCTAGATTATTGTTGCTGACCTCCCTGAGCTACCTTGTTTATCGGAAGTCTGTTTTCCACAGTGCAGCTAGTGCCAATCTTCTAAAATTAGGGTAACCATATCAATTTACTGTCCAAACCAGATCATGACTGGGTGCAAAGGGGACACTGTTAATAATTATACGAGGTCAAGCTATCTAAAATGAAAGTCAGATCATGTCCTTCTTCTGCTCAACTCCTGCCAGTGGCTTCTCAGCTCCAGTAAGCGCCAAACTCTTACAAAGGCTTCCAAGGCCAGACAGATCTGTGAAGGGAGGGAGGGAGGGAGCGGCAATTCTACCTCACCTCCTGTCACTTTCTCCCTCAGTAGGTTCTGCTTTAGGCCTTCCACACTTGCTGTGGTCTCCACCTGGAACCCTCAGCCCTGATAGCTGGACAGCTCCTTCAGTTATGGCTCAAATGTCATCTCATTGAAATCTTCCCTGAACAACTTACTCAAAACACATCAGCAATCCTTTCCACCCCCATCCTGCTTTCTTTCTTCCATAGAACCTCTCACATATTATTTATTGTCTGTTTCTCTCTGCCGGGATTCAAGCTCCATATAAGCAGGGACTTTGTGTTCACTGCTATATCCCTGGCACCTAAAACAATGCCTGGTACATAATAAGTATTTGTTGGGTGAATAAACTTATATACTTCTGTCTTCTATTTTCCTTTTGAATCTAAAAAGAAATAGACAATAATCATAGTGACCAGGAGCCATTTATAACTGAGAATGTATCCAAAAATTGGCCTTTATCACCTGGGGGGAAAGGTGCCATATTTACTTGGTCGGTGAGCTCCCTGCCTGGGACAGACAGATGGGCCTCTCTTGATTTTCCCTCCTCATACTCTACTCAGTGCAAAGGGGTCAGAATGGCTTTGTAACCTCTCAGCTTGCTCCAGGGGCCTGGGAACTGGTAGTCTACAGCAGAGGAGCCTCACCATTAGCTGGATCTTATGGCTGCATGTTAATGTGAACATATGCATTTTCCCTAGTTTTCATTAGACTGTCAAAGCCCTGAGCTTCCCTCCTTCCCGCCCAAGAAATGTTTTAAGACTCCACTTTGAGAGGATCTGGCAGGGATATTACAGATACAGCAATAACACTCAATGGGGATGGGGATGAAGAAAAAGTTGAGCCTTAGACATTGCAGCCCCCTCGCCCCCACCACAAGCATATTAAATTTTCAATCTGCATACACAATAACACACAGATTTGTAGGTTTCTGAGAACAGCAAAGTGAAATTTCTACTTGCTGGATACAAGTAACCAGCTTTATTTAGTTGGGTAACATTTACTTGGCCATGTCCTTTGAAAGGAAGGAAGGGAAGAAGGGAGGGAGGGAGGGAGGAAGGAAGGAAGGAAGGGGCAATAGGCATTATTTTCAAAAAGGTGGTTGTGCATATTCTCTAAAAGTGAGAAAACTACATATCAATACTTCCTACATAGATAAATATCCCCAAGTAAACTGAATTTTCTGTGGTGCTGAAACTCTGACAACTCAAAAAAGGCACATTCCATTTCTGGTCTACAAGGTGGGCCAGAGTTTTTAAAAGGGAAGATGTTCCCACATGTCAGGAAGGTTTTCCCAGAGAAGATAAAGGAATTGTGCGCAGTTCACCACAAAGCACTTTTCTCAAAGAAACGAGGTTCTTTAGAACAGCTGAACACACTATGAGAAAACCCTCACCCCATCAAAACTCTAAAAGCAGTGAATCAAACCAGACCTAAGGAAAAAAAAAAAAAGAAAACAATTGTTTCCAACAGAAGCTTCCTGCTTCACTTGCTTCCAGACCCTACTGGGTTTCCATTCACCTCACTGAGTGCTCCTTCCTGGTGTCCTCTGCTCATCCCTTGCAGAACCAGCTAAGTTTACCTGTTCCTGCTAATGCTCCTTTCACTTTGACATTTGGTATAAAATCCCTTCCCCTTCCTAGCCCCTAACTCTTTTTGTACAAGAAACCACCGTGCTGACCTTTCCCTTCTACCACTTACTCTTCGGAACTCACTCTTTTGTCCAATCCTTCTTCCACTTCACTATCTGCTGCTCCCTCTCCTCCATCCTTTCCTCAGTTTTCTCTGCTCCTCACCCCTCACCCCACCTCCCTTCTCACTTTAGAGAAGTAATTTGGCCTAAGCTACCTAAATCAGTCATCGGTAGAAACAAAAGTCCTGATCTCCCCAGCTCTGCCTCTTCACTCCTGCACCCCTCACAAAGTCCAGCAATGCACACTGCAAATAACTTGATTCATTACCACTTAGTAATTTCTGCAAAGGACAAAGATATGATCCTTGCCAGAAATCTTCGAGAGAAGGCAAAAATAAATTGGATACAAAGTAAACATGGCGGGGGGGGGGGAATCAGAGATGAAAGCACAGTTAACGTTAATGTTTCCAAAAGAGTCTCCAAAAGAACAGTGACTCCGTCTTGCTCACCTCTACATTCCCAGCACCTAAGCAGTGCCTGGCACGTTGGAGGTGCTTAACGCTAGTCTGTTAAACGAATGAAAAGCTAAGCGAATGAATGAACACAGCGTGCCTTGCACAGTGCCGGGCACAAAGCAGCAGCTCAGAGAGGAAGCGGCTGCACAGGGAGCTCGGCGGGAGATGCGCCTCAGAGGGGCCTCGGCAGGGGAAGCCAAGGCGCCGCCGGCCCATCGACGGATGTGGAAGACTGCCCATCAAGGCGGCCCGCGGGTCCTCCCCTGTCCCCGCACGCCCGCAGCACCTCGCGCCCCGAACCTTGGTGTCCACGTCGGCCAGGCAGTCCCTGCGGAACTGGTCGAAGAGCCCTTGACTTTTGAGGTGGTTCACGATCATGGCCACGAGCTGCGGGTCCCCGACGCCGGCCCCCGCGCCGCCCGCCCCGCCCGTGCCCGGGCCAGCACCGGGGCCGGGTGGCGGCGGCGGCGGCTGCGGCTGCGGCGGGGGAGGCGGCGGCGCGGGAGGAGGCGGCTGAGGCTGCGGGTTGGTGGCCATGGCGGTCTGGGCCGGGGAGGGCGCAGGCCCGGGCGGCCGGCGCTCCTGGCAGGCGGCGGCTGCACAGGTCCCGCCGCCTGAGGTAAGCCAACGGGATGTTGTTACGGAACCAGCAGATCCAGGGCAACCCCGGAAGTGAAAGGGAACCGGGGGAAGGGAGGAAAAGGCGGTGACAATAGCAACGAAGGTCTGGCTACGGAGGCCGCGAGGGGCCAGTTACAGCAGCCTCCGACTGCGGGCGCCCTCGCAAGGCTGGGCCGTGTGGGAAGCGGCGGCGGGCGGCGGGCGGCGGGCTCTGCGCGCGGGTCTTAGGTCTGGAATCCAGGGCAGTCGGGCGTTTGACTCACGCGACCCCCAGGGCCTGAGGGCCGACTGGGCGCCGTCTAGCACCTGGCCGGGGCGGGGGAGCGAAACGTTGACCGTTGGTTGGTTACAACCGCGGTGGCGTTTAGGCCTGATGCTGTTGCTCCTGATTCACGGAGCAGTCGAGATACATAGACGTTCGCATCCGTAGACATGCGACCCGTTGGTAGAACTGCTTAGTCCAAACTCTCGCAGACCTCTTTGTTCTCAGTCTGTGATCCTGCCCATTTTTCTTCCAGGCAGGTAGCTCCAGGGGCCTCCTGTCTCTCCTCCCCGTCCCATCCCGTTTTCTCTTGAGCATCCCGTTGCTCTCCGAGTGTGCCTGTGGTCTAGAACCCGATCCCTCCAGCACCTCCTTCCTATCCGTGAAGACAAGCCGCCAGGCTTTTAGTTTTTAGGGTGTTGCTGTTGATTAGTTTGATCGATAAGTAATGCTTGCTTATATAGCACGCACTAGGAGCCAGGCGTGGCGTTTAGAGCTTTCTATGTGCATTAATTCACCCAGTCTTTGGAACCGTGCTAAACTGGGTCTTATTATCACTAATTTGCAAATCAGGAAACTCAGATGCGAGGAGATTAATTGTCCAAGGTTACACAGAGAGCAAACCGCCTGATTCTTGACTGAGTTATCTTTAAAATTATTCTTAGTACACGATCAAAGCAAAATAAATATTACAAATTTTCATAATTATTCAATAGAATGTAAAAGTTATGGGAAAATACATCTCAGTGAAATGGATTTTGTTGCTTTTTAAAATTCATAGATCTGTGGATGAATATGTCTTATTGCTAGAACGGAAAGGATTGAGCAACAATTCTATTCGTATTTCTAGTTTTTATAGCTGTATGACCTGAGAAATTGTGTTCATATAAACAAGTACTGTACCTGGGAACGGAGTTTTATTGTAGCAATACTCAATTCTTGATCTCAAAAAATTAGATTTGATGATCTTTGAGCTGGCCGTTCAATTAGTCCTTCAATTTTCTTGAAAGCAAAGAATTGAAAACCACCTGACTTGCCAAAGGATTTGTTTACCTAGTCCTTATTCTTCCATTTTTTCGGTTACTTGAAAATATACCAGATAGGCTTTATCAAGACATCAAATGATTAGAGTAGGGTGTTAAAAAAGAAAAAAAAAAGACATCAAGTGACTATAAATTAGACTGTTTTAAAAATGAGATGTACCTTGTTTAACCCAATATACTCAAAGTTTGGGAAAAATATTGTTCATTTGCATAAATAGTTTTGGATAAAATGCATTTTTTTTTTTTTTTTTGGTTACAGGTGGTTCAGTTTTGTTTTGTCAAAACTTTGCAGCTAATGAAATAGCTGATTAAAGTTAAAACTGTCAAATATAGGAAATATTTGTCATATAACCTAATTAACAGCCATTTTCATTGTCAGACTAGCCAGATCAGCCTGATTGGATTTACTTTCTATCAGAAACAGTTTGACTTCATTGTTTCAATTCAAATAAAGTGTCCTGCATTTTTTTTTTTTTTTTTTTTTGCGTTATGCAGGCCTCTCACTGTTGTGGTCTCTCCCGTTGCGGAGCACAGGCTCCGGACGCGCAGGCTTTGCGGCCATGGCTCACGGGGCCCAGCCGCTCTGCGACATGTGGGATCTTCCCGGACCGGGGCACGAACCCGTGTTCCTTGCATCGGCAGGCGGACTCTCAACCACTGCGCCACCAGGGAAGCCCAAATGTCCTGCATTTTGAGGAGTATAATGAAGACTGCAGAGAGCAGAAGTCGTGCAATAAAAGCTTTATCACTAAAAGCAAATCAAGATCAAAATGGTATAAGATATAATTGTTTTATCGATTTTCAAAATTAGTTATGAAAACAAGATGAGAATATGACGTTGCCCTTTAGTTAATTACCAACAATGCAATACAATATATTGTTAAATGTATATAGTACTTATTGTGTGTAGTAGGGTAAAAGGCATGGTATTTCTTTGGTGTATATAGATGTGTGTATCAAATTTACTCAACTATTTGGGAATAACTAAAGAGTCATCCATAAGAATTCAGCAAAATTCCATAAATTTAATTAGGCAAATGATCAAACTTAAGAAAATAATGAAACAATAAGATATTTGCTGCTAAAAATGAATTGGTTCAGTGGCTAGTAAATAATTTTATGTTTTGTAAACAACATATAGAAAATCCTAAATATTTTTAAAACATCATAGGGTGAGAATTAACTATATTCTGTTTTTACTTTTTTATTGATATTATTAATTTTATTTATTTTGATTCATTGGTTACTCAGTATTCCAATTTTTTTTTTTTTTTTTTTTTTTTTTTTGGCTGCGTTGGGTGTTCGTTGCAGGCTCTAGAGCAGAGGCTCAGTAGTTATGGTGCACAGGCTTAGTTGCTCTGCGGCATGTGGGATCTTCCCGGACCAGGGCTTGAACCCGTGTCCCCTGCATTGGCAGGTAGATTCTTAACCACTGCGCCAGCAGGGAAGTCCCCAATACTCCATATTTTTAGAGACATTTAAAAGTACATATTTCTGTGATTGTAAGGTTAATGCTCGTAGAAAATTTGAGAACCATAAAATACAAAAGAGAAAAGAAAAACAGTCTCTTTTTCAGATAACCACTATTAACGTGTTAGTATGAATCCTTTTGGATATTATATTGATATATATGTATATACAATTATTCAATTTTTTAAAAAACTAGGTAATACATTCAAATGGAACACAGTGGAATATTAAGTCTCTCCCCTGTGCCCCAGTTTCCCTACCCAGAAGCAACCTCTATTACCAGTGTCTGGTATAATCTTCCAGAGATGTTACGTACACACACACACACACACACACGTTTTAAATTCCTCTTTATAGTATTTATTGGTGAAAATTATAAATCATGGTTGGTTTAAGATGATGGGTCCCTTTTCTGGTCCAATATGGTTTCTTTTTCTTTTAGTTTGTCCCACTTCTATTAATCCTATTCTTTGCCTATTATTTTGCAGAATTATCAGTCTCTGCGTGTGTTCCAAATTCACTTGAAGTATTGAGTTTTTATAAACGGTATTCCTAAGAAAATGTACTTCTACAATATGCTCTATAAAATGTCTCTAGTAGTTACACAAAGAAAAGTTTTACCTTTCATGGTTCCCTTAAACTTTCTCTGAGTGCTCTAATTTAGACCTCTATAGGGATTGGACAAGGCAATTTAAATTCTGTTCCTTTTCGCAAAAAAAGTAGAAAATTATAATTTAAATAGATAATTCACAATTGATTTTATAAAATGTATGTTAACTGTCTTATTGAATAACACACAGTTAATCTAAAAGAAATGAGAATATTTGTATCTATGGGTTTGTTACACTGGTTACACACAGACTGGGTACAGTGTAACTTTGAACAATTTTTTAGCCTTGGAAAGCATTCTAGTTACATTGAAAAGAATCAGGGTCACTGATCTGTACTGCTTTGTCTGTTCCAAGGTGCTTTTCTTTCCACTTGAAGGCAGGTCCTAGGGATGAGTATTGTGAATACCTAGGGGGAAAATGGTGTACATTTAAATCTAAAAAAAGAGGGGAAAAAAGCTGTTTTAAGCAGTCATCATTTCTTACCAATGGCCTTGTTGCTTTGTTCTCTTCTCTTACAGTTTCTTTAGAATCAGTAATATAATTTTTGATAATAGTGGGGGCCCTCTTGGTGAGGTGTTCAAAAGAACTTGCCATTGATCCCCTACCCCACTGTATGTATGTCTGAATTCAGAGCATCTCAGCAAGAATCAAATACTTTCTCCTTTTTTTTTTTGCCGTACGCGGGCCTCTCACTGTTGTGGCCTCTCGCGTTGCGGAGCACAGACTCTGGACGCGCAGGCTCAGCGGCCATGGCTCACGGGCCCAGCCACTCCACGGCATGTGGGATCTTCCCGGACTGGGGCACGCACCCGTGTCCCCTGCATCGGCAGGCGGACTCTCAACCACTGCGCCACCAGGGAAGCCCACTCTCTCCTTGAATATGATCGAGCTTTCATTTGGTTTCCCAAGTTTGATGCTCCGGTGACTTTAAACAAACTTTACAAATACTTTGGGAAGGAGGGGAACAATGGTGTGGTATTATGGCAGCCATTACTGGTAGCCATTTGTGTCCTTGGGCACCAGATACCTGCCAAATATCTGACCCCTGTGATTTCCTCTGTTTTCTACAGCCCAGCCTGCCCCATCGCCACCCCTGCCCAATCCTCCAAACCCTGTTTCCGGGGACTAGTCCTGTGAAAGTCAAACATCAGTTTACAGTGATCTCCTAACCCTAGGGAGCCCATATGCTTATTAGGCAGAGTCATTTGGTCCCATTCCAAACCAGGCCCCAGGCCTTGCCTTTCATAATCAAAAGGCTGATGAATATTATTTCCTAAATGACTCTCCATCAACTCAAAGTTCAGTTGAAATCTTGAAAGTTCACTTTTTCAGTGATAACAGAACACATTTTAAGGTGGGGTTCAAAACACCCCCATTAACAGTTTTTGTAAGAGGCGGGGAAGAGGATAAGATGTATTATTTGTCTTTCCAAAGCAAACTCTGGTCACAGCTAATTTCTATATTTCTGCTGCGGTGTACAATAGTCAATGAAGGTGGAGATGGTAGTTGGGCAGAACATTTTATAAAGTGTTAATGTGAGAAGGGGAATTGCTTTTTCTCCTGAAACAAGTTGAAGGGCTTGTCAGGACTTGGAGGTGAGGGTGGCACAAGGGGATGGTCAGGTGGAGAGAAGGAGGGTCAGTTCTGGCAGAGATGGGAAACCTCCTCATTCCCTGCCAGGCTAGGAGTGCCCAAGAGTAGGGGTGTTTTGGGAATTGTGGCTGTGTGAGCATATGCTCCCTGGACAAGCTGCAGAATTGAAGGCAGCTGAGTTCTAGCAGGTGAGAGGTGGTAGATGGGTCTGGGACAGCAAGATGGCAATAATGGCAACAGAATACTAGGATTGGATTGCATAAGCCCCTGGGATATTGGGGCAGGAACTCCAGAGGAGGAGAAAAATCATGATTTGGAGCAGAAGATGTGAGTGGAAGGAGGTGGAGAGAGGCTTTCTGGTGAAGTGGGGCATAGCCATCACCTTAGTTATTCATACTTTATGTGGGAGGGTCCTGTGTGGGTAATAAGGAAGATTAGCAGTGACTCTCAAACTTTAGTGTGCATTAGAATCTCCTGTAAGACTTGTTAAACCAGTGCTGGCCCCATCCTCAGAATCTCACTTTTGGTAGCCCTGGGGCAGGGCCTGAGAATTGAAATTTTTAACAAATGCTGGTTCACCATTTGAAAAACATTGGACTAGACTGTGTCCCACAGGCCTAATCTGGTTGATGTATATTTGTAAATAAAGTTTTATTGAAAGATAGCCAGATCCATTGGGTTTGCTTTGTTTGCATTGTCTAAGGCTGCTTTTGCTGCAAGGCCAGAGTTGTGACAGAGACTGCATGGCTTACAGAACTGAGAAGCTTGGGCCTTTATAAAGCCTGGACTAAAAGGAGGCAGCAAAGATGTGGTTGTGAGACTTTGGAGGTGAGAAGCCTGTATTCAAGAATGTATGCCTTTCACTAGATAAGAAGTTGCTTCTCTGAACAGTGAAGATAACGCCTAATTCACAGGGTTGTTGTAATGACCAAGCCAGCTCACATAAATGACAATGTGACATATATCATTTTGTCACATGACAATTTGTTATATGAAATGAATTATTAAGAATGGGTAGAATTTGGACAAAGAGAGGGGGAAACTCTGCATGCTGAGGAAAGAGCAGATTACTGGAAAAGGGTCCAAGTTTTCCTTCATTATAGTTTCTAATGGTACTGTGAATGAGAATAGAATCAAGGCAGGACACTGGGCCTCTGGTATGGGTACTGGATGCACACGACGTGTCCAATAAATGCTCATTTAGTATGATACATTTATTTCATTTCTGTTAAAATGTTCTGTGACATAGCCCATCAGTTAATTAATACACATGCAGATGTGCTACTTTGAGAAGAAATTGCTTTTGGCATTGGGGGAGGTACAGTGGGTAGGCTGAGATAGAATTCTAAAATATGAATTTTCTCATCAATGTTTGGGGAACTCTGATGGCCATTCGTGGTTCCCTTAAGTGATTGGTTGCCTTTTAGTCAGGTTTTTATTCCACACTTCCTAGTTTCAACATGTTTTTGTTTTCAGAAGAGGATACTCCTTTTATGTAGGTGACATTACTTTTTTTCACATTTCTTTGCCTTTAAGATTTAAACTTCTGGTAGTGATAACAATAAGATTTAAAGAAATAAGATTTATTTTGAAGTTAAGCAGCCAGTGTCAATTAATGTTACAGAGTTGCTGGCTGTTTTGACAATTGGGATGGCAGTATATCAGATACCTTGAAATAAAAGATATTCCTTAATATGCTTATAAAAATCAAAAGGAATTTTGCATTTAGAAGAGTTAGTCTTTAAGAAGATTGTTTTTATTTTAAAAATAACATGTGTGTGTATGTGTGTGTGTGTGTTTCCTGAATATTCTAGATGATAGATCGTTCCCTGCAAACTGCAAGCCACATCTCCAGGAATGAAATTAGGAAAAGTAGAAATGAAAGCAAGATTTGTAGAAATGATGTAATATTATCTGAAACACCCAAATCTAATCCAGGTCATCTGTGTAGAAATTCTGAAAGGGATGAGAAGGTAGTTTATAACCCATAAATCTTATACCTAAGTAATGAAAGTATTCTACCTCTGAATGAAGAATCTTTTCAGAGGGGAAATGGCTGGCATAGCATCTATGGAAGGCAGGGATCCAAAGTGTCTAGAACTGGCATTGTTTCTACAGAAAGCATGCATTTGCTAATAGGTGCCAGCCATTAAGATCATCTAATTCATTCCTCTTCTGACTCTGTGATCATTGGACAACTTTTGGTTCATATTTGGCTTCACATTTGGCTTCGCATCTAGGAAGAAAAAGTGCTGTTCAGCAAATATAGGAAGCTCTCCACTTGGTGGTTATATCTTTCCCCATGGATGATTTTTATGCAGAAGGCTGTAAGAACTTGGTTAATGGTGAAACCATGTGGGATTCAGATCCATTCTTTGTGTACTGATATTCACCCTCTGACCTTGCAAAACGGAAGGCTGGGCCCCACACTGTGGTGAACAAATTGAGATATTGCTGTGGGACCATTCCGGATGGTCTATCTCAGGTAACATCAAATTTTCTTGGCCATGTTTTAAATTTAAATTTAAATTCCACAAGTTCCTTGTGGAAAATGAGGAAAACACAGAAGTTTATTGAGAACAGCTAATCATTTAGAGATAAGCCCCCATACAAGCTGTACCAATTAGAACTATCCTTGGGGTTTTTGAAGATAATTGATATCTCTCTCTGGTGGCCACACTGTAAGCAGATGTCTAGTAGTCAACCACCAGGTCCTCTGCCATATGGATAGAGCCAGTCTGCAGAAGAAAAAACATCTGACAACCGGCAGAGTGAAGCACAGATAAGGGATGGACAGTGAAGGCCCTGCCTGTCCTCCACTTGTTTCTGAGGCCTAGTTATATTTGTTCTTACCCATCGTTTGATTATGTGAAACAAATACTGAAAAACATTCAAACTAATAAAGATTCTATTGTTTAATATGGAGGATGCCTTGTTAGGGTGGTGGGGAGGGACCCAAAAGGGAAGGGATTGTGAAAAATGGTGCCATGTGCACAGGAACCTAGTGAATATCAGCATTTGTCACCGTTTGCCCCCTTTGTAAACTGAGCCTTGGCTTGACACTTCCTACTAATCCATGCTGGCATACTTCAAAACATCAATACAAATCTGATATTCTTTAAACCACATGGCTTGCTTTTTAATACTAGAGTCTCTGTTACTCCTGTGAGGCCATGGATTGGGTGGGGACAACTCTTTAAAAGTGTTGCCAAATGCAAGTTCATGTGTCCCATGCACAGTGAGGCCAAACAAACTGAAACATTGGAGTTTGGAGCTGAGAAAGGTTTATTGAAAGGGCCAAGTAAGGAGAATGAGTGGCTTGTGCTCAAAAAAAACCAAACTCCTTGATGGTTTTGAGAGAAGAGTTTTTATAGGCAAAATTTGGGGTGAGGGCTGCAGAGTGTGTGACTTTCTTCTGACTGGTTGGTGGTGAGGTAACAGGGTGGTGTTCTGGGAATCTTGTGCTCAGCCTAAAGTCACCATCCTCCACCTGGGTGGGGGGCCTTAGTTCCTGCAAAAGAAGTCAAAGATAATATTGTTTTGTATATTCCTTAGGGAGGAACTAGGACACTGCTTTATTGCTTCACCATTGTTTCTTGACTGTTCCTCATTTGTTTCTGAGTTCCCTCCCTTCTCTAATTAGTAACTGTTTGAATCTGCCCTTTGGAATTCAGGGAATGTCTAGGAGGCTGACACCTTTTCCCTACAAACAAGAAACAGGGGTCATGGAAAGACGTTTGTAACTGGGAGAGCCTCGCAGGGTCCTCCTTCATTTCAAAAGCAAGAACTTTCTTGCTAGAGAGATTTGACTCAAGAATGATTTTCATAGAGTTGAATCATGTGTCTCAAGAGATATGAGTTACTTGGAAAAAGAGAAGTTATGCTTACTCTTGAAAGAAAATTGAATAAAAATACTCATCAAGTAATTCTTTTAGACAATGAATACTAAACTGACAATTGTACTCTTCTGGATATAAGTAAGGAGTTTATGTTGAAATGTCTTGCACCACTCTCTTTCTGTGATAAGAAGAGACCATAATTAACAGGTGAGATTCAGGTAACCATTAAGAACATAATAAAAGGCTGAGTAACGGCTAAGATTCTTTTAGATTAAACATAAATTTGAATTTTTACTATTTTAGGTTATTAGAAACACATACTTTGGTGTGGTAGATATGTTGAGCAAGTTACAATGGTGGTTAAACAGTGAGTTTTGCGATAAAGAAAGCATTTGTGTTGTTCCCAAAATTCAGAACTTTCAGAACAAGGAAGCAAGAGGGAAGAAAGTGTACTTTCATTTATATGCACATGTTTTCTGTTATTAGGCAACTGTATAGGAATTCTGTACCATCTTGTTGGTTCTAAGTAGAGTTCCCTAAAATAGGAAGCCCAGAGGGCATGGCCCACAGTCTCAGGGAGATAACACGCTGATTATAAAGACAAAACATGCTTGTTATGCACACACAACACACGTGTGAAATAAAATAAGAGGAGCTGGGTAATGTAGAAGTTGAAATTAAGCAGGACCCCATAGGGCCCTCCCAGGTACAAAAGCCTTCTTATGTCCCCAGTTTCTTATTTGCAGGACAAAGACTTCAGCCTCCTAGGCTTTCCTGAATACCAAAGAGCAGATTCAAAGAGTTGTTAATCAGGGAAGGAAGGGAAAGAAGAAACAAAGGAGGAGCAATCGAAAAAGGATAGTGCGGCTATTGAAACAGGATCCTGGTTCCTCCTCAACGGAGATACATAACAATATCTTTGAGTTCTTCTACAGAAACTAAGGCCCCCACCCAGGTAGAAGTGAAACCGTGCAAGTAAGATTGGGACTTGAAACCACGGTCTTTTAACTGAGATCACACACCTGGTCTCAGGACTTAATGAAACTCAGGTTCTTGATGTCTCATCGCAGAAAAAATTCAGTGAGAGACAAAGTGATAGGTAAGAAGTAGATTTATTTAGAGAGAAACACACTCCACAGACAGAGTGTGGGCCACCTGGGAAGGCTAGAGGCCCCAAAATATGGCATGGTTAGTTTTTATGGGCTGGGTAATTTCATAGGCTAATGAGTGGGAGGATTATTCCAACTACTTCAGGGGAAAGAGTGGGCATTTCCAGGAATTGGGCCACCACCCACTTTTTGGCCTTTTATGATTAGCTCTGAACTGTCCTGCTGCTGATTGTTGTGTCATTTAGCTAATGTATTACAATGAGCATATAATGAGGCTTAAGGTCTACTGGAAGTCAAATCTTCCACCATCTTGGATGTAGTTAGTTCTAACTAGTTTTTGTCATGTCCTATGGCTATGTCATTCTTTTAAAAGTTGTGCCCTGCCCCCTCCCCTCCTGTTTCAGAAGATGGTAACTACATGCTGAAACCCCAGACTGGTTGAAATCAGGAGGCTGATGGTTCACAATCCTGGAATCCCCCACTTACCTCACCATCAACCAATCAGAAGAAAGTCACACACCCTGCAGCCCTCACCCCAACTTTTGCCTATAAAAACTTCCCCTGAAAACTATTGGGGAGTTCAGGTTTTTTAGCACAGTCCACCCATTTTCCTTGCTTGGCCCCGGAATAAACCTTTCTCTGCTCCAAACTCCGACGTTTCGGTTTGTTCAGCCTCACTGTGCGTCCAGTACACGAACTTGCATTTGGTAACAAAATGAGGGCAAAGTGGAAGAAAATGAATGTGTACATTTGTAGGAGGGTGGCTGGAATGGACTGAATTAATCAATGAAGCCATCTACAGGAAGGCAGCCTGGAACTTGGTTTTGAAAGAAATGATGGATGCTGGATGGGCAGAGGGGATGGAAGGCCTGAACAAGTTAAGTACCTTAATCTTCAAGGGCAGTACTAGAAAATATATATTCATACAATTAAAGGCATATTCACTCCTGAAGTGGGCATTTTCCTTAATTTAGATTTACATAAAACAGTAGATAGCATTTTGACTAATGAATGGCAGAGGAGCTAATTTAAAGTAAGTCTAAAGCAAAGGCAGATTTACTTCCATTTCTTAGACTAAATGTGTAATATATAAAACAGGAACGGTGAGTGAGGAAGCTTATTTTTACAGGCATGATGATGAAGAGGTGGAGCCTGAGGCCTTTGGAGCCACAACTGGGTTTGCTTTGCTGTTTTCTAGCTTTATGACTGTGGGCAAATCACTCAACCTCTCCGTGTCTTGTTTTCTTATTTGTGAAATACACAAATGGACCTACCATAGGGTTTGGGGAAGACTGACTGAGATCATTCATTCATTCTGCAAATATGTTTGGGGTCCTTCTATGTGCCAGGAAATATTTTATTCATGGGAGAGAAAGCAGGTAAGCTAGGCAGACAAACGCTTGCCCTACCTGTGCTTCCATTCTAGTGGAATTAGCTGGTCAGCTAACAAATGAATGAATAAAATATCAAGAAGAGATAAGTACTCTGCCTAAGATGAAGTAGACAGATACAGCAGAGGTTGACTGGACGGCAACTCACAGGTTAGGGAAGGTCATTCTCAGATCTGAATGTTGCAGTGAAGTCAACCATGAGGAAATGAGGAGTAGCTGGTGCAGGAAGAACTGCTAATGCTAAGGTCCTGGGGCAGGAATCAGCTTGATGTGTTTGAGGAGCAGAAATATGGTCATTGCAGCCGGAGGATATTGGGGTAGAGTAGTAGCAGGTGGAATCAGATCACAAAGGGCTTTGACCACAAGGATAGGAAACATGTTTTGTCTTAAGTGCAATGAAAAGCCCCTAGAGAATTGTGAACTGGCAAATGACGTGATTTCATAATGGATGGAACGTGTTCACCACTGGTTCTGGCACAGGAAAAACACTCTGTATGTGTTAGCTGCTGTTACCATTTCATATAATCCTCACACCAGCCCTATGTGATGGTTACTGTGAAAGAAAATCATTCCAAACCTGATCTGGGGCACAACTTTGTGAGTTGACGTGATTTTCAGCCTCTTTGGGAAGGATCTAGCATTCCTAATAAAGCTTCGGAGTATTTTTCTGATGGACTTTAAAGCAATTTAGATTCCTTCTGGGAAGTTAGATTGACTCCACTCTGCTCTCGTTTAGATGTGCCCAGTAACCCTTAACCAGATATTCAAAGGTACAACACTCTTTAAGCCATGTGCTTTCCTAATAACCTTCAAACCAGACATTTCTGTTTTAAAACTTTAGTGGAGTGGTGTTTAAGTCACTTTTGGTGTCTTCCCCAAAGAAAATATTTGAGCTAGCTTTTTTTTTTTTAAGGCTTTCGCTTTGCCAACAAGCTTGAAATGAAATGTGGATAAATGTTTATAAATCATTAATATCACCATTCTACAGACAAGGAGACTGAGCCTTAGAAATGTTAAGTAACTTGGTCAATGCCACAGATTTCCGCCCAAAGCCTATGCATTTAAGCACTCCACTGGGCTCCCCACCCCCCACCCCCGGGAAGACCAAACTCAACTTAAGCTAGTTTTCCAAGAAGAAGCAAAGCAATTCTGAACCTGAGAGATGACACAGTCCCCAGTAATCATACTTTCTTTTATTGCAATTCCATTGTTATCTTTTTTTTTTTTTTTTGCGGTACGTGGGCCTCTCACTGTTGTGGGCTCTCCCTTTGCGTAGCACAGGCTCCGGACGCGCAGGCTCAGCAGCCATGGCTCACAGGCCTAGCCGCTCCGCGGCATGTGGGATCTTCCCAGACCGGGTCACGAACCTGTGTCTCCTGCATTGGCAGGCGGACTCTCAACCACTGCGCCACCAGGGAAGCCCTATCTATTTTATTTTATATTGATTTTTAAAGGCTGGTATTATATAATTCATTGTAACCTTGCTTTATTCCACCCAAGATGTATGTGTAGTTCACATCCACTTCACTCTGCTTTCTGAGTTTTAAGGGTTTTAATTTGTTCTTTCACTAAGTGAACCCAATCCTAACTAGAATGGACCTTTTCTCCTATTTGTCAAGATTCACAAAATGTTTTCTTCTGGTCTAGGACATCACTTACTTGAATCTTCTGTGCATCCAAGCCCAGAGATTTAAATCATTAGTGTCTATGATTAATGCCAAACATACAACCAGATTGTATGAGTCTACCAAGCTGAAGTAAACAATGTATTAGCCCTTGTGGGAAAAATCCTGAATGAGATCATTGAAGGATGCTAAAACACTCTGGATTGGGACTTCCCTGGTGGCGCGCAGTGGTTAAGAATCCGCCTGCCAATGCAGGGGACACAGGTTCGATCCTTGGTCCAGGAAGATCCCACATGCCCCGGAGAAACTAAGCCTGCGCCTAGAGCCCGTGCTCCACAACAGGAGAAGCCACTGCAGTGAGAAGCCCGCACACCGCCACGAAGAGTAGCCCCCGCTCACCGCAACTAGAGAAAGACAGTGCACAGCAATGAAGACCCAACACAGCCAAAAACAACAACAACAACAACTACAAAATTCTCTGGGTTATTTTGGACTGGAGGATGGGGGAAGTCCCTACTTCTAGCTAACAAGCCTCATTCTCTTAGAATGGAATTGATTCCATAGATTTACTGGAGCCAGTTTAAATAAGCTCATGTTAAAATTTCAGGAAATTTGTGAAGTAGTTGATGCCAAGTTGGTAGCTCGAAACTGGCCACCGTGGGAATATTTATACCACAGAAATTGGCAAATGCCACAAATCAGGGCCTTCATACCCCATAGAGCTAGTTTTTAAACACTCAGAAGTACACAATTGCAAGTACCCTTCTGGCTCATGTTTTTCTGCCTAGTTATAGAACAAGAGGACATAAAAAAGCAGTGGGATGGTTTCCAGGACAGGTTTTTGCTGGCATTTGGTTTCCTGCCTGCATTTTTCCCGTGTCACATACACTGCCAAGAGTTCTGTAGTCAAACAGACCCCACATTCCTAGCAGAAATGAAGTTCACTATTATTTTTCCCCTCAGTTGAATCCCAGATCCATTACTAGCTCTGTGACTTGAGCTGGTCAGTTATCCACATCTCTAGACCCGTATCACTCCAGTGAGGATAGTATTGCCAACATCGGAGTTTGCAAGTGTATATGGGATGTGGAGGGTACTCAGGAAAGGCTTTGCTTAGAACTTGGTGCATTGTAAGTTTTCAATAAGCGATGGCTCTAATTAAAATGATATTATTATTTACTAGGTGTTCACAGACCCTCAGAGGATTCCTGCCCTTGAGGCACTTGTAATGTGCTAGTGTCTAGAGGCCTCACATTTCTGGTCCAAAGCCCTGAACCAGCATGGCTTGCACCATTTCCCCACAAGATGGCGCTCTGTTTCTGCCTGTGCTCAGTGAGGCTGGGAGCCCTGGCCCAGGTGGGATTCCTTTGTAATCCAAGCCACCAACCACACTTTCTCCCTTTCATTCAATGCCTGCCTCGCAGTGATATAACTACAAGTGCATGAAGCTTGACAAGCTTTTTGGCTAGAAAGAAGTGGGAGAAAGAAACCTTTCTTGAAGTATGTTGATTTGGCCTGGATGGCTTTTCACTGACATGACATGAAGAAGGAAGATTTTTGTGTCTCTGTGTAACATCTTCCTTTTATTCACTGCAAGGATTTTTTTTTTTTTTTTTTTTTTTTTTTTTGCGGTACGCGGGCTTCTCACTGTTGTGGCCTCTCCCGTTGCGGAGCACAGGCTCCAGACGCACAGGCCCAGCGGCCATGGCTCACGGGCCCAGCCACTCCGCGGCATGTGGGATCCTCCCAGACCGGGGCACGAACCCGTGTCCCCTGCATCGGCAGGCGGACTCTCAACCACTGCACCACCAGGGAAGCCCTGCAAGGATGTTTTTAACTGGTAGGAAGCTGAAGTCTTTGGGGGGTTCTTTCTGTTCTCTTCTATCTTGGTTCCTTTTTCCTCATTCTCTAGAATCTTCAAGGCAACATGATAGAGTAAAATCAATATGGGGTCAGCAATCAGTCAGACCTAGATTTGACATATGATTCTGAAGCTTATCAGCTGAATTACTTTGGGCTACTTATTTGAATTTCTAACCTTCAGCTTCCATAAAATGGGGCTATCTATAGCTATCTATCTATCTATCTATCTGCCTTAGGTTAGTCCTGTTCTTCACAACCTCCTACACATTAGATTCACCTATGGAACTTTTCAAATATAGTTGATTCCTTGGCTCTAGTCCAAAAGACTGATTCAATTCAGCTGGGTTCAGCCCAAGTATCAGTCTGTTTTAGGACTTCCCCAGTAATTCTGTGTGCAATGAGAGTTAAGAATGGCTGAGATCCTATTATTAAGCCTCTCTAAGCCTCAGGTGGCTCACATGCTCAGAAACTGGAAGTTCCCAGATCTCAAGAGCTCGTACAAAAGCAAAATGAATCTCTTTTGCTAACAGCCACTTTGTGACGGCAATCCTTCACCTGTTCAGATTAGCAGACAGTGCAGTTTCTCCCACACCCACACCTTGTCTTCAGAGATCTTTCCTGGGAAGCCCAAGAACCCCTATTGTTGCTCTGCAGGTGAGAAGAACTAAACCTGGGATGCCTGGCCCTTGCTGAAGCTGGGCAGTCCCTGTGGTCAGGAGAAATGTCAGCTCTTGCTGTGGTTCCACAGAGAACAGCGGACGATGCTTCTTCTCCTGGGTTACCCTTGGTCAAGGATACTCTTCTCTCCAATTGACCTGGGTTGCCAGGGATGTGGCCCATCAGAGGTCAGCTCTTTCATTTCACACAGAAGCAACCGTATTCCCTAAGGCCCAGCCGATCATCCAGAGAGCAGTATCGTGAGCTAAAGCACTCACTGCCCAGAACCAGCTGCTTCAACAGCCTTTGCCTGGGTTGCCCAGTCCACACTCCTCCCTCTTGATGAATTTCCTCTTGGAGACCCTTCTTTTACTTCCCATCATCTGGCCTCAGGTAGGCCCACCCTTGTCAGATGTGTTCTAAAGAATATAAGAAGTAGATAAATAACCAAACTATTTTCTCGCAGAAGGCTCCTTGACCCACCATGTAGTTTCACATATGTAAACTGATGTATGAGAGAGGATTCATTCTGAATTTACATATCAGCCTCTTCTAAACCCAAGCCCTTTCCAAGCCCCATCTCCACCGAAGAAGTCCCTTTCCCAAAATCAATGGGTAGGAATGCACTTACTTTGCCCACCTGTAACTCAAAGGGACTGCTGACATGATTGTTTCCAAGATAAAAGACAACTTGCCCCAAAAGTTAAGTTCAGGTTTTTACCCTGAGCACAGAAATCACATAAAATAGCCAAGATGGCAGTGTTCTTAGTTTCAATTAATTCTAAGATTTAAACTCCTCTGGGCAGCCCATTATATGTAAAGGGGGTTGATATGAATGGCAGCCTCACAGGGTGGCTGAAAATAAGTGAGAAAAGATGCAGAAAGAGCAATTTGTAATGTCTTATTGTCACTGTTACTAATCATTAATGCTCATCAGCATCTAATCAGAGTTGTCCCTTTGAAAGGTGGGTACCTCAGGACCAAGTTATCTCCCCTCCTCTTCCTGCCTCTGTACGGTAGTCAGTATAGGGATCCAGACCCCTGACCAATACAACTCAGTGGTCCCAGGTTCTTACCCTATCACCAGTAAGAGTAGTCACATTAATTAGAGTAATGGAGCCTCTTCACTTAAATGCAGAGCTGTGGGCCCAAGTATTACTTGCTGTCTTTCCCTCCTGCTCTGGTTACAACAATTCAAGAAAGCAACTTTTGGTCAGATGGTTTGAGTTGGTTCTGGAACTTTGGTTCTCCTCTGAATAGACCCAAATGTCTTCAAGGGGTTAGGAGTAAAATTGGGGAAGGTCTGGTTTGAGCCATGTTCTCCAACATGGTAAACCCAAAGCCCTAAATATTGAAGCTATTGGTACTTGCTTGGCCTTTTAGGAAAGTGCAGTGCTGGATCTTGATTCTCATGTGGTTCCTTGGGTCTGCTGTCTATTTCTCAGGAATCTGGAAGGGAGGAGCTTATAATAAGCACCCCTAAACCTACAACAGTTCTCCTGGTTGAAGGGCTAAACACTTCTACCCTGGGGTTTTAGTGACCACTGACATTTTAAGAAATGCATGCATGTCTCTCAAAGAAAGATCAATTTGGGGGTCTTCCTGCAGTTGTTAACTATGGAATATGTGGGTTTGATTACTTAAGGTGCCGGTTTGTCTCTCTTATGGATGACCATGAGGCATATTCTGGAGGTAGTGCTGACTTGGCTCAGTGGTTGAGTGGATGAAGCAGGAAGGGAGAGGGCAGTATTCAGGTGGATAAGTTTCCTCTAGAGCAAGCATTGGCCAACTATAGCAGCAGGTCAAATCTAGCCTGCTGCCAATTTTTGTTTTTACCTTTTGATTTTGAAATAAGTTAAGACTCATTTGCCACCTGTTTTGTAAATAAAGTTTTAATGGAACATTACTACACTTATTTGTTTACAGGTTGCCTATGGCTGCTTTCCTGATACAATAGCAGAATTAAGTAATTGCAACGAACAACAGCGTATGACGTGCAAGGCCTAAAGTTTGTGCCATCTGGCTGTTTGCAGAAAAACTTTGATGATCTTTGTGCTAGAGTCAAAGATGCTTCTCACATATGCTTCCCCAAACTGCCTCAGATTTCCCCCTTGCTGCAACCCAAAGGCCACAGACCCCTGTTGAATCAGAAAACTCTGGAGTTGGAAGGAGGTATTAGTGGATATCCAGTGAGATTTCCCATCTGAGACCAGAATCTTCCAAGGATGCCTTCTCAAGTGATCCCCTGGAGGTGAAGGCACACCATTGCCTGAAGGGGCCAACTCACCTTTTTTGGGAAGTTCTGGCTGTTGAAAAGTGATTCCTTATATTGAGCTAAAATCTTGTAGAAAGAAAAATTGTTCAAGTTTTATTATTTTATGATGCCATCTCCAGCCTTTGGAGGAGGAAGACTCCATCATCAGCAAGGTGGGCTGTGCTGTCTGTCTTGTGTAGAGTAGCACGATGGGTGGGGAGGAGATGTGCAGAAGCTGGCGTACTCTGCAAAGAAAAGATGCTGGATGCCTCTAGAGAGAAAGATCCAGAGAAGGGAGGCTGGAGGGTCATGGCTGGACAGGGGTGGGTCAGAGAGGAGCTACAGGTGAGGAAGGAGACAGAAGTATGGAAGCTGAAGCTATCTCAAATTATTCTTCAGTGCTTCTGGAATAGGATTTGAGTTTGTGGCATGCTTCTAGATGCTTCAACTAGTTGAAATGTTCTTCAAGGGAGAAAAAGCGGGCCCAAATGGTACAGATGTATTGAGCTGTGTCAGTTTCCCTGAGGTTCTCATTCATCAGTGTTATATTCTCAGTCCAAAGAGCTTTCAGACCAAGCAGCACCATAGCCATAATGGTCCAAATCCCACCTCACTGCCTTTGCTCCTAGTCATAGATTTCCTCTTCTCTCACCTCAAAGGTTGCTTCAAACCAGAAGGCATGGAAGGAGATAGAGGTGGAGGGAGGCCATGTGCCATCTCTTTGGCCCAGGGTTGAAGGTTTTCCAGGTCACAGGACAGTGCACAGATCTCCAGAGGTATGTCAAAGACCCTGTGTTCAAGATCTATTTCTGCAATAATTTTGTATGCAATATTTTGTCATTAGTTCTCTTTTTGGTGCCTTAGTTTCTTCCTCTGTACAACAAAAGGCTGGCACTAGGGCAGTGTTCAAACACTGCTGTTGAGCTTTGGATGTTCTACAAGGGTACTCGGGGGCTTGGGGCAGGATGGGCGGCAATGAGGAAGCTGAGGAGCTGGGTTTCCTGGCCATCTTATTCAACTTTCATCAAAGCTTCTTTGTGCTATCTATTGGATAGATTGGGGTTCCTCAAAATCCTCTATTACCACTAAATTTCTGCTGCTAAAGAAAAGAAAGGCTAGAATCCGATGAACTTTATCGGTATTTCTCAATGCTGTGGTACTTGTCCCATTAGAGGGACTCAAGCTGTTTTTATGTGATATGTGGATGAACACATTTTTTATTGAGATATGCTTGACATTATATTAGTTTCAGGTTTACAACATAATGATTTGATATATGTATATATTTCAAAATGATCACCACAATAAGTCTAGTTAACATTCACCACCACAAATAGTTACAATTTTTCTTGTGGTGAGAACATTTAAGATCTACTCTCTTAGCAACTTTCAAATATACAATACAGTATTATTAACTCTAGTCACCATGCTGTAGATTACAAGTCCAAGATTTATTTATTTTATGACTGGAAGTTTGTACCTTTTGACTTCCTTGACCCATTTATCTTACCCCACCTTACCTCTGGCAACCACTAACCTGTTCTCTGTATGAGCTTGGTGTCTTGTTTTGTTTTGTTTTTAAGATTCCACTTATAAGTGAGATCATATGATATTTGTCTTTGTCTGACTTATTTCATTTAGCATAATGCTCTCAAGGCCCTGCAAATGGCAGAATTTCACCCATTTTTTCTCTAAATATTATTCCATTGTGTACATATACCACATTTTCTTTATCCATTCATCCATTGAGGGACACTTATGTCATTTCCATGGCTTGGCCATCCTAAATAATGCTGCAATGAGCATGAAGGTGCATATATCTTACGAGTTAGTATTTTTGTTTCCTTTGGATAAGTACCCAGAAGTGGAGTTCCTGGATCATATGGTAGTTCCATTTTTAATTTTTTGAGGAATCTTCATACTTTTTTTCCATAGTGGCCGTACTCTTTATATTGCTACCAACAGCTCATGGGAGGTCCATTTCTTCACATCCTTGCCAACGTTTGTTATTTGTTTTTTTTTTTTGATAATAGCCATCCTGACAGGTGTAAGGTGGTATCTCATTGTGGTTTTGGATAAACATTTAAAATTATCATAGTTCCCATGTTTATTTTAATATCTATAAGGAAAATATAACCAGCACATCAAGTGTATGATTTTATTGATCTATAGCTTAGGATGAGGCTAAATGTAGTCAACTAAGTGGGCTTATTTAAAGAAAGAGAATATGTCAATAATAGTACAGATCATATAGGCATATGGCAAACCTGTTGACATTTGGGAAGACAGGAAAAATGGCTTTTGTAGGCTCTCCTGGCTGTGACATTCTAGCATTCTTCTCCCTCCCAGTCTTTTCTCTTGTTCCCTCTCTCTCCCCAGGAGAGAATGCATTGCAATGTGTATTTTCAGACTCAAAGCAGTGGTCCTGACATGCCTGGGGTCTGGGCTCACTGGTCCTCTTGGTCCTCCACTGCAAAGATCTCTGCTTTGTCAGGGGGCAGCTCTGCTTTCCCACCTCTGGTCTCTGATGAGATACACGAAACTGGCAGGAAAGCAGAGCAAACTGAAAGCAAAAAAAACAGGCAGGGCTCTGCAGAGTGTGGGCAGCTGCACTTCAGGAGATTAGCCAAGGTGCTTTCTGTTCCATTAGCAGAATACCCAATGGGCTCGTGCTTGAAAAAGCCAATCTGCAGAATTAGCAGCCAGTAAATCGTTAAGCTTGCAGACTGTTGATTATGTCTTGCTTCTTTTAAATTATCAGACCTCACCTATTTTTATTTACTTCTTGGCATGAAATCATTTTCTATATTCTCTTTTTAACTCACTCCTAATGGTATAATGCATGTCTATTTCCTTGTTCTGGATTCTGGATGATGCATCCACAATTGTCTAGTTTCTAATAGACATGCACCGCATGTTCAAGTTAATGAAGCATGGCATGCCATGGAGGACAGACTTTGGGCATTAGACTCTGGATTTGAACCTGATTTAGCCACCTATGACCTGTGAACTGGTGTTACTTAAATAAGCTTGGGTCTTACTTTCTCTGGTTACTCAACAAGAATTATGCTTCTTTCATAGAATTTTTGTGAGGATTTAAGTGGTACCATTAAAAACATAAAAAACACCTGGTTTGAGTATGTTGAGTTTTAGATGCTAAGTAAATATCAGTTGTTTTTCCATTTTTTTACAAGCTCGACAGGTCTTTGTGCTAGATGCTGCAGACAAGGCAAAGATGAATGTGATGTAGGTCAGGATAGCAAATAGGTTTTATTTCATATGTCAGCTCTCACGGAGTGTGCCGCTTCAGGGAGAACTGTGTGGAGATGGATTTTGAGGGTCAGCGGGGAAGAGTGTCATAGTTGATTAGCCATGTCCTAGGGCTCAGGAGTGGGCAGTGGGGGACACGAGTGTCCTACATTTGCCATCACTGACACAAGCCCTGCTTTGGGGAAGTCAAAGCTAATGGAGTGTGAAATTCCTGGAGAAGCGTAAGGACAGTGGTAGCACTTCTACATATGTTACGTCTGGAATCCTCTCAGCCAACTGGAAAGGGATGAATTGTTATTCTCATTTTATACATGAGGAAATGGAGGCTCAGACAGGATAAGTAATTTTCTCAAGGTCTCACAATGTAGAAAATACTGGCAATGAGATCTGAACCCAAATCTGTCTGACCTCAGAGACGTTTTGTTCGCAGTTACTAACTTTTTAAATTGGGGTGTTCAAATAGAGTCTTTTTTTTTAAATGAGGTGAAATTTGGATATTTTAAGGTTTGTCAAAGTGCACTAATCTTAAGTGTCCAGCTTGATGAACTTTTGATTACACCTGGGTAATTTAGATACACCTGTAAAACCATCAAGCAGACCAAGTTACAGAATTTTCTCACCTTTCTGGAAAGTTCCCTGTGTGCTTTCCTAGTCAATAACCTCTCCACCAAAAGGCAACCACTATTCTGATACTTATCAACATTGACTAATTTTGACTGTTCTTCAACTTCTATAAGTGAAATTATATAGTAATTTCACATTTGTGTCTTGCTTCTTCAACGAAATGTCTGTGAGATTCATCTGTGTTGTGGTATTAGTAGTTTGTCTTTTTTTTTTTTTTAATCACTGTGTACTACTCCACTGTATGAATACACCACGATTTATTTATCCATTCTCTTCTTGGGGGACATTTGAGTTGTTTGCAGTTTTTGGCTGTTATGAATAAAGCTGCTGTAAACATTCTTGTAATGCCTTTGGGTGGGCATGTACCCTTATCTCTCCAGAGTACATACCTAGTAGTGGAATTACTGGGCTATAGGTTAGGAGAATATTTAGCTTTAGTAGATATGAGCCTTTGCCTTTTTCAGTGAGAGTTCTACAATATCAGGGGCTTGAGTCTTTTTGATCTCTACGGCATCCCAGAACCCACAGCAATTCCTGGCTCAGAGTCGGTGCTAATGATCTATTTTTGAGTAAATGAAAATATATGCATATTGTGCATCTTGAGTCTTGGCTTTGTATTGGGGGCTGCCATGTTTCACTGAACAAAGAGGTCATAATCTCTCTCCCTGTGCCCGGAGTTCCCCTTTCAAAACAAGTCTTTTATAATGCCTCTTTAAATATCTCAAAACAAAGTTCACAGATAATACAATCTGTCTACACACATATTTTCTTTTTAATCAATTTGGTGTCCTAACTTTTCTGTGAAGGAAATATAAAAGGAAAGTAATTTCTGTAAGGTAATGAGTATTTCAATATACAAATGTCTGGGGACTTCTATATTGGAAGACATAAGGAAATACACAGATACTTGCAACAGATACTATACATATGATCAGTACAAATGCAAAGTGAGAGAGGGGCAATGTTCTGCTAACTCCTATCATGAGACGCATTGTTATCAGTGATATGATTTTCCAAATGGTGACCAATGCTTGTTAATATTTTTAATAAAAAAAGCACAATCTTCCCCCAATTGGCTCTGAAAAATTCATTATATATTAAAACCATATAAGAATGCTTTATTTTTTATGTAAAATGGTGTTGGGGTCTAGGTTTAGATAAACTTTTCAGCAAGAAGAATGTTTTGTGGGATATACATGGCATGAAACATATTCTTCATTGGACAGGATTATTCTAAGCATTGTATAGGGTGTCTAGCCTTCTTGGTACTCAACCATGAAATGCCTTTGAACATCTTCTCATCATAGTGCCAACTATTCCTATAAATTTACAAAATATCCTTTGGGATGGTATCACCCCCACGAGAATCACGGTTCTAACTCAACTCTCTCATTTTACTGATGAGGGAAACTCTCCCTTGAAAAAGGAAAAACTTCCTCCCAGATCTCACAGGGACTTAGAGGTTAATCATGGATCACAATCTTCTGATTCTTTAGTCTAATCCACCACAGCAGTTGGAGCTGGGGCTTTGAGTCAGATTTAAGTTCAAATCCTGACTCTGATCTTAGGCAAATTGCTTCATTTTTCTGAGCCTCTGTTTCATCATTTGCAAAATTGGAATTAAAAATAACATTTCCCTTAGAGAGTTGTTTTGAGAATTAAGCAGGATTATGACTATGAATACCTGACACATAGTGAGATCTCAACACAAGGTAGCTATTATATTATACCCCTTTAAAGCACATTTATTTAAGTGCCCACAGAAGTTTGTGTATCCTCTTCTGGGAGAACTTCTCCATTTGAAGTTTTCTCTACAGAGAAGCACTTGTCTTTATCCGTTGTTTCCAAAGCTTCAAACAGTCCCTTTCCAGGGGAAAGTGTCCTTCTAACCTCCTCCCCACCAAAGCTGTCCTAAGTCACAGTCAAGGACAAAATGTCTTGAGCTAGGTAGCTCAGATCACCCTGACACTTAGCCTCTTACTTAAAGGATGGAAGAAGAAATTTGGGGGCTGCAACTGATTTGAAAATAAGGATGAAAGAGGATGAAATTTTGTACCAGATGCATGGTGAATGGTCTAGATTTTTTCATTCTATCAACACCCTTTGAAGTGGAATTGTTTATTATCACCTCCATTTTACATATGAGAAAATGGGGACTCTGAGCTGTTAAGGCCCTTCATCTAAGTCACACAGAAACAAGACTGATATCAGGTTTGATGGACATTCTGTTAATGTGAGTTCTTTCAAAATCAGACCCTGAGAAAAGGATTTGGGTGCAAATAGTTTATTTGGGGTTTTTTTGTTATCAATTTATTGCCTCTTAGATCTGATGCACCCTTGAATATGTGGCGTATGATAAAGGAATTCCTTTAAGTATTTCTCCTTTAACATGAGCATGATGCTAAGCTTTCTCAGTAAAGGATGCTGGAGGGATATTGCTGGAGAAGGAGGGTCTCCTGCCATTTCTGTGCCAGATGAGGCTCAATTACGGGTGTGGGGACATTCTGTGGAACCTGCCCACAAGCCAAAATATGGTCCTGAAGCCGAATCCAGCCTCTGTACCTCGACACTGAATTAAATCTCAGAGACAGAGTTTTGGGTAAAGTAGGAAAAAAATAGCTTTTTTATTTTGCCAGGCAAAGGGGACCACAGGGGGCTAATGCCCTCAAAACTGTGTGTCCCCTCCCCACCCCGAGGGGGTAGGGAGAAGTTTTATAGTGGTGGTTCAAAGAAGACTTGATCAGCTTGTGGACATTCTTCTTATTGGTTGGTGGTGAGATAAGTGTGAGTCAGTGGCATCAACCTTCTGGTTTCAACCTGTCTGGGGTCTAAGTGCTTGTGGGCAGCATACCGTTAATTTCTCCACCTGGTGGGGTTTTCAGTATCTGCAAAACAGCTCAAAGATATTGCTTTATACCCTTGAGGGGGAACCAGGACCCTGCCCCAAGGCTGCACTACTGTTTCTTGACTGCTCCTCCCTTGTCTTCGCATCCCCTCCCTTCCCTAATTAGCATCTGTTTGAACCTGCCTGTTGGAACTCGGGGGAAGGTCATGGAGCCGTGGTGTGGTGATAACCTTCATGCAACCCCCTTGGTATGGAAACCAGAGCCAGGAGCACCGCTTACATGCTCTGAAGGACTCCTATCCCCCCGACTCCCAGGTTGCACATCCCCATAATCAGGTGCTGATTGCCTGCTCCCCCATGTGCACTCTGGAGGGTGGCTTCTTGCTTGCCGCACCTCCAGACCAGCCCTAGCCTAGCCAAAGCAGCAGACTTCTCTACTACACTGTGGACTGAGCCACACCTTCTCCAAAGATGTCTGGATTCCTCCCAACTTTGTCCTTCTGTGGATGTTCAGCCTAAGCCATAGGGTGCCTTAAAGAGTTTACTTGTATCTTACAGTTACTCTTCATCATAGTTAATGGTTCTTTGTATTACACTTCCTCTGTTTTAAGTTACTGTGTGCTCTGTCTCCTGATTGGATCCAGACTGTCATAGGAAGTGATCACAGGAAGAAGGTGAAAGAGTGGGAAGGGACAGAAGCCAATAAGGAATGTACTAATGAGTGGGTCACTATTGTCAGTACCTGGGACTCAATCACACTGGTGTCCCTTTGAGAGTCTGGGTGCCACACACTTCAGCATTGCCCCAGCAAGAGGCAAGAGGGCTGGATATTTATCTACCAACTCCTGTCCCTCATTGATTGAGGGTTGCTTGGGAATTTTAACTCCCTGGTACTTTTGTCGTGCCCTGCATGCCTGGACTTTCCAGGGCATACTTATGTAGCCAGAAAAAGCCCTTAGGTAGAAACAAATCCTTGATGGTAAAATATCTGTGTGCATGGGAACTTCCTGTGATGCTGCAGGTGACCTCTAGGGTGGACCAAGAGGATGTGGGTCAGCACGAAGTATCTACTACAGACATGTTGTAAGATGCTGGGTGGCAGAAGGTCAGCTAGAAGCTGGTGAATGGCTTAGATTGATTCAGGGTGAATTTTCTGGAAAAGTCCAGTTGCAGAGGATCAAGTGTTTTCCTGACGGGTATAATTTAATTGTATGGTCAGTGTTTGCTATGGATAATTGGGTTTTTCTTTGACCTTGACACTCTCACTGGCTTGCTGTCTGTACTAGAAGACACTGTCTTCTAGCCATTTCAAATACAAAAAGCCAAACCTGGTTTCCATCAAGAGCTGGCAGCCCTACCATTTTCAGGAGGTGCCGATGGCTGTGGTATCCAACCAGCAAAAAGGCAGTGGTGTTTGTATTTTCCACTTTGCCCTTTACAAGAATATTTCAGCTGAAGTGGAAGCCTTTTTCCTTCATCTTGGGTGTTTTAATAGAAATCTTGGTGACATTAAGCTCTTTTAATTCTGAGCACTAGCTTCTAAAGTTCAGTGACACAAAGCTCTGTTCTGCCATGGAACACAATGGGTACCAAGGCGACAGACTGTCATCACCAGGAGTACCAGAATAAAAATACAGCCAGGAGACAAGGTGATTACAAAGGACCACGGACAGTGTTTGTCTGTGGGAAAGTATGAGCTGAAGGAGGTTATGTTTATATTAAAAAATTTAAATCATTCACATTTTGCAATAATGTAACCAATTTATAGGGTTTTGCAACTGGCAATGTGTTCTTTCCACATTTAAAATATTCTGTGAAGAGAGAGCAAGGAAGCTTACTCTGTCCTGAAATGGAAAGATCTCCAAGACATGGTGTTACATGATAAAAGCAGTATGTAGAACAATATTGAGTAGCTAACTATTGTACGAGAAAGAAGGAAAAAAAATTATATCGTCACGATTGCTTGTATTTACATGAAAATCTAATAAAAATATCTAGGTATGGTTTAGGAGGGCAAAAACAAAGGGTGAGATTTTTTCAATTTATAACTTTTATATCATTTTGATTTTAAAATCACATCAATGTATTTCCTGTTCAGATAAAGAAATAAATAACCGGGACTTCCCTGGTGGTGCAGTGGTTAAGAATCCGCCTGCCAATGCAGGGAACACGGGTTCGAGCCCTGGTCTGGGAAGATCCCACATGCCGCGGAGCAACTAAGCCCGTGTGCCACAACTACTAAGCCTGCGCGCTAGAGCTCGCAAGCCACAACTACTGAGCCTGCGTGCCACAACTACTGAAGCCCACATGCCTAGAGCCTGTGCTCTGCAACAAGAGAAGCCACCGCAATAAGTCCACGCAGCTGAACGAAGAGTAGCCCTCACTAGCCTCAACTAGAGAAAGCCCGCGAGCAACAACGAAGACCCAACGCAGCCAAAAATAAACAATACATAAATAAATTAAAAAAAAAAAAAAAAGCCCAGTGAAGAACATAATCATTCGAGAGCATGCCTCTGTTCTTTGATCATTTTTACAACCTTTGAAGGTAGCTTTGGATGGGAAAATGCATTCCACAAAATCAAATATCTGCACATAGTGATTCCTTTGCAAACATTTAGAGAGTGAGTGTTTTTATTTGATCACGGAAATTTTTTACATCGATGCTGCTATTTACCACACAGGCAGAAGGGGGCAGTGTTTCTCTGTTTTTCTTTGTGCCTTTCCCTATCTCCCCAACCCAATAGGCAAAACCAAGATTTCTCTAATTCAAATCTATGATAAAATGTACCACATTTTCTAGATTCATGTTGTTACTCTCTCATCCCAACAATCTTTTGAGGACTTGAAGCTTCCAACAGGCTGCTTAATGATTATTCAAAAGGGGCTGATTTTTGGGTTTGCTCTTGTGAAGGCTTTCTTCTCTCTTCTCTCTCTCCCTTTTTGTCATTCCACTCAGCTCCCATACATCACTTTCCATGATCAAGTCAAAGAAAAAGACCCTTAAATTATGAAAATTCACAGCCCTCTCTCTTATTCTCTCTCTCTTTTACTTTGCAGATGAGACTCAGGATTTGGGAGGCAAAACAAACAAACAAATAAAAAGGGAGAATTTTGGACCTCCGTGAATAGTGCTAATGTGGAAAAAAAAAGAAAAAGCTAAAAGGGAAAGAGAATAAGCTTTGGCTGCGTGTTTATCTGTGTGCCTGGCTGGCACCGCACCTGCCATAACTCCTTTTACATCTTCACTACAACAAGGATGTGTCATTAGAGCCATTTTGAGAAGGAGGAGATGAAAGCTCGTAGGCAATGAACAACTCGCCTAAATTTATGTTGCTGCAAATAGATAGAATTGGAATTGGGAGGCAGATTGCATCCAAAGCTGGACCATTTACGTGTTTTTTCCCTACACCATCCTAAAGAAATGGAAGGCAGTGCCTCCCTTTCGACTCTCTCTCTTGTCCCCCATCCTCCCCTGGTCTCTGTACCTGCTCTAACACAAGTGTACACCAGCCTCTTCCTACGCCACATGGTGTCTGTAAAGAGAGAAAACGGAGACAAGGCAGCAGCCTCAAGAGCTCCCCAATGTTCAGTGGAAGCTGGTCTTTGTTATACTCAGGCAGAGATTCCTTTAGAAAAGGCAGCAACATTGAACTGCCCAAGGTCAGACATTCCTCAAGCTGTGGACTTGGGGAAGTGCCAGGGGAGGCACTGCACTGTTTCCAAATTGTTTTGGAGTATTTTGTGCTTGTGTATTTGTGTGTGTGACTGTGTGTGTGTGTGTGTGTGTGTGCACGCGCGTGTGTCTGTGTTTCTGAGTGTTCTTGTTTTCTCATTCCAGCTTCCTGGCGATGCCTGCAGATGAAGGTGACAGTGAATATGCAGAAATAGACAATTTGGAGTGTTGGATGGACTAAGTTTAATAGTGAACAAAGAACAGTGGTGAAGACATTTTACCCAAAGTGAAGGTCTTGGGAGTGATCTTGGGTGGTGTCCATCCTCTGTATTGAATAACAACAACCCCCCCTTGGAGAGAGAGCTGTGGTCCTTGCCAATGCTGAGTAGGACAAGGAGAAAGTCTCCTTGGAGGCCAGCATGACTTTCGCATGCTTTAACACTTGCTGTGCTGCCATTTCAACAGAGAGGGCCAAGCAGCAGACCGGGGTCTTTGGGTGGACAATAGCACGTAGCTAGAATTTTTTTAGGTTGTTTTCCTTTAGTTATAATTCTCTTTATGGCAAATGATTATGATTTTCTGCTCATGGTAGTGAAAAGTATCCTTTTCAACACATGCATTTTGATAAAAATGTTAACCTAAAAATAGTTGAGCAAATAATAGGATAGGTGGTGTATACATGTAGCAAAAGTGATGAAATGGCTCCAAAATGAAATATGGAGTTGTTGTAGCAGATTATTTCTAAAGTGTCTTCCATCTCAGACAACTTGTGACTTTAACTCCATCATTTGAGAATCATGGGAAAATTAGAACTGTGCAATTTCAGAGCAGAAAGGGATAATCTAGCCCAACCTTCTTGTTTTATAGTTAATGAAAAGGAGGCTTAGAGGGGCATGGCTGGCCCAAGGTCACACAGTGTCCTGCTGGCTGATAATCTGTGTGGGGAGTGTGTACTGACTGCGGAGACAGAGTGAGGATAGCAGGGCAGGATGATAGTCTAGACAAAGGGCTGCTTGAAGTAATTCAGGTCGTCTTGGCACCAGGGAGGGAAAGAGGGAAGAGGAGGGGGAGACAATCTTTGAACAAAATGAAAACTCCTAGATAAAGCGGGGGAGAATCCTTAAAATCTCAGTTCCTTCTGCTTACTGCAGCAGCAGTGACAGGAGCTGACTGGTTTCCCCCCAATAAACGCAGCAGTAGCTCTTTGCTGCGGAATGTGGCGTTAAATGCAGTAGGTCAGCACTAAGCTTGAACAAAATGTGATGACTGATTAGGAAATGAACGGTAAGTCATGGACGGCAAGTCCCGATTATGGAGATCTTATCAACACCCTCCACTGACTTCACCCCGCCCGAGCCAACAAAGCTGCACTTGCAGACTGACGAAACCGAACCCAGATGTCCTTGTTGCTCTGGGGACACTTCAATTCTGGCTGTGACAGTCATCTGTGAGGAAATCAGATGTCGCAGGGAGAAGACTCAGCCGAGCTGCAGGCACTCAGGACCTGCTGGGGGGTGGGGAGGTGGGGGAGTCGTGGTCCCCTGCCTCCTCTTCACTGTGAGTCTTGCTTTCCTCTGGGGGTACTGAGATCATAACGGTGGGATGTAGTCAAGGATTAAAGACAGCTCCCCCTTGTGGATGGGGCTGGGGAGCCCACGGCATGGTTCAGGGCAGGAATTTAGCATATGTTCTTGCATTGAATGACCAGAAGCCCGGGTAAATCGATCAACAGGCTTTGCATGGTGTTTGGCATTGAGCCAGATCGCTGCTCACTCACATTCCTGTGTGAACAAATCACTCAGTTTTTTCTCTGTCACTATTGATTTCAAGACTAATATTTCGATAAGAAAACTCTGTCCTACAAGTATGTGGTTGGGATATGAGGGGTGAGTCTAATGAAAGTAGTGGTTGCCTTTTCACTCATTAAATTATTTATTCATTAAGCACTTAGTGTGGAGATAACCTAGGCCCCTCCTTATAGATTAAGATCTAGTTAGGAAGTCAGATAACAACTTTGTAAATAAGAAGATTACCAAAATAATGTTTTCTAGAATATCAAATATGCTAGAATCAAATAGTGCTTAGATTAAAAAGTAATAGTAATAAAATTGATAATGTATTAAATACTTACTACGTGCCACCCCTGTTGTAAACAATTACCTGTATGATACATTTAATCCTTACCACTGTACTAAAAGAGGTATAATAATTATCTTTCAATTTATTAAGGGAAGCTGAGGCAAAGAGTTGGATAGTAATGGGAAGAGGTGGGATATTTTAGACAGCAGACTTCATTGGAGTAAGTCAGAGAGAGAAAGACAAATATCATATGATATCATTTATATACAGAATCTAAAAAAAAAATGATACAAATGAACTTATTTACAAAACAGAAACAGACTCACAGACTTAGAGAATGAACTTACGGTTACCAGGGGAGAAGGGTGGGCAGAGGGATAGACTGGGAGTTTGGGATTGCCATGTACACATGGCTATATTTAAAATAGATAACCAACAAGGACCTACTGTATAGCACAGGGAGCTCTGCCCAATATTCTGTAATAACCTAAACAGGGAAAGAACTTGCAAAAGAATAGATGCAGTACATGTATATGTATAACTGAATCACTTTGTTGTACACCTGAAACTAACATAACATTGTTTATCAACTGTACTCCAATATAAAATAAAAATTAAAAAAAAAAAGAACTAATTGGGAAGTGACATTTAAACAAGGGCCAGGAGTGTACATTGCCTATGTATCTTTAAAATCTATGAGTCCCTTTCTACTCATTCCCACCCAGCCCCACCCCACAGTTGTTTGGTAAAGCCTACCACGTCACTCAAGTAGTCCTTGCAACTACATTCTGACTAGACTGACCCTTCTTGCAGCCAGAGTGGTGTGACAGCAAGTGGAGGGGACAGACGGATGGACTAAATACATTTGACCCTCTTATTGGTCTGTTGATCTGTCTAGGGTGTGGCTAATTGGTGTCCTCTGAATTTGAGAATATAAGGCTTAGATCTCTGAAGTAACATAGCAGGGAGTAACAGCTTGCCACCATGCACTTACTCATAGGGAGGCTGGGTGTATTTCTCCTCTTCCCTTAAACATTGAGTCATGACCATTTACTGTGGGAATGGGGGTAGAAAATAACCCAGTGGTGGGGGGCAGGGCAGTAATCAGAATAAAATTATCCACATGCATAGTACAATAAGTCCTACAGACTTATTCCAAGATTCCACCTGGGTCTCCCAACGACCTTGTGGAACAGAGATTGTCATGCATTTTTGGGTGATCAGAGAAAATGAAGGCTGATATACATCAGAACTTTAGCCAAGGTCATGCAGCTGGTGGGGGACAGAACTAGTGCTTGAACTTTCTGATAAATGAAAAATCGGTTTAATCCATCTGACTATAGGCTATAGGGATAATGCCTTGCTTAGAAATAACCATTTATTGTTATGAATGCCTACCTTGTGCTGGATTCTGAACCAAGAGCATTGTGTACATTAACTCCTTGAATCCTGTTGCACACTGCTCGGAGAGCAGTTGGCACAGTGCCTGGCACATGGTAAGAACTCAGTTAATGTTAACTTATATGGTTGTATTTTTGAATAAAGGGAAACTGAGGTCCAGAAAGATTAAGTAATTTGTCCCAAGCCATCTGTCAGTAAACAATGAGACTGCAGTTTGAATGCAGGCCTTGTGGTCATGGGGTTTATCTCTCATCCGTGATGCAGGCTGCCTACCTGCTTCATGGTTGGATCCCCAGTGCCTCAATGTGTGTTGTGGGCAGTGCAAACTGAATTTTAGACTTCTGCAGCTTGTCTCTGGCAACATTTACAGTTTATTCCATTTTTCATTTGAATTACCATTCAAAGCCATTTCGGCTTTGGGCCTTCAGCTCTGCAGAGATGAGTGAGGCTGTGGCCCCCTCTGTGGTTCCCCTCTAGACCCATTTGCCCCTCTCTTCACTCAAGAGAGGCTGAGAATTCGAGGTAGTGGAGGAGGAGTTTTTTTCCTCATTGTGCCTGAGGGATGCATATTTCTTGGAGGGGTTGGTAGAATCTCATCCCTATGAATGCAGTTGGATTTGGAATTCAAGTTGTAAGGGTTTCCTGTTTCGTACTTTGCCAAATTTTCAAACATAAAGCTATTTCCTAAGTAGACAACATCTTGGAACTCCCCAATCTCTCTGCTCCAGGCTGCAGCTTTACATTCACTTTGCTTAATTCCAGAAATAATTTATCTGTGGGGCCCTGGGCTCAGTGACACAGAGAAGAAAAATTGAGAGGGATTTTGGGTTCTGTTTCCATGTTGCTGGAATGTGGCAGAGAAAGGACAGATGATTTTTAGTGGAACCTTTCATCCAGGAGGTAGAATTTTAGCCAAGCTTTGAAAGACATTTGGATTTTGATAGGTGGAGGAGAAAGGCAAATGCAGCAAAGCCTACATCTGATAAGGGGTTAATATCCAAAATATATAAGGAACTCAATAATTCAATAGCAGAAAAGCAAATGACCTGATTAATAAATGGATGAAGGATCTGAATAGACATTTCTCCAAAGACAACGTGTACGAATGGCCAACATGTACATGAAAAGGTGCTCAGCATCACTAGTCAGCAGGGAAATGCAAATCAAAACCACAGTGAGGTATCACCTCACACCTGTTACAATGGCTATTATCAAAAAGACAAGAGATAACAAGTGCTGGTGAGGATGTGGAGAAAAGGGAATCCTAATGCAATGTTGGTGGGGATGCATATTGGTGGAGCCACTATGGAAAACAGTATGGAGGTTTCTCAAAACATTAAACATAGAACTACCATATATAATCCAGCAATCTCATTTCCAGGTATTTATACTCAAAGAAAATGAAATCAGGATCTTGAGGAAATAGCTGCACCTCCATGTTCATCATGACATTATTTACAATAGCCAAGATATGGAAGCAATCTAAGTGTCTGTTGATGGATGAATGGATAAAGAAAATGTGGTACATATATACAATGGAATATTATCCAGCTTTAAAAAAGAAGGAGATCTTGCCATTAGTGATAATATGGATGAACCTGGCGGGCATTATGCTAAGTGACTTAAGTCAGTCACAGAAAGACATACTACTTGATCTCACTGATATATGGAGTCTAAAATTGTTAAATTTATAGAGGCAGAGAGTAGAACAGTTTGTTGCCAGGGGCTGGGGTATGGGGGAAAAAAGGGAGATGTTGCTCAAAGGGTATAAAGTTTCAGTAACACAGGATGAATAAATTCTGGAAACCTAATGTACAGTATGGTGACTATAGTTAATGATACTGTTTTGTATACATGAAATTTGCTAAGAGAATAGATCTTAAGTATTCTCACCACACACAAAAAAGTGGTAACTATGTGAGGTTAATTAGCTTGATTGTGATAATCATTTCACAAAGTATACATATGTAAAAACATCACGTTACACACTTTAAATGTATACAATTTTTGTTAATTTTACCTCAATAAAGCTGGAAGGAAAAAAAAGCCCCAAAATACCTTAGACTGAGTGGCTTAAACAATAGAAATTAATTTTCTTACTGTTCTGGAGGCTGGATATTCAAGATCAAGGTGTGGTCCGGTTTGGTCCTGGTTTGCAGATGCCTGTCTTCTCTCTGTGTTTTCATGTGGTCTTTTCTCTGTGTGCCTGCATCCTGGTGTCTCTCTGTGCCTCCAAATTTCCTCTTCTTATAAGGACGCCAGTCAGATTGGATGAAGGCCCACCCAATAGCCTTGTTTTAACTTAATCTTTAAAGACGCTTTTTCCAAATACAGTCATGTACTGAAGTACTGGGGGGCAGGTTAGTGCTTCAACATATGAATTTTCAAGAGACACGATTCAGTCCATCACAGACATCAAGCTAAACATTTTACATAATTATTTTTAATGTTCATAATAATCCCATGACTAGTACTATTAGTAACTTCATTTTTCTCAGGCAAAAAGACGTCAAGCGTCTTGTTCACGGTCACACAGCCGGTAAATGGCAGAGCCAGGATTTATCCATAGCCAGGTCTATCTTAAAAGCGTCTTCACTCTTACCACCGGGTCTGACCGCATGAAAGCGGGCTGTTGTCATGATGGGTATATCTGGGGTGTGATCAAGGGCATGCTGTACCTTATTATCAGTTCTGCCTAATCATGTGTGGAAGAACAGCATTGTCAGGGCATCAGGGGCATGTCTCCAGAAAGATGGAGAACTTGAGAGTGCAAGTAAGTTTTCATTGTTTCCAGATAGACATTTTGATGTTGGGGTGGAGAGGTAGATTTGGGAGAGGCAAGGCCACTGTACAGATTGGGTTGAATAATGGGCTTGACATCCTGAGCTAAGGAGGAGATGGGGATGGCTTCTTGGGCTAGCTCCATTCTGAGCATGAAGAACATGTTATTTGTTCTGAAGTGTAGTTGACTGAAACGCAGGGATGCAAAGTAAATATCAGTAGTGTTGGGTTGAATTGTGTCTCCTTAAAAAGGTGTGTTGAAGTCTTAACCCTGGTACCTGTGAATGTGACTTTACTTGGAAATAAGATTGTTGCAGATGTAATTAGTTAAGATGAAGCCATATTGAGTTAGGGTACCCCTACATCCAATGACTGCTGTCATTAGAAGGCTGTATGAAGACACAGAGAGACACAGAGAGAAAAGACAGCTATGTGTAGACAGAGGCCAAGATTGGAGCCATGATTCTGCAAGCCAAGGAATGCCAAGGATTGCTGGCAACTGCCAGAAGCTAGGAGAGAGGCATGGGACAGACTGTCCTTCAGAGCCTGCAGAAGGAACCAATCTTGCGGACATCTTGACTTTGTATTTCTAGCCTCCAGAACTGTGAGACAATACATTTCTGTCATTTAAAGCCATTTAAAGCCATCTGTCATTTAAAGGTTTGTGGAACTTTGTTAAGGCAACCTTAGGAAATTAATATAGATGAGAAGGGAGAAACACTCATGTAAACTATTGCTTAGAGTGATAGTAATTATGACTCAGAGAGAAGAATGGAGGTGTAGAACGTGTCTGGGGACTTATAGGAAAGAACAGTTTTCAAGGAGGATGAAAATTATGCTTTCAGGATCTCCATACAAATGGGCAGACTATGAGAAGTAAAAGAAACTAATGACAAAAGGTGGTAGATGTGACATTTTAGAGTTACCAGGACTTAGGATGGGATTCAACATTGGTATATGCTGAAATGAAGGGTATAACCTATTATGTCGGGACATATTTTGTATTAAAAAAATGGAAATTAGAGGGCTTGAAAGGGGAAACAGGCTAGCAGAGCATAGGATAAGGATATAAGTAAAGATGCATGGAAGTTCTGTCTTTAAAGGTATAATAAGAGCCATGTGAATTTTCAAATAAAGTGGCTGCATGTCTTTCTTGCCCAGGTCACAAACTTGCTCAGAGGTAGGATATGGTAGTAACTGGAACTTCCATTACCTCCCCAGATATCTGCTACAAGCTTTATCTGGCTGAAAGTGGGAAAACTTGACGCATTTTTGTCTTGCTTTACTGATAATTTCATCTCACAGGGGCAGTGACTAAAGAATTTCCACTCTGAATTTAATAATGAATTGCTACTTGGTTAGTAAAGTAGAAGTGACAGAATCTTAAGATAGGGCCTGATGGAATTTCTCTTTTTGGGGTGACCATGGCCTCATAGAGTTTATGAGCTCCAGTGAGAAGCTGGATCAGAATTGTACCCTAGACTTCGGGAGGAAAGATTTTTAAAAATTCAGAGAATATCCATTCGTCTGTTCTTGTTGGTGGACAATGCAAAACTCCATAGGTTTTTCTTCCCTCATCCCTCCTTTCCTTTCCACAATTAGTGCCATGTACTTCTATCTTTTAAGTGAGTCATTAAGGGACATTACATTTTAGCCTTTAGAAGTTGATTCTAGCCAGTACTGGAGTATGGGGAAGGCTGGAATTGGTGTTCAGAAGGAAGTCAAGCAGCGTTATCACAAAACTCCCATGCATGGCTGCGTCCAGGTGGCCAGCACTCCCGCTATATTCTGGAAGGACGATTAGTCATCATGTATCATCAGGGCAGTCTGTAGCTTATGCTTTTCACATGCCGCTATTTATACTTGATAAATATAAATGGCAGTTTGTTTTGTTTCATCATTATTAATTTAGATTGTTGTACATTATTAGATGAACATTACACTGCTCTGTTGGCCTTCCTGTGGGAAATGAAAATATTTGCATCACTTGTGTTTTAAAACTATAGTTCTCTAATAGCTATAGGTTAAGATATATATTACTGTGGATTTTAATGTGAAACAAACTGTTATCGTTAATGCAGGGGTATACATCATCTTCATTATCTCTAAATATTGTACAGAATACAGTCATGGTCTCACCTAAGCTGTTTCAGCTTCACTCTCTTTACCTATAAAATGGGAATAGTAGGACCTGCCGTAGTGAGGATTAAATGACATCATGCGTGTACACTGCTTACACAATGCTCAATAAAATGGGAAATAATTATTACCAATATTTAAAGGATGCTTGCAATTTGCTAGGCACCATATGAAGGTTTCATATGCTGAGTATTGATCCTCAGAATGAGGTGTGTATTACTATTCTTTTTTTTTTTTTTAGAATTTTTGTTTTTAACATCCTTATTGGAGTATAAATACTTTACAATGGTGTGTTAGTTTCTGCTTTATAACAAAGTGAATCAGCAATACATATACTATATCCCCATATCTCCTCCCTCTTGCATCTCCCTCCCCCACTCCCTATCCCACCCTTCTAGGTGGTCACAAACCACCGAGCTGATCTCCCTGTGCTATGCAGCTGCTTCCCACTAGCGATCTGTTTTACATTTGGTAGTGTATATATGTCCATGCCACTCTCTTCCTTCGTCCAAACTTACTCTTCCCCCTCCCCGTGTCCTCAAGCCCATTCTCTACCTCTGAGTCTTTATTCCTGTCCTGCCCCTAGGTTCTTCAGAACCAGTTTTTTTTTCTTTAGATTCCATATATATGTGTTAGCATATAGTATTTGTTTTTCTCTTTCTGACTTACTTCACTCTGTATGACAGACTCTAGGTCCATCCACCTCACTACAAATAACTCAATTACATTTCTTTTTATGGCTGAGTAATATTCCATTGTGTATATGTGCCACATCTTCTTTATCCATTCATCTGTCAATGGACAATTAGGTTGCTTCCATGTCCTGGCTATTGTAAATACAGCTACAGTGAACATTGTGGTATATGACTCTTTTTGAATTATGGTTTTCTCAGGGTATATGCCCAGTAGTGGGACTGCTGGGTCGTATGGTACTTCTGTTTGTAGTGTTTTAAGAAACTTCCATACTGTTCTCCATGGTGGCTGTATCAATTTACATTCCCACCAGCAGTGCAAGAGTGTTCCCTTTTCTCCACACCCTCTCCAACATTTATTATTTCTAGATTTTTTGATGATGGCCATTCTGACCAGTATGAGATGATATCTCATTGCAGTTTTGATTTGCATATCTCTAATGATTAATGATGTTGAGCATCCTTTAATGTGTTTGTCTGTAATCTGTATATATTCTTTGGAGAAATGTCTATTTAGGTCTTCTTCCCATTTTTGGATTGGGTTGTTTGTGTTTTAGATATTGAGCTTCATGAGCTGCTTGTAAATTTTGGAGATTAATCCTTTGTCAGTTGCTTCATTTGCAAATATTTTCTCCCACTCTGAGGGTTGTCTTTTCGGCTTGTTTATGGTTTCCTTTGCTCTGCAAAAGTTTTAAGTTTCATTAAGTCCCATTTATTTATTTTTGTTTTTATTTTCACTTCTCTAGGAGGTGGTTCAAAAAGGATCTTGCTGTGATTTATGTCATGGAGTGTTCTGCCTATGTTTTCCTCTACAAGTTTAATAGTGTCTAGCCTTACATTTATGTCTTTAATGCATTTTGAGTTTATTTTTGTGTATGGTGTTAGGGAGTGTTCTCATTTAATTCTTTTACATGTAGCTGTCCAGTTTTCCCAGCACCACTTATTGAAGAGGCTGTCTTTTCTCCTGTATATTCTTGCCTCCTTTATCCAAGATAAGGTGACCATAGGGGTGTGGGTTTATCTCTGGGCTTTCTATCCTGTTCCATTGATCTGTATTTCTGTTTTATTTTTATTTTTATTTTTTTTGCACAGGCCTCTCACTGTTGTGGCCTGTCCCGTTGTGGAGCACAGGCTCCGGACGCACAGGCTCAGCGGCCATGGATCACAGGCCCAACTGCTCCGCGGCATGTGGGATCTTCCCGGACCGGGGCACAAACCCGTGTCCCCTGTATCGGCAGGTGGACTCTCAACCACTGCGTCACCAGGGAAGCCCTATATTTCTGTTTTTTGCCAGTACCATAATGTCTTGATTACTGTAGCTTTGTAGTATAATCTGAAGTCAGGGAGCCTGATTCTTCCAGCTCTGTTTTTCGTTCTCAAGATTGCTTTTGCTCTTCAGGGTCTTTTGTGTTTGCATGCAAATTGTGAGATTTTTTTGTTCTACTTCTGTGAAAAATGCAAGTGGTAATTTGATAGGGATTGCATTGAATCTGTAGATTGCTCTGTGTAGTATAGTCATTTTCACAATATTGATTCTTCCTATCCAAGAACATGGTATATCTCTCCATCTATTTGTATCATCTCTAATTTCTTTCATTAGTGTCTTATAATTTTCTGCCTACAGCTCTTTTGTCTTCTTAGGTAGGTTTATTCCTAGGTATTTTATTCTTTTTGTTGCAGTGGTAAATGGGAGTGTTTTCTTAATTTCACTTTCAGATTTTTCATCATTAGTGTATTGGAATACAAGAGATTTCTGTGCATTAATTTTGTATCCTGCTAGTTTACTAAATTCATTGATTAGCTCTCATAGTTTTCTAGTAGCATCTTTAGGATTCTCTATGTATAGTATCGTGTCATCTGCAAAGAGTGACAGCTTTACTTCTTTTGTAATTTGGATTCCTTTTATTTCTTTTCGTTCTCTGATTGCTATGGCTAAAACTTCCAAAACTATGTTGAATAATAATGGCTAGAGTGGACAACCTTGTCTTGTTCCTGATTGTAGGGGAAATGGCTTCAATTTTGCAGCGTTGAGAATGATGCTGGCTGTGGGTTTGTCATATGAGGCCTTTATTATGTTGAGGTAGGTTCCCTATTCCCACTTTATGGAGAGTTTTTATCATAAATGGATGTTGAATTTTCTTGAAAGCTTTTTCTACAACCATTGAGATTGTCATATGATTTTTACCCTTCCATTTGTTCATATAGATTATCACATTGAATGATTTGTGTATTGAAGAATCCTTGCATTCCTGGGATAAACCCCACTTGATCATAGTGTATGATCCTTTTAATGTGTCTTGGATTCTGTTTGCTAGTAGTTTGTTGAGGATTTTTGCATCTATGTTCATCAGTGATATTGGTCTGTAGTTTTCTTTTGTTGTGACATCTTTGTCTGCTTTTGGTATCAGGGTGATGGTGGCCTCATAGAATGAGTTTGGGAGTATTCCTCCCTATGCTGTATTTTGGAAGATTTTGAGAAGGTTAGGTGTTAGCTCTTCTCTAAATGTTTGATAGAATTCACCTGTGAAGCCATCTGGTCCTGGGCTTTATTTGTTGGAAGGTTTTTAATCAAAGTTTAAATTTCAGTGCTTGTGATTAGTTGGTTCATATTTTTTATTTCTTCCTGGTTTAGTCTCGGAAGTTTGTGGTTTTCTAAGAATTTGTCCATTTCTTTCAGGTTGTCCATTTTATTCTCATATAATTGCTTATAGTATTCTCTCATGATCTTTTGTATTTCTTCAGTGTCAGTTGTTACTTCTTTTTCATTTCTAATTCTGTTCATTTGAGTCTTCTCCCTTTTATTCTTGATGAGTCTGGCTAATGGTTTATCAATTTTGATTATCTTCTCAAAGAACCAGCTTAAATTTTATTGATCTTTGCTCTCATTTCCTTCATTTCTTTTTCATTTATTTCTGATTTGTTCTTTTTGATTTCTTTCCTTCTGTTAACTTTGGGGTTTTTTTGTTCTTCTTTCTCTAATTGCTTTAGGTGTAAGGTTAGGTTGTTTATTTAAGATGTTTCATGTTTCTTGAGGTAGGATTGTATTGCTCTATGCTTCCCTCTTTGGACTGCTTTTACTGAATCCCATAGGTTTTGGGTCATCGTGTTTTCATTTTCATTTGTTTCCAGGTATATTTTCATTTCCTGTTTGATTTCTTCAGTGATCTCTTGGTTACTTAGTAGTGTATTGTTTAGCCTCCATGTGTTTGTATTTTTTACAGGTTTTTTCCTGTAATTGATATGTAGTCTCATAGTGTTGTGGTCAGAAAAGATACTTGATATGCTTTCAATTTTCTCAAATTTACGAAGGCTTGATTTGTGACCCAAGATATGATGTATCCTGGAGAATGTTCCATTAGCACTTGAGAAGAAAGTGTATTCTGTTGTTTTTGGATGGAATGTCCTATAAATATCAATTAAGTCCATCTTGTTTAATGTATCATTTAAAGCTTGTGTTTCCTTATTAATTTTCTGTTTGGATGATCTATCTATTGGTGAAAGTGGGGTGCTAAAGTCCCCTACTATGATTGTGTTACTGTCAATTTCCCCTTTTATGCTTCTTAGCATTTGCCTTATTTATTGAGGTGCTTTTATGTTGGGTGCATAAATATTTACAATTGTTATATCTTCTTCTTGGATTGATTCCTCGATCATTATGTAGTGTCCTTGTTTGTCTCTTGTAAGAGTCTTTATTTTAAAGTCTATTTTGTTTGATATGAGAATTGCTACTCCAGGTTTCTTTTGATTTCCATTTGCATGGAATATCTTTTTCCATCCCCTCACTTTCAGTCTGTATGTTTCTCTAGGTGTGAAGTGGGTCTCCTGTAGGCAGCATATATATGGGTCTTTTTTTTCCATTCAGCCAGTCTATGCCTTTTGTTTGGAGCATTTAAACCATTTACATTTAAGGTCGTTATTGATATGTATGTTCCTGTTATCATTTTATTAATTGTTTTGGGTTTGTTATGGTAGGTCTTTTCCTTCTCTTGTGTTTCCTCCCTAGAGAAGTTCCTTTAGCATTTGTTGTAAAGCTGGTTTGATGGTGATGAATTCTCTTAGCTTTTGCTTGTTTGTAGAGGTTTTAATTTCTCCATGAAATCTGAATGAGATCCTTGCTGGGTAGAGTAATCTAGGTTGTAGGTTTTTCCCTTTCATCATTTTAAATATGTCCTGCTACTCCCTTCTGGCTTGCAGAGTTTCTAATGAAAGATCAGATGTTAACTCTATGGGGATTCCCTTGTATGTTATTTGTTGTTTTTCCCTTGCTGCTTTTTTTTTTTTTTTTTTGCGATATGCGGGCCTCTCACTGCTGTGGCCTCTCCTGCTGCGGAGCACAGGCTCCGGACATGCAGGCCCAGCGGCCATGGCTCACAGGCCCAGCTGCTCCATGGCATGTGGGATCCTCCTGGACCGGGGCATGAACCAGTGTCCCCCACATTGACAGGTGGACTCTCAACCACTGCGCCACCAGGGAAGCCCTCCCTTGCTGCTTTTAATATTTTTTCTTTGTATTTAATTTTTGATAGTTTGATTCATATGTGTCTTGGTGTGTTTCTCCTTGGATTTATCCTGTATGGGACTCTCTGCACTTCCTGGACTTGACTATTTCCTTTCCCATATTAGGGAAGTTTTTCAACTGTAATCTCTGCCAATATTTTCTCAGTCCCTTTCTTTTTCTCTTCTTCCTCTGGGACCCCTATAATTTGAATGTTGGTGCATTTAATGTTGTCCCAGAAGTCTCTGAGACTGTCCTCAATTCTTTTCATTCTTTTTTCTGTATCCTGCTCTGCAGTAATTATTTTCACTATTTTATCTTCCAGGTCACTTATCCATTCTTCTGCCTCAGTTATTCTGCTAATGATTCCTTCTGGAGAAATTCTGATTTCATTTATTGTGTTGTTCATCATTGTTTGTTTGCTCTTTAGCTCTTCTAGATGCTTGTTAAATGGTTCTTGTATTTTCTCCATTTTATTTCCAAGATTTTGCATCATCTTTACTATCATTAGTCTGAATTGTTTTTTCAGGTAGACTACCTATTTCCTCTTCATTTATTTGTTCTGGTCGGTTCTTATCTTGCTCCTTCATCTGCTGTGTGTTTCTCTGTCTTCTCATTTTGCTTAACTTACTGTGCTTGGGGTCTCATTTTAGCAGGCTGCAGGTTAGCAGTTCCCATTGTTTTTGGTGTCTGACCCCACTGGTAAGGTTGGTTCAGTGGGTTGTGTAGGCTTCCTGGTGGAGGGGACTAATGCCTGAGCTCTGGTGAATGAGGCTGAACCTTGTCTTTCTGGTGGGGAGGACCACGTCCAGTGGTGTGTTTTGGGGTGTCTGTGACCTTATTATGATTTTAGGCAGCCTTTCTGCTAATGTGTGGGGTTGTGTTCCTGTCTTGCTAGTTGTTTGGCTTAGGGTGTCCAGCACTGTAGCTTGCTGGTTGTTGAGTGGAGCTGGGTCTTAGCTTTGAGATGGAGATCTCTGGGAGATCTCTTGCCATTTGATATTACATGGAGCCAAGAGGTCTTTGGTGGACCAGTGTCCTGAACTCTGCTCTCCCACCTCAGAGGCACAGTCCTGACACCCGGCTGGAGCACCAAGACCCTTCTGCCATGCGACTCAGAAGAAAAAGGAGATAAAAAGAAAGAAAGAAAGAAAAAAATAAAATAAAATAAAACAAAATAAAGTTATTAAAGTAAAAAATAAAAGAATTATTAAAAATAAAAAATTATATAAGTAATAAAAAAAGAAAAAAAAAAGAAAGAAAGAAGAGAGCAACCAAACCAAAAAACAAATCCACCAATGATAACAAATGCTAGAAACTATCCTAAAACAAACAAACAAACAAACAAAAGTATGGACAGAGAGAATCCTAGGACAAATGGTAATAGCAAAGCTATACAGAATAAATCACACAAAGAAGCATATACATAAACATTCACAAAAAGAGAAAAAGGAAAAAATATATGTATATATAAGAAAAAAAAGGAAGAGAACCACCAAATCAATAAACAAATCTACCAATGATAATAAACTCTAAATACTAAACTAAGACAAACATAAAGCCAGAAACAAATTAGATGCAGAAAGCAAACCCCAAGTCTACAGTTGCTCCCAAAGTCCACCGCCTCGATTTTGGGATGACTTGTTGTCTATTCAAATATTCCACAGATGCAGGGTACATCAAGTTGATTGTCAAGTTTTAATCTGCCTCTCCTGAGGTTGCTGGGAGAAATTTCCCTTTCTCTACTTTGTTTGCACAGCTCCTGGGGTTCATCTTTAGATTTGGTCCCTCCTCTGCATGTAGGTTGCCTGAGGGTGTCTGTTCTTTGCTCAGACAGGACGGGGTTAAAGTAGCAGCTGATTCGGGGACTCTGGTTCACTCAGTCCAGGGGGGAGGGAGGGCTATGGAATGTGGGGCAAGCCTGCGGTGGCAGAGGCCAGCACGAGGTTGCAACAGCCTGAGGAGTGCCATGTGTTCTCCCAGGGAATTTTTCCATGGATCACGGGACACTGGCAGTGAGAGACTGCACAGGGTCCCAGGAGGGGAGGTGTGGATAGTGACCTGTGCTTGCACACAGGCTTCTTGGTGGCTGCAGCAGCAGCCTTAGCATTTCATGCCCATCTCTGGGGTCTTTGGTGATAGCCGCAGTTTGCACCCGTCTCTGGAGCTCATTTAGGCAGTGCTCTGAATCTGCTCTCCTTGTGCACCTGGAAAAAATGGTCTCTTGCCTCTTTGGCAGCTCCAGACATTTTCCCGGACTCCCTCCCAGCCAGCTGTGCCGCACTAGCCCTCTTCAGGCTGTGTTCACGCAGCCAGCCCCAGTCCTCTCCCTGGGATCTGACCTCCAAAGCCCAAGCCTTAGCTCCCAGTCCCCATCTGCCCTGGTGGGTGAGCAGACAAGCCTCTCAGGCTAGTGAAGGCTGATTGGCACCAATCCTCTGTGCGGGAATCTCTCCGCTTTGCCCTCTGCACCCCTGTTGCTGCGCTCTCCTCCGTGGCTCCAAAGCTGCCCCCCCCGCCACCCCCATCTCCACCAGTGAAGGGGCTTCCTAGTGTGTGGAAAGTTTTCCTCCTTCACAGCTCCCTCCCAGAGGTGCAGGTCCTGTCCCTATTCTTTTGTCTCTGTTTTTTCTTTTTTCTTTTGCCCTACCAGATGCGTGGGGAGTGTCTTGTTTTTTGGGAGTTCTGAGGTCTTCTGCCAGCGTTCAGTAGGTGTTGTGTAGGAGTTGTTCCACGTGTAGTTGTATTTCTGATGTATTTGTGGGGAGGAAGGTGATCTCCACGTCTTACTCCTCTGCCACCTTGAAGGTCTCCAGGTGGGTATTACTATTATCCCTGCTTTACAGATAGGAAAAACCTAAGTCACAGGGCATTTAGGTCATGTTCAAGATCACACAAAGTGGCAAAGTGGGGATTTGAACCTGGGAAGCCTGGTTCTAGACTTATTGCTGGTAACTACCACATCACCTCTGATAAATAACAAGAATACACATGTTTATTTTCCAATGGGTCATACAGTGAGATCAAGGCCAAGTGAACGGTCTCTATTCATTTGCAATCCATTAAAAATATTTATTTATTTATGGCTGCTTTGGGTCTTCATTGCTGTGTGTGTGCAATCCATTTCTTTCCTCACTTGCTGTGGGTATCTGGAGGGGCTGTGTCTTACTTACCCCCAAATCCCCAGAATCTAGCTCAGCCCTTGATCTATGAATGGATCCCCCTCAGTGACCTTTTCAGTTACCCTAGTCTTTGCTGATGATGCTGACAAAGTGTTGTTCTGCTTGGGAACACCACCTGGATCGAAGTCTTTGTAGATTAAGCTTTGAATTCAGTGCTCCTTGTGTAAAACTTGTGGAAATTTCACGAGCTTAGGCCTCCTTCAGGATGGAAGCCACCCGGTTGAGCATCTGGAAAATGTCATTTTCTACTAGTACTTCTTAAAATTCCTGGAGCTGACTGATGGTAGCTTTTTAGTCTTAAAATGAAACTTAGTGATAGCCTACAAGAGAGGGAATGGGTCCAAAGACGTGATGTTATTTTCTGGAGGTTACTCAGACAGTAGAGGGTAGATTCCAGACTGTAAACCAAGATTCCCACACTGTTCAGGGTACATTTCAACTTGCATATAGAAGGAGAATTTGGAATATTACAGATTTTACAATATGGGCTTTGCTTATATGTCCCATAACATTTGGACTAAAGCTGAAAAATTCAAACAAGTATTCATATTTTGCTTTTTTAAGAAATGGCAACTGTAGCTTTAAAAGGCTTTTTAAAACAATGAACATTTTTGAACTTACATGAAGACATTTGTAGAATGCTCATGGACAATAAAACTGTGGCACTCAATGAGATTAAGGCACTCAATGAGATCTTAGTGAATGTTCTGTACAATTAGTATTTTGTTTTGCATACCATAAATCAAGTAAATTTCTACAAAATATTAAAGACATCCAAAACATTCTGAAGTGTATCATTTGTGGAAATCTTTAAGCATCCATGAAACAAACTAGACAAACTCAAATGATTTTACTAATGGAAACCTTAGAAAAAATGGTTTGAATCAAGGTTTGAATCAAGATCCATTAAAATATTACTTTAACAGATACGCCATTTGTGAAATTGGATTTTCAAACAAATGACTTATCCATATTTTGAAATGAGTGGCTTACAGTTTTGCTTGAAAAGTAAGAAATTTGTGAATTTAGGGGAAAAATATTTTCCTATCGACTATATTAATAGTGGTCAAAGATAATTATTATCAATTAATCGATGTCAGACAATTACTCGATAAATGACCCAGATACACTCTGTTGCTCTTTCCTCAGAACTAACTCTGTCCTTTCCACATGTTTCTAGTATGGCAATAATCTCACCCTGAAAGAGTAGGAAGCTTGTGAGCTATGATGGGCAGGGACCCTGCCTCTTTCTCTCTATGTTTTAAACAGAAAAGTTGGGTTATTCAGTGTCACATATGGAATGATTGGCAGATTCAGGATTAGGACTCAGCTCTTGTGACTCCAAATTCTGTGGAAATAAATGGGGATCAAACAAATGAGAAAAGCAAAGACTATTTCTTTCTGAACTTGCTCTAGCAAAGGAGTCAGCCACCATGACTTACATTTAAGCAGAGACTTAAAGGCAGGCAGAGGAATAGAAAAACTTTATCGTGGTAAAAAGGGAAGGCTTCATATGTGTCCTGATTGGAGGCTGCAGCATGAGGAAATTGTCGGGTAACTAGAAGAAGGACATCCTATGTTATTGGTTAGGGATGCAGATTTAACTGGTTCGTCCTAAGTCAGAAACGGGGACAAAAGTTAGGAAAGCTATCAGTTATTAATCAAGTCCTAACTGTTTTGGGTTGATTATTATAGGACTTATTGTTTGCCTTCCTGGACGAGTTGCCAGAGGTAGTGTCTGACTTCCTACAAGTCTGACTGACAGGTAGCAGATTGACTTCTTGGGATGGTTACTGTTGGTAATGGATTGGTTTCTTGGGCTGGTTGCTGTAGACTGTGGGTCAGAATTCATATGGGTTCGTGTGGTCATTTTTTATGTGGTCTGGCCAGTATTTACTTGCATACTCAGTCTGTCAGTTCAGTTCTCTTCCTTCTAAATTAGGGGTAGCAGACTTTCTGTTAAGGGCCAGACAGAAAGTATTTTCAGTTCTATGAGCCCTGCAGTCTCTGTTGAAATTACTCAACTCTGACATTTCAGCACAAAAGCAGACACAGACAATATGTAAACAAATGGATTTGGCTATGTTCCAACAAAACTTTATTTACAAAAAACAGACAGTACGTTTGATTTGGCCCTACGGCTGTAGTTTGCCAATCCCTGTTCTACAGTGAAGAGTTTGCATAAAATCAACAAATGTGCAAATAAGAGCTGTCTCCTGTGTTGTGACTCATTTCCTTTAGGCTGGTTTTCATACTATTGAAATTATGATCATTGTGGTCTAGTTTCTGAGTGATGTCATAATCAAAAAGCATAGTTCAACAACGAAAATTTTTAAAAAAAATTCCATTATTTTTTCCTTCTTGTCAAAGGACATTATATGGTACCCATTTAATAACTAAAGTGATCCTTCTTATAATGTTATTTTCCTTCTGTCTCATTCTTCCATGGCCCAAACTCCATTTTCAGAAGCTCTTATTTGTCAAAACCCACAAAGAAACCCTCTGTCATGCACAGTGAATCAGCACAGTGAACCATCTTTTTCTGTATACGTCACATGACAGACAAAATTAGGTGAGAGGAACATTGTTAAATTGGCAAAGATGGTCTGTCCTTAGTCTGGCCCCCTCATGTTTGCAAGATGGCTGCCACAGTTCCAGGCATCACAGATAGACAAAAAAGTATCCAGAGGAAGTAGCAGCCATTTCTTTCTGCATCCCTTTATTAATAAAAACCCTCTCCACAAGCTTCCTGGCAAACTCATCCTCATGTCTCATTCACCCAGTTGCATCACAAGCTCATGCCTAAGTCCCCATTGGTAAGGAAAATGGGACCACCAGGACCATCTTCGATTAAGCAGTAGTTACCTGCTGAGGTTGGGGGTACATCCTGCCTCCTCTGTTGCACATGGCCTTCAGAGAAGGGTGGATGAATGAGTGCAGTTGAGGTTCTGTAGGAAGGATGAGGGAGAGGGGGTCAATATTGAGAAGCCAATAAGCTGTAACTTCAGCAAGAGGCAAAGAGAGAAAACAATTGTTGTAGAGAAAAGGCAGCAGGAGAAAAGAGAGGACCTGTGAGGAGTCCATCTCTAAGTTTTTAACATCCCCAAAGTAGTAACAGTCAAGCCTTCCTCTTTGTGGCAGACAGAAGGCTTGGATCCATTGACAGAGTTGTCTGTCATCTTCCCCTGAACACATCATATATCAGGCAAGAGGGGGTAACAACAACAGTGTCAAATTGGCAAAGGTAGTCTTTCTTCTCTCCAGCCCAGTTTTGATGTCTGCTTTCACTCTTTCTATAAATCTCACCCTGTTGTGCATTGAGTACCTTGCACACTTGAGCAGAAGGAACTCTGTATATGGAGATGGAAAGACCTGGGCATGAACCTGGCTGTGCCACTTCCTAGTCTGTGACCTCGGGTGAGTTACTTAATGTGATGAATATCAGTTACCCTGTCTGTAATGTGGGAAGATGGCATCCTTTCTTACTCATGCAGTTGTGAGGACTAAATGAAATTAGTTTCCGGTGCCTATGGTGCATAGGTGCTAATTAAATATTTTGTTTTTTCTTTGGATTAATCAAACTCATTTGCTCATTGTTCCCTGAAGCCCCGTGTTTGTTTTATAATATTCTAACTTCACATGCCATTTCTTCTTAATCCCCCACCATCCCCCATTACAATGCCTTTCCCTTTCTTCTCCACCTTGGATCTTACCTGCTGTCTGAAATCTGGCTTGACTCCATCTTGCTTGTGAAGCCCTCTTCTCCATTCCAGACACAGGGCAGCATTCTGTGAAGGAGCCCTCAGAGGCCTGTGGGATTGAGGGCATCACTGGGAAAGCCCTCAGAGCATCAGATGAGGGAGATCCAGAAGGTCAGCATTGTCCAGGGGATAAGTGGTCCTCAGGATTATCAGAATGTAGAACCATATGGCTGCCAGGTCTGGGATCAAGGGCTACGTAAAACAATGGAGTAGGGCTCCAGGGATAAACAGAGAGAAAAATTATACTGGGAAGCTTTAGTTGGAGTTCTGGTCATTCCACATGTCATTTATTTTTTTTTAATGGATGCATTATATATGTTATTTGAGCATAAGTTTTCTCATCTTCAAAATGAAGTCCATACCTACTTTTTCATCCCTCTTATCCTCCATGAGAATATTAACTCCAAGAGGCAGGGACTGTATTTATTTTCAACTTACCTATTACATCCAGCTCATAGCATATTACCTGGCACCCAGCAGGCAAAATACATACTTGTTGAAAACTAAAATGAGTATAAAATAAGACAGCATAGATGTTAACGTCTGTAAACTTCAGGTATGACACAAATGGAATACATTTTGTTCTCACCACCTCCTACTGGTCATAGCATCCATCTCTACACCCAGTAGGGATGCAGTTTGTGTTGGCTGATAGGCCATACATCCTCTATGCAATGTACAGCATACTGTGAGGTTGTTTAAATAAAAATCTGGAATCTTTTAGAGTGGGAGAACACCTGTCCTGTGTCAGACCATACCTCTAAATCTTGCCTTCAGGTTGTCTAATGTCTAATGCAGATAGGTAACATGCATGCCTCTTACCTGCCTCCTGTGCACTCAGGGAAGACATTGCTAATTGATCATGATGCTTTCCCTCTGAGTCTGGATGTAGCTTCCACATTCTTTTAAAACTATTTTTACAGGCAGCTGCTACCAACTGATCAGAATTGATCAGAAGTCAACTTAACTTGAAGTCTATCTGCTATCCCTGGTCTTAACTGAAGAGAACTCTCTTTTTGCTTGTTTATTTTCCTGAAGATCTCCATTGACAGAATCTCCACCATCTCCTTTTGTCGACCATTTGTTTGTTTTCTTCTTTGGCCATCAGAAAGTTCTCATATCCAAATACAGTCTCTCCTGCTATAAAAATAAAGCTGTCCTGGGAATTCCCTGGGGACATGGATTCATGTTCGATCACAGGTAGGGGAACTAAGAATCCGTAGGCCGCATGGCACAGCCAGAAAAAATAGCTGTCCTTATCCTTCAACCCAAACAAATATTACAAAGAAATGTGATTTGGCTTTGCTTCTAGGAAATAAGAGAAATATCAAAGGGGGAATGGATCAGTCCACCTCAGTAATATTACTGTAAAATTTATTAGAAACAAGCCCCTCTCCATACAAAGACCACACCTAGAACACCAGATTCAATGGCCCAGTTTCTGTAACATGCTGCACGTAGCCACATTTTTTATCTTTTAAAGCACTTTACAAACACTTCTTAATTGATTTATTGCCCTGGAACCAGTTCAGAACACAGCAACAAGAGTGATTAAAAGACCAGAAGAACTGATTTATGATGAAATATTAAGAATGGAATATGATCTGAAACTTGACCAAACAAAGATCCATGGGCAGACATCTCAGCCCCCTGTAGTTACCCAGCGGAGTGTGAACTCCAAAGCGAGAGACGAATTATTTCATTCTGCCATTAAGGGTTTCAAAAGAGAAAGCTGATTTTTTTGTGTGTGTGTGTGGTATGCGGGCTTTTCACTGTTGTGGCCTCTCCCGCTGCGGAGCACAGGCTCCGGACGTGCAGGCTCAGCAGCCATGGCTTACGGGCCCAGCCGCTCAGCGGCATGTGGGATCCTTCCGGACCGGGGCACGAACCCGTGTCCCCTGCATTGGCAGGCGGACTCTCAACCACTGCGCCACCAAGGAAGCCCCAGATTGATTCTTTAACAGCTATGGCCTGTCCCAGAAAGCTGCAGACTCAAGATTGCTGCAGGACCAAGGTTGGGAGCAGAGAATGACTCTCTTCTTCTGTGAAGCATAAAACCAAAGCCTCCTTCTATCCTACTGCTCCCATCCTCTTCTCTCCTACGGTCCATTGGTTTTCGCATATGATTTTGGAAGACTTTACTATCTTTGTGTCTCTGGGAATAAACTGAGAATACGCAACACTCAACCTAAGGAAAATTACAATACGATCTTCTGTGGAGGATGCTCCCCACCAAAAAGATTGTTTATTGATTATAGGTACAAAAATGGGCATTTATGTGATGACTTCTTCCAGATTTTTGGCAAGCAACTCTTCTCAGGTTTGTAGAAAACATGTAATAATAAAATCAATGAAATAGCTCATGGATTCTTTATGTTTCAAAATTAACTTTTGCTTAATTTATTATTTTAAGAATGCATTTCTCTCAACTAAAGATAAATAATGTTTCTTAGCTTCAAATTATTCATTAATTTATAAATGAGTTCACCTAAAAAGCATTAAATGAGTATTTACTATGCACAATTTATGATTCAGCCAACTTGGAGAGAGAGAAATGTTTTGAAGAAATTAAAGGCATGACCCCTGTCTGCAAGGAACTAATTTAAAGACTAAAAGGGCAAGGAGTCCCAAACTCTTCTTGAGTGCCTTCTGTGGGGTTGAATTCTTCTCATTGGTGACTGAGGGCTGGAACTCTGGCCAGGGTGAAGTTTTGGGAATTGGGCCTGTGTGGGGAATTGTCCTGTCTATTTTTGCCAGATATAACCAAGTGGAAATCAATGATACCGACCCAGGAGAAGTTGAACTTAAGAACCACTGGAGAAATGAACACTTTCAAATCCCAAAGCATAGTGTCTGCAAAAAGGGTTAGTTTGGTGAAGTAAACAGGTTCAAAAGATGGGTGGATCTAGAAGGGAACCTGAGGACTTACAGGCAGAGGAGGGAGTCTCTGAAACAGAGCTGTGGTCATAGTGATAAGGGAAAGGTTGCTAAGGGGGATACAAGGGGATGGGAGACAGACAGGTAAACAATTGATTCAGGAGCAAAGGTTCAGAGCTGCCATCTTGCACAATGCGGGGGAGTCCCCTTCTTACAGTGTTTGATGTGAATCGTGTCTCTGGAGTTCGGGTAAGCAGAAACACTGGAAACATTATGACAGAGAGTTACAGGGGTGCAGAGGAGGAGACATGATTTTTTCAGAAGTGTTTGGGAAGAGGCCTGGAGGACATGGCATCTAAGCTAATTCATGATGAATTAACTAGGAGAAGAGAGTGAAACAAATTTCAGACACAGGACAAAGCAACTGCAAATGTAAGGGGGTCTGGGAGAGCATACATTGTCCTAAGCATGGTCTGTAGGGAACACTTGGCTGTATAAGTAGGAGTGGTACAGAGAAGGCAGGGGAGAGGCAAGTTACTCTATGGAGATCCTCGAACAGCATGTTGGAGTGCAGACCTCATTCCCCAGGCATGGGGAAGTCATTGCAGAATTACACAGGAAACTATTTAATTAGAGAATGATTGAGAAAGCTCGTACTGTCCAAGGTATAGAGGGTGGAGTTGGGGTGAGACCAGCAGTGGGAGACCAGTTAAGAGACTGTTGAAATAGTCCAGGCAAGGAGCAATGAGTGTCTGAACAATGTCACTGTAGTGGGAGGAAGAAGCAGCAGGGACAAGACCTCATGGCTCTTTCCCTCATACTTTTGCCTACGTCTGCTTCCTTTCTAATGAATCAGGTTGGATGTCTTTCACATTTATGCTATCGAGGTCACTGCTGGCTAGTACATGGAAATACCTGGAAATGTTTTATTTTTAACTTGCTTGGGCATAGAGGCCGACAAATATCTAGAACAACAGAACCTGCCATGTCCTTCATCATCTGGCAAAATGACTGCCTTATTAATAGCGGGAGTCAGTTCATAAGCCTTTACCGCATTTCTAACAAACAATTTTCCTTTCTCTGGGGTTGATAAATTTGATAAAAATTTGGAGTAGTGTGGAAAGGTTATGTGGAGCATATCCCACAGGTTGAGAACCAGATGGATTTTAAGGCATAGACTCTAATGTGTGATATTATAGGGAGCGAGACAGAAAAAATATTATGGCAAGTCCAAAGCACCATACCTACCACAATCTCCTGAGTTTAGAGCCCTCCCACCAGATATCTAATATATAAGATTGCAGTCCAATGCTATAAAAGGACTTATATAGTCTATTCTGAAAAACTGGTACTTCAATAATTAAGATAAGTGGAGGAACCAGGATATAAGAAAACATATAAAAAACCTTTAGAACGTCAATGAAGCCTAGGGAGATAAAACTCAATAGTTCAGGGACAGAAATGAAATGGAGTTTTCTTTGTTTCAGATAGAAAATTACAAGGCGCTGTTTGAGGTTATAGCTGGAGTTGGAGTAGTCCCTTGTTGGAGTGCAATTTAACAAGCCAGCTGGGAATCTGACCCCATCTGCCTAAAGGAAACGGATAAATTTTTGCTGGCTCTTCACCATGATGAAAAGTGTCCCACTAGTAAGGGAACTTGGAAGGGGATGAAAAATTTCAGTGCCTTGTTTTGGGTGGTGAATACATTGGCAAAACTGACAAAACTGCACTGTTGGCCATCTCACTTCTTCAACACTTCACCCTTTCTAGTCCAGATCCTTAAAAAAAAAAAAAAAAAAGAACAGATTGAGTATACATACTGTAAAGTGCAAGTGCTCAACCTTTGGCGCCTCTTTTGGGGTGATCACTAGGGTGACCAGTTGTCATACTTTGCCTGGAACTGAGGGGTTTCCTGGGATGTGGAACTGTCAGTGATAGAACTGGGAAAGCCTCAGGCAAACCAGGATGGTTGGTCACACAATTCTGTCTTTGGTCATTATTGATTAATTTTGCCTGGTTTCTAACTTCATTCAATGGAGTCAGACATATGTACTTGTTTGTATCTGGCTTCCTTCATGCAACACCATATCTGTGTGAGTTCACTCTTATTATGGCAGGTAGCAGTTCTTTTTAAAATTTTTATTGCTGGTTAGTGTCCATGGTATGAATATATCGCAGTTTGCCCATTTTCCTGTTGAAAGGCATTTGGGTTCAGATACTTTCTGATGAGAATAATAAACACACTGACTGACCTGCTTTTATTGTGAGTTTCCTCTAATTTGTAGGAATTAGGAGGAAGGATAAATTATATGCACATCTATAATCAAATAGGGGTTGGTGATTATTCCATTTCCTCAACACAGTTTCAGAGACTGTGCCAGGCACTAGTTAAAGAGATTAATTATTCAGTTTTCATGACGACCCTACCTCGTACCATAATAAAGCCCCATTTAACAGCTGAGAAAATTGAGGCACTGAGTGGTTAAATAACCAGTATGTGCCAGAGTTAGAATTTGAACCCAAGCCATCTGGCCCCTGTGCCTGATTTCTCAACACTTCGCTCAATGTTTCTTGCAGAAATGAGCAAAATCTTACTAGGATTCAGCTTCAGGTTTTCCTGAATATAATATTGCAATCTGCATGGCCTCCATAAATTTGGAAAATTGATGCTTTCCTGCCTACCCCAGGATTATAACTGACTGTAGACTCTAAAGTGATGGATACTCATAAGGAATTGAAAAATTTCTTCCAGTGGTACAACGGCCCAGCCATTCTGAAACCATGCAACTCAGATTGGGACTTGAACCCACATTCTTTTAACTGAGATCACGCACCTGGTCTCAGGACTTTATGAAGCTCAGGTCCTTGATGTCTCATCGCAGAAATAATTCAGTGAGAGATAAAGTGATAGGTAAGAAGTTGATTTATTTAGAGAGAAACACACTCCACAGAATGTGGGTCATCTGAGAAGATGAGAGGCCTTGGGAGAAACACACTCCACAGACAGAAAGTGGGCCACCTCAGAAGGTGAGAGCAGCCTCAGGGTATGGGGTTGTCAGTTTTTATAGGGGTGGGTAATTTCATAGGCTAATGAATGGGAGGAGCATTCCAGCTGTTTTGGGGAAGGGGCGGTGATTTCCAGGAATTGGGCCACTGCCCACCTTTCCCCCCCACACCCCACCCCCGGTACTCGGACCTCTCACTGCTGTGGCCTCTAGCGTTGCGGAGCACAGGCTCCGGATGCACAGGCTCAGCGGCCATGGCTCACGGGCCCAGCCGCTCCGCGGCATGTGGGATCCTCCCGGACCAGGGCACGAACCTGCGTCCCCTGTATCAGCAGGCGGACTCTCAACCACTGCGCCACCAGGGAAGCCCCACTGCCCACTTTTGACCTTTATGGTAGGCCTTGGAACTGTCATGGTGCCTGAGGGTGTGTCATTTACCTTGCTGATGTGTTATAGTGAGTGTATACTGAGGCTCAAGGTCTAGTGGAAGTGGACTTATCTGGCATCTTGGACCTATTTGTTTGTAATCAGTTTATGTCATGTCCTTGGGCTACATCATTCTTTTAAAGGTTGTGCCCAGCCCCCTTTCCTCCTGTTTCAATTTTACACTTTTAAACTAAAGATCTGCCTCACTTTTTCCCTGTTTTTATGGCTCTCTGATGTTCCATGAAGTTCTCTGTACTTGAAACATTATGACTGTCCTAGAGTTAAGACGTTATCGAGTGTGTTCTGTGTTTCAAACAGTGGGATGCTCTGAAGGGCAAGACAATTACAGGAAATGAAGATCCCGATTTTCTTAGCAGAAGAAAACTAGTTTCCTTCATCATGCTCCTCAGGACCCTGGTAGCCCACAGACAGGAGGAAGTTTTGTCCCCAGGTCACTAGTGCTTGGGAGTCTGGAGAGAAAGGACGTGTGAGTATTTTGTGGAATGGAGTTAATCAGCACCATCTTTAACTGAGTTGTTTTCCACCTCAGCCAAATGCTAAAGGTGAAGTGGGCAGATCACAGGAATAATAGCTTTATTTCAAGGGTGAGTCATTTCTAGCCTGAGGCACTAGAGCCAGATTTCGGTTTGACTGTATCACATTCTGCTTTAGCATAGAGATTAATTTCTGCCCTGGTGGGCTTGTGTGCTGAAATCGTTCTGTGAGATGTTTAGAGGTTTAATAATTAAAGCAGATGAAGATCTGTGATTAATTAAAGTTTCAAAGGACTGTGACTTTTAAAAAATTATTTATTTTTTGCCTGCACCATGCAGCAACCAGGGATTGAACCCATGCACCCTGCACCTGGAGCACAGAGTCTTAACCACTGGACCACCAGGGAAGTCCCAGGACTGTGACTTTTAAACAAAGACCTGATGAACAGTAGGCTGTGACTTAAAAATCAACGTTCATCTCAAAAATCTTCTGAGTTCACATCTGCTTTGTCTGTTTCCCTCTCTTCTTAGCTTTCTCCTTCTTTCTTCTCTGACTCCTCTGTACTTCCTATTCCCTTCAATTTCTTCCACACTTCTCTGGCTCTCTCCTATATTCACAAATTGGCTGCATTGTATAACAAAAGCATTGAACCCAAGATACTGAGGGCAACCGTTGTGTTTTGTAGATGAGGACACTAGAGCATAGGCTAGGGAAGGGATTAGAAGTAGAGTCAGAATGGAAACTTGACTTTTGTGATTCACTGATCAATATTCTTATTCAGTATTTGCCAAAAGTATTTAAAATATTGATTATTTTATCTCACAATAAAATAGTATATGGCCTTTGCAAAATATGTTTTAAACTACAGAAAACTGTAAAGAAAAAAATAAAGTTCAACTACTATCCCTTCACCTAGAGATAACCGTCAGTAACAATTTGGGTATATTTCCTTCCAGTCTTTTTTCCACTCAAATCAACAGAAAGTACATATATTTTAAGGAAATAGGATAGTTATAGAGGCACATTGGACTCCTGACTTTTATGCTTAACCTCTTGTTAGCATTGTCTCATGGCATTAGATATTCTTGAAAATATCACTTTTTTCAAAATTGAAGTATAGTTAACATACAGTGTTGCATTAGTTTCTGTGAAATCATTCAGTAATCATTTGTAATACACACACACACACATATACACACATATATACAATATGAAATCATTCAGTAATACACACACACACACATACGCACATATATACAATATGAAAAAGAATATATGTATTTGTATACATATTATTTTTCATATTCTTTTCCTTTGTAGTTTATTATAAGATATTGAATATAATTCTCTGTGCTCTAGTAGAACCTTGTTGTTTATCTATTTTATATATAGTAGTTTGTATCTGCTAATCCCAAACTCCTAATTTATCCCTCCCCTTCCCCCTTCCCCCTTTGGTAACTGTAAATTTGTTTTCTTTTTTTTTGGCCACGCCAGATGGTGTGAGGGACTTTAGTTCCCCAACCAGGGATTGAACCCATGCCCTCAGCAGTGAAAGCTCAGAGTCCTCACCACTGGAGTGCCAGGGAATCCCTGTAAGTTTGTTTTCTATGTCTGTGAGTCTCTGTTTTGTAAATAAGTTCATTTGTATCATATTTTAGATTCTACATATAAGTGATATCATATGATATTTGTCTTTCTCTGTCTGACTTACTTCACTTAGTGTGATAATCTCTAGGTCCATCCATATTGCTGCAAATGGCATTATTTCATTCTTTTTTATGGTTGAGTACTATTCCATTGTACATATGTACCACATCTTTATCCATTCATCTGTCAATGGACATTTAGGTTGCTTCCATGTCTTGGCTATTGCTGCTATGAACATTGGAGTGCATGTATTTTTTGAATTATAGTTTTCTCCAGATATATACCCAGAAGTGGGATTGCTGGATCATATGGTAATTTTATTTTTAGTTTTTTAAGGAACCTTCATACTGTTCTCCATAGTGGCTATACCAATTTACATTCCCACCAACAATGTAGGAAAGTTCCCTTTTCTCCACACCTTCTCCAACATTTATCATTTGTGGACTTTTTAGTGATGGCCATTCTGACCAGTATGAGGTGATACCTCATAGTAGTTTTGATTTGCGTTGCAAATATGACTTCTAATGAGAGCATGCTACTCCAATCTGTGCTGTACCATAGTTTGTATAATCATATGAGGAACTTATTGAATGAAATTCCCTGTTTTTGATTTAAAAGCAGACGAGTGAAAAAAAAAAAAAAAAAGCAGACGAGTGAGACATTTTATATGCCCCAAAAGGGAGGGGCGAGATCAACAATCCTAACTGAGTTGCTTTTTGTTCAAAGCTCTTAATTGATTTCTCCCTCTGTGGGTCAGAGACTCTCATAAGGGAGAAAAGGATGGTTCTGTACCCTGATCGTGTTGATTTAATTACCATCTTTGTCTAGAGACTCCCTTCACTCTCTTGTTCCCACACCAGTGGAGAATCCACTTCATTCTGTGCCTTTTTCCCTTGCTACCAATGTCATAATACAATCCAGTTGCTAGCTCCTGTCGCCTGCCTTATGTGGAGCACTCCCCACTTGTCCTCCCCATGCTGGCTTTGCTCAAAATCCTTCTGCAGCAGAAAAATTACCTGCTGGGCACTTGCCAAGCATTGCCAGAAAGGGCAAAGAAAAGCTTGTTCATTGCTTGAGGATGGTACTTTACAGTTTACCAATCCTTACCTGCCCTGGGAAAGGTAGAGAGAAAATGTCTCAGAGGTCAATGGAGACTCACTCACAAGGCTGGAATAAACTAGTTTTTGGAATTGTTTTCCATTGCAAAGATGAGACAGTATATATAGCACAGGCTTTGATGGCAAACAGACCTCTGCTTGAATCATACCTTTGCTCTAACTTGTTGTGGGACACTGGAATTCATGGAAATTACTGGTGCCTCAGTTTCCTCATCTGCAACTCAGGAATAATCATAGGTCCTGACTCATAGGCTTGGGCAAGGATGAAAAAAGACATCATGCAACTGAAGAGTTCAGCACAGTGTCTGGAATGTCAAGGGGGTAACAAATGGTGGCAAAGACCATCACTTACCCTGCCCGCCTGGCTTGTTTTTTTCCACATGCAAGGTCAATGTTTATCTTCTCAATGAATAATAGAAAATGAAAATTAAAGTGATAGCCCTGAGATGATCTCTTGCATATATACATAAAATAAAGCATACTTTGGTTTAAATTGCAGAATGAGAGCCTCATTATTAGAACTTGATGGGGAGCTGGAGATCAAGTTTGAGAACATCTTACTAAAGGTATTTTGAGCAAGGCACTTAAGTTTTTCTTTCCTAGATGCTTATATGCCTACGAAGCTCTACAGTTTCTGACTTTGAGGCCTGCGTCCTGCACAATGACCTTCCTGTTTCTGAGCCCGTTTCTGGGAAGCTGCCTGACCAAGCTTCCTGTTCCCATGTGAGCTGACCTGCTGCCCTTTGGCTTTGGAACCTGGTTGGAACTGTCACGTCCACTTAAGAGGATCAATGTGACCTTCATCCCACACCTGAGAGTGTTCTCTGTGAGCCAAGTATGGAGGTCCCCGGTACAGAAAATATGTTCTGTGCTGTGGAGAACAACTTAGAGTAATATCTGTTCATAAACACAGCCATTTCCTCTGAAAGTGGTGCATTAGCATGCTGGCTGGCCTCTCTGCTGCTCTTTCAGGCTGGATGGCAGCGAGGTGTGAATCACCTTCCAAGAGCACCTTGTGGCAATTTACTAATTATTTTTATAATGCTAGGTCAGCAATAAAGGTGGACTTTCTGCTCTGCTCTTTCTCCACAACTGTAAGACAGGACAGACCATTTTTCAAATGAGTTGAAGCGCCCAGCCTGCCAGGCTTGGGAGGCCCTGAACACTGGCCCAGTTGCTTCTTGTTCCTTTCTCTTTGCATTTTCTCGTCCCATGTCTGGGTTTTCATCCTCCATGGAGTTGGAAGGTGTTTTCTGGTTTCCTAGGGCTGTCGTAACAAAGCACCACAAACTAGATGGCTTAAAACAACAGAAATTTATTGCATCACAGTTCTGGAGGCTGGAACTTCAAGATTAAGGTGTCAGAAGGGCTGTGCTCTCTCTGAAGTCTCCAGGGGACACCCTGTTCCAGGCCTCTCTCTTAGCTTCTGTGGTTGCTGGCAATCCTTGACATTCACTGGCTTGTGGATGCACTACTCCAACCTCTGCCTCCATTGTCACATGATGTTTTCTTTGTGTGTGTGTGTTTCCTCTTCTTATTAGGACACTGTTTCCAAATAAGGTCACAATGTAAGGTACTGGGGATAGGATTCCAACATATTATTTTGGGGTGGCCACAATTAAAATTATAACAGACGGTAACAAAGCGTACTTCATTTATGAAAGCTTGGGATCTTCTTTCTAACTATTTATTAAGGAAATAAGTAGTTCTGGTTAGGAACTGCTTTAAGTGTTTGCTTTGCAGGTGGGAAGAGGGGGCCCAGCTCCAAGCTTATATTGGTTGTGTGTGCACATGTGTTTACAAGCACGTCCTCTGTGAGCAACTTTTGTTTGGCTGAACACAACTCTCTGAGTATCCTAACAGGATTATAGTGCTCCAATGAATAAAGAAATAGAGGCTACCCACCTCCTAATGGGGTCCCAAGACTCCTAGGCTACGGGCTCCCTTGTTCTGGTGTCACCTCTTCCATGATGAAACCTTGCTTCCAGCCTGAAGGGAAACATTTATAGGGTCATAATAAAATTCCCACAGAAAAGTTAAAACTCTAAAGTTAGTCATTTCAGAAAAGTCTTTTAACTAAACAGGGCAGCTTTGAAATTTAATGGAAACCTTGCAAGCTGTAATATAATGTGAAACACCTTTTTCCTTTTAGTAATTTCATGAAAAGTCAGGCATTTCTGTGGTGACTTTCATCTGAAGTGCCTCAAATGCCATGCTACTTTTATAAATTATGCTGTCTCTGGGGCTTCCGTATCCTGCCCATGTTTCTTTCCAATTTCTGAATCTTACGGAGGTTCAACCCCCTCTGGGGTCCAGGTTGAAGGGCTCTGCACAGTAAGGAATCTAGTTAAATGAGTTGTTTGAGGATTTTGAGAATTTCTCATTCCTAATTTATATCACAAGGAAATATTTAGCACAGTGGAAAGAAATATGGATTTGAAAGCAGCTGTGTGAATCTGGGCCTGAGTTTCCTCGACTGGAAAATGAAGCATTTGGACTTATGACTTCTCTGAGGTAGTCTTCCGAGTCTAAACTTCCAGGAGTCTATGGTTTGCGATGACTTTTCTAAATTGCTTCAAAAAGGTGATCAGGAAGTTAACCATGCTTTTAGGGAACCCTCTGTGAGTTGGCATTCTGCTCAGCTCTGTTGACCAAAATCTTCTGTTGCATGAAGGATTTTCTAGTAAGTCGACGTCCATTTTCTTCAGGCTTGTCAATGTCCGTAGCGCAGCAGTGACCTTGCAAAAGGAAACGGCCATTTTGCATTCTTTCTGCCAGCATTCTTGCTCCCTAAAGGCTGTCCCAGAGATTATTGATGAGGGCTATGGCCCAATGTGATCCCTAATATCTGGATAGCTCTTTGTACTTTTCACAATGAATTCATGAACATTCATTTATTTAATCCCCACAATAGTCTGGAGACAAGCTAGACTGGCATTATTATTCTCATTTGAGGAATGAGGAATCCAAGGAACGTTGAGCCTACATCACTTTAACAAGGTCACAGAAGAAATGAATGGCAGAGGGAGGACTGGAATACAAATTTTCTGGCTTCTAGTTCAAGTTTTCTTCCACTCCATTACAGTTGAACTGAACTGTCCAGGTGGGGAAGAGAATGACCTTAACATCTACACCCAGTATGTGCTGGAAACCACGTTAGACTGGACTCAAACCACCATCTATGTGATTTCAAAGACTAAATTCTTTCCATTACCTAATATTTCTTCCTTGATGACTGGAAACAAAATTTAAGTACCAAGTGCCATTATATGAAGTAGATCAAATTAGTTTGGTTTTATAAGCAGCTTGAACTCTCCTGATTGTGATGGGCTAGTGTGTTTAGGGATGCAAATAGCCCTGGGCTGGGTTCAGTTTCCTTGGTTTCCTCCAGGGAGATTCTATGGGCGATGAGTAGGGAGTGAGGGAAGCTGTACAGGGAGTGTGTTATTTCTATGTGGGAGATCACACTAGAAGATGTGAGAAGCCAGGAATGTCACTGCCCTCTCTCCTAAATGGCTGGTGTCATGTTCAGAGGTACAGTCTTCCCTTGGTATCTGGGGGATTGATTCCAGGACCCCCTGCAGATATCAAAACCAGCCGATGCTCAAGTCCCTTATAAAAAAATTGCACTTGAGTATAACCTATGTAATCCTCCTGAGATATTTTAATCTCCATATCTCACCACACTTAAAGTCAGCCCTTCCTTTGGTCTGACTGCTTAGCAGCTTGGAACAAGAACTTTATGGTTCAAGCTAGTTTCAATTGGTTTCCTGTCATTTTTTTTAAAAAAATAATTATTTATTTATTTTTGTCTGTGTTGGGTCTTCGTTTCTGTGCCAGGGCTTTTTCTAGTTGTGGCAAGTGGGGGCCACTCTTCATCGTGGTGCCTGGGCCTCTCACTATCGCGGCCTCTCTTGTTGCGGAGCACAAGCTCCAGGCTCAGTAGTTGTGGCTCACGGGCCTAGTTGCTCCGCGGCATGTGGGATCTTCCCAGACCAGGGCTCAAACCCGCGTCCCCTGCATTGGCAGGCAGATTCTCAACCACTGTGCCACCAGGGAAGCCCGGTTTTCTGTCATTTTTAACAGACAAAAATTCCTAACGAGTACTTGGAATGGCCAGAGGAGCTGAGAATTGGGTGTCTAAGGCATCATGTAGTGTAGGGGTCTCTGTGGAATGCAGTGAAGGTACATGACTAGCTTTGCCTAACTCAGAATGGGGGAAGCTGCCCTCCTTACACCAGACTAGCATTGCTGTTTTCTGGAGGGAGATGCAGTCAAGGATCAGGACCTCCCCACTGTCCATTCCCAGACCAGCTAGTCTCATAAATGCGTGTCTGTATTCCTAAACAGGCACTTCCATTCCAAGGCACTTTTGTCCACTTTGACTCAGTACCTTTGTAGCTCTAGCCACCCCCCCCGCAACCCCATCCCTCTGGCCCACATGTCCATAAAGACGTAGGAGCCTTTTATTCAGGGCATCTTTCCATCTGTGCTGCATCCATCAGCCCTCACCTGATACCATTCTGTGGGGAAAAATGGAGCACTGGGGAGCCGGTTTTTCTTTTTTGCCTCTTGCTTGCATTGTTGCAGTGGGTGAATAAAGGCTTGATTGCTGCTTTCAGTTTGGCTCCTAGTCCTAATTGACCACCTGGACACCTGGAAGCACAAAGCTTTAAATTCATTTCTCTGGATTCTTCTAAACATTATTATGCATAATTATCCAGACTGGCCAGGAGCATAGAAGCATAATGAGACTGGATCTCAAACTTCAATGCAGAATTTCAACCCCGGCTGTCCTTTTTAAAATACTGATGCTCAGGTCCTATCCGAAACTGGTTATATCAGAATGTTTGTAAATGGAGCCAAAGCATGGTATTTTTAAAGCTCCTGGTGATTCTAATATTAGCCAAGGTTATGAACACTGCTTTTATGGACATCCAAATCATTAATCGGGGAAATTAATAGCATAGGTTCATGAGCTCTCCTTAACCTACTGGAAGAGAATCATATAGGGGTGGATACTGGGAATGTGAGTCCAGGTGGTTCTGATGCAGGTGGTAACTACTTTGGGAATGGTTGAAAAATATTGGTCCAGTATATGAGTGTATGTGTATGTGTGTATGTATAGTTATGCTTGTGTGTGTGTGCGTGTGTCTGTACGTACATGTACTTGCTTGTTGGAAGGAAGTGAACAGGAAAAAACAAAACAAAGAACCAAGAATCCAAAGAATAACCTCAAAAGAACTGTATATTCATCCACCAATCCATCTATCTAGGTTGAGTGGCAATGTAGTGCAACAGTTAAGAGCATAGGATCTTATCAAAAACACCTGAATTCTGGCTATGCCAATCATTAGTTCTGTTTCCTTGGGCAAATTATGTAACCTCTCACAGCCTCAGTTTCTTCATCTAAGAAATGGAAACACATATACTACCTTCTTGCAGTTTGTCATCACATTTAAATAAATAGTATTTGTAAAGTATTTACCATGGTGCCCAGAACTGCCCTGTCTGATATGGTAGTCACTACCCAAGTGTGGCTACTGAGCTCCTAAATGTGGCTAGTCTGAATTGAGATGTTCTGTAGATAGAAAACACACATTGGATTTTGAAGACTTAGAATGAAAAAAAAAAAGCGAGAATTAAAAATTCTTATTAAGAATTTTAAAATACTGAAATTATAATATTTTGGATATGTTGGGTTGAAATGATAATATTTTAGACATATCGGGTTAAAATATATTATTGAAATAGTTTTGCCCATTTCTTTTTACTTTTTTAAATGTAGCTACCAAAATATTTAAAAATAACATGTATGGCTTACATTATATTTCTGTTTAACAGTGTTGGCCTAGAACACAGTAAACTCTCAGTGAATGTTAAGTGTATAATTGTTATTGGTATTGTTTTATTTATTTAATTCAAAAGCAGCTAGTGAACACTTGCTGTGAGAGATATGAACATCAACCATTGATCAGATGAGTGCGTAGCATCTAGTTAAGGCAAACAAAGCAATCAGGAGTGTGTGGGACTTGATTCCTCGTAGGACTCTGGGGTGTGTGTGATATAGTCCAATCAATGCAAGATGAGATGCAGAATCATTCCTAGGACCTTACAAATTGTGGTGATTGCCTCAGATACCCCAAAGTATATACACTGTTTAATGACAAGAAAGTGTCTCAGAGAGGACGCTAGAATTGAAGAACTTCATAGCCCTGTCAGACTATTTAAAGAAACTTGATTTTAATACACATCATGCAGCCCATCATTCCTCTCCCTTTCCTCACATTACAAAGAAAGGAATCAATGCTTATTAGGGTAGTGGTACTAATAGTATTCCTCCCTGCCCCAATTCACATCTACCTGGAACCTTAGAATACGGGTTTATTTGGAAATAGGGTCTTTGCAGATGTAATAAGTTAACATGAGGTCACACTGGATTAGCATGGGCTCTAATACAATGACAGGTGTCCTTGCAAGAAGAGAAAACAGAGACATAAGCAAACAAAGGGAAAATACAAGAGAAGATGGAGGCAGAGATTGGAGTCATGCAGCTGCAAGCCAAGGAAGGCCAAAGCTTACTGACAACCAACAGAAGCTTACAGAAGCAAGGATGGATACTGCCCTAGAGCATTTGGAAGTAGCCTGGTCCTGCTCACACCTTGATTTCAGACTTCTGGCCTCTAGAGCTGTGAGAGAATAAACTTCTGTTGTTATAAGCCACCTGTTTGTGGTAATTTGTTATGACTGCTCTAAGAAGCTAATACACTGAATATTACTTGAGCCAGTCTTGGTCTTCTTAACACTTTGTAAGACATATTAGCATGTTTTGGAGGACTCACTCCTGGGTCCTGGGAGAAGCTGATGGGGCTGTATCATGCTGACAGTCTGAGCAAAAGTAGAGACTGGTGCTAGGAGAGACAAAGGTGTATCAAAACAATGTAGGGAGTTTCCAGAATGAGGAGGAAGGGGCAAGCCAAATGTCAAAGCCAGAAAACAGTGCCAAGGATCAATATAAAGTGAAGAGAAATGGATCAAAAACTGATTAAACAGTGGCAAGCAGAGAGTAAGATGGGTCAGGATAGAGAACTTAGGAAAAAGGCTGACATCACTTACATCAGTAAGGAGGCAGAGCCCCACTTCTGTGTTGGGCCAAGTGTGTGGCAGGGCTATGGTCTTTATGACAGAAACTTGAAGTCAGCATTCCTTCCACTGAGATATGACTACATCTGGACACATGGGGATGTGACAGGAGTTATGTAAAACCGCAGAACAAGCATGGGGCATCTCTTTCTATAATTGTAATAAAAAAGCAAACATGTGTTTAGGAGTATAACCCAAAATTTCTATGAATGTATAACCTAAAATATGAGACTTGGAAGCTTCTTTTGTGTGTGTGGTAATAACTTCAGGCTATCTTTAGAGCTCCCCAGCTATACACAACCACTTCTGTGTGCTGCTATAAGCACCTCCACAGCTGGAAAGTTGAGATAGATATATATTCCTTTCAGTAGTGTTACCCAAAAACTGGGTTCACTTCTTGGTTGGTGTCAAACCAATAGACACAACCAAGCCAAAGATGGGGAGAAGGAAAGACTTATTATTAGTTGGCAGCAAGTAAGGAGAACATCGGGGAATCTTTCCCAAAACAGTGTCTCCTCAGCAGCAAAATTGGGGATTTTTTAAAATAATTAATTAATTAATTAAGTTTTGGCTGCGTTGGGTCTTCATTGCTGTGCGTGGGCTTTCTCTAGTTGCGGCAAACGGGGGCTGCTCTTTGGTGCGGTGCGCGGGCTTATTGCGGTGGCTTCTCTTGTTGTGGAGCATGGGCTCTAGGCGTGCGGGCTTCAGTAGTTGTGGCGTACGGGCTTAGTTGCTCCGTGGCATGTGGGAGCTTCCCGGACCACGACTTGAACCAGTGTCCCCTGCATTGGCAGGCTGATTCTTAACTGCTACACTACCAGGGAAGCCCAAAATTGGGGGAGTTTTAAGCTAAGGGTACATGCATATTCATGAAGAGGCTTGAGCGGAGGAGAATTCAACATAAAATTGGGGCAGAGATGGAGAGAGTCCAAGCTTTCGTTGATTAAAGTCTGGAGGGTCAACATCACCATGTCCTGCACCTGGGTGGGGTCCTTAGTTCCTGCAGAACTCAAAGATATATTATTATGTATAACCCTTGAAGAGGAACTAGGACTCTGTTTTTATCACTGCATTGTTATTTATTTTTAACATCTTTATTGGAGTATAATTGCTTTACAAATGGTGTGTTAGTTTGACTGCCTTTTCTCTGTTCCTGCATTCCTTTGTTCCCTTAAGATCATTGATTACTGAGACCTGTTCAAGGGCAAGCATTGTGGCCAGACTTAGATCACAAAATGGTTTAGGCCAAAATGGGTTCTTTTATGTCAAGAAAGCTATTCCTCGTTATCTTTCTCTGGGGACACCCTAACCTATCTTCTTACATCAGGTCTTCATATTATAGGAACACATTAAACATTTGTTAATTCTTTTATAATAACCAAAGTTGAAAGAAAACCAGTGATGCATTTTTTTGCACTAATTTTGAACTGTGCTTTGGTGCATGCTTTTATAAACAAAACAGAAAAGCATATACAGGGAGGGTAGTTTTAGGAGGGGTAGGGAGGTGTACATAGTAAGGAATGCTCGAGGATTCTCAAACTTGTAAACACACTGGGCACATCAAAGCAGAAAGTAGTTAAACCAAGTGCTAATCCACAAATTTTATCTTTATCTGCTTAAGTCTTTCTAACTAAGAAATACTTGGGATTGAAATGACCTGAAAGTACAATGGGCTATCTTTTGTTGAGCCCTCCTGCTGCAAGTCAGGAGCCTATCTATATATTTTTTCTATTACAAACTCATGATCATATTACTCTTCTTTTAGCTGATTATGTAAAGGTGTGTGCAGTTTTAGTTTCTGGACCATCAAGGGGAAATGGCATTTTTTGAGGCCAATTTTCTGTGCAGAACCAGAGCTATTGCTTGTTCTTGATATGCCAACGAGAAGATGAGGAACTCTGTGGAGAAACCTGGGAGTCATCCTAGATTCTTTCCTCTTCCTTCTAACATCTCATCAATTACCAAGTCCTGGAGTCTACTTCGGCAGAGCTCTCAAATCCATTCACTTCTCTCCAAGCTAAGAGTGGAGTCTAATCCTCATGGGAATTGGGGTAGGGATGGGGGGAAGTTAAAGATTCCGGAATTACCATATAAAGTGAACATCAGTTACAGTTAAACTCAACTTGGGAGAAAAAAATAGGGAAGGAACCCTTCAATTATGCTTAAATCATGTGACCTGGGCCCATTATAACTCAAAACCATAGAACAAACAGTTATTTCTCTTGCTTTTCCAACTGGGCCATCTTTATCTGGACCAAGGTCTGTTTTTGACAGGAGGGAAGGACGATAAGGTAAATAAGGAAATCTCTCTTTTTAAAGTTTCACTTTCTTTCTGCTAAACACGACTGTAAATGAAAGGATGTGATTGTCCCCCCTTACACCGGCAGACCTCTCATCAGTCTTTTTGGCAGGCCGTGCTAACTCAGTCCACCTAGATAAGGGCATTAACCAAATAGGATTATACTGGCTGACTTTAGTTCTGCCACAAAGTGTTATTTGGGCCTGTGATATAAAAAAAAATCCAATGTTAGTCTCAACTGGCCAGAATCACACAAACCAGAATGTGGGTTTTTTGAGGTGAAGCTGAATGGGATTATCGATAAAAGACACCTTAGCCTCCTTTGCTTGCTCCCAAGGGCTAAGTCTGGATTTTCCCTCTTGTTTCCTTCACAGAGTGGTTAACTGTGGGAATTTTTCCTGCTGATCTCATTTCTACTGCCTGGGACGGGTTTAAGTGAAAGTCAGTGGGCCGAGCGTTCCAGACAGGCCTCCTGGACAGAACCTGTTAAAGTACGGCTGCAGCCACAGAAGGAGTTCAAGGTGCAGTGGCTGGAGCATCTTCGGGGTGGACAGACCTGAGTTCACATCCTGGTCTTGCTACAGAGTTGGACATCGCTGGGATAGTTACCAAACTAATCTGCCCCTTGTTCTTCTCATCTGTGAAATGCGGATGTTCCTGCCAAGTTCATAAGGTTGTTGGGAGGATTACATAGGCAGCTCCTGAAGGGTTAAAAAGGGAGCTTCTTCCTCTTCTCTGGTCAGTTACAGTGGGAGGATGTTCCTGGAGGTTTCTAGAGGAGAGTGGAGTCACCCTGTGTATTACACCCATAGAAGTCACATGAGGGCAGAAAGGACTTTGAAAGTGGCTTTATTTGAGCACTCTTTAATTAAAAGATCATTTTCCTGCCTTTTCTCATACACAGTCGCCCTCAGATAATTGTGCAGCTTTATAGGCTGTTAGACTCTGGGCTCAATGCATAGTGTAAAGTCACTATCAGTGACCACAAAGTTATACATGGACATCTGCCTGGCTGTCCTGCCTGGGATAGAGAAAGGATATTTATCTTTCTAACTCCTGATTGAAATAGCGTTTTTCAAGCACTTTCTAGTTTGTGGTCACCTGTAATAACAGCAGGATAAACCTAAGAGGGAAACCTGTCTTCTTTCACCTTCTAAGGTAGCCACCCTTTACTATAACCATTCATCCCACATTAGAAGTTCTAGCTCTCTCTGGGGGCAAATAGTTTTACCTTGGAAGCCAACCTGATCCGCTGGATGTGGGTGCCTATGATGATTTGGAAGGTGCCTGAGCTCACCTCTGCACTCTGAAGAAAGAGCCATGATTCAGGGATGATATCTTCTGTGGGCCTGAATGGAGGAGTTGTGTCACATGTTTCCCGTATCTTATCCACCCTGTAGCTTTTATCATGGTGCCTAGTTCCTCTGTCTACCTTTTGCCTTCTTATAGGATATTGGCAGAACATGGGAAGGAAGTGCAGGAAAGAGTGCCATATGATAACCATTCTCATCTTTGGATACTGTCAGCATTTTGTTAGTATTTTAACTAGTGCCCTCACTTAATGTATAGTCATGATTTGTCTTTTGTCATTGTGTATGTCTCCTTTCATTTCCACTCTGCAAATGTCTTGAGTTTAGGGATCATTATTCCTCATTCTTACACTATCCTCCACCTCATGTCTCCCAATCCAGAACCTGGTACAATGCCTGACACATAAGAGTCATTGTTTTATTGCCCAGTGCAACTTTTAAATTATATTCTCTTAAATCATCCACACTGCCAACAAAAATATTTTTCTAAAATATCAATATAATCTTGTCCCATTTCTACTTAAAACCCTCAATGACTCCTAGGTGGTTAAAGGATGAAGTTCAAGTTCTAAATCCTTTATTTTGGAAAAACACATTTCTCAAGACTTTTTTCTCACCTAGTTTGCTGACTCACCAGCCACTGCTGTCTCCTAAACATCATCTGACTTTGTACTTTTGAGCCTTTACATCTATAGGTTATTGAGTCCAGAATGCCTGCTCTCCATTGCCCACCCAGTGGACTGCTCTTCATCCTTTAGAATTCCATGTCTTAAAGGGAGGTGATGTAGTATAGTGGTTAAAAATGTAGGTTAGGCATTGAGCTGCTTGGGTTCAAATCCTGACTCTAGTTGTGTGATCTTGTGCAAGTTACTTAAATTTTCCCAATGTGAGTTTTCTTATCTGTAAAATGTGGGGGTAGTAATGTGTTTGGTGGGAGAAATCAACGAGCTAATCTATATGAAGTATTTTGCATCATACCTGGCATATTGTGACTACTCAGTTAAATTGATCTACTTTCTTAACTGGGATTCAGAACCAAGCTCACAGTCTATTGAGGGAAACAGACAAGACTGCAATATAGTGTAATAAGGATTGTACTCATGGTGTGAAGCAGATGCAAAGACAGCACAAAGGGAAAGCCCAGGAAAAGAGCACCAGACCCAGCTGGGGGATGGGATGTCTGAGGAAATACTTCTGAGAGGAGGGAATGCTTGAGCTGTGTTCTAAAGGATGGGTCAAAAGAGTGGCACAGGGCTCCCTGGTGGTGCAGTGGTTGAGAGTCCGCCTGCCGATGGAGGGGACATGGGTTCGTGCCCTGGTCCGGGAAGATCCCACATGCCGCGGAGCGGCTGGGCCCGTGAGCCATGGCCGCTGAGCCTGCGTGTCCGGAGCCTGTGCTCCGCAACGGGAGAGGCCACAACAGTGAGAGGCCCGCGTACCGCAAAAAAAAAAAAAAAAAAAAAAAAATAGTGTGACACGGTGATGGGGATGCAGTGATGTGTGGAACTGGGGCTCATGGACCTTATCTGGCCACATGCAGCTATGTCAGGGTGAGAATCAACTACCCAAAAGGGAGTGTCCTGGACATGAGTGTCTTTGGTTGCTTTTGTATGCAGTAGACCAGCAGCACTCCAGGTACCTTGCCCCTTTCTCACATGCAGAAGAAACTTGGGAGGAAGATGGATCAGACAGCAAAAGCTTCTTCCTGATGGAAGAGCAGATAAGCCAGAGCATGGAAGCATCCCAGGGAAGCCTCTCAATCTCTCTCCTACTCTTAATAAATAGAATAAACAGGTTTTGATAAGCAGCCTTTATGCCCTTCTTCGTGGAGAGAGGGGTGGATGGCCCTCCATGAGGGAAGAACAGACATTTCACCTTTAACATCCCAAGGTAGACCAGTAGCCTGAGGGCTGTGATGACAGCTCAAATCCCATAGCTGCCTTTGGCATGCATGAAACAAAACCAGCTCTTCATCCCTCTTTCCCTGTATAAGAGCATCTTCTATGGTTAGTCAAAATCATTTCCTCCACTAAATGAAAAAAGGGGAAAAGCATTTTTTGTTGTACGTAGAAGAGTCCAAAAGGAGCAGTCCTCATGGGATTTTTTTCACTAGGGCTCATTTTAATTACATAGGAGTTTGATAGACAGCAGAGTGTATGTGGGGTGAAGTGGAGAGAGGGCACTGGAGGAAGAGGGCATGGCATGAAGAAAAGTGTGGCACTATGATATGTTAAAGCTTAGAAGAGACTTTATAAGTTATTTTTTCTTTAAAATTGAAATTGGACATAAATATCACTTCGTAAAATTCAGGGAAAAAGATCAAGTCTGACATGTGAAAAGGCAATGTGATTATGATAGAAGATGTTAGTCTGTGAAGCTTAATTTCAACTGAAAGAAATGTAAGAGAAAATAATAAGAAATGTATGCATTAGTAATTGCCCTGTGGCTGATAGGAACACTGAGTAAAAGATGGATAGAGGAATAAGTATCCCATAATATGGATATTTAAATGAATTTGTTGAAAAACATATACATTCCTTTTACATTCCTTGGGTAGGCTTCTTTAGGATTTTTTTCTTTAGTAGTTGGATTCAAAAGAGAGGCAACATATGAAAATGTTATTAACTATGTGGTTAGGATTCTTGGGATCTGTGTGCAAACATGTGATAGGTGCTGGGTAATCCCTCAAAAGTAGAAGTTGCCATTATCACTAGCTGTTATGTGGGTGTCTGAAATGAGGTGATAGTCAATCCTTTGGAGAAAGAAATAAGAGTTTATGAAATATATCTTTGCTACATGGAGCACATATACACACACACACATATATATATATGTATATATACACATATATATGTTGTTTTGACTAAACATTGACATTGTATATTTCATAAGAATGAGTAGGTGATATGATGTTTGTAGAGATTCTTATCGAGAGTCTATGAATAGGTTTTGTGGAGTTTAAGAACATTCTAAAATTTTGTTGAAAGTGTATGTGTGTGTTCATGTGTGTGCCCACATGTGTGTGTCTGTGATCTGTCTCATTCTGCAAGTGGACATGAATATTAGACTCCTTTGCTTTCTATTTAATACCTAAGCTACCTGTGAAATTTTATAGTCCTCTTTCATTAAAGAATTGAAGTCTACAATTTAAGTGACTTAACATTATTATTATGCCTGAGGCTTGAAACCAGCTTTTCTGACCTCAAAATGTTTGGCGATTCTGCTAAGTTATGCTGATCCTGTTTGGGAACTTAAGCATTCAACATGGCACAGTAAATTCAGTTGGTTCTGGAGAATATTAACCCTTTCTGAATTCCCTTTTTGTTATAATCAAGAGCTTGAAAGAAGAAGACATTCTCTCCTAAGTGTCACCTACTGGAATTCTTAATAATGGCCAATGTCTCTCTTTTTTTCCCCATTCTAGATGCCCACATGGAAATTTAAAAATCAGTCTGTAGTCCATATTATGTCTCCAGATTGAGACATCGTATCATGAGGGCAGAGTAACTAGGTCTTTAGCTGTGTGCTTTTGGTTTCATTAGACACGTCAGTGTCGTGGGAATATAGCCAAAACTTTGTCTTGTTTTGTTCTGTGATCAGGCTGAGGATCAGTGCTTCTTGTACATGATGTTTATCTGTCAAGGCCAGTGACTGCTGGCTACTTGATTCCTTGTTATGAGTTTGAATTTTGAACCAATTTTCTCAGCTTTGCTCACCTTGCTCAGCCATGAGAATTACTTTCCAATGCTAGTCAACGTTCTATTTTACCATTTAAAATTAGTTTGGATTTCTTGGTTCTCTTTTTCTCACCTGAAACATTACCTTTCTATTATTTAAAAATAACTTGATAAATGAACAAGATGAAACATTTAAACAGTGCAAATCGTACAGAATGCTAAAAGTTACAATGAGACGTTTTCAAATTTGAGAAGTACAGTTCTCCCCACCCCCCATCCTGTACTGAAGAGAGCTCAGCACTAATATTGATTTTGTATTCATCCAGAAACTTCTTGTGTGTATTCATACAAAAACACATACATACAACTTGAAACAAACTTGAGGGAGAATGGTTCTGTACTTTTTTTTTTTTTTTTCAGTTAAAACTGTATCTTGGAGCTAACAGCACAATGATCTAACTTACATTTTTAAAGGGAGAGCTGGCTGGTATTCTATCATATTAGTGTGGCATACTTTAATTAGCCTCACAGATTTAGTTGTTTTACTCTTTTTCTTCCTTGGACAATACAAACCATGCTACAGTGAATGCCCTTCTACATACATTTTCACACACAGGGGAATGGATATCGGTAAGATATCTGTAGGTTATATTTCCAGAAGTGGGGTTGCTGGGTCAGAGTATCTGTACACATTGCTTCATTTCACAATACTTATTTCTGTGTTTACCCAATAGCATAATTAACTGTTTAAATTATTTTTAGACATAGCTATGAATATACATATTTTGTTAAGGTTAAAAGCAGAAAAAAACAAAAAAATCCCCAAAACAATTAAAACACACTAGTCATTAAATTGACTTCTTTTAAATACCACATGAAGAAAATTTTCTTTCACCCCTGAAACTCTTCCAGGAGTTTTTATTGCATCTGGATTGTCATTGTCTGCTCTAATCTGAATTTGACTGATGAGAGTGTAAGAATCAGATTGCTTTTTTAAAAATCTCTGTCCCATTTGAGTACTCTGTGCCCATGGGATGCCTTAAATTTTCTCTTGGTTGATTTCTTGGTCCATACTTGGCCTTCCTACCTTGCAGCCACTTAGATTTCCTCTTTATTTATAGACATGTTGCATCTTGTTTTATAGTACAAACCCATTATTTGATCAACACTTTGAAAAGCTACAATAACTTACACGTCCTCATTTACGTGTAGCATCCCATGTTCTTACATATGAAGTTGAGGATCTACACTGCGTCCCGAGATTTGTCTTAATCCTGGCAAATCCAATATTACAGAGTAGGTGACAATATCAACAAAATCTCCTTTATCTGTCTTTATATTTCACCCACACCCACCCGGATCCCGTACCCTCTGATCCAGTCCCATACATACTCACCCAGAAGCTGCCAGTACATGTTGACCAGGTCCTGCAGCTCCTTCAGAGTATAATCTCTTTCCTCCCTCAGCAGGCTAAGCACTTTCCTTGCTGAATGATATTGTGATTTGACCTTAGTTATTGGTCTGGTGGCTGGGTGGGGAGATGGAGGCACACCAGGGATTGGGGAGTGGGCTCAAGTTATCTTGCAATGCAGAGACCTCTGCATCATATTTAAGCAAGGGGAGGAGAACTAGGCTTTAACATGGAGGAATGGGCCACTTCTCCAAGTCCACAGGTGTCAGGAGAATCTGCAGATTGAAGATTTCTGAGGGCATTGACACAAAGGTCTCCATCCTGCATGTTGGAGTCCCACTCCTTTCTAATCAGAGCTCTGACATAGCAGAGCAGACATGCCAGGGTTGAGAATTCAAACTTCTCTGAGCTCCATTTCCCCTCTACTTATATCTTGGGATCCTTAGTTTTTTCTGTCCTTTGGCTGCAGAAGATGAAGAATCTGTATGCTTCCAAGGAGGCTCTCTGGGTTTTGCACATTGCCTTAAATTTGTTTTTGTTTGTTTTTGTTCTTGTTTTGATAGGTAAGAAGTAGATTTATTTAGAGAAACACGTGCCACAGACAGAGTGTGGGCCATCTCAGAAGGTGAGAGGCCCCAAAACACAGTGTGGTTAGTTTTTGTGGGCTGGGTAATTTCATAGGCTAATGAGTGGGAGGATTATTCCAACTATTTGGGCAAGGGGCAGATATTTCCAGGAATTGGGTCACTGCCCACTCTTTAGCCTTTTATGGTTAGCCTCAGGACTATCATGACACCTGTGGATGTGTCATTTAGATGCTAATGTATTACAGTGTGCACATAATGAGGCTCAAGGGCCACTGGAAGTCGAATCTTCTGTCATCTTGGATGGACCTAGTTGGTTCTAACCAGTTTTTGTCATGTCCTATGTCTATGTCATTCTTTTAAAGGTTGTGCTCTGCCTCCTTCTCTTGTGCTTCATTCCCCCACAGAGATTTTACTCCCATATTCTTATGGGAAGCAGAGAGGAGATGTTCCACCTTCTGTAACTACTTCAAGGCTGGGTAGGGGCATTGACCCTGCCTGTCAGGAAGTAAAAATCGCTCCATTCCTGATCTAGGGGCCCCAGGGGCAGAATCACTCCTTGTTTTAAGTCAGTATGGGCTGGAATCCTCACATAGTCATCATCTCGATGTGGAACTCCTTAAATTTGTGATTGAGCATCTTCAACCCTTCTCTAATGCATCCCCCAGCAAAAGTCATCCACTTCCACAGTCCTTGTAATTATTGCTTTTCCCAAACATTTGCAACACTTGACATATTATCCCTGCTAGTTCCACCAATATTCACCAATATTCTGTCTCTGTTCTCTACAGGTGAAAATTGTAACAAGTGTCTAGGGCTATTAGTATTTCATCTACCACTAGCGATGGAGCCCTCATCACCTCACCAGCAGGCAGGTGATCCAGCTCCAAAGTCCCACTTTAAAATCTGTTCCTTAGACCACTCCTAGCACTGTCCCAGTTTGTGTTCCCTGAGAAATATCCTGAGATAAAGATTTCTGTATAGGGAGTTTACTGAGGAGCAATTTTGCAACAACAATGGAGAGGGAGTGAGGTCAGAGGGGAAAGGTAGTGCATTTGCAATAGAGGTCTCAGATAATTTCATAAGGAGTTTTGGAGCTGGGATGGCCCTTCAGAATTGTTACAGATCTAGGTGGCAGCTGGGTCTGTATCCTGCATACCTCCTAGTCACTGGATGTGGGCTATCCCTGAGGAAGAAGTGTAACATGGCATGAGGCAGCTCACCTATGCCAAAGGTCATGGGGAAGAACTCAGCTGTGAACCATCAGCAGCTAGTACTCCCAATAGTTGGAGAGTTGTATCAGATGAGATACTACGTAGAAAAGTGTTTATGGAAAATGCTAACAGCTATAAAAGGGGAAATCAACAGTTATACAGTAATAGTAGGGGACTTTAACACCCCACTTTCACCAATGGACAGATCATCTAAAATGAAAATAAATAAGGAAACACAGGCTTTAAATGACACATTAAACAAGATGGACTTAATTGATATTTATGGGACATTCCATCAAAAACAACAGAATACACTTTCTAAAGTGTTCATGGAACATTCTCCAGGATAGATCATATGTTGGGTCACAGATCAAGCCTTGGTAAATTTAAGAACATTGAAATCGTATCAAGTATCACTTCTGACCACAATGCTATGAGACTAGATATCAATTACAGGAAAAAAATACAAATACATGGAGACTAAACAATACACTACTAAATAACCAAGAGATCACTGAAGAAATCAAAGAAGAAATCAAAAAATACCTAGAAACAAATGGCAGTGAAAACACAGCAACCCAAAACCTATGGGATGCAACAAAAGCAGTTCTAAGAGGGAAGTTTATAGCAATAAAATCCTACCTCAAGAAATAAGAAACATCTCAAATAAACAATCTAACCTTACACCTAAAGCAATTAGAGAAAGAAGAACAAAAAAACCCAAAAGTTAGCAGAAGGAAAGAAATCATAAAAATCAGATCAGAAATAAATGAAAAAGAAACGAAGGAAACAATAGCAAAGATCAATAAAACTAAAAGCTGGTTCTTTGAAAAGATAAACATAATTGATAAACCATTAGCCAGATTCACTAAGAAAAAAAGGGAGAATTCAAATCAACAGAATTAGAAATGAAAAAGGAGAAGTAACAACTGACACTGCAGAAATACAAAGGATCATGAGAGATTACAACAAGCAACTATATGCCAATAAAATGGACAAACTGGAAGAAATGGACAAATTCTTAGGAAACCACAATCTCCCAAGACTGAAGCAGGAAGAAATAGAAAATATGAGCAGACCAATTACAAGCACTGAAATTGAACTGTGATTAAAAATGTTCCAACAAACAAAAGCCCAGGACCAGATGGCTTCACAGGTGAATTCTATCAAACCTTTAGAGAAGACCTAACACCTAACCTTCTCAAACTCTTCCAAAATATAGCAGAGGGAGGAATACTCCCAAACTCATTCTACAAGGCCACCATCATGTTGATACCAAAACCGACAAAGATGTCACAACAAAAGAAAACTACAGACCAATATCACTGATGAACATAGATGCAAAATTCCTCAACAAAATGCTAGCATACAGAACACAACAGCACATTAAAAGGATCATTCACCATGATCAAGTGAGGTTTATCCCAGGAATGAAAGGATGCTTCAATATGCAAATCAATCAATATGATAAACCATATTAACAAACTGAAGTATAAAAAACATATGATAATCTCAATGGATGCAGAAAAATCTTTTAACAAAATTCAACATCCATTTATGATAAAAACTCTCCAGAAAGTGGGCATAGGGAACCTATGTCAACATAATAAAGGCCACATATGACAAACCCATAGCCAGCATCATTCTCAAAGTATAAAAACTGAAACCATTTCCTCTAAGATCAGGAAAAAGACAAGGTTGTCCACTCTCACCACTATTATTCAACATAGTTTTGGAAGTTTTAGCTGCAGCAATCAGAGAGGAAAAAGCAATAAAATAAATCCAAATCAGGAAATAAGTAAAACTCTCACTGTTTGCAGATGACATGATACTATGTAGAGAATCCAAATGATGCTACCAGAAAACTACTAGAGTTAATCAATGAATTTGGTAAATTAGCAGGATACAAAATTAATGCACAGAAATCTCTGGCATTCCTATACACTAATGATGAAAAATCTGAAAGAGAAAGTAAGAAACACTCCCATTTACCATTGCAACAAAAAGAATAAAATACCTAGGAATAAACCTACCTAAGGAGACAAAAGACCTATATGCAGAAAACTATAAGACACTAATGAAAGAAATTAAAGATGATACAAACAGTTAGAGAGATATACCATGTTCTTGGATTGGAAGAATCAACATTGTGAAAATAACTCTACTATCCAAAGCAATCTACAGATTCAGTGCAATCCCTATCAAACTACCAATGGCATTTTTCACAGAATTAGAGCAAAAAATTTCACAATTTGTATGGAAACACAAAAGACCCTGAGTAGCCAAAGCAATATTGAGAAAAAAAAATGGAGCTGGAGGAATCAGACTCCCTGATTTCAAACTATACTACAAAGCTACAATAATCAAGACAGTATGGTACTGGCACAAAAACAGAAATATAGATCAATGGAACAGGATAGAAAGCCCAGGTATAAACCCACACACCTATGGTCACCTTATCTTAGACAAAAGAGGCAAGAATATACAGTGAAGAAAAGACAGCCTTTTCAATAAGTGGTGCTGGTAAAACTGGACAGCTACATGTAAAAGAATGAAATTAGAACTTCCTAACACCATACACAAAAATAAACTCAAAATGGATTAAAAACCTAAATGTAAGGCCAGAAACTATCAAACTCTTAGAGGAAAACATAGGCAGAACACTCTATGACATAAATCACAGCAAGATCCTTTTTGACCTACCTCCTAGAGAAATGGAAATTAAAACAAAAATAAACAATTGAGACCTAATGAAACTTAAAAGCCTTTGCACAGCAAAGGAAACCATAAACCAGATGAAAAGAAAACACTCAGAATGGGAGAAAATATTTGCAAATGAAGCAACTGACAAAGGATTAATCTGCAAAATATGCAAGCAGCTCATGCAGCTCAATAGCTAAAAAACAAACAACCCAATCCAAAAATGGGCAGAAGACCTAAATAGACCTTTCTCTAAAGAAGATATACAGATTGCCAACAAACACATGAAAGGATGCTCAACATCACTAAACATTAGAGAAATGCAAATCAAAACTGCAACGAGGTATCACCTCACACCAGTCAGAATGGCCATCATCAAAAAATCTATAAACAATAAATCCTGGAGAGAGTGTGGAGAAAAAGGAACCCTTTTGCAATGTTGGTGGGAATGTAAATTGATACAGGCACTATGGAGAACAGTATGGAGGTTCCTTAAGAAACTAAAAATAGAACTACCCTATGACCCAGCAATCCCACTACTGGGCAAATACCCTGAGAAAACCATAATTCAAAAAGGGACTTGTACCACAGTGTTCATTGCAGCACTATTGCAACAGCCAGGACATGCAAGCAACCTAAGTGTCCATCGACAGATGAATGGATAAAGAAGATGTGGCACATATATACAATGGAATATTACTCAGCCATAAAAAGAAACAAAATTGAGTTATTTGTAGTGAGGTGGATGGACGTAGAGTCTGTCATACATAGTGAAGTAAGTCAGAAAGAGAAAAACAAATACCGTATGCTAAAAGATATATATGGAATCTAAAAAAAAAAAAAGGTTCTGATGACCCTAGGGGCAGGACAGGAATAAAGACTCAGAGGTAGAGAATGGACTTGAGGACATGGGGAGGGGGAAGGGTAAGCTGGGACGAAGTGAGAGAGTGGCATAGACATATATACACTACCAAATGTAAAAGAGACAGCTGAGTGGGAAGCAGCTGCATAGCACAGGGAGATCAGCTTGGTGCTTTGTGACCACCTAGAGGGGCGGGATAGGGAGGGGGGGAGGGAGGCACAAGAGGGAGGAGATATGGGGATATATGTATACATATAGCTGATTCAGTCTGTCGTACAGCAGAGGCTAAAACAACATTGTAACATGATTATACTCTAATAAAGATGTTAAAAATAAAAGTGTTTATGAATAGTTTCATTTCACAAAAGCTAAATCATATAGTAGAAAGATATTGTAGAAAGAGCAAGGGTTTTGACATTAGGCCAACTCTGTTATTTTCAGTTTTTTTTATGCTTTCTGAGCTTTGGTTTTCCCTTCTGTAAAATGGGGATAAATATACTCTTTCTTGTAGGAATGTTTTCAAAGACAATTGAGTCGTTGTTTACAACAGTGTTTTATATACTGCAAAGCCCTGTTCCAAGGTTAAGACTTATACTCTTATTCATCCCAGATTTGCTCACTCAGTTCTAATCCTCATTATTCTTTGGTGTCCTACATACATGACTTGTAATAACAATGATGAGCTTGAAAAGGATACAGATTTGATTTGATTTAAAAGGTTAAATAATTTACTATTTCTTTGGTTTTTGGAAATGACATGAGAGAGCCCATCCAACAAGATGATGAGGGTTAGCTATGCTGGGGTAAAAATTTCAGCTCACTGGTTTGGTCACATCTGAATACTGAGTCTTGACTTTCCCTAAAACATCCCATGGTCAGTATCTGTCTCTCCAAGTAAAAGTCAATGGCAATCTTCTGCAAGGGGAAGATCCAATTGCATCTGTAGAATGAAATCAATACAATCACTGCAAGTAAACCATGTCTGACCTTATCCTTTTTAAGAAGGAAAAAAATCAAGAGGGCATGAAAAGTGTCAGCATTTTTGGTTTTGAAAGGTGATAAAGGGGGAACAGTTCATGCTGTGCTTATCCATCATTGGATTTCAGTAAGATCATTAAGGTTCAAACTAGATATAAAGAGGTAGCAATTTATTCAGTGCTGCTGTTGGAAATCCTAGCACCAATTCAGCTCAATTCAGTTTAATTCAATTCAGTTCAGCAAGCATTCATTAAGTATCAACATTGTGTATGATTTTATGCTAGCTGCAAAAAAAAAAAAACAAAAAAACAAAAATCTCTGGTTGTTAATTCTGTTATTTTATGTCAGAATCTTCTAGGTTCTGGGAATAAGCATGTAGAGAAAGAAATCTATGCAGACACAGCAAATCTATTGTGATAAACGCTAGAGGATATGAATAAAATACTGTAGTGGAAAACATGAGCTATGCATTCATAGAAAAATCAGGTGATTTCTGAGTTGAGACTTGCAGGATGGGGGGGAAGGATTTATTTTAGTTCAATTTGACAATTATTTATTGAGGTGTAAACTATGTGCTGGACCCTAGCATGGGCACTGGTATTGGGGAGGCAAGTAAAGCATCATAGCTGCTCTCGGGAAGATCACAAACGTGTTACAGCAAGTGGAGGCAATTGTCTGAAAGAGCTTGTAACCTGGTAGAAGAGACGAATGAGTTTATAAGGAAAGGGCTCATTTGCAAACTTCTCAACATATCTGCTTTCCAAGAGAATCTTTGGTCTGGTTACAGTTGTTATGTTTTGCCTTCATAACAGCAGTAACATTCTTAGAAAAATGCCAGGAAACTGGAAACAAATAAGAGCATGTGCAAAGGTATGGTGACCAAGAAGTTTCCTGCATGTTTATGAATTAGAGTGCATATATACAATGGAATACAACACAACTGTTCAAAATGGTGCAAAGAAATATGTTATAAAATGGGAAGTTATTTTTGATATATAGTGAAGTTAAAAATGCAGGTAATAGTACAATATTACAATGTGATTCCACTCCTGTAAATTTTTATTTTGCATTCACAGGAAAAAATATGAGAAGATGCCTTAAAATGTTAATGGTGGTTCTCTTTCAATGGAGGAATTATGAAGAGGGGCTATGATTTGTTCCCTTCTCTTATCTCCTCTCCTCTTCTCTCTTCCCCTCTTCTCTTCTTTTCTCTTTTTCTCTCTCTCCCTCTTCATCCCTCTTTCGTTTTCCCCTCCTCCCTCCTTTATTCTCCTTCTCCTTATTTACCTCCTTCTCCTCCACCACCTTCTTCTTCTTCTTCTTCTTCCCCTCCTCTTCCTCCTCCTCCTCCCCCTCCTCCCCCTCCCCCTCCCCTCCTCCCCTCCTCCCCATCCTCCCCCTCCCCCTCCTCCCCTCCTCCTCCCCCTCCTCCCCCTCCCCTCCCCCTCCCCTCCCCCTCCCCTCCTCCTCCTCCTCCTCCTCCTCTTCTTCTTCTTCTTCTTCTTCCTCTATTTTCCTCATGTGTATTCCCATTTGTTTTCTGAAATTAATCTAAATTACTTCAGGAATTTAAAAAAAAAGCCAAGGAAAAGTAATTAAAAAAAAAAAACTCCTTTAAGCCAAAGAATCACTTCAACAGTTCTGACAATTCTCCTTTAATGGCATTTGTTCCTCAGGAGAAGCCAATACTTTTGGAAGGACAGGTATCATTAGTATTATCGTTGTTGTTGTTATTCTATTTCCTTGGACTGGTAATATTTTGAGGTTTTAACTGGTGTATTTTCTTCATTCCCAGATCATTAGACACAAATAATCTGCAGAACTAGAAACAAAGGCTACAAACTCCTGCCACAGAAAAGATGTAGAGGCACTTTTTTACAGGACAAATTTTCCTATTGGCAGAGATCATGAAAAAAAAAAGTGGTCCCAGGCTGGGGAAGAGACAGGAAAGCATGAGAGAGAGGAATGGAAAGCCTCAATCTGGGACCCTGGGCCTGCAAGGACGGACCGCCAAGTGCTAGCCATCCACTCGTCATCCATCGATTTTCTAGTCTTGAGTGATGCTCATCTAAACCTGAGATTCTGCTCATCTCCCCTGAATCTGTGTGGACACTGCCTTCCTCTTAGCCCTAGCAACCCACTGTTGAATTCCCATTTTATTGACAGAAGAGTGGAGATTTCAGGAGGCTGAGCATTGCCTAGAAATTACCAGCAGGGTTGAAGCTAGAACTTAAGCCTCATGAATCCCTGTTGAAAACTCTTTCCAGTACCCCATAATATTGCCTAAAATCTGATTTGTGGATCATAGTTATTCAAAGTCAACACTTCTGTCCCTCATTGTTCCTTGGGCAATTACTTCTTCTGTGATGAGGAATAAACAAGATGGTGACAGGCTCCTGAAGTTGTTTTGTCATTTCTAACCTGGCCTTCCACTCCTGCAGCTAAAGACAGGGTTATTTCTGGTGAAATCCTTGCTGTAAAGTACACCAATCAATTTTCCTTACAAATGGTTTCTAATATGTAATTATATAATCAAGCATGCTCATAAACAAGCCAGGCCTTGACATAGAGTGATGGGGTGCAGTAATATTTTAAATAAAAGATGATCGCACAGCCATTTATTTTGTAGTCCAATTTTCAGGGTTGGGAACTGTACATTAATGGCAGTTTCAAGATTAGCAGCGAGCTAAATGTGAAACTCTGTGAGTCAATGCCTTCGACATAAACAAATGTACAAAAATAGCATCCTGCAACTGTTTGCAAAGTCTGACAGAGTTTCAGGGCTTTCTGCAAAGCAGAGGGTGCAAAGAGTACCAGATTCATCACATTCTGGCAGCTATCTGTTCAAAAACAATGGTTTTGTCTACAAATGGAAACTGCTAACAGCTTTCTCCATCCAGTGCAATCGTCTTTCCATCTGTTTGGGTTTTATAATCATGTTGCCTTTGGAAAATTACAACACAGAGCATATTCTTTCGAGGTCTGTTGTTGAGCTGAATATTCTGGGCCATGAAATGGTGACAACAGTGAAGAATTTCCCTGCAAAAGCATTGCAACCGTTGCATCCCCAAAAGCTACCCCTGTGCTGCAAGGCTCTGGCAGGAGTGGAGCGTCAAATTGTGTTTAGCAGAGCACAGTTTAAAAAACATTCACATACACTTGAATAGCCACAATCTGACACTTGCACTGCTTTGGTGTAATGGATGCTCTTTCTCCCGCCTTTCTTCATCTTTATTTCTTACTCCTTTTTTTCCATTTCCCTACCAAAATATATTATTACCTAATGTGTGCAAAGTCATGAGGGATCTGGACAGCTCCTCCAGCCTGTGATCTCAAGAAAGAACATTATTCCTTTGTATCTCCTGATCCTTTGCCTAGAGTCCAGCTCATGGTGGGTATTCAGTACCTAAGTGATGAATAAATGAAAGAATGATGCTTTATCTTTCATGTGATGCTTTATACCTTATAAAACCTTGTGTACTTTGTAAAACATTTTCACTGATACCATCTTCACAACCACATACGTGGTTGTCGTCTCAATGTGTTACTTCAAATCCTTTAAGAGGCAGATGCTAAGATGCCATTAGATATGTAAGAAATTGATTATGGAAATTGGCCTTGAGGGAAAAAGGTGAAGGAACAGTGGAGAATGGGGGAACCATCAGACCATGATGCAGGTTTTACCCCCTTGGAGGAGAGAGGAAGGAATTTTGAGTAGCAGAAGTCTTTGACTGATGTGCAGTTCAAAGAAAGTTTTGACAAAGATGATAGAGAGTCTTTGGGCCAAAGTCACTGGTCAGAGGAGTCCTACATCTCCCAGAAATGCACCTGCTTGTCCCAGAAGTGACCTTGCTATACTCAGACTTTGGCTGGTGGTGCCAGTGTGGTGATGGATTTCAGACAGCATGCCTGGGACTTTTGGTCAATTACATTCTATGCAATGGGAAATCTGATAGGTACATTTTTATGGCCACCACATTCTATTTAATAGATAAGGAAACAGATTTGGAGAGATTAAGAGACATTCTCAAGGTCTCATGAGTGGCAGAGTGAGGATCAATGCCATGTTCCTGAACCCTAACCCATGTTTTTTTTTTACAGACATAACTGTGGCTTCATTTTTACTGCTGACCCTCTGCCCCATCTGACTGGGAGTGTTTGGGAGAGAAGAGAATAGAAAAGTTGAAACACTGGGTCAGCAAAAAACATGCCAAGGACATGAGAAGAGACAGGGGTGAGGTTTCTTTTACTCACGGTAGAAAGCAGAGCATAAGGCTGGAAGATGAAGAATAGACGTCTCATCCCAGGGTGGAAATGGGTAAGACATTCACTCTGTCATAATTAGAATATACCATATGTAAAATCAAATCTTTTGATAATTAAATAGCAGATTATGCTCTAGAGAATCACATAAGAATGAAGATAGAGATGTTCTTGGCTACTTTTTTCAAGACTGTTTTGCCAGCACCTTGACAGTGCTTGGCACAGAGGCATGGTGTAATTACCTGTCTTTGTTGAAGGAATAAATGAAACTCTAGCCTTGGAAGGGACCTCAGGGAACATCCAATGTACTTTAGAAAATAATGAGTCATTGAATAATTGTTAAGTCACTTCTCAGAGAGAATAAGACCCTGAGACTGCTGACTTCCTGCACAGGGATCTATCCTCCTCCCATCTGGGGCCACTCTGAGATGAGGGCTCTGCTTTGCTTACCCAAGAGAAAGTAGATACATTAATATTGGAATCTCTAACATCTTTGACCAAACGGAAGACTAAACTTTGCCATTTTTTGAACTTAAACATCAATGTGGTGAGTATATTAGAAACAAATTCCCAAACAAGAATGAGTGGGTAGAACAATGAGTCATTTGGAGAAAGCAATGCATGAAACCTAATATGATGAGACCAATATTTTGGGACTATCACGGGAAACCTCAACTGACAGATAGTAGACAGCAGAGAATTAGAGGGGAACTGATATACATGTTAATTGCCATTTTATAGTTGTTTGAAAATGCTGGCCTTGAGAGGTTATAATGCAGAATTGAATATTGATTCACTTATCCACTTAGGAAATATTTATTGAGCACCAACTTTGTACCAGGCACTAGGTTAGGCTTTGAAGATTATCGGCAAAAAAAAAGACCCTATTCCTTCATTATAGAGTAGAGCGTCTAGTGGAAGACAGGCAGTAAATGTACAAACACAATAGTTCCAGATAGTTGGAAATGTTATTAGAGAAATACCAAGGGTATGGGAAGCAGCACAATTATGTGGTCATGGGGGGACTCACTCTGAGGCAGTGAAATTGACTTGAGATCTGAGTGATAAGAAGGAGTTATCCCTGTGAAAATCTGAAGGCAAGAGTTCCAGGGAAGAGGAGGAGCAGGTGCCTTCAACAAGACCCAGAGTGCTTGAGGAGCAGAAGAAAGGTCAGTGTGGATGGAGCATAGTCTGGGGGAATGTCAGGAAGTGAGATGAGAAGTAGGTAGGGCCAGATTCTGCAGGACTTTGTAGGCAGAGGAAAGAGTTTGGGTTTTATCTTAAGGGTGTCAGAAAGCCATTGAAAGCTTTTAAGCAGGAGTGTCACAACTTGATTTATATAAAAAACCCAAAATTGCTCTTCAGGAAAGCAAATGTGGAAGCAGGGAGACAAGTTGAGGCTGTTGCCAGAGTCCGGGTGAGAGCTGGTGGGGACTTGAGCTGAGCTGGATGGACAAACTGGAATAGCCAGGTGGACAATATGGAGAGAGAGGTTTCTGGCTGAAGAATGGTAGCATCTACAAGGCAGAGAGGCATTGGGGAGAGGCTGTGGTGTATGGGGGCTTATACATGGTTTGCAGTGGCTGCAGTATTGGGTGTGCATTAGGTAGCAGGAAAAGATAAATAGAGACGGCTATCTCTACTTCATAGAGCTATTGAGGGGATAGCTTGAGAACACAAGCCACTTTCTCTGTGCCTTGGTTTTCTCCTCAGTAAAATGGAGCATCTTGTCACAGTACAAACACTAAGATCCCTTCCACTCTGTGATTACCCGCAGCCCAGCATGGGCAACCTGATTGAAATGTCTTGTGTCTGTGGCACTGGCAATGCTGGGGCTTCACAATGGGATTTTCATGGCCCTGGATGCTGGGAACATGCTTTTCGAAGTCAGAATAATAAATGAATGATGAAAAGAGGCATTACATATCACCAAATGTTGAAAATCCCTTTCCTGGGCAATACAAAGTAGGTTGTTACAGGAGAGTCCTGGCACAGGCTCTTTACTTGTGGTTTCCCCGTCCTTGTCAGAGCTGCCTCTCCTCACTGCCCTGAACACAGAAATTCCTTCTGTAGGAAACAGCAGAGGCCAAGACATAATGATTACCAATTTATGTTTTAAGAGATGGCTTGACAATAATATTGCTTACTATATGCCAAATGAGGTCCAAGCAGTTCATTTGTAACATCTCATGTGATGTGCACAGGTCTATGATGTTGATGATATTATTCCCCCCATTTTAGAGATGGGAAAAGGGAGGACCAAAAAGGTAAGTAATTGCTTGATGCCTCATAGCCTTTCTACAGCTGCTGTTAGTTGCACAGTAGCAGAAAGCACCCTGAACTCAACCTTCAGGGACTGGGCTCTGCAACTGGGCTTCCAAACCACCTAACAGTCATGCTTGCTTGATTTCCTCATCTTTGAAATGGGGATCATAATAACTACCTCAGGGAGCTGTTGTAAGCATTGAGATAAATTGTGTAAAGAACCTGGTGCAGTAAATGTTAGCCTCTCCTAGTTACAAAGCATAAATGTGCTTTGCAAACCATAGTTATAAAAAGAAAATACAAACCCCCTGAGTATTTCTAGGGAATTGACTTGGAGTTGTACAAAAGTAGCATTTAATGTGGAGACACTTGTAGCATGAAAGAATTCTTAGGGTTCTTGGATTTCTGTACATGCGTGGAGGGAGGTGTCAAGGTAAATATTTCCTCTGTAGATTAGAAAACAGCAAGTCAGAAATTTGAACAAGTTGATATTAATTTCAGGCAATATTTCCTTTGGCTTTATGAAGGCAACTGTGAAGAAGTAAACCAAATATTTACTACATGTTCAGCCATATTCTAGGTACTTTGGCAGAAGGAGTGGGGTGTGGAGATGCACCAGATGATTGATTGATTCCCTCAAGGAGCTTGCTGTCTACCATCCAGGGCAATGACTAGAGGGGGGCCTTCTGTGGGGGAACAGGATGTCTCACAGTAAAATGGTGTGTATATGTGTGTGTGTGTGTGTGTGTGTGTGTGTGTGTGTGTGTGTGTGTGAGAGAGAGAGAGAGAGAGAGAGAGAGAGAGAGCAAGAGAGAGAGGGAGATTGTTTTCATGTTAGTTGGATTGAAAATGTTGAGAAACCCTGGTCTACAGGGTAGAGATATCCATGAGAGAAGACATGAATCAGTGAGTTAGTGGGAAACTATAACTTGTTTTTATAGATAATATATGTATAACCAAACGCTAGTCAGTGTGCTCCTGGATCTATGTTAAGCTGCCCAAAGACGGTGATTTACTATGTATGCTTCCTTTTTATAACAAATATTTTTAAACATATTCTTCATTTTATTGAGAACGTAATATAACCCATCTACAATATAATTCCAAAAGCAAATCGATATAATGTCCCAAAATAGCAAAAATAGAAATTAAAGGAAAGTACTTTAAGATAACATACAGTTCACTCTTGAGCAACATGCGAGTTGGGGTGCTGACCCTCCATGTGATGGAAAATCCCCATATGACTTTACAGTTAGGCCTCTATATCTGCAGTTCCACATCTGTGGATTCATCCAACCTCAGATCATGTAGTACTGTAGTACACATTTATTGAAAAAAATCTGTTTGTAAATGGACCCTCGCAGTCCAAACCCAAGTTGTTCAAGGGTCTACTATATTATGTACAAAATTTTAGTAAGTAAATGCTCAGACTATACTAGAGAGACAGTGGATTCATCAAGTGCTTGTACCCAAGATGGCTTCATGGACACATCTGGTGTCTTGGTACTGGCTGATGGCTGGGGCACCTCAGGTTTCCTCCATGTGGCTTTTCTCTGCAGGTGGTATCTCACCATTCAGTGGTTTAGCCCGAGCTTCTTCACAAGGCAGCTGGCTTTCAAGAGAGTGAAACAGAAGCCCAAGGCTTTGAAGTTACATAGCAGCACTTCTGCTACCTTCTCTCCATCACAAGAAGTCATAGAGCTACCCTAGAATATTCGAGGGAGGGAGTGAGTGGGAAATAGGCCCTACTTCTTTATGGAAGGAGTGATCAATTCATATTGCAAGTGGACATATTGGATGAAAGATTATTGTCATAATTTGTGGGAACACCTACTGCAGAAGGAGAAGAGCCCTGAAAAGTCTAACTGAAAACAATTAACCTATTTATTGAATTCTTTCTGTATGCTTAGAAGGAACACATAGAAGTTATCTTCTGATTGCTCTACTGTCTCAAATAAGATACAAAGTCATTAGCTGAGAGTAAGGAAGTGGAAACAGATGACAGAACTTTAGAGAGACATAAGAAGGTGAGAAACAGCTAACCAGGAAAGTGAGAGAGATGGCTGACTAGGAAGGAAAATGTAGTGTATTTCATGATCAGCAGTGAGGACTCTCTGGGGGTAGTGCTCATGAATTCAAAATGGAACCACTTGTGTGCTTGTGTGTTTTCCTCCAGACATGTTTTCAAGCACAGACTGGGTGGAGAATTGATTGGCTTTTCTTAAAATTTAATTTTTATTTTATATTAGAGTATAGTTGATTTACAATGTTGTGTTATTTTCAGGTTCACAGCAAAGTGATTCAGTTATACATATACATATATCCATTATTTTTCAGATTCTTTTCCTGTATAGATTATTACAGGTTATTGAGTAGAGTTCACTGTAGTATACGGTAGGTCATTGTTTGCCTTCTATTTTATATATAGTAGTGTGTATATGTTAATCTCAAACTCCATATTTATCCCCCCAACCTTTCCCCTTTGATAACCATAAGTTTGTTTTCTAAGTCTGTGAATCTGTTTCTGTTTTGTAAATAAGTTCATTTGTATTATTATTTTAGATTCCACATATAAGTGATATCATATGATATTTGTCTTTGTCTGACTTACTTCACTTAGTATGATAATCTCTAGGTACATCCATGTTGCTGCAAATGACATTATTTCATTCTTTTTTTATGGCTGAGTAATATTCCACTGCATATATGTACCACATCTTCTTTATCCATTCCTCTGTCTTGATTGACTTTAAATATGGTTTAGAATTTTTTTCCCCCAAGAGTGAGGGAAAGAAAAGCTAAGAAAATATGAAGGGGACTGATAATGGGTATGGAGTTGGTAGTAAGTGTGGGATTCTTAAAGATGATATTCTTGAGAGATAGCACTGGAATATGACAGTGGAAGATGGATGGCACAGTTGTTGTAGGAGAGGAAGTCAAAGAATTGAGAAGCTAGAGTGTTGGCTGGATCATCTATATTGATACTGAAATTACCAACCTGAAATTCTCTATATTGTCATTTATCAGGAACTTATTGATTCCTGGGACACTAAATTCTCAGGGAATATTTGTTGAGTGAAGAGTTGTTCCACAATGACAGTCAAATTACAGTTTGAGACTAGTTTCCCATGTGCACAGGTGAGGTAGAAATAAATGGATCCTGTTCCACAGTGAGCCAAAATGAGGATACTAACCTGTAAAAATAGAATGTAGCAAATTAGGTCTTTGGGGAAATTACTTGGTAAATTCTCTCTCCCTGGACCCCACAAGCACTGAGCCTCCCAAAGCCCCAACAAAATGAATTGACATCACATCGACAAGCATTTTTCTCTTTAAAAAATATTTCTATTTTTATATATTTAGGTCTTTGGAAAGAAGACAAACATAAGCTGAAGGTATTATGTACAAAGAAGGAGACAAAAGGGAAAGGAATCAATGGAATTTGTATTTTTCCTCATCCTTATGGTCCCTAGAGTTTAGCAAATTATTTTGTTCCAATTAAAAATGAGAGCTGACCCTCTCTTAAGAAATAGTGAGTACTATGAGAATAGAGTGTTATATTTGTACTTATAAGTGGATTGAATCCCCAACCTTTATGGGTTGGCTTGTTTGGAAGCTGGAATGTATTTCCCCATAGAAACAATGTTACATTTAAAAGTTAGGTTCCTAGGCAAGTCTATTTAATCATCAAGCTCCCAAAGTAAAGAGTATTATTTTGTTTTGTCTTAATAAGTAGGACTATAACATTTTATAATACTATGTTAATAAAATTGGAGGGGGGATAGTCTCCCCTTCCTTTGGAGAATTCTTACCTCATTTAATAGGCTATTTCACCAATATTTCTTCCATTTTAAGGAGGAGTTAGGGTGCAGGTTGAAGTGTTGAAAGTGAGTCTTATGTATGGCCTAACATCTTAGATCCCTCTGGGAGAATGCTGGGGCAGAAGATGAGTAAGTCATTCAAGAAGCCCATTTTGGATCTGAGTCCAAGCATCATTCTACAAGTCAGCTTTACCAGTCATAAAGCAGACACTGTGTTTTAATTCCCATCTATCTGCTGGGTCTACTTACCTATCAGGTCAGAATCTTTACGTGAGAAGAAAGTGACATACCGTCATTCTCAAACCTCAACAATATTATATAGCACTCCACCAAGATGCACCTGGGTGATAACACTTCAGTGAAGGAAGTGAAGGCAGATTTTTCCACCAAATTCATCTGATGCCTCCACCTCCCCTCACTGTTTGAGAGTTTCTCCCTGCTGTTTACACTGTGCCCCACTCTGCTCTTCATCCACATCATTCTCCTGCTATGACTGTCATATCCTTGAAGGGGAGATATGATGTAATTTAATGAGCTCTGGAAACTTCCCCTCTTGTCACCATTCAGCCTGTCTGCTGTGCATCTAACCATTCTTTGCTGGGAAAGATGATAACTCTGGGGTAGACAATTTATTAAGCTTAGGTTGAATATCTACTGGTCTTGGAACCTTGGGAAACTTAGTTAGCTACCTGAGACTCAGTTTCCTCATGTGAAAGATGCCAAGCTGAAGGACACCTGTATGGATTAAATATGCTTATCATAAGTATCTAATGCTGTGTATGGCACCATTAGGTTTATTAGCATGGATATTGACTCTTTCTTACTAACTTTAGGGGATAAGAATGATCTGCATTTTGTAAAATGAGAGAGCCAAGGCTCTGACTGGTTAATCGCAGAGCTAAGATGCACACCCAGCCTCATCTTGGTCCCATTACATTACTCTCTCTATCTCCTCATGCAGGGCCCTTTCTGTCATCTGCAATGATGGACATGTTAATTAAGGTTGCAGCTTGTCCCATCTACAGTGCCCTCCCACAACGTCCCTGTCAGACAGAAAGAAGGTGTCTTTTAAAGGTATGGTGAATCTATTCCAGGCTAATCTATTCCAGGTTCTTCTCAAGAATAATTTTGACTTTTGGTGGTAAAGTTTCCCATAAGAAACTATACCATTTTCTTCCTTCCTGAGATACCAGTGAACCCCATTTAAAATGGCTATTTTTCAGATGATTAGAAAAAGCCATACTAGGTGGAATGCCAAATGCCAGAATCTTAACTTGATAAGAAGTGGATGTCAGAAGAAAAAATCAGTATAATAGTAAGCAAATGGAGAGAGATATGTGAGACATGTAATTTTTGGTTTTTTAATAATTGGAAATGAGATAGATAGAACTTAAAGGCTGATCATGGTTTCTTGTGTAGAAGAAAAATAAAAGTGACTCTCCTGAGGCCCATTGATCTGAGCAAGTGTAACTTTGTCATCACACACTCAGCACACAACTTTCAATCACACACAAACACACACACACAATAGGAGGAATTACTAGGTCTTTAGAGAGTTTTGGGCTACAGGTGACTTCTTGATGAGAAAATAAGTATTGGGAGTATTTTTCTGTGTAAAGTTCAAAAAGTTAACCCAATCTCTCCCTCAAAGACTTAAGCTGTCTTTCAAGAATTTATTTTACTTATAGGAGAGAGAGAGATGGGGAGACAAAATAATAAAAAGAATGGAACCTGCTGAAGGAGACTGTGAGATAGAAAGATGCACAAAAGGAGATGAGAGACTGACAGCAGTAGAAAGAATAGGTGGAAATAGGAGGAAAAAGAAAACTTTATAATCTGGGGTGGCTTCTAGCGGATTTGATGAACTTTATTTGCTTTTTTCATCAGAAAGGGGAAAGGTGTAATCATTCTCAACTGGAATTTGATTCCTTTGTAGCTGTGTACGTGGGAAATAACTTCGGATTGCTGTGTTGATTTTAAGTGTACCAGGTATACTCGTGTCTCGCTCCCATATTGCAGCCATCTGTTGGTAATAAATCTCTGTGTGATTGCCATCTGTAGGCGGAGAGGGAGAACGGCACAGTTTATTCAGGGAACTGTGCATATATTTTCTCATTCTAAGAAGGACCCTGGCACTAAGGACATTAATTCACTCTAGGAGCCATAAGTCTCATGGAAATAGATATTTTTAGACAAGACTGCAGTGGAGTTAGAAGCTTCTAGCACCACAATTCAAGCTTGTGTTGAGCTTGGACATGAACTTAATAACTCTGTGTCTCAGTTTTTGCATCCAAAAAAGAGGACGATATGCTCCCACAGGGTTTTGGTAAAGGGCAAAGGCAATTATATTTGTAAAGGACTTAGCATAGTACCTGAGATTACATAGTAAGTTGAATCAGTCAGGGTTCATTCAGGAAAGCAGGAATTTTAACTGATAATTTTAACAGAGATAATTTAATATAGAAAATTGATTAAATAGGGATTGGAAGATTAAACAGGAGAAAAAAAAAACCCAAACCCACTGAGGCAGCAAGAGATGGTAAATGGAGGAATGAAGGAAAGAGGTAGGGTCATCAGAACTTGAAGGAGAGGACTGGGACCAAGGCCACTGAGGAGGGGACACCAGTCGTCCTGCATCAGTGTTTCTGATGGAGTCTAATCCTGAGAGTGTGGAGGAAACCATCCATTCATCCATATACCCATCCATCCATCCATCCATCCATCCATCCATCCATCCATCCATCCATTTTATTCATCCTCCCTTTAATCCTTCCCTTCCTTCCATCTATCCAACTCACAAATTCTAGACAGTGATGTTCCTACCTACAATATGTCAGACTGAGTACTCAGTGCTGAAACAATTATAGATGTTTACCATAAAGTTCCTGCTCTCAAGGAGCTCACTGTCTAATAGGGGAGACATGGATATAAAAACCAAATTATAAAAAAATGGTAAATGCTTTTATAGAAATATAAATAAAGTACAATTTTTTTGGTCTGATGGATATTATTAAATATAAATCTAAAACAAAACGTTCCTGGGATGTTCAGTGTAGCACCTTAACCTGTTGAAGAGCCTGGCACAGATCCTGGATCTTGCCATTACTTTTTCTTAAAACTTTTTTGTTTATATCGGAGTATAGTTGATTAACAATGTTGTGATAGTTTCAGGTGTACAACAAAGTGATTCAGTTATACATATAAATGTATTTACTGACTGTCATCTTAACAAGTTCCTTAAATGATTTTGTGCTTTTATTTTTTCATATTTACAAATTTATTACTCCATATTTAATGGTACTTAGCTCATAAGATTGCTGTAGGATTAAATAAAGCACTTAGAATCATATCTAGTACATGGAAAACATTAAAAATGTTGGCTAATATTAATATCTGTATAGTACCTTAGAGTTTAAATTCATCATTGCATTTAATTCTTAAAACCTTTCCCTGCCCTGGTGTAATAGACAGGGTATTTATTTATTTCCAAATGGGACAGTGACATCCAGGGAGGTTATGTTTTTGGGGAATGTCACAGAACTGCAGAGCAGTGGAGCTGGAAATCTATCTCAGTTCTTCTTCTATAATATTCTTTCTCTTATGCCATGAAACATCCTATATTAACTTGGAAAAGCAACTGTTGTTCCCAAGTGTCATAGCTACTGACCAGCTGCAGCTGGGCTGCCTACAAACATAGCCAAATGACACAGGCTGCAGCATAGCCAAGTCACTGCTACTTTGTCTGCATCTGTCACTCAATACATGTTCCCTGGTGATCAAGGGATGGAAGGCGTGGGTCAAGGAGCTGCCAAACACCAAATATCCATCTTAGTTGGTTGCAGGCAGTCACCTCCATTCAAGCCCTTGATGGGAAAATGGCTCCCACAGGGGTCCATAGAATTAGGAATTCAATGTCCTTTAAAATCAAGCTTTGGAGTTTGAAATCACTCAAGAGTGAGATATTTTTGATTGATACTCCATTCAAACGGTGGTTAGGTTTCCTTGATTGTTTCATTTGGCTTTGGGATCTGATCCTGTGAAAATGCATCAGAACTCTAATGCTGAGATTTGTGAAGCTGAGAGAGAAGCAGAAAATGGTGTAAGAGTCCAGTGGTTCCCAAGAGGGGAGACACAGATCACACCTACAGCTGCCACAGAGTTAGGGGAGGTGTGATTATGAAACGGGACATGGAAGACATGGAGTCCTATTCACTTAAGTTAATTTCTTGAATGCCATGTGCTGAGCCTGGGGCACTGAAATGAAATAGCCATTGCATTCTGGGAGTTCCTGGTTACTTGGGAAGAAGTGGAAACACATACTTATATTACATGTATATGAGATGATACAACTTTGTACAGGTAGCACAGAAGAGGAAGTGATTCACTCTGCACCAGGGAACCTGAGGTTTCTATAAGTAAATGCCAACTAAACAGGGTTTTAAGGCATGGGTAAGAGTTTTCTAGACCTAATTTGAAGCAATGCATTCTAAGTACAGGCCATAGCATGTATAAAGACCTAGAATCATGTACATGTTTCTCTTAACCCAAATGATACAACTCAAACAGTTGTACTAATTACCAACATTTGGTATTATCTTTTTAATTTTTGCCAAGCTAGTGGGTGTCAAATAGTATCTCATTGTGGTTTAATTTTAATTTTCTTAATTGCTAATGAGGTTCAGTATCTTTTCATATGTTTATTGACAGTTTATGATTTAGGTGCAATACTTGTTCATGACTTCTGCCCATTTATCTATTTGGGTTGTTTGTATTTTTCTTATTGACTTGTAGAAGTTTTCATATATTCTAAACACTAATCTTTGTTGGTTTTGTTTTGCAAATGTATTCTATGTATTTATTCCCATACACATATATTATACAACTCCTATGTTCTATATGTATATATGCAAATTATATATTATTACATATATAATTTGTATGTAATTATTGTATATATATTATGCATTAAATTAGTCCCATTTTAAAAAATATATAAAATCATCCATATATTCTCATAAATATAATATATATCTACATGTCTATTTATATAGATTGATATGTCTCCTGTGGCTCATCTTTTCATTTTATATAATTTATTGATGTATCTTGTTTAAGAAATATTACTTGCCCTGAGTCAAAAGGATATGCTCTTTTACATATATTTTAAAAATTTAGGGGAGACCTTCAAGATGGTGGAGGAGTAAGACGTGGCGATCACCTTCCTCTCCACAAATACATCAGAAATACAACTACATGTGGAACAACCCTACAGAACACCTACTGAATGCTGGCAGAAGATCTCAGACATCCCAAAAGGCAAGAAATTCCCCACGTACCTGGGTAGGAGAAAAGAAAAAATAAAAAACAGAGACCAAAGAATAGGGATAGGTCCTGCACCTCTGGGAGGGAGCTGTGAAGGAGGAAAAGTTTCCACACACTAGGAAGCCCCTTCGCTGGTGGAGATGGGGGTGGTGGGGAGAAGCTTTGGAACCACGGAGGAGAGCGCAGCAGCAGGGGTGTAGAGGGCAAAGCGGAGAGATTCCCGCACAGAGAATTGGTGCCAACCAGCACTCACCAGCCTGAGAGGCTTGTCTGCTCACCTGCTAGGGCAGGTGGGGGCTGGGAGCTGAGGCTCAGGCTTGGGCTTCGGAGGTCAGATCCCAGGGAGAGGACTGGGGTTGGCTGCATGAACACAGCCTGAAGAGGGCTAGTGTGCCACAGTTAGCTGAGAGGGAATCCAGGAAAAAGTCTGGAACTGCCTAAGAGGCAAGAGACCATTTTTTCGGGGTGCAGAAGGAGAGCAGATTCAGAGCACTACCTAAATGAGCTCCAGAGATGGGCACGAGCCGTGGCTATCACAGTGGACCACAGAGATGGGCATGAAATGCTAAGGCTGCTGATGCAGCCATCAAGAAGCCTGTGTGCAAGCACAGGTCACTATCCACACCTCCTCTTCCACGAGCCTGTGTAGTCTGCCACTGCCAGGGTTCTGTGATCCAGGGAAAACCTCCCCGGGAGAACACATGGCGCGCCTCAGGCTGTTGCAACCTCATGGTGGCCTCTGCTGCCGTAGGTCTGCCCCACATTCCATACCCCTCCTTCCCTGCTGGCTTGAGTGAGCCAGAGCCCCCTAATCAGCTGCTACTTTAACTCCATCCTGTCTGAGCGAAAAACAGACGCCCTCAGGTGACCTACATGCCGTGGCAGGGCCAAATCCAAAGCTGAACCTCAGGAGCTGTGTGAACAAAGAAGAGAAAGGGAAATTTCTCCCAGCAGCCTCAGGAGCAGCAGATTAAATCTCCACAATCAACTTGATGTATACTGCATCTGTGGAATACCTGAATCGACAATGAATCATCCCAGAATTGAGGCAGTGGACTTTGGGAGCAACTGTAGACTTGGGGTTTGCTTTCTGCATCTAATTTGTTTCTGGTTTTATGTTTACCTTAGTTCACTATTTAGAGTTTATTATCATTGGTGGATTTGTTTATTGATTTGGTTGCTCTCTTCCTTTTTAAAAAATATATATAGATATATATATATATTTTTTCCTTTTTCTTTTTGTGAGTGTGTATGTGTATGCTTCTTTGTGTGATTTTGTCTTATAGCTTTGCTTTTACCCTTTGTCCTAGGGTTCTGTCTGTCTGTTTTTTGATTTTTGTTTTTTTTGGTATAGTTTTTAGCACTTGATAGCATTGGTGGATTTCCTTTTGGTTCAGTTGCTCTCTTCTTCCTTTTTTTTTTAAAAATTATTTTTTAATTTTTTTACTTTTAATAATTAAAAACATATTTTAATAACTTTGATTATTTTTACTCTTCCTTTCTTTCTTTCTCTCTCTCTTCCTTCCTTCCTTCCTTCCTTCCTTCCTTTCTTTCTTTCTTTCTTTCTTTCTTTCTTTCTTTCTTTCTTTCTCTCTCTCTCTCTCTCTCTTTCTTTCTTTCTTTCTTTCTTTCTTTCTTTCTTTCTTTCTTTCTTTCTCACTTTTCTTCTTACCACATGGCTGACAGGGTCTTGGTGCTCCAGGCAGGTGTCAGGCCTGTGCCTCTGAGGTGGGAGAGCAGAGTTCAGGACATTGGTCCACCAGAGACCTCCCGGCTCCATGTAATATCAAATGGCAAGAGCTCTCCCAGAGATCTCCATCTCAATGCTAAGACCCAGCTCCACTCAACAACCAGCAAGCTACAGTGCTGGACACCCTATGCCAAACAACTAGCATAACAGGAACACAACCCCACCCATTAGCAGAGAAGCTGCCTAAAATCATGATTAGTTCATAGACACCCCAAAATACACTACCGGACATGGTCCTGCCCACCAGAAAGACAAGATCCAGCCTCACCCACCAGAACACAGGCACCAGTCCCCTCCACCAGGAAGCCTATACAACCTACTGAAACAACCTTACCCACTGCGGGCAGACACCAAAAACAACGGGAACTACAAACATGCAGCCTGCGAAAAGGAGACCCCAAACAGAGTAAGTTAAGCAAAATGAGAAGACAGAGAAACACACAGATGAAGGAGCAAGACAAAAACCTACCAGACCAAACAAATGAAGAGGAAATAGGCAGTCTACTTGAAAAAGAATTCAAAGTAACAATAGTAAAGATGATCCAAAATCTTGGAAATAGAATGGAGAAAGTACAAGAAACCTTCAACAAGGACCTAGAAGAACTAAAGAGGAAAAAAAAAAAAAAGATGAACAACACAATAAATGAAATTAAAAATTCTCTAGAAGGAATCAATACCAGAATAACTGAGGCAGAAGAACAGATAAATGACCTGGAAGATAAAATAGTGGAAATAGCTACCACAGAGCAGAATAAAGAAAAAATAATGAAAAGAATTGGGGACAGTCTCAGAGACTTCTGGAACAACATTAAATACACCAACATTCGAACTATAGGGGACCCAGAAGAAGAGAAAAAGAAAGGGACTGAGAAAATATTTGAAGAGACTATAGTTGAAAACTTCCTTAATATGGGAAAGGAAATAGTCAGTCAAGTCCAGGAAGCACAGAGAGTCCCATACAGGATAAATCCAAGGAGAAGCATGCCAAGACACATATTAATCAAACTATCAAAAATTAAATACAAAGAAAAATATTAAAAGCAGTAAGGGATAAAAAACAAATAACATACAAGGGAATCCCCATAAGGTTAACAGCTGATCTTTCAGCAGAAACTCTGCAAGCCAGAAGGGAGTGGCAGGACATATTTAAAGTGATGAAAGGGAAAAACCTACAACCAGGATTACTCTACCCAGGAAGGAGCTCATTCAGATTCTACAGAGAAATTAAAACATTTCCAGACAAGCACATGCTAAGATAATTCAGCACCACTATACCAGCTCTACAACAAATGCTAAAGGAACTTCTCTAAGTGGGAAACACAAGAGAAGAAAATGACCTACAAAAACAAACCCATAGCAATTAAGAAAATGGTCATAGGAACATACATATCGATAATTACCTTAAACGTGAATGGATTAAATGCTCCAACCAAAAGACACAGGTTCACTGAATGGATATAAAAACAAGACCCATATATATGCTGTCTACAAGAGACCCACTTCAGACCTAGGGACACATACAGACTCAAAGTGAGGGGATGGACTCTTGCTGCTCCACATGTCTCTGCCCAGAAGTGCTGACCTGCTGGGGGAGGCAGGACAAAAGTTCCAGAAGAATTGGAGGCAGCTGCAGTGGAGGCAGCAGATCTGGCAGTTCAGCGACCTGTGGGTCTGACTGGAGGAGAGTCTTGTGCAGCCAGACATTGTAGGTGTGTGTGCTGGATTTCTCCTGGATGCTTCCTAACATGGATGTCCCACCATCCCTTGTAGTGGAAGATTGCTCCTTGGCACAGTGAGTGAAGAACATGCAGTGATTGCTAATGGGTTTGCAAAGCAGAGACTCCTTCCTGTCTATGTGACCATGCCGTGATCATGTCTGTGACCACCACTCGACCTCAACCATAGGATTCAAAATCAGATCAACAGCAGGACTTCAACAGGACTGGGGGAAACAGAGACTCCACTCTTGGAGGGCAAAAACAAAGTAGTGTGCACATCGGGAACCAGGGGAAGGAACAGTGACCCCATAGGAGAGTGAACCAGACCTACCTGCTAGTGTTGGAGGGTCTCCTGCAGAGGTGGGTGTGGCTGTGGCTCACCGTGAGCACAAGGACACTGGCATCAGAAGTTCTGGGAAGTACTCCTTGTGTGAGGCCTCCCAGAGACCGCCATTAGCCCCAGCAAAGAGCTGGATAGGCTCCAGTGTTGGGTCACCACAAGCTAAACAACCAACAGGGAGGGAACCCAGCCCCACCCATCAGCAGACAAGTGGATTAAAGTTTTACTGAGCTCTGCCACCAGAGCAACACCCAGGACTACCCACCACCAGTCCTTGCCATCAGGAAACTTGCAAAAGCCTCTTAGATAGCCTCATCCACCAGAGGGCAGACAGCAGAAGCAAGAAGAACTATAATCCTGCAGCCAGTGGGGGGGGGAAAAATTCACAGAAAGAGAGACAAGATGAAAAGGCACAGGGCTATGTAACAGATGAAGGAAAAAGATAAAACCCCAGAAAAACAATTAATGAAGTGGAGATAGGCAGCCTTCCAGAAAAAGAATTCAGAATAATGATAGTGAAGATGATCCAGGACCTCGGAAAAATAATGGAGGAAAAGATGGAGAATATGCAAGACATTTTTAACAAAGACCTAGAATAATTAAAGAACAAACACCTAGAAGAATTAAAAAAAAAAAAAACCGAGATGAACAATACCTAAACTGAAATGAAAAATACACTAGAAGGAAACAATAGCAGAATAAATGAGGCAGAAGAACAGATAAGTGACCTGGAAGACAGAATGGTGGAATTTACCACCATGGAACAGAATAAAGAAAAAAGAATGAAAAGAAATAAAGACAGCCTAAGAGACCACTGAGACAAAATTAAACACAACAACATTCACATTATAGGGGTCCTGGAAGGAGAATAGAGAGAGAAAGAATCTGAGAAAAAATTGGAAGAGATTATAGTCAAAAACTTTCCTAACATGGGAAAAGAAATAGTCACCCAAGCCCAGGAAGCTCAGAGAGTCCCAGGCAGATAAACCCAAGGAGAAACATGCTGAGACACATAGTAATCAAATTGACAAAAATTAAAGACAAAGAAAAATTACTGAAAGCAACAAGGGAAAAATGACAACATACAAGGGAACTCCCATAAGATGAAGAGCTGATTTCTCAGCAAAAACACTACAAGCCAGAAGGGAGTGGCATGATATATTTAAAGTGATGAAAGGGAAGAACATACAACCAACCTGCCCTGCAAGGATCTCATTCAGATTCAACAGTGAATCAGTTATACATATACATATGTTCCCATATGTCTTCCCTCTTGCGTCTCCCTCCCTCCCACCCTCCCTATCCCACCCCTCCAGGCTGTCACAAAGCACCGAGCCAATATCCCTGTGCCATGCGGCTGCTTCCCACTAGCTATCTACCTTACGTTTGTTAGTGTGTATATGTCCATGACTCTCTCTCGCCCTGTCACAGCTCACCCTTCCCCCCCCCCCATATCCTCAAGTCCGTTCTCCAGTAGGTCTGCATCTTTATTCCTGTCTTACCCCTAGGTTCTTCATGACATTTTTTTCCCTTAAATTCCATATATATATGTTAGCATACGGTATTTGTCTTTTTCTTTCTGACTTACTTCACTCTGTATGACAGACTCTAGGTCTATCCACCTCATTACAAATAGCTCAATTTCATTTCTTTTTATGGCTGAGTAATATTCCATTGTATATATGTGCCACATCTTCTTTATCCATTCATCCGATGATGGTCACTTAGGTTGTTTCCATCTCCGGGCTATTGTAAATAGAGCTGCAATGAACATTTTGGTACATGACTCTTTTTGAATTTTGGTTTTCTCAGGGTATATGCCCAGTGGTGGGATTGCTGGGTCATATGGTAGTTCATTTTGTAGTTTTTTAAGGAACCTCCATACTGTTCTCCATAGTGACTGAACCAATTCACATTCCCACCAGCAGTGCAAGGGTGTTACCTTTTCTCCACACCCTCTCCAGCATTTATTGTTTCTAGATTTTTTGATGATGGCCATTCTGACTGGTGTGAGATGATATCTCATTGTAGTTTTGATTTGCATTTCTCTAATGATTAATGATGTTGAGCATCCTTTCATGTGTTTGTTGGCAGTCTGTATATCTTCTTTGGAGAAATGTCTATTTAGGTCTTCTGCCCAGTTTTGGATTGGGTCGTTTTTTTTTTTGTTATTGAGCTGCATGAGCTGCTTGTAAATTTTGGAGATTAATCCTTTGCCAGTTGCTTCATTTGCAAATATTTTCTCCCATTCTGAGGGTTGTCTTTTCGTCTTGTTTATGGTTTCTTTTGCTGTGCAAAATCTTTGAAGTTTAATTAGATCCCATTTGTTTATTTTTGTTTTTATTTCCATTTCTCTAGGAGGTGGGTCAAAAAGGACCTTGCTGTGATTTATGTCATAGAGTGTTCTGCCTATGTTTTCCTCTAAGAGTTTGATAGTTTCTGGCCTTACATTTAGGTCTTTAATCCATTTTGAGCTTATTTTTGTGTATGGTGTTAAGGAGTGATCTAATTTAATACTTTTATATGTACCTGTCCAGTTTTCCCAGCACCACTTATTGAAGAGGCTGTCCTTTCTCCACTGTACATTCCTGCCTCCTTTATCAAAGATAAGGTGACCATATGTGTGTGGGTTTATCTCTGGGCTTTGTATCATGTTCCATTGATCTATATTTCTGTTTTTGTGCCAGTACCATACTGTCTTGATTACTGTAGATTTGTAGTATAGTCTGAAGTCAGGGAGCCTGATTCCTCCAGCTCCGTTTTTCATTCTCAAGATTGCTTTGGCTATTCGGGGTCTTTTGTGTTTCCATACAAATTGTAAAATATTTTGTTCTAGTTCTGTGAAAAATACCAGTGGTAATTTGTAAGGGATTGCATTAAATCTGTAGATTGCTTTGGGTAGTAGAGTCATTTTCACAGTGTTTATTCTTCCAATCCAAGAACATGGTATATCTCTCCATCTATTTGTATCATCTTTAAGTTCTTTCATCAGTGTCTTATAATTTTCTACATACAGGTCTTTTTTCTCTTTAGGTAGGTTTATTCCTACGTATTTTATTCTTTTTGTTGCAGTGGTAAATGGGAGTGTTTTCTTAATTTCACTTTCAGATTTTTCATCATTAGTATATAGGAATACAAGAGATTTCTGTGCATTAATTTTGTATCCTGCTAGTTTACTAAATTCATTGATTAGCTCTCATAGTTTTCTGGTAGCATCTTTAGGATCCTCTATTATAGTATCATGTCATCTGCAACTATGACAGCTTTACTTCTTCTTTCCGATTTGGATTCATTTTATTTCCCTTTCTTCTCTGATTGCTGTGGCTAAAACTTCCAAACCTATGTTGAATAAGAGTTGTGAGAGTGGGCAACCTTGTCTTTTTCCTGATCTTAGTGAAATGCTTTCAGTTTTTCACCATTGAGGACGATGTTGGCTGTGGGTTTGTCACATATGGCCTTTATTATGTTGAGGAAAGTTCCCTCTATGCCTACTTTCTGCAGCGTTTTTATCATAAATGTGTGTTAAATTTTGTCAAAAGCTTTCTCTGCATCCATTGAGATGATCATATGTTTTTTCTCCTTCAATTTGTTAATATGGTGTATCATGTTAATTGAGTTTCATATATTGAAGAATCCTTGCATTCCTAGGATAAACCCAGTTTGGTCATTGTGTATGATCCTTTTAATGTGCTGTTGGATTCTGTTTACTAGTATTTTGTTGAGGACTTCAGCATCTATATTCATCAGTGATATTGGCCTGTAGTTTTCTTTCTTTGAGAGATATTAGGTTTTGGTATCAGGGTGATGGTGGCCTCATAGAATGAGTTTGGTAGTGTTCCTCCCTCTGCTATATTTTGGAAGAGTTTGAGAAAGATAGGTGTTAGCTCTTCTCTAAAGGTTTGATAGAATTCACCTGTGAAGTCATCTGGTCCTGGGCTTTTGTTTGTTGGAAGATTTTTAATCACAGTTTCATTTTCAGTGCTTGTGGTTGGTCTGTTCATATTTTCCATTTCTTCCTGATTCAGTCTTGGCATGTTGTGCATTGCTAAGAATTTGTCCATTTCTCGCAGGTTGTCCATTTTTTTGTCATAGAGTTGCTTGTAGTAATCTCTCATGATCTTTTGTATTTCTGCAGTGTCAGTTGTTACTTCTTTTTCATTTCTAATTCTATTGATTTGAGTCTTCTCCCTTTTTTTCTTGATGAATGTGACTAGTTGTTTATCAATTTTGTTTATCTTCTCAAAGAACCGGCTTTTAGTTTTAGTGATCTTTGCTATTGTTTCCTTCATTTCTTTTTCATTTCTGATCTTTATGAAATCTTTCCTTCTGCTAACGTTGTTTTTTTTTTTTTTTTTTTTTTTGTTCTTCTTTCTCTAACTGCTTTAGGTGCAAAGTTTGCTTGTTTATTCAAGATGTTTCCTGTTTCTTAATGTAGGATTGTATTGCTATAAACTTCCCTCTTAGAACTGCTTTTGCAGCATCCCATAGATTTTGAGTCATCGTGTCTCCATTGTCATTTGTTTCTAGGTATTTTTTGATTTCCTCTTTGATTTCTTCAGTGATCACTTCATTATTAAGTAGTGTATTGTTTAGCCTCCATGTGTTTGTATTTTTTACAGATCTTTTCCTGTAATTGATGTCTAGTCTCATAGCCTTGTAGTTGGAAAAGATACTTGATAAAATTCAATTTTCTTAAATTTACCAAGGCTTGATTTGTGACCCAAGATATGATCTATCCTGGAGAATGTTCCATGAGCACTTGAGAAAAATGTGTATTCTGTTGTTTTTGGATGGAATGTCCTATAAATATCAACTAAGTTCATCTTGTTTAATTTATCATTTAAAGCTTGTATTTCCTTATTTATTTTCATTTTGGATGATCTGTCCATTGCTGAAAGTGGGGTGTTAAAGTCCCCTACTATGATTGTGTTACTGTTGCTTTCCCCTTTTATGGCTGTTAGTATTTGCCTTATGTATTGAGGTGCTCCTATGTTGGGTGCATAAATATTTACAATTGTTATATCTTCTTCTTGGATTGATCCCTTGATCATTATATAGTGTCCTTCTTTGTCTCTTGTAGTAGTCTTTATTCTAAAGTCTATTTTGTATGATATGAGAATTGCTACTCCAGCTTTCTTTTGATTTCCATTTGCATGGAATATGTTTTTCCATCTCCTCACCTTCAGTCTGTATGTGTCCCTACGTCTGAAGTGGGTCTCTTGTAGACAGCATATATATGGGTCTTGTTTTGTATCCATTCAGCCAGTCTGTGTCTTTTGGTGGGAGCATTTAGTCCATTTACATTTAAGGTAATTATCGATATGTATATTCCTATTCCCATTTTCTTAATTGTTTTGGGTTTGTTATTGTAGGTCTTTTCCTTCTCTTGTATTTCTTGCCTAGAAAAGTTCCTTTAGCATTTGTTGTAAAGCTGGTTGGGTGGGGCTGAGCTCTCTCAGCTTTTCCTTGTCTGTAAAGGTTTTAATTTCTCTGTTGAATCTGAATGAGATCCTTGCTGGGTAGAGTAATCTTGGTTGTAGGTTTTTCTCCTTCATCACTTTAAAAATGTCCTGCCACTCTCTTCTTGCTTGCAAAGTTTCTGCTGAAAGATCAGCTGTTAACCTTATGGGGATTCCTTTGTGTGTTATTTTCCACTTGCTGCTTTTAATATGTTTTCTTTGTATTTAATTTTTGATAGTTTGATTAATATGTGTCTTGGTGTGTTTCTCATTGGATTTATACTGTATGGGACTCTCTGTGCTTCCTGGACTTGATTAACTATTTCCTTTCCCCTATTAGGGAAGTTTTCAACTATAATCTCTTCAAATATTTTCTCAGTCCCTTTCTTTTTCTCTTATTCTTCTGGGACCCCTATAATTCGAATGTTGGTGTGTTTAATGTTGTCCCAGAAATCTCTGAGACTGTCCTCAGTTCTTTTCATTCTTTTTTCTTTATTCTGCTGTGCAGTAGTTATTTCCACTATTTTATCTTCCAGGTCACTTATCCATTCTTCTGCCTCAGTTATTCTGCTATTGATCCCATCTAGTGTATTTTTAATTTCATTTATTGTGTTGTTCATCATTGCTTGTTTCCTCTTTAGTTCTTCTATGTCCTTATTAAATGTTTCTTGCATTTTCTCTATTCTATTTCCAAGATTTTGGATCATCTTTACCATCATTATTCTGAATTCTTTTTCAGGTAGACTGCCTATTTCCTCTTCATTTGTTAGGTCTGGTGGGTTTTGCCTTGCTCCTTCATCTACTGTGTGTTTTTCTATCTTCTCATTTTGCTTACCTTACCATATTTGGGGTCTCATTTTTCAGGCTGCATGTTTGTAGTTCCCATTGTTTTTGGTGTCTGTCCCCAGTGGCTAATGTTTGTTCAGTGGGTTGTGTAGGCTTCCTGGTGGAGGGGACTAGTGCCTGTGTTCTGGTGGATAAGGATGGATCTTGTCTTTCTGGTGGGCAGGTCCATGGCTGGTGGTGTGGTTTGGGGTGTTTGGGGCCGTATCATGATTTTAGGCAGCCTCTCTGCTAATGGGTGGGGTTGTGTTCCTGTCTTGCTAGTTGTTTGGCATAGGGTGTCCAGCATTGTAGCTTGCTGGTCGTTGAGTGAAGCTGGGTGTTGGTGTTGAGATGGAGATCTCTGGGAGATTTTCGCTGTTTGATATTACGTGGAGCTGGGAGGTCTCTTGTGGACCAGTGTCCTGAAGTTGGCTCTCCCATGTCAGAGGCAGAGCACTGACTCCTGACTGCAGCACCAAGAGCCTTTCATCCACACTGCTCAGAATAAAAGGGAGAAAAACTAGAAAGAAAGAGGATAAAATAAAATAAAGTTATTAAAATAAAAAATAATTATTAAGAAAAAAAATTTAAAGTTAAAAAAACCCCCACAAAAACCCCCCAAAAAACGGACGGACAGAACCCTAGCACAAATGGTGAAAGCAAAGCTATACAGAAAAAAATCTCACACAGAAGCATACACATAAACACTCACAAAAAGAGGAAAAGGGGAAAATATAATATATTTTGCTCTCCAAGTCCACCTCCTCAGTTTGGGATGATTCGTTGTCAATTCAGGTATTACACAGCTGCAGGGTACATCAAGTTGATTGTGGAGCTTTAATCTGCTGCTTCTGTGGCTGCTGGGAGAAATTTCCCTTTATCTTCTTTGTTCGCACAGTTCCCAGGGGCTCAGCTTTGGATTTGGCCCCGCTGCCGTGTGTAGGTCACTGGAGGGCGTCTGTTCTTCGCTCAGACAGGACGGGGTTAAAGCAGCAGCTGATTCGGGGGCTCCGGCTCCCTCAGGCCAGAGGGAGGGAGGGGCATGGAGTGCGGGGCAAGCCTGCGGCGGCAGAGGCCGGCGTGACGTTGCACCAGCCTGAGGCGCGCCATGCGTTCTCCCGGGGAAGTTGTCCCTGGATCCCGGGACCCTGGCAGTGGTGGGCTGCACAGGCTCCCGGGAGGGGAGGTGTGGATAGTGACCTGTGCTCGCACACAGCCTTCTTGGTGGTGGCAGCAGCAGCCTTACCGTCTCATGCCCGTCTCTGGGGTCCGCGCTGTTAGCTGCGGCTTGCGCCTGTCTCTGGAGCTCCTTTAAGCGGCGCTCTTAATCCCCTCTCCTCGCGCACCAGGAAACAAAGAAGGAAGAAAAAGTCTCTTGCCTCTTTGGCAGCTCCAGACTTTTTCCCGGACTCCCTCCCGGTTAGATGTGGTGCACGAACCCCTTCAGGCTGTGTTCACGCCGCCAACCCCAGTCCTCTCCCTGGGATCTGACCGAAGCCTGAGCCTCAGCTCCCAGCCCCCGCCCGCCCCGGCGAGTGAGCACACAAGCCTCTCGGGCTGGTGAGTGCTGGTCGGTACTGATCCTCTGTACAGTAATCTCTCTGGTTTGCTCTCCGCACCCCTGTGGCTGTGCTCTCCTCCGCGGCTCCGAAGCTTCCCCCCTCCGTCTTTCGCAGTCTCTCCCTGCGAAGGGGCTTCCTAGTGTGTGGGAACCTTTCCTCCTTCACAGCTCCCTCCCACTGGTGCAGGTCCCGTCCCTATTCTTTTGTCTCTCTTTATTCTTTTTTCTTTTGCCCTACCCAGGTATGTGGGGAGTTTCTTGCCTTTTGGGAGGTCTGAGGTCTTCTGCCAGCGTTCAGTAGGTGTTCTGTAGGAGTTGTTCCACGTGTAGATGTATTTCTGATGTATCTGTGGGGAGGAAGGTGATCTCCGCGTCTTACTCTTCCGACATCTTCCCCTCGATGTCTTTCATATTTAAATATGTAAACTATTTAGAATAATTTTTTGTGTATCATGTGATGTAGGCATTCATTATATATTTTTTTCAAAACATATAACTGATTGTCCCAGCACCATTTTTTGAATGGTCCATATTATATCATACAGTCTGAAATACTAACTTTGGAATATATCACATTTCTAGAAATCCATTATTTCAATTAACAAAAGATTAATTTATAAAGTCTTTATGAAACCTCATGAAGTAGACATTAGTGTCTTTACATATAACTTGACCAGAATTGCATGGAAAATTATACAGATTCTTTTGACAACAGTGTCCATGTTCTTATCACTTGGAGAGGTGAGAAAAGAGCCAAATCATGCAGGGATTTTGGGGACCTGGGATTTTATTCCAGAAACCATTAAAAGCCATCAAAAGGCTTTCAGCAGGGGAGTGACATACTTTAATTTACATTTTAATTTGATTCTCTAGCAGTTGGATAAAACGGAGGTTGTGAGAAGGCAAACATGTATGGCAGACACCAGTTAGATAGCTGTTATAGTGGTCCAGATGTGGGGTGGTGCCACGTGGACCTTGGAGAATTCAGTGGAGATGGACATAAGTGAATGGGTTTGAAATATATTTTAGAGATAAATGCATCAGAACTTGCTGTTCAGCTGGATTTAATTGGAGGCTGAGAGAAAGGGACAAATCAAGGAGGACATTTAGAGTGAGCAGCTGAGTGGTAGTGGTGCCAGTTGAGATAGGGAAGGCTAGAGTGTAACGAGGGGAGTCAGGGGGACAGATCAAGTTGGTGATTCCTATGAAATATGCAAACAGAGATGTCAATAGGCACTTGGATATACAAGTTTGGAACTGGGGTGGAGTGGTCCATAGATATATACTTGGATTTATTTGTGACATTGCCTGGAAGATCTACACAAGGGTGGTATTATAAGGCCTCCTGATTTTATAGAGTTGAACAGCAAATGAGAAGTGATGTTGGAGACAGTGCAAACAAATTTTTCAAGAAGCTCAGCTCTGAAGGAAATAAGATCAAATACAGAAGATACAGAACTAGGAGTAGATAAAGGATTGAGCAACTTTTTTTTTTTTTTCCAATGGGAGAGATCCATACTTAGAGGAAGGAATTAATAGAGAAATAGTGGGAGAAAATATAGGAAAGAGGAGGGAAAAAATATATATATACAACTGAGGAGGCAGGGTCAATGAGGAAACAGGGGTTCAGGGGATGCTCTTTGCTGGGAGGGTGGAGAAGAAGCATACCATTTCCTGAGAGTGGCAAAAGAAGGGGACATTATAATGTGATGTCTAAGTGCCAGGCTTCAGAGCCAGATGGTCTGGGTTTACATTAGGCTCTGCTGTTTACAAATGATAGAGCCCCTTAAATGTTAGTTTTGTCATTGATAACATGGGAATGATGATATGAATACACATGTTTAGGATTGTTATGAAGACTAGATGATATACAGATGGCACTTAGCACAGAGCTCAATAAACATGAGGTCAGATTGTATTAATAAATATAGGTTTGCCTATATATGTGGGAAGTCAAAGATAATCACATTGAGTTCCTCAATTTTCTCATGAAGACCCTTAGTTTGCAAAAGCTATTCTAGATAATGGGAGATGGAATTGATCACCAGAACTTCCCACTTTATTTTTTTTAAATTTTTTTTATTGAAATATAGTTGATTTACAATGTTGTGTTAGTTTCAGGTGTAGAGCAAAGTAGTTCAGTTATACATATATGAAAATCTATTCCTTTTTAGATTCTTTTCCATTATAGGTTATTACAAGATACTGAGTGTAGTTCCCTGTGTTATACAGTAGGTCCTTGTAGATTATCTATTGTACATATAGTAGTGTATATATTTTAATCCCAAACTCCTGATTTATAATCTCACCCCCCCCACTTTACCCTTCGGTAACCATAACTTTGTTTTCTATGTCTGTGAGTCTATTTCTGTTTTATTAATAAGTTCATTTGTATCATTTTTTTTTTAAGATTTTCCTCCTACTAGCATTGTATAGCAGGTAAAACTGGTTTAAAGTGGGAATGAAGGGTAAATAGTTCAGACTGTTCTTTTCCTGGTTAACACAAGTGAGTGAGACACTCATTCTTGGGAATGGCCACAAAACATTCTGGACACTTTTACTAAACTAGAAACAAAACCACATTTTCCCTTCTGCCAGATCTGTGAACAGAGCTGCCTGAGTGGCAGAGTGCTCCTCTGAAACTTGGAACACTGGGTGTTTTTTTTACATACAACTTGTTTGCAGTTCAACTGGCTTTTTATTTCAGGGTGTCTATGGTTATGGGAGGGCAGATTTCAGCTCCTCAAGATTATGTAGACATTTAGTCAAATGTAGTTCTAAAGACATACCACAAAAAGAGTTCTGGTGGGCATTGGAATATCTGGGCTTGATCCTGGCTCCTTTACCACCTAACTATGTGGTTTTTGTCAGTATCTAGAGAAGGGGTTTGGACTGAACAGGTGATGATTCCCATGTAGTTCTCCAACCATCTGCAACACAAGAATCTCACTAAGCAGTTCTTGCCTAAGAGATGATTCTTTCTTCTATCTTGAATGTGTATGGAAGGAGATTCTCTCAGCAGGAGTATATCTTCCAACACATTATAAGTAGCCACTTTGGTACTATGTTAATTACTCACTGCTGTTTCCTAGTTACAGATAGATTTACTCAAGAAAACATTTGTTGAAGGTCCTCTCTTCTATGTGCTAAAACTGTGATAGCCACCAAGAGAGACCAAGCTCTGTCTTCATGGACATCATAACCTTGGTTTTACCAAAAAGCCCCCAAAGGACCTTCATTTTCCAATAGACTATGTCTTGATACTTCACTTAACAGTTTGGACTCAGCTTTATTCCATTCATCAAATATCATGTATTCTGAAGATAATTTCTTTTCACATTTTTATGTCTGGTGTCCGGCATCATTTCTGGCACATACAAGGTATGCAATAATATCTGAAAGAAACAATCCCTGGTAATTTGAGAAGGTATGACCTTTTCGATAGGTCACAATTACAACAATGTAATTTCTATTTTGGTGCATTATGAAGAAAAGAGCATAGGTGTTAGGAAATTAACATTTGTTTAGAATTTATCATGCAACATTGTGCAGATACTTTAAATATGTATGTTAATATGATTCTTTTAATTGCCTGTTTCTTAAGATGAGAAAAACTGAGGTCCAGAAAGGATATGTAGCCAGCCATGTTACTTGGCTATTACATAGCAGAGACATGCTTTAAATCATGGTCTGTCTGACTCTAAAGATTATTCTTGTTTTATTTCTATGTGTTTTCCACCATTGCAGGAATTACTGTTGTCGTCAGATGCAAAAACCCTGACCAGTGCTATTACATAAGTAAAAGCTCCATAATAATTTGGAGCCCTCCAGGTCCTCTCTGCCTGTGTCAGACTTTCTCCAGCTTCACTGGCACTGACTAGGGAGGTCCCAGAGGCTACAGACCACAATAGACCCCAGATGGATGATGGCACAAAATTACAAATTAGAGATAAAATAAGTGCTGTTGTTGTTTTAACCATGGTGATAATAATGGCTTACACTGATATGATGCCTAATGGATTGTAAAACACTTGACCATGTGTCAACACTTCTGGGAAGTAGACAAGGCAGGGATCAGCAAGCTTACATTCCCTCTCTCAAGCTTGCCCTGCTCATTCATGGCTTGGCTGAGTCTGGTCTTTTTGCTCCTTGTCCAGTGATACACAGAATAATGAAAGATGCTCTCAGTTTAGACTGACTATGTGTATGCCAGTTATAAGATAACCCAGCAGATACAGAGATTTATACCTATGCTTAAAATAGTAACAACATAATTTCATAGCAGCTCACAGTTTATTTTCCCTTTTGGAAAGAAAAGATGCCCTTTCTTCCTTTGTGCTTTGTAAGAAAACGCAGTTGTGGGTTGCAATCAGAAGTGGAGAATGGGGTCCTCTTATTTTGTTCAATTTTCAGACCATCACAAAGGAAGGAAAAGCTTTTTAGTCATTTGGAAATGGTAATAAACAAGACTGTAGGTCAGGCAATTTGCAAGAAACCTGAGAAGTTATGATACTTTAACCTATTCTTAAAGGAGCTACCTATCCAAAATCTTTCTTGACCTTCTAATGTATCCTGTGTAAAGCTGCAGCCAGCAAGGGCACTGGAAAGCACATCTTGCTTTTCTTACGCAAAAGAACTAAGACACAGCTTACTCTGAGCTGGCCATTCACAGAGATTTACATGCTGGTGCTTCTGTGAGTTTGAGTGGCAGTGTTTGCTTTTCTGTCCCCTTTACTTCTCTGAGTTATGCTCTGTGCTCAGAGCATCTCAGTTCTTCTAGAGACAGGCAGTTTTGTTTCTAAGAAGCACACAGTGGCTTTAGGAAATACAGCATCTGTGGTTCTCTGCCAGCTCCACCATTTAGAGGCTTTGTGATCTTGGGAGAGTCATTTCATAAGCCTAACTTTCTTCATCTGTGAAATGGGAATAAGGCCTGCCTCACAAAGTTGTTGAGTGAATGACACATATAACCATATGTGAAAAGTACTTTACACACAAAATTGATCCTTACTGTCTTAATTATTGTCTTTTCACTTTACACACAAAATTGATCCTTACTGTCTTAATTATTGTCTTTTCACATTTGTGTCTCTCTCTCTCTTTTTTTGAAACTTATCATCCATTTCCAACAAGATGTTCCTTCCCCAAACTTATTTCAACTTGTTCTTTGTCATAAATTTTTGAAAGTCCTGGGGCTGTTTGATGGTTAATTTTACGTGTCAACTTGTCTGGGCATGATGCCCAGATATTTGGTCAAACATTATACTGGATGTTTCTAAAAGGTGTTTTTGGATGTGATTAACATTTAAATCTGTGGACTTTGAGTAGAGCAGACTGTCCTTCATAATGTGGGTGAGCCTCATGTAATCAGTTTGAAGTCCTGAATAGAACAAATGACTGCCATCCCCTGAGCATGAGGGAATTCTTAATCAGAGGCCTTCAGACTTGAACGGCAGCACTGGCTCTTTCCTGAGTTTCTAGCCTCTGTCCCACACCACAGATTTTGGACTTACCCATGTGAGCCAGTTCCTTAGAATAAATCTCTTTCTACATATATACACAAGTTATTCTGCTTTTCCAGAGAATCCTGACTAATGCACGCTGGTTTGTGATAGCGTCCTTCTGAGGTCGCCACGGAGCTGAGAAGTGATGGCTCCTCATCAGAACCTTGTAGCTGAGTTCTGCATGAGATGCTGGGCTGGAAGGCTAGCACTTGATGACCCTCAGGTTGGTTTCTTGCTGTCAACAAAGCACCAGTATCATGGGGCTAGACCTACCACTACTGATGTCTCATGTAGGAAGCTCTGGGTTCTCACTCCTTTTCCATGAACTTTCTTCCCCAACAATCCTAGGCAAGGCTTGAATCTTATCAAAGCATGTTCCTCCTTTGGATATGGGGAAGTTTTTGAATTGTGTGTTAATTGGCCTTGCTTACACATCAGTAACATCATGTCACACCCCTCCTCAGATGCCCCCAAGAGTTCCCTGTTCTCACCACATCAAGTGCAAATGCCCTTGCCTGGTTCTGAGCATATCACACCCATCTTCCTCTTGTCCCTTGAATGCGACATGCTCATTTTGCCTCCATACTTTTGCTCATTTTCATCCTTTCTAAAATGGTTTCCTTCATTCTATTTAGGGCTGCCCAATCCTCTCAAGTCCCACCTCCTTCATCAAACTCATCCTGGTGACTCCTATATCATGCTGGCTCCTCTGCCCTGAACTTCAACATCTGTGACAAGCCTTCATCATAGGGTTCAGCAACACATTATGCACTGACTTGCAGTCATTTTTTTTCAAGTTTCTGAGTTGAGAGCTTTCAAACTGAATCATGTGAGAAATGGTTAACTGAGCAACTACTATTCACTCTATTGGTTACCTGAGATAATTGTGTAAGACATGGCTTGCATTCTTTAAATGCTCATATCTAATGGGAGAGATAGACCAGTAACCAGAAAATTAAAATGCAGTGATATGAGTGTTATAACAGAGATGTGTGCAGAGTCCTATGGAGAGAGGGCAAGTGAATGTGGGAGGCAGACTGCGGAGGAGGGATCTATCTTTGAATACCTATCATGTTCTGAGCCCTGTGCTAGGGATTTATATGAATCATCTTATTCAATATTTAAAAAATCCTGCAAGAAGGATGTGGAGCAATGTCCCCACCTTCCCAATAAGACCAAGAAAGAAGTGACTTGCCAGCATCAGAGAATTTGGTGGAGTTCATGGGACTGCTGGCTCCAAAGCCCATGCACTTTTTCATTATCCTGCCTACTAGGGGGCTTCACTGGTAACCGCCAGCAAGTCATGCTCTGCACTGACCACTCAGACTCTGCCTCCTTTCAGTAATGTTTGGGCTATTTTCACCTTTTCTTTATACTCACAAGAACTTCTATTTTGCTAGAGATTACCAAAGGAAGACAACAAACAAATAATAAGGGTAAGCATAAACCAACACCAAAACCCCTTTCTTTTTGTAATATGAAGCCGCTAGTTATTCATTTGCTGTTAAAACCTGAATTTGAAGGAATTAATTTATTATATGTTTGGTAGTTAGACACAATCATTAACAAATTCAACACATGTTAAGATAGTCCATCAAATCTAGTTCTGAAGCAATATTTTTTTTTGATGAGTTTGTTGTAAAATCTCTTTATTATTCAATTGGATTTGTTTTTCTCGAGAAAAAAATATGCTTTTGAAGGGAGGAAGGGAAGAAGGAACAAAGGAAGGAAGGGAAGAAGAAAAGAAAGAAGGGTGGGCTGAGTTGGGGGACCACTGCAAAGCATTCTGTTAGTGGGCTGAGTTGGGGGACCACTGCAAAGCATTCTGTTAGACCCAGGTCTGGGTCTGCTAATCTCTCCACTTGATTTTATACATTTTAAGTTCTGGATTCACTTGGTTCTCTACATCCAAAGACCTGGATCCATGACTTAATTATCTTTGTATCCCTCACAAGGTCTAACACTCAGCACCACCCATACAATAGCTACTGGACAAATGTTCAACTGTGCTACACATCAGTCTGAAATTCTTTCAATTCAAGTCTTCATGCTAGGAAAGCACTTTGCCTACCTTCACTGGTGTCATAATTGACAGTCCAGTTTACTTAAAAAAGCATTTCTCTTATTTATTTATCTATTTATTTATGTTGCACTGTGCCACATGCGGGAACTTAGTTCCCCAACCAGGGATCGAACCCCGTGCCCCCTGCATTGGAAGCACATAGCCTTAACAACTGGACCACCAGGGAAGTCCCAGCATTTCTCTTTTTAATAAGAGGTGCTCAATAAGTGTTTATGCAATGGATGGATGATGAACACATTGAATTCTCATTTGTGTTTGTGCTGGATTTAGGTTATTCCCATGAGGACGGGGAGCTCCTTGTTCTTCATCTTGTATCTTGCACGTGAGGTTGGTGCTGGAAAAGTCTTGCTGAATTGAATAAGCCTGGTGATTCTGCTTTTACCTGTCTATTTGGAATCTTCTTAGAGAACTTGCCAAAAGGTTATTTCAGCTGTCATAATGGCAGACAGTGTGTGGGTAAATGAAGGGAGAGAAGCAAAGAGAGGACACATAATTTTTTTTAAATTAATTTTTATTGGAGTATAGTTGATTTACAATGTTGTGTTAGTTTCTTCTGCATGGCAAAGTGAACCAGTTAAACATATACAAATATCCACTCTTTATTTTAGATTCTATTCCTATATAGGTCATTACAGAACATTGAGTAGAGTTCCCTGTGCTATACAGTGGGTTCTTATTAGTTATCTATTTTATATATAGTAGTGTGTATATGTCAATCCCAATCTCCCAACTTATCGCTGCCTCCCCCTTTCCCCCTTGGTAACCATAAGTTTGTTTTCTACATAAAGATCATGTTGGAAGTCAGGCATGGAAACCCACTCTCCCTCATTCTTTCTTCCTTGTTGTCCATTTCTGGGTCTTCCAGGAAATAACAAATAAGAGGCTGCAGTTTCTGCAATGAGACACGAGGGGCCAAAATGTCAACTGGATAGACAAGTATACAAGACAAATCACAGAGGGGTGGGCTTTTCCCACTCTGCCCTCAACCCTGCCAGGTGGGCCCTGGCTTGTCCTGGAGTTCCCTGGCCAAGGGCTTTCTCCTTCTCCTTCCAGCCCAGTGGAACCGCCAGGACTGCTGAGAGACAGAAAGTGTGAGCAGGGCAGGCAGGCGAGGCAGCTGCGGAGGACAGGCGCTGCAGCAGTGGTGCCAGGAGTGCTCATTTATTTTGTACTTAGATTTACAAGTATAATGAGGCTTCATCTGTTGACTGCCAGCCTACCATCCATCAACCCTGTTCCACAGGAGGCAGAGCCCATGTCCTGTTGGGCCTCCGAAACATTGGCTTGTTCTCTTTTCCTGCCTTGTAGGCCTGGTAAACAAAGAGAATGGGGCTACAGATGGAAGTTGTTTGCTGCATGTGTATGTCTGGGGGTAGATAAGGCTGCGGCTGGTGTCCCTGCCCTGAAACACACCAGCTGGTGATGTTTTTATGTCTGGTGTCCCCAGCTCCAGCTCCCACTCTGAGCAAGCCAGAGAAATGATGGGCTAAGCCTGATTTCCTTCTCCTTCCAGCTTCCATTTTGGGTTTACACACTCTTGGCATGAGGGCAGCCCAGCTGTAGGCCCTGCTTCTCAGTCCCCTTGGCAGTGAAGCTGTGATGATTGGCCCTCTGGGATGTAGAGAGGAGGTGAATGTCTTCCTGCATCTGCTCTGGCTTTCATTAGGGATTTTCCCCTCTCACCCATTAGGCTGAGACAACTTGGTACAAATGGGCTATTTCTAGCTCATTGCAAGAAGAGTTGGATTGAATTCTCTTCAGAAGGGAAGCCTTATGGATGCTGTCAGTGCTGTATCTTGAGAGGAGGCAGGCTAGGTCCTGTATTTAAGACCATTCACCCATCACCTCTGTCACACTGGGTTTCTCAAAGCTAGAGGCATTGCAAAGTCTTTGGAATACATGATTCTGAATTCATGGAGTTCCTAGATGAGGGACTTTGGGAAGTTTCTTATTTAATCTCCCTAAATCTTAGTGTCCTCATTTAGTGAACAAAGAAGGAATGAATAAATGGATCAATAAATCTGTTTATTATCTATCGAGAATTTTAATTCCAATCCCCTTATGGTCTCCTACCCCTGTGAGTGGTGCTGAATTGTGTAGAACTCTCACGGTTTTCCAAATCCTATTTTACAATGAGACGTTTATAACTTGGGTTTGCTAGTGTTCCTCTTCCAAAGTCATGTATATATGTGTGTATGTGTGTATGAGTATTTGCATGTGTTTGTATGTTTGTCCTTAATACCCTATCTTGAGAGGCATATAGCATCATGATGGTACTTAAGGTCAAAATGCCTGGGTTGGATCTTGGCTTTGCTACTCACTAGTAATTTCACCTACGACAAATGATTTAACCTCTCTGTACTTCAGTTTTCTCTTTTATAAGATGGTAATAATATCAATGATGTCTACCTCTTGATGTTGTGGGATTCAATGAGTTTATATAGTGATTACTTAGAACAATGTTTAGCATGTGGTATGCTATGTAAGTTTTGGTATTATTGTAGGGGTGGTCAAGGAATGTGATTTCATAGTGTCTTACTCTTAGGAGTTGTCTGCTGATATATAAACATCTTTACCTTATGCACAAGACCTTGCAATTTTGCCTTCAGAGAATATTCTGTATGAAGGCTCCCTCACTCCTTGATGCTCTTTCTTTCTCCATCTTTCCTCATCCTCTTCCAGCAACTCCACTTTAAGTACCCCTCCTGCTGGTGTCCCACCACCCTCCCTTTGTTGTGAGAATGGAGACTCTGCTCGGATTCCTTCTTTGTCATATAAAGGCATAGACACACACATACACATATATGTACTATAAGTAATAATTCCAGTGTCATTAGGAACTGGTCTCCTCATTAGAGAGAAGAGATATAAGTAAAATGAATCCTGATATATTTTCTATTAAAAAAATTGTTAGATCTGTCTACCGAAAACGCCTAGAAAGAATGATCAACCCAGTAACAATAAGTATCCTTCACATCCAAATTGAGGTCTACAAATAAGATTTATCACTAAAGAACTGGGAATTCTTGGAGAGATGGATGATTACAGGTTTGAGACAGGAAATGCATTAGATGAGTCTGGAATATCTTGTCATGCCAGAAAGCATGGAAGCTATCAAAGGCCCTTGAGGCCATGTTAAAATGACTTAGGAGAAATGTGAGGTTGCTCCTAAGTAGTTCCAATGGCTAAAGATGGAAACTTTAAACATTGAAAAGAATAATAGCTGCAATATATTGAAATACATCAAATATGTTAGAAATCTGTGAACTTATAATGATATTTTAAACAAACACAAAAAAGTCACTGGTTACTTTTGGAGGATTCTAGGGACCCAAATAACTATTGAGAAAATTGGTAAATAAGGGAAAGTGAAGGAAAATATGAAGTATTTATTCTGTATTTTCTTTACTTCAATGTAATTAAATAGTTGGTATGGGAAAGATTATTCTTTATAAAAATATTCCTGTTAATAAATTAAGAAGGAAAATTAGAATTAGAGCATCACTATTTTGCAACTCCTAGTGAAATAATACAGATAATGATTATCAATGGCTACTAAAATCATTAGATGACACATTATGGAAGATGGATCAGGAGGATGACACTGAAACCCACTGATCAATCTTAACATCATGTGAACAGAGGTAATGAGACATTAGATGCCCCCTGATGGAGCCTCATCATGCCATGAAAAGTGATAAAATTGAACCTGAATGTGGTCAAACCTCTAAATGTAACTGATAGTTTTCAGGAAAAATAGGGGATAGAGGAACATATTAAACACCACCACAGGCATGTACTTGACAAAATCTAGAATGTGGGAAACTCTACTGGCAAAATTATACATTACTTCAACAATTAAATTGTAAGGAAAAAGAAGAGGTAGAAACAGCCCATAGGTATGTATTAATCAATGTAATCAGGAAATGGAGGAATTGTGAACAGATTGGAAATCTGATTATACTATGGCATTAGTGTTATTTTTTTAGACATGATAATGGAATTATGAACATACATTGAAAAATAGGCCTTGTTTTTGAGAGATACATACTAAAATATTTCTAGATGAAATAATACAGTATCTGAAAAATGCTTTGAAATTATCAGGTGTTACAGAGTGGGGTAGATATAAATGAAATAAGATTTACCATGAATTGATAAATGTTGAAAGCTGGAAATGGATACATGGGGTGTCATTATATTCTTCTCTCTACTCCTGTATGTTTGTAATTTTTCCTAATAAATATTTTAAAACCAGACAAAAAAGCAGTTGTGACCATATTCTCTTTTCATTGAATTTCTCCACAGTCTGCTTCCCAAGCTTCTCCTTAAACCCTTTTACTCTTTCCTGCCATTTGCTGGTCATGTCCTCTCTATTCATGCCCTAAAGGTAGATGACTTGGACAAACTCACTTTTAAAAAAAAAATAATTTGTATTGAAGTATAGTTGATTTACAATGTTGTGTTAGTTTCTGCTATACAGCAAAGTGAATCAGTTATACATGTATTTATATCCACTCTTTTTTAGATTGTTTTCCCATATAGATCATTACAGAGTATTGAGTAGAGTTCCCTGTGCTATACAGTAGGTTCTTATTAGTTATCTATTGGACAAGCTTACTTTAATTTCCCTTTTGCCACTGAAAGCTCTCTGTCTTTTTTTGGAAGCCAGCCTCCACCCTCATCCCAGGCCTTGCCTTGCCTCAAAATACATTCACACACATATAGATCCCAAACTTTCAGCAACTTATGTTCCCAACTGTCTCCTTTGCCCCAGGTATCCACTCAGCTGGGTTTGGAAATTGTTTCTTTCCTTTCCTTCCCTTCCACGTAGCCAGTAAAATGGAGCTGTGGAGGTATGACATGTTTGGGAAGGAAAGTAGAACTTTTAAGAGCACTGAAGAACATAAGGTGCTAGGGAAGAAACACATGGGGGAATAATACACACATGGGGTAGCATCTCCATCCTACCCCATCCCCAACTCTCTGTCCTCTCTTCTATCAAAAGAGAAATATGGGGGTTGGAAAAGAGGTATTTGGCATGGTGTCATCTTTTCTAGGGGGGTTGGCCAGAATCATTCTCAGCTGATACAGAGGGCTTTGAAAAGAAAGCCAGCCCAGTGAAAAGGTGAATGAATCATTTGTACAGTAGGGTGACAGACTGTCCCAGTTTGCCCAGGACTGAGAGATCTCCCAGGACACTGAATTTCCAGCTAAAAACAGTAAAATATCAGACAAATCAGGACAAGTTAGTCAACTGATAATAAGATCAAGGTTTCATTTCTTAAAAGGAGTACAGGCCAAGTCATGTGGGTGGAGAAATTTTTTTTTATCATTGGAGATGTCTGTTTTCCTCAGGAGAAGATTAATAATTGCTGCAGTGATATATGTTTGCCAGAGCCAAAGCTGATGGGAAGATTGGCCTAGATTCAGAATACCCACTGTCTTTCCCCAACTCATGAGAACATCTTCTATGGTTTTCTACTTTAAAACTAACAGAAACCCAGGTAAAGAAAATCTCCAATAACTTGGCTGAGGTCTTACAGTTTCAAAATAACTATATCAATTTTACCACTAAAATTATAATTACCCAAAGAGTTTAATATTCCTTTATAGTTGTTTTTGTCTTTAGATGGATGTACAAATTACTGTATTCTAAAAGTCAGTTGAAATTATTTTCTAAGTGGTTAAGCCACTAACTCTAAGCATAATTAGCTTTACTTGCTTTATTTTGCTTTTTGATTTTTAGGATTTCTCATTTTTTAAATTTAAGAACTTTTAGTTATTACAATGGTGGCTGGGAAACAGTTAGCTTGGCCAGAATGGAACTTTGATTCCTTTGCCCCTCCATCCAAAGGTGTCATCCTTTAGTGGGAATAAAAAATGGTGCAGCCACTATGGAAAAGAGTATGGAAGTACCTCAAAAAGTTAAAAAAAAGAAATACCACATGATCCAGCAATTCCACTTCTAGAGATATTTATTTATTTATATCTATATCTATATAGATTTATGTATTTCAATTCTCCAAAAGAATTGAAATCAGGATCTTTAAGAGATATCTGTACTCTCACATTCATTGCAGCACTATTTACAATAGCCGAGATATGGAAACAACACAATGTCCATCAACAGATAAATGGATAATGAAAATGTGGTATATACATACAATATAATATTATTCAGCCTTAAAAAGGACAGAAATCCTGCCATTTGTGACAACACGGATGGAATTTGAAGGTATAATGAGAAGTGAAATATCCAGAGGATAAATATTGCATGATTCCACTTATATGAGGTATTTAAAGTAGTCAAACAAATAGAAGCAAAGAATAGAATAGTGTTTACTAGGGACTGGGGGGAGGGGAAAATGAGGAGTTGCTAATTAACAGGGATAACAATTCAGTTATGCAAGATGAATAAGTGCTGCAGATCTGCTGTACAACATTGTGTTTATAGATAATAATACTGTGTCGTAACGTGCACTTAAAGTTTATTAAGAGGGCAGATCTCATGTTAAATGTTCTTACTACCAAAACAAACACAGAAAGATACACCTAAACTTTTGGAGGTGATGGATATGTCTATTACCTTGGTTGTGGTGATGGTTTCATGGATGTTTGCATATGTCCAAACTCATCAAATTATATACATTAATTATACACAGTTTCTTTTTAATTAAAAATAATTTATTTTGGCCGTGCCACGTGGCTTGCAGGATCTTAGTTCCCCAAACAGGGATTGAATCTGCACTCTCTGCAGTGAGAGCATGGAGTCCTAACCACTGGACCGCCAGGGAATTCCCTACACTGTTTTTTTTTTGTTGTTGTTGTCATTTTTTTGGCGGTACACGGGCCTCTCACTGTTGTGGCCTCTCCCGTTGCGGAGCACAGGCTCCGGACGCGCAGGCTCAGCGGCCATGGCTCACGGGCCCAGCCGCTCCGCGACATGTGGAATCTTCCCAGACCGGGGCACGAACCCGCATCCCCTGCATCAGCAGGCGGACTCTCAATCACTGCGCCACCAGGGAAGCCCCCTACACTGTTTTTTAAATATAAATTATACCTCAGTAAATCTGTTAAAAAAAAAACAACAACAAAACTCTCATCATTTGGCACGGAAGCTAATTCTGTGTTTGTAAGATTGGATAGCAGACTCCTTCTTCCTTTCCATAGGGACAGAATAAATAGGGAATATTTGAGGTCCAGAAATGGGAGTTATTAATACAGAGTAAAATGTACGGTTTCCATGGAATGACTTCGGGGACCATCACACTGTGTCCCAAACTGTGCCAGTGCATATGCACATTTTTCTAGCTAGAGTTTCTGTAACTTTAATCAGATTCCAAAGAGACTTTGATCCAAAAAACAGATTAGAACTAGTATCTTACAAAGTAGAGTGCTGAGGGACAAAAGGAGAAACTGATAGAAGTGTCTTCTATCAAAATTCAGAAAACCAAACATTCTCTAGATATATAAATTCAAATTCAAAATGTAAGGGTGGGATCAGCTAGTTCCTCAGAACCCCTTTAAGAGCACCTAAACTGGGAGGAGGTGACAGGTGGTTGTGGCTTGAGAGGTCTCCCCACCCCCTTCAAACTAGAACAGTTCAGTGTTTTATCTTCTACAAAACAGACTTGTTTTTTCGTTTGTTTTTTAAAATTTGAGGTATAGTTGATTTAATATATTGTGTTAATTTCAGGTGTTCAACAGAGTGATTCAGTATTTTTGCAGATTATATTCCATTATAGGTTATTACAAGATAATTGGTATAATTCCCTGTGCTATACAGTATGTCATTTTTGCTTATCTATTTTATATAGGGTAGTTTGTATCTGTTAATTCCATATCTCTAATTTGTTCCTTCCCCCTTTCCTGTCCCCTTTGGTAACCACAAGTTTGTTTTCTATATCTGTGAGTCAAAACAGACTTGTTTTTAGGTTTTCTTTTGAAGAATGTTTTCTGCTATTAGGGGAACAAAAGATTGAAAAAACAACCAGCTGTCATTAATAACTGCTGTTGTGGGTCTAAAGAGTTTTATGAATTTGTCACCAGATTTTTGTACTCTCCTTGGAATGATGCCAATTGAGTTAATGGTACAGATGAACCTATTTCCAGGGCAGGAATAGAGATACAGATGGAGAGAATGGACTTGTGGACACAGTGGGGGAAGGGAAGGGTGGGATGAATCGGGAGATTAGGATTGACATAAATACACTACCATGTGTAAAATAGATAGCTGGTGGGAGCCTGCTGTATAGCACAGGGAGCTCAGCTCAGTGCTCTGTGATGACCTAGATGTGTGGGAGGGAGGTCCAAGAGGGAGGGGATATATGTATACATAGAGCTGATTCACTTCATTAGTTAGCTTCAGCAGAAACTAACACAACATTGTAAAGCAATTAAACTCCAATTAAAAAAATAAATAAATCAGAGTGATTAGAAAGACAAACATTGGGTCAGCCAGACCTACCTGGGAGTCATCCTTGCCATGTGACATTGGTCAAGTAATTATAACAATAAGGATAATTTTGATATGGCTCTCATGGGAACTATTAAGAAGATAGTTCATAGAAAAGACTCATACAATGCCTGACCAATAGAGATCCTTGACCATGAGCAATGACTACTATTTCTGTCCCCTGGTTACGAAGAGGGGAGAGAGTCTTCATTCCTCCTTCATTCCCCCTCACCAATGTCTATGTTAGAGCTCTACCCTCTCTGCCCCCAATCACATCTCAGAGAAAGTCTTGCAAATCCTCAGACCTATAGTCAGCTCCCAAGAGACAGTGGAGACTGGAGATATCATTATTCATGCAGCAAAATGAGTGAGTAACAGGGGCTTCCCTGGTGGTGCAGTGGTTGAGAGTCCACCTGCCAATGCAGGGGGCACGGGTTCGTGTCCCGGTCCGGGAAGATCCCACATGCCGCAGAGCGGCTGGGCCCGTGAGCCATGGCCGCTGAGCCTGCGCGTCCGGAGCCTGTGCTCCACAACGGGAGAGGCCACAACAGTGAGAGGCCCGCTTACAGCGAAAAAAAAAAAAAAAAAGAGTGAGTAAGGAAGCACTTTCAGGATGGTAAGGGCCAAAAGAAATGAGGACAACTGTGATAAAGGCAGATTGAGGTTCAATTCAATGGATATTTATTGTAGCCTGAACCAGGATACACAGGGTGGTGGCATGTGTTCCCTGCCATTTAGGAGCTGGCAAATGGTAGGTAATCAGGGTGAACACAGGAGTAAACAACATGCCAGGGAGCTCAGAGCAGGAACTGATTGATCCCTAGTGTAGGTCTGAGAAGGTTTCTGGGAGGAAACATTTGAGCTTATCTTTGAGGAAGGACAAGAATGATCACAGGTGGGATGGTAGAAGGACAAAGGGCTTCTCAGCTGGTGGCATGACAAAAACAGTGTCCTCAAAAATAACAATAAGTAAAATAAAGCAGTAGTAAAGAAAAATCATAGTTAATACTGCTTCTTAACTGCTAGGTACTTAATGAAGCACTTTACATGAATTATTTCACAGAGTTTACTTAGTCCTTAAACAACCCTGTGAGACAAATTTTACTTAAATCCCTATTTTATAGATGAGGAAACAGAACACTTAGAGTGAAATATCTTGCTCAAGCTGGTAAGTGTGGTAGTTTGAATTTGAGCTCAGGTGTTTATGCTCTTCACCAATGGCCATCATAAACAGTGAGGCTGGTCAACCAGATCAGGGCCTGATTATGGCACAATGCTCTGTGAAAGCCATGGAAGTAATCCTGGTCCTTCCTTGTAGGACAGAGCAGACAGTGTCCTTGTAGGACAGGACACTACTGATACTTTAGCCTGAATAATTCCTCATTGTGTAGGGCTATTCTGTGCCCTATGAGACATTCAGAAGCATCCTTAGCCTCTAGGCACTAGATGCTAGTGGTACTCTCTCCTCCAGTTGTGAAAACCAAAAATGCCTCCTGACATTTCTAAACATCCCCAGAGAGGCAAAGTCTCCTCTAGGTGAGAACCACTGTTGTAAGCAAGCTCACACAAGGCACTGGTTTGCTGCTCAGAACAAGCCAGCAGAAATTCTTCTGCTGTGCACAAAATTGTCTCTGGCAAACTCTCAGCTTTGAAATTGTTCATCTCAGCAGCTGAGGTCTTGATTTCCCCAGGGTGATTCTCACAGCCCCTGTCTGTGGGAGTTAGTTGGTCATATGTTCTGACGGGGCCCTTCCTGTGTTTGAAGGAGGTGTGGCATCAGACTCATCAAAGCCTCCCTGATGCACAATTACATCTCTGCATTGTGCTTGCCAAAGCATAACAATTGGAACACTTTGATCCAAGGCCTGTTTTGCTCTGACCAGCATCACAAGTTCTGAACCTTAGACTGAATAGTAAAATTGATTACATATTCCATTTGCTGCAAGCCTACCAGCATATATATCTATTCATCTTTTTATTTCCTGGTCCCACCTCCACAGACAACACTTATGTCACCCTCTTCAAGGCATTTTGCATGGTGACTAGGGCTTTCCAGAGTAGGTTTTGTTGGTTTATCTATGTTATCAGTATCTCCCCCTTTGAAGCAGGACCCTGGATAGGCCCAGGAGGAGGAGTTTTGAAGTTGGGTCTGGGCTATAGGAGAAACCAAAACCTCAGAAGGAGCAACAGGAGGAATAGGAGGAATTCCTCAGCGAGGAAGAGTGTGGAAGGCCAAAACTCAAAATCAGTAGAGCAGGCCAAATGTTTCTCCCAAACTGAGATATTGAGCTATACTCTTGGATAGGGGGAGGAATCTGGGGGTAATTGTGCATAACAGTAGCTGTCCTTTGAGGTATTATTTGTTAAACTAACATTTAATGGGCATTAGGTATGTCTCAGACACTGTGCTTCTCAGAACAACTCCAGGTGGCACGCTCTACCGTCCCAGAAATGGAGGCAGAGGTGGTTGAGGTACTTGTTCAAAGTCACACAGCTTGAATGTAGAAGAGCAAGGATGAGAACTCAGTCTGTCTGACCACAGAGCTCACATACGAACTGCTGAGGTCTGTACTGCTGTTGGAACAGAACATGCTTCTAGGGCTGGGATCTGGGAGGGCTGGCCTAAATTAAAAGACCAGGACAAGGTGAATCAGAAAATTACTCATTCTTCCAGAGGTGGAGCCAGAAAGGAGAGGAAGAGGTCTCTGGTTACACATGCTGAAGCTGAGCAAGGGATTTCTGGTTTATATACCTTCCAAGGAAGACATGGCTACGATCCTGAGTCCCTGAATCCTTGTCCCATTTCCTACAGCATAGGGTGTATTAGTTTGCTATGGCTGCTGTAACAAAGTACCGTACACTGGGTGACTTAAACAGCAGAAATTTATTGCTTCACAGTTGTAGAGGCTGGAAGCTCAAGATCAAAGTGTCAGAAGAGAGAACCTGTTCCAGGCCTTTCCCCTAGCTATTGGTACTTTGCTGGCAATCTTAGGTGTTCCTTGGCTTATGTAATAACCCTGACCTCTGACTTCATCTTCACATGATGGTCTCCCTTTGGGCATGTCTGTCTCTGTGTTCAAATTTTCCCTTTTTATAAGGACACCAGGCATTTTGGATTAAGGCCTAACCTAATGACCTCATTTTATCTTTATCATCGGCAAAACCCTATTTCCATATAAGGTCACATTCACAGGGGGCATTCCAGCAAAAGACACAATCATAATTAGCTGGGCCTTTGGTCCCAAACTCCTTTGTAGGTTGGGCTGGACCATGTGAGCTCAATGGGTTGCTGTACCCCTTGAATGTAAGACGTGGGAGGCTAGCTTGAACAGTTCCCTTTGTCCCTTCCTATACCTACCTCCCCTCTCGTCCTGTGTTACCCTTTGGGTATTAGTGAGTGAAAAAAACATAAGACCACTAGGATCTGGCAGCACTGGGATAAAACATAGGGAAAAGATCAGAGATAGTTTTATGTATAATTTTTCTATCTTTCCTCATCAATGTCATCTTCTAGTCTTCTGTCCCCTTTGTGTGAGCTTGAAACTCCTTATTCTTTTTGGTCCATATCATAGTGCTTTCTCTTTAAAAATTAGGTCTTTCCCTCCTTCCTCCTTCTCTCCCTCCCTCCCTCTCCCCCTTCTTTCTTTCCTTCCTTCCTTCCTCCCTCCCTTCCTTCCTTCCTTCCTACCTTCTTTCTTTTTTTTTTTTTTTTTTTTTGTAGGGGAAGAGGAGGTATAGTGGAAGGAAGAAGTCATATTCTTCTCTTAGGGAATAGAGTGTGGTGAGTATAATTTAATGGGGAGCAGGTGAGAAGTCTAAATTTTCCTTCTTACTCTAATGTTTATCCCTTTTCTTTTACCTTGTTCTCCTCAACTGGAGGGGCTGAGGGTGTTTAGTCCTCAGGTATGATTGATTCTGGAAATAGAATGTGACAAGGACCACATGGAGGAAGGAGTAGGAGAAAGAAGATAGAACTGATAATATAATATCTATGCCAATCCTGGCTGAGCTCAGCTAGATATTAGGAGGCAAACTCTTTTAGAGTTAGCTTATTTTATTCTGATGTATAAATGTCAGGTGATGCAACTATGCTAGGATGTTAAAAAAGTATTGCTATTAACCACCATCTTGAACTTGCAAAATAGTGAATTAAATGATGAAGGAAACAAGAACCTAGCATTTCTGAGCATGTATTAAGTATCAGGGACTTCTGCATATATCGCATCAGGCACTGTATATATTAGGGACTATGCAATCCATAGATGCATTGTTGAATCCATCTAAATCAGGGAAGTGGGCAAGGTTATTTCCCCTTTGCTATGAAGACGCAAAGGCACCATGAGATTGGATAATTTAACTAAGGTTAGATGATATTTCTAAGTATCGTAGGCCTTGCTAATGAATGTCTTTATGTCATGCGAAGTTGCTGAACTCATTTATTAGTTCAAATAGTTTTTAGTGGATTCCTTAGGATTTTCTATACACACAGCTAAATTATTTGTGAGTAGACATAAATTTACTTCTTCTTTTCCAATCTGGATGCCTTTATTTCTTTTCCTTGCCCAATGCTCTGGCTAGAACCTTTGGTACAATATTGAAATGTAAGTGGCAAGAGTGGACATCCTTGTGTTGTTCCTCCTTTTAGGGAAAAAGCTTTGTCTTTCACCATTAAGTGTCGTGTTAGCTGTGGGTTTTTCATAGATGCTTTTATCAGGTTGAGGACATTTCCTTCTATTTATAGTTTGTTGAGTTTTTTTAAAATCATGAAAAGATTTAAACGTTGTCATAATTTTTTCCTATCTTTTGAGGTGGTCATGTGGTTATGTCCTTATTCTGTTAATATGGTGTATTATATTGAACAAACTTTGCATTTCTGGGATAAGTCATGATGTATAATCCTTTTTATATGTTGCTGGATTCAGATTGCTAGTACTTTGTTGAGTATTTTTGCATCTACATCCATAAGAGACATTGGCCCATAGTTTTATGATATAACCTTGTGATATACCTTTGGTTTTGTGTGTTATTTTATCCTAATATAGGATAAAATTGGCTTCACAGAATAAGTTGGGGAATGTTTTATCTTCTATGTTTTGAAAGAGTTTGTGAAAGATTGAGGGTTGATATTAATTCATATTTAAGCATTTGTCAAATTGATCAAGAAGACTTCTGGGTGCAGAAATTTTTTTTTGTAGGAAGTTTTAAAATAACTAATTTAATCTCTTAATTTGTTATAAATCTATTATTTTCTATTTTCTTCTTGAATCAGCTTTAGTAGTTTGTATATTTTTAGGATTTTGTCCAATTCATCTTGATTTTCTACTTTGTTGGCATAGTTGTTCATATTATATTCCCTTATGATCTTTTTTTATTTTTGTAAGGTAGGTAGTGATGTCCCATCTTTCATTCCTGATATTAGTAATTTGAGTCTCCTCTGTCTCTTTTTGTCAGTCTAACTAAAGGTTTGTCAATTTTGTTGGTCTTTTTAAAGAAACAAATTTTGCTTTTGCTGATTTTCTCTATTATTTTCCCAATCTCTATTTCCTTTATTTTCTCTCTAGTCTTTACTATTTCCTTCCCCTGTTTACTTTGGTTTCAGTTTGCTCTTCTTTTTTTGTTTCTTATGATGGAAAGTTGGTTTACCTATTTGAAATATATATTTTTTAAAAGTATAGGTATTCACAGCTATTAATCTTTCTCTAAGCATTTAGAAAAATAAATTTTGATATGTTGTGTTTTTGTTTACATTCATCTTAAAGTACTTTCTAATATCCCTTGTGATTTCTTCTTTGACCCATGGTTATTTGGAATGTGTTGATTAATTTCCACATATTTGTGAATTCATCAGGAGTGTTTTTGTGATTGATTTCTAGTTTCACTCCATTGTGTTCAGGAATCATACTTTTTATAATTTCAAATTTATTGAGGCTTGTTTTGTAGATTGGCTTATGGTCTATTCTGGAGAATGTTTCACTGTATGCTTGACAGGAATGTGTATTTTGATGTTGTTGGGTGGAGCACTCTTCAGATGTCTGTTAGGTGTAGTTAGAGCTGTTCAAGTTTTCTATTTCCCTGATCTTCTGCCTATTTGTTCTATCCATTATTGAAACTGAAGTATTAAAGGCCTTACCTGTTTCTTTTTTTAATTAATTAATTTATTCATTTATTTTTGGCTGCCTTGGGGCTTTGTTGCTGCGCGTGGGCTTTCTCTAGTTGCAGTGAGCAGGGGCTACTCTTCGTTGCGGTGCGTGGGCTTCTCATTAAGCTGGCTTCTCTTGTTGTGGAGCATGGGCTGTAGGCACATGGGTTTCAGTAGTTGTGGCACGTGGGCTCAGTAGTTGTGGTTTGTGAGCTCTCGAGTGCAGGCTCAGTAGCTGTGGTGCACGGGCTTAGTTGCTCCACAGCATGTGGGATCTTCCTGGACCAACGCTCAAAACTGTGTCCCCTGCATTGGCAGGCGGATTCTTAACCACTATGCCACCATTACCTGTTTTTTGAATGGTCTATTCTCTACTTAATTCTGTCAGTTTTTCCTTCATTTGCTTTGTAATTCTCTTGTTAGGTGCATATATGATGACAAATTGTTTGCCTTCCTTATGAGTTGACCATTTTTATTATTATAAAATGTTCTTTTTTATCTCTAATAAAAATATTTGTCTTATGATCTGTTTTGTCTGATCTCAGCATAGTCACTACAATGCTCTTTTGGTTACTGCATGCATGGTATATCTTTTTCCCCCACTTTTTAAACATTCAACCTATTTGTATGTTTTCTATAGGTATTGAGTTGATAATTTTCTGTCTTTATTCTGTGTGTATGGGGAATTACACTTATTGAGTTTTGAGTGTTATACCAATCTTTCATTCATAAGATAAATCCCACTTGTTCATGTTGAATTATCCTTTCTGATTATTGTTAGATTTAATATGTTCCTGTTTTATAAAGGACTGTTGCATCTCTGTGAAAGCAGTCATCTGAATTTGGAGATTTTTTTTTCCTGTAAAGGTTTTTAATTAAAAATTTAATGCCTTTAAGAGCTATACAGCTGTTTTAATTTTCTCTTCTTCTTGTGTCAGGTTTGGTAATTTGTGTCTTTCAATAAATTTGTCCATTTCACTCAAGTTGTCAAATTTGTTGGCATAGAGTTGTTCATAACATTCTAATCTCGTTTGTTTAATTTCAAGAGAATGCTCTTGAAATGTCAATAGGATATTGACATCCTATTATATTTTTGATATAATTTGTTTTGTCTTTCTTTCTTGATCAGTTTAGCTAGAGGTTTATCATTTATATTGATCTTTTTAAACAAGCAGCCTATGGTTTCCTTGATTTTTCGTTTTTTAGTTTCACTGATTTAAACTTTTTATTACTTCCTTTCTTGTACTTTGTATTTCAGTTCTTATTTTTTATTTATTAGTTAAGATAACTGATCTTGGACATGTAAAAATTTGACAATATAAGTGTTTGAAGCTATACACTTTTGTGTAAGTGCTGCTTTGTTTGCATCTCACAAATTTTTTTTTTAAATAAATATATTTATTTATTTATTTTTGGCTGCATTGGGTCTTTGTTGCTGTGCACAGGCTTTCTCTAGTTGTGGAGAGCAGGGGCTACAATTTGTTGTGGTGTGTGGGCTTCTCATTGCAGTGGCTTCTCTTGTTGTGGAGCACAGGCTCTCAGCATGTGGGCTTCAGCAGTTGTGGCACATGGGCTCAGTAGTTGTGGCTCACGGGCTCTGGAGCGCAGGCTCAGTAGTTGTGGCTCACGGGCTTAGTTGCTCCGTGGCATGTGGGATCTTCCCAGACCAGGGCTTGAACCTGTGTCCCTTGCATTGGCAGGGGGATTCTTAACCACTGTGCCACCAGGGAAGTCCCCATCTCACAAATTTTGATATAGTATGTTTCATTCATTTTGTAATATTTTCTAATATTCCTTGCTTCAGTTTTTCTTTGAAAAATGGGTTATTTTGAAGTGATTGTTTTCCCAGATATTTGGGATTTTCCTGATATTTTTTCATTTTTTAATTTTAGCTTAATTTTCTTGTAGTCAGAGAAAATAGATTTTATGATTTCCATCCTTTAAAATGTATTGAGACTTTTTAATGGCCCTGCATGTGATATAATCTCAGTGAATTTTCCATGTACACTTGAAAAGTATCTGTAATCTGTTGTTTGGTTACTTGTGCTATACATGTCAATTAGATCAAATTGGAGGTAAATGTTGTTTGTCTTCTATTAGAGGCTATTCAATTTAATTTATCTATCAACTACTGGAAGAAGAGTGTTGAAATCTCAAAATATAATTGAAGTCTATTCGTTTCTCCTTTGGTTATATCAGTTTTTACTTCATGTATTTTGAAACTGTGTTACTTACGTACCCACACATTTAGGATTGTGAAGTCTTCTTGATAAATTAAACCTTTCATTATATTGAAATGCCCCTCTTTAACACTGTTTTTTGTCCTAAAGCCTACTTTGTCTGATGTTAACATAGACATTCAGTTTTCTTATTATCAGTGTTTCCAGTGTGTATCATTTTGTATCCTTTTAATTTTATAATGTAAGACCCTTGTAACAGTCTACTTCTGTTCTCCCCAGGCACTATACTATTATTATGATACAATTTACTTCTACATGTTATAAATTCTATGCTATGCATTGTTTTTACTTTTTTCTTTAAACAATTTCCTTTTAAAGAATTAAAACCTGAGGGAAATTTTTATTTTATACAGATAGTTATCATTTAAACTGTTCTGAATTCCTTTGAATAGATCCACGTTTCTATATGGTATGATTTTCTTTTTGCCCCAAGAAATTTCTTTAACATTACTTGTAGTGGAGATATCCTCAGTAGATTCTTCTAGTTTTAATTTATCTGAAAATATTTAAAATCTTCACTTTTGAAAGGTGTTTCACTGGATTTAGAATGACATTTTTCTCCCTTTCAGCACATTAAAAATGTTTTATTGTCCTCTGTCTTTTATTGTTTGTGATATGAAATCTGTAGTCACTCTTATCTTTGTTTTTCTGAATGTAATGTGTCATTCTTACTTATGGATTCTTTGAAGATTTTTTTCTTTATCACTGGTGCATAGCAATTTGATTATGAGGAGCCTTGGTGTGGATTTCTTTGTTTTTATTTTGCTTGGAGCTTGTTGAACCTTTCAACTGTGTGTGTTTATAGTTTTCATCAAATTTGCATAAAATTCCAGCCATTATATTTGTAATTTTTTTTCTTTTTTTCAGATTACAGTTCCATTTATATTAGACTTCTTTATATCACCCCTTATTGTTATTGGGGTTCTGTTAATTTTTTCTGCCTCTTTTTTCTCTTTGTGCTTAAGTTTGAATAGTTCCTATTGCTATGTTTTCAGATCATACTGATTTTTTTCCCCTATTAATGTCTAATCAGTTGTTAATACCATGAAGTGAGTTTTTCATTGCAGATATTGTATTTTTCAGGTCTAGAAGGTCCCATTGGTTCTTTTATATTTCTCCTATTTCTCTTCTCATCATTTTCATGTTTTCTTGTAAATTCTCATATATAAATATAAGTTTAAAATGCCTTCATTATCTATGTAATTTCTGGATCTAATTTTATTGGCAAAGAAATTCTTGTGCATAGAAATATCTCTGCAGTTTGCTCTTTGTATCAGTTAGAAATGCATTTAGCTTCAAGTAACTGAAGAATGGACTAAGTGCAACTTAAATAAATAGAGGCTTATTTGTCTCATAAGATATCTGGTACTATTCACAGCTCAATCATACATGTCATATCACATGACATGTAGGGTCTGGTGGAAAACTCCATTATACACTTGTGAGAGAATGAGAGTGAAAATGTCAAATAATGTTTTAGTATTATTATGAAAATAGTTTTGATCTCACAGACTCCCTTGAAAGTATCTCTGGGGGGGGGTCACTGGACAAATATTGAAAACTATTGATCAAAGGGCAATCTAGGGGGGGAAGTGATAAAATAGGAGATTGGGATTAACATATACACACTACTATATAGAAAATAGATAACTAACAAGGACCTACTGTAGAGCACAGGGAACTCTACTCAAACTTCTGTAATAATCTATATGGGAAAATAGTCTGAAAAAGAATGGAGAAATATATATATATATATATATATATACACATATACATATACACATATATATCTAGTTCACTTTGTTGTACACCTGAAACTAACATAACATTGTAAATCAACTATACTCCAATAAAAATTTTAAATAAAAGGAAAATAGGCTCTTCCTCTCCTGAGTAAACATGGGCAAAGGTATTAACTGAGGCGTTTGTGCCTCAGTTATGTCATCTGTAAAATAGAGTTAACAATACTGCCTATTTCATAGGACTGTTCTGAGGTTATATAAGTTCTCTTAGAATAGCATGTGGAACTTAGCAAGTACTCAATGTCAGTTAATATTACTACCTAGTGAATATACAAGAAACAGTTTTTCCTTCTGCTTTTTCGTTAGAGTAGAAGGGACCTTTGAAACATTTTGAGGCAAACCCCTAGTTTATTTCGAGGGGCCTAACATTTGGATAGAATGACCCCTTTGAGAAGTAATGATGAAAGCATACCATCCACCCATCATTTCCGTGGTGATAGCCTCACATATTTCTTGCAACAAACTGTGATATGGGTGAGGCATAAGTATTATCCCCATTTTTACATACAAGGCAACTGAGACTCTGAGGTTAAATGACTTGCCCAAAGTCGGAAATCTCTAAAGAGAATCCTTATCTTCCTGCTCTACATCCCGTGCCTTTGAAGTTTCCGCCCTGCCTCCTCATTCTGAGTTTTGCACATTAATATGCATGTAGTGCACCTGCTCCCCGAGAGGCAGGTTCACCTGCATCAGGGTTTGAAGTTGGTGCCTGAAACTTGTTTTTATTAAGGATGGAAAATTCACTGAATAGGCAGATGGACTTGAAGGCCTTTATATCACTTTGGGATAAAGATGTTGGGTGATTGTTATTGTCCTTGTGCTCATAATTTGATCAAAAAAGCAAAAACTATGCAGAAATGACCCTAAGAAAATGAAATCTGAAAAGGGGGCAGTCGCCATCAACTCTGGGTCAGAAGACCTCAGGCTTATTCTAATTTTGATTCAGGAAGTTACTATGGGTTGAGGAGAAAATGTCTGCCTGATACATTAATGAATTCCACAGCTGACCTCAGTGTCATAGGAGGCTGGGAAACTATGTGTAGATTCAGTATCATTAGCAGAGGTGACGATGCACACACAGTGATTCCTGGGAGAATCCTGCAGGCAGGAGACTGGGGGAGAAAGGTAAAACTGCTAATTAAACATTAAAGGCTCTGTAGAAAGTCTGCTGCCTGGCATTATTAATAGTTATAGAAGTGATACTGCTAATAGTGATACTACCTGACATGGATATTAGATATTAGATCAGCTCTGATATTAGAACCCAAACCACTTAACTGCTTCCCTAAGACTTTTTCATCTCAGTGGGAGATAAAAGTATAAGGGTACCAGAAGAAGTGACTTTTTGGACAGTTATTGATTGCTGGAAATATGACCATTTGGTAACTAAAGCAACTCTGAGTTTCCTTAGGCTAAGTTTAATCTTCTGGGTATTTACTCATTAGGACTCCAAACATGGATGAGTTCTTCTCATTTCTGATACCTACCATTGCTCCTTATTGCTCCTGGAATAATATTTAAACTCCTTAAATAAAGTTGAAGTTCAATATTCTCTCAGGGTAAGTTCTGGAAGCCAACAGAGGAAAGGCAGCCCTTGGAGCCTTACCATTGTCCAAGTTCATTAACAAGAACCCACTGTGTGCAAAGCATGTGGATGATTCAGGGTGGATCACACATGGGCCTCCCTCAGGGAGCTCACAGTCTAGGATAGGAGATAACATATATTCATAAATAGTAAGTTAGAAAGTGGTTGGTGTCTTAATAAAGGGACTAACTTAAGTGTGACAAGTTCAGATGCAAGGGAGAGGCAAAAAACACTGAGAGATGATGTTCTGTGAAGGTCTGGGAGGGCTAGCTGGAGGGGAGAGAGACTGGAAGAGGGGCCAAATCCAGCCCACCATTTGTTTTTGTAAATAAAATGTTACTGTCATGCTCTTTGGCTTATGTATTGTCCATGGCTGCTTTCTCACTGTGATGGAAGAATCAAGTAGTTGTGTAACAGGGAAGAGCCAAATCTGCCTACATGTTGGATCTGTTTCTTTTACTTTAACTGTTGCTTTCTGCCACTTTTGTTCACTAAAAGGATACTGTCTATACAAAAAGGCCTGCCTTGGGGAACGCTGCCCCTCTGCCTGAATGCTAAACCAAAGTGCATTTGTTCAGGGACACATCCGGACCCTGTTCCACCTGTGGATGGCTGCAAGAAAGAAGTAATTAACACATCCCCTCCCCGAGTCTGGCTATTCCAGGGGATAGCCTTTTTACTTTACTTCCTCATCTCCTCCCCGTCTCTGTGCTATAAAAGAAACTGGCATCCAAATCCCGATAAGATGGTTATTTTGAGACTTTAGTCTGCCATCTTCTCGGCTTGCCAGCTTTCCGAATAAAGTCTTATTTCTTGCCTCAACACCTTGTCTCCAATTCACTGGCCTGTCGTGTGGCGAGCAGAGAGAGCTTGGACTTGGTTAATAGTTGTCTCCAGGACCATATATGGTCCATGAAACCTAAAATATTTACTACTTGGCCATCTACAAAAAAATGTTGTCTAAGTCCTGGACTAGAACTCTGGACCCCAGGACTGTTGAAGCATCAGCATTCCCTTTTAACTAATGAGGAAATGGAAAAATGAGAGGTGACATGACTTAACCAAAGTAAGAAAGTGAGTTATTGGTAGATCTAGCCCTAATACTGTCAATAGGTCATGTTGATTGAGTGCTTTCTGTATGCTGGGCACTACAGTAAACACTCTCTTATGTGTATTGTCTCATTTATTACAACATCTGGTAAGGTAGGTGCCTAGAGTTTTTTTTTTTCCATTTTACAAATGAGGGGACCATAGTGGGCTCTCTAAATTCAGGTCCATCCAGAACTTCAGAATGTGACTTTACTTGAAAATAAGGGTTTTTGTAGATGTATTTAGTTAAGGACCTGGAGATGAAATCATCCTTGATTTTGGGTAGACCCTAAATCCAATGACTGGTATCCTTATGAAAAGAAGAGAAGACACAGAGACACACACAGGAAAAAGGCTGTGAGAAAATATGGAAGCAAAGATTATAGCTATGCAGCCAAGGAACACCAGGAGCTACTAGAAGCTGGAAGGGGAAAGTAAGGATTCGTTACCAGTCTTGGGAGGGAAGGCAGCTCTCTGACACCTTGATTTCAGACCTCTAGCTTCTAGAACTGTGAGAAAATTATTATTTTTGTTTTAAGTCACCCAGTTTATGGGGGTTGTAGGAAACTAATACAGGGGCAGAAGCACAGAGAACTTAAAATGCATTGCCTAGACTCACCTAGATCAGCGCAGAATTTGGCTCCAGAGTCCACGTCCCTCACCATTATACCTCCTTCTCGTCCAGGTCTAGGTGGCTCCAGCCATCCAAGCAGTCAGCTGGGGAGCCTGAACAGACAGCACTCCCACTGAGCACAAGCCACCTAGAATTGAGCAGAAGTTACTGGACCAACCTCATGTGCAGGTGTGGGAATCACAGCATTGCATTATTTTACCATGCAGCCAAGTGTCTCTAGTACAGGGAAGTGAATTTACTACCTGACCTACACACTAGAGAGGACACCTGCTGTATTTATTGGTTCAGACAATTCATGGGGCTCAAGGCCTGCTGGGATAGGTGCAGTGCTTCTTGGAAAGCAGTGTTTCCTAGCTTGAGATCTCTTCTGAAAGCTGGAGAAGGGCCTTTAAAACTTGAAAAGAATAAAGATCCCGGGTGTCACATCTTACCTGGCTGCCCTCAGGCCCAGGAAAGATTGGGCAGATGGCTGGTTTTGCATTGAATCTGTAATATTTACATAGCATGCCTTAAATCACTAAGAAAAATCACATGCATCATTAAATCCCAAGAATAACCCTATGGTGTTTACAGATTAGGAAACTGAGGCTTAGAGAAGTGGTTAAGTACACTTGTCCAAGATCGCAAGGCTACTAAATGGCAGGTCCAGAATTTAGAGTTAAATGTTCTGAACCTAAGGACAGCTCTCTTTCCCCTACAACACGGCTGCCCTTTATGGTAATTCTCTCCTTCCCTGGGTCTTTGCCCCTGATTTGGGGGACTCCATTCCCAAGACTTCGAAAGGCTCCTTATCATGGTGGCTCCTCTAGACTTGCTTTTCTCCTCCTTTTCCTCCCTCAGCAGAGATCCAGCCAAGGCAAAGCCCCCAGCTGAGGCTCAGGACAAAAAGGTCTGTCTGGTTGTGTGAGCACAGATTTTGCCACACTGCCATTCTGACCCTGAAACATGGATTATCTTTCAAATGGAAGTAGTCTGGATTCTTGCCCCTTTCCTCTATCATTTTAGTCCACAAGCCCCACCCCGTCTCCTGGCATCCTGGCTCTCACTTCATCTTGGAACTAGTGTGGAGTGAGGTGGGGAACAGTAACAGGTCAGCCCAACCCTCTATGAGGGGGTTGGAAATGCCCCAGGTCATTGTGCCTCTTCGTGACTGGTGAGTGCTTGCATTGCTCTTTTCACAGAAACATTCTTTAGTTTGATTGAAGTGTGTCATGTGGGAATTTCCAGGTCAATAAAGGAGGTATTTTCAGTTGGGAGAAAAGATGATTTTGGCTCCTTTTGGCTCATACCAAGTATGCACTTAATCTACCAACATAGCTCCTCTTAGAACTTCAGAAAATGAGCTCTGGACAGGAATGAGGTATTGGTTATGATGAAAGCACATTCCATAGGAATCTCTGTCCCAGGGGATCCTCAGAAGATCTCTGTCTGAGGACAGATTTTAGCAACATCTAATGACATTTGTTTACATGACAGAGGTTTATTGGAAATCTGTGTGCCAAGTTGAGTGCTCATGGCTCTAATTACAGAAACTCCAACTCAACATGGCTTAAACAACAAAAGATTATATCATTTAGACAGGAAGGTCAGGGTTAGGGTGGGTCTTGGGCATGGAATGTGAGGCATCTGTCTCTTCTCTGTGATTCTCTTAGTTTTTCCCTCCTTGTGTGTGATGGTGTTTTTCATTTATTTCTTTTTTGTTTTTTTCATAGCTGGCTCCCTTTAAGGTCATTACATTCTTCCATGATCATGTCCAGATAGAGACAGAGAGAGAGAAGAAGAACAATCACCATGTGTCACACACTTCGCTAAAGAGGTTATGTAACCTCATATGTTACCTCATTTCCTCCTCACAACAGCCTATACGGTAAATACTATTATTTTACCCATGTACAGATGAGAAGACTGAGGTTCAGAGAGGTGCCCAATATCACACAGCTAATAAGTGATGTGGAACTCTAGCCCAAATCTGCTCACCTGTATACATAGGTTCCCAGGATTCTAGTCTCCCAATGCTGGGTTTCTATTTCATGGTTGAAAGATACCACATGCTTTAAATGACCTGATGATCTGGTAACAAAGTTGATATGTGATAATCAAAATTGCAGATCTAAAGCAGGAGTTTTCCAACTTTTTCTATAAAGGGATGGATTGTAAGTATTTTCAGCTTTGCAGGCCATTGAGTCTCTGTTGTAGCTGCTCAACTCTGCCCCTGTAGAGAGATCAGCCACAGATGACACAGAAATGGATTGAATGTGGCTCTGTTAACAAAACTTCGTTTACAGAAACAGAAGTTTTCCAGTTCTGAATCTTAACAAAGCAAGCCTCTGAAGATACGGTATTTGAATTTTCTGGCATTCAGGGTTCTGGGGAAAGGGAAACTTGTGGCAAACACTGCGTCCCTGAGTCCTTTACTTCCTTCTTTGAGTTCATAACTGTGGTCATCTTCTGTCTGCCTTCCCTCTGGGACATTGTGTGTGAAGTCCCACTCTGTGCCTTTACTTGCATTCTCCCAGTCACCTTCATCAATGCCTATGCTCATTTCTCATACCCCTTGCACGTTTCACTTCCTTCCCAAAGGACCTCTCTGCCTGGTTTTAATCCCCTTGAACTCTACCCACCATACACAGCAAGCTAAGAGGTGTTCCAAAAGCAAATCTGACATGGCTTTCCCTGATTGGCACTCTCCAGCAGCTTCCCATTATCTGTAAGATAAAATCTGAGCTTCTCACCAAACAGAGTAAAGCTTGCAAGCTCTGACTGCCCTCCTTGATTCTCCTCAACTAAGACCTGCTGTCCTAGTAACACCAAAGTGCTTTTGGCACACACCGTACCCATGCCCTGGGTTCTTAATCACCTGGATAACTCTGACTGGGGTGTGATTTCAACTTGCACCACTCAGATGTGCAAGGATGCAACTCTCCTCCTTTTTCTATGTTCTTTATGAACCCCGGTTCCTTATTTCTAGTTTGCTCAGAAATTCCCATTTCTGCTCATGGTGGAAAGATTTTTCCTGCCACTTTATAGCAACTCAGTCATTTCTGGACTTAAACATGGTTAACTCAGAATGCCAATGTGGTTAATTTAAGACTCTTCCTCCTACCCTGTCCTCCAGGGTGATTGGAGTTGCCAAGGGGATGATGTACCTCCTCGGCACCATAGGAAGCCATTTGCTGGACCCTGTGCCTCATTTCTTTTTGGTGGCTGCTTCCTTCTTTTGAGGCTGCATCTGTTGCTGTCTGTGATCCTGCTCTTGATTCCGGGGTCTACACATGACACACCTTTCTCCTCTCCCCAGCTGATTGGACTTTTATCTTCTTTGGGGTGAAAAGCTGTTCTGTCATTATTCGTTCTTTCCTACTCTCTGGATTATGGTGTAACGTCTACTTTGCATCATTCAGTTATTCTCTAGAAATGAACAGGCAAGTTTTTGAAATTCCCTTGAACACAATCAGCCAACCAAATCCTCAAAGTTTTCTCCCTGGAAGGGTGACTTTTCAAATCTAAGAATTTGACTCTGTGTTTTCAACTCTGTCCCCTCCCCATGAGGTTCATGAAATATAGAGGGCTTTTGCTCCTGGTTGACATCTCTCAAAATATTAATGCTCAGCATTTAGTATGTTACCTCTACCATGAAACCTTCGCTTATCTCTCTTCTCTGTACTCTCACAATGCCTTGCCAACAGTCCTATTTGTAGCCCTGTGTTCTATTACAATTGTCCATTTATTTGTCATCTCCCAAACAAAGTATGGTCATCTTAAAGACAAAGGTAATGCTTTTTAATTCTTTATTTTTCCAGGGCTTAATACAGTTACTTGCATACTATAGCTGCTAAAAAATATATTTTTTGTTGATGGAGTAACCCACGCAGCATCCCCTTCAGTTCACTTCAGTTATCTACTTCGTATTGTTAACTAGATTTCAAGGCTGCGTTTTATCTTTTCAGTTAGTCATAAAGTCCTTGAAGTCACCTGTAGTGTTAATATAACTATATTTTTCTTTTTATTTTCCTACAATACCCCATATAGAATTAGGTATACATAAATACTTGTTTTGTTGATTATTAAAATGACCTCCCTTTTTAGGAGAAAATAAGTACATGCAATTTATAGTAACATTCTAATTTTGTTCTTCAGGTAGGTCATGTTGACTTTGCTGTGTCATATATCATCGCTGGCATTTTAGTAATTAGATATTTGTCAGATCTCCCAGACTATATGCCTGTGTTTATTTTAAGCCCCTCTGTTCAGCAACTCCAGCAGCGGTTTGTGCTGGAGGGAAATTTAATAAGCATTGAATGATGATCAGATATTGGTTGACTTCCACAAAATGAGCTCTCTAACCATTCCCTGGTCTGTCCCTGAGAACTTGTCTAAATTGGAGAGCACGTGCTGTGCATTTCACATGTCCCCTTCACCTCATATTTGGTCAGGGAAATATAGTGTTAAGAAATTATGTTAATTAGCTATGGGACATGGCACTAGTTACTTCCTTTATTTTGAAACAAGTTTGCTCATCTGTAAAGAAAAGAGGGAAGACAGTATGATCTCTGATTTCTCTCCATGCAGTATAAGACCCTTACTTCAGATGTAGGATGTAGGTACTTGGAGAAGGAAGTGGGGAACCGGCAAAGGGTTGACAATGGAATAGCTGCCTTGCTGAGCCAGCTGCTTCACTCTGCAAACCAGTTAGGAGTCCAATGTTGATTGAGCAGCGACATAGGGGTGCTGAGAAGCCAAGGGTTCCAGAAAATAACATCTAGTGCTTACCAGATGCCAATCACCATGCTGGCCACTTTCACATAAGTAATGCTTACAACAAGCCTAAGAGAAGGTTTTAAATTATTTTTGCCATCCTTATTTATAAAACAAGGAAACAGGGATTCATTGAGGTCAAACAATGTGCACAAAACACACAGCTAAAATATGGCAGATCCAGGATTGGAACCCACATCTAACTCTAAATTTATCCTCTCTCTTTCCCTTCTGCTGTGTGAGTCCCAGCACTGGTAATAGCCCTCTATCTTTATTTAAACAACAGTGTGATTTTAGTGCATGTCATTAGAGGCAACTGGGAGCATCATTAACACTTTGGGCCACAATAGGACCATTTAGCACATGAAGCAGATATCTTTTCATACAAATAATTTATTTGTACCAAAGTTTTCCACTTGAGCACATGAAGTGACTTGGGCTAATGTATTATTTTATATTAATGAGGTGGTTGGAACTCAATGTATTTAAGGTTTATGAACTTTCAGATGAGCTTCCAAACATTTTATTTATTTTCTAGTGGGTTTCAAATAAAATATAACCTATATGATTCTTATTCATTTACACATTTGCTCTCATAAAAGCTGTCTGGATGAATTATTTAATGTCCACTGCTTATGTTCTTCTTTAAAGGCCATTTGAATTATCTTTTTAAAACAGAATGTGTTGATTTTGATGCCAAGTGTAAATGAATTTGAAGTATAAAGAAGTTTGGAATTTAGGGTGAAGCATTGAACTCGGGAGGCTCTAGCTGGCTTCCAACCTTGGCAAATGCATTCTTTAACCTCTAAAGCAGTTATATCGGAGAAATCCAGAGGGATAACACGGCTCTAATGGAAGTTGTCAACAAAATTGAAAAGAAAAAAAAGAAAGTGTAATTTAAAATCCAGAACTTGAGAGATCCGTAGCTCTAAACAACTGAGGCATAAAACTCAAGAAGACTTCAAACAGCTTTACTCTGCTGACCAATCTATCTTCTGATAGCATGTAAAACCCAGGCTGAGAAGACTGTGCCTAAGGGTTTCAGGGCAGTAATTCCAAGAATGATTTTGCTAAAGGAGCTGACTGGCATTCAAAGAAGAAAAGTAAGGCAGGAGGGAGAATGAGCGAGATTGAGAGAGAGAGAGAGAGAGAGAAAGTCAGAAGGATAGAGATTGAGAGAGTTACAGAGATGAAGGAAGGGAGGGAGAGAGAGAAGGAGGGAGAGAGAGGGAGGGAAAAGAGGAGAGGAGAGGGGTAGAGGGGAGTGGGGGCTGTATTTAAAGATTAAAGACTTGGGTTTGAATTCTGGTTCTGCTATTAACATCTTATAAAATGTCTAGCAAATCACTTGGATGAGTCTGAACCTCAGTTTCCTCGTATGTATGAGAGGAATAAGGATTCCAGGCCTCACAGTGTAGGATTAATTAAGGTGGTGAATGTGAACAATTCTGAAGCTGTAAAGGGTGATGCAAATGTGAAGATTGTTAACCCCTACTTCCCTAATGGTGATACACAATCCTTAACTCCTTGTTACTCATCCTCTCCCTTAATTGGCCTGTGTTGCTCCTTTGACCACAGGTAAATCTTTCCACATTGCTCTAGATTTCATGCCTAGATTCCATCTCCTTCTGTTGGTTTTCACTCTATTGTTTATTTCTGCTCTTCTCTATGATTTCACTTGGTTGCTCATTTTTAGATCCTTTTTAGGAGACTTTAAATATCCTTTGACCTTCTAGTTGTCTCTGGGCACCATTCCATATTTAGGATGCTTGAAAAATACATATACACAAACTGCCTTCATGTATTCACCTCTAAAACTCTTCTCAACCCATTCTAACATGGCTACTACCACTTCCCACTCTTCTACCACCCCCCTAAAAACTGTCTTTCCCAAGTTCGCCAAATGGTCCCCATAGGTCAGAGTCCAATGGACAGTTTTTGGTCTCATCTAATGTGACTTTTTTGCAATCCACACTATCGGTCACCCCTTCCTTCTTGAAATACCCTTTTGTTGGGGCTTCTGTGATTTCAAACTCTCCAGGTGTTTTTGCTAGCTCTCTAGAAGCTCCTTTTTGGATGGCTTATTCTCTTCCTACCGAACTCTGTATATTGGAATATCTTTGGTAACAGTGCTGGGACTCTTCTCTTCTCTGTCCATACTCCCCTCCAGGCATCAGAAACCTTCTATGTACCAAACGCTTTCCAGTTCATCCCTCTTCCAGCCTCTCTCTCATCCAGGCTCACATTTCCATGCCATCTCAGCAATTCTACTTGAATATCACCCAGACATCTTAAAATGAATATGTTCAAAATGGAACCTGTGGTTTTCTTCCAGATATAATTTTCTCTCAAGCTTCTCCAGCTCCATAAATGACCAGTTGCTCATTTCTGAAACCTGGGAGTTATTCTTGATACCTCCTCTCCTTCACTGCTCACATTAAATTCAATACCTAGTTCTGTTAATTCATCTTTAAAATACTTTTCAGTTGGCCTACTGATGTCACTCTAGTTCAAGTCACCATCATTTCTCACCTGCACTAGGGTGCTGATTTCCACACAGTTTTCCCCACTTTTTCTGTTGTCCTTGATTCTATTCTTCACACAGCAATGAGTGGAGATATTAAAAAAAATGATATTCCAAAAAAGCAAAGTTTTTATGCCATTCTCCAATTAAAATCCTTTAAGGGGGTTTCCAATGGTGCTTACTAGGATATCCAACATTTTTATGACAATCTGCAAGGTTCTACATGATCTGACCTTTGCCTATCTCCCTCTAACCTCAGCTCACTCATCACTGATTGTCTTATTCACTGCCAATCATTTTTGCCTTGGAAGTCTACAGCGTACAATTTTCCTGTGTTGCCAAGGCCAAAGCAGTATAAAGGATTCAGAGTTGTGATGCCAGAAAGTAAGAAGTGTCTTTTCTTTTAACTTTTGTAGAAAGTATTTTTATATGTGGATCCCAAGAAGATTTGGGGAGAAAGGAGAACATTTAACAAACATTGACAAATGAGATTTTCAAGGGCTTCTTTTCATTTGTGATAAAATAGTAGAGCTGGGAGGGAGCCTAGAGATTATCTAATTCAACATCTTGCTTTGGAAGATGAAGAGACAGAGGTTCAGAGAAGTGAAATGACTTCATGAGATCATAGAGCTTGTTAAGTTTCATATAATGTAAATAACTTTTGTATTAGGTATAACTTTTAGTGGACCAAATTTACCTTTCTTATGCTAAAGTTATCTTTTGGTCTTCAAATGCTTCACTGCTCTTATCATGGAAAAAACTGTCACTTGTGTGCTCCTCTGAATAAGTATAAGGAAGGGTATTGTAAAAACACCACTTATAGTTTAAATCTCATTCTTCAGTGAAAATAAAAGAAGCTTTCTTTCTTTAAGAAACTTTAGGCATAGTGAAGGAATACACTTTCCAGTTAGAGGAATCCAGAAGACTTTTCCTCTTGTACCTAAAATCCTATCATTCACAGGATATCCAAGTATCAAGCTGGTGGTGAATGCAAAGAATCAGGATGTTTTTTCCCTAAGCCTCAGTTTCCCCATATGTGGAACAAAGATAATGTTCATCTTATAAGTGTGTTTATGCCACAAAATATGGTGAAAAATAAGTAAGAAATATAATTGATGGCACCAAAAATCTTTTATTTTGCCCGTTTTGCTATCTTGCTTCCTTGGTCAAATTATATAGCTAATTATATCTCTTCCCTGTAAGTGAGGGCCCTGAGGAATATGCATGTATAGACACACACCTGCACGTACATACACACAAACACACACACACAAACATGTAAACACATGTGTGATCTTAGTCTGTTTGGGCTGCTATAACCAAGTACTAGAGGCTGAGTGGCTTATAAACAATACAA